>NC_139534.1:87056467-88344147 GCF_965153285.1 Podarcis tiliguerta
TCCTAAGCATCTTGCAATGGAAGACGTCCTCTTTTTGCCAGGATTACATGCCTGGTCCATGTAGCATTGCAAGGTGATCTCACGCAGCCCACCCAGGATGGCAAAAGGGAGATGAGAAACCCTTTGCTTGTCGCTAAGGCACCTCGATGGAACTTGAAGTGCTTTAGTATTTCCACACCAATACAGCACAGGGTGGAGGGATGAGGGGACGGGAAGAAGAGTGAGGACATTATCTTTCTGCTTTCAGTTTCTAAGAGAAAGGGCAGAGAGAGACTCATTAACTGTAGAGATGGAGTTTTCATTGTTTTTCAAATACCCTGCAGGGTATCCTTAAGCAGCAGGTGAGGGAGGACAGGCAGCGTAGTGCAGACTCTGACGAGCCCTGACTATATTCACGACACCAATGCATTTGCCAAGTAATTGTCCTCCCACAGTATAATTGCCAACTCCTGGCTCTGCAAAGGACTGTGCCCTGCTGTAATCCAGCTGGAGAAAGAGTTTTGCAGGCTGCAGGGAAGGGGCTTTTTGCTTCACTTGTGGCTCCTCAGCAAGCCGCCTTCAATTTAGCATGGGGAAGTTGGTACAATCAAGGAGCCAGGCAGGGAAAGTGCTCTTAGGCCCCTCACCGGAGCCAGAAATTGTCTTCCTCTGGCTTCTAATGGGACAGTACTCCAACTGTTCCATGATTGCCGAGAATGATCAGAGTAGTGGGATGCTTTGAATATTTGTAACCTTTATTTCTCCACAGCCGCCTCTTGGCTGCGGCTCTCAAAATACATACTGCTTCCCTCAAAGGAGCTTTCCTTTTTTAAAATTCAGTCCACTCGTACCCCTTCATCTCCCTCTAAATCATTGTTCTCCTGCGTTGTGCATCTAATCCAAGCATCATAACAGTATGTTCTCATGCAATGAAATTAATTAAACGAATAATGCATCTTGCCCCATAAGGAGAGCATGGCAAGGGCAAGCAGCTATGTGAACTGACTCAAGGAGAAGGGCTGAGGCAGCATCCTTCCTGGCTAGGAATCAGGGAGAAACCTTGGCTTTGATTGTACTTTAATGAGAAACATCCTCATTCACACGTGAACCAAGATGTGAACCAAAACACAACAGTTGTTTAAAATTCACACACCTCCAGATTTTGCGATGAAGTTCCTCAACTGAATTAAGCGCACAAAATTGCATGGTCAGGGATGATGGGAGATGTAGTTCAGTGGCATCTGAAGGGCTCGTTGTTCCCCCACAGCTGGTGTAGACTATACTGAGCTAGATGGACCAATGGATTGACTCAATGTAAGGCCTCTTCCTATGTTCTTAACCATCAGGGGCATAGGAAGGGGGGTGCGGGCCCCCCCGGGTGTCATCCTTGAGGGGTGGTTACAAAATGGCACACCGCGGGGGGTGGCACGTACCACAGGGCCTGGCCTGCAGCGCACCTGAGCCACGCACCTCTCCTGGGAGTGATGTAGTGGCTCAGAACCCCACGCTGCTCAAAATGGCAGCGTGGGGCTTGCGACCACCAGGCGGACTCCATGGGCAGCTCGGCACGCCACCCCCTGTGGATAGCTGCGGCACCCCCATTCGGTGCCCCTGTGTGCAGATTGCCAGGGCGCCCCCATGGGCGGCTCACCCAGCCCCCACCGCTTCAGGTGCTGGAGCAGCTAGCTACACCCCTGCTAACTGTACATGTATTCAGACCAAGAGCTGTTGATTTGGGTGGTGGTGGCACTATCCTGGAGCATGGAGTATATAATTAAGGACTTCCAGACGCCTGGCCTGTCTCTCAGGGTAGTTGTGCTTGAGTTCACCTGTAGCAGAGGGGTCATGCCATTAAACAATATTAGGTCATTCATTCTAATGAGTAAAGTGTCATCCCAAATCACTGGAGCACACATGAGGATTGCATTTCCATTTTGTTGTTGTTGTTGTTGAAATAGCTTCTAAGTGTGTTTGCTGAAAAACTGACGCTCTTTTGTCTTAATTGCTGTTGTTTGAGAAGCCAAAGTAAATGAGCAGCGAAAACTTGGAATCTCTGTATTGCAGCTAAGTGAGAAATGTCTTTTACATCTAGGTCATGATAGAAATAATTTAAACTCGCTATTCATATTTAATTTGCACATACGTAAAATTCTCACACATCCTTGGGTTACATATTCCATGAGGAGAGGGTATAGGAAATGCAATGTTGCTATTTAATTTCATTTTCCCGAAGCTGAAAGGCTCAAGTGGCCTCTTTTGCCCTGGATTTATTGTACTGTGAGTGAATTTCGACACACTTAAGATTTACACAAATGCATTTTAATTACTGCTTCCCTTCCTCTCAGCCACCTCCCGTGTTTCAGTTTAAAACAGCGATATTGTTGAAAGTCCTGCATAAGCATTAGGCTCCCAATACTTTCACCAGGGCTATGCTCTAGCCCCAACCAAATCCTGGACCCTGAACTAAAACAGTTCAATTCTGGTCAATTCAAGATTTGGTCAGAGCCAAAACCGAGGCAACCCTGGGTCACCCTGCCTCAGATTGTTGCATCCCCACAATTCAGTTTGTGCCCCAGATCCAGTCTGGGTTGGTCCTAGATTGACTTGGGTGCATTCCAAAACACTGGATTGGGTCCCAAATGAGATTGGAGGCCAGGCACAGACCTAACTTTTACTGGTCCTGCTACCATACTGTCTGGAGCAGCAGCAATCTCTTCAGTTTGCCAAAGAGAAAGATCCCTCCTCTACTGGTTCAAAGGGCGCAGATTAGGATGTTCCCAGCACCTTTAACAAACTATAGTTCCCAGGCTTCCTTGGGGGAAGCAATGACTTTTTAAGTGGTATGATACTGTTTCAAATGTATGGAGTGAATATGACCTTACTTGCAAATCCAACCATAGGGAGCCCCAGCGAAGTCTAAGCTTCCACTGGTAATTGAACTGGAAAAGCAATCAACTTGTGTCGTTGTCTCTCCACACTGTTTCCTCATCATTATTCCCTGCAACTGTAATATATACTTTGGAAAAGGTCATGAGCTTTAAAAGTATTGAACAACCTTGCTATAGTTATTTCATTTCCAATGCTAGCTGGAACCAAGAACAATAGAGGCCATTAAAAAAAAATTAAGCAGGAGCTTTTACTGATTGTAAGGTTTTAGACTTTATTTTTATTACTATTATTCAAGAGCAGGAGGTGGCATAATTTTGCCCTCTATTGTCTTAGTGTTGAATTGATTGCTTGGGCAGAAGTGAATTGAAAGTAGGCAGGAGAAAGCAGCCCAAGCCCTCCATTCACATTTTCCTTTTTATTTTTGAGACATTTGGAAGTGTGCATGCATGTCTTTAATCTAAGCCATTTCATTTTATACCCACCTGCTGTTTAGACATACTCTAGGAGCCATATAATCACTAAAATAAAACTTCCACGGGGAACTCTGTGTGAAGCCAATGGGCTGAGTTCATTAGTCACCTCCTTCTGCTCACACCCACTGGTATGTATGGCCACCTTGAAGCTCTGCCGCGATGCTCTAATGGCTCACTTGTAACATCAGGCTGAGGACTGCTTGCCGCAATCACTGGGAGAGGGGATCATTAGCATTTTCAAAATGTTAGCCATCTAGTTTTTGGCACACAAACCTTCCGAGTTCCTGGGAAGTTTAATTCTCTTCAGAGATAATTATCTTAGGCAGCATTCAGCTGTTAACAAAAACCCTCAAAAGAATCCACCCATATGCAGGATGAAAGAAAGTGGTCATCAATTTCGATGGATGTAGTGCAGGCAAAGTTAGGCACTTTTAACCACGCAGTCCTGAGCACATTTACTGAGAAGAGGGTTCTATCAACCTCAGTAGGGGTTATTGTTAGAATTCCTGCTCCATGATTGCAGTCATGGGATTGTTGTTTTTCACATGATGGTATATGTTTTGACTCCACAAAGTGGGAAGTGACGGAGACAGGATGTTTGTGTTACTGTGTTCCATGAAGTGGGACTATTGTCCTTTGTTCTTTCTCTCTTTGCTGTCTGATGCTAGAGAGAGAGGGAGCCTTGTTGCAGTGCTCCGTGTGTGTTTATATGTAAATAAAGTAGATTAGCCAAAATGCTGAGTTGCTGAGGTTTGTTACGCTTGATGCGCAAACTCTGCGGATCCCTAAGTGTGCCAGTGTCGGTTGGCACCGGTTGCTGTGATGTTCGGGCTGAAGAAAGCTTTTGAAGCTCCTGGACGATTGACCAGGAGGGAGAGAACATGCCAGTCGGGCTTGTGTCTCTACTGGGGTCCTACTCGAGTGTAGGCTGAGCTCCTGACAGTTATACCTTGGTAAGGGGGCTTGGGTATTGACTGCATAAGGTTTATCAAGGCAATCAGTGCAGTCGTCAGCACTGAATTAAATAGGGGAGTTAAGCACCCATACTATCCTAGGGGTGTCTACTAAGAATTTAGTCTAGCTAAGCTGAATGGAGCACATCTTTGCACACTTACCAGGGATCAAACCCAGTTGAAAGTACCGTGGCTTACTTACCCTTGGGTCTATTGAGACTTGCTTCCAAAACACATATGCACATGCACACGGGCACAGGTTTGACTTCAGCTAAAGATCCTTTTTGTGGTAGTGCATTTTGGGGATTATGTGGGTGACAGTTTCACACACAAGAGATTCCCAAATACATGTGTGTCTCTCAGCACCAAGTTCACACAGCATGGACTTCAGAGAGTATGGCTGGCTAGCTGAAAGTGAAGGCTAGAAAACTGAGAATTGAGTCAACTCCCTTTAGCCCAAAGAGTAGGTTCTTTAGGAAATTATTATTATTATTATTATTATTATTATTATTATTATTATTATTTGAATTTTTATCCCACCTCTCCTCACAAGTTGCCCATGCAATTTTATTAAGGGGAAATCCTGAAAAATCCACACCAAGGCGGAGGAGGGAAGTTCTAAAAAGCAAGTACTTAAAATGTCATCTTGGGGCTGCCAGTCTCTCCTCAGTTTTATTTCAAAAGATACAATACCAGCTAGAGGTTTACCTGTAGCTGGCATAATGGCGCTCCTGCTGCCACCATGCATGTTGTAAATACTCCACTTTATTCCCCCTGTCCCCCCCCCCCGATGATGATACTTGACATGCCACCACTGTCAGGAAAAAATGGCATGGGCAGCCATTGAGGCAGCCATAGGTTTTTCCTTGCAGTTTTTCCTGAGAGCGACAGCACGCCATCAAATACTGTTGCTTCCAGGGGGAACAATGCACAGTCTTTGATGATTGCTCGGCAGCAGTAGATGCTCCATGAGCTACCTATAACCAACATCTAGCTTCTATGTTATCTTTTAAAATAAAAGCAAAAAAAGGGCCAATAGCTCTCAGATCACCTCATAAAGGAATCTGCAGGTCCGCGGATTCTAAAGCAGGCTTGTGATCCAATGTGGATCATGATCTAACCAGACTGAATCAAGTGATGCCGTTTCAGAAATTGAATTCAGTGGATCCCTTTCCATTCCTAATAACAATTTGCCTGAGGGATTGACACAAATGGCAACCCGTCACTCTGGCTATTAGGCAGGGGAAGCAACTGTAATGTTCCTTCGGGAAGGAAGGCACATTGGGGTCAAAGGTCAAACTTACAAATTTATGTGCGTTTTCTATCATGATTTAACCTGCAACAGTCCGACTCTCTGAGACTTGAGAGCAGGGCCAGCCCAAGGCTTTCTGGCAGCTGAAACGAACCACCAAATGACACCCCACTCCACTGCCAGGGAAGAAGGGGGGAGTGAAGATGTACATCAGCAACAAAGGAGGGAAGAAAGCTCTCCATAAGGATCTGCTGCCCCTGGGGGTCCTCCTCACCTTCATGGGTACCGTTGAAATCAGTGACACTTCTGAGGATTGGGCTGCATGTCTCTCCCAGTGAAATCAGTGGGACTTAAGTGTTCTTAAGTTCATCTGCATCCTGAACTATGTTGTTAGAACAAGGGTAGTCATTGTGATGCCCTCCAGAGGCTATTGGACATCAACTCCCATCAGTCGCAGACAGCATAGGTGGTGGTCAAGGAGGATGGAAACTGTAACCTGACAGCAACCGGAGGGAACCACACAATTTAACTTAAATACCATTGGGCCTGATGCTCTTAGGATTGTGCGAAATATTGCAAGGAAGATTATGAAAAGAATATTAGTTAAGGATAATTAAAAGTAATAGAGAAATTAAGAAATGCAGATTAAGTGATAAGGAATTGTATAAGATAAA
Source organism: Podarcis tiliguerta (assembly GCF_965153285.1). NCBI lineage: Eukaryota > Metazoa > Chordata > Lepidosauria > Squamata > Lacertidae > Podarcis > Podarcis tiliguerta. Next base: position 87,062,688 of record NC_139534.1, read on the forward strand.
AATGTATGTTAAATGACTGTTGGAAAGGATGTGTTAAAAAATTAATAAAAATGTATATATAAAAAAAGAGACTGCTGTTCTTAGCATTGGCATGGAATTGTAGAGTTGGAAGAGACCCCAAGGCTCATCCCCGCAATGCAGGAATCTCAACTAAAGCATCCATGACAGGTTCTCCAACCTCTGCTTAAAAGCCTCCAATGAAAGAGAGTCCACAGCCTCCTGAGGGAGCCGGTTCCGCTGTCAAACAGCTCTTACTGTTAGGAGTTCTTCCTGATGTTTTGGATGTCTTCAAATGACTGTTTATACCAAATGTGTGCGTTTCCTTGTTTCTTTTGTCTTAATTTAAATAGGGGCAATTTTACATCTACAGATGGCATTAGTGGCTGTTTCTCTCTCTCTCTCTCTCTCTGGCTTGAGAGCATCTGTGCTGAGTTAAATTTTATGTGCTTTGTTGACTCTCTCGTTTTGCCTGCATTATTAAGATGTTAATGTAATATACATGCTCCCTTTGGGTCTGTGCCGCATCCGTTTACACTGCACTTGACACATTGGTTTGCTCCATTATCATAAATACTTGGGCTTCCCACAGCACTTTTCACCACCAAATCTCCATGCATTTTACAAAGAGCGACAAGTGTCATTATCTCAGTTACAGGTCTTAATTCTGGTACATTAACTACTGGATAGTTGTATGATGGGAGCTCTGTAGCTGCTCCCTGTTTGCTTTTTATGCTTGTAACCAGCGTGACTTCATATAATCGGAAGGAGCAAAGCTCGAAAACACATTCTGCTCCAGGCCTGGCTTCTATGCATTATTGCACATATTAATAAATAAATAACTAAATAATACACCAATTAGTAGTTGATCCAGACTGCTCAGATGATGGCCCTTCTGATAATCACACTATGAGACAGGATCACCAGCCCAGAAGGTTACACTCCTGGATTTAAAGTCCAAGCGGGGAACTCACTGTAGGAGAGGGAAGGTGATTTACGCTGGACCTAGGAGCAAAAGCTCAAATATAAACCCGCAAAGGCTCAAAGACACCCTTTGAGACTATTCAATAGTTCCACAGCATCTGGTCCCAAGCCAGAGTACTGTCCCTTTAAAATGTTTGCAACATACTTGATGGACAGGGCATTTGGGATCAAATGACCCAGTTGAGCTCTGGACCACTAGATCAATTCCTGCTGTCACTGGGAGCTCTCTCCCAGATCTTGCAGTAGTTGAATATGCCTAACAGCTTGCAAACAATGCTCTGTTGTTTGCCCCCTGTGCCTTGCCGCAGGACCCTGCCAGTTGTTCCATCCGTCAGGTCTGTTCTCAAGAAACTGTGTCCAGCACCTAGTGGGCTCTCAGGCTGCCCAGGACAGGTCATTTCCCTCTTTTAAGACAACAACCATGAAGCAACTTCACTGCCGCTAATGCTTTTGCATTACAATCTGTTCTCATTATTTGCACTCTGCAGAAAGGGAAATTAGAGCCGACAGGCAAAGTGGACAAATGCCAGCCAAGTAGCAGAGAAGGAAAACGAATCCACATGAGCCGACACTCCATCCAACCTTGCACATGTTTTCCCTGCATTTTTCTTGTGCATCCTGTTTTATTAGAATAGTACCAGTCATCTATATTCAGTGTTTTTTAAACAATTTCTCAAGGGATTTACAGTGGTACCTCGGTTTTTGAACATCTCCGTTGACAAACATTTTGGTTTTCGAACGCCTTAAACCCGGAAGTACAGTAAATGCTTCAGTTTTTGAACTCGCCTCAGAAGTCAAACATGCCCCATGGCTTCTGTATTGAGTTTTCCGTATTAAGGCTTCCATGCTGAGTTTTTGGTTTTCGAATGTTTCGGAACTCAAACGGTCTTCCAGAAGTGATTACATTTGAAAACCGATGTACCACTGTAGTTACATTATTGCAAACCCTTCTGGGAAATGGGTATAATAGTACCTCACTGATACAGTTTCATGAGTCACTCATGCTTGCTCACTCATAGCTACTTTGCTATGCGTGAAGAGACTCTTACTGATCTCCACCTGAGAAATATGTTTTTCATGCTTATATTCATAAACCAAGGGCTACTAAAACAATACGGATTCTTTAAAATGAAGCATAACTTGACAGATGCCAACATCTTCAGAGATGGAGTGTTCTGCTCAGCTGCCCATCTTTTTTCAACATAAAAATATACTTATAAAGTACACTGGACACCCTTATAGTCCTTTTAAAGCACAGCATTTAGTTAGTGTATAGCATTTTGGTAGCATTCTGGTCCCTAAACCAAACTTAAGCTGCAGTCTTATACACATACTTACCTGGAGCTAAGTCTCATTGAATTCAACAGGCCTTACTCCTGAGCAGACCTGCATAGGATTGTGTGTTACTGGATTCCACCTCCCACCCCCCACCCCCCACCTCACTGCTTGGTGAATTCAGCAGAGATATTACTGAAGGCACAAAGAAGGTTCCCCGGACACCTGCTGGTAATTCTGATAAGGGACGGGCCTGCATTCACCAGTCATGCCAGCTAATTAGGAAAGATGCTGGCTTTATTATAGCATGCTCCTCAGAGACAATTTAGCCTAACAACGGTAAAACAGTAAATACCAGCGATTGCACATTAATCCAAACAGCATTTTGGTTTCCTTAAGCAAGAGAGAGATGTGGAAACAGGCATTTCACAGGACAATCCCTATTCCCATTTATCAGGGAGTCAGGCCCACTTGGGGAAACTTCCCGCAATTTTCACTGAGGAAATGCATGCACACATAGGGGACTGCCACTGCCAATACAGAGCGGTCCTGATTTCACCTTGCCCTGCCCCATCCCCATTGCGGCCAGTGGCAGCTCCACCGCTGTGGAGAGAGCACTGCTGGTGCTCCACCCACCCCATGCGCCACTGCTGAGCAGGCTGCCCCAGCGGAGAGATGGGAATCAGGTCTCATTCTGCTAGCTCTGCTGAAAAGCCAGCTCCTCTGGGCCTTTTATCCCTCGAGGAGCAGGCTGACTCAGTGGGAGGGATGAGAAGGAGAGTCCGTTCCAGCTCTGTCAGGTTCCTCCTGTTCATGAACTGTTCCAGCTGGTCATTAAGAGAACAACAAACATTAAAAACTGGTGCCTGAGTTGGCTTCTCCCCCCCCCCCCTTCATTCCCTCCATTTTACCTTTTGTATTTCCTCTTTCAAATTACAAGCCTGCAGGCAGTGCCCTTCTTGTTTTAATTGATTGTATATATAAATACTCTGAGAGGTTTTTTTTGTTTGTTTTTTTACCTGGAAAGCAAATACAAATCCAATCAATCAATCAATCAATCAATCAATCAATGAAACAAACCCCCATTAGTTCCCAAGAACTCAGAAGTTTGGAAATATATGCGCCAGGGACTGTGCTCGTCATGTGCAGCAGTACTGAGAGAATCATAGAAGGGACACAAAAGAACATCTAGCCCAACGCCCTGCAATGCAGGAATCCTAGCTAAGGCTCACACTCCCGATGTGAGGCTCACCTCACAAATTCCTACTTGCCCCCTTCATGATTTTTGTGTCCTTTGGTTATTCTGCTGGGCTCTAGGTCTGAATCTATTGTCTTTCACAGAATTGCAGAATGGTATTGTTGGAGGGGACCCCAAGGGTCTTTGTTTCCTTCACGGTTAAGGGGGGAACTTCCTCAATTTTACCATATCTGCTTTAAAAGGAGACATGTGCTCTGAAGGCAAAGACCTCAAGCAAGGCACATAAAGGGCTCAAACAACCCTTTTAGACTATCTACAAAGAGTCCTTGTTCACCTTCAGAAGTAATTGTGTGTGAGTGTTTTAGAAAACTCCAAACAATTTGGCTTATTTATTTTATTCCACACAGTCTGGAAATTGTGACCAAAATAAAAGGGGCACCTCATGCTGAATTTGTGATATTTGAAAAGGCTAAAGAAAAAAGGCTAAAGGAAAAAAGCAATGTACATTCATATTTGTTTTTGCTGGCAACGGCGCTACCTCATTTCCCAGTTTTGCTCTAGTTATGTGCATTTCAGAGCAGGGAGATAAAGAGTCATCTAACAAGATGGAAGAGACTGTCACAGCAAACCCACCATACTTATTGTATAAAATCCCCATCTGACTTCTGAATATGTTGTTTGCAGTGTGCCAGATAATCAGAGATGTTCTGAACATTGTAGCGGCCTAAACTGTATAGCTACAGATGATAACATTTATATAATTCCTTCATTTCAGCAAGGCAAATACACCCAAGGAATACATTTGCTTTTTTTTTTTTTTTTTTTTTTTGCTTTTTTTTTTGTAGTACAGGTTACACCGAATCCTGTATGTTGGTTAGTAGCAAAATTCCTAGAAATCATCTCTGATGAGCAATTCAGTGTCGGTTTACTCAGATGAGAACTGTGAAAGATACTCACAAGTAAGTATAAATAGCAAGGGTGGCTAACCTTGTTTCAGGCCGAGGGCCACATTTCCTTTGGGGGGCCACATGCTAGCTTCTGAAAAAGTGGGCTCTCACACAGAGAGAGAAACACACACATCATGTATATACAAACAGGCACACAGTTCCTCTTCCTCAGCTGATCAGTTCCGATCACCAGAGGAGCAAGGGATATTTTTCTGTAATCATGGCACTGGGTGGAGAGCTGTAAATCTCTCTATGCAGGCCGGCATCACAGTGCAGAGGGAAATCAGCCCTTCTCCAGTAAAGTGCCAAAATGAAGAGGGTGCAATTTCCCTCCCCATCACAGTTCTGAGCTGGGCAAATAGGTTATTTACCCAGACCAGCGCTCTGATAGGGAGGAAAATCATACCCTCCCAGCTCATCAGGGATAAGGATCGCAGCTCAGTAGTAGAGCATCTGCCTTGCATGCAGAATGTCTTGGGTTCAATCGCTGATATCTCCAAGTAGGACTAAGAATGGCCACTGCCTGAAACCCCAGAGGGTTGCTGCTGGTCAATGGGGACAATACTAAGTTAGATGAATGAATGCTGCTTTTGATGTTCCTGTATAATCAATCCGATGAGCAGATATGGCGCAATCTGCAGTCCACGGAGGCCGATCAAGATGTGGCCCATTAAAAAGGCTGCACCTGGTGATATTTCCCCCACTGCTGGCAAAGTCAGTGAATATCTGAGGGGCCAGGAAAAACACCTGTGGGATTTCAGTTTACCATCCTTAATAAATTGTATTGCATGCTGATGGTGCAATCCTGTGTACAGTTACCTAGGAATAAGTCCCATTGAACGAAATTGAGTTCTCAGTAGAAATATATAGACTTGCACTGTAAATCAGTTTTCTTTACTCACAAGGTGCCATTTCCCACAGAACTCTCCTCCTCCTTCTCTCAAGACAGTGTTTTATTGATTACGACTCAGCCATCCCGATTTCCATCAGGATAAATGAGCTGCCTGGAGATGTTATTTGAGTAAGTTTATTAAGTTTGATGTGGATGATTAAAACATGACCTTCTCATATTTATTTTTTAATCACTGATGCTCAGTTATCTCAGTCATTGTAGATTCAAGATGGGTAATAATATTTTGAGAAAATGAATGTGTAAATAAAATAACAAAATTTGAAATTTGACACATATGACACAATTAGTGAAGTGGCTGACACTATAATGATGAACTTTATAGCCAAGCTCATAAAATGGTAGAGTTGTAGAGCTGGAAGAGACCCCAAGAATCATCTAGCAATGCAGGAATATTAACTAAAGCATCCAAGACAGATGGCCACCCAACCTCAACTTGGAAACCTCCAGTGAAGGAAAGTGCACCAACTCTCGTGGGAATCCATTCCACTGTTGAACAGCTCTTACTATCAGAAAGTTTTTCCTGGTGTTTAGTCGGAATCTCCTTTCTTGTAACTTGAAGCCATTGGTTTGTGCCCTACCCTCAAGAGCAGGAGAAAACAAGCTTGCTCCATCTTCTATGTACTGCCTTCATTGTTGGAGGCAGTAATGTTGGGAGAGTGCTGTTGTGCTTAAGTCCTTTCTATGGGCTTTTCATTGACACCCAGTTGACCTCTATGAGAACAGGATTCAGGATGAGATGGACCTTTGAGTTGAACCAGCAGGGCTTTTCTTGTCTTCTTATGAACATGCTGCATAACACTGTCCCTTTTCCCAGAACTGCAAATGTACTGAGAAGGAATTGGAGTGTATATTTGCTGCTGGAGTTAGAGGGCTTCCTCAAAACTAGGAAGAAGATGAGCTTATGTATAAGAGGAGCTGTCTTGGATCCTTATTAAAAAGGTAAAGGGACCCCTGGCCATTAGGTCCAGTTGTGGCCGACTCTGGGGTTGTGGCGCTCATCTCGCTTTATTGGCCGAGGGAGCTGGCGTACAGTTTCCAGGTCATGTGGCCAGCATGACTAAGCCACTTCTGGAGAACCAGAGCAACGCATGGAAACGCTGTTTACCTTCCCGCTGGAACAGTACCTATTTATCTACTTGCACTTTGACATGCTTCTGAACTGCTAGGTTGGCAGGAGCAGGGACCGAGCAACAGGAGCTCACACCGTTGCAGGGATTCAAACTGCCGACCTTCTGATTGGCAAGTCCTAGGCTCTGTGGTTTAACCCACAGCGCCACCCGAGTCCCTGGATCCTTATTACCTACATATTATTATCCTTACAGAGTAGTCCACTGGGAAATAATTTGTATGCTAAGCTGCATGGTGGTGGAGCTGTAGAAAGCTGCATTGTATTGGCATTTTAAAAAAAAACAAAACACAATCATTTATTTTTATTATTTCTTATTTATATTGCGACCTTCCTTGAAGGAATTCAGATCAGCTTATATAACTCTCACCCACCTTGTGAGACGGGTTAGGCTGAGTGATGGACACTGGTTCAAGGTCACACACATCTTCATGATTGGGTGGTGATTTGAACCAGCATCTCCCTAGTCCTGGGCTGGGTAGACACTATGCCTTTAAAGCACACTCAAAGCACAATCTTTCTCTCAAAGAACCTTATTTTCATTTATTTATCTCATTATATTGGCATTTTAACCTGTTTCCAATACAAAGAGTCTGTCCTCTCTGGCTTGAGAACTCCCTTATGGCAGCACAGGAAAGATACAGTATGTGCCAGCTCTATAGAACTGACCTAAATTTCTTCTTGCTGATTCACTCCCAAGATACTAGGATACTAGGAGCCAAACGAACACAGACACCTTCATGCACCCAAGATGGCTTTAGACAACAGCCTCCTCTGTCACACACCCTTTTTCATCCTGTGGGGAGTTTTAAAGTAATTTGTGATATGGTCTGAGGTCGAGAGACACCAACCCAGCACCCATGGGCACCACGACACCCACGAAGGCTTTCATTGGGCCCTCTGGCCAGCCTGAGTTGACTCTTCAGGAATTTGGGGTCTCTCTTAGAAGGATGTTTATATAGAGAAACATGGTGCGTAAATGGTTTGCCCACATATGAAATGCTAAAAAGAAGCCAGCCCATTCATCTCAACAATGACTCAAACGAAGCTACAGGAACCAGGTGTTGTGCAATATGAGAGCAGAGACAGAAGAAAGTAAGGCAAGAAAAAAATGGCTTTCATCTCTCCCAACACCTTTTACAGCATAGCACCGTTTTTGTTTTGTTTACCTTGGACATCTTTGACTAATTAAGCAGTTTCATCCCTGTTCTCTCTTTGTACTGCAAATGGATTTTGGCAATGCAAGCATGATTTGTAGCTCCTGAATGACTAAGGTGTACATTCTAAAAGAGGAAATGTGATAAGCTGTTCATTTGTTCTAGCTGAACCTTATGTTGTATTCCTTCTGGGTCCTTATTTTTATTTATTTATGACTTAGTTCTAAATGGCTCAGAATAAGTGAAAATATTTTTAAAACAGTATTTATTAAATCAATTGAGTATACTGTACAGTGCATGAGGGTTCAGTTTACATAATTTGTTTTCCTTGTTATTATTTATTCCAGAAACAAAGCTCTGTACACACACACACACACACCACTGACAGTGAAAAATGGAAAACTGTTGACTGGGAAATGTTTGGGATGAAAAATAAGGTTTAATGAAAAATTATGATATCAAAGCCTCTTTCATTATTTATGAAATATGGACAAGTTAAACAGCTTTGTATATGGAAGGAGAGAGAACTCTGCAATGGCAGATAACAAAATAGCAACCATACCCAAGAACTGCTCATTAATGGCTCTACACTAAACTCGGGAGATGTCTCAATGGAATGCCACAGGGCTCAATCATGGGCCTTGCAATCTTCAACATTTTTATGAATGGTTTGAAATGCAGTTGAAATGCAGAAATGAGTTGAAATGCAGAAATATGAAGAACTGGAGGCTGGTAAAAATGAGGAACTAAGAGAGACCAAGGGTGACAGATTCACCCATCCTTGCCCTATCCTCAACAATTTCCTTCTCACTTCTGGCTTCTCATTCACCCTCTCCTCCCCTGTTGCTTGGATGTATGGATCAGGGAAATTTGAAATCTAGGGCACTCAGCTTTTCAAGAAACACAACATGCTCCCAATTTGAGCCTGTTCTTACATCATTTTAACTATAACTCCTTAAGTAAAAAATGTAAACACTCTGTTTCGGATAAGATTATCGCATTCACTAAGATACACACAAGCTCTCTGCCTGCATGTATTTTGAAGTGGAACAGGGTTGAAAATACATTCGTGTGGCCTTCATATTTTTCCATTGCACATGTATTATAAAAAGGTGTATAAGATTAATCTTATATTAATCTTATATGTGTGAACCTGAATGACGAACTGCTCATATATAACACAGGGGAGAGCTTCTCCCCAGCAAGTCTGTGTCTGGAAAATGATGTGCTGTGAAGTGACTCTTGCAGCACAACGACAGTTTGTGGTATTTCATCCTCATCCTCTGGAACTCTTTTTACCAGGGAGTGGTGTTCACAGAACTCCTCACTCCACTATCTACACTTTTGCAGCCAGAGCAGTGTCTTTTGTCTCGAAAAGCCAGCACAAGGAAGCTCTTCATCAAACATAGCTGCAGAGATCCATATCTAATGTTTTAATATCTGTTGAATCTTTCCTCTGCACTTTTAACTATGGTTATTTGTTGTTGCATCAGTTGTTGAACATGTGTGTATTGCATCATTTTAATCAACAGTAATTACCCAAGAATCACTGGTTAAAGGGTGATATAGAAATTCTTTCAAAAAAAAATAATTAGAAATTTTCAATATTGCATGAATGAGTTTTTGCAATGGTGTAGATTTTATTGGCTGCAGTGCTTTAATACTAATACTAATAATACTAATGCTAATTTATTACTTATACCCCGCCCATCTGACCAGGCCTCCCTAGCCACTCTGGGCGGCTTCCAACAGGATATTAAAAACACAATAGAACATCAAACATTAACAACGTCCCTCTGCTGCATATTTCCTGCTCGGGTCACCCCAAATACTCATCCTTGCTACTTTTACCATTCATTTCTAAAGATAAATTTTAAAACCAAAGGCACTTCACCAGAGGGCTTCCAGGACTCTGTGCATTGAAAAACTCGCATGCATCTTGTGCCAAAAGTTGTGGCAAGTAAGACAAGAACAGCTGGCTATACTTTTGTAAACGAGCTTTTTCTCTTTGTTGTAGAAGCATTTTTTTGGGGGGGGGACCCAAAAGGATGATTACAGGAAGACTGGAGTCTCCCTTCCTACTCTTCGGAATCTTGTGTAAATTATTCAAATTCACAATTATGCATGTTTTTGGGATGTTCTGGCATCCCAAAATCCACCCTAGAATGACTGACCAGTCTTATATGCTCCATCAGTTTTCATGATGAATTATTGAGTGGGTTATGGATCTACCAAAAAGATGCATTTGTGATGTAAATGTATATATAGTTGCAACTACTGCTTATGGATAACATTTCATTTTTCATTTCATTTCACATTTAATTTGCATACCGCCTTTCTATTTTACTATACCCAAGGCGGTTTACAAGCTGAAGAAACAAAGAATGTACACCTTATAACAATCTAAGCCAATACAAAAAAAGAATATGTGATAATAAAGTGTAACTTTAAAATAAGCAACTTCTATCAAGTAAAGTTATATTCAACAAAACATCAGACTAGCTAGCCATTAGCTAGTCTTTACCACTCTTAATTATGCAAAGACTACCTTGGCTTGGCTTTGAAGCCCGGGTCGCTGATTTACATCTTAGCAGAGATAATGGTCTTCGCAGTGGGATGGCTAGAAGGAGACGGCCCAGCCTCCTGGCCCTCTGCATGTTGACATAGGGTTGGTAGGTGCTTTTTTAAAAAGGGGGACAATGGGTCTCAACAGGCTCACATTCACTGGGCCTTTCATCCACAGTAATACTCAGTACAGTATCCACAACCATCTGTACACACTTGGCTGTGTTTTAAAAAATAAGGGGTTCTCAAGACAACAGGATCACCCTCCTTGTACATTAAGCTGACATTGCTGATTCCAAATGACATATCTGACCGCACTGATCATGGTAACGAAATGTGTTACTTGACAAACATTGTAGGTATTCAAAGGTCCAGGCAATCTGATGTGACATGCAATTTACTTAACAAAAGAAAGTGGATGTTGAATGTTATTCCTTATGTAATGCATTGCAGGGAGTTGAACTAGGCAACCGTTTGGATCTCTTCCAACTCTGCAATTCTATGATTCTATGAAGGCAAAATGAAAATGTCTAAATGTAGGTATGATGAACATCATAAAATGCACACACAGAAGGTCAGGAAGTGTTTTAATTTGATTTTTAGCTTATTGTTGATTTCAATTATTTTCTGAATGTCTTTGAGTTGTTTTTAATTTCTTTTTACTGACAGTTTCATTGTTTTACTATTTCTGGAAACCGATAAAGTCATATATAAATTTTATAAACTAGATAAATAAAATCAACTTTCTTTCACCTGAGAATCACATAGTCCATAGTCATAGAGTTTTTCAAAACATTTGAGTAAAATTCTACTTGAGGATGAGCATAATTTTACTTAAGGATTAACTTGTTTTCTGATGCTTGATTTAAACTGTATCTCTGTGCTAACTAAAGAGTTTGAGGAAACAGTCTTAACATTCCAATGTGAGCAAGGCATTTTAATTAATTATCTTTTATTTTAATTTCCCTCTTAGCAGGAATGCTGAAGTGGCTGCAGGTTAATTAGCCAGTAGGCTCCTTCCCCCCTTTCCTGTTCCTTCATTCGTTTCTTGAGAATAATGAGGTGTGACTCCCCCAGACTTGTTTTGATTCTACCAAAACTAACAATCCTCAACCCCCTCTTTTTTCTTTCTTTTTTACAAAATACTTGCAAAATTCCTTTGAAATGGTCTGGGGGAGATTATCTGTTGATAATCTCATAATCTTCTAAAACTGACATTCGTCGCTTTGATTTATTATAAACACATAAAATAAAAACACAGAGAGGTTTTCATTTATTTAATTGTACACAGCATAGCAACGCACTTTTGAGGACCATTTCAAACAATATGCAGCTGGAAACCTGGGTCTGCCACTGAGTAAGCACCCTTGACATAATTCAAAATCATCACTCTACACTTTCACACAAAATACCGTATTTTTCCGTGTATAAGACTAGGTTTTTTTCCTAAAAAATAATGTCCAAATTTTGGGGGCGTCTTATACATGGATAGATCTCCCCCCATTTTCTTAAATCCAAGTCCCCCAAAATAGGGGGCGTCTTATACATAGGGGCATCTTATAGACAGAAAAATACAGTATGTTATATGCAAAGTGGCATTCTGGGCAGAAAGGAATGTACTGGATGAGGATTCCATGACAGGAAAACCAAGTTCTGCAATCACACTCTGCTCAGAGCAGATTCTGGAATACCAGACAAATTAACCCAAATCCATATTGCTTTAGGTGAATCTGTTGCATCCAGGGACCAGTTGACCGTTTTCAGTATAAAAACGAATGTGTGAGAGAGAGATCAGTTAGAGATATCAACAGACCCAAAGCTATATATATATATATTTTTAAATAATATTTTATTTTCCACATTCAATAAACAAAAAAAGAACAAATCGACAAACACATCAAAAAGAAAAAAGCAAAAGAAAAACAATACATACATTGTACAAAGACAAAAAGAAAAATGAAAACGGTAAGAATAAAAGAATTAAAAACAAATATTGTGTCATTGTATTCTTCAGCATTAACTTAGGTCTGCGACTTCCCCATGCCTTCCCACTCTGTATTCTAGGTCTTATATTCTGGTAGTAAACTCTTTCCCTCTGGCGTATCTTTGGTTCAGATTAATATTATTGTCTTATTTATCCTTACATTTCCCTATGTCTTATTAAATATACTTTCTTTAACATTGTCATTTTTATAATAACATTCTTTTACATTCAATCTGATAACCTCAAACATTCGTAATTTTATAATGCTTCTGTAAATAGTCTTTAAATTTCCTCCAACAGACCCAAAGCTATAGGTACCCTCAACACTTACTGAAGCATTTCAAGGGTTTCTAAGTACAGTGGTACCTTGGTTCTTGAACGTAATCCGTTTTGGAAGTCCGTTCAACTTCCAAAACATTCAAAAATGAAGGCACGGCTTCTGATTGGTGCAGGCACCCCGGGAACATCACCCCGGATGTTCGGCTTCTGAAAAACATTCGGAAACCAGAACACTTTTCGGCATTTGGGAGCTGATTTTTTTTTTTTGTCAGCTTAGCCGTTCAAGAACCAAGGTTCCATTGTATATAAGAAGACCCTTCTAGATCAAGGCAATGGCCCATCCAGCCCAGTCTCCTGTGGCCAACCAAATGCCTGTGGGAAGCCTGCAAACTGGACATCAACACAACAACATCCTGCCCACCTGCGATTCCAGCAACTGATATTCAATGGTAGAACATAGCCATTATGACTAGTAGACATTGATAACCTTGTCCTACATCCTGTTCTGACAGTGGCTAGGCAGATGCCTATGGGAAGTCTGCAAGCAGGACCTGAGTGCAACACATTACCCTTGCTTTTTCTCCCCTGGTATTCATGGGCACATTGCCACTGACCCTGGAGGGTAGGATACAGTCCTCATGGCTAGCTCTTCTCTCAATAGATAACAATGCAACAACTAGCCACGGCCAGAAAACAGTATGCATATACAGAATCCATGTTCTTCCAAACTGTAAGAACCAGTTATAATTTAGTGATGCTGAAATGAAACGTTCGGTCATGACTCAGTGCTGCTTTAAAATCAAAGTAAAACAGAGTACTGAAATCTCCTGAAATATATGGGGGACTTTTCTCACAGCAGGGCAGGTAGGCTCACCACATATAATGGAGGGGAGGTCAGGATTATCTGCCTCTAGTTTTGGGACACTATTTGCCTCTGCTAGATCTAGACATTTCAGAACAAGTTCTGCTAGAAGTGATCAAAGTTATTACTTAAGTGTTATAGCATATTTTATGCCTGAGTTTATCTCTCTTTGATTGCAGGATGATATGTCGTCCCACTGAGGATTTAAATACAGGCCTCCTGCAGGAGGTTTAGGTACCAATTAGGTACCAATTGGGAAGTGTACCATTTTGCAATCTGAGGTTACTCTGGATTTCAAGGATTCTCTGATTATCACTACCACAGATACGCAATAGATAACGATTATCCTTATTTGACTGGTTCTTCTTTCCTCTGCCTGGACCTGCTGTTTCTAGTTGCTGTGCAATTCGGGGTCTTTTCAGTGCCTTTCCAACCTGTCACTTTGCTTTTGTTTCTGCAAATGAAAGAGAGCAAAACCTGGCATATCTTTGCTGAGACGTTCCTTACCCTGGAGTATGCGTTTGCTCACTCACTTCACTGCTGAGCCACAGGAAAACTTTGCATGTTGTTGAAAGAAAGTCATAAAGGCATTCTTCTCCCTCCACTGAACCATGGTCTGCAAAACAAGGCAATCTTGAGAGTGGAGAGAGGGGCATGTGCCAATCCAATTGCACACAGCCATGTCAGCCATGCATCAATTGCCTAGAGGACTCTTAACATTTGGACAGGACCTCTCTAAAGGTGCATGGTGAGTCTGTGTGTGTTGTTTACATTGTCACAATGCGTTACAGACAGCAGGAGCTGCAAAGGCATCAGCGCAGTAGACAAGGCTTTACCAAGAGGGAAGAATTAATGATGTGAAATTTCATCTAGATGTTGTCAATGAGACATTTCACTTGCAGATTAACCCCGGTGCAGCCATGCATATTAGAGAGCAAAACACTCTTCCAGGCTTTGGCCAAGCACCAAAAGGATCCACTACTTGACCTAAAATTGATTAGCAACATGCCTTACAAAGAGGAGTGTGTGGGAGAGACAAGCAAACCAGCCGGGTGCAACAGGACCAGCCAAATTGGGGTCAGCCAGGATTCCTAACTGGTTTATCAACAACTTGGCGGGAGCTCAAGTCAGCCATGGGATGCTGCTGACATTCCCAAAGCTTTTATCATATGACGAAGATGGAGGCTCGGATTGTTTGGAATGATAACATGTGGTAATATAAAGGTAAAGGTACCCCTGCCCGTACGGGCCAGTCTTGACAGACTCTAGGGTTGTGCGCCCATCTCACTGAAAGAGGCCGGGGGCCAGCGCTGTCCGGAGACACTTCCGGGTCACGTGGCCAGCGTGACATCGCTGCTCTGGCGAGCCAGAGCCGCACACGGAAACGCCGTTTACCTTCCCGCTAGTAAGCGGTCCCTATTTATCTATTTGCACCCGGGGATGCTTTCGAACTGCTAGGTTGGCAGGCGCTGGGACCGAGCAACGGGAGCGCACCCCGCCGCGGGGATTCGAACCGCCGACCTTTCGATCGGCAAGCCCTAGGCACTGAGGCTTTAACCCACAGCGCCACCCGCGTCCCATGTGGTAATATAGGTGCCCCTAAATTTTGAGGGGTTCCACTTCCAGGCAATTTTATGGTTGCCAGTTTTATGGCAGCTGAACTACATTTTTGTTTAATTTTCCCATGCTTTCTTACAGCATGTGCCAGGTACAAATATGGGTAACTGTTTAGGGCAGTAAATTAATAAAGAGATTTGGAACAGGCAAGGACAGTTTCAATAAAGGTCAAATAAAGGCATGTGTGAGTTTCTGTAGCTGTTAAAGAAATACCAGGCTCCGTAGAACAGCCTTTGCCAACTCAGTGCCCTTCAGATGCTTTGGATGGCAGGGCACCTGAAGGATACCAGATTGACAGAGGCTGTTGTCGTCCATCAAAACTTGTAGGCAACTCCTCCCTCCCACAACTCCTTTTCCTCCCTTCCTTTGAGGAAGCCAGCTCAGATTGCCTAGTGTACATGTTCTGCTCGGCTAAGAGAACACTACTATACAAGGCTATGGCAACTGTCCACAATCATCTTCTCCTATCTCTAAAAATAGGAAAAGATGCTGCATGCTCCTCTCATAATCCCAATAAATGAGTATAATCCAGCTGGCCTAAATGGTTTGAAGTGATTATTCTAGTCAGTGGGAGAATGCTACTCAGAAACCAAGATGTTCCACCAAAAGACCAAGTTCCAAATGAGTCTTTGGCTTTTGACCACTGCCTCCTCCTCTTTGTCCTCCTCCTCCTCTTCCTTCTTTCCCCCCACCAGGTGATATTGGTAAACCACTTTTGAATTTAAGAGGACTTTCCAAAGGTTTGTTATATGGCATCAAGCAAAGCCAGCCTGCTCACCCATGCCGCCGCCACTGGAGAAGCAAGAAGAATCGCTGGCGGTATCTGGTGAAATCTTGTGAGATCTCATCAGATCTGGTGGAACTCTTGAAGCTCATGCAAGATCTCACAAGAGTTCTATGAGACCTCACCAGAAACCACCACCATGCAATCCTGGTAAGGGAGGCGGGGAGTTGGGGTGGCAGCGAGGAGTCAACACCTTCCTGTTTTGCCTCAGGTGGCAAAACAGGATGGGCTGCTGCTAGCAACAGTCATGGGGGGTACTGGGCATGCCCAGTGTTGGGAACATGCTTACAGTACTGCTTTAGAGTTGGCTGTAGTGTAAAAATAAAGCAAATAGCTTGCAAGGAGAGCCACACACTCCACTAATCAGTGGTAGAGAACAAGTGCTGTGTGCAGAAGTTCCTGTTATCTCCTGGTAAGGCTAGGGAGGTTAGGAAGGGTTCCCACCTGAAACCCCAGAGACCTGCTGTCAGTCAGTGTTGACAGTACCAAGCTAGAGGGACCTCAAGTTGCAGAGTCAATGAATTCTGCATATGTCCGGATTTTGCCGTGAGCTGCACACTGCTTTGACAATATCCTAGAAATATCAACTGTTTTTAAGATGAACAACTAGCACTGGTGACTACGGCTCCAGCATTTTATAGTATGTAAAATGCAGTCTGCTCTGACAGGGTCATTCCAAAGAGCACCCTTCACTGTCTCTCAGATGGCAGCAGCTAGTCTTTAATGGGGCAAGAAATCCATTTTCCAAAGGTTTCTAATCTCTCTCACACACACCTACTGGGAACCCTTGTGATGAGAACACCATGAAAGACCTAGATGAATAGTGGATGGATGGGAGAACCTCACTAACAGATAACCTTGCATCATCATTAGTTCTCATTAAAATAAATAATGATGGAGGCAAGACCATGTAATTGGGGATTTATGACCCTTAGATGAGGCTCGATAAATAAACGCAACAGATTACCCCAATATTATTGAGTGCTGACATTTAGATTCTCTTCTGGCAGATTTAATAGGGATATACATCCATTTTAGTGAAAGCAGTGGGATGACTAGCATCTAAATCAGAATGCCCAGAGTTGAACAGCCTGATGGATATCTATCTCCCAGCTGAATGGCAGTAATGCATGCAAGTTTTGGAAAGATTTATGCCAGGATTCAAGGATTATCATATTCCTCCTGAATTAACTAATTTCTGCAATCATTGTACTGGGTGAGTGATCCACGTCGATTTGTAGCCTGCCTGAAGTGCCAATTACCTCCCAATTTCTACAGTGAATTTATTTGGTAATGTGAGTTGCCGTGGCAGTTTTCACACATCAGCCAAGATGGATATGGATGTGCTTTCCATTGTGTCGAGAAACAGATTTTGTAAATAAAATAAAGTGCAGGAGAGAGGAATCTCATGGGTTTCTGCAAGCACATCCACAACTGGCATTTTTCTCTCTTTATTTGTTTTCTTCCGTCCAATGATGCATTCCTAGCCAAGTCAATTTTTCTTGAATATTATGAGAAGAAAATGCACTGTGCACCTACTTGAAAAAGACAGCCTCTCTGTGAAGAGGGGAGAGCTAAGATCTTTAATCAATATGTAACCAGGGTGCATGCATACTAGATGGCGAATACAATCTAAATGTGTACTTTAGGAGACAATCCGAGTTGGATTTATTGCTTGTGCTGTAACATCGATTTACCCTACAGGCAGATCTGCCTACTACCAAGAGCATGGGGCCACTTCTGACAATGGCAGCCTTGCGGTGAGTTACCTTTCCTCCGTAATGCATCCTGAGGTCAAGATGTTGTACATTTCCTTGCTCCTGCTGACAACTGTCAAGGACATCAGGACATGGAGTGATTTAAATTAGGCATTATGAAGGAAGAGGGGAGAGCAAGAGGAATACTGTCTTTTGTGGCAGTCATGGAACATTGTGCCCCAGGACCAGCAGTCAGCCAGGCCTGGCACTGGCTGAAGGTCTCAGAGGCTCAGAAGGGCAGCCACCAGCCTGATCCAGCCATGCTGCCACTCACTGTCCACCCTGACTTCTGGGGGGGGGGGCACCTTTGAATGGGAGCAAAGTTTGGGCAAGATACTTAAAGGGATCACTTAATTATTAAACACTGGGCAATACTAAATCTAAGGAGCGGCTGAGGGGTTTCCAGATTTAAAAACAGTGAAATCTTGCCCCATCATTATTATTTTTACACATAGCTCTCCCTACCAGAGTCCAGGTCCTCTCAGAAGCCCAGAAAGGCCCAAGCCACTTCCAGCTTTTGAGGACCCCTACCCATAGTTGGGACACGGGTGGCACTGTGGGTTAAACCACAGAGCCTAGGACTTGCCGATCAGAAGGTCGGCGGTTCGAATCCCCGCGACGGGGTGAGCTCCCGTTGCTCGGTCCCTGCTCTTGCCAACCTAGCAGTTTGAAAGCACATCAAAGTGCAAGTAGATAAATAGGTACCGCTCCGGCGGGAAGGTAAACAGCATTTCCGTGCGCTGCTCTGTTTTGCCAGAAGTGGCTTAGTCATGCTGGCCACATGACCCGGAAGCTATACGCCAACCAATAAAGCAAGATGAGCGCTGCAACTGCAGAGCCGGTCACGACTGGACCTAATAGTCAGGGGTCCCTTTACCTTTTTACCCATAGTTAGTATTAAAAAATCACAGAAACAAAATAAGGCACCAAAATGAAAAGCAGGGGTGACAGGAGAGTGAAGTATAATCTGCATTTCTTCTAGCTGAGAATGTGTCACATTCTGGTGTGATATGCATAAAAATAAGCTGCAAAACTTAGCAAATGCCAATGCTTTGAGCAAGAGGCCCACTTTGATCTAGGGGTCCCAGGATAAATGCCCCCCCCCCCGCCTATCCATCCCCACTGAGTGGGGGCGCCAGAGCTCTTGAACTGTGTGTGTCCTGGACTTGGATGCTAGAAGCTCTTCTATAGCCAACCCAACAAGAAGACAGAATGCTAAAATAAAACTTGGGAAAGGCCTATCTTTTGAAGAGGAAACGTCTGCCTTTCTAATCAACAAGTCAATGTACCTTACGCTTGAAGAAAATAATTGAATTTTCCCTTCTTTTATAACATGAAAGCCCATTACATTGTTGTTAAAAGCCTGAGAATAACAAACCTGGAGTTTCAAAATCGCTCTTACATGAAAAGGAAATAGTATATAACAAAGTTTCAGTATAATGAGTTGGAAAGAACCCAGGACTTTCAGTCCAGATGTGTGTGCGTGTGTGTGTGTGTGTGTGTGTGTGTGTTCTGAGGGCAAAGGGAATACAGAGAGCAAAGTGATGTTCCACCCCCAGCTGCTCAGCAGGTAGCAGTCTGGAAAACATAACAGTTGTGTAACCACTAGCTTAACAGTCCTCCGACTCAAGTTGTTGCCCTATTTAACCTCTTGCAAATTTCTCCCTCCAAAAAACTGGATCTGAGCACCTAGAAAACAGCAACACACACTTCCTCAGCGAGGTGTTGCAAAAGCCCTTATCCTTGATGACAGCCTGAGAAGTGAAAGCAGTGGCAGGCCATGATGTCTGAAAGGCCACGGCATGCTCTCAGCTCTGCGGAGAAAGATCCCCGCAGTTGGCGGAATGGAAAATGCTCCAGGAAGGTCAGCAAGAATTAGAGTTGATGGGATGCCCAGACCTATCTCAGAGAGAAAGTCAGCTCAGAGATATGTGAAAGTCATTGCCTGGAAAAGAGACTGATGTTGGCGTTGATGTTTGCATTCTAAGTCCATCTCATCCAGCTCGCTGAAGAGGAAAGTACATCCCTCCAACATTTCTCCAATGAAAATAGGGATGTTGTTGTTGTTGTTGTTGTTGTTGTTGTTGTTGTTGTTGTTCCCTGAGCATCCCAGCCACTCTGGTGGCTTCCAGCATATATAAAAACATAATAAAACATTAAACATTTTCAAAACTTCCCTATACAGCCTTCAGATGGCTCAGTGTTGGATAACTCCATACCTGCCTACATTTCTCTGATGAAAATAGGGACATCCTAAGGAAAAGCATTCTAGGATCAAATCAGAAACCAGGGCAGCTTCTGTAAATCTGGGACTGTCCCTGGAAAAATAGGGACACTTGCAGTGTCTGGGAAAGGTATCCAAAGCTAAGTACTAAGCATCGCAAATCAGATTTGAGAATTCCCACCCCCCACCCCCCAAAAAAAAAACAAAAAAAAAACATGGCCATTTTAAATTACTTTGGCCTCAGAGAATGAGGCACAACATTGAAGCTACTTTGAATACATAAGTGTAAGAGGAAACTGGCTTTCGAATTGTCACAGAATCAGCAATCAAACATTGCATCGTCCTCAGAAGTCCTTCCACTTTGCTTAATCACTTCACAGGGGGTTTAAGGGTAGTGTGACCGGTTCAGCCACAATGGGCACTGCGCTGCAGGGAGACCCAAACAATGCTTTAGAGAGGAGGAAGAGCCCAAAGTCTGCCCCAGATCACAGACTTGAATTCAGAGCAATCACAGTGGGTGGGGGGGTGAGTGGGCTGTACCACTCAACTGCTGCCATTGATTGGCTACCAAGAAAAGGAGAGTCTTTTGCACATACTGGCGTGTGTCATTTGGGCAGCAGTAGCAGAAAAAACCTAGGCCAGGTAGTGTAAAAAGGGTGTCTGCAGAACAGTTTACAGCAGGCAACATGAACCTCTCCTGTCAGTGCCTTCTCTGTTTAAGTATTGAGTCACCTTCTGTTGCTGTTTCCTCATTTACCTCCATCACTACTCCGTTATTCTTCCTGACGCAGGTGACACTGTGGTCTAAACCACCGAGCCTCTTGGGCTTGCCGGTCGCAAGGTCGGCAGTTCGAATCTGCATGACAGGGTGAGCTCCCATTGCTCTGTCTCAGCTCTTGCTCATGTAGCAGTTCAAAAGCATACCAGCATGAGTAGAAAAACAGGCAAGAAGGTGAACGGCGTTTCTGCGCACTCTGGCTTCCGTCATGGTGTCCTGTTGTGCCAGAAATGGTTTAATCATGCTGGCCACATGTCCCAGAATGCTGTCTGTAGACAAACGCCAGCTCCCTCAGCCAGAAAGCGGAGATGAGCACCACACCCCATAGTCAACCGGACTTAACCATCCAGGGATCCTGTACCTTTTACCTTTATTCTTCCTGACCATTTCCATATCTTTGCTTGCTTGCTTGTTAGCACTTTTAAACCACTTAATATTGTTAAGATCTCTAAGCAGTATACAGTGGTACCTCGGGTTACATACGCTTCAGGTTACAGACTCCGCTAACCCAGAAATAGTGCTTCAAGTTAAGAACTTTGCTTCAGGATGAGAACAGAAATCGTGCTCTGGCAGTGCGGCGGCATCAGGAGGCCCCATTAGCTAAAGTGGTGCTTCAGGTTAAGAACAGTTTCAGGTTAAGAACGGACCTCCGGAATGAATTAAGTACGTAACCCGAGGTACCACTGTACAATATTTTTTTAAAAAACAAACAAACAGTATAATTAGAAGGGGGGGGGACGTCCCAAACAACAGTAAAAGCATATAAAAACATATAAAACGAAGGAGGAGGAGGAGTTTGGATTTGATATCCCGCTTTATCACTACCCTAAGGAGTCTCAAAGCGGCTAACAATCCCCTTTCCTTTCCTCCCCCACAACAAACACTCTGTGAGGTGAGTGGGGCTGAGAGACTTCAGAGTGTGACTAGCCCAAGGTCACCCAGCAGCTGCATGTGGAGGAGCGGGGAAGTGAACCCAGTTCACCAGATTACAAGTCCACTGCTCTTAACCACTACACCACACTGGCATCAGAGGCCACAGCAATGCTGCCAGGCTGTAAGAGGATTCTCTAGCACAGTTCCACTCCTGTGTAGATGAGGACAAAGACTGACAGGAAGAGATTACTACTTGCTGCGTTCATGAGTAGCAGAGGGATGATTCGAATGCAAAGCAGAGAGTGTGACAAAGAGACTGACCTGAAGCCTCCCTTCCTGATACACACCATGTGTGATTCTAATGTAAGGACCAAAGCTGCTTCAGGAGTGTTCAGTCTGGTGCCCAGGCAGACCTTATGTGCTTAGCTAGGGTTGCCATATTTTGAAGAGCAAAAAAGAGGACACATTTGCTGACTTCTACTTTTAACTATGAAATCACTATGAATGACACTACCTATGAAAAAGAGGATGTGTCTGGGGGAAAGAGGGCATATCGCAACCCTATCAGATGAGCAGAATAGTCAAGAATTGTGATAGACTTTATTAAGCCTATCCTGACATTTCCAGGTTCCACTCCGCGATTCTGTCTTCAAGTTGTGTGTATTGGGCAGGAAATGACTAGCAAAAGCTTTCCAGGGTTTCAGGTGGGACCATCTGCATGCTCAGCTTTATCGCTGAGCCAAGGCCATTTCCAAGGTGGGACACACATATTTATTTATTTTAAAATTCCTATTTACAGAAGCATTAGTTGCCCCAAAAAGCATGTCCTTAGAGCCTCCTGAGATTCTCAGCTGCCTGCCCTGGGCCTAGAGACTATGTTCAAATTGCCAAACTGATTTTCTCCAGCACCTATCCAAGTGACATGTCCATTATTTAGTACCCACCCACTGTCAAAAGGCACTGATGCTCACTGGGGAAGCATCTTTAGCTATTGGTTATACAAAAGCCTAGGCCAAAATTCAAGTAGTTTTTGAGTTACCCTGCATAGTTTGAACTAGGAAGGTTTATCCCTATGGTGCATGCACTCTTGGAATACTGTGGGAAATGATGGTTATCAAAGACAGTTAAAATAAGAGAGTATTTGGAGGGTGTTACATCATATAAATGTGCTGTCAGGATGTCATTGCCTGCACTGCAGGTTGTGTGTTTTTTGTTTCAGGTTTTTGTGTTTCATGTTTTGTTTTGTTTTCCTTATGAAAGACTATTGCAATGAAACCAGAAAAGTAGGAGGGAGAGAAAGAGAGACATTTCCTCTAAGCTCCCTTGCTCTGGTGCAGCATATATAGAGCATCTTTGCCCTCTCTCCTACTGCCTGCATTGGGGGAAACTCCTATTGGTGGCAATTGAAGCTTTTCCCCCCATGAAAATAGTTGGGCAGAGCCCCTGAGTCAGACAGGGACCACAACAAGGAGCAAAAAACTCAACCCTTCCCAACATACGCCTGGGTCCCAATCCCAAGGGCTACTAAAACTGAGGGCTGTGCTCTGCCTCCACAGTTGGAGGCAGTAATGCTTCAGAATACAAGTTGCTGAAAACCACAGGAGAGAAGAGGACTGTTGTCCAGCTTGTGGGTTTCCTATAGGCATCAGGTTGACCACTGTGAAAACAAGATGCTGGACTAGATGGGTCATTTGCCTGAGCCAGCAGGTCTTCTTCTTGATCAGGCCCACTATACCTGCAATCTGCTTTTTAAAGCTATTGACACAATAAATAAATGGGTCAACAGCATCTCATCTTGGCTTGTTCAATGGGGGGTTTCCATGGCGGTAGTTCAGATAAGATAGATCAGAGCCCTTGCCCTCTTTGATATAACATCAAAAGTGCTTCCCTAATCCTTGGAAAACAAACAACAAGCAGAAAGCTTTCCATCATGACTGCTGCCACCTCTGATATCTTTCATCCTGTTTTGGAACACGGTACCCTCACAGCAGCTTTGCTGGAGCTGTGTGGAGTTAAACAAGCATCACTGTGCTTTGCCATCTGGCCTGTCTATTACTCGGCTGAAATGGGATCTGGTTAGGAGCATAGCTAGCTTGTACGGGCTCAACAGGCCACTTTTGTTCACAGTATTATGTTTTCAGATTGAAATAAAAAATTTAAGGGGGGGCATTTGTCATCCCAGTGTGCTATGTTCCAAAGTTCGGTATTCACTGAGGAGAGTCATTTAAATGGAATAATTATAATGCTGTCTGAAAGCAGAGGGGTTTCTGACTTCCCTGGGGTTTCAATAATGGCAGAAAGCCAATGAAGCATTCCAAATGAAAGAGAGCCCGTCTGTCTGTCCTTCTGTAAGACTGCTGAATGCATGTTTGTGATCTCTGTCAAATGAGTTTGCATTTCGTTCTGTTTATTCCACTCCTAGGAAAATTGGACTGCCCCACATTGCCATCTCTTTCCAATTCTGGGGATAGCTTTTGAGAGGCCTGTCACATCCTCTTGGTGCTGTTGTTTTTCTCTCTAGCCCACACAAAGAACAAGAGGGAGTTGTGGCTCTTAGACTGAGCCTGCCCTAGTTTTAATAAAACTTTCAATTATGTGGCCACAAAGTTATGTATTTTAACACACAGGACCACCTTCATCAGAGCTGGCTTCCAGATTTTTAGAGTGTCAAGACCCCTAGCTCAGGTGTAGGGAAATTTGGTCCTCCAGATGTTTCTGAAGTAACCTAAGATGATTATTCTAAGATGACAATATATGGAAACAAATGTTTGCCAATCAAATGCTAGGTCAATAAACCAGTCTGTTTTAGGATAATCTTCAATCAGAAGCAGTTTTCTGAATTTTCAACCCAGTCCTTGTTCACTAAACAGACCGTGTAGGAAACCAATAAAGCACTGTACCTACAACAAGAAGGGACAGCTCTAGGACAATTACAAGACTACATCCACACACACCACACCTCATGCTGACTGTGGTACATTCCAAAGTTTGCAATACAGACAGCAGCATTCAACTACAGGAGAGGCAGCAGCACTAAATTGCCAAGCCACCATCTTGTCATACCCTCCAATGGAACCCAAGGTCACAGATTGGATGATAGCACTGGTGCAAGATGGAACCTTGAGGTCAAGATGGAACCTTGAGGTCAAGGTATCTAAGAGGCCCACAGCGCCACCAAGAAAGACTTAAAAACATTCACAATGAACCATTAGTGAGCACTCTTTGCGTTCAGTCAGTCAACTAACTACAAATCCACCTAACAGTTACCTCATCTAGTCCCCATTTTCCAACTTCTCCGCAAGAATATTATGGGGGACTTTGTCAAAAGCATTACTGAAACCAAGATACACTATGTCCAGAGCATTCCCCTGATCCACCAAGCTTGTAACTCTATCAAAACTGAGATTCACCGGCATGACTTGATTTCAAGAAACCCATGCTGAGTCTTGGTAATCACAGCATCCTTTTCTAAGTGCTCACAGACCAATGGTTTAACTATCTGTTCTAGCACCTTTCCTTGTATTGATGTCAAGGTGACCAGTTGGTAACTACCTGGATCTTATTTTTCCCCCTTTTTGAAGATGCAGACATTTGCCCACCTCCATTCGGCAGGAACCTCACCTGTTCTCCAAGAATTCTCAAAGATTATAGACAGAAGCTCTGAGAATACACTTGATTTTATATATATATAAATCCATATAAGTGGTTTCCAACATTATACGTAAATTCCACCTCACCCAGAAACACCTGGAACCAAGTTGCCAACACACACTTGAGCACTTTGCCCCAAAATGGAATAATTTTGGGAAACTGTAAATGATCCAGCATTTTAAAACAGAGGTCTTGCCGTCACCTCTTTTAGGTGGAACTACACCAAATGGAAGTCAGATGGGGCCAGGAACAGAACCCAAAACTCTGGAGAGCTATTGTTAATCAGTGTAAACAATAATGAGCTAGATGGTTTAATGGTCTGACTTGGTATAAAGCTGTTTCCTGTGTTCCATTGCCATTGTTTTCAGCCTTTTGTTAATAACTGTATCACAGAACAAAGATGTAATGTGGATTATGATTTTTTTCAATCTTCAGCCTTCTTACCTATAGACACTGACAAGTGGGATCAGTTCCAGAAACTGTGGTTTTCATCCCACCTAGCACAGCAGCCAGTCACACAGGCATGCCTCCACAAGGCATTTCGTGACCTTGTAAAATCTGATTTATTTTATGGCATGATGCCCAGCTATAATTAAAGGCTAGACTATTACTAAATGCCAATGTCTTCCAGCATTTGCCATCAGAGGGAGTTAACTTGGAAAGCATTAACTGACATTACATCCGCTGATGGAATGGATGATGCCTATTCTGTGGACCAGAGCTGTCAAAGCTCCTTCAGTAGAGGTGGCCAAATTTCTTTTTTAATAATGTTCCATGGGCTTTAACATAATACTGATTCTGCAGTATTAGACTCCACGGTACAGCTGATGCTTCTTACTTACGTTCCCATATAAACAAAGTAGGTCCACGGGTTTTATTTAGAATTTCAGTTTGTGCTTTCTTCTCTCTCTCTCTCTCTCTCTCTCTCTCTCTCTCTCTCTCTCTCTCTCTCTTGCACACCCTCCTTCAAGGATGCCAACTTGAATAAAATATATGGGGGGGGCAGCTAAGCACCGCCCTGTATAATCCAGATGGAGCACGCACACACTATTTGAATGGCAATGCCCATTAACTGGGGGGGGGGGTAACCTCCTCAAATATTTTAGGGGGGGCGAAGAAACCTTGGCCCCAAGGAGTTGGCTCCAATGCCCTCCTCCCTATTAAAGTGGGGTGCTCCCCACTTTATGAGACATCACTTGTGCACGCAGGGGCCCGGAACGTATATACTGTCATCTAGGTCAGCCTTCCCCATCTTGGTGTACTCTCTCTGTTTTGGCCTCCTTCAACCAGAATTCATTACAAAAAAAGAATTAATTACAAGGTGAAGTGTGTGAGGAAATGGATGGGGGGTTGGGGTTGGAGGAGAGGCAGAAAGAAGAGCCAATTTGTCCATGGCTAGGGGGCGCAATCTGGACGGTTCTGCCAGGGGCGCAAGATCACCTATCTATGGCTCTGACTCCATTCCACCACAACCTACTTCGATTTCCCTTGCCTCCAACCAGCCATACCACCAGTTCCTGCTTAGGAGAGCTTGAGATCACATGGGGGGAGAGTGTTGTTGCACTCAGGTCTGGCTTGTAGGATTCCCTCAGCTATCGGGTTGGGCACACTCTCCCACTGTCTCCAGAGACAGATGGATGCCAGCCACCCAAAACTGTGAGAACAGGATGCCAGACTAGTTGGGCATTGGCTTGATCCAGCAAGGCTCTTCTAATGTAAGCTGGATCCTTGTTTTCACTGAGTTCCCAAATGAAAGTGGATCTTGCTAAACTAGAGTAGCAGGCTGATGATGGAGACTTGTGTGCTTCTGCCAGGCATTCTATCAATAAGTTTTTTTAAAAAAGATCTCTGTACTTTCATTCCTTGGCTTTTTCTAAAGTATAAATATTAACAACAAATTCCTTGCAAATACAACAGGCTCAGCAACAGCAGTTCTGCTTCATGTTAACAAGAAAAATTATGCATAAGCGGCAGGAACTTCTTCAGAAACTATGTGACTTGGCTAGAAGCCTGAAAATATCTCACTAGCTTATTCCAGAAAATGTTTTAGTCTGTCTTGTTCTTTTATGCTGTTGTATTTTATTCTCCCCTCTACCCAGGAAAACTCCAAAGCATTGTTTTAGACTGTTATCCAAGGAGGATAACCAGAAGGAATAACAGACATTTGGCATTAAAGTCAAAGAAGAAAATCTTTGGGAAGTTTACTTAAGCCTTACAGGCCCAGGCATTGAAACAATATAACAGCAACCTCAAATTCAGAGAAACAGACTTGTTAATAGGATTTCTCTTCATTGTCTGCACTGAACTCCTAACTCTCTAAAAATAAAAACAACATAGTAGCAGCGGTACAAAATATAGCATCATACCCTTTCCTCAGCTTGCTTAAACAGTTGTGGATTTGTTGTCTTCACTATAGCTGTGTAGGCTTACACCAGCGGCCATTACCAGGAACCCCTGATTCTCAAGTCTTATGGGAATCTGTCAAGACCTGAATGTGCATTTTCTACACAGCATGAAAAGTGACTTAGCACTCATTTATCAAACTATTGTCAAGGTGTTTGAAGGACCACAACTCACACCCTAAATTCTGCTTAAGGCGTAGGTGTGTGAGTAAGTACATGGGTGCTTGTGTGTAAGTTTTACATAGAAAGACTGGTAATTTAGTGTGCAAAACACTGGTGTGTGGGTGTGTTTAAAAAGAGATTTAAATCTCTCTATATATATTGTGTGTGTGTACACATGTTCATGCATCACAGAGGAATATGAGAAGATGACTCTTTTGTTCCTCATCTTCCTTGCATACTTCCTACTAACTCAAAGTGCTTTCAGGGAATACTCCGGGATGGCTATGCTTTATTCTCTCACTATTTACAGGGCGGACAGAAGACATTGTCATTAAATCACAGCAATTTCCTCTCGTCCCCATGCTGCTTCTGCTGTTTTTCAGACTACAGAAAATCTGGGGTTTTTTGCAGCATAGAAGAGCGGCACCAATTTCTGCAAGTATGTATCATTCTTAGTACTACTTGTCAGGGAACTGCCATCAGTGCCGGAGGGAGAGAGCAAGATCCAGAGGGATTCCAGAGAGCGTCCCGGGATTGGGAGAGGCAGCCTATCTTCTGGGGAAGAGAATCAGCGTAGCACCAGTGGAGAAGGGGGGCAGATGGGGGAAGCGGCGGGGCGGTCCCATGACTCCTTGCCGGGGACCAGCGGGGAGAGTAGGGGTCCTCCGCTGCCTACACCCTCCTTGAGCAGAAGGCTTTCGCGCAGAGAGAGTAGGAGGAGACTAGGCGTCAAAGAGCTTCTTTGCTGGAAGAAGTTTAAGAAACGCCCACTGACGGATTCTGCCAGCGATTGAGACAGCCACGGGTGAGTGGCTGTCCGGACAGAAAAGGTTCACTCAGGCAACCCAGCCAGGTGTTTGCACCGGCTTACGCACGAGCAACCCCTAGAACCACTACACTACTCTTCTGACTTTACAAGCAAGAGGCATGTAGAGTGGTGTTTGGAGCCCTACTCACTGCCTCCTCCGTTCCATAACTTAGCACAGGGTGGTCCAACACATAGCCCAAAGGCCACATGCAACCCTCAAGGCCTTTTTTTTTAAAAGCCCTCAGCAACATTTGATGCCTCCCCCCAGTCTTTGCACTGCCTTCCCAAAGCCAGTTAAGCAAGGCACTGGGCTTTGAGAAGGAGGTGTGAAGGCTCAGGCAGGGTCCTTGAGTCCTCCCTCAAAAGCAGTTTTAGGGTAGCCTGACCAATTTAGCCATGCTGAGTGCCATAACAATTCTGTAGAACAGAGCACAAGAGGTGGGGGCACAGAATTTTAGTGTCTCACAGGGCATCACTGAAATCTGAGAGCCCAAAGTTCACCACTGCTTCCCTTCTCCAAGGGAAGGCCCCAACCCTAGTTAGCGCCTTCCCAGCTTTGGGGAGGAGGGCTCTCAGACCCTGTAAGAGTCTTGCAACTCCGGGGGCCACTAGGGGCGCATTGGAAAATGCCCGACAATAACATCTCTCCGACCCACACGAGGTAATTAAGAGGCTGTGATGGGAGTATGCAGCCTCCCTGCCCCCCCCAGGGAATGGGGGGGACTGCCCTTGCCTGCTGTGCCCATAAATCACCCCCGAATTCGAGGGGGTGAGGGCACTAGGCAGAATGCCCTTGTGTGGACTTCGGCTCTCCTGGACACTGTCTCCGATTCGCGCCACTAGCTGCAGCAACTTGAAAATAAACAATTAGGAAGAAGCAAATGCACATATTTCAAGTGAAGAATGGGGAGTAAAGACTGCTAATTGACGGGACCTCTGTGAAAGAAGACGGGTCAGATAAACAGGAATATATCATGAGAAGACACACCAAGGCTCGGTATGTCGGCAGTGGGACTTGATGGGGGGAACTTTTCTTTCTTTCTTTCTTCTATGTGATTAACCAATAATCCCCCCTCACAAGTAAGAAATGCCGCTTAAATGACTTAAGCTGGATGATTTAAGACTGTGTGGAGATAAACTTTAACCAAAAGCATGTTTTAAGGAGATCGAGGAAAGTACAAGAGCTTTGGGATGACGCAGTAAAAAACAGCGTCGCCATTTTGGCAAGTTCTGTCGAAAGATTTATGTCTGGGAGGATGGATTTGTTTTCATACTGCGGGCAAACCTCTTCAGAGGACTAAAGAAGGCGACAGATTTGTGAAGATTAACGATGGAAAGAGTGCTTTTATTTATGGAAGTGATTATATATGGAAACCATCTCGATATGGCTATTGGACGAATGGAAAAATTCACACAGGATTACAACTTGCTTTTACCTGCTTAAGGAGATTATTAGAAGAGGTCACAAAGAAAAAAGAAAAATATATGAAAATAACAAGATGAGATGTGGAAACAGCAAGATAGGACTGGATAGAATTATGAACATTATTTGGACAGATTTGTGGACATTAATGCAGCAGCAAGAAGATGATTGGACCCCCTTCGGAACTTGAAATATGGGTACCCCCAACAAAAATTTAAAATTCGGCTTTGTAATTTGGAATTTATGTGATGTGATTTGATTTGATTTGATTTGATTGGTCGGTTAATAAAAATTATTTTTTTAAAAAAAGTCTTGCAACTCCTTCCCCAAACTCGCTAATACTACTTTGAGAAGGTAGTGCAAGGGCTAAAAGGGAGGCATCAAATTTTGACTTTGCTCCCCTCCCCCCCATGCAATGAGGCAGTGTGTGGCCCACAGCCTTCATGCTGAAGAACCCCTGCGGCCCACTTAGTATGTTTACCACTTACTTTCCAGGGGAATAGGGGGGTCTCCTAACAACTCTCAGCACCCTCAACAAACTACAGTTCCTAGCATTCTTGGGGAGAAGCCATGACTGTATCAAGTGGTGTGACAGTGCTTGAAATGTATTATGCAAGTGGGTTCTAGAAGTGATGAAGGCATCCCTTTATTATGCATTCTAAAACTGAAATGGCCGCCCTTGTGGGAAAACCATTCTGGCTTAAATTTGAAATTTGGATTCACGTGAACGGGGGAGAGAAATTAAGGAGGTGGACCTCAAACCAGCTTGGGCAACCTACCTGACATTCAGAAGACATCTGAAGGCAGCCCTGTTCAGGGAAGTTTTTAATGTGTGACATTTTAGTGTATTTTTCATCTTTGTTGGAAGCCGCCCAGAGTGGCTGGGGAAACCCAGCCAGATGGGCGGGGTACAAATAAATTATTATTATTATTATTATTATTATTATTATTATTATTATTATTAAGCATGTCGTATCAAATCAGGCTGTTTCCTGGAGTGCTGGATTGGCACCTTGTGGTTGGTACACACCCCAAATACATGAGGTGTTTTGTGTGGAACTACAGTGGCAATTTCACTTTCTCTTCGTTGCACAAGAACAGTGTTTCAACTGCACAGAAGGGCTCCAGTTTGGCAGCATTCATGGTGTGTGGAAACCAGCAAGGAATTAACTGCACAGCAGACACTGAGCAGGATCCAAATGATGCTGCAGGCCACACACACCAGATGACATGTAACAAATATAGTCAGCGGCAGTGACTAACATTGAAGCTACCCGGCGATATATTCAATTACTGGAGAAAGAACGTCATGCAAAGCAAATAGCACGTGAAGTAATTAACTGGAGTGCAGAAACTTTAAACTATGAGAGTAGCATTCCATCCTGTCTGTCACCATTTGTACTTGGAAACAGAGGTCTCTCCACTGCTGCTGAATGCCGCATATCTGTCTATTACTCCCCACCCACTCAGTGAAACTGAACCAGAAGAATGTACTGAAATGTCATGACTGAAACTGTACCTTTAGGGTTTCAGTGCAATGTGAAGGTGATTTTGATAGCCACTTCAGGAACTGTGTAAGGTGGCTGTTGAGAATAAAGAAGGGCTAAGATTCTTGCTGGTAGACAGAGAGGTTGCTTAGCAATTATGCAAGAATCACCATCCTTGGTGGAAATGTGTGGATATTTGTGTGTGCATGGATGCACATTTGCCAGGAACAAGGTTGAACTCCACCAACCAATGTACTGAAAAGGCAACAGAAAGGGATGATACACACACAGGGCCGGCCCACCCATGAGGCGGGCTGAGGCACCAGCCTCTGGTGGTGGAAGCCCAGCCATCCTCTGCCACTGATGGAGAAGCAGAACTGGCCGTGGCAGCAGGTTCTGGAGAAATCTCATAAAAATCTCATGAGACCTACCTTAGTTTGCTGTGCTCACCACAGTTTGCTGAAGCATTTCATTATAAAAGCATTTGCATAGCTTCTAAAAAAGCTATACAGAAAGATGGTGCTAATTGTTACTGATTTGGATCCCCAAGTGCAATTGATTCTGCCCTGTTTACTCAATTGGGATGTGTCCTTTTAAAAATTAACATTTGATTCCACTAATGGAGTCAACCTTTCCTTCCCCACAGAGTTCCATTGAACAGAACCGCGATCAGATAATATCATTCATTGCAACTTCATAATCATGTTAATATCTAATTTGCTACCCTCAGCTTGTTAAAGTACCAAAAACACATCTCCTTTTTTAATGTAATAATAAAAGAAGCAACCATGCATTTATTGGCTTTATAATTCATGGATTAATTTCATGGCAACTTGAGGTACGTCTTTGCAAGCACACTCAAATCTTACATAGAAAATTAGCACACAAGAATGTCCTCCTTTGAGCGAAGCAAAATGTTTACTTGATCCTCTTTAATCTAGTGGCAGCCAATGTCATTCCCTCCAGATGTTGCTGGACTCCAACTCCCATTTTCCCCAACTACTGGTCCTGCTAGCTAGGGCTGATGGGAGTTGCAGTTTAACAATGGGAAGCACATTGGCTAATCATGCTTTACTCTAAAGCAAGGTTTCCAAAATTTGGGTCCCCAGTTGTTTTTTGACTACAAATCCCATCACCCCTAGCTAGCATGGCCAGTAGTCATGGATTATGGGGACCCTGATCTATAGCATCTCAAAGATATTCAGATTTAAGGCAGTACCAGAATAGTAAAGCAATTCTTTTGCCAGTCATTCCATTATGGAGGAAAGTGGGAGAAAACCATCTTTGTGCTGTGATGTGCTTCCTCACTCATACAGAATGTGTAGCCAGAATACATTATACAAGAAGGGGGGGGGTATGTTTGCAAGAATGCCCAGTAATAGTAGGGCTATGCATCACATAAGATGAATCCTGAATCCAAAGCCAAACTGGGCTGATTCAGAGACATTTGGGAGGTGTCTGAGCCAAATCAAGTTCCCTCCAAATCAAAACTGGGTCCTCCAGAAGCCATTTGAGTGATCAGAGATTTGGTGGCAAAGGGAAAGACAGACACATAGCCAACCCTTCTGGTGACAGACGCTGGAGGGCAGCAGTGGGGCCCACTCAATTATTCCTCCTGAGCCCCCCAACATTCACTAGGTTTTGTCTGACCCTTTCTCATATAATGGGTTGCATGTTGTTGTTGGATCAACACCTTTTGCTTATGCTTATGTAGAACCTGCTGTGCCTTTTAACAGAATTTTGCCTGGGGAACACACTGATCTGAGCATTAAAGTTTTTTGTATAAGAACAGCCTGAGTGAGATCTTCACTGAGTGGGAGACAGGACAAATAGACTGAAGCAATGTGAGAAAATGAGAAATCAGATCCTGTCATATGACACAACATACATACATGCATGCACATACCGACATACATGTAAGTTTCCTGTCATCTTGAAAAATAACATTTTATTTTATGTTTTAGTACTGTTTTTATTATATTATACTGGGGGGCACCATTCTCTTTCCAGTGCTTAGGGCCTCTAGAGGTCTTAATTTGGTCCTGGTCTGGCTCAGTTTAAGTCCGGTTCATTTAGATCAGGACATTAGAACTTATGTACCTATACTTGTCTTTTCTCCCGCATTACCAAGGTTAAAACTAATCTCAGATAGTCATTAATTTATTCACTCTCAGAAGGAATTATCACTTGCCAATCTTCTTCCAAAGAATCAACGCTAGATCTGTGCAGCTCTTTTCTGGAAGATATGCAGGGAATCAGGCTAGTGCAATTAATATGGACATATCTACAGTTAGCAGTGGGCACTAGGTGGCAGGCTTTAACTTGCTACAGAATGCAGCAGTCTCCGTGATTATCCTCCTGGGAAAGCCTGTGTCGCTAAAGGGATAGGTGGTCTTTCTGAGGCTACCTGCCCAATTTAATCACAATCACCTTGGGATATAATCAGGCAGCAGATAAAAGTACTCACCGGACTGATTTTGTTTGTCATGTGCTCCATTTGGGAAGAATAATTTTCTAATAGCTTGTCATGTTTGGTTGATTTATAATTTAAGCTCCTGTCTTTGCTAATAAATCATTTGCCTGGCATTGGGCTGTGCAACTGAGACAACACATTACATATCAGGAAGCTCCTTGGGCATTGTGAAATGACCCTGTGGTTCTGGCATTGCAGGCATGACCAAGGATAAACCGTGTAGAAAACTCTCCAGACAGCCTGCTTGGCACCTCTACAGTACTTTCTGCATCCTGCATCATCACTGCAGACAACAATTAATTAGACCTTGTGGGAACATTATGGTTTTCATTTTCTTTACCAGCATGTGGGCACCATATACTTCCATTAAGGCAGGCAAAGATACCTAGCAGTGGCACAGTTATGTTCCATCAGCAGAAGCAAAACCACAGCCTTAATTCTGAGCTTTACCAAGTCCCTTTTCTAGAAATTGAACTTCTCATTTCCCACCTTCCTGCAGGCTGTGAAAGACAAACCACTTTGGAAACAAAGGGAAGTTTCACGAGCAGATTGCAATGTGGTGTTAACACATGTCTTTACATAGGCAGTTTCATCAGCCATTTGGGAAGAGCTGTAGTTCAGTGGTTTTGCATACAAAAGGTCCTGGGTTCCATCTCTGACATCTCCTAGTGTGGCTTGGAAATTCTATCTAGAGAGAGAGCCATTGCCAGTTAACACAGAAAATACTGAGCTAGATTAACTAATGGCTTGAGTCAGTATAAAGCAATTTCCTCTCTTTCTAGGTTGCAGTGCAGTATTAGCAAGTATCCTTTTTTACACATGCAGCCAATTCCAGAGGTGCACCTGAATGACACGTGTTTGGAACCCTTGTAGTTGTCATGGTACCCAGAAAACTGAGATGGTGCTTCCTTTGTGAGCATGTGCCATTATTTTTGGATGCAAGCCAAGGGGAAACCAGTAGAGATTGCAGGCTGCCCCCTAGAGACACTGCTTCACTACCCTCTCTCTGCAAGGGCTTGTGGCACTCTCTCCTGTATTGATTTTTTTAAAAAAAACACAACAATGGAAACACAACAATGAAAAACCATGCTGAAAAAAATGAGAAAATCCTAACATTATTGCAAAATAATATAAAATTTACCAAATCCTTCTTTAAAAGCACAGGTGTGTTTTCACCAGGCAAATGGGAATCGGCCGTGATGAGGCCATGCAAGCTTCCCTAGAGAGAGATTTCCATGAGAAAAATACACCCACTGAAAATGCCCAGCTTCGTTTAGCCAATTTCCTATTATCATAGCATTTGGAGTAGGGACTTATAGGATTATTTAAGCGTGCTAGGAATGAGCTTATATGGAAGAATGCATCAGTTATAACCCATGGAACAGTAAGAATAATGTCTGAAGCTCAGACAGCTTCCTTTGTGGAAGAAAGTAATGCAAAGGGTATCTTTCTCCTGCTGAGGATGCTGGGACATGTAGTGCAAATACCTTCCTCAGCATTTTAGTGTGAATTTCTCCTAATATACACATGTTTATATGCAATTTTGCCTAACATATACATTTTTGCAAAGTGACATCCACCTAAATTAATGCATTTTGTATGCTACTTACATGAACATATACATTTTTATGGACGCTTTGCCTCAATATATGTGTTTTCCTACACATTACTTGGCAGGAGAACTGCTTTGCAAAATTTGGAGAAGTGTGAATTTCAAAGCATGTTTCAGTTCCTGAATTGCAAATTAAGCAGATTCATCGGTAAATGAGAACTCGGTTGAATTTCTCCACCATCAACTTAAGCCTATTCACAACAACCAAAACAGGAGCATTTGCTTTTGCAAGCAACCCTATTCACTTTCTCATGACATTCCTACTAACTACAGATGGGGGTATCCAATTAATACATTTAGTCACGGTGAGACTTTCTGCTTCTGCAATGCATCCCTATTTCCCCTGCACATCACCTGTTCTAGGGGTTCCCCACCTCTCTGCAGCAGGGTTGAGGAAGGTGCAGGGCACCCACTGGGTGTGGGGAGGCAGGAAGTTCCACAGCACAAGCAGAAATCCTTCTGATGACAGAATGCATTAGTTGAAACCTGTCTAGTGTTTACTTATTTAAACAGCAAACATAAGGGGCATCATTAATACAGGTGTGTGCGTGCACATACACACACAATAAAAAAACAAGCATTTTTAAAAAGTTTCGGAGAGTGAATGAAAATCAAGGAAAACAGGTTAGAGATATCCATCCTTAGGGAAGTCTTCTGTTAAAATTGCAGCTGTAAACATTTTTTTAAAAAAATACAGAGCAATTTTGAAAAAGGATAATGAAAGGGAAACTATAAGCAGCCTCAGCTCTGGAACTATAATATTTAATTATGATATCATAAAGAGGGAAAATTGTGAAATTCTCGCATCCCTTCACAATCAGAAAAGATCAATTTTTCAAGGATGGTTTCATATAATACAGGGCATTAGGGCAGTCTCTTTATGAATACAGTATTGATTTTTCATAACCCATTTTATACATATTTAGATAGCCTAAGGCAGAAGCGGCATAGCTGAGTTGACTGACTGAAATCTCAAATCCATCTGGTTAATTGTAAGAACAATTCCCACACCTTCACTTTTGCTTTATAGAGACAGGTTTTTGTAATGAAGTTCTCAAAGTACAACCATCAGTGATCACAGCTGCTTGCTGGCCTCGTGGGTGGCAGCTCAGAAATCTTCACTGGTAGACGGGCCATTCTCCTGTGAGTTGCAAAAAGTGAGGCACAGATTCTAGTCATGTACAATTGTATTCTCAGTGAATTTATATCAGGAAAAGCAAACCAGCTAAGCAAACAGGCAATATATAATGGCAGAGCACAAACAAAGGAAGCCAGCATTCGGACAAACATAATTCAAAATTTACTCTGCCCTCTTTGGCCCTTTCCTGAGGCCTCAACCCTCAAAATGCATTGCTGCGTTCTAAGGCACAGTATGCCACCTTGGAAAAAGATCCACAACCAGCTATTTAAGTTAAATGTCTCCAGACAAAGGGAATTTGTTTTTTCTTGTTATTGGCTGTGTCCATGCATGATCTGCATGAGCAGGAATGGGCCACAGCAAGCTTGAGCCATATCTACCTTCCTTCATCTCCCCCTGTGCAATCAGAAGGAGTTCAGAAACTTGTTTTGCTTTTAGCTATACACAGCAGCTTATGTCATCCAGACCAACAAACTGTGGTTGATGTTAATAATGCTTAGTTTCAAACAAGCCAACTCCAAACCATGATTTCTGAAGTTGGCTTGCTGAAACCACTATTAATATTAACCACAGTTCCCAGTTTGGATGGCACAGGAAACTGCAGTTAAGTAAAAACAAAAGCAAAAGCTTCCAAACTCCCCCTCTTGATCATATGGAAAGGGGAGAGGGGTTGAATTGTATTTACCATATTTTTCTGTGTATAAGACGCCCCCATGTATAAGGCGACCCCTATTTTTGGGGTGGGGTGGGGGAGGTCACTTCCACCAATCGCTCACTCGCCTGCCCACCACTGCCGATTGCTTGCCACAGTCACTGCCAATCGCACACCTCGTCGCAGCCCCCAATTGTCTGCCCACTCACAGCCACTAAAAGCCCTCCCGCCCACTTGCCTCAGCCATCAATCACCTGCCCATCTCACCACAGCCATCAATCGCCTGCCCAATTGCCGCAGCTAATTGTCAGCAGGCCTTGCTGCAATCACCAATCACCTGCTCAATTGCCACTGCCAATCTCCTGCTTGCTGCTGCCATTAATTGCACGTCCCCACTCTCCATTCACGATCCATGTATAAGATGACACCCAACTTTTGCCTAACTTTTTTTAGCAAAAAGCATCGCCTTATACACAGAAGAATACGGTATATAGTCAGACTCCACCCCTTTCTTCAAATTTTTCAACACTTGCTCTTCAGTGTTGTGCCTTTGTTCAGGTTTCAGCAGTGGCAGTGATGATGATGATGATGATAATTTTATTTATACCCCGCCCCTCCCTGGCCAAGATCAGGCTCAGGGTGGCTAACACCAGATATAAAATACAGTTTAAAAAACAAAAACAAAACAAAACCCAATTGATTAGAATACAGCTTAAAATACAGCTTAAAATACAGCTTAAAATACAGCTTAAAATACAGTCTTGTTTTACTGAAGGCCATAAATCAAGACCATAGGGGGACGAAACATCAAATATTCACCAGGGCCAGCTATCCATGCTGGTCCTACATGGGCCAGCAAAAGCGCCAAGTGAAAATTTATATGCAGGGTCCCATATAAGGAGTTCCATCAAAAAAAGGAGAAGGGGGGGTCAGACTGAGTCCAGACCAAAGGCTTGGTGGAACAACTCGGTCTTGCAGGCCCTGTGGAAAGATGTCAAATCCCGCAGGGCCCTGGTCTCCTGCAACAGAGCGTTCCACCAGGTCGGGGCCAGTGCTGAAAAGGCCTTGGCCCTGGTTGAGGCCAATCTAACCCCCTTGAGGTCCGGGACCTCCAGAGTATTGTTTTTTATGGACCGTAAGGTCCTCCACGGGGCATACCAGGAGAGGCGGTCCCGTAGGTATGATGATTACAGCAGGTGATATATGTGATAGCTATGTATGACAGCCTAGGAAGCTGAATCTGTTAAGAGTGCAGCACTGCCTTTCCAAGGGATCCTTTTATATCTACTTATATCTACTTATATCTTAGTAAATGGAATGATCAGTTAGAAAGTAGCTGTGCTGGCTGTATACAAGCTATCACATGCTGACATGAAAGAAACTATCCATTTATGAGTAGGCAATATCCCAAATTATGTCAGATGATTTAGATGCATTAAGTATTTCCTGCTGCGTCCAAGAAGTTGCTGTTCATAACACTTGT
Organism: Podarcis tiliguerta; assembly: GCF_965153285.1. NCBI lineage: Eukaryota > Metazoa > Chordata > Lepidosauria > Squamata > Lacertidae > Podarcis > Podarcis tiliguerta. The sequence goes on from NC_139534.1 coordinate 87,101,299, forward strand.
CAATCTCATACTACATTTTCAGTAATGCTTAGATGAAAATGATTTTTATGTAGTTTGGTGCAATACAGCCATCTTATTTGCAAGTAAAAAAACTGATGACATTTTCAGAGTTCAAAAGCATGCGGCTTGTGAAAACTTAACTGTTCACAAGGATGACGATGGCAATGGCATAAGAACCAGTGCTGATGATATTGTGGGCCTTGCATAAAACATCTCATATTTACAGTGGCATAATAATAACCCCATTTTCATCATTTGTCACCCAAGTCTTTGCTATGGTGTTTGGGTTTTGGATATCCCAGGGGAATACTTTCAGTTCTTAAAGAGAAGGAGTGAATGTGGCCAAGAGATTTTGCTATTTGTCTTAGATGAGGAGAGGAGCAGTAGTTGGGTAAACTGCAAAGCAGGTAAAACCATCTTTCTTGCCATTTTGCTTTGCTTTGCTACTGCTACCCCCCCCCCCCAAAAAAAAAAGGGAGAGGAGAGATACTGGCCCATCCCTGGAGGACATTGGACCTACCCACCACTGATTTGTAATAGCTGGCCTTGACAGCAGACTTCTGGGTGGGGGGGTTAAATGGGGGGAAATGGTGGATCAACATGAACAATTTTTGGACCTTTGTTTATTCGCTAATTAGTGGGTCAGAGTATTGCTTTGTTTATTATTTTAGTATTGTTATTCACTACTATTTATAGGACTGGCTTGTTTTTCTGTTTTCCCATGGATGTTATGTTATATGAAATTTTAATGTATTATATTATTCCCCCCCCCCCTTTCCCTCCTAATATGCATTGCATATTTTTCGTTGCTGTAAGTTGCTTCAGGTGACAGGTGACTCATAAGTTTAATAAATAATACTACTTATAATAAATAGAGCTTCCTTTCCATGTACTAAAGATCTATAAGCCATTTCAGATCACAGAGACCCATAGGAACTCTGCAAAATCCTTTCTTGGTGGTGAGTTTCATAATGCTTATGAAACCTTGGCCTCCAGCTGTACTTCTGCTCCTCCATCTTTGTAGCACTTTGGACGTTTCAGCACCATGGACTGTGGACAGAGCACATGTTAGAGCACATAATTGTGCCTACTATGCAGCAGCGAAGAACGCTTCCTTCTCTGCTTCTGTCTCACCCTCAGATAATGTCTTCATCCCCAAATGCCTAGCTGGATGAAAAACGTTAGGTCTAAGCCTAGGATGTTTGTTCAAATTTTAAATTTATTTGGTTGTTTTATTATCGGGTTGCCAATTGCTTTGAAATTTATATGAAAGGTGCTTCATAAATAACAATGTGTTGTCTCCAGTGCCACGCCAGTGGGGTCCCACTGGCATAATGGGACTTCCATTTCTTCTGCTTCTGTTCTATGCATGTTCCACACCTACCAAATCTGCTCCAGATGGTCCTCCAAGCCTCCAGAGCTATTTGGGGCTATTTTGAGACATGCAGAGGACTGGAGGGGACAGGAGTGCATAAATCTGATTATTAGCAAGTATAAAAAGGAGGGAAATAAATGCACACTTTAAGTCGTATCTTCAGTAGATCAACTAAAGAAGAAAGGACACATCTCACTGTAAACATTATCTCCATGCTATATTAGTATATGTGTCTTATTTCTTTTTAGCTACTGTTGGTTTTAATAAGCTTTTGGATATTTTAGTACCTGTTTTTATCAATATTTTTTAAAGTTTTATTTCATACTTTTGTGAACCGCTTATGTAACCACAAATGTAGACAACAAAGCTGCCACTTTATTCCTAAATTCACACTACATTTTGCCCTTCCTCAGATTAGAATTTCAAGGCAGCAAACAATTAGAAAGACCTGCAGCACTATTCTATATTTGCTTATTTGGAAGGAAGTCCTGTTATGTTCAATGTGTGGGGAGTTTATAAATTTTTCAATTTTGTAATGCTGTTTTACAGCCAAGTAATGTGTACAAAAATGCACATATTACGATCAATCAATCATTCCCCCCCCCCAAAAAAAAGATGTGTATAAGGCAAAATTACATACAGAAATGTTCATATTAAGAGAAATTTCATAAGGATTTTTCTTCTTTTAAAAAATCAGAAACTGATGTGGAAACATGGATAACTGAATTTAAGATTGGAAAAATGGGAAATTGAGAAAAACCAAAACTGACAGGTCTAACAAGAAGAGTGTTTAGGACTGCAGCTGAAATTTACAAAGGAAATTTTCAGATCCACTGCAGTCTGCTTCTATCCTAGGTACAGTAATAGGGAGTGAACCTCACTGAATACAAGTATAAGAAAATATGCATGCAGTTGTTCTGCTGGAGTTGTGGTGACTACTGCATTGATCAAGAGAGAGAGAGAGAATGAAAACAAAATGTGACTTAGAAGAACGAGAAATGGTTCCCCTTAGTGGAGGAAAAGGTCAACTGCAATTTGGTTCAGATGTTGTGCTGGTGCTTACAGGCAGCTTCTTTTCATACAGGGCACCTCTTATTCTGCAGCTGGAACATCTGCACTGTGACGAATGAAACCAAGCCCTTCAGAAAGCCATGAGCCACAGGAACAAAACTAGAAGGCAAATCCACACATGAGTCTAAAGCAACTATTAGTTCACTCATATTCTTGATCTCACGTGAAGCCCAGACTTTGGGAAGCTCATAAAGGTCTAATGACACATTTCTTCAAACACTTCACTTGCAATATGGTTGGTTTGGATTTTTACATTAAAATCAAGAGCAGTGACCCAATCCAGATTATGACTTCAGCACAAAGGAGGGAGAGGTTTAGCCTTTCCCTCCCCCATAGAGCAAATATTGACAAAGGAAAACTCTGTCCGCCCTGGGTGTCATCACTGGGGGGGTGACAAAATGAGGTGTTTTTTTGTTTTTTTTTAAGGGGCTCAGGGAACTTTTTAGGAGTGACATGGTGGCGTAGGTGCCTGCAGGTTCCTCACTGCCTGAAACGGCAATGTGGGACTTGCATCTGCCTACTGCCTCTCCCTCAGCCACCCTACAGCTGAGGGGGAGGCAGCAGAGAGGCTCCAAGCGCCGGAGAGGCTTGCCCGCCCCCATGGGAGGATCACCCCGCCCCTGGCTGCAGGACACGCCCCTGCACCAGGCACCCGAGCAGCTAGCTACACCACTGGGCATAACAGTGCATGCCAAGCACTGGTGGCATTTCAGGGGCGAGTTCATGGTTTCTGACAAGTTGATTTAGGACAAAAATGAAATCTGCAACTACTTTTTTATTATAAAAAAAAAGGTTGTTAGTAGAGGATACTTCTGCTATCGAATGAATAAAATACAAAGATTGCTTCTTTGTGCAGGTTTGATTTGACTTGCGGCCTGACAGAAGCTAGGTATTAATTTATAATATGAGCTGGCTTAAGAGTGGCTGGTAAACTGGGATATGTAAGAGGTGCAAGTGTATTTGGTGCTGCTGTCCTGCTCTCTCCCACCCTCAGCATTAAGAAAACAGATTAAGAAAACAGCACAGCTAGCTAGCTAGCTATTGATTGATTGATTGAATTTATATACCGCCCTATACCTGGAGGTCTCAGGGCAGTTGACAGAAAAGATCTACTTAGATGCCTTTATTCAATTACTGTATTGTAACATTAGTTTTTGGCCCAGTATTAGTTATGACTTTACAGTTGTTTGAGTATGAGAATCAAACTTGGTTGAGTTTACAATGGTTTGAGCATGAGAAGCAAGATGCCTTATTATCTCTGTATGTGTTTGTTGAGTTAAGGATTATTGCTGCAAATGATTCCTAAAGGTCCTTTAGAAAGTCTCCACTGTTGGTTTTTTAAAAAGTTGATTATTGGTGTTGATGCTGGGATCATGATTTTATATTCTTTTGCCTGACGCCTGTACTGTATAATGTCATTTATCCACAATTAAATAAAAATTAAGAATTAAAAGTGATAATAATCATGACCATGGAAGCAGGAGGAGAAAGAGAAGAAGCATTTGAAGTGTCAAAGTGCTTCACAGAAATACTCTTGCTGTTCACAACAAGCCTCTAAAGACTGTCAATTTTATTAGCTCACTACTGCAGATGGGGAATTGTGACTAAGAGATGAAGGCTAGCCTATAGCCACCTGGTGAGTTCGTAGCAGATGGCAGATTTGAACCAAGGATTCAAAACTCCCTGTTATTCAGTTGGAACTGTGTTTGTGTCAGAAGACTATGCTTGTATTTTAGCCTTGCTCTGACCAATGAGTGTGGTGAATCAGGGAAAGTGTCTATGGTTTAAGATAAAGTATACACTGGAAAGTAACAATAAGACACTCTCCAGCAAGCATAATCCACTGGGAATTTAAGTTTAAATTTACATTTCCCTGAAGACCTTTCCACCTGTCTCCAGCTCTGCCTGCATGCCTATACATTTGTAAATGTGAACTCATATCTTACACATGTGTTCACATAATTATCTTTCGTGGGATCTTTACTGGGAATAATTGCATGCCAGAGAGGCTACCGCAATGAACACTATTATGTTAGAAATGTCAATATTCCCTTGCTTACTTGGGAGAATTCAGCAGGAATCACACAATTATTATGGGCCTTGCTTCGAGAGCTCCCGATTGCTGTGCCTTAGAAGGCAATTACAACTGTCTTTCCTGCCATAGCTCCTTTTCCATAGGAGAGTTCCTTCTAGAAAGGGGTCGCCAAATTGCGGCGTCTGGTAAGATAGTTGACTAGGCAAAACTGTCAGCAACTGCTGCATGATGACTAATGGAGCACCATTAAGCAGCAGGAGAGCTGATGGAGGCACCACTCCTGGTTGGATAATCATCTCTGCTTGTGTCAGCAGCCTACATGTGTGTCAAGGTGACACTCTAGTCATCAAAAGCATAAGAACCTATGAAGAACCCAAAGGACCATCTAGTCCAGCATTCCATTCTCACAGTGGCCAAACAGATGCCTACAGGAAGCCCCCAAGCATTTGGTGGTTCCTCCTCCTCGAGATAGTAGCCTCCTAAGACAAAGCATCTCGTAAGAAGCAACAGTGCCCCACCGGTGATTCCCAGCAACTGATATTTCACTGCAGCTCCCCTTCTCTTTCATCTGTTAGTGCTTAAATGTCAAAGGTAATGAGAGGGACCTGAAATGAATCATTGCAGTGTGTGGAATTATCCTTTTACGTGATAGAAAAGGAAGCAGCAATGGCATGCAATAGGATTCAGCTGAAAGTCCTTTCGTTCTTCTGATATTTATTGAATAACCTTCTTCCTTTATTCTTCCTAGACATCAAATGCATTTTTGTAATATACTAAGAGGGGGAGACTAATATAACTGAAACAAAACATCACCATTTGATAGCAGGCTTTTTCATATTTGCCCAAAATGAAAAATTAATGTATTTTAAAAACGATAGGCGTTTATTCACTCATGGTCAAAATTAGTGACAGGGGCATCATTCTATAAGTATTATAGATCCTGGCTGCTTTTTAATTTTTTTTTATAGTATATTTTAGAGTTCGTTTTGGGTACAGTGTAATATACGACTCATGTATGTGCCAGCTTTAACATCCACTCCATTTCAGCATCATTGCTGCATTTACAGGTATAATGAACTCTAGTATTTTATGTTGCTTCAGTTTCCAAGCATTTTGAACTTTGGACATCATAATGATTGAAGATCCAGCCCCCTTTCCTATTTATTTCATCAAAAATGTAGTTTCTCATTTCAGGAGAGCTCTTTGAATTGAATTTGTGCCCCTCTCTCCTTCTGCCAGGAAAAAAGCAAAGCTCATTACCAGAATCGAACACACAGATCAGCTGTGAATGGAGCGGAAAAAATGAGACTCCACTTTATTCAAAGAGTGAAATTCTGAGGAAAGGCAATATAATAATAATATAATAATTAGAAGAAATGCACAGAGGGGAAGGAAACAAATGCCCAGCCCAGCAGACCCAGGAATTACTTTTGCATTTTAATCCAATAGTTGTACTGTCAGCCTCTGTTAGGAAAGGCCTAAAAATTGTTTGTTTGTTTGTTCGTTCAATGTGCCATTTGGGTGATTTTATGGTAGTGTGTTTAATTACTGTTTTATCTGTAATAATTTACTGTTATTTAAATGTTTTGGGGTTTTTTTCCAAGCCTATTATGTTGTGTTTATAGTGATTATTCTGTAAATCATCTTAAGAAGGTAGAGAGCTTTAAAGGTGGAATAAAAATCAATTAAATGAACAACTTCCCTTCCCCAAGGAGCTTACAAGCAAGAAGTGATGGAAGCCACAAAGGGCAAGGCAGGGAAGAAGGAAAAAAAAAGAGAGAGAAGGTTAACAAGAGATTAGTCTTAGTAAATCATACCCTCGAACATTTCTCTGATGAAAATAGGGATGCCTTATTCCATAATAATTTTTAATTTTTGTACTATTTATGCCCCACCCATCTGACAGGCATGCCCCAGCCACTCTGGGCGCCTTCCAACATATTTAAAAACATAATAAAACATTAAACATTTAAAAAAACTTCCCTATACAAGGTTGACTTCAGATGACTTGGGGGTCAGATAACTCCCTACCCTCCAACATTTTTCCAACATCCTAGGGAAAAGTGGGACACTTTGGGATCAAATCAGAAACTGGGACAGCTTCTATAAATTCAGGGCTGTCCCTGGAAAATAAGGACACTTGGAGGGTCTGAGTAAATGCAGTTACATGTCTTTCAGTTTCAATTCAGTTGAAGCTAGAAACTACAGTCATACCTCGGGTTACAGATGCTTCAGGTTGCACGTTTTTGGGTTGTGCACCGCACCGAACCCAGAAGTACCAGAACGGGTTACTTCTGGGTTTCAACACTCATGAATGTGCAGAAGCACTAAATCACGCTTTGTGCATGCGCAGAAGCGGTGAATTGCGACCCGTGCGTGCGCAGACACGGCACTGCGGGTTGCGAACGCTGAAGGTTGCGAATGTGCCTCCCGCACGGATCACGTTCGCGACCCGAGTGTCCACTGTAGTCACAAAGATTAGTTATTCAGCGCCTGTTATGAAAACATTATGTAGAACTCATGTAAGTGAAACTCTTCACATTTTCCCTTTAAAAACAAAACAACAGCAACTTGGGGATCATGGCCAAATGGGGGGCGGCTTTGGCAGAGCTCCTGCATCTTTAATTGCTCAGTAAAGAAACTCCCTTTCTAATACAACTGTTAAAGGTGCCCTCGCCCTGTCTTCAGCCACTCTAAACCAAGCAGTGTTTTATAGAATCATAAAATTGTAGAGCTGGAAGGGACCCCAAGGGCCAGTTAGCCAAACCCCCTGAAATGCAAGAATCTCAACTAAAGCATCCTTCTGCTAGAGTTCACCACCTTCTGAGGGAGTCCATTTTGCTATCAAACAGCTCAGAACGTTCTTCCTGATTTAGGTCAGAATCTCCTTTCTGGTAATTTGAACCCATTGGTTAGCGTCTTTTAGATCAAACCTTGTCATGAGAGGAACACAGGCCTTTTTTTCAAGCAGAACTCGCCGGAACTCAGTTCTGGCACCTCTCAGGTGGGCACCATTGCCATTATAAGAGAACAAGGAAGGCATTCATGGTGAGCTCCGGCACTTCTTTTTCTAGGAAAATAGTACTGTGAAGAAGGGAGTTTAACACTTTGTGCCCCCACCGTTATACTGACCCAGAAAGGTATATAGCAGCTCTAGGAAGACAATTTAAGTCAAGAAAACGGCATCGGAAGAAGGGTAGCCCCCACTGTGTAAGACAGCAGAGGTATAAAAATGTGATTCCCACAACAGTTATCAAGTAACCAACAGTGGAGATACATTCACACATCTCCATGTAGCATGATATTTTAATTTGCCACCTGTACTCTGTAAAAGATAATGGGAAAGCAGGGATTATTTTTCCCCACCAATTAGAAAAACTGTAGGAGTTCTTCTTAATCCAGAGTTCACAGACTAAGTTTGCTGTCTCAAGAAGATTGACAGAATTGGGGGGGGGGGGGCTTCCAAGCAAAGGGTCAAGAAATACTCACATTCACTGTAAATGTGATTTGGTTGTTGTGTGTGTTTTTCCCTTCTAGTACCTTGTATACTCCCTACAGCTTCTGACAATATATTTTACTCAAGTCCTTGAGATTCCAGTCTCCAGTCTCTTTTTTAGGTCCACTGTCTTCTTGTCAGAAACAGTCAAACAGTCCTACAGCAGTACAGCACTAGAGTCAAAGGTATCTCCCTCCCAGCCTGCCTTCAGCCAGCCTGCTCAATATGGAACTCTGTCTTTGTTCTCTCCCTCCTTCTTCCCATCACACCTTGCTAAAAACACTCTTTTCCTGTCGCCTCACACCCAGTTATCCTGGCAACCTCTCAAATCTCCACTCTTTCTTCATCTCAGGGTGGGGAGAAGAACAGTTTTCTTGCATTGCCAATGGTTTTCAACAGCCCCGTGTTGTTCCTTAATGGCCCTAGCTTGACTGGGGTGTTTTGCACAGGCTAGCTCAGGAATTCCTCTGCAGCTTATATTTCTCCCTTCAGATCCAAATAATCAAAATCCTACCATTTATTGATTTCTAGGCTTTAGGGGGATGCCCCCCAAAAAACTTATAACAATAGAGTAGAGCAACATGGAAGGAAGCTACAATGAAGTGATTGTCCTCTATCCTCCTTTTGGTAAATCAGCACCTAGAATCAGTGCACTTTGGAAAGAGTGAGCCTGCTCATTTGCAATAAACCACAGTTAAACAGTACTGAGGTTTGATGCAGGGGTGGGTAAACTTAGACCTGAGGGTTAAATGTAGCTCTCCGGGCCTCTCTGTCTGGCCCCCATAACTATTCCCATGCTGCATCCCTCATTGGCCCTGCTCTATGTCCTCCTTAAGTGATTTTGTCTGGTTGGAATGCTTCTTTCAGCTGTAATAACATTGCTGACTTGCCTGGATGGAGAGAAATGGGAGCTGGAATTCAGCCTGCTAACAAAAGGCAAAAGCTGTATCTGTTCTTCTGTCCACTTTTGCCTCCAGCCCTTCTTGCCCCTGGCATATGGCCCCCCCAAAAGGCTGCTCATATGCCCCTTGAGTTGGAAAAGGTTCCCCACCTCTAGATTCATATGGCATGTGAACACAGCCAATGTAGAAACGTTGTCTAGAGATTTCACTCTGGCTTCCAAAATGGCTTCCACTCTCAAAAGACAACTGCGCAGGAAGGTACATCTACTTGATAAGACAGCAGTTTAGAGAGTTCATATTGATTGTGTCTTGCTGAATAAGCCTGAGCTCACTCAAGGACAAAAACAAAGTAGAAAGGCATTTTCTTTTAATGAGGGTTATCTTAAGATGCAGGTGTAAATAGGAATTGCACTATGTCAGTTACTAGGAAACGGAAACACTTGATCTGGGTGACTGAGTGAGTAATTAGGCTTCCATTGTGGACGAATTGGTTTTTATCGATTCATTTATGTTAGATGTAACTGGGACAGTTTTCTTCTCTTCCTTGAAGTGCCGCTGAATTTCTTAAATAATAATGTGGCATTTAAATGTCTGAGCAATTAAAGAGGCATAAGAAATCATGGTGATATAGTTTACATTGTTTAATTACATGGTTCAAGCATCATGTACCATCAGGCCTTTTTTATTGACAGAAAGCCTGAAGGAAATATTTGATTAAGAACTTTAATGTTGGGCCTATTCTAAGTGCTAATGGTTTAATTACAGAGCAATTACCATAAAGTGGGTGTTAGCCAATTGATTATTGGCTTGGGATTTACAAGGTAGTTACTATCTAATAGTGGGGGATTTATGGAGACATCTCAAACTAATGGAACAGGTGGGAGGTTGCATGATGCCGCCTATGAAAGATTAGCATTCTGCATTCTCAAAAGCTGCTCTGGCAACTCACGCTTAGCACAAATGGTATGAAATACTGTTATGATTGCATAAATATTCAGCAGCAAAAAAAATATTCCATCCTCCATTAAGTGCAAAGCCATAAGATCAGAACATTTTAAAAGCCAATAAGCAAGGAAATGCAAAACGAGCCATTTGTGCCCTCATTGTTGAGCACTCTAGCATTGATGCTACCTTACAACATGAGGAGATAAGCAGAACTAAAACCTCTTGAAATTGGAAAGGATACTGGTTCAGAATGCCTCATTTGTTTGTAGCCAACTGGAACTTCTAACCTGTCAAGGGCCAGGGATCAGATTCCTCCTCCTTCTCAGGTGATGGAGACAAGGGCCCCAAACCAGAAGGGGAGGAACGTGCAGGCCAACCCTAGAAACAGTGCTACCAGACAAACCTGCTGGGCTAGCAGATATTGTACTGTCATCCTCCAAGGACACCATTGCAGACAACCCAGGGGGACCAGGTACTCCTCTGTTCCATCCCAATAGGAATCTGCTGGGAAGGGCTGGGCAATGTACAGCAGTAGCTTCCAGTGTGGGTGGAAGCTGCTGCTGCTACAACAAATGACTATATAGGGTCCATTCTTCCTGAAGCAATGTCAGAGCTCTGTGTTCCTAGAGCACAGTCTGAGCCATGTCTCCATTGAGCTGGAGTTCTGTTGTGCCCCACCTTACCTCAGCTTGCCCTGTATCCAGCCTGAACCATGCCTTGCCTTGCACTCAGCCTAGTCACCACAAAGCAGGACATAACCCCAAGCCTTTCCTCCTCTTCTGTGTGAGCATCAGGGATTGCCACATTGCTAGACTGGACAAATGGCCCCATCATTCACAGATTCTTTCAGACACAGCTCCCCCAACATTACAGAGTTTCCCATGTTCAGGACTTTCATACATTGTATTACCCAAGTCAAGGGTGGGGAACCCATTTCCTCCAGAAGTTGCTGAACTACAACTCCCATCAGCCTGGGCAAGCATGGCCAATTGCCAGGGATGGTGGGAGCTGCAGTTCAGCAACATCTGGAGGGTCACAGGTTTCCCACACCTGCCCTATGTGAAGTCGCACAAGGGGATGCTTGATTGCTCTATGTAAAGCCCTTGGTGGATGGTTACTGCTTCATGCTTGGGGAATCTAGTCATTGCTGAAATGTCACACTGAACAAGCTCTGCAGCCAGCCAGGTTGAAATGGCCTAATTTTTTTAGACATCCTTTATCCATGCACTGCGGAAGGCAATCCTACTCACAGCTACTCTTCTTCCATATAAGGCAGCTTTTATTTATTTAATTAGTAGGCTCGTAAATTCAGATTCTGTCCGTGGCATTTCAGCAACAGTTAGTAATAAAGAGATTGGAACGTTACTAATACCATACAGAGATGATTTTCTGCTTAAGATGGACACAGAAATTGTCACCACAATTCTTTTTTCCGATACGTTGCTCTGTTTATATGTGCAATCCATATACTAGTATCTAACAAACTTAAAGAGTACTGTACTTTGGAGTCACTGCAGATGTCTTCTGAGAGATTTGAGGCTATGTTATAATGTCTGGTCCTGGAGGGGATTCACGTGTTTTGAAACTACTTGACTATTGTTAAAAGTATTGTGATTCTGCAGTGTAGTGAATGTGGGTATTTACACCCTTAGTGTATGTTAAAACTTCTTTTTCCAGCAGTTTTTGTGGCAGCAATGATCCCTCGAGGGTGGCAAGTATAATTTCACAGTGAGAGAGAGAGTCACATGGCACCATTCCAAGAGAAAGATGGTGGATTTTACTAAATTTTTGATTAGCCACCCTTCCTTTTGGAACACTATGCTCATTTATTTAAAATATTCAAACCCCCATTCATTGTGAAGCAAAACAGGGGCAGAATACAATACAATAAATACATGCCACAACATTGATTATGTATGACACATAATGCCCTTCCAGAGACAGAGTGGGGAGTGGAATAGTGGCAACAAGCAGAATATGGCAAGTTTTGCTCCCACGCCACTGAAACCTCCACTCCCTGAAAGCATTCAAAAGGCTACTGTGTCACAGCACAGAGTATCCAGACAGTCACATAGGAAATTTACCAGTTTGCAGTCCACTTTCTATGGGAAGGGGGAATTGTCCATTTGGCTGGGATGAAAAGCTTCTCATGGGGGCAGGCTGATACCTCTCCACACTAGAATTTTGCTATGGAAGGCTGGAAGCTGTGAGCCGGGGAGCAAAACGGGCGTGGGGTCGTTTAGTATCTTGACGCAAACAAGGGGATTCTACACGTAGCTTTTACTACTATTGCAGCTTTGTGAGCTGGCAACCCTAAGGAAAGAACTGAGGGAAAATCTCAAATGTTGATTTGAAGTAAGCAGTCAGTGTTTTGACTGCTGGCTTCAAGTCTCATATATTGTACCAACTGTAATAGATATCTGATTCCACATTCTGCGGGTTTTCCTATTGCTGTGAATGTGCCTTTCTTCAACGTGTTTGTTCTTTTAGCTCTGTGTAGCTCCCCCCCCCCCTTTTTTTTTTTTTTTTGAGTTTGCTGAAGGGAGGGGCAACTGAATTTACTTCTTTTTTTCAGCTGGTTGGCAAAAACCAGACTGCTGTTCCCGGTGCCTGCTTCTGATCTGCTTAACATTTGTAGAGGTATAGTTTGCTATAAAAAGGTACCAGAGGTCTGCAGTCCTCTCTCATACCTCGTAAAAGGCTACACCTGGAACTTTCTACCTTCCAGGAAAAGTTGGGAGGGTCAAACAGTTTTTAGAATTGCAGATTAACAAGCTGATCCATGACCACTTTCAGCCTGGAAAATGCAGGAGGGTGTGCATATTTACAAATTGCTGTAATCACAGTAAAGCACAAAATACATGATTTTTCATTAGGTGGGAAATGAGAACACTAAGCATAGAAAGCAGGAACTACGAAAATGTTAAGTTAACCTTGTTTTGTACCTAAAAGATGGATTGTAGATTAAAGTTACTGGTTGTTTCCTCCCAGGAAAAAAAAACATATTATGTTAAAACTGAGTCAGCCTAGTCAGCTATGCATTCACTTTGGTACATATGATTAGGCCTTGTGACCCTCTGTACACATAGCAATAATAATATCATGTATATGGAACTTTCCCCTAAAGCAGGTGTGGTGAACTTGTGGCTCTTCAGATGCTGTTGAACTCCAAGTCCCATCAGCACCACCCAGCATGGCCAGTGATCAGGGTGTTGGGATTTTGAGACTGGCAACATCTGGAGGGCTACCAGCTCCCCGTCCTTGCCTTAAAGACTTTGTGTAATCTCAGTCATCGTGATAACAACCATTATCATGTAAGGGAGGAAGAGGCTGAGGCTGAGAAAGGCTGGCTTGTGTACAACTGTAAAGTTGAGAATTCAGTAAATTATACCAGACTCATATTTACATCAGCTTTAGTAACACAACAGATAGTACAGACACACACACACCAAACTTACATGCATTTTACTTTCATGTGATCACGTATAACACATCGTGCTGGGAAATAACTAATTCAATTCAAACCTAGAAATCGAGAGGGAGAGCTGGAGAGTCCTTGTGCTTCATGAGCAGACCCTCTCCAGAGCCTGAAAAAGATGTCAAAGGATATCAGTGAGGGCAGAAGAAGGCCCAAAGAGACCTGAGGCACAACAGGCCCTTGTTTATACTGCTCAGCCTTCCCGCCTACCAACTGATGTGCGCGGTAGCACAGCAGCAACAACTTTCCTGTGCATCCTTGAGCCTCCTGCTGACCCCACAGCTTCAATTCTGGTTGTGGGTATATTTGGATACAATATTTGTGGTATGGATTGAAGAGAGAGAGGCAGAGAGGGAGGGTGTTTTGAGGGTGCTCCCCACTTCAATCAATTTCACTTATGTATGTGGGGACTGGAATGTATCCCCTGCGTAAGGGAAGAGTCACCTGTATTGCAATAGCAGAGTGACTGAGTCCTCTATCAACATTTAGCACAGTATAAGCCACCAGAGCTATTTCATCAGACTTTGCACTCCTGCCTACAACATTACAGTAACAATGAATAAAAGCATGAGTGCCCTAGTACCAGGAGTGTGTAAGATATTCTGATTTGATTGAACAGCTAAGATGTGATTTTGGGGATCACCTTTACACAAAGTTTGGCTTGGTATTCCAGGTAAGGTTGGAAGTGACCCCTGTCTGAAAACATGGAAATTATATTTACTGTCAAAAATAAGCAAAAGAGGATGCCTTTGTATGGGTGAATCAATTTTGGTTTCTCATTTTTAGATCAATTTTCCACATTTCCACATCAATTTGCTTTTAAAAAAAACAAAACTCCCTGAAAATTTGTCAGCATTTTATTGCAAATTTATCCTACTATTCACATTCCTGTATGCAATGTTGCCTAATATACACATTTCTGAAAAGGAATTTTCTCTGCATGTTATCTTTATGAATACCTGCATTTTTAGGAACACTTTACCTTAGTATATACATTTTTGTACACATTACTTAGCTGGAGGACTGCACTGCAAAATCTGGAGAAATGTGAACTTTGAAGGATGGCTGTTTCCGTTTGTGTATTGTTTCAGAAAGAGCAAATTAGATAGGCTCACTGTTAAATGCAAACTGAAACAAATTTCTCCTCCATCCGTAATGGTGACAAAGCACAATCTCTCTGCAACAGAACCAATTTAGGATTCCCCTACAGAAAGTACTGCACAGTCTGCTACAAAAGTATAGAACCCCAGAATTTTTGAGCTGCTAGGCATTCCCACCAAGAGTGGCAAGAAATGTGTCTATTTGCCCACAATATTTCCGGCATCATCGACTGTATTCTATGCACTTCTTACTGTTTTCCTTTAGACTAGGGACTGATAGAAGCTTTGCTTCTGTACAAAGAGGTGATGCTTCTTAGATCCGACTGTGGGCTTTCCTGATGTTTCTTTTGAAGAGAGAGAGTCACATCCAACTTGAACTAAGCTGCTACTACACTGTATTGATTCAAAACAGGCCTGCAATAGTAGTGTGCACACTCTTCTGGCCAAAGAGACAAATGATAGGAAAACATAGATGATAAATAGATTCATAGCATCAGGGTTTAAGATTTGTTGCATTGTGAGCAACCTTTGCAGTTTGCTCATTCTTTGAAGACCTTCACATTAAATTACAAGACGGCTGCCAAATCTAAAGCTGCTTGGAAAGCTTCGGAATTAAAACTGAACTCCTTCTGCATGCTAATGCAAGTGTACCGGATGTCTGGAGTGGAGCCCAGAAGTGTCTTAACACTACTCAATGTACATCTCAATGACAACTCAATGTATGCACAAAAACCTATCCAGAGAACCAAGCAATAACTGCAGTATGTGAAACCCTGTTCCCTTTCTCTGCGTGTTAAGTCCCAACTGCTTCTAAGGGTAGAAAGTGAGAAGCTGTCCAGCTGAAGCCTATATATTGCCTATTTCCAAGTAAGTGTCACTGTTCCCTGGAGCTACTCCCAAGAAAGCACACAAAATTTGTCGCCATTTGCTTTGGTAGTTTCTTCTGTAAGAAACAAAGGAAAATTGCACAATGGATTATCAGTATTCCATGCGCTACAGTTTAAGAATTGTTGGCGTGGGAACTGAACCAAGAACATTCAGAGGCCAAACTAATAGGTAGCAGTTCCCGAGGCAAATCTGCAACTGCCTCTTCATTATTCCATGCCTCACGGGAAGTGAATAATAATAATAATAATAATAATAATAATAATAATAATTTATTTATACCCTGCCCATCTGGCTGGGTTTCCCCAGACACTCTGGGTGGCTTCCAACAAAATATTAAAATATAATAGTCGGTCAAACATTAAAAGCTTCCCTAAGCAGGGCAGCCTTCAGATGTCTTCTAAAAGTCTGGTAGTTGTTTTTCACTGCCCTCAGGAAATCACTTCTCTTGCTCTGAGCCCACACCTGAATCAGAAATCCTGAACCTGAAAAAGAGCTCCACCTGCAGACTTCAAACACTAAGTCTAAATTAGGAATATCAAAACAAAAGAGACAGACGAGGAGGCCAAGGAGTAATGCAAGAGCCAGTTTTTCTTCTCTGTGCTGGAGGATTCTACTCAGCTCATGTTGCTGGGTTTGTAGACAGAGGTGAGAAGCCAGAGAGATCCTCCGTCCTCCCCACACAAAGAAACTGTGTCTTATATAATCTACTTCAACCACCATCAGAGGTTTTTTTCAATATCAAGGTCCCTACTGGGGCAATCTCTGCTCCTTCAAGGCCTTCAGCGGCGCATACGTGAAAAGAGCTGAAATGCCATTAAGAGGAGCTTCACCATTTCCATGGCAACCGTGTTTCCTGCAAGTACACTGACGTTACAGCTGGTGTTTCTCGCAGCAAGCATGTAAAGTGTGAAGGCCTTAATTAAACACCAGTGTGTACGCACCTGTTTCGGCTGCAGCTCCTTGACCCACAGTACGTATACTACATGGGTGTATTTCAGGAGATGCACTTGTTCTATACAATCATGGAGTGAATCTGTCGTTCGCACTTCATATGCATGTTGTGGCCTGTGGGAAACACTCCTGGAACATCAGTTGAGTTGTGGCTGCTTCAAGCGTGGAGCTGCTCTGAGTGTTTTTAAGGTCACTTGTTCTAGATTCTAAGGAGGATTTCCAAATGCCACCTGGCTGACAGTACTATTTTTCTCTGTCTTGAAGCTTGGCGTACAATACTAAACAATTCCCCCTGAGGGGCTCTGGTTTAAAGGGCTTTCTCTTTATATGAACAGTGGGCGCAACAGCTTCCCTTGCGTCCTGCCTGGCCTGTCAGCCACTGGGCACATCTGTCTCCCAGGAGACTCTACAATGAAGTCACTTTGGGGATGCATCCAGGGGCAACGGCTATGTGCACCTTTTCTCTATGGTTGCGCAGCCAGAGGTCTGAAGAAGGAGACAGGCGATGGGTTGGGAGGCAGAGGAATAGGAGGTGCAGCCCAGGTGGGAAACCGAGCCACTTATCCTCTTGCTTCCGTAGTTGTGAGGGCAGGAAGCTAAGAGCTGCTGGTGCAGCAGCTTGATGCTGCGAGGTGGGAGGCAGCCAACAGTTCAGGAGCCAAGTCACAAAAGGAGATTGAAAGGACTCAAGCTCTATTTGTAAAATGTACATTACTGAATACACGAGCGCTGTGGGAAAACTCATAGTGCTCATGTAGCTGTCAATAAGCAGTGTTGTGCATCCAACCTGACATGGTGTCTGTCTCTTGAGAGGCAGGGATGGAGGCCACCCCAATCATAGTTTCCTGCAGTATTGTTTGAGGGTCACTAAATATCTCCTTGCCTATGGTTGACTGCATGCACATATGCCGTGTTTTGTGGCTATTTATAACTTTAAAATGATTTGAATGCTCTTTCCAAACTCAAGTTGAGGGTGGGCTAGTGGCTGCTTGGTCCCCTTCCACTTGGTTTGCTAGGCAATAAATGGGGCTTTCAATAGCAGCATACATTGATGACAAGCTACTTCGCATGAGAGAATATTGGTTAACTACCTTAAACTTCTGGGCCAATTGTTTCCTTGTATGATGACTTCATTGAAATGAAATTTGCATTGTGCGTCTCAAGTGAGCTACTTTCACATTCTAGTTAGACATTACTTCCATTTCATTGGGTGTAATTGAGCCTGAGGAAATAGAAATGGAGGGGAAATCTTTTGCAGCTGAATGGATTCTAATGGATTCTAAACAAGCCAAAGCAAACCTGGCAGTGCCATCAAGCAAAATATTCCACTACATCCATGGATCCGTGGAGCCAAATTTTGTATCCTGTGTGTCGGCTGATAAGAGCCTGAGGGCAATATCAATCGTGTTTCACACAGCAAATGAAGACAGACACAGAAAAAGATGGCTTTGCAGCAGCACCGCAAAACAGTGCTCTGCATTATGGGTCAGTTTGACACCCAGTGTGTACATCACTCCACACTCACACCCCACATACCTGCAGGTGTGTTTTTGAGGAGGAAGAATTGCTCTCACATGTATTGGCCTCTGAGTGGAGATCCCACTTCACATATGAATTTAGATACCATAAGCATCTGGTTCCTTAAACAGCCAATTAATCTCACTTGGTTGTATTCACCCACATACATTAAACTGGAATTCTTTTTTGCTAGGCACACAAATGCCACTGAATCCTTCTTCATTGTCATGTGGTTTTTCTAGAAACCATATTTCTGTCTGTGTTCAGTAATTTCATAGTTTGGGTGAGGGGGAAAACTGTGTATTTCATAAATGGACCAGTGTGCATTACTTCACTCTTTCAGTGACTCTTCAACTTCTCACTTTCCAGAAGAGAAATTTTACACCCAACTTGCTAGTCCTCTTTAAAACTCAATCTCATGTATATTTAATTAGAGTATGAGAGGATGCCAATGCCACAGAAATCTGACACTTTTCCTAGGGCACAATTTGCTCTGTCATCACACTCAGGCTTGCATGTCCTGGGCTATGCTAGAATTGTCATGTCTTTCCCAGAGGTGCAGGCAGAATGAGAGATTAAAGCACATAAATGCTTTTATTCCTAAGTAACTGTCCCTCTTCCTTCTCCTCAACCACTATCCCACCTCCAGCCCCATAGGAGATAAAAATAATATAACCAAAATGTTTCTGCTAGTGTTTACCACTGCCCTTGGCTGCATACACAACATACAAGGACGCAACTTTCCCCAAAGAATCATGCAAACTGTGGTTTTTTAAGTGTGCTGTGAATTGTGGCTCTGTTAGGGGTAAACTAAAATTTCCATGATTCTTTGGAGGAAGAAATGTGCTTTCAATGCATCATGTATCATTGTTTATGTAGTTTCCAAAAGGTCCACGAAGGAGACATTCATGTCAGTGGAGAACATAAGCATAGGAGTAACTGGGTTGAGGACATATATTCTATACTGGTCACTCTACATCCTTCCTGGGAAAGAAATGTCAAGCCATGAAATTAAAAGAATAATGTCCCCATTATTGCTCAGTGTATAACAAAGAGTAGCAGAACTTTTTTATGCTTCCTCTGAGTAAGTGAGGCCCACCATTATCAGTGCATTTGTCTCACAACACTGCAGTGTTGCAACACCACTGACTCATAAGAAAGGATTGTCTACTGAATCACCATTATCCCTTCCGCCAGCTGACAGAGGTCTCTTATCCATGAGGTAATTCAGCTTGACTCCATTTAGAGGAAGAGACTGAACAAGAGAGAAGGAAATGTTTTATCTTGAATCACCAGGAGGCTTATTTAATAGAAGTCTCAGCAATAAAGGATGGTGCTAGCAATTTATAAATCCAGGATTGGTGGTGGTCTCCAGAAACAGATTCTTGTCCAAGGCTGCACCGGCTTCCTTGTACAATCAATTCTTCAGTCAGCTCCCCCAGCCATGATAGCTCTATGCTCCCTCTCAACAAAAAAAGGAAAGATAAAGCAAATGTATCTGTCTGCTTCAACCCTGGAAATGAGAGATGAGGCACATAATTAGCTTTTCTCAAATTTTCTAAGAACCTGTCAGCGAAAATAAATATGTCAGCAGCAAAAGGAAGCATCTTTGGCCAAGAATTCACCTCAGCAGCTATTATTATACAGTGAAACATTTTAATTAACTGAAAGGCTATCAGCTATCAGGAGGGACTGAGGCCTTTCATGGAGGTGACAAAATGCCAGTATTTCCTGGCATAAAGCCAGGAATCAAAAGCTTGCACAAAAGCCAAAGGAGACAAAATTTCCCAGCATGTTTTGTACAAAAGAAACTAACTGCCCTGTATAGCTGCTAAGTAGACACAATGACTTAAGAGGATTTGTAAAAACAGTGAAGACTCTCACGCAAGGGCACAGGACTTATTCTCAACATGGGCCTAGAAGCCCTCATAGTTACTGCTGAGGGCACTCACTCCACTACTATAGATATTGCCAACCAGTGTCACTAAAGAGTATAAACACAGAAAAAGGGAGGGGGGGTGAACTGGCAGGTAGGATGTTCAGGCTAGATGAGAGAAGGCAGACTTCCTCTGGTCTTCTTGCTTTGAAGACCCATTGCAACTGGGCATTACTACAGCTGAATTATGAGGGCCACTTCATCCATAGTACAGTACCAGCTGAAGTTTCCAATACAACATCACCCAATGTTGTGGAGTTATTTCCAGATGATGCGGACTGAAGATGTGGGCAGGATACTTGCAGCGATGCACCTTACCACCTGCCAGTTAATTAAAGCTAGCTGGGGTGGCGTGCCTGAATGGGTCAAAGATGTGGTAAATGCATCCTTGCATGATGGAGTGATGCCCACTGCCCTTAAAGAGACAGTGCTGTGTCCCCTCCTCAGAAAGCCTTCACCGGATCCAACAGAGTGTAACAGCTATAGACCAGTCACCAACAGTCCTTTTCTTTTTTTCTTTTTTTTCCCCAAATGAGTTTTTATTGGTTTATAATTATATATACATATAAACAAATACAAAATATAATTACATGTGTCATATCTAGTCCATGAATCATAATATATTACATAGTTGTTTTAAGCTCCACCGAGCCTTAGACTTCCCTCCACTCCTTTGGTAAGTATCAGATAAATTCTGGAATCACATATTTTATCTCCTTTACTTATTGTTTGCTATTAGAGTTATTCCAGTCCCGCCAGTGTCGTCAAAGTTCTACAATTAGTTCTTATATACATCAAATATTTGTTCCAATTGTCATGAAATTTCTGTTCGTCCTGATCCCTTAATCTTCCTGTTATTTTAGCTAGCTCAGCATAGTTTATCATCTTGACTTGCCAGTCACTTGTAGTAGGTATTACCTCCATTTTCCAGTTTTGTGCTAACATGGTTCTTGCAGCCGTTGTGGCATATAAAAATAGATTTTTATCTTCTTTTTTAATTTATTTGCCAGTCATTCCTAGCAGGAAGGCTTCAGGCTTTTTGGGGAAAGTATATTTCAATTTTTTTTAAGCTCATTGTAAATCAGTTCCCAAAAGCCTTTCACCTTACTGCATGTCCACCACATATGGTAGAAGTCACCTTCTACCTCTACCAACAGTCCTTTTCTTGGCAAAGAAGGTGGTTGTGGAGCAAATGCAGGTGTTCCTGGAAGAGACTGATTATCTAGCTCCAGTACAATCTGGGGTCAGACTTGGTTCCAGAACTGAATCAACCTTGGTTGACCTGAAGGACGACCTTATCATGAGATGGACAGGGAGAGTGTGGCCCTGTTACTTCTGACTGATTTCTCGGTGGCTTTTGTTACCATCGACCATAGTATTCTCCTGGACTGACCTGATGAGATGGGTATCGGAAGCACTGTATAACGGTGGTTCCATTCGCATCTTCAGGGTCATGTCATTGAAGTGAGTCTTCCTCAGCCTGACATTTGTGCAATGGGCTTCTGCAGGGTACTATTCTCTCCCCAGTGCTATTTAATAGTTTTGGAGCAAGGTGTCACCAGTATGCTGATGATACGCAGTTCTGCTTCTCCATAACATCTGAATCAGGAGAGGGTGTGAAAATTTTGGACTGGTTTCTGGATGCATTGCTGGACTGGATGAGGGCCAGTAAACTAGTTTTTAATCATGGGAAGGTGAAAGGCTCTTTGGGTGAGTTGTTCCCATGTTCAGGAAATTGGCAAGTTACCTGTTCTTGGTGAGGTTGCACTCCTTCTTAAGGAGTAAGTGCAGAGTTTGGGGGTACTCCTGGATACACCTTTGTCACTAGAGGCCCATATGGCTACAAGTGTCTTTTACCAGCTTCATCTAGTTCACCAACTATGGCCATTCCTGGGCAGGTATAGCCTAGCCACTGTACTTCATGCATTGGTAACCTTGCAACTAGATTACTGTAATCTGGGTTCTGGGTCTGGTTCAGAAGCTCCAGCCAGTGCAGAATGCTGTGGCCAGATTGCTGGTGGAAGTTTCTGGTCAAGAACATGTGACACCACTGTTAAAACAGCAGCACTGGCTACCCACTTGCTACCGAACCAGGTTCGTGGTTCTTGTATTGTATTCATGGTTCTTGTATTGATTTACAAAGCCCAGAATAATTTGGATCCAGGATATCTCGGGGATCACTTGAACCCTTATATTACAGCTCAGTCACTGAGATCATCTGCAGGAGCATCTTTGGTGAAGCTCGTTTGACAACAATGAGAAGCCGAGCCTTTGGTGCCATTGGTCCAGTCCTGTGAAACACCCTAAGGATAGAGTGTCAACTTTTAAATGCCTGCTGAGAGCTTTTCTGTCCTACCAGGTCTATGCAGGTAATTAAAAGTACATTCCCCACCATAGTCTATTGAGGTTTGCTCTTAATTTATTTTTGCTTTTAACTTTTATTGTTTGGTTTCATGTTTTTATATTGTTGTAAACCACAGTGATACCGGTACATCTTTGTGATGCTGTGGTATATACATATTTTTATAAATAAAGTAAATAAACAAATATTTTTATGTGTGCATGGGAAGCTGCTTTACACCAATCAAACAGTTTGTCTATCTAGTTCAGTGTTGTCTACTCTGACAGAGGCAGCCTAGTTCTCAGAGAAAAGTATTTGAATCATCATCTGCTTGATGATGTGCCAGGGGCTGAACCTAGGTCCTTCTACATGCAAATCCTGTTCTCTACCACTGCTCTGCCCTCCCTAGATATCTTACTTAAGGTGTGTTAAGTGTGCACCTAAAAATGTAAGGGGGTGAGTGCCACAAGAATATGTTATACAAGTGCCCTCATTAGGAAGCCAAGGTTGGATGTAGTTCCCTTGTAAGTCTACATTCCGTGGCCAGCCTAGATTTGTCTCTGGACAAAGTGCAGAAGACTGGATGGAAGGCAGGGCTTATAGGCAAACCATTGAAAGCAATGAAACTTCTGTTGAATGTGGCCATATTCGTGGCATAAGGCTGCAAAATGAAGCTGGCAAGGCTTAGAAAGGCTTAACAAGGTAACAGTTACAACAATCAGCTGCCACTACAAGGACTTTGGGGGCCTGATTCATATTCAGCACAGCTGTCCAAAATGCATTCCCTGCCTTGGAAGTTACTATCCCTACTGGGCCTCCTTTCACATATATTTTGCTAGTAAAAGCTGTGATTTATGTGTGTGAGAGCCATTCATAAATGGCACTGATTACATTTCTTTTGGGCTTGGATGTAGGTTCCCGAGTACAAAAAGTGACACATGAAATGACTCCAAGGAGTCATTGCTGTTTGGCCTCATTTGTATGCCGATTCATAAATCTTCTCCCAAATCAGTCTAGAATACAGTCTTTTGGGGCTCATTTATGATGTTGGGAGCTCAGTAAAGCAGTGTCGCAAGTATACCATCTGCTAATATCCTAATATGTTTTTAAAGGTCTTCATAATCCTTTGAATTCATGTAATCTCTCTGCTTTTGCCTACCTGGCAGAGTTAGTGCCTCAACAATATGGCACTCCTAGAAACACAGGGCAGGATTCACCTAACAAACCTTGTGAGTGGAAGCCCTTGCACAAGGGGCCTTCCATCCCCTCTTCTCACCTCAGTGCACCCTCTTCACACCCCAATGGGATGGGGGGGGAGGATCGTTCCATCTGGCAAGCTGATATGCTTGCACAGATTGAACATTTGTAATCGCACAATGTTGAAGGCCTAAATCCAGTGCAGCTGGTGGTGACATTCGGAAGTTGTTGGACTGCAACTCCCAACACCTCTGACTATTGGCCATGTTGGGAGATGAAGTTGTTGACCATCTAGAGGGCACTGCATTGGCTATACCTGCACTATGTAACTTTAAAAAACCCTTTTCTTTAATTTCATTATTTAAGTAATAACCCTCTTTTAAAAGAATCCTTTAGAACTGTATTGCGTAAAAGCAATATATACAGTCCAAAACATCAGAAGGACATCAGGTTGGGAAACGCTGCACCAAATGCCAGTAAAAGGATTGCTCATTAAATTTCACCTCCAATTTGTAGGTGTGCACTCATGCAAAACATTTCAAGGGAATGCAAAAACAAGAGATTCTATTACAGTGTTACCTTGGGTTACAGACACTTCAGTTTACAGAAGCTTCAGGTTACAGATTCCCCTAACCCAGAAATAGTACCTCGGGTTAAGAACTTTGCTTCAGGATGAGAACAGAAATCGTGTGGCGGCAGCGGGAGGCCCCATTAGCTAAAGTGGTACCTCAGGTTAAGAACAGTTTCAGGTGAAGAACGGACCTCCAGAATGAATTAAGTTCTTAACCTGAGGTACCGGGTTCGAGTCTCCGCTCCTCCACATGCATCTGCTGGGTGACCTTGGGCCAGTCACACTTCTCTGAAGTCTCTCAGCCCCACTCACCTCACAGAGTGTTTGTTGTGGGGGAGGAAGGGAAAGGAGATTGTGAGCCGCTTTGAGACTACTTAGGGTAGTGATAAAGCGGGATATCAAATCCAAACTCTTCTTCTTCTTCTTCTACCACTGTAAATGTAATGACATTTCTGGGGAGAATTCTACTCATCCTTAAATTCTGAACCAGTTTTGCTTTAAGTGAAATTTCATGGAAAGTGGGAGGCTGGTGCCTGGGCAAAACAACTGAGGAATTCCACAGGCAGCCACAACTCCCAAAAAGAGTTTTAATGAAACCGATAAAATTTATGAGGAAATATTCTGCACATCCCTCATAGATCCCCTTCCATTTCCATTACAGTTTTCAAGGAGTTTGCCTTTAACACAGTTTTTTTTTGGGGGGGGGCATAGCCCAGGAATGCACTCACATCCTAAAAGTGGTAGAAAAACTAGGCCATATTGAGCATGAGATGCAACGTGAGTGAAGGAGGGGCTGGAAGTAAAGCCTTGTGAAAGGAAGGGGGACCCATGAACAAAAGCTACAGGCCACTCTCTCACAAAGCATACCACATGACCCCACACACTGCTTGCCCTTTAAAATCTAATCATGCCATGTGCTATGAGGCATATTTATGCAAGGCATGGAACTCCGTAATCTCTCTTCAGTGTGCATTTTTATGAGTTTATATTGGCTTTGATCTGCCCACTTAACAGTTCCTCAGTGGGATAAAAGTATGTTTCAGTGAAAAGTAATTTTCAGTTACCTCAGTTTGTAACTCCTTATAGCTTGTGCATTCTTGTCTCTGATATCTTTGACAGCTCAGAAATACTATATTAGTATTATTATACATTACCTGAAATTATATAGGGGGGAATTAAGAGCTACTTAATCATCAAATGGGGCTTTCTTGTCACTTTCTGATCTCAGCTGGAAGTTGCTGTGTGCACTTCAGATCTGACAGTCCTTCAGCCAACCCTTTGCTTTGCAAAGGTGCTGCCTTTGCTTGGTTTCCTCAGTGCTAAAAAAGGTCAGTTTTAATCTGCTGAGTATGTCATTTGGTGATATAGAAGGCAACCCCATCAGGGAATAAGTCTCAGTGAACTCAATGGGGCTTACTTCTGCGTCAACACATAGAGGGCTGCACTGTTAAATAAAGAAGCCCATACTCCACTGATGACCATGAGCTTCAGCAGAGATTACAATTATGAACATGGCATGCTTTATGAATATACTTGTAATCTATACCAAAGCCCAC
Source organism: Podarcis tiliguerta (assembly GCF_965153285.1). NCBI lineage: Eukaryota > Metazoa > Chordata > Lepidosauria > Squamata > Lacertidae > Podarcis > Podarcis tiliguerta. Next base: position 87,126,659 of record NC_139534.1, read on the forward strand.
TGGATGGCTCCACACTCTGCATTTTAATATAGCATTTTATATCAAAGCCATTAGCAAAGTTTGTAGCACTGTTGTTATTTAACGTTTAGGATCAGACATGAATCTTAGAAGGGTCTCCAGTTCACAGCATGTGAACAGAGAAAGACGCCCCTTATTATCTGGGTATGGCTAAGCTGGTTGATGGTGTGCCTGGCAGAGTCTTAGTTACTGGTTGTTCTTAGAAGATTTTTGTAAAATATAATTAGCAGGTCTGGAGGAAACTAACACAGCAATGCCTGTCATGCAGTACTCTCGGCTGAGTCTTAAAGCATCATTCTTTCCTTTCCCAATATGGCGCCTAAATATCTTAGCACAGCCTTGGCCAACCTGGCATCCTCCAGATGTTTGGAACTAGAACTACACACTGGGGCTGATGGGAGTTGTGGTCCAAAGCATCTGGACGGCTATCTTTGCCTTTCAGATAGTGGGTATCTGCAGTTTTAGGGTAGCGTGACTGGTTTCGCTGCACTGGGCGCCACGCTGCAGAGGGCAACACAGCAATGCTGTAGAACAGAGAGCAAGGGGCAGGGGGTGCCAAATTTTAGTGTCACACAGGGCACCACAGACATTTGAGAGCCCAAAGTCCAGCACTGGTATCAGTGAATGTTTTGCCACACAAAATAACAAAATGCGGAGCGACCTTTCACCAATAGTTCTGGGGATGGATTTGATATATGGCCTTTTGGAGAGTTTAATTTGTCTAGTTCTACAGGCCTACTGTGGAATGTCATAGATCAAAAGTAGATCTACTAGCACAAACTACTGCAAAGCAAGAAAATCACATGTATCATTTCAACTATTCCTTTATCCCATTTTCATCTTTCAGGGTGCAGCAGTGTTGCTAAATAATAATAAAAAAACACCTTCAGGCCTCAATATAAAACTGAAATGTCTCAGCCCCCTTATGTCATATTCTTTTCATTATCATCCCATTCTACAACAGTAGAACAGTATGCACAAACCAGTGTTTTTGGCCTCTTTTGCTTCCCCTCACCTTCCCTCCTTGGACCCTTTCTCCCAGTTCACTGGGCTGTGCTCCTCCTTGGAAGAATTAGCCACTGTGGAACCTGCATGACAGCCAGGGCCAGTTCCCACCACCATAGGAGGCAAAGCAAGAGAAGATGCTGTAGGGGGAACAGGCATATAGCAGAAATTAATCAGATGCACTTTTTCTGATGATGTCTGCAGTTATTTTCAGCAGATTTGCTTCTCACATTACTTCTCCTTTGCTACTCAGTCATCAGGGGGTAACTAGCCTGTCAGAAGCACAGTATACTCTTCAGCCTGTTATCAAAACAGCAAATGTCACCAAGGATTTTCCACTGGGAGTGAACAGTGTGTTCAGTAAACAGAGTGTTCCCAACTAGGTCACATTCAGTGTGCTCTCTCACTTTCCATTCCCAAATCACAGGACATTTGGAGAGGCTCTTTTATCCTCAAATGTCCCAAAAGGATTTGCAGTGTGTGTGTGTTTTGCACTGAATTGAAGTGCAAGCTCAAATGCATGCATTTTATACCTGTTTGTATTGCAGCAGCATTGTTCTTCTGCCATGAGAAATGCATCGATTAAAGAATAAAGAGGACCCTCTGAACCAAATTGGCTACCTACTAGAAAGGGTGCTTGCTACATCTCTGCATTCCAGGAAAAGGAAAGACTGGTAAGGTGGAACCAATAAATCATGCAGAAAATGATACCCGTAATCCTTTGTTAAGGGCCTGTATGTATGGGACATATATGATATGGGTGTAGAAAACCGAGTAAGTAAAATATTACAGGAGTGAGCCCTACTGAACACAGTGAGATTGGTCTATGTTGTCAGGGAACTGCCATCAGTGTCCGAGGGAGAGAGCAAGCTCCGAAGGGATCCCAGAGAGCGTTCCGGGAGTGGGAGGGGCAGCCCATCTTCTGGGGGAGAGAATCAGCGTAGCTCCAGTGGAGAAGGGGGGGAGATGGGGGAATCGGCAAGGCGATCCCATGACTCCTTGCCGGGGACCAGCGGGGAGAGAAGGGGTCCTCCGCTGCCCACGCCCTCCTTGCGCAGAAGGCTTCCGCGTAGGGAGAGTGGGCAGAGACTGGGCGTCAAAGAACTTCTTTGCTAGAAGAAGTTTAAGAAACGCCCACTGACGGATTCTGCCAGCGATTGAGACGGTCACGGGCGAGTGGCTGTCCGGACAGGAAAGGTTCACTCAGGCAACCCAGCTAGACGTTGGGACAAGCTTACGCACGAGCAACCCCTAGAACCATTACATATGTGTATATATGTGTGTTTGTTGGGTGGTACTTTACATGTGGAAATGTACTGAATATGAAGTAATATAGGCATTTTGAAGGTGGAATTGGATTTCACATGTCTTTAGAAGTATCAGCATCTTGCCACCAATAGAAGCGTCTATGAAGCACCTCAGTTTAAACTTAGAACTGGTATTTTTCTTTTGTTGCTGCCAAAAGCATAGTAGCATGAAAGGTGAGGCTGTCTGGTTCTGTGACTACTAGCGAAACATGTCACCTTTTTAAAAATCTTTAGTATTCACACTATATACACTGTGACAGCCACAGTGAGAACACTCCATTTATAACTAGCTCTCTGGACTGTTGCTGAAATTTAAACAACTGCTGCCCTCTGCAGGAGCTTATCTTTATGTCATTTCCATCCCTTATTCACAAGCTTGCAGGAAAACATGACATGGGTATGTAATGTTGATTCTTTTGAAATTGTTCTGGGTAGGATTATATAATGGTATTTTCAAGGTGCAACATAGCACGGGTGAATTGATGACTACTAATGCATAGCACAACTCTAATATAATTTATAAAGTAGGTTAGCATACATAGGAACCAATCATCCTTTGGTAGCCTATGCACTTTGTGCGATTGCAATGTTTAATACTGCACAATGCAAAATGATATTTTTCTTCCTATGCTGGTCCAGGTGTCTAAAACAAGATCATCTTTTAAAGAAAAAAACAACTTTTTGCATACTTTTTATTTTTTATTATCTTATTTACTTAAAGCTAAAATAAAGGACAGAGATATTTGACAGAGAGTTGGCTGACTTTTTATCCACCCAACTCAGCAACATTTTTAGAGTAAGAAAGAAATTGAACATGGTGGAGCACAGTTAACACCAGACAAAATGCACATGGAACGGAGTATCTAGAAATTTAAGAGTCTGAAACCTGTGCTATTTCCACTTCCAATGTAATACACAAAGTGGGACCTCACAAGCTGGATAAGATCCTTGAGTCCCAGTTGTGCCCATTACAGCAAAAGCAAAAAAAAAAGATGTGCAAGATATTTGCTCTCTTTGGGTTTCTGGGACTTGGAGGAGTGCAGCCGCACTGGGCACAGGGCCTCAGAAACACTGCAACTATGATGTAGAATGGAGGGCCAGAGGCAGAGGGAACCAAATTTTGGCATCACACAGGGCACTGCTAAAATTTGAGATCCCAAGTTCCATCACTGCTGTCTATGATGAACATTCACATCATCTCAGAGGTCCCCCCCCCCCCCATTATTTCACAGAACTAAGGCTAGCACAAGAAAGAAGACGAAGAAACAGAGGAGAATATGGCTCATTTTATGAGCTGTAAACACCACCACTGGTTTGGCAAAGGGGTCATGTGGATGCAAACATCTTTTCAGTAGATCCATTAAGAATCTCATGCTTCTCAGGATAACTTACAATTAGTATTACCAACTTCTACTTTCATGTTTTGAGGGCTTCTGTCCATTTAACAGCTTCATAACAAAGCAAGAAATTATTAGTGATTTCTGTCCCAGTATGGCAGTGCAGGGGTGGGGCATTTAAATAACCACCTGCTCTGCTTACTAGTTCACTAGGAGAACCTTAAAATGCTTTATTTGGGTTTCTCTCCACTGAGAGACTAGGTGAATAGTTACTGGAGACAGGACCTTCTCTCTAGTAGCAGCATCCCAGCTCTGGAACGACTTGTCTGCAACCCCCTAATTATTTTTAATTGAAGAATAATTAACTGTGGGGACCAGATCAAAATTTTATTTGCCCAGGACTTTCAAAGCACAGAATAAGCGATCTTTTTTATTGCTGCCAATTTTATTGATGATGTCTCAGCTGCTTTGACTTCTTGTTATTGATCAATCAATCCATTTATTATTTAGACAGTCTTCTTCTGCCTAGTATTATTATTTATTATTATCTATTATGTTTATACCCCACCCTTCCTCTCCCAAAGGAGCCTAGGACATCATAGGGCATTCACAGCAGCTTCACAATGTAAGACATGCAGAAAACAAAAAATACAGATTTTTAAAAAGCAAGCAAATATCAAAACACTACCATTATACTAAAAACAGCAATCTGAAAAATACATCAAAATCAGCAGCATGGAAATTTTAAAGCATTAAAAGCTTATTTTAAAAAAAGAAAAAGAAGGCAGCAGGGAGACAGAAGGATGTCTACAGGGAGGATGCTCCAGAGACACCACTGAGAAATGGTGGAAAGTGTGAATGGGCTCCCACAGATCGAACGTTAGAGAGCCTCACACGGCCTTAAAGATTACTTGGGTGGATCTTGAGAATCTGCAAATGGAACTCTGCCTGCAGAATGCTTCCATTGGCAGAAAGAGGGGAGGTTATTTTCACAACCCCCAACCCCTGGAGTCCCATGTCCCACTGAAAATAAGCCCCAGATGGCCAGGAGATCCCATAGAACAATGTGGGAGGTGGGATGGGGGTCTAGCAGAGAAAGAGAGTCCGTGAATATTGCCCCTTGCCACCCTTCCACAAGGGGGAACTGGCACTGACTCACAAGGCCCTTTCTTCATGGAAGGACAATCAGGATCCAAGTCAGCATTCAGGTCACACAGTCAACTGCCAGTTATCAATGTACAGTACAGTAACCACATGATTGTTGAAAAATTGAGTATTGTAGATGCATTTGTGATTCAAGCTTTTGTTTGAGCCTGATGCGGTATTTCTGCTAGGCAGAGCCTTTGTGGATTCAGGGAGCCTAGGGACTCAGCTATACAGCTTAAAATAAAAAGTTTTAAGTGTGTTGTAAAGTGCATTATACAAATGTGACACTAGTTGGCGATGGTGAGCTATGGGAAATTCAATATATTTTTCAAAACAATTTTTTTAAAAGCATTTTTATATGTGTCTAGATTTCAAGTAGTTCTATCTAGGGGTTGACAGAAAGACCCTTCCATTTCTTATACATGGCTAATTTTGAATCATAAAAACTGAGTCCTTGAGATAATCCTTGTGGTCTCAATTGCACAAATTAGCCCTCACAACATAGAGCTAAGGGGAGATGGGTCTAAAGCAAGCATCCGGTGAGTCTGTATGCTGAGGGTGCTGTGAAGGGCCTAAAGGCTACACAGTTCACTCTATATTTGTGTAGACCGAACACAAAGATTTCTAGTCATAGTTTCCTCTTTCATAACAATCCTTCCTTAACCAGATAGAATCGATACAGCTTATGCTGCTGAATTCCTCAAGGTGCACAGTACCTTTTTTTGGCATCTAACAGATTTCTTTCCTCTCACATGGAGTTCAGTTTCAGGTCGTTTTGTTTCTCTTTGTGATTTTCTTGACAGATTTCTCTCTTATTGTGCACACAGTGCAAGAACAGCCTTGCATTGGGGAGAGTTAAATATTTAGTATGGTGAAGAGGAAAAAAAACCCCTCTCTTGGCATGAAAGGGAGTCAGATTTGTAAGCAGTTATCACCCCTCCCTCCCTTGCCCATTTTTAATAGGCTGCTGTAGGTTGCAATATGGCTTTATTCAGCTATGAATAAACTTATTTCTTCTTTGGGATACTGTTACTCACACAACCCTATTCACACAGTTACTTGTGTGTGGAGCAAAAGCCGACCCTTACTTCTGAGTTCACCCCCAATATTTCATCTGTGCTGCCGTGCCGCTTCAGACTTCCCTATGTGGAACACAGAAGTCTGAAAGGGGAAACCAGTCCCGCAGCAAACATTTTAATATGCTTTAATAAAGACTATGTCTTCTCACTGCTGTTTCTTTGTAAGCCCCTTCCCATTACTGTGAGACTATTAGCATGATTTTGCCTTGTCACTGGTGTTGGCCCACATCTACAACTCAATAACGTTAGGTCTCATTCCCACAGTAACCTGCATTCAGCTGAGAGGCTTCCGAAATTCCACTTGCTGTTGGTGTTACTGGAGCAGTCTTGTATTCAAATAAGGCCCTCATTCTGCCAAACCCTTGTATAATTTGCTGCTGCTATTGCTGAGTTGTCAGTGGCTTGCCACAGTGCTTGGAGAAAACTGTCAGTCGAATGGCAGCATGAAAAACCACCAGTGTCCTGACATAAGACTCCTTTAATCCTTGGCATAACCCTGCATGGCTGCTTGTTGTTTAATGAATTATTCCTCGGCATACCATTAAAGGGTGCTGTAAGAAGATGAAAGCTCTTGTTGCATCAGCGATTATTTTGGTAAGGACATTCTTGCAGGAATTTATCAGCCTCCCTAATATGTAGAGTGTACTGTACTCCCTTTTTCAGGTTTCTAAATTACTTTGCCCTGTTATAAAACAACAACACTGCTTTCACATTAGGTGGTGAATGGCTTCAAGGAGTGGCCTGTGTCTGAGGCAGAAGCAAGTGGGAAGAAAGAGATGGAACACATCAGAACAGTCCAGGGATCAAGCCAGAAGATCAGAAGCCAGGATTGAAAGAATTGCCAAACAGGTCAGAGTTAGTCTGAGAATCAAACCAGAATCAGAGTTGGAGCTGAACAGAGATTGAACAAATACTTCACCAAATTCCTTCCAAGAGAAAGAACTTAGAAAAGAGTGAAAACAGTATGAACTTCCCGCATTTTAGAACCTTGCCAAGCACTGTGGTTGGAGAGTGTTGAGTGAGATTGTAGCCCTGGATTAGAAGTGAGAACTCTTCAGTGATCCAAGTCTGGCTTTGGTTGTCCTTATTTGTCAGAAATAATAGGCTCCATGTAAGTATTCTAAGGGACACGGGTGGCGCTGTGGGTTAAACCACTGAGCCTAGGACTAGCCGATCAGAAGGTTGGTGGTTCAAATCCCCACGACGGGGTGAGCTCCCGTTGCTCGGTCCCAGCTCCTGCCAACCTAGCAGTTCGAAAGCATGTCAAAGTGCAAGTAGATAAATAGGTACTGCTCCGGCGGGAAGGTAAACGGCATTTCCGTGTGCTGCTCTGGTTCACCAGAAGTGGCTTAGTCATGCTGGCCACATGACCTGGAAGCTGTACACCGGCTCCCTTGGCCAATAAAGCGAGATGAGCGCCGCAACCCCAGAGTCGGTCACAACTGGACCTAATGGATACCTAAAGAATACCTTTAAGTATTCTAAAGTGAACACCTGCATATTTCAACCAAACATTTGTTTCATAAGACCAAAATGAATAACCTTGCCTGCTTTTTAAGATCTCCTTCAGCATGTTTCCTCCAGGTGCTCTCAACATCTGGAGCTCTGTGGGCAGCTACCAATGGTGGTGGTGCCCAGGCTGTGGTTTGCCTGGTACCTTTTAGGCACCTGGCAAAATTTGTTCACTGCTCCCTGCCTTGCAATCCCTTTTCCACTGGGTATGGGTGGGCAGGGCCCTGACTGACTCGAGCTACAAAGGCTGAAGCTGCTGAAGAGGCCAGAGGCCATATTGGTTGTTTCTTAGTGCAGACCCAAACCACCAAGCCAGAGCTTCCAAAGCCACTGGCCGCCATGGACCACCATTGGCAGGACGGGCAGCAACAGCAGCAGATACAGAATGATAGAATCTTAGAGTTGGAAGCGACCCAGGGGTCATCTAGTCCAATCCCCTGAAGTTCAGGAATCTTAGCTAAAGCATCCATGACAGATGGCCAGCCATCATCTGCTTAAAAATCTCCAAGGAAGGAGAGTCCACCATCTCTCATATGTTCTATGCTTATGGTAATATTTTTTTCTCTTTTTAATTATGCTGTTTTAAATGTGCATTTTATTTTTGACTTACAATGTTTTCTTTTGAAATGTTTCAGATTTTTTTGTTAACTTTGTTTCTATTAAATATGTATTCTGCAGTTGACCTCCTTTGTAATGTTTTGTTTTGACATCTTTAAGGTAATATTTTCGTTTCCTGTTAATTATGTTGCTTTGACTGTATACTTTATATTTGTCTTTCTTTGGTAATGTTTTCTTCTGGAAAGTTTTATTGATGTTTTAATGTTCTGTAAACCGCTTTGAGATTTTTCTTTAAAAATATAAAGTGGTATAGAAATGAAATGAAAAATAATAATAATGATATTTTCTCAAGCTTTTAATAGCATTGATTTCTTTTATATCTTGTTATTAATCCCTAAATTACCATCTTGGCTGCTTTTTTATCTGCTGTTTTCAGTTATTTTAAATTCTGTATATCCAAGGAATCCTATGGCTATGAATTTTCTGAGTTCCATCCTAGGCCCTCTGGTACTAGCAATGCTACATCCAAAAATTCCCAACTAGGGAGGAGAGGAAGAAAACAGAAAGGATGTACAGTGGTACCTTGGATCTCAAACTTAATCCATTCCGGAAGTCCATTCCAAAACCAAAGTGCTCCAAAACCAAGGAATTCTTTCCCATAGAAAGTAATGCAAAAGGGATTAATCCGTTCCAGACTTTTAAAAACAACCCCTAAAACAGCAATTTAACATGAATTTTACTATCTAACGAGAACATTGATCCATAAAATGAAAGCAATAATCAATGTACTGTACTATAAAATAAAGACAATATTGTAGATGATAAAAATTATAATGTTTTCTTACCTGCGCTAGTCATTGTTTGCTTTTATCCATTTCCGGAGTCACACAATCAATCCATCAGTAGCTGAACTGGGTTCCACACAAAAACAAATTAACCAAAAAAGCCTCAAAAACAAAAGCATAAAATAAATAGCAAAAACAAAAGCACCAAACTCAATCCATTCCGGAAGGCCGTTTGACCTCTGAAATGCTTGAAAACCAAGGTGCAGCTTCTGATTGGTGCAGGCGTCCCAAAAACAATAGCCAACAGGCGCATCGGATGTACGGTTTCCAACAAACTTTCGAAAAATGGAACACTCACTTCGGGTTTCGAACATTTGGCAACTAAGGCGTTTGAGAACCAAGGTACCACTGTAGTAGGAAGACACATTTCCATTTTATTCCATTCCCTCCATTAGAGTCTATGGCAGGAGAATTCTCACCATGTTAATGGGGATGTCAGTCCAATGCATGGGGTTATGGATCAACATTCTGGTATGCTCCTCTGCTATGCTGGCCTGAGGAGGTTCCAACCAGTGAAGCCTCTTGGGGAGCAAGAAGAGGAGTTCGAGTGGTGGGCATCTTGTTCTGCTGCCATTTCTGCAGAGCACCATTTTTACACTTCTGAGGGCCGCTTAGCTTGAGGATCTGAAATGAAACGATACTGTACTTTCATTGTTACTACCTTAAGATTTCTGCAAAATGGTAGGATATAAATCTTGATGTAAATTTTAAAAAGCAGTAATTTGTTTTTAAAAACTGTGATATTGGAGCAGATTGATTTCATTCCAAAAGAAAATGAATGCATCTAGAGAGAGAGAGAGAGACTTGTATCAAAATAACTGAAGATTTTAATTTTAACCGGCTTAATCTTTTGGGTTCCTGTTACCATGTAAACTAGCAACCTCAAGAGGTAGGGTAAGGAGGAGGATGAACAGCGTAATTAATAACAGCCAATAATAATGGCAAATAATATTTCCAAGAACGCTTTGGGGGGAAATTAAGTTTCCTTAGTCTGTGATACCTTCATCAGATATTTTTGAGGAGGCAGGTGATTCGATCATATATTATAAAGGATTTGAAGACTAAGCAATTGTTGTATTAGCATGTTGTATTAGATTAGATCTTTGGTTTTCTATAGAACTGTTTTCTATGACAAGAAGATTCATAATGGTAGATGAATTGCTCAAGAGATACCTTATGTGGCGTTAAAGATCTTATCTTATACTGAATTTAGCTAGAGAAATGCTGAGCACATTCTAGGGGGCAGTCACGCTTTACACAGGTCACTGGTTAGAATCTACATATCTCACTAGCACCAGGTGTGAGCTGTGAGAGTGCCTCAGAGCACTCCCCAGACTCCTCTCTTTCAAAAAACTACGGTATGTGAAAATGATTCCCTGAGGGCAGAAAGGGTGTTAAATGACCATTAAGGCAGCTTATACATAGCTATTCAAATGGCAAGTAATAATTGCCTTCAGGGACAATGGGAAGAGAGTTAGTCCTTGATTTCTTTCAGGCTGTCCATGTTCTTGTTCTTGTTGTTGTTTAGTCGTTTAGTCATGTCCGACTCTTCATGACCCCATGGACCAGAGCACACCCAGGCACTCCTGTCTTCCACGGCCTCCCGCAGTTTGGTCAAACTCATGCTGGTAGCTTCGAGAATACTGTCCAACCATCTCGTCCTCTATCGTCCCCTTCTCCTTGTGCCCTCCATCTTTCCCAACATCAGGATCTTTTCCAGGGAGTCTTCTCATGAGGTGGCCAAAGTATTAGAGTCTCAGCTTCAGGATCTGTCCTTCCAGTGAGCCTTCCATGCTCTACACATGGCTAAAACAGATATTTGTGGGCTGCTGGTCTGATAAAGATTTGCATGGATGCATCCTGCCTTGGTCAGTTGGCTATAAGGGCAATCCAGATACATAGGGTCTTCAGTGGTAACTGAGGTGAAGCACTGTGAAGCAGTCCAAGAGTTGATGTGGTACAATAAGAGGGTCATGAGGCAAGTCCAAAGTCAAACACAGCAAAGGTTGGCAGGGTTCAAGAGCAAGGTAGTAATAATAATAATAACTTTATTGTCATTGTACAACCTGTGTACAATGAAATTAAACGAGCCTCCCTCCCCACCCCCCAACACTCAGTAACACATATTCAGTCAGACTAGGCCACAGGAACTAAAAGCCAAGTTACACAGAGCTAAGGACCTGTGTTGTCCTACTACAAACAAGCTGCAGCTGAGAGTTTATGTAGCGTGGTCACCAAGACCCAACTAGTTAGTCCAGCTTCAAGGCACCATTACTCCTGAGGCCTCCTGCTCCTGAGGAGCCTGATGCCTCTGAGCAGGGGCAGACTTTGGTCTTTCAAATTTCAGTGGTACCCTGTGTGAGGCCAAAATTTGGCCCCCACCCCACCCTGCCTCTTATACTGTATATGTATATGAATATAAATATAAATACATACGACTTTTAGCTACAGTCCTATGTACACTTACTTGGGAACAAGCCCCATTTTACTTAGCAAGATTAACTCTGAGTAATCATGGATAGGACTGAAGTGTTTGACTTTTCAAACGTTCTCTACCAGGCAGCTCTATTTCCCTGACGAACTTTTCTGTGTGCAGTATATTTTCATGTGTCAATCCCATAGTCTTATCTGATGGTCATAATGACTGACTTTAGACACAAGTTATTGTGTTAAAACGGTAGCTACTATTTTGCATGCAACAGGAACAATTGGAGTAGGTTGACATGAACCAGAAAATTAAACATATTCTGGGCAGCTGTGCCCACTTAGTAAACAAAAGTTTACCTTGAATGCCATTACGCAAGATTTGATTTGAGTTAATAACAATAAAAATGGAGCAGGAAACCTCTTCTCTGTTTTCTCCCCTCCACCACCCCGACTTTGCACAAAGTGACAATCAGGGAATCGAAGTCTAATAATATAGTAAAAAAGGCAGACCTTTTCTAGACCTTGATATGCAGGAACAGGACAGTGGTATACCAGTCATTCACCACAGGGAGCAAAAGTGGTGAATAACTGTTCAGCTGCCTACAGTGTTCCATCATGGGTAAATGAATCATAGAATCATAGAGTTGGAAGAGACCACAAGGGCCATCGAGTCCAACCCCCTGCCAAGCAGGAAACACCATCAGAGCACTCCTGACATATGGTTGTCAAGCCTCTGCTTAAAGACCTCCAAAGAAGGAGACTCCACCACACTCCTTGGCAGCAAATTCCACTGTCGAACAGCTCTTACTGTCAGGAAATTCTTCCTAATGTTTAGGTGGATGAATAAATGGGTATGAATACAGCCTTCTGTTTGTGCATTTTTAAAAGATCAGGATCCATATGTGCAATGGATGCAGCACCTGGTACTCCTGAATCTGTATTGATATAACACTGGTGGCTACATGGGCAGCTCATGCTGCTGAATCAGGAATCTTGGGTACTTGTAACACAGAATGGTCGCTTCACTTGCAGATGATGATGATGATGATGATGAATTTTATCGAGTGCTCTCCATAACACTCAATAAAAGGTTCATAACAAAAGGTTTGCATTCCCCCCTTGAAATAGTCCATAAAAATATTAAGTAAAAATGTATATTTGGATAGAGGGATAGATTAGATTAGATATTCCTAGTGGTGATTTTTTTGGCATCACAGTGTCAACCGTTGAAGGCTGTTGGGCTCAGATGAAATGTTGCCTCGTGAGGAGAATGTGTGGGACAGCAGCTTTCAGAAGTCTGGTCATGTGATATGATATCCCATACTTGTCCCATGCTGAAATTCTGGTAATATGTGGAATGTGATTCATATATATAGCAAATGCAGAGCTTTTGGGGATTGCTTGTGCTTTTTTGCATTCTGATATTATCCATTTTGGGGGAAAATCATTACATTAATGTCCCACCTTTCCTTCAAGTAGCTCACAATGTAGTTCTTGCACCTCCCGCTTTATCCCCATAATATCCCTGTGAGGTAGGTTAGGCTAAGAGCAAATAATATTATCATTATTTATTAAATTTGTATATTGACCTTCATCCAAAGGTCACAGGGCAGTTCACAACATAAAAATACAAACTGAGAAAGCATGTCTTCCCTAAAAGAGGGCACGTGTTGTGGTAAGACCTGGAGACTGACCTTCTGGTTGTGGGTGGGTATATTGGACAACCACAACACCTGATTGGTAGGTCCCTCATTGCTGGGTTTAATCTGGCCAATGGGGAGCTGTCTAAGCATGCCAAGGGACCTATATATACCTATGCATGTGACCCAGAGCTTCCTCTTTCGGCTCGTGCATCGGAACAGCTAAGAGCGTGTCCTCTGGGCAGCCGAGAGACTTGCCTTCGACAATCGTCTTTGGTGATATCTTTCCGTTATTCCCTTTCCTTTTTTAGTTGTTAATTCATTTCTTAATTGTCCCTTTCCCCAATTTAAGTTGATCCCTTCCCCTTCCCTTTCCCCTTCCCCTGGCGGGGCTTTCAGCCCCTGAGAGCTCCCGTTTTAGGGAGCTTGCCGCTGCTTCTTTAATCTCTGCCCATGGGGCGCAAATTTACAGCAGCTTCTTTCCCTTTGAGCTGCGGCTTCAGCTTCGGGGCGGCCTTGGGAATTTTGCGACTGTCACTGCCTTGGGCGGCTGCATTTAACCGATTTCATTGTTGAGCATTATTGAGAGTCCCCTCTCCTGTCAGCAGCGATTTCGTTATAACCGTTTCGCAAAATTAAAAAGAGGCTGGTTGGGATTTTCTAAGGGTGGGAATTCCCCCCCCCCCCATCTCAGCCTGGCCACCATTTTGGGTTACCTTTTGCCTTGGGAGAGGTTCAGCCCCATCTGGTTTTGGTGGGAGCGCCATTTTAATTTGGCGGGAGTGCCATTGTATATTGCGGTTAATTTAACCCCCCCCCCCCCAAGTAATGAAGGGATCAAGATTAAAAGGAAATCCCAGGCCCGCTCTCCCTTCTAAGAGGGTGATTAGGGGGTCCATTGAAATCCCTGCGTTCAGCGCTGGCCTCCGCAGTTCCTCAGCATACGCCAGATCGCTTGGGTTCAATTGTGGCTAATATTGGTTCAGACCCGGCTGCCATTGCAAGGTTCAATACTGAACTCGAGACGCTGGCCCAGCAATTTGGGGGGCAGTCTGAGTCACAGTCTGGCCCCTCCACGTCATCCACTGTTTTTGAGGCTCACAGTCCTTTGGATGGGAGCGAAGGGAGTGAGGCTTATGACCCTTTGGGGGCCTTGCTTTCTCAGTTCCAGCCTTCCAGGATTCCAGTCCCAGCTAGTCCTAGGGGTCTCTGGATTACAGCTTATGATGCTTTGGCCACCCTGGCCTGTGATCACACATTCCAACATGCACTGGTTTACCACAGTATGGAATCACTGGGAAACAAAATATTTGTTGCATTGACACCTGCAGTTGTTGTAACCTAATTTTGACACGCTGATTTCATATCTGAAGTTGGTTTTGTTCTGTAAGCTCTAGTTTTTTTGCAACTCACTTTTCACCATAATCTTTGTTTTCACAATGCAAGAATACAATATTTTATTAAACACATAGCCAAAGTAGTACAATATGAGTATAAATGTAAGTGACTTATATAGCATTGAACATGGCATGTATAGCATTGAAAATGACACGTATATTTATGTACAGTTGGAGCTATGCAAAAAAAAAAAAGTATTCCCTTGGGATACACAGTGTCTACAAGCTGTTGTTATTCAGGTAAGAATTTGCACTTGTAGCTCTTGTGTTTGTGGACTTGCACAGGGGATTCTCGTTTGATGGTCCAACAGTAGTCTGACATCATAGTTTTGTCCCATCGCCCTTGATAACGCTCTTCCATTGTCTTCAGGTCTTGATGTAAGCGCTCTCCCTGTTCATCACTGACTGCCCCAAAGTTTTCGGGGAATTGATCTAGGTGACTGTTCAGGAAATGGAGCTTCACACTCATATTGCACCCAAGATTGTGGAAAGCCAACAACATTTTTTCAACCACAACCTCATAGTCGTCTGATTTTTGTTGCCAAGAAAGTTTTTGATAACTGCCACAAAAGACTGCCACCCTTTCTTCTCTTTGCCATTCATCTTCCTGACAAATTCCTCATGTCGAACAAGGGCACGAATTTGAGGTCCATCAAACACACCTGCTTTGATCTTCTCAAAAGACAAAGCAGGAAAAGCTGCAACCAAATGTTGAAAACATTTACCTTCAGTATTTAATGCCTTCACGAACTGTTTCATCAAGCCAAACTTGATATGGAGTGGAGGGGAAATGATCCTGTCTCGGCTGACAATTGGTTCATTCACAATGTTTGGCATCCCTGCTTCTAGAGTTTCACGGATGGGCCACTCCTTCTGTATTCAGTGTTGGTCTGGAGCTCGGCTGTCCGACATGCACAGACAGCATGGGTACTTGGTAAAGCCTATCTGTTGTCCAAGCAAGAAGTTGACCATTTTGAGATCCACACAGATGATCCAGTTGTGCTCGTAATATTTGAGTAAGTCAATCACAATTTTTATGTCATTATATTCTTCTCACAACTGCAGTGAGTAACCAATGGGAACCGCTCCATACACGTTTCTATTGTGCAAGAGAACACACTTGAGACTGCGCTTAGAGCTATCAAGAAATAAGCGCCATTCCGTTGAATTGTATGATGTAATACCTAATTGGCAGAGAAGGCCTGGGATATCATGACAGTAAACAAAGTGCTTGTCTTCTGAAAAGAAGGCCACAAAATCCTGGTCCCTCTTTCAGAAATATGCCGCTTTTGCTGAGTGGTGCAGTAGATGTTTTTCTTGCAGCCTGGACACTAATAACTCAGCTGCCTTCTTGGAGAGGCCCAAATCATGCACTAAGTCATTCAGTTCCGGTTAGCCAAACTGCTGTGGGGCTGATTACTGCTCAGATGAGGAGTCTTCGTATTCTACAGCCATTTTTCCATGCACCTTCCCAAAATCCTCATGATGTTCCTCACCATTTTACTCCTTTCATCTTCAGAAGAGACAAACCCCTTAAAAACTGGAATTAGGAGTTCCTCAGAGTGTGGGATAGGTCTAATTGATGAAGGAATATTGGGATAGGCAACAGCATGTCGGTTTTTCTTGCCGATACCCTTCGTATTGACCAGCAGTCACAGTGTGATCCTTGGGTTCTCGCCAAACCATGGGAACCCCAAAAGGCATACCCTTCCATTTTCCTTTTGTCCAGTCTCTAAGCATTTCCTCACAATTGTGACAAACAATATGTGGCACCCATTTCTTGTCTTGGTCGCCCAGGGGAATTTCAAAATATCTTTTATAGGCACACCTCACAAACGCTGTTATATTGCGTCTTTGATGAGGAAGTGCGTAGCAGCCACATACATAACAAAAGGCATCAGGCTTGTTTACACATTTTTGTCTACTTGAAGAAGCCATGGTCCAATCTGAAAAATACAAATATTTAGGTTACAAAACTATAAAAATAAAGAAAAATTAAGTTTGCAAAACAATAATTACCATGATCAACGTGTCAGTGTCCACTTATCCCCAGTGTAAATATGACATATCAGCAAAAGTCAGAAATTGAAATATAACTATAGCATGTACACAAAAATTAATTTCAGATTTGAAATCAGCATTGAAAGAACATATAAGAACAGTTGGAAAATCTCATGCAACAGGGGGGAAAAATGTTCCCCAGTGATATGATTGCAACCCCACATCACAAATAGTCAACAAACATTTATTGTTTATGACTACTTTTGTTATGTTTGTTGTTATGTAATCTGTTATATGTTGTAAGCTGCCTTGAGAGTGGTTTTTAACTTTGAAAAGGCAGCATACAAATAAAATGATTGATTGATTGAAGTCTTCATTAGTCCCTGAATACTACTTTTCTGCAAGTGGAACAAATTTGGCTATGTCTAGAGACCATATTGCATGTTTCTGAGCTATATCAATTCAATTTAGTTTTCCATTATTGAAAACAATTAATAATTAAAATTAATTATTGTACTAGAATCTTTGTTAACTGGTTAATGTTTTAACTTAAAGTGTGTGTATGCAGTGTAGTTAATGTAAAAAGTTATGCTTCCCAGGGAATAAGTCTCATTCAACTTAACAGGCCTTTCTACTGAGTAGTAAAAAGGTAAAGGGACCCCTGACCATTAGGTCCAGTCATGACCGACTCTGGGGTTGTGGCGCTCATCTCGCTTTATTGGCCATGGGAGCCAGCGTTTGTCTGCAGACAGCTTCCGGGTCATGTGGCCAGCATGACTAAGCCACTTCTGATGAACCAGAGCAGTGCACGGAAATGCTGTTTACCTTCCCGCCAGAGCAGTACCTATTTATCTACTTGCACTTTGACGTGCTTTCGAACTGCTAGGTTGGCAGAAGCTGGGACCGAACACCGGGAGCTCACCCCGTCGCAGGGATTCAAACCGCCGACCTTCTGATCAGCAAGTCCTAGGCTCTGCGGTTTAACCCACAGTCCCTCTGCTGAGTAGAGATGCCTAGAATTGTGCTGTTAAGAACACACTATTTCTCTAATCAAGTGCAATTTTGTACAGACACGTATTCCACAGATCAGGGTTATCACAAACATTAGTCACAGCTCAAATGCTTAACAATAGTAACAACAATGGACAATGTGATGCACCCTGGCAGACAACTATCGCACAGTGATATATATTGTGCAACGTTTAATACTGTACACAATCACAGAATAATAATTCTCCTAGGCACTGAATATTAAAACCTATACATCAAATTGAGATGCAAACGTGGAAAGAATTACAGGATGAAAGGCATCAACCTGTTTTGCATAACCCGGTAAACCAAAGGAGCACTTTGCAAGACCATGTGACTGTGTGGGCTCCCAGAAAACCCTTGCAGCCACTTTGCTTATTCTTGGTCCTTTTTACGACTGTGCCACGTGAACTAAGGCAAAGCTTAACTTAATCTGAAACAGAATTCCAGCTGCCACTCTCTGTTCACTAACCACAAGCCAAGTTCGGTCTTGAGCTGGACTATAAAGAAGGCTGATCGCCGAAGAATTGATGCTTTTGAATTATGGTGCTGGAAGAGACTCTTGAGAGTCCCATGGTCTGCAAGAAGATCAAACCTATCCGTTCTTAAGGAAATCGGCCCTGAGTGCTCACTGGAAGGACAGATCCTGAAGCCGAGGTTCCAATACTTTGGCCACCTCATGAGAAGAGAAGACTCCCAGGAAAAGACCCTGATGTTGGGAAAGATGGAGGGCACAAGGAGAAGGTGACGACAGAGGACGAGATGGTTGAACAGTGTTATTGAAGCTACGAACATGAGTTTGACCAAACTGTGGGAGGCCATGGAAGACAGGAGTGCCTGGCATGCTCTGGTCCATGGGGTCACGAAGATTCAGGCACAACTAAATGACTAAACAACAACAACAGCTCACGGTTAGTGGAGAGTGCTTAACCCAATGTCAGTTTGGAGGAGACACTAAGCCAAACCTTGGCTTAGTTCAGTGCAGCTGGAAAAGGAACTGGGAGGAACAAACCATCTGCAAGCACCTCTTCTGGGAACCCCCACATTCATGTGGTTTCACCGAGCCATCCTTTGCCTTCCCGTGTCATGCAAAACAGCTCACTGTATACAGTAGGAGATGATACTGCTGCTCACGTGCATGCCGTGCAATTTGAACGCTGCTTATTTTTAGGGCTTTTGTGCTTTTTAATCACAATCTTTTTTTAATAAAAACGGTAGATTATAAATTAACGTCATCCTGCAGTTCAACCCAATTTTATTTTAGATGAAAGAAAATGCGGGGAGGGGGGAAGTTATCAATTAGGGAAAACCAAATTGTGCTACTTTTCTTTACTGCAACCATGGTATCCTAGCAACAGCTGTGCCTGCTGTTCCTTCTCCAGACGCTTTGCTGACTCACCAACTGATTCACTCAGACAGCAGCTTTATTTGGTTTCTGATTAGCATCACTGTGCTTGCGTGCAGCCTGTGTGCCTGCCCTAGGCCACACCTATATATAGCCTCTGCTTTTCCCTCCATGGCGCAGTGAGCTGTACAATGCATGGCCCTTCTTGGAGGGTGAAACAAGAGCCTTTTCTTCTACTACTTTTGCCCTTTGCCAGACGTGTTCTCTTCTGCACCCAGGGGCAGTAATTAAAATGCAACAAACAAATGAACACAATCTGTAAAGTTAACAACCTGAAAGGAACTCTTTGCTTTTGTTCTGTTGCCAGTAGCTAGAGGTCTGTTCCCCCATTGAGGAATGTTTGCAATCCCCACGAACACCAATAGAACAAATGCACATCATGCCAAGCATCAATGGATTCAGCAAACCACCTCCTTGCAAGCAAAAGCTGGCAGTTAAAAAAATTACACCCCTTACTTCTGCAATTTCTATTATTGCTTCATATGGTAGGACAAACTGCAACTGAGAGGTGTTTTCCAAACGGAGGAAGACCACAACAAAGCCAGCTTTAAAGAAGTGTCGAGTTTAATACTAAGGACACCAGCCCCGCTGCAGCTCCAGTGGTACACAAAAAGTATACACAGCATTCTCGTCCCAGCACATCAGAAGATGCCTCCAGTTGGTTCAGTGGTGCCTAGGTTAACAATGAAATGGATATACATGTAAATAGGCACCGCCTGTTTCTGTGTGCAGATCTCCTTTTCTGATCTGAACAAATGGCAGTTGTAGAAGAAGTGATGCCACTTCCGAGTAATTGGTAGGTAGCACATGCCTTCTCTCCCCACCACCACCTTGCATGATCAGCCCCTCTGTTCATTGGTTCTTTTATTATTACTGGACACGAAACCTTAAATCAGTCTTTGCATGTAATATGCAGGTTTTAAAAAACATAAATTTTACCAAATGGGGGAACCATAAATCAATGAAATCAGAGCAGAGCAAGAGCAGAGTGAGGTTAACCCTTTCCTTCCCTGCTGCAGCACTGAGGGAAATGCCTCTTCTGAAGCTCGTATTTACTTTGGGAGGAAATCCCCTATTGGTGCCAAGTGGAAAATTCCCCTCAAGCAAATACTAGCTTCAGAAGAAGGGTTTTCCTCAGGATCTCTGGAGCAAAAAGGAAGGGTTATTTCCCCACTTGCTCTGATTCCATTAATTGTCAGTAGCCCGTCCCAATGCAGTTTTAACTTTCAGAGAAAAAACATATTTAATGCCAAGAGTAGCTTGGCCTTCAATTTTCAACCCAAATTCTTCTACAGTGGTACCTCAGGTTACATACGCTTCAGGTTACAAACGCTTCAGATTACAGACTCCGCTAAGCCAGAAATAGTACCTCGGGTTAAGAACTTTGCTTCAGCATGAGAACAGAAATCGTGCTCCAGCGGTGCGATGGCAGCAGGAGGCCTCATTAGTTAAAGTGGTGCTTCAGGTTAAGAACAGTTTCAGGTTAAGAACGGACCTCCGGAACGAATTAAGTACTTAACCCGAGGTACCACTGTACTTGCATTTCTACATTTTTAGGTAGTTTCTATGCCCATGAATCATGTGTCATCTATCAATGACTACCCTAGTAACTCCAAAAATCTTCAACAGATTACCCCTGTGTAGAGTGGGTTTTCTGGATCCCTGTGTATGCCTAGAAAGGGATTCGTCCCCCCCCCCCTTTTGCGTGTGTCTGTCTGTTCTCTTGCTGCATATCTCAGAGGCGCTGCGTAGGTGAAAAGCACTCACTTTGTGCCTTCTCTGTTCGGCCCTGGCTATGGTGCACTGGTACGGAAAGATCCTAAGCTAAGCTGATGTCATGACCCTGTAATCTAACTATAAACTTCCCATGTTTATTACCACAGACTAGAAGAATGTTAAGTGCACTCTTATAATCCCTGCGTAAGACATCCCTATCTATCTTAGGTTGTCATGTTCTTGTGTTCTCTCTCTCTGTATCTATCGATACGTATGTATGTATGTAAACTCTATGTAATATGAACGTTGCCCCCGTGCATCCAATCAGCACCGAGCATATATGGTGCAATGGACCCAAATATACAATAAAAGGGACAGGCTCTTAGCCTCAAGTTGAGACGCCTCCCAGATGCACATCCTCGACTCGGCTGCCAGTTATTTCCAACCCAACACCCCTGTATGCCAAAGATTTTCCTTTGTAGGAAGGCTGTTGGATTATAAATGTGTTTATCTTGTTTGTTATTTTTACTTTGCCATGGAGTCATTTTAATAATGATGTTTTATCTGTTCCTCTTTTTGTGTATTTTCTCTGGTTTTGTTTGTTTGTTTGTTTATAGCATTTGTATCCCGCTCTTCAGCCCAAAAGGCTCCCAGAGTGGCATATATACAGATAAAACAAGACAGCAATCCTACCTGCAGACTTACAATGTAAGGGGGGAAATGACACACAAGGGGAAAGAGACAGGGAGGGAAGAGGAAAATAAAAATAAAATTCAAAACTTAGGCACCAATTTCCGTACAGTTTTTCCTATATTGACCAGCTGGCACTATTCTGGAGCAGGAGGTGCCTAATAGAGCTGGGCCTCCAGCAAAGGTGATGAAATGAACCCTGCTTCCTGTCTCTCCCACTGAGGCATTCTAATGAAATGGCTGTTGTCAGGTGTCAGTTGAGGGGAGAGGAGGCCTGGTGGAGTTGGCCTGCCATAGCAGAGCCGACGGAGTGAGATTCCCATCTCTCCCACCGCTCTTTTAATTGGTGCTCTCTTGATTAGTACAGTGGTACCCCGCAAGACGAATGCCTCGGAAGATGAAAAACCCGCTAGACGAAAGGGTTTTTCATTTTCTGAGGTGCTTTGCAAGACGGATTTTCCAAAGGGCTTGCTTCGCTAGACGAAACAGCCCTGCCTCTCCTGTCATGGCGACGGTCGCACACTCACTTCCCCGCTCCTCCAGCTCCCTCCCACCTTCCGGCTGCCTCGCGCCGCTGCCCACCGCCCTCGCGCGCTCCCCTCAGGAGCCGTTGCCACCAGCAGCCAGCGCTGCAGCCAGAGTCGCGCTCCTGAGCCCCGCCGCCCTCCAGCAGCCGCGTCGCACGGTGTCCACAAGGCGCGGGTGAGTCCAAGGACCAGCTGCGGCAGCTGCCCTGCTTCTCCCCACCCCTCCCCGCCGTGGTGCTTTGCAAGACGAAAAAACTCGCTCTACGAAAAAACTCACAGAACGAATTAATTTCGTCTTGCGAGGCACCACTGTATTATAGATTTAGGATGAAGCCTAGAAATTAATATATGCTAGGATTTGGGTTATTTGTGATATGAAGGGAGAATGCAAGCTGCAAAGGAATTTCTGGGCTATCTAATGCAAAACAACCTGGCTGAGCTACAGCTATCAAAAGAACAATTTGTGGGAATGTTTAGGGTGGCAGGATAGGATATGTTATTTATTAATATCCTTCCTAACTTTCACTAGCAAGTTCCCTTACTTAGCAGAGTTTACATTCCCCTTCTCATGCACAGCAGAAATCTGGTTGCAGGCTTGTTAGAACCTCTTACTATTATGTAATTCAATCTCTCTCAGATTGAATTGTAGGTTCCTGGTAAGATCCCCTTTTAATCCCTCCTAAAAGAATAAAGACACCACGATCTTATTCAAAAGCAATAAAAAGGAAGTTTACTCACGATCAGGCAGAGTGTGATCCCTGAAGGCAAACTTATACTAACAGGTTTATCCCATAAGGGAGATGACCTGAGGGACTGCTTGGCTGGCAACCAGCAGTTCATTCCAGGAAGTTCGCAGGACGAATAGAAGATGGAAAAGAGAGAGAGTGGCAGCATGCCTTGGCCTTTTATCAGGTCTGGAAAGATCACGCCCACCCACTAGTTACAGGCAAGAAAGGATGCTCCAGGCTAGGAGGAACATGAAGTTTTGACTGGCTGGGCCAAACATTCCCTTGCATATCCACTCTAGCAGTTACCAGGGTAACTGCTGGGGGGGCAATAGTTGCTGAGGGAAGAAGAGCTGAGATCCATCTTGGGCAGGAAGGCTGAAGGTTGCCTGTGCTGCTGCCTCTTGAAATGACCATGCGGTAATATTTGGACTCCCTCCAAGCAGACTGAAAGTGTAAATAGGTGAATAAGTCATATTTCTTAAAGCCATGACAGTCTCCACCATGTCTTCCATTCTCCAAAGGAACCAAACCTATGTGGGTGCCTGGGACCCCATGGGTTCTTGCCTCTGCTTGGCAGAGAGAGGGGCAGGCACCTGACTTTTGTAACATTAGAAGGAGCATTTCTGCACACAGCTGTCCTGGAAAAAATGGGACATTCCACAAGAGGGCAGTAGCCCAAATGGCTGCCATGATGGCACACAATTTCAGACTGCACTTTAGTTGTGCATGGTGACCCAAAACATGCATTTTTGGATGTTGTGCCTGAAAAAGCACTTTTGGAGGGGCGTGACCTTGTGTGGGTCGTATGACTCACATGGGAGTGAGGACCTGGAAGATGGATATCCTGGATCTGGGCCATGTCGTGTTGGAAGGTATGCAGCTATACACATGAAGGCTCCCTTCCTGCCGATGTCTGCACTGGGTGCACAGGCTCCTGGAAGCAAGGCTAGCTGGCATGTGTAATATTGGTGGCACAACCCCACACACAAACGTTGGTCCTACATGCGGGTACAATGGCTGAATGGGGCTTTTGATACTGTTGCTTACTCTTGGACTATTAGCTGCCTAGGACTTTTAAGGAAAAGTAAGATGTATAAATAACAAAAGACATGCTCCACTGCCGTAACCTGTTTTAGAATATTAGATTGCCTATCTATGAAAAGCTGTGCTGCTGGGGAAATGCACAAAATCATTTTCTCATCCTTGCTCAGAAATCAGATGATTGCTGTCTAACTCTACCGACCAAATCTGCTCAGTGAAGTCAAGCATTAGGATGGGGTAGCCTCGAGACAAAACGAAAGAAGAATCTCAAGTCCACATTCCTGCTGTTCTCCTTATCTGGAGAAGCAAAAGGGAGAAGACAGATTATATCTCATCATCAAGTGAATGTAAATCTAGAATAGTTCAACTTGGATGAATATCAGCACAGCTTTCCTACTTGTAAGACGAGCTGGGTTTTCCTTTTCCTCATCCATGAAGGGAATGGAGGAGAGGCCCATAAAGGATGTTTTATGGTTTATTACTTGTAGAAGGAAGGGGGAATCTATGCTAGGGGAAAGGAGTAGCCGTGTGTCTATGTGCAAACATGGGGTGGTGGCGTACTTAGTGGCACCATTGGGCTGGAGTTTGGACCTGATGTCGTGCAACCCCAGAGGGACACCAGAGGCGGCATTGGGCTTCCCACACTTACCATTTATAGTGGTACACCTGCTATTTGATCTGTTGTTTTTTAATATTGAATTTGTAGCTGATTGTCTGCACCTTTGGTCAGGATAATGCTTGAAAATATAGAGAATACTGAGTCTATTCCAGATCTTTTACAGAAGTCAAGTTTTTTGCCTTAGAAAAAAGTGAGGGTTTTTTTAGTACATCATCTTGATATTCTAGCTGAATTATGATGGTGTCATGTGGCAATATGCCAAAAAACAAAACAAAAAAACCTACAGGATCTCTACCACTAAAAATGGCAAGTGCTTAGTTTATGAATAGATGTAAGAGGTGACATGCCCTGTTTTGAAAGCTTGTGTTTAATAAGGAGAGTAGAACAACAGGAGTTTGTAACGAAAGTGATCTTGCACTCCCCAACTGACTTAACTTGATATTTGTTTTCCATTCTCTGAAGAATAAAATATATTAAATTGTTAATAGTAATCTGACTCCCAAGGAATTTTAAAGGTGTGAACACCCAGCCCAGACATTGTTTTAATGAGACTCCTGATTGCCTCAAATGGATGATGAGATAAACAAAATTTAAATAGCTAAATGATACCCTCCCCACTGGTGGACAGCATGTTACAGAAAACTGTGGTCCAGAACCCACTGAAGCCCAAGTGCTTAGAGCTTGCTCACAGAACAAGTAAGGAACATTTCAGTGGATATAAAAGTGGTAGGGTGACAGTAACAACCCCCTCAAAAAAAAAAAAAAAACCACATTTAAGGGGATTGCTAATTAGATTCAGCTTCTTCCACACAAACATCTCATTTGCAATTTTGTTCACATCTCACCAGCCACAAACACACTAGATCAGTGGTTTTCAACCAGTGTGCCATGGCACCCTGGAGTGGCTTGAATGATGGTTGGGGTGCTGTGGGCAACACTGGCCTCTGTCCCTCTTTCCTGTCCATCCCTCCTCTGATGCCTTCTCACGTCTCTGCCTCCCAAAGGCTTGCACAACTGTTTGCTACAGCAGCCCTGGCTACAAGCTCCACACGAGAATGGTTCCTCTGGGGCTGGTCATGGTGTGCTGGTTGCCAGGAGCTGAAGTAAGAAAGCAAGCAGGCAAGGGAGCCCAGAAAGCCAGTTTGCCAGCCCTTGCTGTTGGGAATGGACAGACAAGTCCCAGGCCCCTGTGGGGCAGTGTGAGGAGGCACCTCTCTTGGGGGGGGGGGAGCTCAGAGACCAGGAGAAGCAGCAGCAGCTTCCCAGAGGATTCCCAAGGAGAGGAGGCCGAGGAAACACTCCACAAGGGAGGGTGTTCAAAAAGGGGCGAGAGGCTGCCAGCTCTGTAGGCAAGAGGTAACATAACTGATTTTCTGAGCCCCACAGGGGTGCTGCAGAAAGAATGTAGTTAGTCAAGGGAGCTGTGAACTCAAAAAGGTTGATAGCTTTAAATATGACAGTATCTCTCAGCCTTAATTCCCTCCCCCATCTGCAATTTGATTGACTTTATGGTGAATCTGTATACCAGAATCTGTATACCATGGACCATTTCCACTCCCACATTGATTATTGTCCATGTCCATTGTGGATATGTCACATACCCATTATCTTTTCCCTCCTCTTTCCGGGAGCACTCAGGGCCTGCTTAGGCCTCTCAAATCCAAGATGGGAGAACTCTTTGACAATGGCCTTGCTTCTCCTGTCCCTGGAGTCAGAAGTGTGTGTTAGTGCCAGTTTTTCCAGACTGCTGCAACTGCCCAGCAGTGAGCCATGTTTCAAGGTCCTGCATCTGAGACCTCTTCAGTATGTGAACACTTTGGAGAGTAAAAAGGCCTTGTGAGATCTTGTTGTGGACTCGGCAAGGTGGTGTAGAGGTTGGAGTGGGTGGGAAATAGAAATAGAGCTAAAGGGAGAGAGACCAGAAGATGAAAAGGGGACAAACGGAGAGGTGACCTGTAGGATGGGGAAGGAAGGAAGGAAGGAAGAACTGTACGATGCAGAAATAAAAAATGTGTATGGTATTGTGGTTACAGTATCTGATTAGGACCTGGAGGACTAGAGTTCAAATCCATGTTCAGCCTTGAAGCTCACTAGATGTACTTGGGTCAATCACTATCTCTAAGGGCTCATCCAGACTTCCTTTTTTGTCGCATTTTTAGGCACAGGTCCATGCTTCAAGGCATGATGTCCAAGTGTGTGGGGGTTTTTCCTGGACTAGCACTTTCCCCACAAAAACCTGCTCTTTACCAGTGAATCGGAACAAATGGGAATTCATTTGTTCCAATTCAGTGTTAGAGAGCAGGATTTCACAGGGAAAGCACTGGGCACTGTGCTTTAAAGAACAGCCCTGTGCCTGGAAAGTGCAGGGCGAAAGCTAAGTGCGGATGAGCCCTCAGGGAGAAGGGAAGAACCATGTATGCCACTTTGAACTCCTTAGAGGAAAGGAAAGGAGGAATTAATAATAATAATAGAATAACATGAGGATCAGAGAGATCTATGGGGTGCAGAAAGGGGGATGCTGAGAGGTATGAGTGCAAAGATACTAGCAGGTGGAAAAACAGAAAAAGATGGGTAACATACATGGAAGCACAGAGAGAGAGGCTTGTGGTGATGCAGGAAGAAGAAAGAGTTCAACAGCACACAGAGAAAAATATGGTGGTTGCAGAGAAACTGCCAGAAGAGGAAATTTCAAAAGAAGAGGGTAAGTTAGATGGGGGGTTTCATCCCCGTGGTGATGCAGAGAGAAAAATTAGTACTGTGGAGTGGAAGAAAAGAGGCTCAACATAGCAGGGGTCAGAGAGATTGGTGGCGATGCAGAGAGGAGAAGAGGCATAGGGAGGGAATGATTAAGAGCGAGGGTGTTCAAAAGAAAGCACTGAGCAAAACTTCCAGTGAAAAATGCTTCAGCACATTTCAGAGATATTTTTTTGCAAATATATATGCACATATCAGTTACAGATAGTGAACTGGATCAAAAGTGTGGTGTGTAGAGAGAGTGGCTTTAATTCTCTGTCCCCAACCCCGTCCTGGTCTTATTATTTTTACTATTTGAAAGAAAGAGCTCTTGCTAGGCGGCTACTTGATGTTGCGATGGAGGCAGCAATGTGGGCCTTTTTGACTGCCGTCATCACTGTGTGATCATTGCAGTTATGCATTCTAATTGCTATTCTGTTAGCTTTCACACCAAGTCTTGCACCACTTCTGCTCTAGCTGTCACCCAGCCTGCCTTCATTGCTCGTAGCTCTGGAGAGAACCAAGAAGTACAGTGTGCTCCACAGTGTCAAACAAGATACTCTGGGGTGATCATGTCAATTGCCCTCCTCATCTCAGTATTCCACAATGAGACAAGCGCCTCAACAGAATCACCACCATCCTATGGGGTGGGACTGACACTGCAAACCCAAATTTTACCAGATAGTGGGTCAAGAGCCACTCCAAGCTAAACTGATGTTTTAACTGGACCACAGTGACTCCCCCACCTCGGCCTTCCTTGCTTGATTCAGTACTCAGTATCAAGGGGGCAGAGTTGTAATTGGGTCCACCATGCCTGCTCTTTACCCCATGAAGAAAGCTTTCCTTCTGAGAAAATTGGAAGACATAAGGGGGCAATTTAGATCAGGGACATTGCAGGAAAAACGGGTTACAGCCTTGCTTTCCCTATGCAATGGTCCTGTGGTCTGTCTGTCCCTCTCTCTCTCTCTCTCTCTCTCTCTCTCTCTCTCTCTCTCACACACACACACACACACTTTTATTTTGTTAAAAACCGTGCAAGGACTAATAACACACTTAATGTCACTTCTAGTTTGACCCTTAATAAAAACATAGAAGTGTCCTTCAGAGTGGTTTAAGTTACACACCTCAATTGTCACACACTCCTGTTAAATACGTATCTTTTTAATGCATATGGTCAGGTTTGGGGGTCAATCTGGATTAGGACCCTGGCTGAGGGAGAAGAGAACTTTAATGCAGCAGTTGCAGGAAGCAATCCAGATCAGGATTATAGCAGGGGAAAATGATTCAAAATCTGTAACTCCCACATCTGGGTTTCTGATCCACATCAGGGATCCTGCCCTGTAATTTACTCGTAAAAAGCCATTCACAGAACTGCCAATTGCATGAATGATGATGTCTCATCTAGTTTGGTCCTGATATGTATAGTACTTTGAATGATGATGTCTCATCTGGTTTGGTCCTGATATGTATAATACTTTGAGCAATCTAAAGCATTGCTTAAATGTTATCTTTTCTATATTGCAGTCTCCCTATGTGGCTACACTTGTCTGGAAATGCAGTGAACTGCGTCAACTGGCCACCTGATGTACTACAGCTCTGCAATCCCACTTTCATATGTGACTCTTGGGGCGGAGAAAAGCTCACCTCACTACGCGGCCAGTTGTGATAAATGATCAGTTCTCCACGTTGTGAGATGTGATGCTTTTGCTATTGTTAAAGGGCTTTCTATCTATAGCAAATTACATAGTGACAAAGAATATGATGGCAATGGTCTGTCAGGCAACAGAGGATCAGAAAGAAACATAATACGCTTGGTTGTCATGTTCAGTATTGTATTAGTTTTAGTAGCCTTTGTTATTCTATTTTATGTGTCAGCAGGAAATAGTGCCAATAAAAGTGGCCATGATTGCCCAGTAACCACCCTAACTCAGACATACACCCCAGATTTGAAAACCATGCGGATTCTGTTTTGCTGCTACAAGCACCTTGCAAATCCATCATTAGTTAGCGGTTCACTCAGTTGAGCCCTTGGGGGTCTAATAAGTGAGCTAAAAAGAATATTTTTAAGGAGGAAACTACTCAGATGTAAGTGGCCAGTTAACAGTCTTCCAAATTTGTTAAGTTAGCTAAAATGGATTAGTCAGCCTTATCCTCAAAGCAGAGGCGAATATTTGGCAAAGGAAGAAAGCAATGCCAGTGGTCTTTTGCATGGAAGATAAAGCTATCAATGGCTACTATTGTTCTGCTTTTATGATTGGAAGCAGTATCCTTCCGAATACCAACTGCGTGTCGAGACCCCGCAGCCACCCTCTCGTTGGAAATAACTCACACAAGGACACGGATAGGTTTATGTTATTGGGCAAATTTTGGCCACAACTTTATTGAAATTATAGAATGTGAGAGGTATTGGCTTAGGCATTGATTGGACCTGACTATATCTGACTTCTGCCCATTGTGCAGGAAGTCCTCAGTAAGGGTAAGCCACCGGTAGGGGGAGCCCTGTCGATGCGGACCAACTCAAGCTCCCCCTGGTGTTCCCGTCGGGGTCGTGTCAAGGCCTTGGCCCCCCCAGCTGGGCTTCAGACTAGAACAACACCTTTAACGGAATACCTGTAGAATAGTGGGTAGACATAGCAGATGACACAGCTATTTCTACAAAGCAGCTCTTTATTTGTAAGCTGTCACAGAACTGAACAGCAAACAGCTCAGCCGGCCTGCTTTTATAGGCAGCCTGCTGTCAACATTATAGCAACAACAACCCAGGGTTTCCCGCCTAAAATAACTGTGCTGGTCCCGGGGGTAAGGTACCTTGGGTGTAGCAAAGTCCACACGAAGAGGGGCAAGGTCCGAGGCAGAGTGCCGGGCGGTGAACAGGAACGCTGGAACAGGAGGCTGTGCAGGGAACAGGTACACCGGATGGTCGGGAACAGGAGGCCGAGCAGGGAACAGGAGTACCGGTTAGTCAGGAACAGGAGGCCGAGCAGGGATCAAGAACGCAGGAAGGTCCGAAGCCAACAACGACGTTGCTCCCGCAACCTGGGGCCGGGCTGACTGGGCTTTTATCCTCTTCTAAGGCCAGGGGCGGTCCCAGCCCCCAGGAGCCCCGCCTCCTCTGGCCTTAAGGCGAGCACTCCTCCTGGGGGCAACCAGTTCCCTTCGCCTCTCTGCTCTAAACCTCTGCAGATCAGGAGAGGCCGAAGGGTTACTGGGCCCTGGAGGAGGCTCACCTGTGGCCACTGAGTCGTCAAGCCTCTCTGGGGCCAGAAGGGCTTCACCTGGGGCCAGCTCCTGATGCACTGCCACAGGTGCAGGCTCTTCAGCATCTAGGCCTGGCCCCAGTTCAGCCGGCCCTGGAGGCGGGGACTCCTGTGCAGGCCGGGATTCCTCTGTTTCATCCTCCGAATCGGAATCCCAGGCCATCACACCATCCCCCCTCCCAGGCCCCCCCCTCAACCGAGGGTCCGGACCCAGCTTGCCGGGGTACGTCGCATGGAACTCTCGGAGGCCGGCAGGTGCGTGGACGTTGGCCGCTGGTTCCCAGGAACGGTCCTCCGGTCCGTACCCCTTCCAGTCAATGAGATACTGCAGCTTCCCCCTGCGGTATCGGGAGTCCAGGATGCGTTCCACCTCGTACTCAGGCTCTCCCCGAACCAACACTGGCTGCGGTCGGGGACGGTTCGGGTGGAACTCGTCGGGTGGGGCCACCGGACTCAAAAGGGACCTGTGGAAGACCGGGTGAACCTTCAGGGTTGCGGGTAACCGGAGACGAAATGCCACAGGAGAGACTTGGTCTACGATAGGGAACGGGCCGGTGAAGCGGGCGTCCAACTTCCGCGAAGGTCGAGAGGGGTGGAGGTGGCGAGTGGAGAGCCAAACCAGGTCACCGACGCGAAGTTCCGGCCCCACCTGGCGGTGGCGGTCGGCCTGGGCCTTGTACGCTTCTTTGGCCTGGTGCAGTTGCTCCACCAAAAGCTGTTGCTGGGACTGGAGCTCTTGAAGCCACTCCGTCACCGCCGGGACTGCGGATGTCAGCAGCACCTCTGGAAACAGCCGTGGATGATAACCATAACTGGCCTGGAACGGGGTCTGCTGGGTGGACGCATTCACCGCGTTATTGTAGGCGAACTCCGCCAATGCCAGGTGGTCGACCCAGTCATCCTGCTGGTAGCTGCAGTAACACCGGAGGTACTGCTCCAGCACCGCGTTCGCCCGTTCCGTCTGGCCATCGGTCTGTGGGTGGTAGGCTGACGAGAGGCAGACCTCCGTCCCGAGGGTCCGGTGTAGTGCTTGCCAGAACCGGGATGTGAACTGAACGCCCCGGTCGGACACCACGCGCTCAGGTAGGCCATGCAGGCGGAAGACATGCTGAAGGTACAGCTGAGCAGTTTCCTTGGCTGTGGGTACAGATGGACAGGGAGCGCAGTGCACCATCTTGGTGAAATGGTCGGAGAAAACCAGAAGGCAGGTACAGCCACGAGACGAGGGTAAGTCCACTACAAAGTCCAACGAAACCGTGTGCCAAGGGTGCGGTGGAACTGGCAATGGCTGAAGTAGGCCGGGGGGTCGCCCGGTAGGTCCCTTGGCGCGCCGGCAGACATCACAACCAGCAACGTAGCGAGCCACGTCAGCCTTCAGGCGGGGCCACCAAAACTCTCGACTGACCAGATGGGTGGTCCGATACCGTCCAAAGTGCCCCGCTGCTGGGGCATCATGGGCCATCCGGAGAACCTCCAGCCGTAGTGGCCCTGGCGGGATGTACAAACGACCGTGGTGCAGCAGAAGGCCCTGATGCAGGACCAGCCCCGGATACTGTGGGCTGGACCCTTCAGCCAGCTCCCGGAGTCGTTCCTGGGCCCAAGCGTCGACCCGCTGCTGTTCCCGCACCCGAACCTGCAGTGGCTGCGCCTCCTGGGTGGCCAGGAATGCAGCCGGAGGTAGGATCGTGGTGGGTTCTGCTTGCTGTACCGTGTCTGCGTTGTCGTCAGGTTTCCGGGACAGGGCATCCGCCTTCTGATTCTGAGAGCTAGGGATGTAGCGGATCCGGAACTGGAACCGGGAAAAGAACAACGCCCACCGGATCTGTCTTTGGTTCAGCTTGCGGGTGGTCTGGAGGTACTCCAGGTTCCGGTGGTCGGTTCTCACCTCCACCGGTTGTCGTGCCCCCTCAAGATGGTGGCGCCAGACCTCAAAGGCTACCTTGATGGCCAGTAGTTCCCGCTCCCACACAGTATAGTTACGCTCCGCTGGTAGGAGCTGGCGGGAATAGAAGGCACAGGGTAAGAGTGGCGCTTCAGGACCAATCTGTTGAGACAAGACGGCACCGAGAGCCGTACTGGAAGCGTCGGTCTCCACCACAAAGGGTCGAGAGGGGTCAGGATGTTGTAAGATTGGTGCCCTCTGGAAACAGGCCTTCAACCCCTGAAACGCCTCCTCTGCCTCCTTGTCCCAGGAAAACGGCGTCTTTGGGCGCAGTAGCCGGGTCAACGGGGTGGTGCGATGAGCATAATCAGCGATGAAGGTCCGGTAGTAATTGGCGAACCCCAGGAAACGCTGTAGGTCCTTGCGGTTCCGGGGTGCCGCCCATTCTTGAACCGCTGTCACCTTCCCCGGGTCCATTTGCACCCCATCTGGAGAGAGCCGGTGACCAAGGAAGTCCACAGTCCGCTGATGGAACTCGCACTTGCTGAGCTTTGCGTACAAACGGTGCTCACGCAAGCGCTGCAG
Source organism: Podarcis tiliguerta (assembly GCF_965153285.1). Classification (NCBI taxonomy): domain Eukaryota; kingdom Metazoa; phylum Chordata; class Lepidosauria; order Squamata; family Lacertidae; genus Podarcis; species Podarcis tiliguerta. Next base: position 87,159,143 of record NC_139534.1, read on the forward strand.
CACGGTCCGGACATGCCCCTCATGGCGAGCCGGGTCACGGGAGTAAATCAGTATGTCATCCAAATACACCACCACGTACTTGTCTAACAGGTCCTGAAACACGTGGTTGATGTAGCGTTGAAACACAGCAGGCGCGTTGCACAAACCGAAAGGCATAACCAAATATTCGAACTGCCCGTACCGGGTCCCAAACGCTGTCTTCCACTCATCCCCGGCTCGGATCCGAATCAAGTTGTAGGCCCCCCGGAGGTCCAGCTTGGTGAACACCCGTGCCCCTTGCACCCGCTCCAGCAGCTCCGAGATAAGGGGCAAGGGGTACCGGTCTGGGACGGTAATTTTGTTCAGGGCTCGGTAATCATGGCAAGGGCGGAGTTCCCCACATTTCTTCTTAACAAAAAGCACCGGCGCCGCGGTGGGCGAGGTGGAAGGCCTAATGAACCCACGCTCCAGGTTCTTGCGCAAGAAGTCCTGCAAAGCCTCGCGCTCTGGCTCTGTTAGGGAATATAAGCGACTCACTGGTAAAGGCGCTCCGGGTTGGAGGTCTATGCCGCAGTCAAAAGGCCGATGCGGCGGCAGCTGGTCTGCCCCCCGTTCCTCGAACACGTCCTGGTAGTCCTGGTACACGGCTGGGAGCGTGGGTGCTGCCTCCTCTGAGGGCGCGGCCGCCAGCGTTCCGGATTGAGCATGGGAACATGGGTCTGGGAAGTGCACGGTCCGTTTGACCCAGTCAATCTGAACGTTGTGGGCCTCCAGCCAGTCCATCCCGAGCACCAGGGGGAAGCGGGGCATAGAGGCGATGTCCAAAGTTCGCAACTCCCGGTGCTGCTGGAGACACAGGACCAGAGGCTGGGTCTCCTGAGTAACGGCACCTGAACGCAGAAGTCGTCCGTCAATCGCTTCCACCTGGACCGGTACTGGCTTGTTCCGAAGTGGCACCTGATGATGGGCGGCAAAAGCAGCGTCCATATAGGAGCGGGTTGCCCCTGAATCTACCAAAGCATGGGTGAGGATCCAGGGCCCACCTGGAGGGTATAAACGTACCGAAACCATAAGATGTTGCAAGTCCATTGGTGCGGGCCCATTCTGTACGGTTTGGGACCCCCGGTAGCTAGGGCCATCAGCTACTGGGGTTGGCGGTTTCCCTGCGGCTGGCGTTTCTCAGGGCAGGACCGAGCGAAGTGTCCACTTCCGCCACAGTAAAGACAGAGATTTCCATCCCGACGTCGCGCCTTCTCTGCGGGGGAAAGGCGTGGCCGCACTGCCCCGAGCTGCATAGGCTCCTCCGTTAAATCAGTTGTGACCGTGGGGCTGCCGGAAAAAGCTGGTGCCGTGAACTGGAAGTGTCGGCGACCCCGGGCCTGACGACGATCCTCTAACCGGTCGCCTATTTGTAGACTCCGTTGAATGAGAGTGTCCAGCGTGGTGGGGCGTTCCATTGTGGCCAACTGGTCCAGTACCTCGTCCGAAAGCCCTTCGAGATACTGGTCCCGCAGTGCCGAGTCATTCCAGGTCAAGTCCTGTGCCAACAGCCGGAACTCCGTGGTATATGTGGCCACCGTGGACTTGCCCTGTTTCAAATGCCGAATCGCCCGGTTGGCTTGACTCTCTTTCTGGGGGTTGCCGAACGCGGCCTCCAAACGATTGCAAAACCCCGTATAGTCTGCCAGCAAGGGGGAGTCTTGCCTGAGTAGCGGCAACGCCCACTTGGCCGCCTGGTCCTTTAACAAGCTAATCAAAAAGTGCACCTTGGTACGGTCGTCAGGAAAGTTCCGGGCTCGCCCCTGAATATACAGTTTGGCCTGGGCCAGGAACATGGGAAAGCTGGCCGGGGCTCCATCAAATTTCTCAGGCAAAGCCACTGGGTACTTGCCCGGAGCCGGGGCGTCGGCCCCAGAAGCCGGTAGGGCTTCCAAGCGTTGCTGAAGTGCCTCAACCGCGTCACTGAGCTGCTGCACGGTGTGAGACAAGGCCTGGTTCTCCTGGGCCAAAGCCACCAGTGCAGCCGCCTGTTCAGCCATGGCCTCTGGCTCTTCCCGAACGCACCCCGACGAAGGGGGAGTGCGGGAGGTGGCGGGAGCAAACTGTGCTGGTCCCGGGGGTAAGGTACCTTGGGTGTAGCAAAGTCCACACGAAGAGGGGCAAGGTCCGAGGCAGAGTGCCGGGCGGTGAACAGGAACGCTGGAACAGGAGGCTGTGCAGGGAACAGGTACACCGGATGGTCGGGAACAGGAGGCCGAGCAGGGAACAGGAGTACCGGTTAGTCAGGAACAGGAGGCCGAGCAGGGATCAAGAACGCAGGAAGGTCCGAAGCCAACAACGACGTTGCTCCCGCAACCTGGGGCCGGGCTGACTGGGCTTTTATCCTCTTCTAAGGCCAGGGGCGGTCCCAGCCCCCAGGAGCCCCGCCTCCTCTGGCCTTAAGGCGAGCACTCCTCCTGGGGGCAACCAGTTCCCTTCGCCTCTCTGCTCTAAACCTCTGCAGATCAGGAGAGGCCGAAGGGTTACTGGGCCCTGGAGGAGGCTCACCTGTGGCCACTGAGTCGTCAAGCCTCTCTGGGGCCAGAAGGGCTTCACCTGGGGCCAGCTCCTGATGCACTGCCACAGGTGCAGGCTCTTCAGCATCTAGGCCTGGCCCCAGTTCAGCCGGCCCTGGAGGCGGGGACTCCTGTGCAGGCCGGGATTCCTCTGTTTCATCCTCCGAATCGGAATCCCAGGCCATCACAATAACTGACGTGGACCTGAGTGAAAACTATCTACACAATACTCCTGGTGGCCAGGGTGAGAACTTCAATACATAACACCCCTCCCCACCGAGACAAGGCGTTAGTTACAATCGTAATGGTTTCCTTATATACAGCACTACACGTAATGGTTCAATTAGGCACAAAGCATATCGGTTACATTTCACATACTTCCATTAGACCAACAGTGTTACATGTCTAACAACATAGTCCTTTAAATACGGTCTACTGGCCTTGTGGATTTCCTGGGCGGAGAGTTCAACAGCTTCTGAGGCCACAGCCTCCTCAATGGCTTCCTGCAGCGTGAGGTCTGGCTTGGCGAGGAGATGCCATTGCAGACGGATGTCCTGGACCCCGCAGACGATTTGATCCATCAGGGCATCGTCTAAGTCTCGGAACTCGCAGTGCATTGCAGCCTGTCACAGGGCGCTGGTGTAGTTGTTGATTGACTCCCCCTCTGCCTGGTTCCGGTGGTAGAACGCATGGCAGGCAGCAATCTTGGATGGCTTTGGCGCGTAGTGGTTGTGGAGCTTCTCTTGAATCATGTCCCAAGGTGCTGCCTGGACTGCTAGAGGCGCAACCAATGCTTGGGCCGTCGCGAACACTTCGGGCCACAAAGGCTGAGGAGAGGCCCCGCTTCTGCTCTGCAGACCCTCTTGTCAGCTCATTTGCTTGGAGGTAGCAGTCAAACCGATCGAGGTAGGAGTCCCATGATTCAGAGGCTGGGGCAAACGGCGGTAGAGGCACAAGTGAAGCCATGATTCCGATGCCGAGGTGGAGGCGATGGATGGAACACTGTGCTCTAGCCAGAACAGTCAGCTCTGAATTGGTTCTACTCCATGATTTCGCTCAGTGTTTCAGCTCCGTGATTCAGCTCATCTCAGAGGGTGGCCGCATCTGGCTGTGCTCTGTTGTCCATCGATCCCACCTTCGTCGCCAGTGTAAAATAGTGGGTAGACATAGCAGACGACACAGCAATTTCTCCAAAGCAGCTCTTTATTTGTAAGCTGTCACAGAACTGAACAGCAAACAGCTCAGCCGGCCTGCTTTTATAGGCAGCCGGCTGTCAACATTGTAGCAACAACAACCCAGGGTATCCAGCATAAAATAACTGACGTGGACCTGAGTGAAAACTATCTACATGATACTCCTGGTGGCCAGGGTGAGAACTTCAATACATAACAATACCCTTGAGCATGGAGGGGCAGGTGATGGCCACACCTCCCCTCCTCCACACAAGGTCAAACAATGCCTAACCGCAACCCTAACAAAGTAGTGACGATTGCTACAAGGTAGGCGAAAACCAAGTGGCCAGTGCCAAGTGGACAAAATCCTACCAGGCCCCTTGGACAACCAAGGCGACCAACCAAAGTCCATAGCAAGGCCATTGCCTAACCTGCAAAATAGGGAGGAAGCGAGTCAAAGAGGAAGTCGTCTGGTTCGCTCCTCCGTTTAAACGGCCCCGGCCACACACCCCCCCCCCAGCCAGCGGGTTGGCTGGCCGGGCTCTGACGTGGCAGGGATCCTCCAGGCAATGGGGGACAAGGTCCCCTGCCCCTGGTGGGGAGTGGGTGGCCACGCGGTCCACCATAAGTCCTCCCCACTGGGAAGTGGAATGGATTTGCTGGAAACCACAGGAAGGAAGAGCGATCTTGGGCACGCTGGAGTGTTCAAAGCAGTTCACAAATTACCTCAGTAATCTCACAGGAGCTTTAAGTTGTAAGATATTATGATCCCCATACAGCAGATGGAGATCTGACAGCAGTAGTCAGCACAGTGAGGCAATATCGCCACATTGTTACCTTCTCAACAGTGCCATCCCTGGCACTTGCCAGGATGGTTTGGAGACAGGGTGGCTTTAGGGACTGGGGCTGGTGGAGTCCTGTCGGTGCAGCTATGCAGCCTCAGCCTCACCACAGCCCTGCTCTTCTCATGCACCATCCCAGCAAGCAGCAACTCCAGAGGGTGAGAGCCAGTGACATGCCTCAGAACCACATAGAACAGAGTCACATGGGGAAATGCCTTCTACCAAGACACACCATTGGTGCCAGCAGCAACGGGCAGCTGCTCTCTAGGATTTCAGACAGGGGGCATTCCCAGCTCTACTGTCCCGTGCACACCCAGCCAAGGAAGGCAAACAGGTGATCGCTAATTCTTGATTGATAAAAGCATGTGCTTACAGCAGCTTCTAAGGTGCACCAGTGCTGGATTTACGTATAAGCTAAGCAAGCTATAGCTTAGGGCCCCACTCTCTTGGGGGGCTCCCCAAAAAATTAAAGAAAAAAACACCTGGATGTACATTTCCAAAATATAAGATAAAAAACAAATAAAATAAAACCTACATACAGCAATAGTGTTTTGTGTTGTGTAGGCTCCTGTGATGTAAGTAATGGGCCCCACCTGCTAGCCTGCTCCCTAAAATATCACTGGTTTGCTCCTTTCTATATATAGGGTGCCTACATTCTGCATGGACTGATTGCATGGCAACATGTGCAAATGGCTTCAGGTACCTATTAGGTCCATAAATTACCATATAGCATATATTCAACAACAACAAAAACAGCGACGATTTGTTGTTGACAAAGGACAGCTGGACATATAAAGGGCCCCATTACCTTCAGTAGTTTAGGCCCTCATCAGACCTAAATCCGGCCCTGGGTGCACCGGATACAGACAACACACACACATTTCTAATGTCTACGTAGCTGGCATTAACTTTTCCAGGTTCATCCCCGGTAGCAGTTGAAGCATCAGTGGGACCATGGCCACCCACTCCCCCAGATTTATGTAGCCTCGTCTGATGCAAACTGAGTGTTCTGCACAAAAGCCGTTGCTGCGCTTCCCTCTCCAAGCCCCTCCTGCTTCTAGGAGGCAGTGGGTCAGGGGGTGGCAGGGATTCAACTGGCTAACTCCTTGTTATGTACTGAAGTTCTCACCCTGGGCCAGCAGGGGGATACTGTAGATAGTTTTCACTCAGGTCCACATATGCAAATAAGGAATTGAAAGTGACATTCAGTAATTGGATACCCCACCGCCTCCACCACACATTCATCAGAGCCCTGCCAGTCCCTGACACTGACCTGGAGTTGCCAGAGACTGAACCTGGAGCATTCTGTTTATAAAGCATGTGCTCTGCCAGTGAACTGTAGCCTTTCCCACATATTGAGTCCGTGGCAGAGATGGGATTTGAACTAGGGACCCCTTTTGATAAGGCCCAGTTAGCAATAACAATGCTTACCAGAAGTTTTTAAAGAATGTGGCACAACCTTTCAAACTAAATCACATATGACTGGGCAGGTTGGTTAACAGTAGAAACAGAGGTGCTGTGTGATGAAGGCACTGACACAATTGCATTCAGAACTGCTCTTAAATGCATGGCCAAGACCCACAAGGAGTTCATGTAACAATCTAAGATGGGAAATACCAGTAGTATCACCACTGTTTTCTCCCTTTTTTATTTTTAAGAGGAAAAAGCAGAAGAAAGTCTAGGTTAGTTTGTGGATTGTCAAGAGTTGTTGAGGTGTTTTTGGCACAGACACTGCTTGCGGCTGCAGTATTCTGTCTGGGAAATTCCGGATGTATGGCAACCCTATGTATACATGTTCTGGGCTGGGGGGCGGGGAGTGGTGTCCTAGATTGTATAACTATAAAGCATTTGGAGGAAGGGAACTGCAGGTATTTTGGGCAGTGGAAGCTGGTTTTGTGTTCCTGTAACAAAAATAGCATCACAATCCCATCACTGGTGATGGCGACCAGGGTTCCTGACATAATTTTAGCCTTTCCAGAAAGAAAGAAAAATCTTGAGAACATGAGAATTGCTGAAGGAGAACTTCAGAAACTTAAATTTAGGGAAATGTTTTGGGAAGTTTTTAACAACTGATGTTTTAATGTATTTTTAACCTTCTGTTGGAAGCCACCCAAAGTGGCTGGAGAAACCCAGCCAGATGGGCGGGGTAGAAATAATAAATTGTTGTTGTTGTTGTTTCCTTTTTAAATAGAGATTTTCAATTGCTGTGGTTTGGTGAGAATAAAAAGAAACTGCCATAGAATCCCTTGGGCTCAAAAGCACCAGGTAAATAAGCAAAATCTAACTTTATGAGGATATTTTCAAGCTTGTAATTTGGACCAGGAAGTCATTATTTTTAACATTTTGGATTGACAAGTCTCAAAGAGCAGCTTGGCAGTAGCCTGCGAAATTCCCTGCGATGATCTGACCTTGTAAGCAATCTATGGTATCAACGCCCCCTCAGGTTTGTTGCCCCTTTAGTGTGCCATAATGTTTATTGTGTATTAAAAATATTTTAGAATATAGCATTTCACTAACAACTTCCATTGGAGGGGCTCGGTGTGCATTATGTGCAGTCTATTGAGCCATCACTGTGATATATCTTGTTGCTGGTATGCAGTGTAGTAGCTGTTAAGCAGCACACAGCAGTACTACACAACAGTTTTGTTAAGGAAGCAAAAAGAATACTGTACTCAACTGCATCAGCAGGGAGAATCTAGGTCAGCAGAATGTAATTACTAGAGCTGACTGAGCAATGAAAAATATTTTCCAGTAATATTCATTTGGGTTCTTCTAAACAATAAGGCTTTCCTAATACACACTTGCAAAAAAGCCAATTTAAGATTGCATGTTCAAAATAATTACAAAATGGGCATTTGAATTTGTTGATATTTGTATCCTTTACGTGCAATATGCTGTGCTTCCAAGGTGCTGGCAAGTTATATAATTGATCCCAAACAGGGTACATACATTTTACCACTCAAATTACATAACTAACAACGCTGCATTACTTTTGCCATCTGAATATCAAATATTTTCAGTGAACTGTTAGTTAGAGATGCCTAAACAAGAAGACATTTTCCAAGCAAATTTCATTCCCCCCCCCCAAGTAATTGGATAGAAGACTATGGGAATAAATTAGCTATGATTTTCAAAGGATTATCAGTGCCCATCTACAATTCTGTTCTAGTATAAGGCAGGTTTCGCTCTGTAATTTCCTTTCACTTGTTTGGAAACTTTGACCTTGGAGTGGAACAGGAAACAGATTAAGCAAATAACTGACATATCATTGCTTGGCCATGTCAGCCCAGGACCCACAAAGCTGAGGGATAATTAAAGGTTTGAAAGATGTGGAGCCTTGTGCCTTGTGGTTATAACAAAGTCTATGCAAAAGTCAAAAGTGAGTGGGTCCAATAAATGGTACAAGTTAGCTATATAATGTTAAAAATGTAGCCTAAATCAAATATACAAAGAAATAACCCAGCCATAGACATATCATTGCCACAGCAGTTTCTCCTGCTAATATAACTATGACATCATGAACAAAAAAGAAAGAGTAGACTTAAGCTAGAAAGAGTTGGTGTGATACTAATGTCCCACCAGGGCATCCATTTTGACAGAATCTGCCATTTACTAGAAATCTTAATAACAAGTTTCCTCCTCAATATAAGATGTGCACCCACTGTTGTAAAGATAAAATGAATATCCAATTCTTACTAAAAAAATATGTAATTCCACCCAAGATGGTGACAATCATATTGGTAATGTGTATGTCACCAATTTTTAGATGTGCTTTTCCAAGGCTACATTCCCTCAACTGTATAGTGAAAATATAATCAAAACCTGGTGCTTATTTCTTCATACATTTTAGCTTTCTAAACTACGTCAGATTATTCCTCTCATAATCTGTCTGTCCAGTCCAGTGCGTCCACCCATCTGTCAGGGTCTATTTAGAGTGAGTGAGTGAGTGAGTGAGTATGTTCTTAAAAATATACGGTATATAGGAACAAAATAAAATTTAGGAATTATAGATTCACAATAACAAGTTACAGTGTTAGTTGAAGAACCATACCAACAGAACTGTAATCCACATGTTCTTTTTTGGAAGCAAGTAGTATGCTCAGCAGATTCATAGTACAGTAGTTAGGAAGGGGGTACATCCGTAGAAATATTTTGCCAATAGTTTTCTGGAAAAAGCAGAAATAAAGGGGTTAAGAGGGCATTCATTTCAACCAGACTGAAAAATGGATCCTCTCAAAAGCATGGTGAGAACGGGCTCTGCCACATATGTCAGACTCGAAAAGCCAGGACAAGAGGCATGGAGGAAGGGAGAGGGACCCCAAGGGAACGTCATAAGCAGCTGCTAGCCCTGGTCATTCAGACACTTGGCCTGAACACTTTGGGTAGTGACATGGCCTTCCCCAGTCAGCCCAAACAGCCTACTGATGCCCTTTGGTGATCCCCCCCTGGCCCCGTACACCTTCACACATGTGCTATCCCAGCAGTCCCAGGCCAAGATGGTGGCACATACCACCTTCCCATGCTCACAAAATGGCCTTTTTGTGATGAGTGCCCTGTATTGACATGCAGACAATTGCTGTGGCCTCAGCATGTTTGCATTTGGAGAAAGACATGGGAAACAGGGTTTGGGTATGGTTCTGGGGGTGTGAGGCTATATGGAGGACTGGAGCTGCTGCTCCAACTTGCGGGAAGGGAATGTTTTCCGCTGCTGCCAACCCTCCTTTCAAGGGATATAGGAGTTGCCCGGGACTTTCCCTGCAGAGGCCTCCCTACTTCCTCAACTTACATTGGGGTTGGGTTCCATACCAGCTGCTCTTTGGGAGTGTTTGGTGCTGTCTCTCATTGTCCTGAGACCTACTGCTCAGTTCCTGTGAGAGACAGAAGCTTTGAGGCAAGGTTTCGTCATTTGGATTGTTTGGAGAACAAACTTTGCTCAAAGAGTGTTCAAAGTGGCTGGTGTATTGCAGGATGCTTCCCACAGTCAATGTACAAGTCACCATGATCAGGGGCGGAAGAAGGGGGTCGGTGGGGGCCAGCCGCCCCGGGTGTCACCACTGAGGGGGGTGACAAAATGGCGGATGGCACTCAACGCGGGGCCTGCAGTGCTCCCAAGCCATGTGTCTCTCCTGGGAGTGAAGCAGTGGCTTGGGCACCCACAGGCTCCGCGCTGCCCCAAACAGTCCACCCGCCGCTGTAGGGCGGCTGAGTGGGAGGAGGCAGGCAGAGTCCTTGAAGGCCCCATGAAGCGTCCTGCCCTGGCTTGCCCTGCCCCACGGGCAGCTTCCATTGCATCTGCTAGCTCTCGCCCGGCACAACTTTTTAGAATAATTAGGTCGATAACGTCCTTAGGGGGACAACCAAATTTAAGCACAAATTCAACTCATAGCTGTGAGGCATTTGCGAGCTTTTTTGTGGAGAAAGTCCTGTTGCTCCACCGTGACCTCCCTGCCAATTTAGATACAGTAATAGAACTGGAGGCCCCTTGACTGTCTTCGTGTCCAGTGTTGGACCATTTTGATCGGATACTCCCTGCTGATGTGGATAGATTCCGCCGAGCTGGCAGGCCCACCACTTGCCTCCTTGATCCGTGCCCATCTTGACTGATTAGGGCGTGCCCAGACATCGCACGGATCCCCCTGCTTGAAATTATCAATTTGTCCCTTGGCACGGGGACATTCCCAGGGGAGCTGAAGGAAGGAGTGGTATGTCTGCTCTTAAAGAAAACTCCATTAGATCCTTCAGATCTATCCAATTACCACCCAGTTTCGAATCTTCCGTATCTGGGTAAGGTAACTGAGAGCTTGGTTGCTGAACAGTTTGGCAGGTTTCTGGAGGAAACATCGGCTTTAGATCCATTTCAGTCCGGTTTCCATCCTGGTTTTGGGACCGAGATGACTCTGATTGCCCTAACAGATGATCTCCGTAGACAACTGGATCGAGGGAGGTCGGGACTGCTGATTCTCTTAGATTTGTCAGCAGCCTTTGATATGGTTGATCATTATCTTCTGGACCACCGCCTGACCAATGTGGGGATACAGGGCACAGCCCAACAATGGCTGTGCTCTTTTATCTCTGGTTGGGGACAGAGGGTGGCGCAAGGGAGGGAGATGTTGTCGCGCCACTCCTTGGTGTGTGGAGTGCTGCAGGGTGCAATCCTCTCCCCTATGCTTTTAAACATCTTTATGCACCCCCTTGCCCAGATTGTCCAGAGCTTTGGGCTGGGTTGTCACCAATATGCTGATGGCACTCAGCTCTATCTGTTGATGGATGGCCACACCGACTTGGCCCCAGACACACTGACCAGATGCTTGGAGGCTGTTGCTGGATGGTTTTGTGGGAGCCAATTGAAACTAAATCCTTCAAAGACAGATGTCCTCTGGCTGGGTCAGGATGGCATGGGGATGAGGGACTAACTCCCTTCTTCTGCAGGGGCCCAATTAGTGCCAGTGCCTTCCATTAAGAGTTTGGGTGTAATCCTTGATGCCTCCCTTTCCATGGAGACGCAGTTTACAGCAACAGCTAAGGCGACATTTTTCCACCTTCACCGCATTAAGCAGTTGGTCCCTTACCTTTCCCACCCTGATTTGGCCACAGTGATCCATGCAACAGTCACCTCCAGGCTTGACTACTGTAATTCGCTCTATGTGGGGCTGCCCTTGAAACTGTCCCACAAACTCCAGCAGGTGCAGAATGCTGCAGCGAGGCTCCTCACAGGTCCCTGCCATGGAAGCGTATTCAGCCAGTGCTTTACCAGTTGCACTGGCTCCCGGTGGAGTATAGGGTCAGGTTCAAGGTGCTGGTTTTGACCTTTAAAGCCCTTTGTGGCCTAGGGCCCTCATATTTACGGGACCCCCTCTCCTGATATGCCCCATGGAGGACCTTAAGGTCCATGAATAACCATAGTTTAGATGTCCCGGGCCCTAAGGAAGTCAGACTATCCTCCACCAGGGCCAGGGCCTTTTCCGTGATGGCTCCGACCTGGTGGAATGCTCTGTCCCATGAGACTAGGGCCCTTCAGGATTTAACCTCCTTTCGACGGGCTTGTAAGACAGGGCTATTCCGCCTGGCCTTTAATTTTAATTCAGCCTGATCTTTTATTTCCCTTCTCTTTCCTCATAAGATTACCCGCTCTGGGACCCCACAGCTAATTCTCCCCTGGCCTCCTCGCTGGCCCAAGTAGGACTAATTAAGCCAGCTAGCCCTGGTGACTATCTAATGTTTCTTGGATGGATTTTCCCCAAACTAATTTTTGAACTTTGAATTTTATTGTTATTCATGATTTTCTTGTGTATTTTATGCAGTTCTATGTTGTATTATAATTGTTTTAAATTTGAATTTGTTGTTAGCTGCCCTGAGCCCGGTTTTCTGAACCGGGAAGGGCGGGGTATAAATAAAAAATTATTATTATTTATTATGGGCAGCTGGCCCCATCCCTGGGCGCAGGGCATGCATGCCGCCTGAGGCACCCAATCAGCTTGCTCTGCCGCTGACCATGATGCCCTAAGCCCTCCTCCCGAGCACAAAGTCCCTGCATTAGGAGCTCATTCATCATCATGCTGTGCCACAAGAGGCAGAATGTGAGCTGTGGTTGGAGCATGAATGGCTTACATCCTGGGGTACTTTGCTCTGGTTGGTGGATGCTGCATCCTTTACCACTTTCAGGCTGGTGTGGGTATGGCCTTGGGCCTGAGGTTCTGCAATTGGGTCTATCCCATTGACTTCTTTGAAGCTTTGTGAATTAAACCATTCATTTAGTGGCAACTCACGCCAGGTTGTGGGAGCAGGACTGTAAACTGAGCAGAGTATCTTCACATCACATCTCTTTCCTGCCCCCAACATGCCCTTTTGGGTAGGCTTTGTATCAGGCATGTCTCCTGTAGCAGGCACATTCGCCATCCGCTGCTTTCCAGCAGACATAGCAGTAGGGCGGAATTTACACTGAGCTAGCATGGACTTGGCTTAGCTGGAGGGGGGTAGATAACCACATCCTAACCCCCTCCAGTCTGCAGTATCTAGGGCTTGCATTGCACAGCTGACTAAACTCATTCAACCTATAAATTCATTAAAATGGCAATGAAAATCATAGCTTGTCAGCAGATGAGTTCTTAAATTAAAGTATATATCTATACTAAAAGTATATATCTACCTCTCCCCCTTTTATTATAAAAAGATGCTGGTGAAAAGCAAGATCTTTATCTGCTTAGGAAACTACCTCCAGTCCTTGTTTTCGGGAAGGGGAGAATGGGGAAGCATACTTTATAGTGTAATCATCTTGATTTGCTTTCACAGCGATAAATTAACTTGTGCCAGCATATTTGTTTCATCATCCCATCTCTCATAACCTTCCCAAGCCTGCAGAATACCTGTGATTACTTGCTTATCCAGTTTAGCACCTTTATTGTGTGGGTGGTTCATCTGCGCAGCTGCTCCCTTGAGGGGCAGAAACTACCGTCAGTTTGGGGGAATCCAGGCAATAATGCTGTATCATGTGCAAAACAGCCAATTAGCAAACCAAAATGACCTCCCTCTGTGTCCAATTTGCAGTGAAATACTAAAGGAAACTGAACAGACTGATTACGCCTGGCTAATATCTGTACGCGCGCACACGTACACAGGCAGCCTATTTTAATTCTTGTTCAGCATGCACAACAAATGCTCTCTTCTCCTTCTACAACACTCACTAGTATTCCCGCAATTCAGCTGCTGCAGCACTTCATCAGTGATTCTGTACACAGCCTACAAGATATGCTACTACACTCCAGCAAGCAGGTTCTATCTCTCCATAGGGACAGAGGATCTGAGTTAGTGTCAATCTCCTTTCGGCAATTAGAATTAATGACACTCCCATTTACATATGCATAAATGTTTATACACAGAAAAGAAACCTGCTTGGTACATTTTCAAATTTCTCCTTACTATGATAGGTTTTTTGATGGAAGCAAGCAATGTGCAGTGTTGATTTTTCATTCTCAGTGACCTGAAAAACCTTGGGAAAAGAAAAAACAAGGAGCTGCTGAATATTTTCTGCTTCTATTGATATATTCCCAGAAAGGCTTAACATCACCCACTATTTCTCTTTGAATTAAGAATCCTAGAGATACCAATTACATGTGGGCCAGAATCCTGGAGCTACCCAGATATGTGGTTTTTGTTTTAGATGACATTTTGCCTAGGAATCATGTTACGGGATGAGCAAGTCAAATTAGCGTGTCTGAGGGCCATTTTATTCAGAATGCATTCTCACAAAACAGGGGTCTGCAGGTTCAGCAGTGGGTTTCCTGCTATTACAGTGTCAGGGATCTGACTCACTCATTCAGCAGATGCTTAAAACAGAAGTTTGCTCACCTGATCCACAACCAGAACATGACAGCAGTTGCTGCACATCGTAAATTATAGCTCAGTGTCCCTTCCTACATGTCTAGAATACATGAGGCATATGTTTGCCTAGAGGAAAGAAATAGCGTAAATTCAAGCCACTTGGTTTTCTATAGCCCCACAGTCAGTAATCCATAAAAAAGTAAGTGTGCTGAAACCTCATCAAAATATGCAACCCTGCATATATGGTATATTGATTGGCCTATCAGGAAAGATACTATCATGTCGAAGAGGACACCCATGTGGTTAATGAGAAGAGTCAAGGCAGCAATCAGAGGCAATAGGTTTTCTTCAGAACATGGGAACCTTGCCTAAAGGAGCAGAATGGAAGGAAACACAGATTTTGTCAAAAGGAATACAAAAAGGGATACAAAAAAAGAACAGGAGGAGGAAGAATTTGAGGAATTTGCTTAAATAAAAACAAAATTAAGGCAAAGTTATTTTAAAGCACTCTTTTTTAAAGAAAAAGATTATTTTAATGCATCAGAAGCAAGAAACCAATAAGGGAGTCAGTTGTACCACTGGAGGTGAAGGGCTATGCTGTATTTATAAAGCCCTAGATTCAATCTCTGGCCTCTCCAGGTAGGGCTGGAGACACCTTGGTCTGAAACCACTGCTTGTCATTGTAGACAATGAACCAAGGGTCTGACTTGCCATAGGGCAGTTTCCTATGTTCCTAACAGCACAATCTATGCATGCCAACTCAGAAGTCCCTTTGAGTTCAAAGGAGCTTTCTCCCAGGTAAATGTGCATAGGATTGCAGCCTAGGGGAGTTAAAGGTGTGTTGCAGAAGGTTAAGGGGCATGCAGAGAAGCTGAATGGATTCTTTGTTTCTGCCTTCACTGATGGATTTCGTATTTTTCGCCCTATAAGACACACCAGACCATAAGACGCACCTAGTTTTTGGAGGAGGAAAACAAGAAAAAAAATATTCTGAATCTCAGAAGCCAGAACAACAAGAAGGATCGCTGCACAGTGAAAGCAGCAATCCCTCTTGCTGTTCTGGCTTCTGGGATAGCTGTGCAGCCTGCATTCACTCCATAAGACGCACACACATTTCCCCTTAATTTTTAGGAGGGAAAAAGTGAGTCTTATAGAGCAAAAAATACGGTATATGGAACAAGGACACACAATTTTTTTAGGAAGGAAGTCTTTAGAATTCAGGCAAATATTTATGACAAGAGATGACGATCTAGGTTTTATCAAGAAATTAAGAAAGATTAACAAATAACCACCAGGTCCAGACAATATCCAACAAAAAGTTATTAAAACTCCAATGTAAAAATATTGGTCTTTAACAAAGATATGTAACTTGTCCCTAAGATCAGACTTATTATCTGGAAGGTGGCCAGAGTAACACCAGTTTTAAAGGGGGTTGGGGGTGGGATGGATGACCTGCCAGTTAGTTTTATGTCTGTTTCATATGAATTGGTAGGAAACATTTAAGGAAAAGGCTATGTAGAACATAGGAGGACAAGTCTTGATGAAAATCATCATTGCTTCTACCATAGTATGTCCTGCCTCACTAACCTCTTAGAGTTCTTTAAGAGTGTCAACAAGAATCTTGATAGCAAGTGATCCAGGAGACATTGTGTACCAGAACTACTAAAAGTCGTTCACCAAACGCTCCTAAGCAGACTTAGCAGAGAGGGGATAAGAAGAGAGATCCTCTTATAGATTAGTTACTAATTAAAGAACAGAAAGCAGAAGATAAAGATGAATGGAAAGTTCTCACAATGGAGGGGTGTACAAGTGGCTTCCCACAGTGTTGGATTTGTGTGTTTTCTTAACTTCCCCATAAATGATCCACTGTTAGGGGTGAGGACAGAGGTGGCAAAGTTTACTAATGATACCAAATATCGCAGCTGGTATCTCAGAGCAATAATACAAAAGAAGAAATCAAATATATTAACTTATGCTTTTGATTGCAGTCTCTAAATCTTAATTAACGGAGAGACCGGGGAATTATGTCAGAATGCTGTTTATTGATTATAGCTCGGCTTTTAATACCATCCTTCCTGACATTCTTATTAAAAAACTGATGGACCTGGACCTTTCCCCTACCATCTGCGATTGGATTAAAGACTTTCTGAGGGATTGCACACCAATAGTGAGGATTGGGCCTGTTACATCTACCTCTCTGAAGCTCAGCACTGGCACCCCACAGGGATCCGTGCTGAGTCCCTACCTGTACTCGTTGTATACATATGATTGTATTTCACCTGATCCATCCACTGTAATTATTAAGTTTGCAGATGATACCACCATAATGGGTCTAATTACAGGTGGAGATGAACCAGCGTATAGGGAGGAGGTTCAAAAAGTCTCCACATGGTGCCTAGAGAACAACTTGCACCTAAATATCAGCAAGACGAAGGAGATGGTGTTGGACTTTCGGAGGAAGAGAGAGGAACTAGCCCCGCTGTATATCAGGAGTGTATGTGTGGAGAGAGTCTCTTCCTTTAAATTCCTGGGAGTTTACCTTAGTGAAGACCTCACTTGGAAAATCAATACAACCCAGGTGGCTAGGAAGGCCCAACAGAGACTCCATTTCCTCAGGGTCTTGGGAAAGAACAATGTCAAACAAGAATTGATTATCTCCTTCTACCGGGCCACAATAGAAAGTGTCCTTTCATACTGTATAACAGTGTGGTACGCTGGTTTGACAGACACGAACAGGAAGTCCCTACAGAGGGTGGCGAATACAGCACATGACATCATGGGCTGTCCTCGGAGTTCGCTAGATGACATCACTGGAGACCGCTGCCTCAGGCAGGAGAACGGAGAAAATTCTTAGGGACGACTCACACCCTGGCCAGCACTTCTTTAATTTCCTACCTTCAGGCAGGATATACAGTAGGATAGTCAGCCGCACCAACAGGTTAAAGAACAGTTTTTATCCCTGGGCTGTTGGGCTGCTGAATGGAAAAAAATAGTGGTGCAATTGACTTCTGACAAGCACACAGAGCGTGAACAAGACTGAGTGTATGGGGGGGGTCATTTAATTTCACTGCACACAGGTGGTGTAGTGACAATAAAGGTTTATTTTTATTATTATTATTTATCATTATTGATGTACTTTATCTTTTTCATCTCATACTAAGGATAACCTGCAGAAGCAAGTATGGCATCTCCCATTACATAAATTATTTTGCCATATTTCCACTATCATCATGTCCATGTGCCTCATAGTAATGTGATGAGTTCTGCATAGAGTGGGCCATTTTCTGAAGTGAGGGTCTTCTTGGTGAATCCATTGTTGTTATGCAATCTGCTCCAAGGGAAGGCTGCCAAGCTCTCCTTTTTGAGCCTTGGAAAAATGGCTAAGATGTGAGTGTTTAGTCAGGCTTTTCATAGCTATTATTCTACTATATTTTTGTGGTACTTATTATGGCTTTATTTTGAGGTTTGTAAGTTGCTTTAAGAGCTCAGGTTGTAGAGCTGGACACACACACACACACACACACACACACACACCCATTATAAGTAACTAATTGCGTTCTCAAAGGTGCTTTTTCTCTTTTCTTTTAATCTCACTTGAACTGCACTTCTTATTTTGGGTCCTCTAACCAATCATGGAGAAGCAAATTGACCTGCCAAAGTCCATTTTGGGTTATTATCTTCCAGGAATGTTTGGGAGGGCAGAAGTGTCAGTGATAAACCGCCCTAATGCCACTGGCCTATTAAGAAAATATATGAACAGCTGCTTCAAATATAGAGATGACATTGATTTCTGGAACACCATTTATTTAAATGGATATTACTTCCCTGCAATATGGTTAGGGCAGAGGGTTGAGGGAGTTTGTTTGTTTATTTATTTACTTGTAGGCTTGAGTTTAGGTGCCATCAGTTTTCTTAGAAGAAGTATAGCTCTACAAAGTAATTTGCAATTCTACTTCTGTTGCCATTCTTGCTCAAAGGAGTACCCCATCTTCTGCTCCAACTCATCACCTCCATTTTGTTCTGTACTAAAATAATTTTTTGTTTCTTTTAAAAATTCATCAAGTTGTCTGTGATGGTTTATAACACAAAAAGAGCTTTTGAAGTGATTTTAATTCCTCTCCTTTCAGGAGTTCACCTATATTCTCTCTCTCTTCAGCTTGGTTTCCCTCCCTTTAATGAAATCCTGACAGTTAACTGTATTTTCAGTTTATTTTTGGAAATTCTCAGGAGTTCCCTGACAACTGCTAAGGTTTGATAAATTGCATCTTCTTAAAAGGCTATTGATTTGTTCTTTAAAAATTCTGGGTCAGGCCTGTTGCTGCAGGTCATCTACAATTGAACAGGATGTATCTGTATGTTTTCATCTCTCAGCTGAAAAGTTTGCATGAGAATTCAGGCTGTCATGACTGAAGGTACATCTTTAAAACACTTGGATTTTGCAATGATTCATGCAGCATGAAAGAACCCTTTCTAAAATTGAAATGGATTACTCAAAGTGGTGTTAATATAGACTAAAGGACTGTGACACAGAATAATTTTGTTTTGTTTTTTGTTAAGCTTCAGTCTCAGAAAACTTTACAATACAGTTTGGTAACTAAAAAATGAATAAGGGGAAAAAAGAATGGATGAAAGTCGTGAGAGCTTTGCAAAATCCTATCTTTGAAAACTGGAGAAACCTTATTGCTGTGAGGTAAAGTTTCACCCTTATAAGAGTGTTTTAATGATTTCTATGCTGATCAGAATGTAAACTACATGAAGGAAAGCTGTGTCTCTTACCTCTTGCTAGAGCCAGAGGGAAGATACAAAATATACAAGGCCGCTAGCAGTGTGCTGAGTGACAAACTGTCACTGCTGCTAAGAAAATGGCTGTACGCAGTGCTTTTTTTCTGGGGCGCCGCAGGGGTACACATACCCCTAAACATTTTGTGAATCTAAGTTTGGCCTCATTGAGGGGCAGTATTTCAATATGAGTAGGAAAATGAGAGTACCCCTAAACATTATTTTAGGGGGGGGAAAGCACTAGCCATACAGTATACACATACTGGGTTTTGACTTTTATATACAAAGCAGTAGCATAAAACAGCAGTCAGTTTATGACTGGTAGTTTGATGGACATGTCATTCAAATCTATTGGCCCGGTATTTTAGATCAATGGAGTTTCCAGATTCCATCAGAAACAAATTGATTGGCTGGAGGGGAAATGAAGCCAGGTTCAGTGCTGGGGGTGGGGGGATGTCACAATAAAGGGTTGTTTGATGATAAAAGAGTTTCAGTGAGGGACTTAGAGGAAGCTGAGAGGAGAAGGTGAAGCAAATCTGTAAGATGAAATAACTTGAGGCAAGGGCTCCGAAGGTCTGCAAGACAGGAACAGGAGACTCCAGCAGCAGCCTTTGGAAGAGCGAAGGCTAGAGTGACAGCAGATGGAAGCTGACCAGAGTGAAGACTTTGATGGAGGTGGAAAGGGACCAGAGAGAGTGAAGCCCTCTTGGCAACCCTGCGGGCTGGAGTTACGAAAGGTAATAGTTTAAGAGTATTACGGGGGACGGGGGACTAGAGCAAGTATCCTATGTATCTTGTTAAAGCAACCATTAATAGTGTGCATTTTCTAGTATATTATATTAATAGCAACCTGTAATCAACTTTATCTTTGTTTTACTTTTATATAAGCAGTACTGTTCGGTTTTGTCCTGTGCCTACAGCCAGCTACTATGGTTTACCTCAGAGTAGAATTGATGAACATGATGTAGGCCCCTTAATTTCAATGAGACTACCCTGAGTAAAATTTAGTT
This sequence comes from Podarcis tiliguerta, assembly GCF_965153285.1. Taxonomy (NCBI): domain Eukaryota; kingdom Metazoa; phylum Chordata; class Lepidosauria; order Squamata; family Lacertidae; genus Podarcis; species Podarcis tiliguerta. The sequence goes on from NC_139534.1 coordinate 87,178,798, forward strand.
GTGAATATCACCCTGTATTTGTGAAAGGGGTAGTTGCATCAATTTAAGGTTTAAAGCGGTGGCAACTTTTGATAAAGTAGAGACTAAGCCGTGAGATGGAAAGGTTTAAGCTGCTTAAGGCCTCCACACAAACACACACCAGTGCAGAGATAGTTTAGCACGCTTATGCCATGCCAAAAATATTGGGAACATTATGATCCACTGGAATTGAATCCCTGGGAAGACACACTTTGAAAGACTCTGCCTCCATTGTTCGTTTCTATAATATCCCATCTTAGAAAGAAATTATCTGCAATGAAAAAAGGTTTATTTGCCCTTTTTACATTGCAAAACACAGAATAAGTTCTTTGGGGCTTGATAGTTCCCTTAGGTTTACAGTGGTACCTCGGGTTACAGACGCTTCAGGCTATAGACTCCGCTAACCCAGAAATAGTACCTCAGGTTAAGAACTTTGCTCCAGGATGAGAACAGAAATTGCGCAGCAGCGGCGCAGCAGCAGCAGGAGGCCCCGTTAGCTAAGAACAGTTTCAGGTTAAGAACGTACCTCCAGAAAGAATTAAGTTCTTAACCCAAGGTACCACTGTATAGATATTTGGAGGAACAGAGGACCTGTAGGCCCACTGGAGTTCATCGGGTAAATGCAACTCTTCTAAGTCAACAGGGACGATGCCACTCAGATAGAGTGGGTATTGCCAGATAAATGGTGATTCTCTTTCTGTTCCTCTCTCCCAGAAGATGCCTTTATTGCATATTACTTCATGAATCAGTGGCTATTTCTGCAGAGCAGATGTCAACCACTGCGTCTCTCCCCTATTCCTGCACTATTACTAAACCACAATCTAATCTCAATTATTTCAATTTAAAATTACTTATTGTCCCATTCTGTATTTACTGAGGAAAGCCATATAATCATATTAATATTCCAACTAAAATATGGTTTATGAGTGCAGATTGCAAAATGGCACGTCTGTGTTGTGCAAATCTGTTACTAATCAGAAGGATTTTTTAATCTAAGCATGGCTGCTACTTAATGGTTTCTTAATTATGCAAAGGGCTAATCAATTTTTTTAAAGTGTTCAAGTGATTAAAAGAAGCTATGGCAATCATCTGATATAAAAGCGAACCATTTAGAGATGACTCATGAAATAAATAATTTATTTGCCAAGGCAGGGGAAATTCACTCTATTTTTGAGTGTGTGGCCTTGATGAGCTTTCATACTCTCTCTGACTGTCTGTATTTCTCTTCACACAGGCTGTTGTAAGCCAGTAAGAGGCAAAATGCTACTATATATAGCATAGAACCATTGATTGGTGCTTGTACAGCACTTTTCCCTGCTTGGTGATTTCAAAGTATTCCACTAGATGATTTAGGGCACAATCCTATTTGAGAGTCACTGACTGGGGAGGAGGCATAGAATGCGGCAGAGTGCAAGATATGTTGCCATGACAGATGCAATTGGTGAACACTTCAGATTATGTTGGCAGGCCATAAGAGAAGACCACCCTGTGACAGGATGTTTCTAGCTTTTCCTCCATGGTATTGTTAATCTACTTGCCCTCCTGATATCCTTCCAAGCTCCATGACAGAGAGTTATGCAATGTGCCACCAGCGACATTGCACCTGCTACACTGCTGTATCCCAAGCCATTGTCTAAGGCACAGAAGCCATGCTGGGGTGACAAGTTGGCAATAACACACACATGCCTCCCTTTTGGGATCCACTCCATCCCAGATGCAATTCAGATCAGGCTTTGACTTTGCCACATGTGTTTCTCTTGGTGCTGCAGAGGAGGAATGGGAGATACGGATCCCTCATCCACATCTTGGTATCATCATTTTACTTCAGCTGCTTCGAAGAGGAGATTTTGAAGGGAACTTGCCCCTCAGAGGCAATGGTCCTTGCTTCCTCTGTTGGATAGAGAGCGGCATGACTTTTAGGGTACACAACTGGTGTGTATAACACAGGCAGGTCAGGAAGAGAATGAGGAGGAGGAGAGGATGTGAATTCCACTGGCACGTAACACAACTTCTTGGGAAAATAATAGAAAGGGGCTAAAGGACAATTAAGGGATGCGGGTGGCGCTGCGGGTTAAACCACAGAGCCTAGGACTTGCTGATCAGAAGGTTGGAGATTCAAATCCCCGCCACAGGGTGAGCTCCCATTGCTCGGTCCCTGCTCCTGCCAGCCTAGCAGTTTGAAAGCACATCAAAGTGCAAGTAGATAAATAGGTACCGCTCTGGTGGGAAGGTAAATGGCATTTCCGTGCACTGCTCTGGTTCGCCAGAAGCGGCTTAGTCATGCTGGCCACATGACCCGGAAGCTGTACACCGGCTCCCTTGGCCAATAAAGCGAGATGAGTGCTGCAACCCAGAGTCGGCCACAACTGGACCTAATGGTCAGGGGTCCCTTTACCTTTACCTTTAAAGCACCCACGGCAGGGTCAGGCTATCCATCCATGCAGCATTCCTGTAGATTGGATCAAACATGCCTAAGAATGGGGTTCACCTTTTGAAATGTGAAGTGGTACCCTCATTCAAATTTAGGATCCCCTGCATGTAAAATGTGAGCTTTTCCACCTGGCATCTATGACTGCGTGCTGGCACAGGGGGAACACAAATCATCATAAAGAAAGGGATTGATAATAAAACTGTCAATATCATAATGCTGTTATACAAATCTATTGTATGACTGCTTGGAATACTGTTTACATTTCTGGGTACCTCACATCAAAAGGGATATTGCAGAGGTGGAGAAGCATCTGAAAAGAGCAACCAAAATTATCAAGGGAATGGAGCAATTTTTTATTTTAGATAAAAGGAGAATAAGGGGTGACATGATGGCAGTGAACAAAATTATGCAGTGTTTTAAAAGTGGAGAGAGAAAGGTTTTTCTCCCTGTCTCATAACACTAGAACTTGCAGGCTTCCAAAGCAGCTGAATGCTGGAAGATTTCAGGACAGACAGAAGAACATTTCTTCACACAGTGCATAGTTGAACTATGGAATTCGCTCCCAAAGGAGATAGAGATAGTCGCAGACATGGATGGCTTTAAAAGTGGATCAGACAAATTCAAGGAAGATAAGGCTATCAGTGGCTACTAGCCATAATAGCTATGGTCTGTCTTCACTGTCAGAGGCAGTATGCTCCCTGAATACCAGTTGCTGAGAATCACAGGTGGAGAGAGCATTATTGTGCTCAGTTTCTGCTTGTGGTCTTCCCATGGGCAGCTGGCTGGCCACTGTAAGAACATGACACCATACTAAATGGGCCTTTGGTCTGACCCAGCAGGGAACTCCTTACCTTCTTACAAATGCCCCATGCGGTGTCTGCTGCTGTGGCTGAGCCATCAAGGAACTGCTCTGTGCTACCTGCAGTATTGAAGCAAGTTGTGGGACCTCCCTCTCTTTTGCCCAGTATGTAAAGAGTGAGCGGTGGCATTTTTCTCTTTTCTCCTAGTGAGGCTCCAGCTATCACCCCCTGCTTCCCAATCCTATGCCCTATGCAGTGAGTACTGCTTGTCCGTGTGCCTTTGGCTCCCCTTGCTGAGTGTCCTGGCCCTTGCCTTTGGCTGCTTGGCAAAGGAGTATTTCCTTTGCTGGGTGGGTCTTGTGTGGGCTTTCTGCAGGCCTCGTGCCCTGGTAGCTGTGTGGTTGCTCTGTTTGATGGGCTCTTCCTCCTCTCTGTCTGTGTGCGTTGCCCTGATTGTACACAATGACTGGGATTTTGGATCCCTTCCTGTGGGATTGCCTGGGACTGGCTGTAGTGGGATTGTTGAGGATTGTGCCACTGAAGCTGATGGAATGAGGTTGCTATGGCATCAAGGTGTGTGCTGTGATGAAGGGGGTACGCTGGGAAGTCTGTCCTTGTCATTGTGGATTTAGTGGCTGTCTCAGTATGGGCATCAACACCAGCCCAGTCCCAGACTTGTGGGCAGTAGCAGCCTGTCTGTTGTTTTTATGCCATTAAAAAAACTATTTAAAAAATATATTTCTGGCTGTGTGTTTTCCCATTCCCTGCCAGGCTGAGCACATATAGGATACAGTAGCTGTTCTGCCACAACAGCAGCAGCATATTTCTCTTCTCCTGCCCCCAACACAACTAGGGTATTGCATTATTCTCTCATGGTATCCAAAGAACTTTAAAAGGTATTTATTAGTTTTACACCCAGCTAAGCTTGCACAGTTTATGAAGAAATTAAGCCACACCTTTGCTGTTAATGAGATCAGAGTTCTCACAGAGGTGCGGAAACTATGTTTGGGCTAGACCATTTCTGGCTACAAGTGGAGGTGCACAAGTCTGAATAATCATTCATATATACATATATATATTTAATTGAAAATTAGATGTTAAGGAAAATAAGAAGCATTCAAACCTAGCCTTTCCTTCGGCACTTAAAGATACACAGGGTTGTTGTTTTTTCTGGAATGGAAAAGCATTCAGTAATGTGAGCCCTTACCTGCAGTTTGCAATAGTACACCCAGGTATAGATCTACCACCACAGTGAGAGCTAGGTATGGCAACTGTGCACCAGGAGCTTAGCTTCTTATGTAAAGAATAAAACAGCCTCCAGCAAAACCAGTTTGTTTTAGCAATGCCTCTGTCTTAACTCTGTTAAATATGACTACAAACCTCACCGTGCTTATCTTGACGTGTGCTCATTATCATTCCCACTTTACAGGTAGGAACTGAGGTTGGCAAACTAATGCTAAAGCACACACACTTATTTGAGCTGTGGTTTCACCCCAGGTTATTTATTTAATTTAGAGACATCCAGCGCTTCCCTCACCAGGCTGCCGAATAAGAATTTCACCTCTGGTGGAATGCTAATGCTCAGCATCTTGGTTTAATGTTTTCATCTCAAGGTTGTTCTTTCTTAAATGTTCCTCTTTATTACAGTGTAGCCACGGAATGGCTGTTCAGTTCTTGTTTAAATAGTGTAATAGACAGTGTCTTCTGTATGCACACTTGCTGCACTAGAGGGAGTAGGAATCTCGTTTGTGCCATGGGCAGCTCTGCCTGAAATCAGACTAATATACTCTGCATGCTGTGTAGAGGCCATCACCAGTCTGATCAAATACTGTCGTTGCTAAATACAATTCAGCGAAGCATGAAGATCAGGACAAGGAAAACTCCGGAGCTCCATACGATAACAAAGCTCTTCTTACAATACGTTTTGCTTTATCCCTCCATATCAAAATCACATTTAATTCCATTAGCAAGCAGAGGCCACCTGTAAAACAGAGGAGAGGCTTTGGTGTGTACCTGCGCATGTGTTGCACACACACAAAATCATTAAATGGGCTGGAGGCTGGAAGACCCAGAGGAGCAAACATTAATGTTTAGATGTGTTGTGTACAAGTACACAAACACAAAACAGGGCCTATTGGAGGGTGGGCGCGCCAGGAGTGCCATTTGGCCTGCAGATTCAAGCTCAAAGAGAGCCTCAAATTTGGACATTTCTTAATTTTGGGGCTTTTGAATATTATTATTATTATTATTTATTGAATTTATATACCGCCCTACAACTGGAGGTCTCAAGGCGGAATAGTTTCTCAACTTGGTTTTGTGCACGTTGAAGCAAACTGACACTCTCACAGCTCAGAAGTGCAAATTTAAGAAAACGAGAGATGTGATTTGGTAAAATATGTGTGTGTTTGTTTATATAGATCTAGGCATATCCCCTTCACTCTGGAGCCTACTTCAGTGCTTTGATTCGAGCCTGTCTTCACTTTGGATCACCCTCACCTCAGACCCCAAATTCGAAGCAACCTTCAGAAAACCAAAGCTTTGGTCCACCAATTAACTTGCACTGGGAAACAAAAATGGCCATAACTTTCTGGGGATCAAGGAGAGGGTTACACATTGACACATAAAACCTTCAGACATAGTAGCCCCCACGAGGAGATTAACCCTGAAATTTGGTAAAATTTCAAACAGGTACATCAAGGGCTTCTTTCTGTTTCTTTAAACTTTTTTTTTTAAAAAAACCCAATAACCACCATAACCTTTTTGTAAAATGTCAATGCAAGGGGTGAATAATAAAAGCAATAAAATAGGCAAGCAAACCACAAAGAGGGAATTATAATAGCCTAGGTGGGTATGTAGGCAGCGATGAAGGAATTATAATACCATAGACATGGAGGGACAAATGAGCACGGTTGCTTGAGAGGATACAGCTGTAGATAAAATACAAAACCAAACACTATGGCCAAAATTGGGAGAGGGGGACAGAAGTGACACTGCCCAAGTAGCTGAAAATAACTAGTATAGTTGGGGCTCATCCAGACTTTCTTTTGTGCTGTGTTTCTAGACATAGGCCCGGGCTTTAAAGTTCCATGTCTGAGTGTGGGTGGTTTTGTTTTTTTTTTTTTTTTTTTTGGTCTTGGTGATTTCCCAAGGAAAACCTGCATTTCATCACTGAATCAGAATAAGCAGGATTATTTTTTTGCAGATTGCCATTTGCTCCGAATCAGTGGTTGAATGTGGGTTTTCCTGGAGAATGCAATGGGACAAAAGAAACCTGCTTGGACACAGCACTGGTAAAATCATAATATTTTGTACAATTTTATATTGCCCTTTTCTTTTTCTGCTTTTTTGGAGGTGTACTAGAAAGGGTGTGTGCCAAGGCCTGCAAACCTTTTGTTTTTGTTTAAAATTATTTTTATTAGAGATTTTCTTAGTTTACAAAAGTACGTGCGTTGTCTCTTTTTTCAGGTTGTATTTTCTGCGTATCAGTTGCATTTGTTGTGAGACCTGTTGGCCTGTGTTCATGCTTCTGTGACCTTGCCTCTTGTCCTATATACATATACATATACATATACATATCCCCCTCATTCCAAATAAAGCTTTGTTGGCCTCTTTCAATATGCCTTTTATGTGGAGCTTGGCTATAGACTCTTATGCATTAGTGCAGTCAAAGTCCCAGTTCTGAGGATTTTCTCTCACCCTACGCAGGTGTCTAAATATCACAGCATACAACTCTTAAGCAAGAAAGCATGTATGTGGACATGGCAGAAATATACAGGTGTGCTACAGTGGTGAATTCTTGGTCCTTTAAACCATTTTTTTAAAAATGCCATTTGCACAGCAACTTACAGTGCAATTCTAACCATGTTTATTCAGAAAGTAGTTCCACTGAATTCAATGAGGTTTGCTCTTAGGTAAGTGGTGTTAGGATTGCAGCCTAAATATTGGGGAATCTGAGGAGTTGCAATTCAATCTGAGTGTTTTGTTCTCGGGCTTGCTGGACTTCTGAGAGGTGCTGCACACAAACCCTGAAGGTACTGCCTTTTTAATCAGTAATGAGAGCAGATTCTTCCATTAACCAGCAACACCATTGGTGTAACCTGTATCCACAAACAAGAAAAAGAATCCAGCACTAATTAAGTAGCGTATGAATGCCTCTGTGCCTACAAAGCATGATACCATAAACATTTGCTTTTATGATAGCTGCTACAATCAATGCAACTTTCAGTGCCTAGCAAATGATGATGAGCTATTTAATTCTGACACCTAGATGCACAATTACAACTCTGTAGCATGGGATATTATAGAGCAACCTGGACAACACTAGCAGTCCTTTGGATATGGCTAGGAGAGTGCTATCAGTCTTTTACCATCAGGAGAACTATACTCCTCTCATCTACCACTGGTGTCATACAATGAGCATCAGTTAGGACAAGGCTTGTTCTGACAACTAAAATTCTGGCCAACAAGCAGGAAGTGGGTACAGCTGCATCCTACAGCTGCAATTTTTGACAGAAGCTGGTTCATCTGCACTTGGCAGAGGTACTATTATAATTCCACCCAAAACACAATTGCAGATAATCTCCTAAACTCCCCGAGTATGCAAATCTTGAACTGAACTATAATCTTCTCAATCTTCCTTTACCCAAAGATAGAAAATGTCACTATTCTGCAGCCTTCTGGGATCATTTCTGCCCTCTGTGTCATCTCAAATATAAATGCCAGTGGTGCTGAATTTTCATCAGCTGCTTCCCTGAGCACCTGAAGTATGTTTCATCAGGCCCTGATGACTTAAATACTGATTTCATCACCTCCCTACCCCCTATTTATCTGATCATAGATCCCAGTTGCTGGGGAAACACAGCACCCTTCCTGTACTCCTGGCCTGCATGTGGGCTTCCCGTTAGCATCTGGTTCATCACTCAGGGAACACTGGACTAGATGGGCCTTTGATCTGATCCAGCAGGGCTTCTCTACATATGTTATATGTTAGCACCAACCCTGCTTCCTGACACATTTGCATATTGCTTCCAACATCCCTAGCTCATCTAATTCACTTAGTACCTTTTTTGTAATTTTATCCTGAACCATTTATTAATCTCTGCAGAGGCATGCTCTTGCTTCCATATATATATATATATATATATATATATATATATATATATATTCCCTTTCCCGTATGCTTCACTTTTGATCTTGATTTCACTTTCAGTTAAAAGTGGCCACTTCTTTATGCAGCCATATTAATCTCGCATGAACCTTTCCATCCCGTTTTTGGCACTGGAAGAGACACAATTGGGCCTCCACATCTTAGAAATTGCAGGTCCTTCTGGGTTACCCATTTCTTTAGTTTCTATGTACAAAAAAACTGAGAAGAGCCTAGGTCCCAGACTAATGACTAATTCATAAACCAGTTCTGTTTCCAGATTGAAACGGGAAAGCAAAAAATAAGAGTGATAAGTAACAGAACTTTTTTTCCGGGCAGATTTTAAATAGCTTCCATGTTTTGGGGGTGGGAGGAGATGTGGCAGGTAGTCTGTAACTTCCTACCTCACCTTGTGCTCTCCATGGAGCTGTGTCATAGTAGATTGTTTCCATACACCCATGTACAGCCCATGTCTTCAGCGCCTGCATGGGCTGGGTGTCGGGAGCACCTTCTTCGACCTTCCGATCACAGGAACAGCAGCACAGCATTCCTGAGGAATAGGTCCTGGTGCAGTGGACTCATATTTGCTGATGTGAGCACCTCAAAAGCAGCAGAGTAACGGAAGCAAAGCTGTGAAGGTTTTGTTGCATACCTAATTTATTTCTACTGATCAAACAAATAAAAGAACATAACAAGCATGCACGAGAGAAGCAGCTCTTTCATACTGCCATCTTGTCTCTAGACAGCTCAAAGAAAAAAACCACACAGTACTAGGGACAGAAGAGTAGTTTCCGCCCCCATCTTTCTCACAGGCAGAAAATAAAACAAACATGATCTGGTGATCTTTGCAATGGGAGGGATGAAAATACTGACAGATTGGACAAGGTGTGGCTGATCCATGTTTCTGTAGGAGCTTACATCTAAAAATTTGACAAAAGGGAATCAACAGAGGAAGAGGAAGAAGGGATGAACAGAGAAGTAATGTGCAGTTGTTTCAGTGGCACACAATGACTCTCAACCTGATTTTTACCATTATATTGTACAAATCAATGTCAAGAATTTTGGGGTTTTGACTCATAATTTTGACTCACACTTGAATTTTTTCATGCTACAGGAAGAAACTTCATGATGATACATGCCACGGGGATATATATGTGTGTGTGTGTGTGTGTGTGTGTGTGTGTGTGTGATTCTGAAATAAACTATTCTGACAAATACATAATTACATTTCCTGTACAGGCGACAGAGAAAAAGAAGATAAATTTGTTGATACATCTTTACAAATAATAGTGGACAACAATTTGGACATATGAGTGTAAAATTCATGATGGAAATAAGAGTTGCAGATCTTATTTGTGGGTGGTGTTTGTTGTTCTTGTTCTTGTTTGTTTTAAAGTTCATCTGTCTCTCTCTTATGTGGAGAACTGGGCTCTTAATCAAATCACGATACCCAGTCACCACTTTCCCTCTGATTCTAGAGCACCTGAAGTATCTTTGCACATCTACAGTATTCACTAAGCTGGATCTGAGGGGAGCTTGCAACCTGGTCTGGATAAAGCAGAGAGACGAATAGAAAATGGCTTTGCAGACAAGATATGGGCATTATGTGTACATGGTCATGCCTTTTGGACAATGGAATGCCCCAGTGGTTTCTCAATATATTATGAATGATATTTTTAGCAATTACTTGCACCAGTTACTGATAGTTTACAAAGATGACATTCCGATTTATTCAGCCAATTCTCAATTACATGAGATGAATGCGAAAGCAGTGTCGCAGAGGCTCTGGGAGTACAAGCTGTATGCTAAGTGAGAGATATGTGCATTCGACCTTGCTACCATTGGTTTCCTTGGCCACCTCATCACTCCAGCAGGGGTGAAAATGGATACAGCCAAAATAGAGTCAGTACTCTCCTGGCAGTCTCCCAAAACAAAACAAAAAAGACCTTCAAAGATGACCAATGTATGACCAGAAGCATAAGAATCAGGGAGGGTGGTTCACACAATCCCCTCAAGATGTGCTTTTAACGTAGGACTGCCACATGAGAAGAATATTTGGGCAATGGTGATTCCTCCTGCTGACATTGGCAGATATGTGGAATCCCTTCATACAACAGCCAGAGAGGAGGCAACTCAGGGGCAGGGCTAGCCAGCATGACCCCACATTCCCCTCTCATGTACTTCTACTACATGTGATTGTGAGGACCCATCCAGAATGATATGGGAGAAGAGTCTTACATATACATATCACAAATCAGCCCTAAGTCTGTGCACCTGCCAGATTGAGCACTTATAGATCCCCAGGTAGTATAAATGGGTGTCATGTGATTTCTGAGACTTGGGTGCCCCAGTCATGAGACCAACCAAGACTCAAGTAGCAGACATGCCCCACTCTCATCTTGACCTTTCTCTTTGCTCATCTTATTTTTCTAAACAAAAAGGGATCAACTTCTTAGCATTTCCTGGTAGGGAAGATGTGCCAACCTCACCCAACATAATTTTAGTAGCTCAGAAAACTACAGACACAACAGAGTAACACAAGCTTTTGTAGTGTGTCTGATACTATTCAGGGTGCAGGGAAGACTCCTAAATTGCATTGATTCACCCTCTTATTCACCCCACACACAGAACGGATGCACATCAATACTGTATACTTCTTGAAGAAGGTCATCAGCATTGCCCAGCGTGTTTTAGGACCTTACTCTTTGATAGAAACTCATAGAATTGGGAAAGGATGCCTCAGAGCACAGAAAATTACAGCCATCAGCAAGCAGAAGGTGAAAACTGGGGGCAAACAATGTCCTTATCTCCAACAACTGACAGGACCACATTCTCAACATTTCAGAGCCAATGCAGTATAGTGTTTAGAGAGACCCAGGTTAAAATTCCTACTTTTCCATGAAGCTCATTGTGACCTTTCTCTCAGCTTAATTTATTTTTCAGGGCATTCCACAGCTGGGCTCCACCGCCACAAGTGGATGTTGGAGGTCACATAGTTGCCATAGCTGAAATCCACAGACAGACTTCCAGAAGTGAAAAAAGGAATCTAAATATCTGAGCTGTCTTTGGAATAGATGTCTAGATTATATAATCTAAATACAATTGTTCAAGCATAATCTCTGTTGTTTAAAGAATGTATAGACATGTTTATTAGGCACGGCAGCTTTTATATGGCCCATCAGCACCAGTTTCCAAGGCTTAAAGCCATTAGTCTGTTTGGTGAATAGGTGTCCACACAATGTCTAGAAAATAACTATAATTTGTTCCTAAATGTATGTAATTAATCATTTTAATGAGATAATTTACAGCTCAACACTTGGAGTACTGTATGGGACGGCAATCTCCCTTGATGTGGCTTTGTTTCTCAAGCCATCAGCCTTTAATTGGTATGTGTATATATAATATTCTTCTGCTGATGTGCATGTATAATTCACACAGCAGGATTAATGGAAATAGTGCATGCATCCAGGGGAGAACAAACATCTCCTTCCACTTCATATGTCCATCAATCTTCCTGTTATTCATGCGCTACTGCCCCTATATATCGTTGCTATTCATCAATGGGTATTTTTCTTTCAAATGTGAATAGCTGAGCTCCTTTCAATATGCTTGTTCCCACTTACAGATATATATATAAACTACATACACCTCTTTCACCTTGAAATAATGTTTAATAAATTGCAATTACCTTGAAAAGTCCTTCCATAATTGATCTCTTGAGTTTATTCTTTGGTTTCTACTTTTCTTTGATTTTAAATTAGATTGGCTTATTTGATTAGCACAGCAGTCAATAAATTTATCTGCTGTTGTTGCTGAGAGCCAGTTCTCAAAAAAACAGCTTCCTTTTGGCCTAAGATTATCAGTTATGTTCCAAACAAGTGGTTTGGTTTTTACTTTGTTCACATTCATATTCATTTACATATAATTTCTATAGCATATAATAGGGATGGGAAACTTTTGGCTCTCCATATGCTGCTGAACTTACAAGCCCCATCAGCAAGCATGACCACCGGCCAGGTGTGATGAGAGTTGTCTTTCAGCAATATCTGGAGGGCAGAATGTTTCCCACAACTGGCAAAGAATTATTAAATCAGAGATATTGGAGGGACTTGTGATGCAGAATGCTACTGCGGTATCCCTGACAGACATCTGTTCAGAGTCTGCTTAAACACCTGCAGTGAGGGAAAGCCTACAACCTCCGGAGGTAGCCTAGTCCACTGTTAAACAACTCATAGCATAAGGAAGATTCTCCTAAAGATTAGCCCAAATCTGCTCCCCGCAGTTTTCACCCATTGGTTCTAACTATGGCCTCTGATATACCAGAGACAAGTCTGCTCCATCATTGGCATAACTGCCCCTCAGATGTTTGAAGTATGAAGAATTTAGTAATTCTCAACTTAAGTTAGCCTCATGACAATCCTCTGAACTCTAAGCTCAGAAGGTCAACCAAACAATGAATTTTGCTGCTTCTTTGTAGAACTTTGAGCAGAGGTGTAAAGCACAAAGCTGGATAGGGAGAACTTTTGGTCCTCCAGATGTTGCTGTAATCTACAACCATCACTCACAACTGTTGGCCATGCTTGCAGGGGCTGATGGGAGTTGTAGTTCAGCAACATCTGGAGGACCAATGGTTCCCATACACCTGTACACAGGTGCCCGATTTCTGAATTGCAGGGGGTTGGATTGGATAACTCCTGTGGTCTCTTCCATTGAATTCTATAATTCAGTGATTTTCTGTACCAATCATAGACTTAATTGCAAGACTTACACAAGCTACCTACTCTGTGGTAACTTTAGAGCCTAAAGTTTAGACCCTATCACTCTCCCACCCCCACCCACCCCTGCCTTTCCTGGCTCAAGAAACAGTGAAGCATACTGGAGTGTTCCTTCCTATTTCCACTTCAACCTCCTAGAACAGCAGCATATTAAAGGGAGGAGAAGTACCTTTTAAAACACCTGTGTTGCCACTGCTATTTGAGGCTGGAAGTTTGTGGCCTTCAGTGGATGGCTTGGCAGTCTTGATCCAGTTTGCAGGCTGCCACTTCATCACTTCTGTCTCCCCCCCCCCCACACACACACACCAGGTGGGAGTTATCTATTAAAATATGGGGAAATACCTGTGACTTGCTCACCCAAGAAAAAAATAACAGCTAGAAGCAAAGAGAGGAATTCCTGCCCTTTTGAACTCAGGTCTTATTTTTTGTGGAAAACATGGGTGAAAGTTCAGAACAGACTGTACGTAGGCTTCAAATCCCCCAGTTTCTGGATTTAAATTACTGGTTGGTATTCATCTAAATAATTGCACGAGTGGAATTATTTTCCCCACATGAACCTTGTGCCAAACCCCAACCCTGCTTAGGAGAACCCTAGAACAGATTTATAGATCAGATGGGGGAAGCCCTGTTCCATAAAAGGAAGTTGTTCTTCTCATGCAATTATTTAGTTGCACACCCTCCACTGTCTCTGTCAGCATTTCTCGGTCTTATCACTTGGGCCCAGATTAAACAGCTCTTGGTCAGTCCTGCTTGCCTCATGAGTCTCATCTACCACTTTGGTAATGAGTAATGATGCATCAGCCATTGCTCCATATTCTTCCTTGATATGATTTTGTTTTAGACTAGCATTCTGGGAATTTGAGCACCTCTTTCCAAATACACACCTTGTACTGCAGTCAGAGCAGTATGGTCCATTATAGCTACTGAGGGGAGGTTTCTGTAGCTCAGCGTTTTAGTGACACAAAATCCCTTCAGTGGCTCAGGTCTGTGTTAACCACGTTGTAGAATGAGATGAGGAACAAACTGTTCTGCCAGAACAAGAGTTATCCATTAACCTGCATCCCAACGGTAGTTCCCAGCACGGCTGATTGTGTAATTAATTGGTAACTGGAAGCATAGAAATAGTTCACACACCAAACATTATCCTGTATGTTGCACCAGAGTCCATGGGGATAAGCTCGTTGGGCTGGCCCTCAATACCTGTCAGGGAACTGCCATCAGTGCCGGAGGGAGAGAGCAAAATCCAGAGGGATTCCGGAGAGCGTCCCGGGATTGGGAGAGGCAGCCCATCTTCTGGGGAAGAGAATCAGCGTAGCACCAGTGGAGAAGGGGGGCAGATGGGGGAAGCGGCGAGGTGGTCCCATGACTCCTTGCCGGGGACCAGCGGGGAGAGTAGAGGTCCTCCTCTGCCTACGCCCTCCTTGCGCAGAAGGCTTTCGCGCAGAGAGAGTAGGAGGAGACTAGGCGTCAAAGAACTTCTTTGCTGGAAGAAGTTTAAGAAACGCCCACTGACGGATTCTGCCAGCGATTGAGACAGCCACGGGTGAGTGGCTGTCCGGACAGAGAAGGTTCACTCAGGCAATCCAGCCAGGTGTTTGCACCGGCTTACGCACGAGCAACCCCTAGAACCACTACAATACCTCATTCTACTTGTACTAGAAGAGATTGGAGAAGAAAGAAAGATTGGCAGTTTCCATGTGGTTTGCTTGGAAGCACTGGACGTTGGTGCTGGATACTAGGATCAACAGGAGATAGTTGTGTCGTCGCTGTGGCCCAATAACCTTGACACCTGATTAGACAAGCGGTTCTCTTAGCACTAGATTCAGTCTGCTAGTCTGCAAAGATTAAATAGAACATGTTTTTAAAACACCTTTAATGCATGTGCATGTCCACTGATACTTATGTATACTTTATAAAGTCAATAGTACTATATAAGGCACAATGTAAGGACCACTGATAAGCACTATACATTTAAAGCAGAAATATGGGTATCTGTTTTAGACAACACTGGGTTTACTAAAAAGCAGTTACTGAGCGAAGTGCTTCAGTGTCACTGACTGTTTAAAAATGGAAGGAAAACAGCATTTAGCATCAAGCTTTGCCGTGAATGAAATTTTCAGAATCAACAAAACTGGTCATGTATATTACAGTACAAAACAATATACATTTGCAAAATCCAGAACAGCTCAACTTCTCTATAAATATGAGTCAAAATTCAATGTCACTCCAGATTTGATAGCTGTTGTGTAGCTGGTAAACCCAGACAACTATCTATAGTGTTTGTGCGTTATTTTTGTACACCCTTTGAGTTGGTTTTACTGCATCAATTCAGCTGGGGAAAGTGTATCAAACGACACTAGCTCTCTAGGTAACAGTGGGCTGGATCCATAGAGCTGCTTGTATGAGTGGATACCAGTTCTCCTTACCCAAGGAGGTATCTCCAGATTTCCCCGATACCCTACTCCAGCAGTGGCTCCCATGCTACATGCCATGATTTATCCAGTGGTGCCCTGACTTCAAGAGCAGCTTTGGGGGTGGGAAGGTCTTGCTTTTAGGAACAAAACCATGTTCCATAATATAATAGCCTACATGCATGATGATATGCACAGACCATGGCTAAACATGAAAGTTTTCTAACAGACAAGTTTAAACTCAAAATGCTAGGCCAGCAGTCATTCCTAATGAAATCTAGAATCCATGGGAGTAATGGAGAGATAAACCCATGGAGGATATATCTCCATTGCTTCCCCTAGTGTTATACTAATCCTGCCGTACAAGGTGGCTCAGTTTAAGGACTGGCCTGGCAGTGGTTTGCACCATTTATTAGACTTTTATGAACAACCTTTATCTATATAGAAATCAGTCAATAAATTGCAAGGCCTGTGCATCAGTTGACTCATTCTTCACCAAGCACATCATTTCATTACTAAAACATCAATAAAGAAATCTGGACAAAGAGATTTTTGAGTGCTTAATTTTAGAATTTGAATGCAGTAGAAAAGGATTAGTTTTAAAGATATACTCTTTATTGAATAATAAAAGAACAAACTCATTCTCTTTGTTAAAGGGAGTTTGGGAATGAGACATAGAGCAAGTAATTTCAGATGAGGCATGGTCAAATATCTGGAATAATCCACTGCTGCAAAGGCCAGGGGACTTTCTTTAAAATGAAGTTCTCACTGGTATCTCTCAGCCCATGCATTTAGCACACATATCTGGCTCTAGAGGATGCAACTGTAGAGTGGATGTGAGGTGCAAGGAACTTATGTACATATGTGCTGGAATTGTCCTACAAGTCTTTCCTTATTGGTTTCTGATTTTCCAAGAAATAGCAATCATCACAAACAATAATGTACATTTGTCTCTTCAACTGGCACTTCTCAATGTGAAGGAGGGTGAAAATGAAGGTGTAAAATGCAAGTCTTTTTTTTTTTTTTTACTATTGGTGACTAGTTTGGAGATCGCTGGAAACTGGCAGATACCCAGATACCTTAACTTTTGATGCATTGCTGCATAGACTCTGTGGTGGAAACATTGACTTAAAATTTGCCAGAGGAAAAGCTAAAGCAATGGACTTCTTTGCAGTCTGGCATCTGTTCTTGGAGTATATCAAATCAAATAAACAGACGCTTTTTCTCCCAGCTCCAGTTCTGGGATAAAGCCTGACTTTCTGCTGAACAGACAATAGTAAACATTTTTCTCCTGGGTAGCCCAAAGCATGGCATGCATGTTTCTTTCTCCAAACTCCTGTGTACAAAGTAGTGTAGGAGAAGAGAGAGGTACGGTGGGAGGGTTGTTGTATTTTTGCGGGGTCTTATTTTTTTGTTCCTGACATGTTCTGAATGTTGGGTGTACCTAAATTTTTGCATCAGTACTATTTCTTATCTGTGATATGTTGTTGTTGTTTTAAAAAGGAACAAAATCCTGTAATTTCTAGTTCCCTTAAGATAATACAGATATTTTTGCTTCTCTCATCTGTTGAGTTCTCCTGTGCCTGTTCTCTGTATTTTGCTCGTCCGCTTTCAGCAGAACTGTACAGGGATTGCTTTCTTTTATATATATTTTATCAGTCATAAGTCAGAGATGACTGGAGTTGTACCAAGGGAAATGCATGGTTCTGTCTATAGCTGGTCCATAACAATTCTGCACGTGTTATTTCATAAACCCAATCTGTCCTGCATTTATTTCCAATTATTTAAATTTATGCACACACCAACAAAAAAATGCATATATCAATATTTAAATATGTATGGAGACCTGTGATACATAGACTTGGGACAGAATACTAGTCTTGCTCTGATTTAATCAAATTCTATCCTAAAATAAAAAGAAGACTGTTCCTTTTGGGGAAAAGACTGCATTTTATAGATGCCCAGAACAAAATGCATCTATTCACCTGCAATTTGGCAGAATTTATTCAATAAGTAGGGGCTAGTGTACCTTCAGATTTCATCCACTTCTGTTAAAAGAGGTATAGCCATTTTATTTGTGAGACAGTGTGTGAAAAATCTGCCAGAGATGGATGGGAATGAATCTAGTGTAATTGAACAGTTATCACAGAAAGGCTGAGTTCTTTTCTACCTGAAAGAGTATAGTTAGTGATTATCCAGTGCTTACCTGGCCATTGCAAGAGTGTTAACTGGTGCTCTAATCAAGGTTTGAATTTGCTCATTAGCAACCAGTGAGACCAGGAGTAAAGCATAACCAGTTATAAAAACCACAGATTTAAGATTTTAACAAAATCAAATCATTCAGTTTATTCATATAGAATATGTATAATAAGGTGAAAATGGAAGAAAATAAAGGAACTTAAAGCAATTCAGTAGAGCACCTTTGAAAAGTGGCATGAGAATAGGATACC
Organism: Podarcis tiliguerta; assembly: GCF_965153285.1. Classification (NCBI taxonomy): domain Eukaryota; kingdom Metazoa; phylum Chordata; class Lepidosauria; order Squamata; family Lacertidae; genus Podarcis; species Podarcis tiliguerta. The sequence continues at coordinate 87,196,826 of NC_139534.1, forward strand.
TCCATTGACAAACCTCTCTAGACTAGAGTTTGCTATTACCTATCATAATTGAAGATTTGGCCTTCTAACTTGCTCAAGGCCATCTAGTTGTGAAACAGAATTTCCAAGTACCCTGGCACATTAGATTTTGGAATAAAGTTCATAGTTACCCATCCAGGGTTGTGGGTCAGGATCCTGTGGCCTTCAGCTGGGTGAAAGCAAATGAAGCAAAGTTGAATAGACAGCAGAGAGAGATTAGAAATGATTCTTTTAACACCTTTCATGTTAATCATGAATTGCATCAGGAAATTGGAATTTCCTGTGTAAAATGTAGATTACATCTTACAAGGTAGGAGTAACTGGAACCCTTTCATCTTCAGCATTTCTCTGCCTAGGGTATTATTATTATTATTATTATTATTATTATTATTATTATTATTATTATTATTTTATCTATGTCCCACCCATCTGGATGGGCGCCCTGACACTTTCCAAGACAGTTCAATAATGATTCTACATTTGTTTAGGTGTCATGTCTGTTGCCGTTTTTACATTCCTTAAAATCTCATTATGCTGATGGCATGGTATTTCCTTCTAACCTTATCATCATCCAAGATGTCAAGGTCTCACATGACTGTCACTGAGAATCAGCAGAAAGTTCCAAGCCGCTTGCACCAAAGTGGCACAGAATTGAATTTTTCCATTCTTGTCATTAACGTTAGTTCCTCCTGGTTGCTCTACTTTCCCCCGAAGTTTGCTGTAGTTGGAGGTTCTGGAGGCCTAGCAGGGCCCAGTTTTAAAGGGAACCTACTTGTGAATGTTTCTAAATATTTATTACCAAGAGTAACATCAAGGCTAAGATAGTAGATCTCTTTTTGTTTGGAAGAGAACAGCATTCTTAGCTGGTCAAATTTATAACAAAGGCAATGGTGGTAAGGTGGAAGTGCATGGAAAGTTCCATCACTAGGACTGACGTAGCCAGATCAGCTACCACTTTTTCATCAATAATCCTCATGGTCTTCTGGAGACATGACAATAGAAGCAGACATAAAATAGGGTAACTCCCAGCTATGGCTGAACAGCAGGAGCAGTCCTTCCACCATCCCTGCTGCATTTCTCAGTTACATGGCAAACACCTCTGAGAACCACAGCTGAAAACAGAGGTTGTGGGGGAGAAACAGGGAGGGGGAGGAAATAATAGAGTTGCAAGGGACAGTGAGAGTCATCTAGTCTAACCCCCTGCAATGCAGAAATCTTTTGCCCAACATGGGGCTCTCATGCTCTACCTCATGCATAGAGTCTCATGCTCTACCCAGTGGCGGAGGAAGCCTCTTGGGTGTGCCATGGGGCTTCTGGAGTCTGCTTGTCTCCTGCCACTCAGCTGTCCTACAGCCAGGGGGCGGACCGTTTGGACAGTGTGGAGCCTGCACACGCCCAAGCCACCACGTCTCTCCCAGAAAAGACGTGTGGCTCGGGCGCGCAGCAGGCCTCACAGTGAGTGCTGCCCGGCATTTGTCACCCCCCTCAGTGGTGACACCTGGACCACGCACCCCCCTTCCACTGCCCCTGGCTCTACCAACTGAGCTAATGTATAGCTCTTCCCCCGACTGCTGCTTTCCCCCAAGCAGATTGCACTGCCCCCCTCCCACATCACTTTGCAGACGTTCCATGTCAACCGGGGATCCCATATCCATTCTTAGCAGCTGAATTCCTTCTTTGGTCCTAAGCATGATATTTATCAGGCACTGCAATAAAGCATTCAAAACTTTAGAATAATTGTGGAAATGGTTTTGATTACAAAAATTTATCCCCTCCCCGCAAACCTTCCCTAGTATTATTATTCAGTTATAAATAAATCATTCAAACCGAGAGAATGTATATGAATGTATCATATTGCTGAGAGGCATTTCAGCTTAACTTAAGTAGTGTGAGAAAGTTTCCGTCTGCCCTGCCCATGAAGAACAAATCCCATGGCATCATTATTTGAGAAAAGTATGCACTGGAAAATAATTTGGTTTTTTAAAAAAAAAACTTCAAAGAAGCATTGGAGAAGATCTTGACAAGCAGTCTGAAAGGGTGTTGCTGCTTTTACCAGAAGATAGAACTAATCCATCTGTGATGCTATAACTATGAATAAATGAGGGTCCATATTATATAAAAAGGCCATTGGAACTGGACAAATAAACCCACAGCAGCAAATCACAAATACTGTAGGAAGAAAATTAAAATGTACACACTCTCTCACACACCTTGGCATTTCTGTCTGAAAACTGCTTCTATTTTCTAAATGTCTTAATTATCAGACCAATTAGTCATCATACTGGGAGGGGGGGGAGGAAATGAAGGTCACAAGTTAGCTCAGATAAGGCATCCTTATTAATTATGGCACTTCCTGTGTTATAATTAGTCACATTTTAATCAAAGCCCATGACAAAAGAATGCCAGGTGTTCTCTTGTAAAACTGTGACATTAAAAAAATAGTATATTAATTTCCTGTTGGAAGCAGGACCTATAACTTGCAAATACTAATTTTGCTGTTTTATTATAAAACATATAACCAGACCTCTTTCTATTATTAGCTTCTTTCATTTGAGGTCTATATAACTTTGTCAGCAGCATCAAACGTGAGCAGGATCCTAATTCAAAAATGCATGTGATTGGATATTGAGTTATGCTGCTTCATCTGGTGTTTTGCCTTTGAAAAATATTTGATCTGAACAATCAGGATATGCTGAAAGTAGTATCCTAGGATTTCAAGCTACTCCTCCATTCACATGGGGAGGGAGGGTGATTTTTGCCAATTGCCTCTTCCAAATTCAGCCCCCTCCCACACCACCCCAAGGGGTCCCCCAATCCCCAGAAACATTTTTTTCAGGGAGTACTGGGGAACTGCAGTGGGACAACGGTATCCCATAACTCAAAAGGACCCAAGCAGTACATATTTTAAAATAAAAGTGTTGAAAGGCATAATCCTACGTCTGTATATAGTCAGTTACCAAAGGGAAACTTTTAAACTTTTCTACAAACACCTGTTTGTCTCCTTGAAGGGCACTGTGAGAAGGGGTCAGGAGGAATCCTTTCCAGAATGGCAAGGTGCCATCTGTCTAACTAGAAGTGACACATTGCATAGAAAGCAGGCCACTCTGCCCAACAGTGAATAAAGGCAGGGTGAAAGACACATTGGATTTGAGTCTCTGCCACCAAGAAAGAGAAAGAAAACTGGGAGCTAACAAATCAGCATACAAGAATTGAAGCAGGAGTGAAAGAGGCAGCAGCAGAGAGAGTGAGGATGAATGGAAGCCTGTAAAAGAGTGTGAGCACATGAAGCTGCAATCAGAGCCTCATCTAAGGGTGGGGAGACTGGAATAGAGGACACAAAGGGAGTGTAAATGTGTGAGAGAGCATGAAATGGGGAAGAACAAGCAGAGAGCCAGGTAGCGCACAGGCAAAAACCTTGGAAAGCAAAAGGAGGCAGGAGTAAGCTATGGACTAGAGCAGAACAGGGAGAAAGAGGTTCGCCTGTGGTGAATTAAGAGAGGATAGGTTACTGCTGAGCAAGCATTACCAAAGGGGAAAGAAACAGATCAGAGAGGAAGTTTTTTAAACTTAGGGGGAAGCATACCCCAGGGGCTGGTGATGTGGTAAGAGTAAAAGCAAACAGGCATAAGGGGATGCCTACTGATGGAAAGAACCTCCACCTCAAAGTGGGGCAGGGCTCACCAGATGGTTATGGCCATAAGAGACATGCTGGAATTTGGGACCCACAAGGAGGGTAAGAAGCATAACATTCTGCGGTCTGTTTATTGCAGAATTGCCAAGTCTTAAGAGAGAGGATAGAGCAAATTTGGGACATGATGCAGGGCAAGATTCATATGCCTCATCTATGTGTATTGCAGTACAATTTGTGGTAATCTGGGTTTTAATGGTAATAATCTGACCTGTATTCTTGTATTTGAAATATGAGCTACAATTCCCAGAGTACCCTGGGATTGCTAAACCACTCTGAGAATTGTAGCTTTGTGAGAGGAATAGGGATCTCCCCAAAACTCTCAGGCCCCTTAAAAAGCTACACTTCCAGATATTATTTGCAGGAAGGCATGACTTCTTAAAGTCATATGATACTGCTTTAAATTTATAGGGCATTTAAACAATTTGTCCATTGTTTGGTATGTTCTGCTTTGCACAAAATATTTTCCAAGTGAGTATCCAATTACTTAACTCCACTGTCAGAGGCAATATGCCTCTGAATACCAGTTTCTGGGAATCACAAGTGGGGCGAGTGGTGTTGCATTCCAGTCCTGCTTGCAGGTTTTCTGTTGGCACCTGGTTGGCTGCTGTGAAAATAGGATGCTAGACTAAATGGACCTGACCCAGCAGAGTCTTTTTAATATAATTTTATTCCTGTTTAATTCCTCTTTCACTTCTGTTTCAGTTCCAACCCAAATACTGTAGTTTGTTGTCCCCATTCTTTAAATTATCCTCCCTTCCAGCTCATATCCCACAACGGAGCCATGGCAATCTGCTTTTCTGTATTTTTGAGAACTGCCGAAGGCAACATATTTTCAAAATGTTGGTGCCCCTTTTCCAAACAAATAGTTATTTTATCCCCCCACCCTTTCCAACCACCTTTTGCCCAAATGAATGCTGGATAGCTAAAGATTCCCTGTTGTCCAGTATCCTCGCTCCCCAACAAACTAGGGAAAGATAAAATATAAAATAGCATATCTTTTTTTCTGCTGCAGCAGTTCTCAGATGAACCCAAAATGAGCAGCCAGCCTGGCCGTCTCCCAGCTATAGAGACACTGGCCAGAGATGGAGATTGTTCTCAGAGAGGAAGGCCTGATCTTGCTCAGCAGCAATTGATCCCAGATGTCATTACCCAATGTCATCCACTTCTGACCCAACCTGTCAAGGTGTCTCAGCTCCCTCACTGGTTGGTTGAGCTTCATCCAGGCAAAGCACTGCTGGTAAACCATTCTCCCTATTCATAGATTTTTATTATTGTGCCAGCAGCAGATTGATTAGCTCTCTAGAGCTCTCAGGTGTACCTGAACTCAAGGGGAAGGATTCTAAGAGAATACTGTATAACCTTACCTACATGCATTTCCTGGCATCTTCATCATGATTTAAATTATGTTTCATTTCTGCAGATAACTGAAAGTTCAGGCACTGGCAGTCCAATTCCTATGTGTTTATACAGATGCGCCTCACTGAGGGTTGCACCAGAGTAAGCATGCTCAGGATTGCAGCAGTTAGCCCGCAACTTGCAAGCATTTAACTTGTGCGCATTTAGCTTTATGCACTTGGCAAATAAATAAATGAATGAAAAGGGGGCAGAAAGGGGAAGCGCATCCAGGAAAATAGACTTTGGCAATCCCACCCGCTATTGAACCCACTGTGTTTTGACTATACATGATTTTGGCTTTAGGCACGATCCCTGGAATGTAACCCCCACTTAAGTTGCAGGCTTACCGTACTCACATAATTTTGTTTGTGCAACATGCACTGTCAGGTTTGAAAGCAATGGGAAGGAAATTCAGTAGTGATGACATATGAAGTACAGGCGGCGACCATTTTGTGCACATCCAATTGACGCACGACTGCTGACTGCAGATGGCGGGAGTAACAGGGCAGGGTGGGTTTATGTGTGCTCTGCCAACGTGTGTGAGAGCCAGGAATGGAACCCCACCATGAAATGGTCACTGCCTGTATCTGCAGATCTGCCCGGCTTCTGGGTGCAGCAACTCTAGTAATGTAGGGCAGGGCCGTAGCTGGGGGTGGTGAGGAAGGCCCCCGCCAGGGGCGCAGGCGAGGGGGGGTGCACAAAATTGGCTTTAAAATATGTTGATAAATATGTATGTATTTTAGGGGGTTGGAGGAGAGGCAGAAAGAAGAGCTCATTTGTCCATGGCTAGGGGGCGCAATCTGGACGGTTCTGCCAGGGGCGCAAGATCACCTAGCTACAGCTCTGATGTAGGGGCATTTCCAGATGATCTCTTTATTGAGGATTCATTCTGATTAGTTGGCATTGCGTCAAAACAGCTGTTACCCCACACTTTTCAGTGCATTTTCCTGTCACTTTATTGCAAAAAGTCAGATCCTTGGGAGAAGGAAGTTTGTTGTGCAAAATTGTTGGCATCTGTCTCGATGGCATCTGGAAGAGTGTGCCTATTAGGCGTGAAGTCAAACCATTGAGGAGTTACAGCACCTGCTGTGGCCGTAGAGACCAATATATGAGAGACAGATGTTTTGTTGCAGCCAGCGGTGGAGGAAGCCGCTCGGGCAACTGGGGCGGTGTGAGCCACACATAGGGGAGGGAGTCTGCCTGTTTCCTCCCACTCAGCCGCCCTACAGCTGGGGTGGAGGCGGCAGGCAGACATTTGGGCAGCGCGGAGTCTGCACTCACTCAAGCTACCACGTCTTTCCCAGGAGAGATGCGTGGCTCAGGTGTGCTGCAGGCCCCGTGGTGAGTGCCGCCCGGCATTTTGTCACCCCCTCAGTGGTGACTCCCAGAGCGGACTGGGGTGCACCCACCACACCCCCCTTCCTCCACCCCTGGCTGCAGCAGGGGGAGATTAAGGTGTCTGATTGTGCAGATGCACCATGGCGGTTCTTTTTTGTGCTTCTCCCAGCAGTCATTTCTCCTCTGGTCACTGCTGTGGATACATTGATTGCAGTTGATACCTGATCGTGGATACCTGATTGCAGTCGTCTGCAAGGGATTCCCACACAGTGAGGTTAATGTTGCCAACATTCATGTCACATCTGTAGACGTCAACACAGAATTGATTGAATCCCACCTGAAAATAGCAACAGTCTGGACAGGTCTAAAGATACACCTGTGACCCAAAGGTGCCTTCTGCCATGCCCATATGTTTCAAATGCATGCTTGTCCTGAGGGCTTTTGCATCCCTTGCTTTCTCCTTCCACCCTCATTTTTTTCACATGGTCAATTTCTTTGTGAGAAGGAAGTACTAGAAATGTGAAATGCTTTTTGCAACCCTGCTTTATTTGCAAATATGCATATTGAGTTGCAGGGCAGGGGAGCATATGGGCATTTTTATGTATTTAAAAAAGGTGCTTAAAACTTCACTTTCACTATATCTTTTAAATTTTCAAATGTACAGACCATACAAGCCTCCCTTATATTGTGGTTGAATGTTTATTGTATTTGAGTGAATTACAATTCAGCTGTACTTGTTTCAGCAATTACAACTGGATTTCTTTTCCTTCTAAAGAGAAAAAAATGCAAGTATAAGAGTGTGTCAGAAAGCAGCAACATTAATTAGCATTAACAAAATGGGGTTTTTATTTACATATTTAGTAGAGTTGTTACCTAAACATGAAAGGCAATGTAAGCTATCACCATCTTTACCCTATGACAGTTACCTGACTGGGGAAATGAGATGTCTCTATTGTATTACTATTCCATTTTTGTTTTGCTATTAGTCACTCCAAATTTTGCAGAACTAGTTGAGGTATAACTATACTAAATTCAAAAGAAAATATGTGGTTATTTGCCATGATGGTTCTTGTTGACTGTGTGTTTATTTTTTCAGAGGTATCATTTTCAGAAAAGGAAGACATTTGTAGAGTTTATTCTTACTGATAAATGTTTTCCTTGAGAGTATCAGATAACAACAACTTGAATACCCACCACAAGGCTAAATGTTACTTGGTAGGCTATATATGCTATTACTATTTTTTACTGTATGACAGGTACTTGAGCTTCTTGAATTCACAGCAATAAATGAAATAAATGTATCCATTGCATTACTGGTCCATTGAGCCAATTAGTCATTTTACCTCACTTGGATAATGGAGATAAAATTCTATTAATGGTCTACTGAGACAGCTAGTATTGTGACTTCATTGGCTTTGCACCAGTGAAACAGAAGTAAAATCTTGGATCCTATTATTGACCTTTTGAGCTAGCCAAATAGACTATCTGCAATAGATAGCACATTTTAAAATAAAAGGAATTGCTGCAAAAAAAAAAAAAAAAAAAAGCCACAGGCACTGTAAAATACTGAGTTAAGGAATTAATATCAGGCAGATGTTTTAAATCTTCTTAAGTGTTTGCCTCAGATAATTTTCAGACAATTTCTTTTTAAAGCATCCCTGCCACATATACAACACTTTAATCTCCAGGATTATACTAAACCTCATTAATCTAATGCAAATATTCTCTAGTTTTAGTTCCCATCATTTGTTTATGATGATTAGAATTTTTCTGTGTACATTAATTACACTCCAACATGGCTATAATTATGATTCCAAATCCTGTATTCATGTTATATAGAGCAACCAATAGTCTGCTATCTGGAATAAATCAATCAGGAAAATAAGTTTTATGGAGTTTTGCTTTGCAACAAAAGGTTTTGACCACAGTCCACATTTTTGAAAGAAAGCTTGACCTTTGTGGCTGAGAACCAGCAGAACCTGCATTGCTTCTGCAGGGGCAAGTCCTGTCTCACAAACCCATTAGACTCCTGAGTAAGCCTAGTAGTCCTGGAACTAGAGGAGAGGTTCTCTTGAGGATCAGGAATTGGTTAACTAACATGAAGCACAGATGTCATGGACTGGCTGGATGGATGCCAAGGAATGGTGGGAGGTGCCAGCTGGGGAACCCCCAAGGGAAGAAGGTTTAGAGTTTGAGGGCTGGTGGTGACAATGAGTGGTCAGAGGGAGAAGAGGGAGCAGACTGGGAGAGGTAGGTTTTGGAAGCAGAAGAGGTAACTGGGTTTACTGAGCAGGAAGAGTCTGTCAGGAAGCAATCCAGAAGCAGAAGCAGGGGAGGAGGGAGGCCAAGAGGCAGAGATGAGTCAGGCTGCTGAAGAAGCCAGGGGGTCTCCTAGAACGAGAACCAGAAGAGGTATGAAGAGGAAGGAGCAGAGACAGGCACGGCGACACAGTCTCAGATTGCTTGGAAAGGACATGAGAGAGGAAGAGACTTAGACAACTATGGGAAGGTGGGGGATCTCCAGCCCCAACAACTGCTTCATAGAGGCAAGATCTACTGGGATGAATTGCTGTGCTCACTAGGCCTCCTGGGTTGAACTTGTTTCCTTGAATAAAGAGTTAACTTCACTGATGCCATGTGATTTACTGCTGACACCTGCTCCTGATAACAGAGTAGAAATTGCTCTTGAGATCTGTGCTTTTGAACCTGTTAGGAGTTAGCAGTGAAGTGGCCAGGTTTGTTGGTGATAATAAGGGTGGATCCACACACAGGAAAACCCCCCACTATAAATAAGTCAGAAATTAAATTGTTATAGCAAAAAGGAAAAAAACGTTATGTAAAAATTGCATAGAAATTTCTTTTGCTCTCTAGTGTCATCTGGTGTTGCATGTTTTTAAAAAATTCAAATATTGTTTTTTAACTAATTTAGCTGAGTCCTAAATTGTTCAGGGTGGTTAAAACAAAAAGAGATTGTGAAGATCCTATAGCAGACACGATCACTTAATACCACCAATTAATAATGCAGCGGACCCACTCCAGCTAACTCACCCCAATTAAATATAGTGCACCCACCTCACGGTACACCAGTTACATTAATTTCTAAAATTTACCACAGATTATCCAGTGGGGGACTTGTGTGAGGGAAAACTTAATGATTTAGAGTCTCAGGCAGGAGTTGATCAAACAAACAAGAAAAGTTTTATTAAACAAAAGGAAGTTTATGAAACAAAGTGGGTCAGGAAACGTGTTCTTTCAGATAGAAGTTAACTTATTTACTTTAACTATAAGATGTCTCAGGCTTAAACAAAATATTATAGGCACAAGTCTTCTTAAACTTCAGTTACTGAAAATCAGTTGGGACGCTTCAGGTACAGTAGATAAATATCAAGTTTCCAGAATAGATGGTAAAATGTTCAATTCAGTTTCTGTCACTTAGATATTACAGTTAAATACTTTCAACACCATATCGCTTCCTTCACAGCTTAATACTGTGGTTCATGTGCAAGGGGCACTTTTCCTCAGTTACCCACTCTCTTAACCATCCCACACCTGAGGTCTTCTAAATGGTATAATAGATCCAGGAGATCACCTCACCCCTTGTTGCTGGTTGGGAGTCTTCAGTACTGAAATATACTCGGAGTCGAGAGTGGATTTCATGCTCTTTATTCAGCTCATAGTGGTGAGGAGGAATGGAAGGTCCCCCAGAATGTCTGCTTTATATACATTATTTACACAATGGGCCCCACGTGATTGGCTAATTCACCTGTAGGCCAATCTGGTTGTGGATTCACTTCCACCTGGAGCTGGATTGGGTGGCTCCTGTGGATCAATCAGACTGCTGCATTCTGGACCCTATTGTTCTAGGACCAATCAGACTGCTGTATTCTGGACCCTATTGTTCTAGGACCAATCAGAATGCTGCCTTTTGGATCCTATTCAACTCAGTACATAACAAGTACCTAGAGGAACTCTCCTCTTCTGGCTATACTGACACACAAGAAGCCTAAATTTCCACAGGATCTACCTCTCCTGGCTCACTCAGCCCTCCTAGGACACTCCTGTCTATATACCTTTCCCAGACCCTCAGCCCAGTCTCCCTATCCAAGCTGCAAGGCTCTGTCCTCTCGCTATGGATAGTCTCCTTAGTGTGTATGTTTAACTCAGGGAGTGAGATAGAGAGAACTGGTTCTGCCTCCCAACCTGAAACCTGTCTAACATTTCAAATCAAATCCTATCCGTCTTCTCAAATCCAACCCTATCTCTCAAAACCAAACCCTATCTCTCAACCTGAACCTTAGGTAAAGGTAAAGGTACCCCTGACCATTAGGTCCAGTCACAGACGACTCTAGGATTGCGCGCTCATCTTGCTCTATAGGCCGAGGGAGCTGGCGTTTGTCCGCAGCAGCTTCCGGGTCTCTCCCTCAGAAACTGCTCCTTTTATTCTCCCCCCCAAGTGTTGCCCCCCCCCCTTTGTGTCTAGCTGACTCTGCAGCCAATCAGAGAGCGGTTCCAGCACTCTGGTGGAATTTCAGGCAGACTGCATCACAAGACTCTGGTCTGGCTCTGCTGTCTGTCACAAGCCCCCAAAGGACCTCTTCAAACAGAATGAATGGCAATATGGCAAATTAAATTCAATGCAAAAGGTGTAAAGTGAAGCATGTCAGGGCAAAAGAATTTATTTTCATATATAAGGTCATGGGGTCTGAACTGGCTAAGCAGAAAAGAGACCTTGGAGTCGCAGTGGAAAGCTCAATGAAGATGTCGACCCAGCGTGTGAAAAAGGCAAATTCCATGCTAGTGGATCATTCTGAAAGGAACTGATTGTAGAACTGGAAGAGGTTCAGAAATGGCCAACCAAAATGATCAAGGGGATGGAGTAACTCCCTTACGGGGAAAGATTACAGCATTGGGGACTTTTTTGTTTAGAGGAAAATGTGATTAAGAGGTTAATTCTTCCCATAAATGTCATTTATGGGAAGAATTAACCTCTATGGGAACCCTGTCATCCTCAGCCACCCCAAAGTCTCTTACTTCCTGAAATAACCCTACCTCCTGGAATGCCTCTTATTTAAGCACTTCCTCAGAACTTCCTCAGAACTCAATGTTTACAGGTAGCCTTCCGCTTATTCCCCTAATCCAGCTGCATTATTCTAACTGAAATTAATACACATTCTTCCCTTGCTTACTTTTGTCTCCATTTTACCCCTTCCTGTTTTGGTTCCCTGTAGGAACCTTGGAGCATACTCCCCCTCCCCCCACAAAAGTACACTATCATGTTTTTGTAAACAAGCTTTGCGAGGTGGGATATATATATATATATATATATATATATATAATCACAAGCAGTATATATATATTATAGAATATATATATATTATGAAATAATGAATTAAATAAATAAATATTTATCTGACTGGGAAATGCAACCAGATGGGAGGGGTATAAATAATGAATTATTATGATAATAAATTATTATACCACAAGGAGTCTGCTGTTATATGTCCCACAAGATGCCTTTAAAACCCATCCCCAGTTAATGTCATATATTCAATTTCCTCAGAAAAATAAGTGGATTTTACTGGTAAGATTAACATCAGATTGGAAAGACTTATAATGCTGCATCTGATTCTGATCAACATTTCCATCAGTTTATTGGTTAAAGCAGCTGGCAATATATAAGCTACTCAAAACCAAACAAAAAATGCAGGATTCAACAGACTTTGTTACTCCAAAGGGGTGGGCACTGCAGGGAAGAGGTTTTGGGTTAACCCCTTTAACAGTAATTCAGCAGTGAATTTAACAAGAGGCTTAGAATGATCAAGGATGCTGTAGTTTCACTCGAGGTGGCAAATCCTTCATTGATCAGAGGGACTAGATGACCTCCATAGTCTTTTCTAACTCAGTGGTTGTATGTGCTATCCTGCCTCGTAACGGGCCAGTGTATTTCAGCAGGATTCCAAAAGTTACACTACCTATATAACTTTCTGAATCAATTCCGAGGTGCTATCTTTGATCCTAATATTCTTTGGGCCTCCAACTGGCTCTTCCCCATGGTCTCATCACACTCCTATCACATTCTCTGTGTTTGGCCAAAAAATCATCGACTATTCCATTAGTTTATGTGTACTACTAGCTCATACTTTTATTTGTTTGTAAGCTGCTTTGAATACCATGTGAACAGCGGAAAATGCGCCACATGAATATATAAATAAGGCTGAGATCCCATGTACACTTACTTGGGAGTATGCTGCATTTGAACCCAGTGAGAGTGACTTCCAAGTAAATATGCATAGGATTAGGCTGCAAATACCAATTTGGCACAATGGTTCCATACAAAGAGATGTGCATTGTTGACTGTTCCACAGTTGTAGAGTTCCTGTTTGAAACCTATGGTAAAATATTTGTATTTTGATGCATTTCTAAGGGCCAGGATTAAACTTACATTGAATATGTGTGTTTGTTTTTATTCTGGTTTGGACTTTCATTTTGAATATCTTACCTTCTATAGTTTTTGTATTTTATTTATACCTTCTTGTTTATATATGCTGTGAGTGGATTCGAATTATTGACGAAGAGCTTAATGTCAAAACAAGTTATATTAAAATGATTTTCAGTAGTTATACTTTTTGGTTCTTATAATCAATGACTTCTGCACTATTTGGAAGATCTGCTAGTGAAATCTCACTGTTTATCACTATTATTAAACTAGAAGAGTTAATTAATCTGTGTAATCTAATATTTTAAAAGTTGCTGTATGAAATGCCACTGAACTTTGCAAAACAGCACAAGGTCCTTTAGAGTGTATGCATGAAAAACACAGGTGTATGCATATTTTTGTTTATGGTGAGCAACTGTGTTATGGTTTGTGAATTTGATACTCTGTCAGTTTATTAACATTAATTGCCAAGCTCCTATCATGGCCCTTAGCAATGCAACTGCAAAGCCTGTGTACATGCACTGAAAGTGAAAGTGGGTACAGTACTGTCATGTGTTTTTGCTGTATGTATTTTAAAGCAATGCAGGTGTGTGAACCTGCAGAGTGATGCAGGGTTATGCAATGCAATGAGTGAATGTGAATGGAATGTGGGAGAATGCATCGCAGTGTGTTTGCATGTGCTATACATCAGTAATGAGCAAAATTAAACGACCAAAGCTCTTGTGGTTTGAATTTAGCTGTTCCAAATACCTGAACGCTGTATTTCTCTTCTTCCATTTCACAACCTTTCTACGCCCTGCCATACCAATAAACTCCCATTGGGCATATGGAGCGTGCATACAATACAGAGCAGGAAACGTGGTTGCAATGTGAATGAGTCTCTGAGCGATGTGTTTGGAGGGCGAGAATCTGCCCGTCAAATGCAGTAAGTGCGCGTGCAGTTGCCTGCACGTATGAATGCAGTGCAGTATGTGCCAGTGCAGCGTGATGCAGTCAAGTACGTGTGGATGTAAAAATGGTGACTGATGTTGGTGTGGGTGCAGTGCAGGTACATGCCGGAAAATGCCGGCATGTTCCGACTGCTCCAGGTCCCCGAATATTCCTGCCGTTTCATTTAGTACGGAAAAGAAGCAATGGGGATTCTGAAGACAGGCGAGATTCAGGTATTTTCTGCGGCGGGGAAAGGAAAGAAAGGGGGGAAAGCACCCTGTTCGGATTCCCCCAGCACCGGTACAGCAGGACCTCCCCCAACGCTCCTCGCAGCCCAATCGGATCCGACGGAGGAGGCGGAAAAGAAACAGAACCAAACGAGCCAAGGCATGGCCCGCTCTCCCGGCGCTCGATTGCTGCTGCCTGAGCCCAGCACTTGAGAAGTCCTCCTCCGGCCAGGAACTCGCCCGCGTTCTTTTCGGCTCCGCCCCGCGCCGAGCCTGGTTCGTCCATTTTCCCCGAGGCTCCTCCCCCTCCCCGCCCCGCTCCATGCACTTCTGCTTCGCAGCCCCGCCCCCGCGCCGCCCCCTCTCCCCGCTGGCTCCGCCTCCCGCGCGTTCCCTTCTCCCCTCCTCCTCCTCCCCCTTCCCCGCTCTCGCGCTCCTTCTCCCCCCCCTAATTTCCCCCCCACCCGCCTCCCTGTCAGTGCGGTGGCTGCGCTGGGAAACATGGCGTCGGAGGGGATGATTTTAACGAACCACGACCACCAAATCCGCGTCGGGGTCCTCACAGGTAACGAACCGCGACCGCGAAGCGGGGCAGAGGTGGCTACGGGTCGGGGCTCGCGGTCAGGCCGCTCCACGCTGGGTGTCCCCTCAGCCGCCGCCGCCGCCTCCGTCGTGCCGCTGCCAGCTCCATTGCCACTGCCTCAACCGCCACCTCCTCCTCCTCCTTTCCCGGCCGTGGCTCCGACGCCGCTGCACCCGGAGCCCGAGCGCCCCTCGCCGGCTCGCGTGTGTGCTCTCTCTCCCTTCGCCCCCCACCACCCCCGGCTTCCTTCCGAGCTCGGCCTCGGCAGCGTCCCCGGCGTCGCCGGCTGAGGTGGAAGAGAGGGAGGACGGGAAAAGCTGGCTTGGCGGGCGAGCGAGAGTAAGGCTGCTGCTGGTGGGATTGGGCGCTGCTGTTGCTGCCGCATGCGGGCGGGAGGCTGTTCAGTGCCGCAGCCTCGAGTTCTCCGCTCCCGCTGGGGACTGGCCCGTAAATAACCCGCGTGGAGGGAGGAAGGCAGGCGATTGGGGGGGGGGATAAAAAAGGGAGAAGCGGCGGTGTTGGGTTTGCCTCGGGCGCCGAGGGAGATCCAGGTGCTCAGGGAAAGCGGATGCATGGCCAGGAGCGGCATGCTCCCCTTGGCTTCCCACAGGCCCCGGAGGAATCCGAGCTGGGCACCCCTCTCCGCTTTCACCGGGGAGGGGATCGCCTTCAGCTTGGGCCGAGGTGGCATTCCTTTGCAAAATTTTCCTTTCTTCACACTGGGTCCTTTTCATTCCGGAGGAGGCTGTGTGTGTGTGTGTGTGTGTGTGTGTGTGTTTGGAGGCGTGGGGGGAGGGGGGTTGCTAATGGGTGCAGGGCTATTTCCAAACGCTGGATGCCGCCCCCACCAGTAACATGCCCTTGGTCACCCCCCTCCCCTCGTTTACCCCCCCCCCTTAGTGGGACCGATCTCCCCCACTGCGCTGCCCAGAGGGAGAAGCAGCAGCCGGCGCCTCGTAACCAACCGCCTCCACCTCTCGTCCGCTCGAGCGGGCAAGTGAGCAGCGAAGGCAGCAGCCAGGGACCCGCTACCGACGCCTCCACACTTTCTTTGGGTGGCACGGCAGAAGGGATTGGGCCCAGCCTTGCCACCCAGAGGGCGACTCTGTGAGCTGGGTGGCTGCTGTTGGCTCTCCTAACCAGGTGGACAGAAGCAAAGGAAGCTGCAAGGAGCAGCTGCTGCTGTCCTGTGGTGGATTGAATTGGTTCCATTGCACTGGCCAGAGGGAGCGGGGAAGAGTTGGGTGGCATTGACTGCTTGTTGCCCTGGTTACTTAAGTGCACAGGTGACCAAGCAACAGAGGTGGCAGGTCATGTGTTGATTGGAATTGAACCCAGAAGGCCCAGTCCTCCCAGCTGTGCCAACTAGAGAAAAGGAGTGATTGAGTAGGGGCAGTCACTCTTGCTTGCCACTGCCACTTGCTCACCAGCCCACCCAAGCAGCCACTGCCACTTGTTTCCCGGCTCTCTCTGAGCAGCAGTGTTGGAACCAATTCTCACCATCACCTGAAGACAGAGGTTGGTTAAGTGTTCCCCTTGCTGCCTGCTTTGTGCCCCACTGGAGGAAGGTGGCCTGTACACAGAAGCAGGGAACCAATGCATCTTGTGTGGTGACTTTTCTTTTTTGGCTTGTGGCATTCAGAGGCAGATAGATACTTAGGGTTGGTGTCAGTGCGTGTGCCTAAGAGGCTGGGATCTTGGCAGTTGCCCAATGGGGCTGATCTCCAATACCAGCCTTCTGTTCACTTGGGAATTTTCTTCCAGGGCATAGCTCTCTAGTGAGTATGTAGTGTGGAGCTTTGATCCCCCCCTCCCATTTCTCTTTTTGGTGATATGGCTGCCTAGATGTCTGTCTTAGATAGCTGAAGACAAAGCTAGAGGGTTTGAATGATCTATGAGATTAAATTGGATGTGTGTGTGATGATCAGTAGGAGGGGGAGGCAGGCCAGTGGGAGTTGGAAAACCCTAGAGATTTTTCTTGCACATATTTTCATATTCCTTTTAATTGAGACTGGGTGAGAGCCACTCTGTCCCCTGAAGGAATCTTGTTACAGAATGTGAGAAGATAAAACAGCTGAATGAGAAATAGAACAGCAAAGTATTATTTTTTTGCCTTGTGGTATTAAATAAAAATGCCTCTCTTCTTAGAAAAAAAGGTTCTGTATTCATGTACTGCGTACTTGGCTGCCCCAGATTTTGCGGGAGCCTATGGCCTGCCTATGAATAGCAACTTGGAACCTTCCTGAGTGTGAATGTGACTGGGAAATCCCAGTCTGATGATGCGCTGTTCTCTTCTCTTGGTACTGAAACTACCAGCCTCTGATTTTCATCTTCAGTAGCTGCCAATAGAATGTAGTTGTTAGGCTTGAAATTCTCTTCCTTTTCCTTCTGTCAAGCCTTTCTTGCAAGAATATTGTGGCAGTGTACAAAGTTCTAGAAGCCGCTGCTGTAAGAAAAACATAAATCTTAATGATGCTTCGGCATTGTAGACAACTGGATCGTTAAATATGGCAGATGTGGTTTGGCAAGGTATGAAATTCAAACTGCTGGAATTGTTTTGTCTTCCTATTTGCATATTTTCCTTATCTATACTCTCAGAGGCAGGGGTTCTTACAGAAGTCACATAAATGTCTAGGGGGAAGTATATGCAAATACATTTTGAATTTTGTTTTGTGGGGCCAGGTTTACTTTATTAAATGGTAGTTCTGACTGTCTTTATGTTGCATTTGGGAATAAAGCAAACCCAATTGTTTGACTTCATCATTTTTAAGAAAAATTATAAAAACAAATGATGGTTGTACATGATATATGCTTCTTGAAAAGTAATCTGTCTTAGTGTAATGATTTTCCTGCAAGTGTTGCAAAATTTCTTTATTTGTCTGGTTGGTGTAATTCCTATTCTACAGAAAGATGTGAAACTGATTCAAAATACATATTATTTTAACCTGAATGTTTTCTGTGTCTTTTAAGTTTTGCCTCCTGTAATTTAATAATTACAGTTTGATGGATGTTTATTAGAATTGCAGATGGAATCTGTAGGTATTATCAAAGTAATTTATGATGTAGAACCAATTTTAATTCCTCTGGATTTGGTATAATCATCGCTACTGTTTCTTATGTAGCATTTTAGAAATAATTGGAAGTCAGTTGTTTCATATTCATAAAGTTTATAAAAGAGTCTATAAGCATCAATATTTTAATGTACTATAAGTGTTGCATTGATTGGTTAGGCAAATGCTAAAAGTACTGATAGGTTTTTCATAGCAATTATATTGAAGTATGTTATTATTCTTTCCTTTCATTGTGAGACAGATACAGTAGTTCTATAGTGAATAGTATGAAGGTATCCTGTGTGTTTAAGAGCTTTGTCCACAAAACTCTACCTGTTTTATATGTGATCTTTGATAGCATTGTTTGTCAAGACATTTAAAAATACGATTAAAAATATAATTTGATGTAAAAGTTAAATCCTTACCTTTTGGTTACTCCCACAATTCAATTCAAATTTTAAAAAATGTCTTAGTGCTTTCTGAAAGTTGTCAGGTTAGAGCTAAATTTCTAAATTTTTGGGGAAGTTAGTTAATCAACTGTAGGGCAACCAGTAGGAATGTCCCGTAGATTAGTGCAGTATATTGCTGTTATCATGGTTGAGGGTGTTTGGTTAACTTTAGACACTGCAACAATACCAGGTCTCCTGGCTATGTTAGGCCCTGTCCAGAATGTGTTCAGGGACCTAGAAAAATATTCAAACTTCTTTAGCACAACTCCCCCGCCTCCCAGGCCTGTCTAATTCCTTAAAGTTTCTTAAGGTTGCAGTCCTATGCTCATTTAACCTGGAAACAAGGCCCATTAAACTTGGTGGGCCTTGCTTCTGAGTAGACGTATAGAATTTCATTGTAAGATCCTTCAAGTGAATGTTTCATGGGTATACAAATAATTACTGGAACATGTAGTATTACTTGACCAGTGCTGCTATAATATAGAACGTGGTTGGAATGTAGGCTAATATATGTCTTGTGATAGTTTGGTATTTAGAAATAAATGGTTATAATTTATTTTTCTGTTCACTTTTGAACAGTAAATAATGTTATTAACATCTATGCTCTTTTTTGTGAATGTTGATCACTTTGAACTTTTTGGCATAGCTGATCTCAGTTCAGTGGCTGCAGAAGTGTAGCCTGGAAATAATAGTTAATAGCTAGAACCATTGAGTGATGGATTTGCTACCATAGTGAAATAAGGCTTGAGATATTCCTCATCACCAAGGAGTTCTGAGTACTACATGTAGTCTATCCTGAAATTATTAAGTTAGTAAACTTACATCCTAGTCTTAAGCAGGATTTTGGAAGTAAGTTCCATTAATGCCATGGAACTTGTTTCCTGATATATGTGAATATGGTTCAGATTCTGACTGGTCATCTACCATGTAATTGGAAAACAATCATAATGCTGCAAAAATCATCACTTTCTCTTGGTTTCAGATAAGAGAAGGTTTCAGTTGCTGTAAAAAAAACCTACTGTATGCACTTACTTTAAGCATCCATTGGCCAGGAATGATTTCAATTAAAACCACACTATGTGTTTTCCACCAGAACACTCTTACTTAATTTTTTTCCTACCCAGGAATCATAGGCATAGTTCTGGTGTAATCTAGGGCATGCTGCTGTCAATTTCATCACCCCCTTGGTGGAAGGTAAGTAGTTAGGACTTCCATACTCAGTGCAAGTGCAGCAACCATATTTAATGGGCACAGGGAGAATAAATGGCATATTTACTTTGCCAATGTGTTCTTTCAAGTCAAATCCATACTCCAATAGTGGTTTTTGTTCTTTGCAAAGATAAGGTAATGGCAAAGTTTTCTAAGCCAGGGGTTCCCAAACTTTCTACCCCACAGCCCACTTGAAAGGGCAGAAAATTGCAGAAGCCTATCACTCACAAAACAGGGGCACACAGCCTGTCAATAACGATGGCAGATAGAGGAAGTATTTGACATCATCCGTTGGCAATTGCCAACATAATTTTCTATTAATATCAAATCAATAGGAGGGGGTGGGGCAGGCAAGTGAGGAGGGACTTGGCAGACGGTAGCATTGAGGCCCAGCTGAAAATTACTCAGGACCCAGGCTCCCAGTTCACTGTCTGAGAATCACTGTTCTAAGGTGCTCACCCAGTATTTATTAAAGGGGAAAATTGCAATAGGAGTTGGGAGTTCAGCAACATCAGGAAGACCACAGCTTCCCATGCTTTTAGTTCATGCACTGCTTGTCTTCACGGAGGCATTTGGTTTCCCATTGTGGCAAACAGGATGTTGGACTTTATGGACCTTTGGACTGAGCCAGCAGAGCATTCCTATGTGTGTCTTGTTTACAGCCTTCCATAATCACAATTTGGAAAGCCATTTTAGGTGCACCCAAGGGCCTGAGCATTCTGAGTGGAACTTCTGACATCTTTCTTTGACCAGTAGAGCTCTCTTGCTCCATCATACACTTTTGAAACTAATCTCAACACACACACCCTTTTTAAAAAGAAACAGTTTTGTGGTTCAGGATTCAAAAGCCCTGCTTGGTATACTGAGTCAGCTGGGGTGCTGTTTGGTACTTTTCATAGGATGTGAAGCTGGGAACTTCTATTTCTCCCTGGATTCAATATAATGTACTATTGGCATTCCTCTTCAAAGCAATGTCTATAGTTATAAACTTATAAACAGATGCATTTGCACATTAAACACATACGCACACATACTGATTACACATTCAAGTATGCATCCAGTCATCATGTAATTACATCTTATTCTTAACACTCCATCTTATCTTGACATAGGAATGTAAATACTATGCTTGACATTTAGTTCTAATCTAGTTGTCTAGGGTCTCTATTGGACAGAGTACAAGGAGTAAGATTGGAATGTACAGGTAAACAGGTACATATAATCTCATAATTTATTATTTCTAGATGTTTGGTGCCAGATACTGTTTAACTTGCTAAGCAACTCCCTCTAATGTTTTAACCCTAGAATATATGTATCTTTTTCATGTATACTGGAGTAGAAGATAACATTTAGAGCATATTAATGCTATTATAATATGTGTCCTAAAGTTTCAGGAATCTGAAGGTATAGTTTAACTATTCCCTTCATAATATTAGGCAAGTTTTCTTCCCTCCCGAAATGGCGTTTCCATATGAGCAGTCAGTCAAGTGGGAACCGTGACTCATATGCTAAGTAAGCCTTTCCAGACCTGGTGAACTGCAACTCTGATTATCCCAAATTGTTAGCTATGGTGGCTGGGACTAATGGGAATTACAAAATGGCTCAGGGGTACCAGGTTGGAGACGGCTGTTTGTTAAATCATTCTCTCCCTCCCTATGATGGGATGCGGGTGGCACTGTGGTCTAAACCACTGAGTCTCTTGGGCTTGCCGATCAGAAGGTCAGCGGTTCAAATCTCTGCGACAAAGTGAGCTTGCATTGCTCTGTCCCAGCTTCTGTCAACCTAGCAGTTCAAAAGCACACCAGTGCAAGTAGATAAATAGGTATCGCTGCGGCAGGAAGGTAAACAGCATTTACGTGTACTCTCGCTTCTGCGACTGTGTTACATTGCACCAGAAGCAGTTTAGTCATGCTTGCCATATGACACGGAAATCTGTCTGTGGACAAACACTGGCTCCCTCGGCCTGAAACGAGATGAGCACCACACCCCATAGTTGTCTTTGACTGGACTTAACTGTCCAAGGGTCCTTTACCTTTTACCTATATATATGATGGAGAGGAAAGTGTGTATTATTATTGCTTGCCTTGCAGTATGCTAAGCCCCCAGATAGGTTTATAAGCTTACATTCAACCTGAGGGCTTTTTCTAGGAGATGCTGCTAAACTTTCTTCAGTCTTCTTTGTTTCTTAAATCAGAGTATTTCTTTGAGATTTTAGTGCTTTAAATTACCTTTGTTTTGGCAATTCACATTGTCACTTTGCCTCTTCCCCCCACCCCAAAATGAGATCACCATCTGATCCCAAAGTGAGATTGCTGGCTTCCTTCCATGTGCCACTTTGCCTTCCCTCCCTACCCCAAACATGTAAGTTCAAAGCTAGCACAATACCTTGCATAACACACACACACACACACACCAGTATTTGTAAATATTAATTTTTGCCACTATTGCAGGGGTTGAGCACTATATGTGTTTGTTGTGTCCAATTACGAATTGCTATTAAAAATGTGCTATTAACAGTGTGTCACAGATGTGAACTATGCATTAGTTCATGTGTTTCAAAAAAATAAATCAAACGTGCAACTTCAAAAAAAAGCGGCTAAACATTCTGTTGTGGCACTCACAACCTATGTTTCAGGAGCCATCTTGTGAATAGCTTATATATCTGCATTTCTTACATGGAAATGGAAGAGTCTGCCTTCGTGGGTGAAGTCAAACCATTGCAGAGTTTCAGCGCCAGCTGTGGCTCCAAATACAGGAGAGGTGTTTTGTTTCAGCTGGGGCAGATAAAGACATCAGTTATGGCAGATGAAAGCATTGGGTAGTGCTGACGCAGGTGTACCGTGCCATTTCTTCTTTCTGCGCTCCTCCCACTGGACATTCCTCCTCTGGTCACTGGGGGGATACACAACCTGATTGACTGTCTCTAGGTTGTGGTCATTTGCAAGGGATTCCAAATGTTGCCAGCCTTCATGTTGCATTTACAGACATCTTTGTAATGCAGGGTTGGTCAGTCAGTGGGCCTGGTGCCTGAAGCCAGCTCCCCATAGAGCTTGCGGATCCTGCCATCTTCCATTCTGTTGACATGACCAAGCCAGCATAGATGTTGCTGAGACAGGACTGTGAACATACAGGAGACATTTAAGACTCTGTCCTGCCATATGATGCCCAAAATCTTCCTGACACAGCGTGCATGTGGAAGGCGTTGAGGTGGGTTTAAGTTCCCCATGTCTCACTACCATAAAGCAGCATGCTCAACAAGCATGGTTGCTAGACCTTCTTCTTGGTATTGGTCGTTAGCATCACTTTCTCCCATACTTTTTTCTGGAAAGGCGAGTCATTGCCATAGCCGGCTTTGCCAGTATGCTTGTCCAGTTCAGCATTGGTTGAGAGGTTGCTAGTTATGGTGGAGCCAAGATAGACAAAATCGCCTACTACCTTAGGCATGTGGTCAGCGCTGCTAATGCGTGGAATGCAGAAAACGCCCTGTCCCAGAATGTTGGTATCTGTCAGGCTGATTGAAAGGTTTGGGCAGAATGGTGGATGAAACTGTAGAACTTCCTCAGAGTGTGCTGTCAAGAATGCATCATCTGCAAACAACATCTCTCTGATAAGGATCCACCGTACTTTTTAAAGATAAATATAGAGCCTATAATATAGATGTGTGGAAACAAACCGTATTATTTGAAAGAGTTTTACAAAAATGGATGACCACTTACCTTCAAGGAAATGCAAATTCATTTGTGAAATAGAAATACCATGCGTTACCAATTAAGGTCCTTTTAAACAAATTTCCAGGTTAAAAACGAAGTCATGAGGCAATTAACAATATATGATAAAATAACAGTCAAATAAAATATAACGGCAAATGGATTAATATCATATTTGTCTAAATCTATTATTGAGGTTAGGGACGCAGGTGGTGCTGTGGGTTAAACCACAGAGCCTAGGACTTGCTGATCAGAAGGTCAGTGGTTTGAATCCCCCGCGACGGGGTGAGCTCCCGTTGCTTGGTCCCAGCTCCTGCCCACCTAGCAGTTCGAAAGCACATCTGTGCAAATAGATAAATAGGTACTGCTCCGGCGGGAAGGTAAACGGTGTTTACGTGCGCTGCTCTGGTTCGCCAGAAGCGGCTTAGTCATGCTGGTCACATGACCTGGAAGCTGTATGCCGGCTCCCTCGGCCAATAAAGCGAGATGAGCACCGCAACCCAAGAGCTGGCCACGACTGGACCTAATGGTCAGGGGTCCCTTTACCTTTTTATTATTGAGGTTCAATTTTGCCCTCAGCAAAATTTGAGAAGGTGGTGGGAATTGAAATTGGAATTTAGAAATTGAAGAGGAGACATGGAACAGTCTGTGGATTAAAGCGTCATACAAATCTGTATTGGCAACAACAAAAGAAAGAGCCCTTAAAATTGTACATGGCTGGTACTTAACACCTTGATTCCTAGCTAATATAAAACTGGACAGTTCTCCCTTTTGTTGGAGAGGAAAACCACTATAAGGACATATCAGCATATATGGTGGGAGTGTCCAAAAATAGAAAGGTTTTGGAAAAAAACACATTTACTGAAATACCTTTAAGTACAAGGCAAACAGTTCCCATGACTCCAGGACTAGCTCTGCTTAATTTGTATAATGCTATTTTGCAAATTGGAAATAAATAACTCATAACACATCTGTTAATTGCTGCAAAAACAGCCATTGTCAAGAGATGGAAATCATTACAATTTTTCACTATGGAGCAATGGTATAATGCAATTTGACAAAAATTAAAATTGTTCTTGATAGAAAATACCTTTTACTAATGGTTACAATCTAAGCATACACATTGTTATACATAATTTCATATCTGTAATAAATAAGATATATATACTTATTATACTCTTAATATAATCAGAAATGTTTATCTGAACATAGACTGTTTATTTTCATTCTCATTTTATGTAACTGTTTAATGCTGTATGTCTAAATGTAATAAATAAAATTAAAAACAACAACAGCAAGTGTCCTGGAGACATCCAGGGTCAGGCCACTGGCACCATCTGGACCTGATTATCACCAGGTGATGAATACTGAACTGTGTTTGTGTCACACAGAGCTATCACAATGCCAACTGCAACACTGATCACTCTCTGATGGTGAGCAAGATCCTTCTGCAGCCAAAGAGGACTGACCAATAACACAATTTGTGTGGCCATGAATTAATTCTGCCAGCAGTACTTGAACTTTGGGATTGCTTCTCTGATTCCATCAAATAATATCTATTGAGAGACAGTGTCGAAAAAAGGAGGAACTACATCAAAGAGGCAACCTGCAATACAGCTATGTCCTCCTTTGGCAAAAGATAGAAGTAGATCCCTGGCTGGTTTGAGGATGGCATTGAGGACATGGAGCTTGTTATTGCTGCAGAGCACGAGGCTCTTGCAAACTTCAAGTGTGCGCCCTGCAAGAATACACTTGCTGCACTGAGAAAAGCAAGGAGAGATGCCCAGTGGATTGCCAGATGATGTGCCAGTTACTCCTGGTTAAGGCTGTGTCAGAGTATTCAACTCACTGCTGACAGCAGCAACACTTGCAAAAATGTACGAAGGCATGAAGAAAGCCTTTAGACCAACAGTCAGGAAAACTGCACTGCTGAAAACCTTGTCTGGAGAAATTTCCCTTAGTATTGAATATTTGATGTGCAAAATAATAAATGAAGAAATATTTTTTAAAACACAAACTGGAGGCTGGAAAATGGGAGATTAGAGTTATTGTAATATGGTGAAGAAGATACTAAAAAACAAAAAAATATTGAAAAATGTTTAGAGGTGAGTAGCAGGAAGTTTCCCACTTCCAAAAGAAACAGCGGGATTGTTGTGATTGGGTATGTACTTTGATAGGGATTTGTTTGCTGACCTGCTTTAGTATCCTGAGGCCTGCACTGTTTGCCTTGAGTGTGCATTAAAGTCATTCTTGAAAGGTTGCCAAAGCTTATTAAAACAACTGGCAGTCAGCCAATGTTGCTTATCCAGGTGGGCACTAGTGTGGTGTAATGAAGAATGCTGAAAGGATCGAAACAATAACGCATTGGTAGTCAGGTTGAAGCAGAGGGGTGGCACTGTGGGGTTTTAATCAATACTCCTGGTAAAATGAAGAGATCCACAAGGGACAAGTCATGTTCTAGTGGTCATGTGCAGCTGTTGTAAACAGATGGGCTTTAATTCCCTAGATTATGGACTGTGGTTTGAAAACGATGGGCGTTTGGGAAGGCATGGGCTACATAGAACTAAAATGGCAGTAAGTTTGTTGGTTCATTATTGTTCAAGGGGTTCCTGAACTGATGAGAATATGTAGGGTATAAGAGGGTGTGTTATTTCATTGCACACACACACACACACACACACACACACACTACTTGACTGTAAAAAAAACAACCCTTCAAAAAGAAAAAAGCAATAAATTATCAGTGAAAACAGTTACAAACAATTATTTGAAACATTCAAAAACAATTATGATCAATGATAAACTAAAAACAGATTAAAACGTATGTCAACATTCTACATATTTGGGTAGGCTTATCTAAACAAAAATGTTATCAGCAGGCATTGAAAAGAGTAGTGTACAGAGTATTATCAGGCAAACATAGTGATCTGACGGTACATCACGATGTTCAAAACCCTGCTTCCTACCACAGTGCTGTGAGGCACCGGGGTGAAATCACTGAGACGGTTTCACCCCAGAGCCTCACCTCGCCAGGGAGGAAGCAGCTTTGCTCTCCCCAGCTGAGCAGCCCCCTACTTCTCTGACTTGCCCACCTCTCTGGTGGGCACCATTGCTATTATAAGATAACGAGGGAGGCGTTCATGGTGAGTTTCCACACCTCTTTTTCTAGAAAAATAGCAATGATCATCATATTTTCTAAACTGAGGAAATGTGAACAGAGCTTCTCTCTGTGCGTGAGTGTACCTAGTGGCTGATGTAGGTGCCTTGAGATGGAGGGAGAACCCCTGTACCATTTAACAGCCTTGTTTCCCCCGCTCCTGCTCATTTAGATGTGGGAGCGAGCCCTTGACAGCCATTTTGTGACTGAGAGCCACACCCATTTCAGAGTTACCCAGTAACCTGAAATGTTGGTGGTCCCTGCCTTATATTCTGTTCATCTGAATGAAGACCAATGGCAGCACCACAAGAAAATGTGGAGAGGGGTGCATGATGGGGGGGGGATGCATTTATGATGAGAAATATTTGTCTTGCATGCTAGATCTGTGAAAAAGCAATGGCTGTTTGGATGCTTTCATTCCTAACAGATGCTTTCTAAAGTAAGTTCTGTTGATTTTGATAGCTATTTTTCAAGTGAGCATGCTTAGGTCTGCTGCCTTATTTCAATTTGCAGTAGATGATTTACTTATAACTTATGTGTGCTGGTGTAAGTGTTCTTTCCTTTCAGTGAATAAAATGGAAACCTCTTTTCTTTACCCTCCAGAGCAAATTTCTCACCTCTTTTTATTCCATTGCTTTTAGTAGTTGCACAGCAGGGGAGGAAATCAGATGCAGTTTTTCTTGGCTTAGAGGTGAAGTTTTTCCATTATTTCCTATGTTGAACTGTCTGCCACATTGCTGTCAAAGTACAAGTTACATTCTTACATATCACAGGTTTGCCTGCTCAGCCTCTGTTGTAAGAGTTTGTAATGTCAGTATAAAATATAATTACAGGTGTCTCTGGTTGCAGAATAGCAAAAATAGTTTAGTGTTGGCATCTCTTTCTCGCAGAAATTCCTCATACCTACATGGCACACAAAAATTAGACAGGTAAATCCTTTACTATTTCTAGTTTAGGATTCCAAAAGGCTTCATCCATTCGCTGCATTTTCCCATCTCCTGAAGACACTTGCAGGCTAGGTACATAGTTGAAGTGTAGAATGTAGTGGTTGCAACCTGTTTGCCTGGAAAGGCTCCTGTCCGGAAAAGGGAGGGAACACGTGAGGGTCAAAGACAGGTTGTTCGGGTGCTACAGACGCTTCCCAACAAAAGGAGGGTATTGCGGAGATAAGCAGGACAAACCCTTCCATGATGTGAATTAAGACACTCTCTTCAGCTGATAGCTTGTGAACCCCCTCCATTTCATGTGTTTTGAACTAGCCACCTTTACTGCAAATAGCACTGCTGACTGCCATTCTCAAACACTGCTGCTCCCTCCCTCCTGCCCACCCATTGCTGTCACAATTCACTCCTTTATGACTGCTCACATAGGCGCCAGTTCCTAGGGGCTGAAGTCCCTTTGCCCCCCCTAAAATATTTGAGGTGGCTGCCCCCCCCCCACGTTGATGGGCAGTGCCATTCAAATGGTGTGTGTGCGCGCGTGCCTTGCAACTGATTATGCGGGTCAGGGCTTAATTGTCCCCCCAATAGTTTATTCAAGCTAGCACCCCAAGTGCTCGTGCTTGCACTGACTGGCGATGTAGGCTCACAAACTTTGTTCTGAGGTGCAGATTCCTCAGAGTAAGGAGCTGCGAGTGACATCGTCCAGACAGTTTTTGTGCTGCTGCTAAAGCTTTAATTTCATTTTAATGCCAAGCACACTGGTTGGTTTTTATTGGTAGGTATTTCTATTTAATAAAGGATGATCAGTCTCCAACTCTGGTGGTATTTCTACTTTATCTCATTGTCCTTAGGGTTCACATATTTGTATATCTACTTGGTTCAAGTGATAAGAGTGTACACAGTTTTGTTTTTAATGTGTTCTTGAAGCCATTTCCCTTTCTGTTGCCTATCTCTAACTCTTACTTTCCCTCTGTTTTTTTGGAATCTGGCCAGTTCCAACTTGCAGCAACTTGTGTCATCTTTCTGTTGCTCATTCTGTGTGTTTGAATTTCTGGAAACTAACTGGGCTTTGATACTGCCAGCTCATTTGGAACATGGTGATTATTCCTATACTCCTACTCCTTTAATCTTTTAACTTTATTGGCAGTTGATGCAATCCATTGCTTATTGTAGGCATAAACGTGTGTAAAGCAAATGTAGAAATGTGCTTCTAGAAGTTTCCATTAAAATTTTACTCTTTGGTCCTCCAGATGTTATTGATCTTGACCACACATCAGCCCCAGCCCACAAGGTAGGGGATGGTGAGAGTTGTAGTCAAACAGTGTCTGAAATGGCCGCAGGTTCTCTGATCCTGCTCTAAGCAGAAGCCTATTGACAATTGAGGACTGGAATGTTGTAGTTTTACCCTTCTTGAAACTTGCTAAAGGAATAAAAAATGAAGTTGGCAAATGACAGTTGGTTTCCTCCTCTCCCCCCCCCCCCATTGTCCTCATTTAGGCAGAAGGTGAAAGCATTTTTTAACTAGGCCTTTGGGATGTAATCAAACTTCTTGCAGACACTGATGTTTTATATGTAAGTTATGACTTTTTTATTGTTGTGTCATTTTGTTGACTGCTCTGTGCTCTTCTTGGGGAGAAGAGCATCATATAAGTACAAGGAAATAGATACATGCATGTTGATTGACAAGAAAAAACTCCATAATCCATACTTTGGCAACATCTCTTTTTAGGAGCAACCAAATGTCACACAAGTAAGGTAACCTTTAAGTTATTCAGAACTAATCATCAGGCTGAATGTCACACAAAGTAATAATGATGATTATTATTATATTTATTATTTATACACCCACCCATCTGGATGGGTTTCCCCAGTCACTCTGGGCGGCTTACAACATACAGTCATACCTTGGGTTATAGATGATTCAGGTTGCGTTTTTTCGGGTTACGGACCCTCTGAAACCCAGAAGTACCGGAACAGGTTACTTCTGGGTTTCGGCGGTTGCGCATGTGCAGAAGCTCCGAATTGCAACCTGCATGTGCACAGACGCGTCGCTGCAGGTTGTGAATGTGCATCCCACACGGATCATGTTCGCAAGCCGAGCATCCACTGTACAGTAGGGAGTAAGGGGAACAAGGGCCTGGGGCCTGGGCATCAAAAGTACAAAAATCAGGGTGCATGTTCTAGACATGAGGTCTGCATTTAGATTCTGCTCCAAGATGGGTAGGGTTGCCATATTTCAAATAAGAACAAGTTATTGAGCTTTTTAAAGGATTTTAAGATTGATTTGCCTAAGATCTAGTACAAGGCAACACATTTCAGAAATCCACACACACACACACACCCGACATCAATTCCATCTTTGAAATCCTGATAATGTCCGGGAAAATCCGAACGTTTGGTAACCCTAAAGATGGGGAGTCCTAGCCCACAGATCAGTGCCAAATGGAAGAGAAGAGAAGAGAAGAGATGAGATTGGGCAAAATGTTGATATTGTTGAGTACTGGCTCAGAATCCAAAGAATATCAAATCAGGATTGTATCACTTCAAATAATGAATTTTTGCCTTTGGTGTATGCAAGTGATGCATATCAGGGAAAGAATTCCAACTTCACATATGCACTAATAGGGTCTCAACTGGCAGTGACTAACTGGGAATGAGACTTTGGGATCATAGAGGATAACTCCATGAAGATGTTGACTCAGTGTGTGTAGCTCTCAAAAGTATGAATCCCATGTTATGAAAACTGTCACAATGCCATTATACAAATCTATGGTGCATTATACAAATCTTTGGTACACTTGGAATACTCTGTACAGTTGTGGTCACCTAAGCTCAAAAAGGCTATTGTAGTGTCAGAAAAGGTTCAGACTGAAATGATCAAGGGGTTGGAGCAGGGTGGATTTGATTTAAATCAAATCAATTTAAATCACGATTTAAATCACTAGTCAGTAAGGCTTGATTTGAATCATTTTTTTTTACAGAAAGACTCATTCTTGCTGGTATAATCTTTATATTTACAACCATATGAAGGTTTCATTTTTGGAATAATAAATTTTCAGACTAGTTTTTAAAGTTATATCAAAAATTACTGATTTGGTTATACTACTAGAAATACATAGATAATTATGAAATTATTGTGAGGTTTAATAAGTTAACTGTTTATATTTGGACAACTTTTCTGCTGTACTTTATTGGAAGGAGAAAAATCATTTCCTTAATAACCATTTAAACAATTTATTTAACTAAAATAATAACATTATAGCATATGTATCCATGTTTGTTAACTGATTTGGTTAAAAAAGTACATTTTTTAAAACTTAGACTGAGTTTTAAAGGTAAAGGGACCTCTGACCGTTAGGTGCAGTCGCGGACAACTCTGGGGTTGCGGCGCTCACCTCGCTTTACTGGCCGAGGGAGCCGGTGTACAGCTTTCGGGTCATGTGGCCAGCATAACTAAGCTGCTTCTGGCGAAACCAGAGCAGCGCACGGAAACGCCGTTTACCTTCCCACTGGAGCAGTATCTATTTATCTACTTGCACTTTGACATGCTTTCAAACTGCTAGGTGGGCAGGAGCTGGGACCGAACAACGGGAGCTCACCCTGTCATGGGGATTTGAACGGCCGACCTTCCGATCGGCAAGCCCTAGTCTTTGTGGTTTAGACCACAGTGCCACCCGCGACTGAGTTTTAGCACACATGAAAAACTTAAAACAAATCCTTATTTCCTGATGAATAGCCTTTGGACTATAATGTAACTTAAATAGAAGACTATATGTAGAAAGATTTTTCCTCCAAAAGCATTTTATTTTAAAAATCTGATTTTTTTAAAAAAATCCGATTTTAAAAAATAAATCTGATTTTTTAAAAAAATCTGATTTAAAAATAAAAAAATCTGATTTTTATTTTTATTTTTTTAAAAAACAACACATTGATTTTTATCCCCCCTGGGTTGGAGCAACTCATCTGTGAGTAAATGTTACAATATTAGGGTCCTTTTAGTTTAGAAAAACAGCATGGGTTGGACCTTGGGCTTTTTTTCAGCCAGAACTCACCAGAACTCAGTTTTGGCACCTTTCAGGTAGGCCCCATTGCCATTATGAGAGAACAAAGGAGGCTTTCATGGTGAGTTCTGGCACCTCTTTTTCTAGAAAAATAGTACTGGTTGGATCTAATAGAATATATGAGGTTACGCATGGTGTATAGAAAGTAGACAGAGGACTTTTTCCTCCCTTCATCAAAGTAATAGAACCCAGAATCATCCAATGAAGCTGAATGTTAGAAGATTCAAGACAGATAAAAGAAGGTACTACTTCACACAGCAGAAAGTAAAATTAGTGTTCTGCCTAATTTTACAGTGTTCATGGAGATATGTTCTATCAGAACAGGATTTTCTAAACACCTCAAGTTTATTCTTAGAAAGATCAAAGTGTCTTGCTCTTCAAAATTAACTGCTGTTAATTTTCTTAGTCCATAGCATCTCTTTCCAAAAAGTATATAAAATGTACTTTTGAGATAGAGCTCTATTTGCCACACATAATTTATCATACATTTAAAGAGGCTATTGAGTTAACATTTTTACAGACAAAATCAGTAGCTGCAACTGGAAGAGGGCTACAAATATATTAAAAATGAAATGTTGATGCGGCATGAGTTGTGTAGAGGATTTAGAAAGTTAGTTATGAGTAGGTTCTTTGTAATGTGCTGTTTGATATAAATGTTTAACCCTTGAATTGAAAGGTTAATAGGACCTGTTATAGAACTATTACAGAAGGCATTGTAGCTACAGTATTTGTAGAACTACTATCGAAGAAACTGTAACTGCCCTTGTGTGACACTTACCTATCATATAATCATTAAGGAGATTTGCTTTGGAAGAAATAATGGTAAAGACTGGAGTTTTTTTTTTAGAATGGTTACTCAACTGTAGAACAGAACTACAGTATTTTCTCTTTAAACTACATTCTGATTTGGGTACTTTGGATGGGATTTATGGATTTGTGGATGTGGTAATTGGTTTGTTTTTGATTTGATTATGTATTTTGTGTTTTTATATTGTGATGTTATCTTGTGAACTGCCCTGAGACCTGTGGGTATAGGGCAGTATGTAAATTTAATAAATAATAATTATATTTAAAGTGTCGCTCTCCTTAGGGTGCTCACAATCCACCTTCCACTGCCCAGTGCACATCTGTTACACCTCAACAGATCACTATTCCTCCAACAACTTCCATTCCATTTTTAACTTTAAACTGATGGACCTTAGCAATATTTTACTCTCTCTCTCCTAGCCACACCATATGCACTGATGATAGGCTATTTCCACTGTTTCCAGCATTTTCACATACAGGCCAGCATGGATGGGTGGGTAGATGAAATTTCCTTTTTTTCCTCCCTTGTGAAAAACAAACCCTGTTTATATCTGAGAGAAGGCGATGTAGCTATCTCTTGTCTCCCTTAGGCTGGCTCTCTTCTAAGGAAGACTGCCCAATTGCATTTGTTAGAGATCTTCATTTGTGTGTGTTTGTAATTTTTGACACATGCTTTAAAAATAAAAATTTGCTCCAAAGCAATCACCATTCAGTTAATATGGAGAACACTGGAGCATGACGTGGGCAACTACCTGTTCAATACTTAATTATAAGCTCCTCTTTTCATGGTTGTTTGCTGCCATGTGACCAGGTGTGCCCATTAAAGGGCAAGCTTTGCATTCCTGCTTCTGACAAAGGGTTTGGAACTCATGATACATTAATTGCTGTTTGATTCTAGATTGCCATAGTTCTGTATGTAATGTGTAGCTCATACGCAAGCATAATAATGGCTAATCAGCTTATTATGGCACAAGATTTAACAGAGAACAGCCTACTTCATTAGATGTGTGAAGTGCTGTCCTGAGATGCTGGGAATTCTGAATAGTGAGGAAAGAAAATACATAAATAGGTACCGCTCCGGTGGGAAGGTAAACGGCGGTTCCGTGCGGTGCTCTGGTTTCGCTGGCCACATGACCTGGAAAAACTGTTTGCAGACAAACGTCGGCTCCCTCGGCCAGTAAAGCGAGATGAGCGCCGCAACCCCAGAGTCGTTCGCCACTGGACTTAACTGTCAGGGGTCCTTTACCTTTATTATTTTGTGTAGAGACTAGCTTGTCTTATGTAGAATGCAGAAGGGCTTTGCTTGCAGATCATGCCATATATCACATTCATGCTTTTGACTGTGACTTCAGTATTGCTTCTGAGAGTGTGAATGGCATCATGTTCTGTACAGCTGAGATAGTGAGGTAAATTATCCTGCTTGTTGATTACATTTGCTTGGGCATGATGGTGGTAGCACTCAGTGTAAGAATCTAATCTAATTAACAAGCATCTAGAGATGTCCATGCAGAATTCTTCCTGAGTTGTTGAGAATATGTTTGTTGTTTGTCAGTGCACTTTCCGTTGGTGTCATGGGGAAAAGGTAGTTGATGCTGGTTCAACTCAAGGAATGTTTCATGATAGAAATATTACTTGAGTTGTAGGTGACAGGAAAATGCTTCTGCATAGTACAGAATGGTATCATCTGTGTAGATTTAGTAGGGCAGAAGGTCAGGCCTTGTGAAAGAAAGGACTGTTCTGCCTGGTTCAGTGTGCATCTTGATTTACAGTATTGCTAGGTGAGTTCAGGGTGTCAATAGAGACATATGTTAGTTTTCTTTATCCTTAGATAAATGAATTATTTTTTTAAAAAATCACTTCCCTTGTTTTGAAGAATTTCTGCCCGGTGCATGGCTATGTCCAGTTCAGTTCTGTATGCTGTGTTCCAAACCTGAGGTGTCATTCTTGATCTTTTTCTATTTGCCATATGAGATGCTGACAGTAATATAGGCGTCAAATCATTGATCCAACTTTTAGTATTGTCTATACTGACTGGCAGCAGCTGTCCAGAATTTCAGACAGCAATCTCTCCCAGCCCTATCCAGAGATGTCAGAGATTAAAGTTGCAAAGCAGATTCTCTGCCACTGAGCCGTGGCCCTTTCCCAGCCAGATGTTCAGTTTTCTGGAGAGTGTGTAGCACAAGTTTTTACCATAGTCTGTACAGTAAAGGTACTCCTGCCCGTACGGGCCAGTCTTGCCAGACTGTAGGGTTGTGCGCTCATCTCACTCTAAAGGCCGGGAGCCAGCGCTGTCCGCAGACACTTCCGGTTCACGTGGCCAGCGTGACAAGCTGCATCTGGCGAGCCAGCACAGCACACGGAACGCCGTTTACCTTCCCGCTAGTAAGCGGTCCCTATTTATCTACTTGCACCCGGGGGTGCTTTCGAACTGCTAGGTTGGCAGGCGCTGGGACCGAGCGACGGGAGCGCACCCCGCCGCGGGGATTCGAACCGCTGACCTTTCAATTGGCAAGTCCTAGGCGCTGAGGCTTTTACCCACAGCGCCACCCGCGTCCCTAGTCTGTGCAGTAGACTAACAGAAATGTTGCAGTGTGATGGGCTCCTTTTCATTTTGTCAGCCAGCCATGCCCTTCTCCAGGATACTCTGTTTCATTCCTCCTCCCACTTTGTTTTCTGTACTTCCTACCCTCACCCCAAGCAGTTTGTTCATATCTTGGCTTATTAAAGTTCCTTTGAAGACCTAACAAAAGATCTCAATTGGAAGGGTACAAATTGTTTTGGCTATTTAATGTACTACTTATACTTGGATGTTAAGAGGATGATCACATGCATGATTTTAGTGAGAAGATTGAATAGTTTCATGACAGAAACAAAGTGAGTAATTTTCTGTCAAATTCAGATTAAGTACCTTCTCTAAGGCAGGGGAACTTTTGCATGAACAATGCTAATTGGTATATGGGAGAGTTGCTCTGAGCAAGTCTTCACTTATTGCTGTATAGTATCACTCATCCTTCACTGGCTGCTTATGAAGAAATAATAAATTACAACTAAACCAGAAATCAATGCTGTAATCTGATGATTTCTCTTCATCTGCGCGGGAGGCCTTTAGGACTATGATCTATCAGAACTATATGGCATAGTAATTATTAAGATATCAGCATTAAATAAGATATTTTAGAAGAGGATGAGTTAACATCTGTCAGTGATGGTTTCAAGAAAGAATTTTCTGAAGGGGGACTGGTTTCAATGAACCCAAAGGTCTATTTTGCTCCATTATTCTATAGTGCTTGTGTATACTGGTACACATTTGAGCAGTCTTTTTTTTTTTTTTTTAATAATTTTTATTAACCGACCAATCAAATCAAATCACATCACATAAATTCAGAATTACAAAGCTGAATTTTAAATTTTTGTTGGGGGGACTCATATTTCAAGTTCCGTAGGGCGATTACGATCATCTTCTTGCTGCTGCGTTAATATCCACAAATCTGTCCAAATAATGTTCATAATTCTATCCAGTCTTATCTTGCTGTTTCCACATCTCATCTTGTTCATATATTTTTCTTTTTTTTCTTTATGATCTCTTCTGATAATCTCCTTAAGCAGGTAAACACCAATTATAATCCTGTGTGAATTTTTCAGTTCGTCCAATTATCATATCAAGATGGTTTCCATATATCATCACTTTCATAAATAACAGCACTCTTTCTATCATTAGTCTCGCAAAACTGTTGCCTTCTTTTGTCCCTCTGAGGAGGCTCACCCACAATATGAAAACAGATCTGTTTCTCCTCCCAGACATAAGTCTTTCGACAGAACTTGCCAATATGGCGACACTATTTTTTGCTGCGTCATTCCAAAGCTCTTATGCATTCCACGATCTTCTTAAAACATGCTTTGGTTAGAAAATTATCTCCACACAGTCTTAAATCCACAGCTTAAGTCATTTAAATGGCATTTCTGACTTGTGACTTGTGTGTGTGTGGGGGGGATTCTTGGTTAATCACATAGAGAAAAGAAAGGAAAGTTTTCCCCCTTCCCCCATCCAGTCCCGTTGCCGAACATACCGAGCCTTGGTATGTCTTCTCATTATTTATTCTTGTTCCTCCGACCCGTCTTGTTTATCAGAGATCTCTTCCGTTAGCAGTCTTTACTCCCCCTTCTTCCTTGAAATATGTGCATTAGCTTCCTCCTAATTGTTTCTTTTGAAGTTGCTGCAGCTAGAGGCGCGAATCAGAGACAGTGTCCAGGAGCTCCGAGATCCGCACAAGGGCTTTCTGCCTAGTGCCTCCACCCCCACAAATTCGGGGGTGGTATAGGGCACAGCAGGCAAGGGCAGTCGTCCCCCCACACGCTTGGGGGGCCGGGAGGCTGTTTACTCCCATCACAGCCTCTTAATTACCTCGTGTGGGTCGGAGAGATGTTATTGTCAGCCATCTTCCGATGCGCCCCTAGTGGCCCCTTTCACATTTGCTCCATTATTCTATAGTGCTTGTATATACTGGTACACATTTAAGCAGTCTTGAGTTGCACACCCACTTTTACTGTAATTCACTCTGTCAAAAGAATAATGTAAGAAATGTTGTTTCCTTATGAATTAATTATGGAATACAACTGCTCCTGCAAGAATTTTGTGCTGAGTAGTTGACTGAAATTTAAAATTCACACAAAATGTTTATTGGCCAAGAAAAAAGGTTGTTGCCAGGGCCTTTCCTCACCCAAGGGGCATGATTTTGTCCTTTGCCTCTCTGAAATGTAGCTCAAACCTGGAAAATATATCATTTTCTCTCCAGCTCTAAACTTGGAACTGGGGAGGGCTGCAGAATATAACCATCCCCCCCCCCCAGTTCAGAAGTGGAAGGGGGGTTACCCTGTCTCTGTGCCTGAAAGCTGCTCCCAAGTTCCCATCAATGCAGTGTGCTCCAAGCTTGGGGTAATTATCAGATGCAGAGATAAACCTTACACCTCTACCTTTGGAGGTGAGTGCTTGTTGGGCTCTGCACTTGCACCTAGCAAGCACAGAGCTGACACAAATCCCAGACTTCAGCCCAACCTTGGAGCTGGGAAAGGGATAGGATTTTGTCCCTTCTCTTTACCTCTAGGTTTGGCAGAAACCTCAAGTTCATCTTCCTCAGCAGAGCCTGGCTCATTTCTCATGAGAGGGATGTGTGAGATTATGAAACCCTGCTCAACAATCTCTTCCACAGGAACATAAGAAGGTGCCTCATTGTAAGTCAGTCTATTGATCCATCTAGCACAGTATTGTACCCACTGACTGGCAGTGACTCTCCAGGTTTCACACAGGTCACCCTAGCCATGTTATGAATGCAAATCAGAGGTGGAAGATATAGAAATTAAGGCATTGGTTCCAGTTTTCAAAATATGTAATAACTTCATTTATTGAGGAGTTCCAAGTCATACACCACGTGCTGTGCAGGGATATAGTTACAAGCAATTGTTTCTCTGCCTAACTAAATGGCCATTCTAGTAACACAGGGAATGGAGCAGGATGATATAAAGGCTCCATATTGCTCCTTTGTGTGCTGTAGAGATCTTTCTTCAAAGATGACTGTAACTCTTAAGTTCTTATACTTCCTACTCAGTCTTTGAGACCAATGTGCCAGTTGTACATGCTCCTTTTTATTGCAAGAGCTACATGGCAAATACACTTTCCCAGGATTGTCTTTGTATCACCTGTCAGATCCCCAGCAGAATACCTCAAGGTGTTGGAAATGCAAGTCCCTTTGCATCAACTTTCAGACCCCCATCAAGGTGCTTCTAGGCAAATGGATGCAACTGTCCTGAAATGTGACATTCTTCTAAGGAACTGTTGGTTAGAGAGGCAGGCTAAAGTTGATTCTGAAATGTTTGTATGGATTGGTGAGGAGAGGAGAGCAGGTAACAAAATCTGCAAGGGCCCAGTCCCACTGGGGATGGGTAGAACTTGACAAAGAATGCAGAAAATTACTTGGGTCTAAGAATCTTGATGGTTTTCCAGAGAGTTGCAATGGTTTAATGACCTAGCTCCCAACAGTCTTTTGGCTCAAACCCACTTGTGGTGTATGACCCTGTGAAAGTTGCTGCTGCCCCTGCTGCTGGTACTGCTTGCTAGTTTACTTTGATTTAAATATTTCTATACGTCAAAAGCAATTTATAAAATGACCAGTAAGATATTTTTTAATATTATAAATTAAATGCCCATAAGACACAAGCAAAAACAAAAACACAAGCAAAAAGAACAAAACTCAAAAGAGTCAAATGAAGTAGAAAAATATTTTATCCTGTTTTTGGAAGGCTGCCAGAGAGAAGACTGATTGAATGTTTCATTTCACTGCATCATATCTGCTCCTGAAAAGGCTAATCTAGACCTCCCCATACAATGGAACCTGAAGCATGGCCTCCATGGGAATATTTACATTACAGAGGACGTTGCGTAAGATAGTCAAGACCCAAACCATTTAGGCTTTACTTTCCCTCATCAGGGCTGAAATTAGGCTTTCTGTCACCAGGGTCAAAGACCCAGTTTGGCACCCTACCCTACCCTCCCGGATGAGTGTTTGCATACATACACACACATACATACATACATACATACATATATACAAAACTAACAAACACAAACATTACCACATAAAAAGTAGGCAGTATATCATTTGAATACAAAAGAATCCTAGGAAGTATTATGACTGTATGACCAAAGGGAAAATGAGCATCCCTTCCAGTAAAAGCTAATCGTTTGTCAAAATTGGAACTTCCACGTGCAGCAGTTGTCTATCTGCGGTCAAGTTTTGAATTGGATTTAAGAGAGCAGGTATACAATTTGGGGATACTTCTGGATCCATTGCTGTTGGCCTCAGTGGTGTGGAGTGCCTTCCATCAGCTTCAGTTGGTAGCCCAGCAGTGCCCCTATCTGGACAGGGGTAGCTTAACTTCTGTTGTCTGTGCTATGGTAACCTCTAGTTTAGATTACTTCAACACATTGTATGTGGGGTTAACTCTGAATACAGGTGCAGCTGGTGCAGAATTTGCTGGCCAGGTTGCTCACTGGGGCAAGAAAGTTTGAGCATACTGATCCTCACCCAACTACACTGGCTACCAATTAATTTCCAGGCCCAATTCAAAGTGCTGATTTTGACCCAGAAAACCTTAAGTGGCTCGGGACCGCAATACCCCAAAGACTGCCCCTCCCCATATGAATCTACTTGAACCCTGAAATCATCATCTGAGGCCCTACTTCATGTGTCTTCTTCATAAGAGGACTGGGGGCTGGCAACATGACAATGGGCCTTTTCTGCAGTGGCTCCCTGCTTGTGGAATACTCTCCCCAGGGAGGCTCACCTGGCACTTTTATTATACATCTTAGTGCCAGGCAAAAATGTTCTTCAACCAGTCTTCAACCATTCTATGTCCTTTTAAATGTGTTTGGGTGGAGGATTATCGGTTTGTTTTGTTATTGTTTTTATTATGACATTTGTGTTTTTATTTTATATTTTTATGCTATGAACTGCCCTGAGATCTTCAGATGAAGGGCGGTATACTACTACTACTACTAAAAACAACAACGCCCCCCCCATGGTATTCATGTGGAAGTACCTTAGGCATGCTCACTTAGCCCTTCAGATCCCATCATATGTCTTCAATTGATGCTTTGATATTCTGCCATGCTTAAGCAGATCTCTGAATCCTCTTGATATTGGTATTGACGCTTCTATCTCTCAGATAGTAAGTTTCTAAGTTTTACTACTACATTCCTAAAGTATCTGGAGTAAAAATCTGGTTCCACTGGCATCATTTTCTTTTACTCTTGGAATACCAGTAGTACTTGTGTAATGCAAAACTATACCCACTCATCTTAAATAAAGGGATAGATGAGAAAATAACATGTGTTTATAGACAAAATATTATAATCTTGTAAGCAGGAGGCATCTTGTCATCATATAGCCAGTCTTTCAAATTTTCTATTTCAAAAAATAATAATAAGCGGCTTACACAATTGCTGCAGTTTCAAGAGAACAGCTATATTGTGGATCAATCTGAGAGTGCAAAAGCTCAAAATAGCAACTTGTCTGCCTACGAATCACTATGCACTGTGTGACTAGAGTAGTAAGGGTTTTTCACAATTAGTAAGAATATAGGAAGAGTATTCTCCATTGCTGGCTTCTCTGGCTGTTTTTTAAATACCAGATTGCTGCACCTGGCTTTTTTTAATGGGGCTCTAACTGCTGTTTCGAAGCAGAGTGTCCTTGCAGAAAAGCTGGAGAACCATAAACAGCTGGGATGGCAGTTTTAGTGACCTAGTATAAATCTATGCTGAATCTCAAATATTCTGTTTACTGCATTTCTCTGAAACATATGAGGATTTCATTCAAATGTGTCCATTCTCTAAGAGATGTGCCCAAGTTCTCTTGTTTAAGAGCAGATGCAGATTTTGAGAGAACCATATGTGACTGTACATCACTACACCCCCTCCTCCAACATACTGGCTAATATAAAAGGATGAGCACAAGAACATTACTCTTGAGACCAAAGATCCATTGAGTCCAGCAATCTGCTGGGAAGCTTACAGACAAGAATGAAATAGACCTTACCTATTGCTGGACCCTAGCAGTTGATTTTCATTGGTATGTTGCTCTTTAAATATTGTTTTAATTCTATTATAGTTTAATCATTTTTAACAATTATCTTTAATAAGTTTTTAGTTTTTGCATTTTAGCTGTATTTTACCTTGGATCTCAAAGGCCTTGGCTCCCAAACAAATTGGCTCCCAAACGATCGAAACCCGGAAGTGTGTGTTCCGGTTTTCAAGTGATTTTCGGAAGCCGAACATCCAGCACGGCTTCCGATTGGCTGCAGGACACTCCTCTTCGCTTTGCAAGTGTTACCCAGATTGGTTTGGGTTTTTCTTTTTCTTTTTAGTATTGTGTTAACTTGGGAACAACAATCTCTTGTCCAGGTGCAAGGCGTATTTAGTAATAATGGTTTTGTATGTAGAATTACTTTTTTTCCTAAGGGTTTTATCCATCCTCTGATGGAAGGCTCTTTGTTCCAGAGGAAGCTGCCATGAGTAGAAAGGAGGAGGGAATGAAATCTTTTCTGATTCCTCCTTACCTCTGCAGCCCCCTGCACCCCATCAAATCTGCTCTGGAGGCTTGTGGAAGCCTTTGGAGTGGTGTTGGAGGTTGCAGGAGAAAAGGAAATTGCCTTCTCCCCTTTCCACTGGATCAAAGAGCTTCCTGTCATTTAAAGGACACACTTGGAGATACAAATTGACTAGAGGAAATAATATCAGGGACAGAATTTGCAAAGCTTTTGTAAAATTCACTAGAACGCTAACGTATGCAAAAACATGCAAGTTGGCTATGATTAAATTTCCAATCACAATATAGTTGGCAAGACCGTGCCTGTGAGGAAACATTTTAGAAGATGTGAACTCGCACATGAAGATGATTCAGAATCTCTGAATTATATGGTCTGAGTAGTTTACAATCCTTGAGCTAAAATGCTTTCATTTTCTCTTGTGGAAGAAACATCACTATATTTCCTTCAGAAACAAAGATATTTTTAGTAATGAGTTATTTTATCTTTAGATAGTTCACAGAATCTAATTTAGAGATATTATGGCATCTAAAGTCTGATTTTGCAAGTGGCTATTAATAAAG
This sequence comes from Podarcis tiliguerta, assembly GCF_965153285.1. Classification (NCBI taxonomy): domain Eukaryota; kingdom Metazoa; phylum Chordata; class Lepidosauria; order Squamata; family Lacertidae; genus Podarcis; species Podarcis tiliguerta. The sequence continues at coordinate 87,238,484 of NC_139534.1, forward strand.
ACTTACAATTTTCAGCACCTCTTACGATCAAAGAACCAAACACTAATTATATGTCTTTGATACAAGCTCCTTTGTTACGGTTGCAGCGTAGAGCAACACTAGTGAAGGTGGTGTTAAATTTTCCAAGAAGCTAGGGGGGGAATGCTTTGTCTCTAGAGAATTTCAGAAGGTAAATGACAACTGAAAGACAAACCTGAATAACTATATTTTTTCAAAAGATTTTAAACCTTTTTTTTTTTAACAGTCACTTTACGGTCCTTCGGAGTTCAGACGTTGTAGTGTGAACACTCTGCATATTTGTTTTAATATGTTGCTCATAGTTTGATAAACCTCCTCAGTATTTTCTACTGACTTGTCAGACATTGTTACTTATTACATAATGTTGCCTAAGCTAAAATTTAACACATTTATCACATGTTCATTTTTCTATCTATGCAGGTTTACTTTGCTTCCTTCTTATATTCAATAAACTAAGGTCTGTGTGCTATTTCCTCATATTACAAGACTAAGCCTAGCATGGTAATAGCAAATCTTAGCTATTCAGCTACACCTGCTCTGCTTCAGTGTTCTAAAAAACAGTCTAGCTCGTTCTTCATTCAGTAACTTCAAATTATGCAAAATAATACAGATTATGTAACTACAAATCTTTCACACATGTCTAAATAATTATGGATATGTTTTGTTAAATACATCTTGTTGTGTGGAGGGAGGGCTTATGCTTTTAATTAAACAATTAAGACTGTTAACATTTAAATCTAAATGATAGCTGTTAACGTGCCTTGATTAAAAAATATAAGCAAATTGGACAAAACTGAAACTTAGTTTGAAGTGGCTCCAATAGGAAATGTCACCACTTAGTAAGAGAACTCAATTGATTAAAACTGGGGATGAGTGGATGGTTTGTGTGTCACTATTATTCCAGGAGTTGTTCTGCCTTATGCTTTTCTCTGTCTGAACTCTAGTTTAATTTGTTTTGAACACTTCTTTTTGGAATTAGTGCGTGTGCAGCAATTTTCAGGTGTTTCTTTCTTTACTGATGTGCATAAGTGTATATACATATTGATTAAGGCATTGGCCAGGAAGGTATCCTGATGAAGTTATGCACATGCACATCAGTAACCAGTAAGAGTTATGAACTTTAAAATGTTTCAAATTACACATGCCATGTATAGCAGCATGAACAAAGCCTGGTTAATGGTGGGTTGTTAATTCATTGGCGCTGTTCTGCAAGTGAGATAAGGTAACTTGGAGCCCCAAAATCAGAAGAGAAATTCAGATGGCAAATTGCCCAAGCAATCCTAAGTTTAAAATAAGACATCAATTGCAGGTTTCTTTAAGTCTAATAGATATTATAGTTTTTCCAATGACTCAACAGGGATTCAAAGAAAAATATAGGTATTTAGTAGGGTAAAAGCACAACCTAACATTTGCCCATATAGCCTGTGGTTCTGAATGCTCAAGAATAAAATATATTTCTTTCTGAATACAGTAGTACAGGTCTGCAGCTTACAAAATAAGGAAAAAACTTTAAAGTAGGACTGTGTTGAACATTACCACTTTGGATTTCATTTTTCTGTAGAATAAATAGGTGTTTTTCACCACCCCCATCAAAATGATTTTGAAGTGCCCAGACGAATTCTAAAGGGGCATGATAGGAGAAATTTCACAACCATGGCCTGGAATAAAGATACATTGTCAGAAAATCCCTAAAAGGACAGACTTTGTAGTTACACAAACATAATTTCATACTGAGCAACAGTTTTTGAGTTTCCATTAGATGGCAGCAATTTCTTAAATCTTGCTTCTTCCACCTTGATGGGGTAGGTGTGGGGATGCCATTTGCATCTTCTACCTAAAATGTATTGAGTCTTCTCTGCAGATGATACTATATAAACTTGTGGCAGAGAACGACACTTCTATAATCCAGATGTTTTGCCATTGGTAGTTTTGAAGCAATTAATCTTTTTTCTTTCTATATGTCTTGAGACTATTTTTGTACTCCTGGATTTTGTTAGACATCCAAGGCACACTGATAAATTATTTAACTTCAGGCTTTTCTCTTCTTGGAAAGAACCAGTTGACTGATTTGTGCAGACATTGGCTAGAATCTAGTGGGAAGGGCCCCTTTGTAAAAGTCACTTCCATTTTCTTTGAGTTGGTAAGCTTGGCGTGTACATTTGGAATCATCAGCATACATGCTTGGAATAGGACATTAACACAAGGAACTTTGAATTGAGTCCAATATGTCCACCTTGTTAAAAATGTAAACAAGAGTAATGTGATGCAAGTTGCGGGGGGGGGGGTGTCTTATATTTCACATATACACTTATGGGGTCATACAGTGAAGATGCTTACCTAGTGTGTGGCTGCACTGTTAGGAAAGGAATTGAAAATAAAACTTCCATTATCATAATGGTGTTATACAAAACTATGGTGCAGCTGTGTTTGGAATACTATGTATAATTCAGTTTGTCTCACTTTCAAAGGGATATTGTAGAGCAGGAAAAGGTTCAGAAAAGGGCAAACAACATGATTATGGGATGGAGAAACTCCTCTATGCAGAAAGGCTGCAGCATTTGAGGCTTTTGAATTTAGAGAGAAGTCAAGTTAGAACTGACATGATAGAAGTGTATGGTATGTAGAAAGTTGATAGAGAATTCCCCTTCTCATAACTCTAGAACTTGGGGACATCCAATGAAGCTGAATGTGAAGATTCAGGATGGAGAAAAGAAAGTACTTCTCTGTACCCTGAACTTCATGGTTTGTGAGAGCGACCAACTAGTTGCAAATATATATGTCCGGGGAGGGACTTGTAGAGGGTAGTGGGACTACTGCAAAGATTATTGGAAGATATTAGCTACTATATTAGATATTAGATACTTTCGTTGTCAGAGAAAGAGACAGAGGGAAGTGTGATCTTGCTTCTTCTCAATCTCTTTGAGGCTTTTTATACAAAGAGCTGTGGTATCCTTTAAGACTGACTCTGTGGGGTGGGCATTGTTTTACAGTGGTTCTGTTCCCATCCCCAGGGTCTGTTCCAGAGAGCATCATTGGGCGAGTGTTCTTTGACCCACTGGGTGTTACACTGTTGTGAGGTTCTGCAGGGCACTAATTTATTCCTAATGCTTTTTGACATCTATATGAAACTGCTGGGAGTGGTTATTAGGGGATTTGGAGTGTGGTCTCATCAAGCTGTTGGTGACAATATAACTTACTTCTCCATAAGGTATGACAGTGCAGGAACTGGTATGATGCTTGGGCACAGTGGTGGGCTGGATGATGGCCAACAATCTGAGTTTGAATTTTGATAAGGTAGAAGCTGTGTGGGTAAGTAGTTACTGGGTCCAGGAAATAGGTCAGTCGCCTGTTTTGGATGTGAGTGCACTTTATCTGAGCAGATACATAACTTGGGGTTGGGGTTACTCCTGGCTCTATCTCTGTCACTGGAGACCTAAGTGGCTTTGGTAGCCAATGGTAATTCCTGCCAGCTACTGCTAGTGTAGCAGCTTTGGCTGTTCCTAGATTTGGATATGTTAGCCTACAGTACTGCAGGTATTGGTAACCGCCAGACTGGATTACTGCAGTGCACTCTGTGTTGGGAATCCTGGAAGCTACAGTAGCTAATGTGGAATGTTGTGGCAAGGCTGTTGAAGGTGGTGTGTAACACTTGTGCTGGAAAAGCTGAATTTGGCTGCCATTATTCTACTGGGCCATGTTTAAAGTCTTTCTGCTGTGCAATGAAAGAGTGTGTTTGACAGCTTCAGCTGTCTATGCTGAATTGAATGATACGGTTTCTTGGGGGTTGTAGAAGACAGCACCTAAAAGAAGGAAGTGGAAAATCGCTGTTCAATTAGTGGAACTCTGCTCATAGTTCCTAAGATCGAGGGCATCACCTTTCTAACTTAAAGCTGCCTTTACTCTGTTTTTGTTTTCTGTCTAGTGTGCAAATAATGGCTATTATTATTATTATTATTCATTTGAATGTACTCAGTTTTGAGTCGTGCCTCCAACTCCAGCATGACTTATTGTGTATAGGAAAGCACAGTTGCATTCCAGCATAGCTGAGTTATGAATAAAATTAAGATTGAGGAACACCAAATAGGTTCAGTGGCCCTTGGCCACAGAAAATGTTGCAAGGCTTAAGAAATACATCATTAGAAACAGTTGTAATACACTGGGTCAATGATTACAAAAGATAAATGTCTCATTTCATTATGGTTAGAGAGTATGACACAGCCTGTGAAAAACAGAATCTCAATCTGCAGTTTCTTGTTTTCCCGACTGTGCTTAAAAACACTTTGGCTCTGATCCAGTTAGCCCTCTTATTCATATTTTTTTGTCCTGGTTTTGTGCACGTACAGCAGGACTAAAGTATTCTGAGCAGTATTTCCCTCTGTTGAGTGCTTCTTCTGGCACCTTCCCACCCCAAAGGAGCTTCCTGTGCAGTATATTTTTTAATGGGGGTGTTCTACTTTGAGGGGGGGGTGAAAATAAAAGTAGTATTGCATACTGTTTGCTCTAATACTTCACTTCAGGTTGGAGGAAGGGCAGGACATAAAAATCTTGAATGAATGAATATGTGTGTGTGTGTGGCTAACAAAGTGCTGGGGAATGGTGACCAGGTGAGAATATGGAAACTATTAACAAGCCCATACACCTGGCGGCTTATTTTGCTGCCTCCATTGCATCCTTAAGTAGCTGGCCAGCACTAGTACACCCTATTTTGGATAAGGGGCTTGAGAGGGTGGTGGCAGGCAAGCTGCAGACAGTCCTGGAGAAAACTGATTTCTGTGCAGATTCAGACCTGACTTTGAGACAGAATTGGTTTGATACTTGATTTGATTTGATATTTGTGTTCTACTTTTCAAACAAATTATTCAAACAATTAATAGAATTCAGTGCAAACTGATAGTGATTTAAAATATCAGAAATGGCTACTGAGCACCAGCCTTGCTTCAGTTGGCATACACTCTCTGGGAAGCTGCTTTTACACCCAGTGCAGAAGCGCATTTCCAGGAACAAGATTTTTCATAGTTTTCAGTATCCACTTCTTTTTACCCTCAAAGAAAGAAATCAATCCCTTCTATGCTCTTTTCAGTGTGGTGGGGCAACAGATTCCATAGAAGAGCCAAAATAGTCTATGAAATTGCATCCACCCCCTTTGTCATTCTCTCTGCTGCTTTCCACATGTTGGGAGCTGAGATTCTATAGTGGGATGCTTGCTCATGTACAACTCATAATGTTGATCTTCTAGGGTTTTAAATCGTGTAGGGAGCCTATGAGTGGAAATGCTCCACTCTGCAGAAGCTCAGCTATATATATAACACGTGGAGTGAGTAGCAGGAGTGGCGATGTGACAGAAGGATACTAGAAACCATCATTTTTAATAGAATGGAAAATATTGGAACAATGGTGACATAATCCAGAAACTTTGTTCTCTGAAATATATGGATGTCTGCATTTTTTAAAAAAATATTTTTTTCACACAAATATTGCTTTCTACTGTGCCCAAAACTACTTTCTTCAGGAAACTGCCAGTGCTGATACACTAGCAAATTATTTGCCAATGATATTAACGCCATGAACCACCAACAGAAAGTAAACACAGATTGAATGCTACTGGTAAATGTAATTTGAGATATGTATAGAAAAGTTATATGACATATCTGTGGGAGAACAAGATGCTGTAAAATGGTGAACTGAACAAGTGAAAAGGTGCAGTACATATTTTATGGTTGTACGCAAATATTACGTTGCATATTTTAAAATAATTTGTAGAAGAAAATTTCTCTGATCTTTAAATGAAAATCATTTTTCATGCATACCAGCTATGTATGTTAATAATTGAAATGAGTCATTAATATAGTTTATCTTTATATATTGTATATGTGTGTGTGAAACTGTGCTTAGTTTTCTGCCTTTACCGATTACATGCGTTCATAATAGGAGAGCCTCTTTGGGTGATAGTATGATCTAGTATTCAATGGAACAAGAACATTATGGTGAAGTTCTCCTCTGGGCTGTTCTCAAGAGCATTAGGAAATGCTTGCTTTGCTTGATGTTTACACACTATAAGCTCACATTTACTTTAGGTGTTGAGTGTTAAAATAACACTCCATACACCATGAGACCTACAGGTCTAGCAAGTTAAATTGAAAATGCTGGAAACATATTCCAAACTTGCAAATTGTTAAGGGAAAGCCTGCCTGTACACCCTACAATTGCTATCCTGTTCAGTCTCTTCCTTTAACTGATGGAAAGAGCACTGCAGAACTGTCCTACCTGCTCCTCCTAGCCTTAAGGACCAGGGGGCAGCTGAGGCAACACAAAAGAACTTTGATCATCTCAAAGGAACTTCACAGTCACCATTTGTTCTCAAATGCCAGCATTGTCCTTGGTGGAGTGAGCTCAACCCTCCACCATGCAGACAACATCTTGTGTGAGTTTGGCTCTTCTTATAAGCTTCTGATGGCTCAGAGGCTTGGTTCATACAGAGGCATGGTCTTCCTTGTTCATTTTGTGAGGAAAATTTGATAGTTCAAAAAATCCTGGGGGTAGACTTCAATATGACTGCCACAGTTTAGCAGGATTTGAAAATGCCAGAGCTTTAGATTTCAACTAGAATGTTGGTTTCTCCAAATGTCAACAGTAAGTCTATGAATAATGGAATCTGGGTATAGTACTTCAGCTGAGGCCTAGATAGTGCTGAATAGAGAGGCTCTGTTGCATCCCCTTTTATTCATACTAATCCTCAGTAATTCACTATAACAGTTATATTTCCTTCAATTAAAATAGCCCATAAAGTAACCTCAGCTGGAGGCTGTACTTTGCTTCCTTAACACATAGACCAGGCATGGGCAAACTCGGCCCTCCAGATGTTTTGGGACTACAATTCCCACCATCCTTGACCACTGGTCCTGTTAGCTAGGGATGATGGGAGTTGTAGTCCCAAAACATCTGGAGGGCTGAGTTTGCCCATGCCTGACATAGACTATAGCTCTTCCCCCCAACTTCCTGAATTTTGCATATACATTTTTTTCTTTGTAATGAGTAATATGTTTATGCTTGGCTTTGAAACATTGAGATGTAAGAAACACAAAATGAAATTCAGCAATTATCTAGGTCATTTTGAATTTTAATCTTATACTCTGTGGGATTGGTAGTTTTGTCCCAGTTTTCTGTCATCAGCAAATTCTTTGTGGCCTGGGGTAAGAACAGGTGAAATTAAATGTTCTGGCAGCTGCTGGGCTTGGTAAAGACAGAATATTGGCTAAAAAGTAGGCAAAGCTAAGTCACCAGCAAACTAAAAAGCTCAACTTGATAGAGTCTTTACCTTTGGGCTTCCAGGTGTTGGTCTCCCATCAGCTCCAGCCAACATCATCAATGGCCAGGGCTGATGGGAGCTGTAGTTAGGAAATCTGGAGGGCCACGGGTTCTACAGAAATGTGTGAAAGCCACTCCCAGCAATATTGTGGGATTTTTTTTTACTGTCATAGTTCTTTCCACCCCAAGTAACTTTTACCGTTAAAGTATGTTTTCCTGACTCTCTCCCCACCACTTTCGATCTACACATGATGGGCATGTACTTCTTTTCATGTCCCTGTCTGTGTTGTGTCTAGTTTGGTCCTCAAAGTGTCTTCTCCTGTTTTAATAGTTTGTTAGGGTTGTCTAACTGTTCAGAACCAAATAAGTTTGCAGTATTTTAATTCCTAGATGAGGCATTTTCTATTCTTGGTATTCAGTATCCTGATTTTGACATTGTGTTTTTACAGTCAGCATTGCTTCATATTAATAATCTTTAGAATACAGTAAAATACTGCAGTCTTTTAGTAAAATTTTACCATAAGACCAACATCATTTAATTGATTTGAAGGTACTATACATGTGTAACATATTTTCATCTCTTGTATTTCTCTTTCTCTTTTTTTAGTGAGTGACAGTTGCTTCAGGAACCTTGCAGAGGATCGTAGTGGGATAAACCTTAAAGACCTCGTCCAAGATCCTTCTTTGTAAGTATCTATCTCAATGTATGAATAATGGATTTCTAATTGAGCCACAAATTGATAACGGATAATCTGTAGAATAAATAAACACACAGAAAACCCAAACATTACCACCTCAATAGGTCAGGCCAGAGGGATGATTGTTTTGTCAACTAAGTCTTACAATACTCAGTTCCATGCTCAGTCTATAGGGAATAGGAAAATAAAATCTGATAACATGAACTTATTTTCCTCTCATGTTAAAAGAAGTCATTAATTTTCTATTGTACACTACAAGTGGAATTGCAACTGACTTTCCAAGCCATTTGGAGTATTGTGTGTTTTATATGTGTAAATCCAACTATTTCTACGTTTTCATCCTGTAACGTTCCATCTCCAGCAATGGGTGTGACATAGCTGCTGTTGGTGGGACAGGAGAAGGTCCAGCTCACCTGAACAGCCAGTTGAAGTCCAATAGGCATTCACTATAATTTTTGTGGTGGTTGCCATTTTATCACTACTGTATTTTTATTTTATTTTTTTGATCTCTTGATTAATTAGCACTAAAACATTTTTCTGGCTACGTTTTTTAAATGAAAGAGTGTTGTAGTGTTATAATGTTAATTATATATATTAAAAAGGATTTTAAATAACCCTTTCTGGTCAGTGCCATTATAAACCAAGTTTCTAAAATAGTGTTGAGCATACAGCATTACTATTTTCTTGAAATAACTTATCTGTTTACCACTATTTTAGCAATCTGGATAATAAGTGGGGTATTTTTTTTATTCTGTAGCAAACTTTCAGTTTTAAAAAAGCTGAAAATAGAGAAAAAGATAACCACCTCAAAGGTTATATATTGAGCTGTGATATCTTCACTTCCCTGATACGTCGTTGCCTATGTGAAAGCCCACCTTTTTTAAAAGACAGAAGATTAGTACTATGTTACTTTAAAAAAGAAATGGGACTTTTTGTGGTCTGAGAAAAGATGGAAGAATATTAGTGTATGGGCAGGACAATGATTGATTGGATGCCCCTCAAAAATGAGTGTATAAACCATGACAATTTACGCTAAGGGCAGTAAAGGTAAAGGGACCCCTGACCATTAGGTCCAGTCGCAGATGACTCTGGGGTTGCAATGCTCATCTTGCTGGCGTACAGGTCATGTGGCCAGCATGACTAAGCCGCTTCTGGCGAACCAGAGCAGCGCACGGAAACGCCATTTACCTTCCCACCGTAGCAGTACCTATTTATGTACTTGCACTTTGACATGCTTTTGAACTGCTAGGTTGGCAGGAGCAGGGACTGAGCAACGGGAGCTCACCCTGTCGCGGGGATTCAAACCGCCGACCTTCTGATTGGCAAGCCCTAGGCTCTGTCGTTTAGATCACAGCGCCACCCGCGTCTCAAGGGCAGTATTCAACTGCATTTTTGTGCTAGTGCAAGGGTATTAACCCCACTCTCTGTCCCCCATGCTATCCCCCAATCTGGTCTGAAAGGTTGAGGGAAACCCAAAACAGATTTAGGAGGTGCACAGTGGGAGGAGTGGTGGACCATTCTGCTGTGTAAGGAGGGATTATTGTACTGATGGAATGATCTGCTTAGCGCTTTGTCGAATACAACCCTAAATGTCTAGTGTGGAGGTACCTGAAGAAAAAACGCACAAACGCCTGCTTTCTAGGTTCTGCCTGCACTGGCAGAATTAAGCTGAATATGTTTTTCCTATAATTACCTTGAACCAGCAAACTTTGCCTAAAGTGTGAGGTTTAAGCATTCTTATACATCTCAGTAAGTATTTAATTTTCATAACTTACTATAAAACTGTGGATTTACCTATCCTTCCTCTAACAAAGAACAATGTTTGCTTTAATTAGCTTCTTATTAAAAAATATTTTTAGTGACTCACCAAATTTAACATTAAGTTGTTAGCAATTTCTTCCCAAGACAGTTTTCTAGCCAGAAATTTGAGTTTCAAATGGGTGGGCTTGGAATTGTGGTGAGAGCCAAGTTTTGCCCCCATTTCACTAGGCAAAATGCACCTCAGCCATTGGCAGGATATGAAAAATAATATGCATTGATGGTTTTAATGAGGCTAATACAAACAAAATCACGCAGTTATTCAGCTATCCAAGTCTGAACCTTACTAGGATTCTAAAGATCATAACCAGCGTTTCAATTTAGGACTGGAAACATATTGGAACTTAGGAAACCTGTTATAGCAGGAACATGTGACGTTATTAAGGCACAGATAAAGAACCTAACTGGCACATTCTGCATCAATTTCAGTTTCCAAAGCATCTTAAAAGGCAGCCTCTTGTCAAGCATATTTCATTAATCAAATTGTGATGTGATTAAAGCATGTGTTGCCACAGCCAGATATGTCTCTTACAGAAACGAGCACAGCTGGTGCACCAGGCTAAGCCAAGCAAAAGCATACCTGGCAACATCCATCACTTGGTTTGTGGATTCAACTAGATCCAGGAACCACCTAGACCACAAACCTTGCTTAATTTCTCTGTATGTCTGTCTCCCTCCCATTCTCCTATGGTATTTGAGGATGTGCTTGAAAACTGGTGGGAAAGGGTAGCTGATAATCAAGGGACTGGATTAGGCCTAGGAGGCAGCACCTGCTGGCCCCCACCCAGACTGATACTTTTAACAAGGCATTGCATAGCTAAAAGCCTGCTACTTTGAATGTTTCATTCCTATCTCATTGAGAGTTATATTTCATAATATTTCCAGTGGGGGTTTTTTGGCTTTGTTTTCATTTTTAAAAAAATCTACACTAGTTTTTTTCTATTAATTGACTAAGAAAGATTTTTTTCAGCTGTGCTTCTGTGACTTCAGAATTGTGGAAAAGCATATAAAAATAGCACAGAACATTTTAGTGCCCTCTGTGTGTCTCTTATTTTTTTTCCTCTGAACAGATGGGGAGAGAGAGGGAAAAAAGAGTAGGAAAAATAATTTTAATTTCTAATAGGAGGCAAGCCAGGTCAAAGTGTCTATTGACATGGAGAAAATGCAAAAGAGTGCACACCATCTGTACCCAGTCATGAATATCTTAGTATCTTTTCATCTATGGAAAAACAGAAACCAAGCCTGTAAATGGGGAGTTCTAAGCCCAGAATTTATAGAATGAGACTGAGATCTTACCTCAGAAATATTGTGATACCATTGGGCAGTCTTGATCCATCCAGAGCACAAACTCTGTTTAGCCTTTCCAGCAGTCCTACAATACTACAAGTTCTACAGTTTTCATCTCCCCACTTATAGCTATAATCCAAGAAGAATATAGACACACTGAAAAATATGACAGTGAGTGACAAATTAAAATGATAAAAGTGGCTAGGGACCCTGGTAAAAAGGAATACTTATAGTCATTTACTTACTTACTTACTTACTTACTTACTTGCTTACCGTATTTTTTGCTCTATAAGACTCACTTTTTCCCTCCTAAGGGGAAATGTGTATGCGTCTTATGGAGCGAATGCAGGCTGCGCAGCTATCCCAGAAGCCAGAACAGCAAGAGGGATTGCTGCTTTCACTGCGCAGCGATCCCTCTTGCTGTTCTAGCTTCTGAGATTCAGAATATTTTTTTTCTTGTTTTCCTCCTCCAAAAACTAGGTGCGTCTTGTCTTCTGGTGCGTCTTATAGAGCGAAAAATACGGTACTTAAAAACTATGCACTGCCATTAACACGTCTCAAGGCATTAAAGGTAAAGGTAAAGGGACCCCTGACCATTAGGTCCAGTCGTGACCAACTTTGGGGTTGCGGCGCTCATCTCGCTTTATTAGCTGAGGGAGCCGGAGTACAGCTTCTGGGTCATGTGGCCAGCATGACTAAGCCGCTTCTGGCGAACCAGAGCAGTGCATGGAAATGCCATTTACCTTCCCACCAGAGCGGTATTTGAAATGCCGACCTTCTGATCGGCAAGGCATTTCACACATATACAATAAAACAGGAAACTAAATCACTGAGCAGATCTTATTTAAGGTCCAGTAAATGCTTGACGTATTCCTACTCTGAAAATTTGGTAAACGTTAGGGCTCAACCAATAACTGAATGCAGCACATTCCCATGCATGTTTGCTTGGAAACAGGTCCTACTTTGCACAATGTATCTTAATTCTAGGTAAATTTTCAACCTTAGATTATTCCAGCAGTCTGGAACTTCTGCCCTTTCAGCCATATTAGACCCACCAGGCATCTCCATTTGTCTCCAAAGCAATTTTGGGCAAAACACACTCATCTAGTTGTGGATCCGTTAGAAAGATCTGTGATCTAAGCACCACCATGCCAAAATCAGAGATAACATCAGGTGGGGAGAAATGCTGACTTTTACTGTTAAAGAGCAGTCAGAATGATAGAATCATAGAATTATAGAGTTGGAAGGGACCCTGAGGGTCATCTAGTCCAACCCCCTGCAATGCAGGAACCTCAACTATAGCACCCATTAGTAGGGTAAAACTAACCTGTCTCACAGTGGTCTGAGGTTTGGCTCTGGTCTTATCGCTTTGGTACTTAGCACTAAAATAGGAAAATAAAATTCCTCTGGTTGCTTTTAAGAGATTCACTTAAGAGCAGAGGCACCTTTTTAGCCACACCACTCCAATGCTAGTCTGCACTGACTACACTGACTTGTAGTCAGTAGGGTTTCAGGTTGGAGTCTTTCCCAATCCTACCCAAAGATAACCAGGAATTGAACCTGGGAACTTCTGCATCCGAAGTATGTGCTCTGCCACCAAGCTACAACTCTTCCCTCAACTGTGGGTGGCGCTGTGGGTAAAAGCCTCAGCACCTAGGGCTTGCTGATCGAAAGGTCGGCGGTTCGAATCCCCGCTGCGGGGTGCGCTCCCGTTGTTTGGTCCTAGCGCCTGCCAACTTAGCAGTTTGAAAGCACTCCTGGGTGCAAGTAGATAAATAGGGACCGCTTACTAGCGGGAAGGTAAACGGCGTTTCCGTGTGCGGCTCTGGCTTGCCAGAGCAGCGATGTCACGCTGGCCACGTGACCCGGAAGTGTCTCCGGACAGTGCTGGCCCCCGGCCTCTTTGAGTGAGATGGGTGCACAACCCTAGAGTCTGTCAAGACTGGCCCGTACGGGCAGGGGTACCTTTACCTTTAATCAGGGAAGACAGCACTGAGCTGATAACGAGGCACTCTCTTCCCACAACTTCCAATAGGCGTTCAACATCTTCAGTGGGCAGAAAAAAGGCTGAAATCCATTTTGGAAAGACATCTGAAGGGATAGCTTGATGTACAACTTGACAAGCAGAACCAGCAGATAGACCACATAGAGTGGGCAATGAATCAGGCCATCTTCTGTCAAGTAATGGATCTGAATGTTAATTTTTGTCTGCAATGCAAAGAGATAGGTAGGAAGATTAGGGAGGCAAGTAGCATTACAGTCATGCTGGCTGATAGTTGTTCTGTATGCCTTTCCACCTCTACTATTTATCAGAACAATTATTCAGGGACCAAGAAGAGGACAAAGTCCTCACCAAGTCGTGTCCCCCCCCCCCAGTGGTCTTTGTGAGTGAGGATCCCTAACTACCTTTATCAAAGCCCACTCCTCTACCCTTAGATGCAACTATTTCAGCTGATTCTTTGTTGATTTGCAGTGAAATGGTGCCCTCAGTTGATGTTCACTTTCCTAGTATCACGGAAGACCTTAATTATATGCTCTTCATATACTTCAGTATATGGAAGGCCTTTTCTTGATTGCTGCATATAATGGAGAAATCTCCTACTACAGTCTTAGTGTGTAATGTCTTATATTTCTCCAGAAATATATCTGACCTCCAGCCTCTCACCTTCAGGCATAACTGGATGAACAGAAAATCACAACCTCTTAACTTTTAAAAATTCCATAGAGGCACATCTTTTTGATTTTGCCTCCACTAGGTCATTATGCCTCCTCATGTAGCCTGAGTGTTGTGCAGCGTACTCTTTTACAGTGTGCTTTCAAGCCCCTTAAGAACTGTCTCATTGAAATCGCTTCTTTGCTCACCTGGTAACTTGTAAGAAGAAATTGCATTTTTTTGATGTTTTCTGAGTTCTCAGATTCCTCATTAGTCACACACTAAGGTTACTTCTAGAAAACCTATTTGTTGAGAATTCATCCTGAGTTTTTTGTGTGGAGGTTAGATGGCACTTGCTATTAACTGAGCAATTTATTCTGATTTCTTTGAGATGTTGTCTCAAGCAAGCATTATCATATACTTTCCAGTGGATTTCCCCACAAAAGACTGGTTTTTTGGTGAGGCAGGCAAGGTTATTTTGTGCAAAATCTCCAAATCAACTATAATTGCACAACCTGAGTTTGCCAGTGTGTGATTGTTGCTGGTTTTTTTAAACGGCATGGAATTCCTTCTGAAAGCACCCTAAACCACAAGAACAATTTTGCAGCCTGTTTGTTTCCTGTCATCCTGCATTGCTCAAGCATTCCTATCTAAATCTACATGATTAAAGAAATGCATTGCTTTGGTTTACAAATTTGCCTTTGTCAGAATATTCTGGCTTTTTCCATTAAAGGAGCAGCTATATCAACCGTCTTTGAGGAAAGAAATATAAGAAATATTTGGATCTACAAATGAAGGGCGGAATACAAATTATATATATCTATATCTCTATACAGTGGTACCTCTGGATACGAACGGGATCTGTTCCGGAGCCCCATTCGCATCCTGAAGCGAACGCAACCCGGGTCGCGATTTGCCACTTCGGCGCATGCGCGTGACGTCATTTTGACCGTCTACGCATGCGCGAGCGGCAAAACCTGGAAGTAATGCGTTCCGTTACTTCCGGGTTGCTGCAGAGCGCAACCCGAAAGCGCTCAACCTGAAGCAACTTCAACCCAAGGTATGACTGTATATATATCTATCTTGTTGAAGGCAAGTAAGAAATTTGATAAATAATAATGTGGAGTACTGTTGAATAATTGGAAATTAAACCAATTCCTGCCAATTTATTCACTTCTACCTTTTAACACAGAAATAGGAAAATGTTGCAGCTTTCTTTTAAAAACTGGTGGCTATTTCTACTTTGATGGACCTTATTTTGGTTTGTTAATTCAGGAAGGTGTTAATTTCTTGGATAAAATACTTTTTTTGTTTCATTGGCCTTCACTGGTTGACTCCTTTTGGGGAGTATTGGTCCTTTCAGGAGTTTGTGTATGTGTGTGTGCGTGTTAAATCTTACAAAAGGAGCTATCTCTCTGTATAATTATTTTTAATGTAAACTTGTTCAGGTTTTCCCTGAACAATTATGGAATGAAATTGTGGGAGAGAGAAAATTAAACCCAGATTTTTTATTTTATTTTTCACTTCTAAATCCAAGAGTTTGTAGCAGGAGACTACTCCTAGGAGGTGAACAGATTAGTCTCTGCATGCATTGCTTTTTATACTGTAAAACAAAATGGTCAGTTGTTTTCTTCCTTTTGTGATTATATAATATGAAACCCTGTACCAAACAAATCATTAAAATAAGCACATGAGACAAAATGGACATAAATACATACTGAAATATTTGTTCAAAACACAGGAAAGTAAGAAATAAAAGTCCAGGAATTTCTATAAGGAAAATACACTTGAAGAATTCACATTTCCCCTGGCACCAGTAGTTCCTAGTTTTCAGCTTTAACATCACTTCAGCTGTATTTAGATCATCTTAAGTTGTAGGAAAAGTCCAAATAGCACTTATTTTGTAGTTCATTTTTCATGATGCCTTACTTGGTAATCTCAAATTGCCTCAGCCCTCTTACCTTACAATTTGAACTTCATTATTATTTTTACTTAACTCAGTTTCAGAGAATTTCTTCTGTGAAAAACCTACAAAGTTAAGTTTCCTTGTTAAAGAAAAACCAACATCCATCACATATGGAAAGGTGGGGCATCTCTACTTCTACACTCATGCTATCAGTGAAATTTATCACCACTTCTGCTGGGTGGGGGGTGGGGGACAGCTTTGGATAGTTCCCCAGTCCTTTGGAGCTGATTATGGGGCCACAGAGCTTTGTTGTTGTTTAGTCGTTTAGTCATGTCCGACTCTTCGTGACCCCATGGGCCAGAGCACGCCAGGCACTCCTGTCTTCCACTGCCTTCCGCAGTTTGGTCAAACTCATGCTGGTAGCTTCGAGTACACTGTCCAACCATCTCTGTCGTCCCCTTCTCCTTGTGCCCTCCATCTTTCCCAGCATCACGGTCTTTTCCAGGGAGTCTTCTCTTCTCATGAGGTGGCCAAAGTATTGGAGCCTCAGCTTCAGAATCTGTCCTTCCAGTGAGCACTCAGGGCTGATTTCCTTAAGAATGGATAGGTTTGGTCTTCTTTTTGGCGATCAGTGCATAGGAAGTAGCCTTATTTAGCTTTCTCTTCTAAAAGAGCTAAAAGAGCAAAAACATGAACATGTGGAATAGCTGCCTTACAACCACTCTATATTCCCTTTGTCACTTCTCCACAGTCTACAACCCACTGAAAAATGTGCATTTTTCAGATTCCTTCTTCACGTAGTCCTGGAAGATGCTGTAAATCAGGCTTCCTCAACCTCAGCCCTCCAGATGTTTTGAAGCTACAATTCCCATGATCCCTGACCACTGGTCCTGCTAGCTAGGGATCATGGGAGTCGTAGGCCAAAAACATTTGGAGGGCCCAAGGTTAAGGAAGCCTGCTGTAAATGATAGAAAGATTATATAATATGAAACCCTGTACCAGGGTTGGAGTTGGTAGAGAGATTGTTAGTGGTGGTAATTTATAGATGGTAGTGATAGGGGGCAAGATTTGCCTGATAGTTCACTCCTTGCTAAATGCTACACTGCAAGATAAGGTTTTGAAATCCTTTTATTAATTATGTTATTCAGAAAACCAAAACATTGGGAAGTCAGGATTGAAAAAAATGTGATGTCCTTTGGCAGGTACTATAACTGTAGCTGGTTTGCAGAGGAAAGAGAGACTTCTCCAGCAAAATTTCATCAGCTTTGAAGAGTATCATTGTGAGTTTGGAAGCATACACTTTTGGCAGCTTAAAATAAGAAGCATTACAGCTATGAAACACACCTTGACATTTATCCAGGATAGTAATATGCATGAATAAGCATTTCAAGTCAGGTGATAGGGCTTGGAGAAAAACCAAGTGAGGCTTTGATTGCCGCTGCAAGGGATAGCATTGCTTTTTGTGCTCTGAAAAAGATATTCAAGGTAAAAAACAGCCTACTGCCATTATGGTGATTTGCATTAAAGCCTATTAATAGTAACTCTGCTTTAAAATAGTGGGTTTTGAATGAATGTTTTTTATCTTTAGTTTGATGCTCTGTGGGCTTCCTATCCTTTTGTAACCTAGTTGTCTCTAGGTTTTCCATAGGAACAAAATACCAGTTTTTAAAGTAGCTTCACTGTGGTCCTTCACTGAGCTTGTTGTCTTAACACATTCTTTTTCCTAAGTCACCAATTTTGTGCTGGGTAAATATGCTGGAATAAGATAGATAGAACATAAATTGGAATTAGGAAAATCAAGACGGTATATAAACATAGCCTTTATTTCATAATTACAAAAACTTATGGGGTGACCGTATTTGGAATACTATAAATATTTCTGGTCACTGCACCGCAAAAAAGATATTGTAGAGTTGGAAAAGGTTCTGAAAAGGTCAACCAAGATGTTCAAAGAGATGAAGCTATATGAGGAAAGGTTGCAGCGTGGGACTTTTTAGTTCAGAGAAAAGGCAAACAAGAGGCAAAATGATAAAAGTTTATAAAGTTATGCATGACGTGAAGAAAGTGGACAGAGAAATTATTTTCTCCCTCTGTCATAACTGCAGTACATAGACATCTAATGAAGCTGAATGTTGGAAGACTGAGGACAGATAAAAAAAAAGTAGTTATTCACATAAGGTAAAGGTAAAGGGACCCCTGACCATTAGGTCCAGTCGTGGCCGACTCTGGAGTTGCGGCGCTCATCTCGCTTTATTGGCCGAGGGAGCCGGCGTACAGCTTCCGGGTCATGTGGCGGCATGACTAAGCCGCTTCTGGTGAACCAGAGCAGCGCACGGAAACGCCGTTTACCTTCCTGCCGGAGCAGTACCTATTAATCTACTTGCACTTTGATGTGCTTTCAAACTGCTAGGTTGGCAGGAGCAGGGACCGAGCAGGGATTTGAACCACCAACCTTCTGATTGGCAAGTCCTAGGCTCTGTGGTTTACCCCACAGCGCCACCCGCATCCAATTATTCACATAGCGCATAGTTAAATTATTGAACTTGCTCCCATTGGAAGCAGTGATGGCCACCACCCTGGATGGTTTTAAAAGAGGATTGGACAAATTAATGGAGAATAAGTATACGAATGGCTACTCGCCACAATAGCTGTGCTCTTCCTCCACTGTCGGATGCAGTAATGCCTCTGAATGTCAGTTGCTGGAAGCCTCAGGAGGGAAGGGTGCTCTTGTGCTCACGTCCTGCTTGTTGCTTTCCCACAGGTAAGACAATGGGTGGCCATTGTGAAAACAGGATGCTGAATTAGGTGGGCCATAGGCTTCATCCAGCCAGCTCTTCCTATGTTCTTATGACTGTTGATTCATGCACATGCTCCACAATGTCCAGTGACTATACACGGTGGCTGAGTTTCACACACTATCCATTCAAGTTGCAGCAATCACCACACAGTTAGTTGAATTAGAAGTTGTTTCCGTTTTGTAGTTTATGTATACACACATTGTAGTTTACATATGCGTAGTTGTCTTCATTGTTCAAGTAATGAAGTAAAGTTGCTGAACTGATATGCTTGATAGGAATAATGAAATGGAGTGTGGAATAGGGTCAGTAATGCAAAGTGTTATGAAAAGGTGTTATGTGTAGTGTTTATGAAAAAAAACCAGAATAATTGATCTGGTTAAAGGAGGCAAATTACTCTTACAGAAATGTTTTTCTTGCCAAGTAGAGTGGGGTTTACTGAAGGAAGGGAGAAATAATTCTGTGATAATTCATTGATTGCTGTAGTGGTACATATTTTTGTGCCCTTCCCAAAGGAGTACTTGCTTTGAAAATATCCATCCCTGTATAAAAAAGCACTGTCTTTAAGTTGAAGCAAGGAACATAATTTATTACCTAATCCCCATTGTAATAAATAGCTGCACTTTAGGGAGTCATCAGCCCACCAACTGTATCTCAGAATGGCTTTTAAAAAGCATTCTTCTTTGTCTAAACAATGAGAGTTGGAATGTTTTATGGGGATTTTTTTTTCAAGTTCTGCATATTTCTCCCCTCATGAAGCTTCAGATCTTTATCATGTTTAATGAGCTGGCCGGTCAAGCATCTGATGCCCCAGTGGGAACTTTCAAAGTCACTGAGCACATTTTCCTTAAACCTAGCTGACATTCCTGTCTGTTGGATTTAATGTGTGACATCCATAGATAAATTACCAATCAGATGGAGCAGACAAAAATTGCTCCACCATGCTGTAAATATGCAAGCAAATTTTTTTTTGCACAATTTTGAGATTCTGTCCAGATTTGGATGCAGTTTAAATGCTTTTTAAAATATATATTGAAACTAAGAATTAGAAACCCAGCTGCCCATTGCCGTATTCTCAGATAAGTTCAACCTCACCGCAAAAAGGATATTGCAAAGCTGGAAAAGGTTTAGAAAAGGGCAACCAAAATGATCAAGGGAATAGAACAACTCCCCCTTTGAGGAAAAACTA
The DNA here is from genome assembly GCF_965153285.1 of Podarcis tiliguerta. Classification (NCBI taxonomy): domain Eukaryota; kingdom Metazoa; phylum Chordata; class Lepidosauria; order Squamata; family Lacertidae; genus Podarcis; species Podarcis tiliguerta. The sequence goes on from NC_139534.1 coordinate 87,258,153, forward strand.
CAATATTTGTATCTTTTTTGTATAGAGAAAAGGTGATGTGGGCCAGGGAATGATAGATGTGTATAATATGCATGGTGCTGAGAATGCGGGTAGTTTTTCTCCCTCTCATAATACTAGATCCCAGGGTCATCCCATAAAGCTAAATGCTGGCAGATTCAATGCAAATACTTCCTCATAGTCAAACTATGGAATTCACCCTCACAAGACACAGTGGTTGCCTCCAAGTTTGATTGTTTTAAAAGGGAAGATTAGATAATGTCATGGAGGATAAGGACATGAATGACTACTTGCTATGATGGCTATTTACTATCTCCAGTATTAGAGGCAGAATGCCTCTGAATGGTATCTCTGAAGGCCGCTTGCTGGGAATCACAAGTACAGTGGTACCTCGGGTTGCATACGCTTCAGGTTACATACGCTGCAGTTTACAGACTCCGCTAACCCAGAAATAGTGCTTCAGGTTAAGAACTTTGCTTCAGGATGAGAACAGAAATTGTGCTCCTGTGGCGCGGCAGCAGCAGGAGGCCCCATTAGCTAAAGTGGTGCTTCAGGTTAAGAACGGTTTCAGGTTAAGAGCGGACCTCTGGAATGAATTAAGTACTTAAGCTGAGGTACCACTGTATGGGGAGTGTCCTTGCATTCCTTTTCTGCTTCCAGGTTTCCTGTAGGCCACTCTGAGAATAGGATGCTGGACTAGATAGGCCTTGGGTCTTATCCAGCAGGGCTCTTACATTCTTAAGCTCAGATAGAATGGACTCAGATTTAATAACACCAAATGATCTGAATGGTTTGTTTTTACCTTTTATATTCCACTACTGCCACCAAGTTTGTTAAGTATTATTCACCATGAATACTTGACTTTGGGGTGACTGAGCAAATCCTTAAAACATTAATTTCATGTAAGACATAGCAGCATTAAAAATTTTTCCTTCAGAGAAAATGGAAAATCTCAATCTCTGAGCCTGTTTATTTTTACTCTTATTTTTTCACAGAAATTTTCAAAACAGGAGATCTATTCTCCTAGTCTTATTCCAAACCTAAGAAACTTCTCAACTCTTTCTCCTAGTCCAAAACCCACCAACTGTTTTAACAAACAAATCCTGAACATTCTGTCTTCCTGTGTACTCTCCCTCCCCTCCCGTAACATTCAGTCTTTTAAACAATTCTTTCCTCTGTCCAGTCACACTGCGGAGTGCAGCTGACTAGAAGGGTAATCAGCTACAGGGAAGGCTTCAGGGCTGGCAGGAATCCAACTGTGAGCAGTCTTAAATAAGGATTTACCTTATGTCCAGTGTCACATTTGGGGAGTAATGTAGAATGCACCAAGCACTTGATGACCCAGAAAATGATTTTGAGGGCTAGAACTGTGGGTGGCTTTCCCAATGTTTCACAGTTAACTCAATGATTTCTGTGAACAGAAGGCCTCAAATTCACAATCATGTGGGAAACATTGAAATATGGAGTCTGTGCTCGTGGGCTTGAGCACTAAAGCCCTGTAAATGGAACCTGTAATAAAGGTTGCAGTATATCCTCACTACCTGGCAATTCAGAGTGCCCAGTAGCCGTGCTTTCTTCCAGGATACACCATTACAGCCATCCCAGTGCCTTCTCCTTCCCCCATCCTCCCACAACAGTTAGTCAACATCTCATGGTTACTGAAGGTGCTTAGTCTTTGTTGTGGGGCTATCTGCCCTATATTTACATTTATATATTATTTTAATAAAAAATAAGAGAGTGAGAGACTAATGCTAAAAAGTTGCTAAGAGGTGAAAATTGAGCTGGGGCAGTCCAGTTTTGAAGTCCTAAATTTGCATATTTTGATCAAAGAAAGTAGATTCAAACGGCATTATAGCTAGTTTTGGTTATGAGTAGGTCCTTTTCTGTGACACATGTGATTGTAGTGCATTGCTTGGAGGGCACCCAAGATGAGCATGGACATTTTCTTCCAATAAATTTACTTTGTTCAATTCTTTAAAACTGTCAGCTAATAAACCTTCTATGTGAACATGATGGATGGCAGCGATGGTATAGGGTTTTCCTTTTTGTACACGCCTCCCCCCCTAAAAAAGAGTGTGTTGGTGAACCTGTTGCAGCCTAGTCTGCCCAGCTCCTTGTAGAATTTCTAAACTTTTTGCCCAGGATCTTTCTCTTTAGTTCAGCTGCAGGAAAAGTAAGGAGAGAAGCTCTAGATTTATGTTCCCAAAGCCCAGTGGATATAGAACTTAACAAAACCTTGTGAAATATCCTTAAGACACATGTGGTGAAAATTCCAATGAGAAATTCCAAAGAATTGCCCTTTAAAACCAAGGAAGCCAAATATCAAAATATAAATAATTTTGTTGGAAAGGGAAAGAAGGAAAAAGCAAAGGTAACAGTCACATACATATATACACTTATGCATGGAAATAAAATCAGTAAAATCAGTTAATTTAGCTATATGTTGTACGTTTCCTGATTGAACAGAATCTCAGAGAACAAAGCATGTGCATAGTTTGCTGTACTAAATGGGTTTCTGAGGAAGAGCATATTTGAATTCCTGATCATCCAACTGTTCATGGATTAAAAAAGCTTGGGCTCAGTAATACATGCTCTGATAACATCCTGCAGAGAGATTACTGTAACACATTCTACATGGTGCTACCCTTGAAGAAGGGGAACTGCAGCCAATACAGAATATTGCAACTCGGTTGCTTTTGGGAAACAAGGAAAAATCATGTCACTCCAATTCCTAAAGTACTGCCCTGGCTGCCTCTCAGTTACTGGGCCTGATTCAAGGTTTTGTTACTGGTATATAAAGCCCTAAACAATTTACAGCCTAAGTGCCTGATAGAACATCTTGCCCAATATCCTTCCATCTGCTGTCAATGATCAACAGGAGAGATAGGCTGTTATAGTCAAGAAGTTATGTTAGTGCAACTGGGTTTCTCCCCAGTCTTCTCCTGCATGCTGGATATTGGCTCAGGATGGGGCTGGGAGAGGGTTGATCCTTCCATCTGGCAAGCTGAAAAACTTGCATTGACAGAACAATTGCAATAGCACTATATTGAATTCCCCATTGTGTTATTTTGTTGTTGATTGGTTTTATTTTGCACTGTGAGTGCTTTATGCAGTTTTATATTGTTAGCCACCCTGGGTTCCTTGTGAAGAAAGGGTGGCACATGAAGTAAATAAATAAATATGTTTCTAAGAAGGCAAGGATTGGGGATAAAGTTCTCACTTACTTGCGGGAGCTTGTGGCTAGATAAACAGGCTTCTTTCTTAAGACAGCATGCCACTTTGTCCAGTAGAGAAGAAATCTTCATTTTTGATGTTGGTAGTCTAGGTGGCCAATGAGACTTTTACTTAGAGGACAAATCCACCTCCCTAATGCTCTGAACTTAGATTATGAAAGTCCTTGTCAATTCCAATTAGAGGGGCCATGTGTAAAGAGCTTAACTCCTGGATGTTTGTTCAGAGACAAAACTCTGGATATCTTTTTACCTATTACAGTGAACTACGAATAATGTGGGTTGGTGGAATGATTTGTATTGTTTCTTGGTTTATGTTGATGGCAGGAAAACGGTTATATGGCCACAGTCTTAAAATGGAAATCATAGTTTTAAGATTACGACTACATGTATGGTTTCAACATCAGCAAAAAATATTTTCTTCTCCCTCTGAATTGCTCTGTTATTTATATAGTCATTTATATACTGCTTAACTATAAGTCTCCAATCAGTTTATCAGCTAGCCAACAAGGTTCTGGAGAACTTGGAAGCTTTCTTACTATATTGTGATATTTTGGTTGGCCTAAGGTAAAGGTAAGGGGACTCCCGACCATTAGGTCCAGTTGTGGCCGACTCTGGGGTTGCGGCGCTAATCTCGCTTTATTAGCTGAGGGAGCCGGAGTACAGCTTCCGGCCAGCATGACTAACCAGAGCAGTGCACAGAAACGCCATTTACCTTCCCACCAGAGCGGTACCTATTTATCTACTTGCACTTTGACGTGCTTTCAAACTGCTAGGTTGGCAGGAGCAGGGACTGAACAACGGGAGCTCACCCCATCGCGGGGATTCGAACCGCCAACCTTCTGATCGGCAAGTCCTAGGCTCTGTGGTTTAACCCACAGTGCCACCCGCATCCCCTTGGTTGGCCTAGTATTGACCTAATATGGATTTTGGAATTTTCTTGTGGCCCAACACCATTTTTTTTACAGGGAATAAAAAATCCCAGCCACTCTAGGTTGTACTTTTGACCTACATTGGAATAAAGTGGTTTCTAATAGTAAAATAGGATAATTTTTCCTAATAGGATCATAATAGATTTACCCAATATGAATCCTGCCCACCCAAAGAATTGTGTACTGCTTGAAATACTGCCTCTTGCTTGGGAAAAAATGCATGCAGGCAATTCCCTTGCTTAAAATTGCGTAAGCATATACTGGGTGTGTTTATACCTGGAATATCCCTTATGGGGAACAAGATTGCTGTGCTCTGCCTCCAAACTGCTTTGGACATCCATGTGTGACTATATTTTAAACTAGCTATTTGCTTATCAGATGATTGACTACTAAATTGTTAGTGGGATCTTGCTACTGACATAATGCATATTGAAATATATTTGGACTTATTGTAGTCATGCACATACTACTTTGACCCATATATGGATATTTAGTGTTGTCAGAGCACACCAGTTAGGTGAAGTAGAAAGGAGTACCCCCACTGCCGCCCCAATATGTAGGGTCAAGATCAGGAAGAATATTGTCTCAGCTTGACCATATTGTTGCTCAGCTCAGTTATGAGTGAAATAACTTTCCTGGCCACTGACCATGCTGGGGCTGAATACAGTTTATCTAGCAACATTTGGGGGGCCACAGGATCTCCACATCTCCTCTTGAAAGCACTAAAGTCCTTAAGTCAGTGAAGTTTATTGTAATGATTTTATATATATAATCAAACAAAATGTTGCATGCACAGGGTTAACTGAACTAAAACAACTGATCTCCAAAGTGTGTTGGTGATGGGTGGGGGAAACATCAAGGTTCATCAAGGTAGTAGGTGGTGGTCTGGATCACCACGAATGCACTTTAGCCTATATATCTGCTGTTGTTGAAAAGCAAACATTATTCTAAATTGTGGATTGGAATAAATTCTAATTTGATTTATTTTTATTCACATCTCTTAGTAAAATCAAGATTACCGTATTTTTCGCACCATAGGACGCACTTTTTCCCTCCTAAAAAGCAAGGGAAAATGTGTGTGCGTCCTATGGAGCGAATGCAGGGGGGAGGCAGGCGGGAAAAGCCCCCAAGAGCCGCACACAAGCTCCGTGCGCTCTTGCAGGCTTTTCCACAGGAGGGAGAAGGGACTGACTGGCCGCATCAGTCCCTTCTCCCACCTCCCAGAAAAGCCAGGAGAAGCCGTGCAGCCCTTTTAAAGTGTGCGCGGCTTCTGCCGGTTTTGCGGGAGGTGGGGGAATTCCCCCACTTCCCAGGAAAGCCAGGAGAAGCCGCAATCTCTTTAAAGGGGTTGTGCGGCTTCTGCGGGCTTTTGCGAGAGGTGAGGGAATTCCCCCACCTCCCAGGAAAGCCAGGAGAAGCCGTGCAGCCCTTTTAAAGTGTGCACGGCTTCTGCCGGTTTTGCGGGAGGTGGGGGAATTCCCCCACTTCCCAGGAAAGCCAGGAGAAGCCGTGATCTCTTTAAAGGGGTTGCGCGGCTTTTGCGGGCTTTTGGGAGAGGTGAGGGAATCCCCCCACCTCCCAGTAAAGCCAGGAAAGCCCTGCACAGCGTCTCCCGGCAAGGAGAGGCTGCACGCGGCTAAAGGGGAAGCCAAAACAGCGAGCGGGATCCATCCCGCTCTCTGCCTTGGCTTTCTCCATAGCTGCGCGCAACCCCTCCGCAAGGAGAGGCTGCACGGGGCTATGGATTCTTTAGCCCTGCGCAGCGTCTCCTGGCAAGGAGAGGTTGCGCTGGGCTAAAGAGGAAGCCAAAACTGCGAGCGGGATCCATCCTGCTTGCTGCCTTGGCTTTTGCCATAGCCCCGCTCAACCCCTCCGGCAGGGAGAGGTTGTGCGCAGCCTGTACGCTGCTCTTTGGGGCTGGGGGAGGGGAAATATTTTTTTTCTTGATTTCCCCCCCTAAAAACTGGGTGCACCCTATGGTCCGGTGCACCCTATGGTGCGAAAAATACGGTATATATACATAATATTTAGGTCTGCAAATATGTATACACTGTATAAAGTATATGATAAGTATAATAAATGCTGGCATTGTGTTTTTCTATAAACACCTTCTATGTTTTGAATTAACAATCCAACTACCATATTTCCCCATGTATATCATGACACCTATACGTACCATATTAACCCAATTTATCATTAAAAATTTTAATAAAAAAAGTTGTCTTATACATGGAAAAATACAGTATTTAATACAGTGAACACACCGTAAAAGTGCTGGTAATTCATTGTTTACTGGGGAGAGTGCCCTTGTGGATTTCATATGCTATGCCTATCCCTTTAGTTATACATATGACAGTGTCGTGCAGTGGGTAGATAAGGGAAGGTTGCCAACTTTGGGCACCTGCCTCCTGCAACCACACACTCCCTGAGCTCTCCAACACGTATGCTATCACATGCCCCCCACTCCCCCAAACACTGAAACAATACATTTAACGGAACCCAATATTTTCCTTTCCAAAAACCGCAGAAATCAATGATAAAAAACCTGTCAGTTTTCTCATGTTTGCTCGAGCTCCACAATGTGTGAAATTGAAAGCTAAGAATGATTTGCATGCAGATACAGCCCGTGATCAGTAATGATGTTGTGCAACATCACAAATTGTTCTTAAACAACTTACCCTTCATGAATCTACAGTTTTTCTTGGTCTTTTAAGCACAAATCCAAATAGGAAGGATGAAGTAAATGCTTGGGATCACCAAAATGTCTCATTTTGTCCTTTTCCTGTTTTGCCTTATGAAGTAGCGAAGCCTTGTCAGAGGAATCTTCCTGTGAGTCAGCCATGCCTATTTCTTACTACAGGATGAGTTAAATAGTGGGAGATGAGGGTCTCCTCTGATGCAGGAGTGGTACTTGGGGTGTGGTGCATGTAGCTCTGTTTCATAGCACCATTGTGACTAATGATGATCCCAGTAATGAAAAATGAGAATATGAAACTCTATTTCATAGATTTTAATGAGGCAACAAGAAACGGCATATCTTTGCAGCGTGAGGCCAGTGAACATTCAGACTTTGAGAAGACATGGATTGCTTCATTTTTTACATTCCAGTGCATTTGTAGGGCAATACCTCTTCCCCTATAAAAGGTGTTCACAGGGACTTACATAAAATAGGAAGTTTGACAGCTAAGCTGTGAAACCTTAGTCCATATATATTTTTCTGTTGTGAAGTGGTGTGGGGAAAGTGGAATTTGAAGGAAAGAGGTGATGAGCTGGAAGAGGATGCAAAACCCTTCCACATATCACTTCTTTTCAACTGCAGCACTATACCATGCATCCTGTTTTATTGGCAACAAGCAACTCAAGTTCCAAATCAATCTTGCAGTGTGCCTTCTGCTGGAAATCTCAACATGGTAGTGAATGAATATTCTGCTGTTCTTCTTGTTCATGACATTCCATCTTACTGTACTGCCGCACACAAATACCCTATGTAGGGATAGCGGATAATTATGACAAAAACAAATGGGTGCAGAAATTACTGCTGTAAGCTATGAACATTTACTTGGATGTAAGCTACATTGCACCCAGTGAAACATATTCTGAGAACGCATGTAAGATTATACATGTAAATCTCATATATAAGATTGGGTTTTTACTCCAAATACCATCAGAACAGTAGTCTATGATGCTGTTGTTGTTTAGTCGTTTAGTCGTGTCCGACTCTTCGTGACCCCATGGACCAGAGCACACCAGGCAGTCCTGTCTTCCACTGCTTCCCACAGTTTGGTCAGACTCATGTTTGTAGCTTCGAGAACACTGTCCAACCATCTCTGTCGTCCCCTTCTCCTTGTGCCCTCCATCTTTCCCAACATCACGGTCTTTTCCAGGGAGTCTTCTCTTCTCATGAGGTGGCCAAAGTATTGGAGCCTCAGCTTCAGGATCTGTCCTTCCAGTGAGCACTCAGGGCTGATTTCCTTAAGAATGGATAGGTTTGATCTTCTTGCAGTCCATGGGACACTCAAGAGTCTCCTCCAGCACCAGAATTCAAAAGAATCAATTCTTCGGCGATCAGCCTTATTTATGGTTCAGCTCTCACTTCCATACATCACTACTGGGAAAACCATGGTTTTAACTATACGGACCTTTGTTGGCAAGGTGATGTCTCTGCTTTTTAAGATGCTGTCTAGGTTTGCCCATTGCCTTTCTCCCAAGGAGCAGGCTACTGCAGCAAAAACAAAGAATAATCTTATTGGGTAACTATAATAAGATATATTAATGAAACTGTTTAATATTTAATGCTGCAATCCAGTTTATGAATTCAACGATGCTTACTTATGAATAGACATTTATAGACTTGCCCTGTATGCAACTGTACATTTTTTCAAAACTGAGAGAAATTTGCTCAGTCCCCCTTTTCTCTTCTGGAGCTTCAGATGGAGGCTCCCCACCCCCCACCCCAGTAACTGTTTGCCCCTGCCTTTAGAGCCTCAAGGGTCCACCTCTGTCCCACATCTCGCTTCTCAGTCTCAAGCTTCCCTCTTCCCCTTTTGCCAACCACTAGGCTTGGCTAGCAGCTTCCCTGCTTTCTCTCCTCCTCTCCCATCCCCCACACTGCCATCCTTTACCACAGAGAATGATCTTCCCGGGTGACCTCATTTCCCCTTCTCAGCAGTCACTACAGGATGTAACAGACTAGTGAGCAGCTAAAGGGGAAAATGCTTTTCAAATGAACACAAATAGATCTGTGTAGAGGGAAGCACCAATTTTTAAAAGGTACACATGTACACAAATAAACTCTGTGGGGAGATGGCTAATTGATGGGTAATTAGTTACTTCATTTGCTATGAAAAGACAATGACAAAACACACATATACTTTAAAGAAGCACAAAGCACTTCAAAGGCAGTGAGGAAGGGGGAGATGCAGAGAAGGCTGTGAAATCCTGTAGTAAATGCAATAATTATGCCTCAAAATAATTAAGATTCTGCCCATGGTGTGGACAGTGAGAAGAGTAATGTATTTGGTAGCAACCAAACTGCAGCAGAACAGAGACAACTTGTCTTAGGGTGAATACATGAAGCAATGAACATGGCTAACTTAATATATCCCTACTGGTGAGCCTGCATAAAGAATCAGAACTTTATTAGCAAAGCCAACAGGCCACAGCTATGCAAGAATTAAAAATAAAATAAACTGAGAATAAAAGGAGGATAAGAGCAAACAGAAGGAGGTCCGTCAGATGAACAAGTCTTTCACTCAGATGGTGGCCCTCAATTTCATAGCTCTCTCGATGTACCTCGCGACCTTCTCTGTTGTCTGACTATCCGTATCAGATAAGAGAAAAAACAGTATAATGTCCTGTGAGCGGCCAGGATTGGGGAGAATGAGTGGAGTAATAATCTCATTCCTTAGGTCTTTGTAAAGGGGGCAGGATAGGAGGACGTGGGACACTGTTTCCGTGTTACCATCTCTACATGGGCAGAGTCGTTTTTCAAATGGAGTCTTTTGGTAACGACCTTCGAGTACGGCAGAGGGAAGAACATCCCATCTAGCCAATGTAAAGGCACGTCTGTATTTTGGGATGGTTAATTTAAACAAATATGAAGCTGGAAAGTCAAAATGGGAAGGGTGATAGTAGGTATACCATGGGCACAGTTTCTTTAAGATAGTCAGGTTGTTTTGCCGTTCAATGTCTTTCAGGCGCTGGCCTATTAGACTCTTTGCTTTAATGAGGCCCATTGATAATAGGGATTGCGAATGCAGACCGCATGTAAGGAGTTTTTGATGCACAGTTTTGAACCACATGCTTTTATGAGGGTCTTGCATTACTAGAGGCAGTAGACCAGATGGATTTAAATTAAGACGAAGCCAATAGTTGAGTGTTCTTTGCCAGGTCTGAGTTTCTACAGATGGAAGGCAGGCCTCGAGTCGTAAAGCAGCGTTTGGAACACAGGAGGGGACGCCGAATATCTGCCTTAGGAATTTAGACTGAACAGTTTCAAGACTGGAGCAGTGGTTCCCCGTCCAGATTTGTGCCCCATACAGTAACTGCGCCAGAGGTTTTGCTTGGAAGACTTCAAAGGCTGCTGGGATGTATCTGCCCCCCTTCGTGTAGAAAAAGCGCGACAGCATCTTAATACTTTGAGCTGCTTTTTCTTTGGCATATTTTTGATGGGCATCCCAGGACCCGGTCGACTGGAAAACGATACCCAGATATTTGAAGGCTTTAACCTGTTCAATTATCTGGTCATCCATCCTCCAGCTGTACTGTCTGCATTTCCTTGCAAAAACCATGGTTTTGGTTTTCTGATAATTTATTGCCAGTTGCTCTCTCCTACAGTATGCTGAAAATTCACCTATGAGCCTATTTAAGCCTATTCTTGTTCGAGATAGGAGTATCGCATCATCAGCATACAAAAGCACGGATATTGATTTGTCAGCCAGTTTGGGGGCATGGAAGTCCGGAGATGACAAACAGTTGACCATATCATTGATGTAAAAGTTGAATAGAACTGGGGCCAGGATGCAACCTTGCTTGACCCCCTTGCTGACAGGAACTGGTCCTATAAGGTGGCCGTTTAACGAAGTTCTTACATGCAGCACCGTGTCTTTATATAAACAGCTGATCAGAAATAATAGTCTTTTGTCTATACTTGATGTGCTCAATTTGTCCCAGAGTCTTGCACGTGGAATTGAATCGAAGGCAGCCTTTAGATCAATAAAGGCTGCGTATAGCACCCCACGGGATTTTTTGGCATATTTGTCAATTAAATAGGCTAGGGTGAAGCAATGGTCTATAGTGGATCTGCCCTGCCTGAAACCCGCTTGCTCTTCCGCTAGAATAGCTTCGGTTTCCAGCCAGCTAGTTAGCTTAATATGAAGATGTTTGGCATATAGTTTGCTGGGTATAGGCAGAAGGCTGATTGGTCTATAGCTCGCCGGGTCTGGCATGGGTCCTTTTTTGTAGATTGGAATAACTATTGCCTCTGTCCAACCATCTGGAAGTAGACCCGTTGAGTCAATCCAAGAAAATAAAGAGGCCAGCAGGGGGGCCCACCAGCCCATATTGGACTTCAGAAGTTCGGCAGGGATGTAATCATTCCCTGGGGCCTTATTGTTCTTTAATTGTGCGATTAAGTTCTCAACTTCCTTTACAGTTACTGGTGGCCAATGAGGTAGGTCCTCCAATTGGATGCATAGTTTGTAATGTTGGACTTCCTGGTCATAGAACAAAGATTGAAAATGGCGCAACCACTCCATTGGTTCCACTGTGCAGATGGAATTAGTGCGCTCCTGGTCCAGTAGACCAGATATGGTTCGCCAAAAGCAAGTAGTATCTTTCTCGTGCGATGCCTTAACCAAACTTTGCCATGCGGCTCGTTCAGCTTCCAACTTCTTTCTCCTTAATAATTGTTTGTAGGACCGTCTCAGATAAATATAAGCATTAAGTAGAATGGCAGTCCCTGATTTCCTATATCTCTGGTAGGCTGATCTCGTTTGTCTCCTTGTTTGCCTGCACTCCAAGTCAAACCAGCTAGCTCCGTTCTTTGCCCTCTTTGTAGCGGAGCTATGTATCGCTGTTGTTAAATTGGATTTCAGTCTTTCCATAAGTAATTTAAAGCGTTCCATAATCGCATCTACTGAATTGCCTGTCACAATAGCGGATCGAATAAGCTTTAACTCCGCTGACTGAAGGAGGAGGGTTAGATTTTCATTCAATATTGGGGACCATTTGAGTCTTTTGGGAGCAAGTATACCCAAATTTACAGAGGGTATATATTGTGGCTCGGCAATGGAATAGTCAAAAGGCCGACCTGCAAGCTCTAGGATTAGAGGTAGGTGGTCACTCAGAGTATTGTGGCCTACTTGGAACTTCCTTACAAAGCTGTGGGCAAATCTTGAAATTAGAATATAATCTATAACGCTTCCCCCTGCCTTGGAAAAATGAGTATATTCCCCGGGACGATCCCCCTCTATGTTGCCGTTTAATATCAGCAGTTCCCTCCGTCTGGCAGCCTGCACTAGGCAGAGACCTGAAAAATTACTTCTGCTATCTTTGGACAGTCGTGTCGCACCAATATCCGTCTGTTCTTCAGGGTCCATAAATAGGTTGAAGTGAGTGTATAGACTGATGTCATCTGTTCCTATACGAGCGTTAAAATCTCCACACACAATAGTCAGGGCAGACGGGTAAGTAGATTCAAGAGGTTCTAAAAACGCCTCTAGTTCAGCCCATGTAGCCTTGACAACGGGTTTTTTTTGGCCTGGGGGAATATAGACATTGACCAGCAAAAGGGTAGTTCTCTTGAGGCTAAGTAGGGCGGCTGTTGCTAAAGAATTGCAGCTGGGTAGGGCTGTTACAGAATGCGCCAGCTCCGTAGAAATAAAGCAAGCTAGGCCGCCACTAGATCTGCCGCCCTTTAGAGATGGAGAGGCAGGCAGGTAGTGGCAGTTATACCCATTGAGAAATATGGGGTCGTTCTGCCATGTCTCCTGAAAGAAGATGATGTCAAATTGCTTAAGGTAGCACATAAATTGTTGGTTATTTTTCTTGGCGTGCCAACCCGCAATGTTCCAAGACAGCACTTTTAGGCCCCGGGCCCTTCGGGGAGCTGGATCTATGTCACCACCACGTCCAGCAGTTCTTTGGTGTCTAAAAAAACACACCCATTGGCTCTTTTCGAGGATGACTGCTTGGAGAGAGTGTATTGATCCTCTCTTCTTGGTGAATTGGGGCTAGATTTTGGAGTTGGGGGGGAAGCTAATTCATTCGGAGACAGTTTAAGGTAGCTGTGCCAGGAGCTTTGAGATTTCACACATTGATTAGGTTTTACTTTATTGTACATCACAGGGGGCTCAGATTGTAATTCCACGTCTACACATTTGAAGGTGCCTCCCACTGTCTTCTTATCCACTAGACATTTGGGAGATATGGGCTGCACATAAGGGTCCTTCATTGTCTCACCTTGGTCATCCTTTTTTACTAGTCTGCTTCTAAGTAAATCAAGTCTTTTCAAGATCTCAGTTTGAGCTGGAGAATGCAGTGACCAGAAACGCTTTATCAGCGAGAGTTCTTCCTCCCAAGCGGAGTCCTCACTGTCACACGTGAGAGGCCAGGCGCCAGTTGGATGTGGGGCTTCCTTTTTTTCATTTGGTACTGTTTGATGGAGATGATCCTGCTGGAACTTATGCTTTCTATTTTGATGGTTTTGATGGTTGGTTTTTTCCCTTTTGTGAACTTCCATTCCTATGCCCTTGGGCCCCATCAGAGAGGTTAAAGGAGCTCTGTTTTCAAATGTTCTTAATAGGACTATTCTTTCTTTTTTGAATAGGTTTTTAGCTCTAAACATAAAACTGGCCAGATTGTGGTCTAAAAAAGTAATCAATGCTCGTACCGAGCAATCATCTTGATGTAAATACTCTATAGCGGCTATGTCAGTTGCTTTTACTACCCCCGGTAAAATGCCACTTATAATGGACAAGAAATGGTTTATACGGTCCGACCCTACATAAAATCTGGGCGGTTTGGGGTAATTAGCAAAGACGAGCTTTTGAGGGGTTAGGACTAAACTCCATTCTCTTTTGGGACACAACATCTGTCGAACTTGAGAGGAGTGGTTCCCCTTAATAGTTTGGGTCGCCAGCGCACCTCTGTCTGCAGATTCTGTGCTGGCCATAAGAGGACTCTGAGGCGGTATAACTGTAGATGGATTAGGTCCTTTGTCCCAGCTCGGAGTTAATTCTTCAAGACTTGGTTTAGATTCTTTTATGGATGTATTTACTTTACGTGTCTCATTGGTGGCACTCGAGTTAGATTTGTTTGTTCCACTTGTGGAGAGGGATGGGAGAAGGTTAAAGAGCTTCTGCCAATATTTTTTACAAGTACAGTGAGTTGTCTTAGGCCGCCTTAGGTTTTTCATATTTTTGCTTCTCTTCGTCTTACGCTCAGCTTTTTTCCTCCGGGGTTTGGTGGACAATGGTGGATCCGGGCTGGCTAGGGGATTTGTAATCTGGTCTGAAGCGCTCACATGTTGTTTGAAATTATCCACTAGAGTCAGGAGGAGCCCGTTTGTTATTGCTAAAAATTTTTTGACGTTAAGGAGATCCGTAGAGATCTGGCGTATCTGCTCCCGAAGATAATCACCTCGCGTTTCTGTTCCATTGTCATTGGCTTTCAACCAATAGGTTGAAAGGTTACTTCCAAGTTCCCGCGATGGCAAATGCGGATTAGCATCAGGTGTGTTGGCTGTATTAGCCTTTGTAGCATTCTCTGCTATGGCAAGTTCTTGGGCCAGATTTGTTGAATAGTTTGTCCTCTTGTTGTTTGTTTGCAAGTCCTTTAGCTGTGTTGACCAATCCAGCACTGTGGGTGGCAAAGGCATAGCTACATCTAGAATACTCTCCTTCTGAGTTCTCCTACCCGAGTCTTCTTGGGGAAAGTAGCTGATAATTTTACTTTGTCTCTCTCGGCGCTCCATCGGGCTCTGTGGTGAGTTAGGCAAAATTCCTTGGTCCTTGTATTTTTTCCTAGTGAGGACCATAGTGGATATATGAGTATATATGGGTATATGGTAGAGGGTGCTTACTTGTCGGCGATTTATCTTTTGTTCTAAGCTGGAGTAAATAATAGCAGAGATGCCGGTTTGTGGAAGTTACCTCCTAAACCTCACCAACTTGCTAATTTCTCCAGCAATTTACATCGGGGCTTGTGAGGTGTCAGTCATTTAAGATGTTAGAAAATATTGCTGGTCCTAGGCTTTCATACTATAACTCCTTTCTTTCTCCCTCATTCAGCAGCCTCACGACGTAACCAGTAAAGTAGCTAGGCAGTATAACAAAGAGAAAAGCCCCCTTGGAATGATTATCGAGTTAAACTTGCCTTATGTTTCTTGGGGTTGTAGCTGCTTCAGTTCCTTCCTTTTTTTTTTTTAGATGAAAAGCTCGGCGTCCTTCCAGAGGAGTAGCTGGCCTCCCCGTCTGTTAATTACCGTCTTGAGTTTTTTCCTTTCCAGTGACGGGGGATCCCTTCACGGCAGGGGAGTCAGGCCAGACCTCTTCCCTTCCCCACTCACTCGTTTCAGGAGATTACTCAGCTCCACAGCACCAGATGCACAGCGGGGGGTGCGGCAAGGCAGCAAAGCTGAAGCTCGAATCAGGTGATAAAACAATAAAGCAATAAAAGCCCAGAGGGGTTTGAAAACTACTTAAAACTACTTGGAACTTAATCTAAAACAATAAAACAATAAAAGCCCAGAGGGGGTTTTTTTTAAAAAAGACTACTTAAAACTACTTAAAACTTAATCTAAAAACAGACGAAGTTAACTAGGCTACTACCTCCGTCGCCATCTTGCTTTGCTCTCCGAGCCTGCATAAAGATGGAGCTAGAATAAAGTTTCCCACTATAACCAATCCTGCTAACTACTGACGTAAGCAATTAACAAACATGGGTCAACTGACAGGAGTATACTTCTAGCAATAAGGCTAGACCTAGGTGCTTCATAAGGCAATGTAGGATTGGAACAATGTGGGTCGCTTTTGCTCTATTGCAAGCACTTCATCATCCCCTTCTCAATTTGGGCCTTAAAAAACCCTAAAAGGAAAAGTGTGGGTGCATGGAGGGTGGGTTGTAAGCAAGTATCACTTGTGGTGTTGCACATCATCACTGATCACAGGGTACATCTGTTAAGATATCAGCTTTCACTTCCAGTGTTCTAGATTGTGGACTTTTAGCCAACATAAGATACCTATAACTCTGAACATAAACAGCATTCCCTCCCCCCAAAAAATATTGAATATAACCCATGAGAAAGTAGAGCACATGCATGATGGATCTGATAAAATGTGAGTAGTATGTGCTTTAGGAGGGAAACACTCAATTTTAATAATTAGTTTTTGGATGGCAATGAAAGATATTGTATTATTTGAATATTATTATCTACTGAGCAAAAGATCATGTTAATTAAATTGGCATCTGAGCACTTCTGCAAATAACAACAACTAGGCTAGATGGAGTTATTTTTAGATTGCTTCACTGAATTCAGCTGACTCATTTATTAAGGTTTTAAAAGTGGCTTAGTTTATTGCAATTTTCTAAACATAAAATTGTATATAATGAAATTACATGAACAGAGCAATATGGACCACAGTCCCAAAACAACTATAATTTTATTTGAAATCTGATTTCATACTAAATGCGTCTCTAAACATGGGTGGCAATAGGGAGTGAAGCTCTACTATTTCAATACTTCAGTTATTCATGACTGTTGTACAACACAATTCAACACATACCAAGGCATTCAACACAAAAGACCTGATGTGGAAGAAATCAAAATGATAAAATATTTTATTTTCCATATTCTGTAGTTTGGGATGACAGACCACAAACAACAAGGCACATTCTCCCCAAATGTGTTCTTTGATTTGTTCATACTATCTCTGTATAAAATGAGTTCTTTAAATAAAATTTAGCAAAGCATTTTTTTATATTTAGAAGTATAGTGCCTGTTACTAGCATTATTTTTAGAAATGTGTGCAACAACTTATGTTAAACTGGTCAGCAATAGCTTTCTATAGTAGTATTAAGGTACTATTAAGATGTTACTGAAGCTTTCTAGCTCACCCAGATAAGTTCTAGCAGCTCTTTATCATTTCTCCTGAAGTTAGAAAGCAAGAGGAAAAAGTTGCTGATCCTAAGGCAAAGATGTAGTAAGCTGGAACTAAATCCACAGTTGATCACGGAGTAGTACAGCCGTCCCCAGCCTTGCATATGTCTTGGACTACAAATTCCATCAGCCCCAGTCAGCATGACTAGTGGTCTGTAACAATGGGAGTTGTATTCCCAGGATGGGGAAGGCTATTATGTAGCCATACAGTTTGGCTAAAAAAATACCAAACAGATGAGGAGCACAAGTTTTGCTCTGCACACCCAAAATCCAAGATTTAAATGACAATTTAACTCTTGCTCCCTAACCCTGATTTGAAAAAAGGACATGGTTAGAGATAAGAAACAGCTAGTTTTTAGGAACAGCGAACCTGAAGCTTTATCAGATTACTTTCAGAAGCTGTAATCTTTATGCATTGATTGACTCCTTTGTAACTGGATTGCACAGTATTGGAAATCTTTCTCACCTTAGATCAATACATATGGTGTCGGAGCATTGAAAAGGTGTTCCTGTAACAGAATTTGGGTCAATGAAAGATTTAATTTGAGTGTCTGACAATTTTCTTAGACTGAGCCAATTTCTAGAAGCAGTGTGTGTAGTGCCCACATATTGCATGTTTACTTTGAAAAGCACTAATGTTACACATGTTTCATGCAACAATCAGTATGTGTAGCTAACTTGCGAGAGTAACACTCAAAGTGACACACAAAACAAAGGTGTTAGCCCATAAAGAAGCTTGGTAACTATTTTGTGACTCCTGTTGGTCCTGATTTACTTTATTGTGGGTTTTGAGAATAAACTAACAAAGACGGGTCTTTGTTTGTAATATAGGCCACAAGATTGAGAAAAAATATGCTACCCAATTTTGGAGTTATTTTTTAAATTGAAGTTGGCTCTTGTATCAATGATATAGAGTGTCTAGTACATGAGGACTTACTTCCTGTAGCCCCCCCCCCCCCAATTCCAGAACTCTTATTAACAGAAATTTGTTCAGAAGGTATGTAATTATATACTGGTGTATACATGATCTCCACTGTAAGAGGGGATATACCATATTTTTCCATCTATAAGACACCCCCATTAATAAAAGCAGTGAAAAGCTTATCACCAGTGTTTTCCTCTGCCAAAGGAGTTAATACACTGCAATGGTCTAAGGTTGAATGACTAGCTTTGAACCCAATCTGTTTTTCACCAGTGATGCTATTAGTCTCTATCCAAGATAAAAGCTTACATTTAAAAAATCTGACATAAAGTTTCCCAATAACTGAAAGATGGTGATGGTAATTAGATGGATTAGTCCTAACACCTTCTTTTCAAATAGAAACTATAATTACTTTGCTCCTAATGTCAGGGGTCTTTCCAGTTTTGTTAATAGAAGTAAAAGAACTGAGAGTAGAGGAGCCCGCCATTTTGGATGAGATTCTTAAGAGATCAGGTAGTATAGAATATGGGTCAGAGGCTTTGCCAGGCTTTAGCTGGGCAGTCAGATCAGTAATATCACCAGAAGTTACAAATGCCACTCTGGAGGTGGTTGAAGAGGTGGTTGAAGAATTGACAGGTTCTTGAAAAATTTCAGAAAAATAACTTCCCACTTGCATGGAAATAAACAAGTGGGAGTTTCATAGTGATTTGTTAGTGGCCCCGTAGTAATTTACTACTCTTTTTTTCAAGGGCACATATTAGTAAATTCCATTTTTATCTCTGCAGCTCTTTTCTTCCGGTAATATCTAATATTAATGCAGATCAGGGGGGAAATTGCTGGCACCTAGCAGGAAAAGAACGTATAAGTATTTGTACTTGTTTTAACTGCTGGAATATTTTAGCTGTTGTAATGTGTTTTAATTGAAATGTATGCTTCATTCTGTACTGAATTTTATTGGTTTGTGACCATAATAAGCTTTTTCTACTACTGTATAGACCTCTATATACTGTACTTTTCTGTGTATAAGATGAGGTTTCCCCCCAATTTTTGAAGTTTAAAAACATGGGTCGTCTTATACATTTGTTGTTTAGTCGTGTCCGACTCTTCATGACCCCATGGACCAGAGCACGCCAGTCTTATACATGGAATATAGCAATTAAATATATAAATTGATACGGTACTTGCCGCCATACATGCTCTGACAGTTCCAGCTTCTCGCAGTGGCGAGCCGCAGGCCCTCCATAGTCTGCTTGCCTCCTCCCACTCAGCCCACCCTACAGCTGGGAGGGAGGCTGAAGGCGGTGTGCATGCACACAAAAGCTTATACTCAGAACAAACTTAGTTGGTTTCTAAGGTGCTACTGGACATTTATTTTTTTTACTGCGTCAGACCAACATGGCTACCCACCTGAATCTAGGGATGACTTTGTAATTTGTAATATTCAAATAAAAATTGCAAGCACATTTAAAACAGGAGCTTCTTTAAACCTCATGTATGCAAATGTCCACTATGTTAGCTAATGTACCAACTTCAGATGTTTTGTCTAGCATGCCAGTGTGCACTCTTGCAGCAATGCATAAGCTTCTTGGGTATCTAAGCACGGTTTGCTCCTAGAAGTGAACCATAGAGATGGGCTTATGTGGTTAGCATCAACTTGTTTATTCCATACTGTTACTGGATTTTGAGAATATTTTCTTTTCCAAATTTCAGGTTAGGCGGGACTGTATCTGCATACAAGATAGTGCCAGATGAAATAGATGAAATCAAGGTATCATTTTAATAACCATTTTTGTTCAGTGCTTTAATTTTTTTATGTATGCTGAAATGTACAATGATGATTTACTGATTTTAAATTAAATTAATTAATAATTAAATTCAAGTTTTTGGTCATTCAACAGCTACCACAACACCTGGAATAACATAATGGAAATATTGCTTTTGTCTCTTCTATTCATTTGTTCAAGCTCCTTTTTGCACAGAATGTTGATTAATTATTTTAGCTGCAATTCTGCAAAGTCAAAACCATTTGCATCAACCTGGGAAACAGCACAAAAGCTTTCCTGTCATACTCTATTTTTAGCTTGTGTATTAATTAATGCTATTGAGCATTTAATTGGGCAATAGTTAAGCTCTGCTTTCTAGTCGAATCAGCAAAGTAAACTGGCTAATTTTTTTAACTATAACAAAATGATGTGCGGCATCTTAGACTAACAAGTTTCTTATGGCATACATTTTTGAGGACTACAGTTTATACCATCAAGGTTTATCCTGACCTGTGTTTTTTAGGGGGGTGGGGTGAGGTCAGGATGACACTTCATTCATCTGCTAATATGGATTGTGGTTCACAAAAGCTTACATCATAACAACTTGTTAGTCTTTCAGGTGCCACAAGGCTCTTTTGGGGTTTTTTGATGCAACAGATCTACTCTCTGTAAATTTGATGATTTGGCTGATGGTTCAACATAAAAATCTTATTTAGAATATTTAAAGATTCATTCTTCTAAGTTATTTACAGAAAGCTGTGAGAAGAATGTAGTGTAAAAATCTTATTTTTTAAAGGATTGTTTTAAATGTAGCAAAATAATCCTTGGTAAAAAGTGAGAAGCGATTACTCCTATTCCCAAATCTCACAGAGCTACAGTTGCTAGGAATTTGTCTACAACTGTTGCTTTCAGCTTGAAATAGCTGGCCCAGACACAGAGGGCAGACTATAATTTCTGCTCTACCTTTCAGATCAGAGATGCTCTTGTTTCCTAAGGCAATTTGGAAATATTAATATGCAGCATTCCTCAAAAGAAACAGAATATGCAGACAGACAGTGGGGCAATTTGCCAGATTCTTATAAAAGAAGCATTTACTCTGCTTGGCTACCACCCTAGGATTATTAGCTCACCAGCAGCCTAGGTTTATTATTGTCAATTTATCTTCATTATCAAAGAAAGTTTCATATGAACTTTCTTCTGCAGAGGCAAGATTATCCTAGCAGTTTTAGTAGAATCCATTACAATCCTATGCTAAGATGTGATGTTCATATTTGTTTCCAATATTTTAACCTCTAGTTTAAGAATTGCTTTGGGATTATGATGAAACCTATTATTACTACACAGAATTATGCGGTTATTCCACTCCATCCCCTCAGTGTTAGTTCTCTGAAGCAACTAGTAGGAGGAGTGGAAGGAATTGGCGTTATTTTTTCTTGTATGAGTTCAATTTTAAAAGACGCATGCAAGTCATGACAAATCCACACAATTTTAAAGGCAGCCAAGAAAGATATATGTATGTTATAAAACAGTTATATAGAAAATCTCTTAGTGCATCCTAACATGTTGTGTAGAACCAAAAGGAGATAATGTTCCGGAAGGCCTGTGAGCTCCATCTTGGTAGTCAAGATATACTTTGGATTAATTGGTAGTTGCTGCAAGAATGAGCTCATATATGTTTATACACTTACTTTGATGTGCAAATTGGCTTGCATTGATGCTATGCTGATCTGTGGGCTTGGTAAGTTTGGTTATTGTCCTAGGAATGGGAGCTATCCATAAGACTTGGAGGCTTGCCACATATGCCTTCATCAGCAGGTGAACCGATGGGAGGTTCTGGCCAAACTGACATATACTGGGTTTTGTATAAGTAATGCACAAATGCTTTCCTGGTTGTACGCTGTTTGGTGTCTGTCCCAAGTCTGTAAAGACAGAAAGGCTCTGCAGGCTGTGTTGCAAGTCTGTGCCTTCTAATAAAGCATTAGAACTGATCACTGTCATTTTGGACATCTTGCTTTGTTATCCCTGCATCAAACCACTTCCACAGGCCTGTGGATCATTACACATGTGTGCCTCATCCTTCAGTGAGTCCATGCTTACGAAAAATGGAATCTGCTCCTAAGGAATTTTCTAATTAGCATTTTTAGAAACGGAGGGTCAAACAGATGTTTACATGTTTCTTGAACAACTACTTGTCTATTGACCTATAAAGCAAGGATAGGGGTAAGTAAGCGCATGAGAGAGAAGTGTGAAACTTCCATATTGTACTTAAACTCTCCCTGCTTGACTGCTTTAAGCTGTTTCCCCCCAGTCTAGTTCTGATTCTGTAAATGAGTTGGGCTGGGAGAAACTAACTTGCAGCAAATAGACATGATAAGGTTAGGTGGGCGGGGGGAAAGGTTCTGCTCCTTTCCCCCCTGCATTCATTTTGATATAAAAAGTAGACCCTGCCTCCATTTTATATGTATATGAACAACTACATGTTTGATAAATCCAAGCACACGAGTTTTTGTCCCCCCTGGAGGAAGCTGGTTATACTGGAGTTGCAAGAAAAGGATTGTGTGACTTGAGACAGCTACAGTTTGTGGAGGGAAAGAGCCAGGGAAGGTGGTTGTTTCAACTGCTTACTTTACCATTTGCTTTTGATGATGGAAAATTCATCTAGGCAAGTGAAACAAAATTAGGGAAGAGTGGCATTCTTTGTTTTCACCCGCTAGATCAATTGAAAAACCTGATAAGTGCTTCAACACAGAAATTTTTTCCCCCAGCCTCTAATGTGCAAATAAAAAAAAAAATCAATTTATGATAAAACTATCTGTTCAGATCTCTGGAAAGCCAGCTCTGTAACAATAAAAATATTCCTACTGAAGCCTATCAGAACATCTGGTCAATTTATTGATTTGATTTATTTATTAAATTTGTATACAGCGTGATAACTGAAGATCACAGGGCAGTGCACAGCAAAAAACTACAACATGAGAACTCAAAATATATAATGAAAAAACAACAACAACCATTAATCCCCCTCCCACAAACACTTTAAAAAGCCTATAGAAAGTTGGATCAGCCAAACGTCTGCTTATAGAGAAACGTTTTCACCTGGCACCTAAAGACATTTAATGAAGGTGCCAGGCAAACCTCTTTGGGAAGAGAATTCCACAAATGGGGAGTCACTGCAGAAAAGGCCTACTCTTGTGTTGCCACTCTCCAGACTTCTCACACAAAGAAGGACCTCAGATGATGATCACAGGGTCCGGGGCAGTTCATAGGGGGAGAGACAGTCTTTGAGATATTGCTGCCTGGGCCATTTAAGCACTTTGGATTGGGCCTGCAGTACAGCTAGAGTAGCTAATTCTCATTATAATCTGTTACACCTGATAAGGCTGGGGCTCAAGATTATGTATCTCTTTTGTATTATGTACTTATTTGGGCAGCAAATAGCTTTAATCTTGGAACTCCTGTAGAGCAGGACTGTAGCTGTAAATAATTTGGAGACCTTTGACAAAATGAAAATTCATATTAAACCATGTTTTAAGTCTAACTATTTCTTATTGGACTGTGTGCCAGAAATGAGACAATGACTTGATTAAATATTTCATCCATTTAAGCTGCTGAACTCTTGTGTTTTGCATTGGAGTCATTTTATCCCAACTGTAGTTTAAACAGTTAGCTTTTTGTTGTTGTTGGTATCAAAGCTTTCCTTTATTTTAAACAATTTCAAAATGCAAAGCTACATGATCTGCTTGGCAGCGGAATGACTGCACTTTAAAAATGAGGCTGTCCTTATGGTGATGCATTCATAGGGGCTTTCACAGAGTAACATTTACAGAGCAACTCCCTTATGAGGAATAATAATAATAATCCCGCCCTCCCTGGCTAAAGCTGGGCTCAGAGCGGCTAACAACAAGTAAAAATAGCAAAGTGTACATAAAATTGCACAGTCAATTAATTAAAATACATTCTAGACTCAATTCAGCATCAAATTAATGGCAACCATCGGGTTAGAGTTCTATGAAGATTACAGAAGGAGAAAGGGGTCAAATTGTGCCTTGGCCAAAGGCCTGGCAGAACAGCACTGTGTTGCAGGCCCTGCGGAAAGATGTCAAGTCCCGCAGTGCCCTAGTCTCTTGTGACAGAGTGTTCCACCAGATTGGGGCCACAGCCGAAAAAGCCCTGGATCTGATCGAGGCCAGTCTAACCTCCCTGTGGCCCAGGATCTCCAATATGTTTTTATTTGAAGACCGTAAGGTCCTCCGTGGGACATACCAGAAGAGGCGGTCCTGTAGGTACGAGGGTCCTAGGACGTATTGGTCTTTAAAGGTTAAAACCAGCACCTTAAACCTGATCCTGTACTCCACTGGGAGCCAGTGCAGCTGGTATAGCACTGGGTGAATGTGATCCTGCGGCAAGGAGCCCGTAAGGAGTCTCGTCGCGGCATTCTGCACCCGCTGGAGTTTCTGGGTCAGTCTCAAGGGCAGCCCTACATAGAGTAAGTTAGAATAATCAAGTCTAGAGGTGACCATCGCGTGGATCACAGTGGCTAGGTCAGGGCGAGAGAGGTAAGAATCAACTGCTTAGCTTGGCGGAGATGAAAAAATGCCGCCTTTGTTATAGCTGTAACTTGTGCCTCCATAGAAAGGGAGGTATTGAAGATTACACCCAAACTCTTAATGGATGGCGCTGGCACTAATTGCGCCTCCACAAGAGATGGGAGTCTGTTCACATTGGCCGGGGATATCCGGTCGAAGTGGGCCAATACTGGACCCGAGGACAGTTGAGGGGCCTCCAGTTCCGTTATTGTATCCAAACTGGCAGGGAGGTCATGGCGGAGCAACCAGCCCTTCTCTGCAAAAAAGCTCGCAAATGCCTCACAGCTATTTGTCAATTTGTTATTTAAATTCGGCGGTCCCTCCAGGGACGTTAAAGACCTAATTATACTAAAAAGTTGTGCCAGGCGAGAGCTAGCAGGTGCAATGGAGGCTGAGAAGTGAGACTTCTTAAGGGTTATGAAATCTGGGGCTTTTTAGTTTAGAGTAAAGGCAAGTAAAGGGCATTCTAGAAGTGTAGAAAATGATGCATGATATAGAAAAAAAATAAATAGAGAGGTTTTTCTCCCTCTCATATTACTGGAACTCGGAGCCATCCAAGGATACTGAATGTTGAAATTTTCAGGACAGAGAAAAGAAAAAGCTTATTCACACAGCTCATAGTTATACTATAGAATTCATTCCCATACGAGGTAGTGATGGCCATCAACTTGAACATCTGATTGCCTCACTTCAAAAAGGATGTAGAGTTGGAAAAGTTTCAGAAAATGGCAACCAAAATGATAAAGGCAATTCCCCTGTGGTTGCAGCATTTGGGGCTTTTTTGTTTAAAGGCCAAAAAGAGGTGATATAGTAGAAGTATATAAAATTATGCATGGTATGGAGAAAATGGATAGAGAAAAGTTTTTCTCTCTTTCCCATAACATTAGAACATGTTCTAAACAGATTTAATACCTTGATTCTCTCAAGGTTTACTAGTATTTTAATTACTGAGTTTTTGTGTTTTAGCACTTCTTTCCTTTATCTATAAGCTGCCTTGAGTCCCATAAGGGAAAGTGTGGTATGAATAAATTAAGATGATGGTGATGATGATGATGGTGATAGAACTTGTGGGCATCCAGTGAAACTGAATGTTGAAGCTGAAAGATTCTGAACAGACAAAACACAGCGCTTCTTAACATATCACATATGGGATTCATTCCCACAAGAGGTACTGATGGCCACCAACCATGGTTTTAGTAGAGGATTAGACAAATTCATGGAGGATAAGGCTGTTGATGGCTAATAGTAATGCGGGCTCTTTTCTACTCATTTCAGAATACATCTAAAACATTACAATCCAGACAGATTTGAAATTGGAAGCAATGGACTTCAGTGACATAACTATATAAATGCCTATCTGCTTTCATCACCATAGGCTTGGTGCTTGGGGAAACACTGTTTATTTTGTTTTCCCCATATTCCTCCATTCCTCTTGTGCCTTTTTTCTTTATAAACCCCAAATTATATCCTCTACCCTGCTGCTGTTTTTTGGCATTCTCGTGAAATCTCTTGTGGATGTGTGTGCATACATTTCTGAAATTAGCAACAATACCCATGGTATGAATTTAAAAACAAAGTACTCTTGACACCTCAGAGAGTAGTTGATTTCATCTCAGCACGATCTTTATAAATTTCTTCAGCAGTTATGTTCAATGGTAGCTATAAAGGTTTTCTTTTTGCCTTTGCTCTTGTTAATTTCATGCAGGTGTAAATAAATGCTGCTGCTGCTGCCTTTTCTATCACTAACAAAAACATCATTTTCTCAATATATTTTTTCTTGATTAAATCAAGATACACTTTTGTCCATCCAAATCTGCAGCTGCTTCTGTCTGTATCTAGACTCACCTCATTTTGTTCAATCTAGCGGTAGCCTTTCAAATCTGTTTGTAAAGTATTGCTGGGTTTGAAAACTGCTAAGCGTCAAAGCTCCAGACTGAAGTCATGTTGTTTAACCAGATATGGGAGATGCCTTCCAGTTGTCGCTGAACTACAACCACACACAACACTCCTGATCATTTTGGCCATCCTATTTGGGGCTGGTGAGAGATGGCAATCTGATATCATCTAGACCATTAATACTTAACAATGCAGTCCCAATCATATTTGCTCACGAGGTGTCTCACTGAACTCACAAAGAGATAACAAATTTTGGGATTTTTTTCTGACAAAGAAAATTGAAAGAATGCCTGAGAAAAAGGAAAAGAATGAGGAGTAAAGAGCTGGAGCCCAGTTTTACCAGAGTTCAGTGTTAGAAAATGAGAAGTCATCCAGTGGGCGATTAAGCAATATCAGTTAAGATAGAAGAGGATAAATCAGAAAAGGAAAATTGAGCTGAAGGTCATCTGTGTAAGGAAAAGAAAACAACACCTGGGGTTAAAAAACATGAAAAGGTTTATTTATTTTGGTTTTATTCTATCTCTGTATTTGTTCAACAGTGATCTATAATTGTATATGTACTATGTAGATTGTCACCAGATCTTGTTAGATAATGCTTTATGCAAAATATCTTACAACCTTTTTTCCTGGAAATTAAAATATATATATAAATAAAAAAACATGAAAACAGAGCCAAGTAAAGAAATATAAAAGCAACAAGAAGGAAACCCAGGAAATAATCTTTAAGTGGGAAATACAGGCAACCCCTGATTTGCATTGTGGATGCATTCCAGGTCACTGCATGCTTGCGTGAAATCACATGCAATTTGAACACCCCGCTCTGCCCCTGCCCCTGCCCCACTCCTGCTCTGCAAAAAAGCACTGTCTTACAAGCTGTTTCCAACATGTTACTACATCAGTATAGTTCTGTTATTTGTGAATTAATATTGAATATTTATGTTAACTCTGTTTTGTTTAAAAAAATAATAGCAATTTTAATTTAATATCAATTTTGAGTTATATTTTCTTTATTACAGTCATTTCTTATTTCTTTCCTCTGCAGAAAAAAATATATAAAATCAACTTTTCTTTTTACATCTCAATGGGGCATTGCTCCATTATTAATTTCACCCACCCACCCAAAGAATAATTCCACTATGAATAGAGACCAATTTTAAAATAAATTGATTATCTTTGCACATTTTCATAATGTTAGTAATTTTTTAATCACACACACACACACACACACACACAAACACACACAAAATAAACTAAAGATAAAGAGCATAAAGGAAAGGTTGAAAGCAGCATAAGGTTGGATTTTACAGGATCATGTTCATCACGATCAATGTGGATTTCTGCCTAAAAGACAGTTAAAAGATAGCATCAGAAACATGTTAGATATTCTGGCATATTGGAATTGCTATAACAAGAAAAAGATGTGTATGTAATCTGCTTTATTTGAGCCACATCTCCAACATTTATCTGATCCTAACTTCCATATTAAATTCAATTTATAAGGTGTTAAATGTCATTGATAGAGGGTTTTAAAATAGTTCTCATTTAGATCTCTTGAAATAATATTAAAATGGAACGCCCCAAATCCAGTTCTATTTTTTCCTGGTTATTCTTAGATCCAAATCTCGTGCCCTTTTTCTCACATATGTATCCTTGTTCTGATCCAAGTTTAACCAGACACCACAGAGTTTTGCAATTATGCCTTAATCCAAATGGGAGATAAATAGAATTTCTCATTTGTTCTCTTCCCCATGCTTATATATTAGAGGAAAAATATTTCATAGCTGCAAAAATTTCAGGTACAAATTTCAGTTCGTGAAATAAAAAGTGTCCTCCAAAGCCTCCCCACACTTTCAGACAGGGTACTGAATTAGTGTTTGTTCTTTTTTGGATATTCACAAATATGGGGGAAAGCTCTACCACAGTGAAAACATGCTTGAGTATACCTACTAATAGTCTGATTTGATTTTCTGTGGCAGTATTTTGTCTGTTTATATCTTTGGATTACCAGTAGGGCTTTAGAAATGATGTGACTTGACCATCCTTGAGAAGTGCAAAGAAGAAATACTGTCAGTGAGTCATCAGAGTTCAATAAAGGTGCAGCACCAACTGAGTTACATTTTCTAGGCTGCAATCATATGTGCACATACCTGGGAGTAAGTTCTGTTGGAACTCAGTGGTGTGTCAGGGACTGACAGAGCTACAAAGTGTGTGGCAGAAGCAGGGCACCAGGGGGAGTGACCCGGGAGAGGGAACCAATGATTTATGGGGTGTCACACCACCTGCAAGGCAGGAGCCAGGAGAGGTGGGACAGTCCAAGGTAGAGGAGGAAGGGACAGTTTATATGAGGAACGGGTCAGTAGATTCCTCATCTTCCCCCTCCCCACTGTCTCCTAGAACCAGGAGGGGCTTGAAAAGGGAAGAGCAGTGACAACTTCCATGCAGGAGAAGCACACAACACAGGTTGTGAGCACACAGCCCATCAAAGGAGGGTATATAAGCTGGAGGAGGCAAGGGGCCCCACTGTTGCTGCAAATGCTCTTTTGGCCCAGATCTGTGGATAGCTCCCTAGAGGCCAGAAGTGTGTTAGCATGTGTATCCAGAGCACTGTGGAAGCACTGAAAGTGTTCCTATTTCCAATAAAGAATTAACTATATCAGACATGTGTCTTCGTTATCTGGATGGACCATGACAAAGTTCTTAGTTCAGAATATACATGTATTGGATTGCACTTTTTAACTTGTGTGATCAGAAAATGCCAATCAGAAAATTTAACATTTAATCATGACTGTGAGATCATGATCCTGTGAGATCATGGTTAGGTGTACTGAAAGGCTTGAGTATTTTGACTTTCCCCCTAGTAGTTTGTCCTTGGCAAATTGGCCCTAATTAAGTTTAGGTGATAAAGGCAAGTAATTCCCCAGTTTGCAGCTCTGTCCAAATAAATTATTTAATTTTCAGTGGAGACACAAAGTACAAATATTATGCAAAACTGTATTAGCACACAATACAGCTTCATAAAGTGTAGAATCAAATTTATAACATTGTAAAACTCAAGAAGCAGCACATGAGAAATAGAAGACTGGAGAAGAAACATAACAATATGCTAATTCCTAACTTGAATTATTTGACTTCTTAACCTATTAGGCTTAATAATAATAATAATAATAATAATAATAGGTTAAAAAAAGGTAAAGGTAAATGACCCCTGGACGGTTAAGTCCAGTCAAAGGTGACTATGGGGTTGCGGTGCTCATCTCATTTTCAGGCCAAGGGAGCCAGCATTTGTCCACAGACTGCTTTCTGGGTCATGTGGCCAGCATGACTAAACTGCTTCTGACGCAACAGAACACCATGACGGAAGCGAGAGTGCACGGAAACACCGTTTACCTTCCCGTCACAGTGGTACCTATTTATCTACTTGCACTATTGTGCTTTCAGACTGCTAGGTTGGCAGGAGCAGGGACCGAGCAATAGGAGCTCACCCTGTCGCAGGGATTCCAACTGCCAACTTTCCAATCAGCAAGCCGAAGAGGCTCAATGGTTCAGACCACAGCGCCACCCGCTCCCAATAATAATAATAATAATATTTTTATTCCGCCCATCTGTCTGGGTTTCCCCAGCCACTCTGGGCAGCTTACAGCGTATCTAAAAACATAATAAAAACATCAAACATTAAAAGCTTCCTGATACAGGGCTGCCTTCAGATGTCTTCTAAAAGTTATAGAATTCTTTATCTTCTTGACATCTGAAGGGAGGGTGTGCCACAGGGAGGGCACCACTACCAAGAAGACCCCTCTTGGTTCCCTGTAACTTCACTTCTCACAAGCAGCTGTTGGAGGGGGAGGCCTATTATGCTCATGCCCTGCTTATGGGCTTTCATAGGAATCTGATTTGCCACTGTGAAAGCAGAATGCTGGATTAGATGGGCCTTCTTATGTTCCCATGTTACGCTTTTATGAGGTGTAGGGCATTGGATATTTGGAAGTGGCACTGGGAAAGTGTGGTGGTGGTTTAACAAGTTAGCATTCCCGTGGGGTTGCTTTTGAAGATCAAGGAACTGGTGATCTTGGAAAGGGTATTTTTACCCAGTGAGGTAAAGAGCAGGTCTAAGATATAATCCTAAAGTTGTCATCACCCACACAAATTCAAATGAACTCTCATAAATCAGAGGGAATTAAGATAATTAGTGATCTCAGTGGTAATTCTGAAGATAACGCCTACACAATAAAAGAAGCATCTTTGGTATAGACGTTAACTGAATTCCTTTTTGCAAAGCTTACACCGTTTGGTGGTGGGGACGGGGGATGGACTCTTTCATCAAACTTTTAAAATAACCTTCAGTAACCTTTCAGATACATCAGGTCCAAGATGGAGTTACTTTGGTGTACACATCCCCAGCTGCTTTTGAAGCTCATAAAGGTTTTTTAACTGGCTTGTATTGCATCACATGGAGACTGTTGTTTAGGGGGAAAGATTTGTTTGTTTGTTAAAGTTATACCCCACTCTTCTTCTCAAAGGACCCCAGGGTAGCAATCTCAAAAACTGAGATGGAAGATATATGGTCTTACTAATTGTTGCTGCTTTTGCTTTTACTAATTTTACTGACATTTCTAAAAAGATTTTTTTCTTTCGATGGTTTACTATTTTCACCCAACATTTTGAAAGCCATCTGTTTTAATTAATTTAATGTTCCATTTGGACAGGGGTGGGGAACCTGACTGCATGCCAGGAATGAGCAGGCCAAAGTGGGCAAGCAACAGGTGTGAGTTGTAACTTTATACTGTAGACTACAGTCTAGCGATGCAGGTTTATAAACTTATCTCTCCATTCATTCAAGCAAGTAAGGAACATTGTCACATTTCGATTGGGAGAGTCTCAAGCGCCAGAAGAGAGACCTGGGCCTGAAGTTCCCTTCTCTTGTGCTACAAATAACTTAACAGTACAAAGATTTTGAAGGGCTGGTTTTATCCTATTAAAAAAATGTGGAGTAGAGTTAAATAACAATGCAAGCATGAGAAGCTTCTTCCCTGTTTATTGTCAGGAAAGGCTATTTTACACATGAAAATGTCTTCACAGATGCAATGACTCACGTAACTGATCTGTTAGATTGCTCAGGTCCATTCTTTCAAAATAATCCATTCCATCCTGCTCTACCCCCAATGTACGCTCTGCATTTTGTGGCCACTGAACATGCTCAATCCTCACTGGGCTGTGTTTTGGGATGACCCGGAAGCTGTACTCCTGCTCCTTCGGCCAATAAAGCAAGATGAGTGCCGCAACCCCAGAGTCGGCCACAACTGGACCTAATGGTCAGGGGTTCCTTTACCTAGCCGCCCTGCCCCCCAATCCAGTTAAAACAAACCCAAACCCTGGCACCTCCATGTATCTCAGTAGCACATTGGGGCTTCATAGTTATCTTAACAGAGCACCTCAGCTCTGCTAAGAACAGTGTTGGTTGCTTTTATTCAGGGGCTGGGAACCTCCAGTCTATGTTGTAAATTTGATCCATCAAGCCTCTCCATTTGGTCCACGAGGCTGTTTGTGCAAGTCATGCCCCCCTATCCTATTCCTGATGCCATTTATGGCAGGTACAAGGCAGGTAAAGGCGAGGCTTGGCAAAAGGGGCCTTTGCAGTGATTTCTGATTGGCAGTGTCTAGAAAGCCCCTTGTGCAGCACTGCTGCGCTTTTCAGTTCTTCAAGATGTGCAGAGAAATCAAATTAAGTCTGTGCATATGTGAACATGCTCTAAATCTTTTCTAGCTGATAATGAAATCGTAAGCACTGCACTAAGAGGATAAAATGTTTTCCAATGAAGTTGATTGATCACTTTGAATTCTTTTAGTATCAGGTGCATTATTTTATTTTTTTACAGAATCACAGTGCTCAGATATTCTTTGTATAAATGCAACTATAGAAACATAGGAAACTGCCTTATATTAAGTCAGACCGTTGGTCCATCTATCTCAGAACTGTTTACATGGTCAGGCAGCAGGTCTCCATACAAGGTTCTCTCCTAAGCCTACCTGGAGATGCCAGGGAGTGAACCTGTGAGCTTCTGAATGCTGAGCAAATTTCTGTATTCATTCAAATGCTACTAAGATATTTTGACTACACACAAACATAATGTTATTGGTTCACCTTTCAAAACTTGAAGTACTATTAAGTGGGGTGATTTTAAATAGCTTTAGATGAGTTGAATGATAATTTACCAGCAGTAAAGCCAAATGCAAGGAAGGATTTAAAGGAAAGACACAGAGGATTGGGTTGTTAGAAGTACTTTTATCCTGTAGAATAAAAAGAGGTAGTCAGATGTTACGAAAATGATGTGGGCTCATCACTACTATAAGGAGCCTTTTGAAAGCACATAAATAGCTTGGTATTCTTTTAAAGGTTGCTCTGTGTGTCTCTTTCTTTCAGTGTTATGAGTGTGAGTGTGTATATGCACACTCTGTAGCCCTGAGGGATTTCCATGAGTTTTCACAGTTCTAAAAATGACTCATGTTTTGCGCAAGGAAATTTGTTTCTATGCAGGAATAGTCCTTTCATAGAAGAAAGCGCCACTTGGTGTCTGATTCAAACACAACAGGAATAGCCGAGGACACTAATTTTGGTTGCCCATATTAAAATTACAATGATGCAGATTTCATGTTACTTAGTACCAAAACTGCTGTGTCTTCATGTGTGCAGCTTGACAAAAACCTTCAGAATGTGTTTCCCTTTAACACTCTTAATTCTTATATGCACCATCTTCCTGTATACGTAAGAGTGTAAAATGTCACCACACTCTGCAGTTTGCTGGCTGCTAATAGGCATCCATGCCAACTGCAACATGAGGAACACCAGCCCAGCCCAGGCAAGCTGTTTAATGAAGGCGGGGGGAGGCAGGCATGAAGCACCTGCCCCCCTCCATTAAGCTTACAGTGAGGTTTAACTGAGGGGTGGGGAGGACCCTTCGCCCAGCAACTTAGCAACTAATTTCTGTGGGTGAGATGAATCTTACTGAATAACAATATAATATATCCTTGAATTAACCAAATCCACTAATAAGCAAAGGGAGGGGATGAACTATGTTCTTCCTTATTGACATATGTAATAAAATCAAACCTGCAGGTGTGTAGTTTATGGGTCAAGCATGTTCCAATACCAAAAAGAAATAATAGCTCAGTTTAGGTCTCTCTAGAAATGAGACAAAAAATAGATAGCAATGCAGGCTGGGGAGAAGGAATAATATAACAATTCATAATTGTATTCATTTCTTTAAAAACCGTACACCAAAATTATTAAATTATTTTTATATGGTTCCATGTTAGCTTTTTACTAAAGCACCTTGAAGAATTTGCTTCAAGTAAAATTTAAGGTGTGTGGGCTTGTGTGTGTATAAAGAACATTTTTTAAAAGGTATATAGAAAATCATTTTCACCTTCCTAGACATGGGTCATTTAACATGGGTGTTGCTGATTGTTCATTTTCTTTAGCAGTTATAATTATTTGATCATATTCTGTTGTATATTCTGTTGTGTGTTGCTTTGATTGAGATGATGCTATAAAATGAAATTTTGTTTGGTATGCAGAGCAGAACAGGTTCACTCCCTTTCATTGTTGTAGACAGCTAACTTTTGTGTTTCATATAAGTGATGGTACTGTTAACTCTTGAGGCCCCAATTATTGAAGTCTCCCTGTTGATTTGAATTTTAAGCTATCTACAGCTGTTACTAATTTAATGACAAGTAACCATTTTATTTGTGGCCTCAGTAGCAACTGAGCAATCTTCAGTTTCATCTCTTTGAAACATTGACAAATGGCCAATTCTGAGTAAAGAAATTCTGGTTAACATCTAGCTGTAAGCTATTCTTGAATCTTAGACCTATTTTCTTACATTGTAATCTATAATTGCTGTTTTAGCCTAAAATGTTCTGGAAATAATCATAGGGCTGTATATCAGATGCTTGCAACCCTGCTGAGAAAAATAACTGGCAATAAGTCATCATTTAATTTATTTAATTTTAATTGGTTGAAAATCAAATTCCTAGTAAGGGATCTAAAGTTTTTACAATTTCTGTGATGTTTGTTTTAATAAACGTAGCTTAAAGAATTTTTGAAATAAATTGTCTATGTATAGCAAGATTAGTACTTTGATGTATCTACTAATGTAGCAGTGGTTAATGCTGATGTTTCTTATTAAATCATTATATTATATCACATTTTTTCCCAGACACAACCTTCCACAAAGTGGCTGACAACAGAACCAACCTAATATAAATTTAATGTAAACAAACATTCATTAAAAGCAATGTAAAAAACATGTTATAAAATATTAACAAAATAGCAGCATGTAAATATCCTAATCCAGACCACCAAAGATAAAACACAGAGAGAAATAACCATTTTAAAACTCCAGACCAGTATAAATAATGGAAAGCAAATAGAAATAAGGCCTGATACAAGGTAGGGTTGATTGTACATACCACAGGAGGGAGTTCCTCTTGTTTCCCCAATTTATTCCAGAATCTTTAGCCTTTGTCAGGGTCATGCCCCTCTAAACAGTGTATTAAACTCATGGGGAAAGAATGCTGTATAGCTCTGGGATGTGGATTGAGGAAGGATCACACTGATCTCACTTTCCCCCAATATGCTGCTCCCATTTCTTTACCCCTGCCCTCAATAATGTTTGGCTAGTATGCAGACTGTGGGCCCTCCTGAATCGAGATAGTTTGATCATAATGATCAGCGTCTGGCAATATTCAGATCACTCTACTGAATTATTTTTTTCGCTCCAGGAAAAAAAAGACTTTGGCAGTCCCATCCACCATTGAACCCAGTGTGTTTTGACTGTATGTGATTTTGGCTTTCGGTGTGATTGCAGGAATGTAACCCCCATGTAAGGGACGCAGGTGGCACTGTGGGTAAAACCTCAGTGCCTAGGACTTGCCGATCGCATGGTCGGCGGTTCGAATCCCCACGGCGGGGTGAGCTCCCGTCTTTCGGTCCCAGCTCCTGCCCACCTAGCAGTTCAAAAGCACCCCTAAGTGCAAGTAGATAAATAGGTACCACTTTATAGCGGGAAGGTAAACGGCGTTTCCGTGTGCTGCGCTGGTGCTG
The DNA here is from genome assembly GCF_965153285.1 of Podarcis tiliguerta. NCBI lineage: Eukaryota > Metazoa > Chordata > Lepidosauria > Squamata > Lacertidae > Podarcis > Podarcis tiliguerta. Next base: position 87,293,237 of record NC_139534.1, read on the forward strand.
GCTCGCCAGAGCAGCTTTGTCATGCTGGCCATGTGACCCGGAAGTGTCTCCGGACAGCGCTGGCCCCCGGCCTCTTAAGTGAGATGGGCACACAACCCTAGAGTCGGACACGACTGGCCCGTACGGGCAGGGGTACCTTTACCTTTACTAACCCCCATGTAAGTTGCGGGCTTACTAGTGATAACCGTAGGACACATCTGCTAAGATTACTGTACCTTTTGCTTCCTGGTAGGAAAAAAACTGGACAGAGTAGTACATTTTTTTTTATGAATTCCAACATAAATTTGTTTCTCAACCATGTACTTTTTCCATTGAAGTATTGATTCAATCCTTTGTACTGAAGTGCTATTTCTGGGGTGGCAAATATACTATTATTTATACAAAGCCATCAAAATAAACAGCACTTTACAGGGCAATATAATCACAATAGAGGCTCCTGCTTTATGGACCTTATTGCCTGTGTTTTGAAGTTGGAAAATGGCAAAAGAGAGTAAAGTAAGAAGGAATGGCAAAAAGAGCTGAGTGTGAACAAATATAAAGTTTCATTTTCATGGTTTCTACATTTTCATGTGTCATGCAATTCTAGGCTTTATGGGCTCTTGAAAATATTGTTACGTATTTGTTTAGAAATTCAAGGAATCCGTTACGAATATTTCTTTCCTATGATCAGGATAGTCTATTGCTAATACTAAACAGTTTTGTTTGTGTTTTCAGGGTTGGGAACTTTGGTATTTTGTAAACCAAAAGTTTAGGCTGCTTCTTGGGAGAAAGGAGTGACAAAACAGGATGAGCAATTGTATTCTATTAGATATCAACCTACACTTGATATATTTTTGGAACTGGAAACGATTGGTATTTTAAATTTATTTTAAATTTCCTCCACATCTATTAATATCAGTGCTTTAAATGAAGTTTACTATCAATATTTAGGATTGAATTAAAGGCAATACAGTTATTCATAAAATAAAATGCACAGTTTGAATTTGCTTTGACATTTATTTATTTATGAACATGAAAATCTGATAACATATTTCTTTGTGTGTGTGTGTTTCCCCCCCAGGAGACATTGATAGACTGGTGTGATGAAAAGGAGCTAAACTTGATTTTAACTACTGGAGGAACAGGATTTGCGCCAAGGGATGTCACACCAGAGGTGAGAGAGTTTTATCTTTAAAGCCATCTGCCTTTTGAAAATACCAATAATGTTCTTCTATATCTGATGTCTCAGAAGGAATTTGATATAATATAAAATTCCATTGCATTTCTAAAATAAACCAAAAAAAGACCTGTATTAAATAGTTCAAAAGCAAACAATTGATTTTACTTCGGTGCCATAAGGAGGCTTGTATTTGTGTGCAGGCTACTTTACGGTGTTCCTGTTTTCTCAGTTGTGTCACTTGCTGACATCTGTCCATAGCTGTCAACCTCCCCCTTTTTTTGCGGGAAATTCCCTTATTCCAGAGCCATTTCCCACTGCTATCCCAGATTGTTATATATCCCATAGACTGTCCCCGGGACAGGTGAGGCTGCTGATCCCTTATTTTCGAGGCTGCTGATCCCTTATTTTCAAATCTGAAAGTTGACAGCTATGTATATGTTTAACAGGGACATGGAGATTATTCCATGGAAGTTGTTTTCAAAGTACAGTATAAAGCAGGCCTCCCTAGGGAGCTGTGGATAGTTACCAAAGAAGGTGCACCAGCCCCACAATGTGTGCTTTGATTTGCCAAGGAGGATTTATGACAGCCTACTCCTGTTCCACCCATTTTTGCAGTTTTTTCTTCCTTAAGGTTACTCCCACAGGAATCTTTAACTATACAGTGGTGCCTCGCAAGACGAAAAGAATCCGTTCCGCGAGTCTTTTTGTCTTGCGTTTTTTTCGTCTTGCAAAGCAAGCCCATTAGCGGATTAGTGCTATTAGCACTATTGGCAGTTTAAGGGCTATTAACGGCTTTTAAGGCTTAAGGGATTAGCGGTTTAGCTGCTAAAAGGCTATTAGCAGCTTAGCGCTTCAGAAAAAGGGGTTGGGGAGCGAAAAACCCCCTCAAATTTTCGTCATTTTCGTCTTGCGAAGCAAGCCCATAGGGAAATTCGTCTTGCGAAGCGCCTCTGAAAACGGAAAACCCTTTCGTCTTGCGGGTTTTTCGTCTTGCGAGGCATTCGTCTTGCGGGGCACCACTGTACTATGCTTCTACTCTTTTCCTTTGGTCTGCTTTGGTACAAGGCCATAGTGAGGAAACTATCTTTCCTTGTGTTCATTAATCTTAGGGATATTCAAGCAGTTGATTTTCTCGATCCTGGCAGTGTCAGGTCCCTTTCACATATGCAGTCAGTAGTATGAGAGCTGCTTCTGTGAGTTACAGCCCCACACTGCAGGGCCATATGTGAATATGAATAAAGAGACTGTGCGGCTAGGCCAGCAAGACAAATCTTTCCCATGCCACTGGAGTCCTTTTGGGAGGGAAGGTACCAATCAGATGGATAAATTTGTATGCTCACATCCTTAATACTTCTGCTCTCAGTAACGTGGGATTGTACCATGCATCCATGAATTCCATAAGGGTGGCTGTATATGTTAGCAGGACCTGGGAGAATACATGCTCTGCGTATTAATAATGACTCTTCCATCAGAAAGACTAGGACTTTATTTTTGATTTCAACCCAATCCAGGTGTCAGACGTAGTCCCTCATGTGTAGTGTGTGCTTGTGGGGGGAGTGAGCAGAGACAGGATTAATCTCCATAATAGTATGATTTACTTTGTTACACTTCAAATAGTCTAAAGACACTAGTACTTTATTCATGGTGTATTGCTGTACTTTTATCAATCTTTTAACATCAATCTTTAAAACGACTATTAGAATAAAGGTTGGCTTGAGGTTAAAAGCTTCCGCCTTGAAGATAAGCATCACTTGAATTTGGAAGCAATTGATTTATTCCTTTGAGAAGTGGAGGGCATATATGCAACGGAAGTATCACAATCTAAAGCAGAGGTATTTGGGTGGCAAGCTCTCAGAATAGTTTGTGGTGTTTTTAGTTTCAGTATTGCTTTTTAATCATTTTCTGGGGCCCTGTGTGGACCAGGTTGAGGTGAATCGGAGCCACCCACAAACAGAATTGAGGTTGCTGCTTCATTGGGTGACATATATTGTTTTTTCCTAGAAGGTATGAAAAAATAAAATATTTAATTAAAACAACCACGAAGAAGGGACTAACCTATCAAAAACAGATAAAGGAAAACCATGCATGTAAAGGGGGGGATGGAGCAGGAAGGCAAGGAGGGGGTGGGTCTGCTGAGTTGTCCCCCCATAGCACAAGCTGCAGTTTAACAGTTGAGAGCAAATGCAAGAGGGAAGGCAATGCGTAAGAACAAAGTCAGTTTCATCATACATGCCACTTAGAGTGCCATCTGTGTCACATTGCTGGCACCCAGGCTCAGACAGCCTGGCAAGAGATTGGGTTGGCAATCTGCCTCATGAGACTGGCAAAGACTGGCTGTTAATGAGAGAAATTTCCATGCCTTTTGTCAGTGCCAGGAGGATAGTGAGAAAATCTCCTCCACTGTTGCCCAGGGCAAAGCTTTGTTGTAGCTTTGCCCACTTGTAGAAATATAATTTTGATAGATTTTTAAACCAGAGGTTAACTACTTGTAATTACAGTTCCCATGATCTACCAGCCTTTCTTGTGAGTGTCATTTCTAGATTTAGCTGTATATTCTTGCTTTGTTACAAAAAAAAAAGCAGGTTGGAAAATAAAGACAAAAAGTTGAGGAAAAATAATGTATTCAGTATGACTAAAAGTTATGACTAGCAGTAAGTGCTGCAGAGATGGAAAAATTGTTCTTAAGATTTATTTTAACTTCTGAACAAGTTGGGTCATTTAGGAATTATACCTGTAAGGACACAAATGCTCTTTAAATATTTATCTATCTTATATTTCTCTCATTCTAGATGCATTGCTTGGAGATCACTCATTTTTCCATTATGCTAACATTTTTGTGTCAAGTTTAACAGCATAATATATTTGTATCAGTGTTCAATAATATATTTGCTGCATTGGCAGAATCCAGTAAATTAAAATTTAAAAACAAGAGAGGGAGAGAATGTAGAAAAGACAAAGAACCCCTGCAAGTATTATGTTCAGGAAAGCATTGATTCTGGGATTTACTAATGAGAGGATGGGAAGGTCCTGTGATTGATTTTGTGGATTAACTTTGAGTGTGTTGTTTTTAGAATTGACTTTTTTATCTATTGTACTTTTAAAATTATTACTGTTGTTAGTCATTTTGAGACTCTTGTGTGGGAAGAACCACACAAATTAAACAAGCACATAAAATAGTTTGTTTCTCAGTGTATCAATATTCAATGCTCTTCTTTTAAAAATAACCAGGACTTTAGTGTATTGCTTTTTGTTAGCTGCCACAAGCCAGTTTTCTCAGATATGGTATTCTGAATACTTTAGAACCTATTTAGGTTGTATGCCAGGCTGGTTGCAATTTTGAAACCTGTGTGGGCCTGTAATTTAATCATGAAATGAATTGCCAAAAGGACTCTGAATAATGTAGACTAATAGAATTGTAGAGTTGGAAGGCACCCCAGAGGTCATCTTGTCCAGTCCTCTGCAATGCAGGAATTTCAACCAAATCATACATGACATAAGACCATCCAACCTCTGCTTAAAAACCTCCAATGAATTAATTTGGTTCTTATTTTTGGTCTTTGGGCAGTTAGTAAATGAGATCTCTACCTGCACAGATACCATTTTTGAAATTCCAGTGCTCAGAATAGCCTTGAGGCCCTTACACCTGAGTAGGGAAATCCTGTGCCCCTGCATAGCACAAGGGCGGGACCAAGGCTCTGTCAGTTTCTTTTTGACTGTTGACTAAGTCACACAACAAAAGAACTTCCTTTAGAGCTTCTGAATTTTTCTCCTCATATCTCCTCCTCAGAAGATATTTTACCAGAGAATCATATTTGGTTTCATCTCTTCATTGCTTATTTTGAATTTAGAATATATGTCTATATTATGTATGCATTGTCTGCTCTTTTACATTTGCGTGGCAACACCCGCCCCCTCCCACAGGTGTAGAAATAACGACTCGGACACAAGAATTAAGGTTAATGGGCGTAAATGGCCACAACTTTATTGATTACAGGTAAGAGAGGTATTGGCTTTAGGCATTGGCCCTAACATTCTAACCGGTCTAACCGGGAAGGGTTAAACACCAACAGGGGGAGCCCCCCGAGATGAACATCCGTAGGCGCCCCCCCCAGGGGTTACCGCTGTTGACTAAGTCACACAACAAAAGAACTTCCTTTAGAGCTTCTGAATTTTTCTCCTCATATCTCCTCCTCAGAAGATATTTTACCAGAGAATCATATTTGGTTTCATCTCTTCATTGCTTATTTTGAATTTAGAATATATGTCTATATTATGTATGCATTGTCTGCTCTTTTACATTTGTATTGCTGCTCTCTTCTTCTTTGTGTTTATTGCATTCCGCCTGTGTTTAATTTATCTCCCTTTTTTCCTGCTTGTGTTCAACTTTAAAGTCAGTTTTGCCCATAATGCCCAGCCATGATTTAGTGCCTCAAGAATGAACCCTGCCTTCTTCTCTCTCTTCTCTTTACTTTCTGCTTTGTTTGTTGCCTCTTAGATTGTGGTAAACTATAGATTGTTAGTTCATCCACACGTTAGTTTGCACTTGTCCTCAAAACCAGGATTGCAAAACAGAGTTTCAAGCTAGTTTGAAATGTGCTGTTAAGGATGCTCACCAGCCAAAGGAATGCACATGGCAGATAATAGTTAACTCTTTATTGTCAAGCTGACACTTAACAGTCATTTCTATGGCTCTGAATACCCACGTTTACCTACTAGAGTCTAGGCAGCTATTCCCAGGTCTATGCTTTATGAAGCAGTTTCAGCAACAAGGGACCACTTCCTCTCCACCGGTTTATGAACTTTTCCCTGATGGGCTGCATGCACACAATCAGAGACTACACCTGCGTGGAAGCTTCCTCTGCTCTTCCCTCTTCTATTCACTTCTGGTTCTGGGAGGCAGGAAGCACCCAGCCCTTCACTTGCCGGACCTGCCTCTTCCTCCTCTTTTTTTGACCCATCCTGTGCTCCACCCTCCAGGTCTAAAGCTTCCCCGGCGTCACAAATCACTGCCCTCCTCTCCTGAGTCAGACTCCAGCCCCACTTTTCCTGGTACACATTTGCCAGTGTCCTGACAGTCCCCTGGCACTGACCACCCCTTATGTTTTCTGTTTAATTTTCCTTGTGCTTCTCCAATCTGAATTTCTGCCAAATTTTCAACTTATATTCACTGTTTGGAAGTTTAACATACAGCGATCCTATGACTTAAGGCAGTGGCGGGCCGACACTCTTGATTCATCTTGGCAAGAGTAGCATATTAAGAGAAGGAAAACTCAAAACGCAAAAATGAGGAAGCAGCTATAGCATGTGCTTTGTGAATTTTGACTGAACGTTTTTACCCATACCTTCTGGAAGTCCATTTTACTTTCTTAACCTGATCTTGATGCTATGTGAATGCATAGCTAAACAATCTGGACCTTAACTGATACTGAAGATGGTTGAACACTTGCGGAGAAATTAAATTTCTCAAAATTCCACTCCGTCCATTATGCAACCTTTAACAGAAGGGATAGGATAATAGAGCTTCTTTATAAACTCCTTTGCACAACTGTCTTAGAAGATAGGCCAGTTGTGACCCAAGCTGCCACCACACACCCTATTAGCTCCCTATTAACCCCCAGGTGGGGTGAATTCTGGGAGGCCACAGCTATTACTTTGAAACAGCACAGCCTGCCCTTCTCAGCCAAATCCCTCTTGATTTATCAGGAACCACAGGACTAGCATCCAGCTGCCTACCCCACCTAAGTGTTCTGCACAGATTGCTCTTTGACCTATGAAATTCCCCCTTTTCACCTATGTAGTAGGTGGGTACAGTGGCGTAGCGTGGGTTGTCAGCACCCGGGGCAAGGCAAGTAATTTGCGCCCCCTAACCCGTGGATTTGCGCCCCCTAACCCATGGATTTGCGCCCCCTAACCCATGGATTTGCGCCCCCTAACCCTAACCCCCAGATGTTGCACCTGGTGCGGCCGGCCCCCCCTGCACCCCCCACGCTACGCCACTGGGTGGGTAGGCACATAGGAGATTCCCAGAATCCTGGAGTTTGGCATAAACACACCTCAGACACCAAGACCCGAATTATATGAAGTTTTATTAAGAATAAAAACCAAGAGATGAAAGCAGTAGATGAAGCGGAATAAGGAAAAGAAGAGGAACCTATTGGTTAAAATCTATCCAATCTGTTACTTGCAAGCAGGCTCCCAGTCTACCTGGAAAGGTGTCAGTGTTTGACATGCTGTATTAATATTCCTTATTGATAACACCATCAATTTCCCTTGCACTTTACAGAGTACAGGGAGAGATGAATGGTGTTTTTTTTTAAGCAGAGCACTGGAAAGATAAAAGGTTATCAAAGTTACGTATTGTAGTTCATATGTGTAGGATGAGAAGTGCAGTACTGAATTTACATGCAGAGAGTAACAAATTATCTAAGAAGTAGGAGAGGTGAAAGAGAAAATGAATTTAGTGTATACAGTCATACCTTGGGTTACAGACACTTCGGGTTGCACGATTTCAGGTTGCGCACCGCGTTGAACCCGAAAGTACTGGAACGGGTTACTGCCGAGTTTCGCCGCATGCGCAGAAGCGTTGAATTGCGACCCGCGCGTGCGCAGACGTGGTGCTGCGGGTTGCGGACGTGCTTCCTGCATGGATCATGTTCGCAATCTGAGCGTTCATTGTGCAGTGGTACCTTGGTTTAAGAACCGTTTAGTTTATGAACAACTTGGCTTAAGAACACTGCAAACCCAGAAGTAGGTGTTTTGTTTGTGAACTTTGCGTTGGAAGCAGAACATGTTTCGCTTCCTGTTGAGTGTGTTCCATTTGTAAATTGAGTCTCCCGCTGCTATGGGAAAGCATGCCTTGGTTTAAGAAAGCTTTGGTTTCAGAACGGACCTCCGGAATGGATTAAGTTCATAAACCAAGGTACCACTGTACCGAGCCAGCTAGGGTTAATTGCATCTTGTCGCAATTGCAGCATGCTGAAAATGAGGAACTTACAGATCTAGGTACAAAACAGGCTGCAAGTTTTTATTTAAATTGAAACTTCCACCTTTTTTAGTATAAAGTGGGCTGGAAATAGGTGGTTGTTGCTGATAGCCCAACTGCCGACACAATGAACAATCAAGTTCAAATACTGAATAATGTTAAAGGGAAGAATGATTCATGAAAGTGTGCATCTTGTCTATCCTATAACCCATTCCCATTATCCTGCAGTTGCAGTTTTCAATCCATTCCTGAAATTGACAGTCTGTTTCCCACCCATTTACTTCCAAGCGACTTGCAGACCCCTCATAAGGGGGATTTGTGAAGGGTCAGCTCCTGAAATTATAGCCTCTACCTGATGCAAAACCACCATAGGTCAAATCCCCCTGTTTAAAATTAACTTTTATTATCACGCTTGTAAAAAGCATGGAATGCCCTCCTGGCAGATGTCGAAAGAGTTAAGCCATTTTATAATTTTTGGGAGAAATCTGAAGGCAGCTCTGTTTTGGGAAGCTTTAATGTTTGATGTTGATGTTGTTGTTTCCTATATTTCCCTTGGAAGCCGCCCATAGTGGCTGGGGTAACCCAGTCAGATGGGCGGGGTATTAAAAATAAATTATTATTGTGATTAAATTATTGTAAACATGAACCAAAACAAAAGCGGATGATCATTCTGTTGAACCATAGACAACCTGGTATCTGCATAGACGTGTAAAAGACAGACACAATAGTAATTTAAGTCCTTAATCCAATAGATCTCTCCAAAGATTTCTGTGACTTTAGGATGGCATATAAATTAAATAAATGGTTACCATACCACCCTAATTGTTTATCATTTAGGAACTCCCTATTAAAATGCAAAAATATAAACACAAATTCAAAGAAACAAAAAAAATACAAATTCATATCTAGTCTATGTGGACTACAGAAAATAAAATGACGTATGAAACAGGAACAGTTCCCAAAAGCTCATTAATAGAGGTCCCTCCCCCAAGTAAGCAATAAATCTTAATCTTCAAAATGTGTAAAATGATATTGCAATGGTAATTATTTGATCCAAAAAAAAGGTCTATATATAAATAACTGGGGGTCTATCACAAAAATGTCCTCAAGTCATCATATAAACATAGCTGGCTTACAGATTCAGATCATTAGTCCATCTGAAACAGTTTTGAACCTGGGATGTTTTGCATGCAAAGTATGTGCCCTTGCACTGAGTTGCAGCCCTTCTTTGGCATTTAGTTGTATTTTTGGAGAATACTCAGTATTAGAGACTATGATGGCTCCTATAGGAGGAGGTTATAGCATACCCTCCAATATTGTGTGGGTTATTATAAATACTTTTAATAGCGAGACCTGCCTTGTGTAGCATGCTGCTGATTGAAGTTATGCATACACATTTTGTTAGTTGCTAAAAACTCCTATTTCTACATGCTTTCCCATGTCAGCTCACATCCCTAATCTAAATTCTGCTTCATGGAATTCACATGTACCCAGCCATAGACAAGACTTTAGCAGACCTGAAGACATCCTTGTCCTTCACGCTGTTAACCATTATTGTTCAGCTATATTACTGTATTTTTTTGTAGTGGAAAGTATAGCTGCCTAGTAGGTGTCTCATTGGCAAGACAGAAAATAAGGGTACAAGTATTTAAAAAACAAAATCTGTTTCAATATTTTCCTGGTTTAAAGCTATTGTTTTACTCACTCTCCACTCTATTTTACCTTGCTCTTCCATTTTCTTTTGTAATTTGTATAAGCTCTGTCTACAGGTCCCCAATCCATTTCCTATCAGTTACTGAAGGAAAGTGGTAATTGGATTTACCCTATTCCCTTGTCAGGTCTTAGAATTTGATTGAAACAGTAGAAATGTACAATATTATATGATATGGCTGTGAAGAACTAATATGGTACATAGCTAGAGGAATGGTTTTCTAACTTTCTAGCTTTAGGGAATATTCCGTGTTAACTTGTCTTTCAAGGAACTCAAGTACATATACTAAAGAACTGTGGTATCTGGTAGAGAATTCCGGAAAACGTTTTAGAGTATACACTCAGTTCACCTGGCCTTTGCCCAGGCCTGTTGGGGCTCACTGTTATTCTGCATGAACCGCATGCACAAATTGGTAGAAATGAACAAGCTACTTTCTAGAGTTACTTTCTGCCATTAGCTACTTCATTGAGGAAACTCATAAGCTTCTGGAGAATCCCATTGTTCCTTGGAACATAGCTTCAAAACCACTGAGCTATCAACAGTAGGTTTGAGTGTAAAATTTTGGGTCCTGCGTTTTCTGGGTGACTATAGGCAAATCACTGCATTGTTGCTCAGCCCCAATGCACAGCTTAAAATGCCATTCTGATCAAATTGGGGGGAAAGTTCATGTACAAAAGCAACATGCAAACCAAAATAGCTCTGAAGTGATTATTGCAAGACAATAAATGTTAAATACTTTTAATATTGCATACTATTTATTATTTTTATTTATTTCCAAGTTCCCATTGTAATGAGCACAAGTTTTGGAATATATTTCTTTATGTTGCAGAAAAAAGAGAGAGAGTTTGTTGGGTACATATAAAGTGCATTAGGTGTTCTGATCTCTTTCCTCTGGGCTACACTGCTGAGGTATTTATTTGATTGCTAATATCCTTGAGAACAATTTATAATGATTCTCGTGTATGTTTGTTTGTAGTGGAAATAGATTTGATTATGTATAGCAGGCAGCAGTAAAATACCATTTTACTTGATATGCACTTGCTGTGTTATGTAATAATATGATTTGTAAATAGTAAAGGGATTAAGTTTTGCTAAAGAAAGTAGAGTGAATCAGGAAACATTATTATTAGTCTGTGGTAATCTGCTAAAAATCTCTTTTACTTCCACTGAAATTTGATTGGGGAGAAACTAGAAATTATTTTGCTGAGCAGTTTTCCAACCGTAAGAAAAATGGCTTGTCTTTATCCTTGCAAGACTTGTCCTGGTCCCCTAAGTCATTTTTACATGTTACATCCCAAGCTGATAAGTCACTCATTGAGGAGACTCTTCTATGAGCACAAAACCGTAGAAGGTACACACCATTATAAATCTGATGCCAATATTTTATTTTGGAAAAATATTCTGACTTTTATTTGAATTTGCATCACATTATTACAGCAGCACACTCACAATCATCTTTCGAAACAAGCACATCATGAGAGTATTGCTGTTATGGCTAAGTCTCCATGCAGAGTAACCTATATCAGGAATTCACCGCTATGTATGCTTACAACAGAAGGCATTTATCCATTAAAATATAACATGGCACTTTAATTTTTTTAGCCTATGCAGTACACATGTATGCTAAAAATTATGTTTAATCAGCCCTTGCTACTGAATGTGCACTTATTGGGAATCTTCAGTGGTCCCCCATACACCTTTATTAACTGTTTCCTTTTTATTCTCTGTTTCACTTGATGAGTCAACTACCCTGTTGTCCTCATCTCACCTCTCTGTGTGCCTCTCCAGTCCCATTACTTCCCATCTTCTGACTGGTACTGCCCCAACCTTATTTCTCCTCTATGCCATACAATCATCCTCTCTTTCCTGTGGTTCCTTCCCTACATCATTCAAACATGCCGTTGTCTCCTTTACCTTTGAACTGTTTAACATGGTTGCATTGAGATACAGTGGTACCTCGGGTTACATACGCTTCAGGTTACAGACTCCACCAACCCAGAAATAGTACCTTGGTTTAAGAACTTTGCTTCAGGATGAGAACAAAAATTGTGCTCCGGCAGCACAGCAGCAGCGGGAGGCCCCATTAGCTAAAGTGGTGCTTCAGGTTAAGAACGGACCTCCGGAACGAACTTAACCCGAGGTACCACTATATATCTTTGTTTCCATTAGAGCATATGACTTGCAGCAATTACATAACATTCAAATTGAAAAATAAAACTACAATAAACGCTCAGTTCAACATTTCTGAATATATTGACAAAGTTGGGTCAAAGTATATATATCAAAATTATTACATATATGAAATGATGTATAGTAATGTGTATTGCTTTGATTGGTGACCATAAGTAAAAAGGTATTTTGTATCAATAACAGAATTTATAAGAATCTACAAGAAGGGGGAGGGAGGAGGAAGGGAAAATTAAATAAAATATGTACTTCATGCACACCAGACTGTTCTGTAAGCTATGGGTACTGTTCTACCATATTCCTCATTATTTGTGTAATCAATAAAATCACACCAGACTATGTAAAAATTGTCGTGTTTCTTTTGGCCTCTCACTACTTTTATTTTTTTATGCCAGTTTTTCCAGTAATGCTGTTTGCCAAATTGCATTATATCATCGGTCCACAGTTAATCATTGCAATGATTTCTATGTTCTAGCAATAGTTGTTATTGTAATGGTTAATATATCTGTTATGAGCTCTTTGTTTTTAATTTACAACACATCATGACTATACACGTTAAGTAAAGAGAGTCCTGGGGTCATGGGGACTGTCTGCCTTGTTATCAAAGTTATTGCTGTAAATATATTTTCCCAGATCTTTTCTATTTTTGGACACTCCCACCACATGCATTAATATGTCCCTGTAGTGGGACATCCTCCCTAACACAGCGGAGAACTGTTTGGTTTGATATAAACTAGGCACCTAGGTCTTAAAAACCAGCCAATACACAATTTTAAAAACTCTTTCTCAGGTGGTTGCCAATAGGGATTTGTACGGCACTTTTGTCCACAGTGTTTTCCATGCCTCTTTTACAATTTCTAAATTCCAATTTAGTTCCCACCACCTTCTCAAATTTTGCCGCAAATTTTGCTGCAAGCAAAATTGAACGTCTATAATAGATTTATACAAATAAGACATTAGCCCTTTTTCCACTATTATTTTTTCATATTTTGTTGATTGTCTTATGGCGTCATTTTTAACCTGACAATTTGTTCAAAAGGACCTTAATTGGTAGCCTAATAGCCATGATATCTGAACATTTCCCAAATGAATTTGCATCTCATTAATGCAGGGACCTAGCATGGGGGGCCCAGGGGGGGCTGTAGCCCTGGGCACATGATTTTTAGGGAGTGTGAGCCAAATACACCCATACAGGGATCCCCATCCCATCCTGCCTGCTGCTGGGGGTCTGTGAGCCCCAGAGCCCGGCCTGGCCTCACTGTCACGTCCCCAGCCCCCTCGCTAAATGGCCAACTGTCCAGCATCAGGGAGACTCACCCACCAAGAGCCATGTCAGCCAGCTGGACTCTTCCCTGAGTGGACGGGCAGGTAGTGCAGTGCAGCCCTGCTTGCCTTCAGTGGTTAGGGTTGAGCTGGCACACGGGTTCCATGAACCCTCCATGCCCCTCTCACACACATGCCTGGCTGCATCGGCAGCAAGGGCTAGGCTGGTGTGGTGGGTTACTTTCACCTTCTGTGCCCTGCCCTCACCTGGTGTATGTGCTGGGAAACGCCACAACATTAATGGTAAGTGGTTGTCCCATCTATGTAAAAATCTTTCAAATAATAGAATTGATTTTCCTTCCACAAATCTCTATTATAGGCTCTTTGGGGGGGGTGTTGTTTTTTTGAAAACCGTGTAGAACAGTAATGGAATAATGGATGAGAGGCCTGGAATCAAAACCTTTGCCCATTTTGTCCAAATTTTGAAAGTTGTAAGTGTGAATGGATTACTAAGCCAGTGTTCTCTAATGTGCTCCATTGAGTTCCCTTATTGCCAGACATTAGGTCTGTCATGTGGCTATGTTGACATGTGTGGTAATAGCTGTTTAGATTTAGGAGTCCTCATCCTCCAACAGTTGGTTGAGGGTACAGCAAAGGTATTTTAAATGCATGGTCTGCCTGATTGAAATAGGAATTTGCTTTGCTTTTGCCATTTGGACATACGGGCTGGTGGGATCCAAACTGGTAATGTTTGAAATAAAAAGAGTAATTTTGGAACAAGCATTATTTTTAGTTGCAGCCAGTTGATGCATAATAGAAAATTTCATGTTACTCCAACATTGTATATCCATATTTATTGTTTTCCATACTTTGCTATAATTTGTTTCAATTATGGGTAACCTGAATGGGTAACCTAAGTATCTGAAGCTTTTTCTAGCTATTGGGATTTGTAATATTTTGGAGAAGATTTCTTGAAGTTGCAGGGAAGTTTGAAAGAACATTACTGCCAATTTTTGAAAAATTACCTTAAGTCCAGAGACATTAAAAAAGGTATCCAGTTCTATACTCAGGGCTGGAGGAAGGGGGGTGCGGTGGGTGTGGTCCGCCCCGGGTGTCACCACTGAGGGGGGTGACAAAATGCTGGGCAGCACTCACCGCAGGGCTTGCAGTGCGCCTGAGACACTCGTCTCTCCTGGGAGAGATGCTGTGGCTTGGGCGCGTGCAGGCTCCACGCTGCCCCAAATGGTCAGCCCGCTGCCTCCCCCCAGCTGTAGGGTGGCTGAGTGGGAGGAGGCAGGCAGACTCTGGAGGCCCCACAGTGCGCTCCGCCCCTATAGCCGGCTCACCCCGCCCCGGGCACACCGCCCCAGGTGCCTGAGCAGCTTCCTCCATCACTGTCTATACTCAATAACTTTCCAGCATCAACCGGGCCTGGTGTACATGAAACAATATCATCCCAAAATGTATTCCCTTCCATTGATAGTTACACCCTTTCCTTCCAGAATTGGCATAATTTCAGGGGTTCTATAATTAGAGCAAATAATAAAGGTGATAATTGACAACGTTGTTTTGTCCTGCAGCTGAGTGGACATTTTTGTGAATCTGTATTATTTATCCTAATTGTAGCAGATGTAATTTCAAAATATTTTCCAATTAAATCGTGAATGTATTAATTTATTGGAGCTGTTCACTATGAACCTTTGGCTGACCTATGACTGTATAAGCACTGCATTTTTTTCATCTATTTTATGGATTTATTGCAAAATGGCTATATGTGGATCCATTTGAACAAATAAGTTGCCATTCTGGCCCGTTTTATTGGATCTCCCAACTACTTCACTTTTAAAGTAACTACATTAATACTTGTATTTATTTTAGCAAATAATCAATAGTGCCTTTCACCAATCTAAACCTTCCACATTTTTGCTCTTATTAGGCAGTTCAGTTATTTTTATAATAAATCTACTTATATCACAACTTTGGGGAAAAAACCTTTTAATTTTAACCTAAAACCTTTAAAACATACATCAAGGTGTGTGTCCTCTTTCAACAGTAGAGGGCACTCCAGTACCACTGTGGGTATAGAGTAAACCATAAGCATAAAAAACAAGCTTATTTTAAATGATAGGGTACATTAAAGTAGACATTTTATTTTAAACCTCATGCCCAAAATCCAAGGTACCTTCCAGATGTTTATATTTTCCTATCATCCAGTCCATTTGCTTTTGCTTCTGTAGAAAAGGAGTCCTTTTCTCTTTGAAACAGCATTCTAGCCTTGTATTAGTTCTGCCTTAGTTCCTGTTCATTTTCTGGGCAGTTGAGAATATAGTAAACTTTCTGAAATATGTGCAGTGCTGCTTGTTCCTTGTCCCATTCTTCTTTTTGATTGTTGATGGCTTTCCTTAGCTCTCGGATGGGCTCCTGAGCTGGATCATCTTCACCAATGGGCTCACTATCTTGCTCTCCAAAAAATCAATAACCTCAGGTGGACATTCCTGTTCTAGAGTTGTTAATAGTTCTGGGGCTTCTTTGAGGCTGGTGGCTGAGAGTGATGTGTTTCCTTTGGTGACTACTAAACTAAAGGGAAAAGCCCAATAGCATCTTATTCCTGCCCCTTGCCATTTGAGTGTTATGGGGCGAAGTTGTTTCAGAGTGTCCAATGATAAATCCTGCAAGACCATGACAGGATTATTAGTCTTTCAACAGTCATCAAAACCTTCCTGATCTTATCTTTTTTATTAAAAAATGGTGGAAGCACATAACAGTATCCTAGGGGCAGGGGGCTGTATTGTCCAGATGGACAATATCTTCTGTCCATATCTTCTGGGGAAAGTATTATAGCTTTAAACCATTGGTCTCCTCCTCAGTAAGCCCTCTCTGAACCCAGACGTGCATAACAACTATCACCTGGTCACAAATACCCATTTTCAGACAAGGTACTTGAGAGAATGGGGAAAGATTTTATCTAGACCATTTTAGGCACCAACATGACTTTGGTTGCTCTGATTCATAACATGTGTCAGGAAGGGGCCAACACAACTAATTGCTCACATTTTTTCAATGGCTTCTGATACCGCCAGCAATTGACTGTGCAATACCATGTTGCGCCAATCCTTAAAGATCTGCACTGGCTGCCTGCTTGCTACGGAGCCAAATTTACAGGGCTGACTCCAACATTTAATACCCTACAAGTTATAGGACCAAGCTGTCTGAAGGTGTGACTGTCCTGCCCATGAGCTTAGATCTACTGGGGAGGTGCTTTTAGTTATACCAGCATCAGGACCAGGATACCTGAAAGGACCATCTCAGTGGCAGTACCCCAGTTGTAGAACATCCTTCTCTTGAGCTTAGTCTGGTACCATCTTAGTTAGCTTTTAGCGCTACCTGAAAATACTGCCCTAGATATTGGATTTTACAGATGGAAGGATTTGTGCATTGAGATCTGGTTTTTAATTGGCATACTGAAAATTTTGCTTTTGATGCATGATTTTTTTGTGGTTGGCACATTGCCTTCTTTGGTTGACTAAGGAACAGAAGAAGAGTGGGGGAGCAATCACACAAATCAGAGAACATTTTTTCTGTTGTTTTGCTTTCGGGGGTCAAAATTCCATGGCCATAAATGTATTAGAAATTTTCCCATAGGGATAAATGGAAATTGACATCCCATTATGCAAACTCTTGCCTAACGAACAATTCCCAAGGGACAAATTGTGTTCAGGAAGCTAAACCTGTGTGTATCTTACCAAAACTTTGTGAAACTACTTGGAATCTGCAGCTTCTCATATTCACAATAGCTTTCCTGATGGCCATGATTTCCACAAGCAGGCTAATGAGTTTTGTGTTATTTACTCCAACCTAGAAGGATATAGGGTTACCGAGTACTGAATCCTGGTAAGACAGAGACACTCTGGGTAAGAGGTTCCCAGATTTGATCACTGCTGAGTCTGCCTGTTCTAGATGGGGTTGCACTCCCTCTGAAAGTACAGGTATGCAGTTTAGGGGAACTCTTGGAGCCATCGTTGTCCATTGAGGCCCAGTTGGCCTCTGTGGCAAAGAGCACCTGTCATCAGCTTCAGCTGGTATGTCATCTGTGCCCTTTATTGGACAGTGCTAAGCTGGCCACTGTGACACATGCATTGATAACCTTGTGTCTGGATTACTGTGATGTGCTCTATATGGGTCTCCCCCGATGCAGCTGGCACAGAATATTGCAGCCTGTGTGGTAAGTGGTGCTCCTTATCACACTATTGCCTCCCCTATTAGCCACCAAGCCAGTCTTAAGGTTCTGCTACTTGCATGCAACGTCCTAAAAAACTCTGGAGCATGTTACCTGAAAAACGATCTTCCTCTTCACTGCTTGGTAGGGTACTATCATCAGCTAATGTAACCCAGTTAGTTTTGCCACAGCCTAATGATTACCAGCTTGTGGTAACACAGAAGCCAGGCTTTTCACTGGTGGCACTAGTGTTGTGGAAAGCCCTCCCTGCTGAAATACAAGAGGCCCAATGAGTAATGACAGTTCTCCAGCTCATGAAGACACCTGTTTAGGAAAGCATTCCCCTGAACTGAACTGAAATTTATTTATTTATTTTATTAAATTTCTATGCCGCACTTCATCTGAGGATCACAGGGCTGTTTACAATATAGAAACACAAAATTCATAATATAGCATAGTAACAAACAAAAACAATTCTTCCCACAGTATTGTATTTTATTTATTAAATTTCTGTTGTGCTTGTGCACATACTCTGATGGGACTCATTAATTGAATCCCACCCCACATTTAATAGTATTTACTGACTTTTGAAATGTGATGGCACCACATTATAATTGGCCGGATCAGAGGAAATACAGCTTGTTCTATCATATCATCATGCAGTCTTATAGCACAGCTGTGATATTCATGTCCATATTCAGAATATTGTTTCACCCATCTCTCCCTTGTTAATCCTGCATTGCAGCAACAGAATACTACTGGAAAATTCTAACATTCCTTCAGGATGGGTATATCACATATTTCTGATACTTGTTACGCATTAGTAGATCAAACAGATTGCTGTGGTGTGTGGAACAATTTTCCTGCAAATTCCAAAGATCTCAGAAGCCTGTTCTGCAGTAATTTGGAGCAGGGCTTGTAGTGTGGCCTCTCCATTGTGTAAAATAGCATTACTGTTGAAATACAACAGGGCCCACTATCTGCAGTTTTTTGAAACCATTAGTGGCATTTTTGTTCTGGCAGGCCTTCCCAGCTTTAAAAATGGGTCTTTACCATGAGTGTCTGCTATGTTAGCATTTTAATCTCCTTTTAAACATATTTGCCGTTTTTGTGTTTTTAACTGTTTTTAATACTCTCAGGTGTAAAATGCCTTGAGAGGGTTGCTTAGAAGCTGATTAACAAATCAATGAGGAGGAGGAGGCAGAGGAGGATACATTTAAAAAAAAACATATGCTTAGTTATACATACTGCAATTAGACGTAAGCTTGGTTCATTTTATTAGTGGAATATGAATGATTAGAACCTGAATCCTAAATTCATTTATTTCAAAAAAAATTCTAGTGACTTTAATAACATTTTTGTGCCTTATGCTACGAAAGCTGCTACTTTTATGTGTCTTATTTTTAGGCAAATTTATACATACTAGTATAGCATCTAGAACAGTGACTGTGATTCATGAGTTGATGCTCAATGAGAGAATTAGCCTTTGGTATGATAGTCTGTTAGTTACTTACATTTCTGTTCTCCTATGGGCTTTCTGTTTATGCTAGTTTTCCTTTCTAAGCGACTTTAATTTAGGTCACAATATGAGGTACAGCAAATGTGCCATCTTTTGTTAAATCAGAGTTATGGGATCCATTCATCCTCTTACTGTCACTACATTTATTAATGTCTGCATACACTTTCTAAAAATATCCTTTCAACACTTAAATCCATACTTGCTCTTATTTTGCTTTTAGTCATAAATCTTGTTCTTGGGTTCAAGACAGACTTATCTCCTGGAGTCTCCATCACTAACTGCATTGAAATATATATATTTTAATTAGCTTCTGCAGTACTTCTGTGAAGAAGTATTCCGAGAGAGGATCCCTGTCTTAAATGTAAAGTAATTGATGAATTATTCCACTTACGAACCATTGCCATATTATTGTATGGCAAACAGGATATGGCAAGCATGATTCTTATCTTACAAAATTTTCATGTTCTTACATAATAAATTCCTAAGTAGTCTACTATTTCACCTGAATATGTACCCAATAGGCACACAACTTTGGTTTTTTGTATAAAGTACAGTGCATGTTACTTTTCCAGCTGTGTTTCCTTGCCATAATAGACCAAATGTGATAGCACTACCATCACTTATTTATTTATTTCTTGTTGCACATTGGTGTGTCTGTTTGCACAGTTTTGTCTAATGAATACTTTCATGAAAGTATGTTGATCTATTTATTTATTTTTGTATCTCTTAATTACATAAAATAAACTTAAACTACATTTCTGCCAACATATGTCTCATGCACTCTGTGTAATATTGCAGATTTATACATTGTATTTTGAGAAAGAAAGAGAACTTAACTCCCAGCAGACACATCAACTAAAGTTATGACCAAAGAGTAGTTTTGCCAGGCATGTAGCTGAAACAGTCTCATTGATTCATAATCATACTGCCTTTCCAGAACAAAATGTAGGAAGAATGGATCATACTAGTGTGCTATAAATTAATATATGATATAACACAATCTTTATCCTTCAATTTTCCACATAATGAACACCATTGAATTACTTTACTGCTGGTTTTATGAGAATACTCACTAATAATATAAATATAATCAGATTTAAGGGTCCTTGTGTCCATTTCTGATTTCTGAACATGACTTTGCTCAACCGTATGTGTGGCTCTTTGTGGGCGACCACTTAATGAAGGAATGAAAGCTCCCTGGTGTAACTAATTTTCTTAGGAAACTATTGTCCACCTAAATTGCACTCTGAGCCTCAAACACAGATAAATATTTCAAGAAATAAAAGGTAAATTTGAATTTAGAAGTGTTGATCCACTTAATGAGATCATTTTGCCACTTGCTACCATCTGCACAGTTCCTGTTTCTTTAAATCAATTCATTTTGAAAGGTTTTTTGATTTTGTGTGTGTGTGCCTATACCTGTTCCCAAGAGAGATGCCCTCACGCTATATGTAGGCTCTATGTCGTCAAACTCTTCGAAGAAAACTAACTGCAGGTAAGTGATGTTGTTGTTTTTGTGAATAGAGGTGGGAGATTGTGATATTAAAATGCTGTGGGATTTTCAAACCTTTCTCAAATCTCAGAAAACGTTTGCATCTGGGAATGGGCAAAGGTTCTGTCCAGTTCTTGTTGTGCTCTAAGCACGTCACCATCCCTAAATTGACCTGCTTTTCCTTGAACCTGGGAGTCAGAAATCCCTTTTTCTCTTCTGTTTTTCTGCTGCAGAAATTCCCAACATTCCCATTTTGTGGGCTCCAGAGAGGGGTAAGCAACATCTTCAATCCCAGCCAATCATTTCTAATCCAGCTCTTTGCTAGTATTTTGGTTTGTTTTATTTTGAAATCATTTATTAGAAACAATTTTAGACGCGTTCCCATTTCTTTAATTTCCTTGTGGATTCTCATTCTTTAATTTCATTTATAGGAGGGTCCCCAGGCCTCCCTCAGGCACTAGGGCTCAGCCTCATTTCCATTTGTGTGCTGTACTCTTGTGGATTTTCACAATACACTATGTTGATCTAATGCTGTTACTGGAAGATGAGCATCCAGATTCTGGGGTTCTTTCACTTAAAATATTCTTAGTTCCGAAAGAATAATGTCATCTCACTGCCCTGGCAATCTGTTCAAGAGCTTCTCTTTCCTCCTTGCCAGCAGCTTTATCTGATTATTCATGGGCACAGCCCTCTTCAAACTCTGCTTTTAAAAAATGATATGGCGCTCATTGCTTTCTTTCTGCTTTGTCTACTTGCTGGCTGCCTGGCATTGCAATATACTATTTTGCTGCTTGATTTCCTGGAATGGTCCTCTTCACCACTGACTGCGTGGCATAAGACTGCCCAAGGTACTGCCCATGTATCCTTGCTGCCATTTGTATATGACTGCTTATAGGCAGTACCTCCAACTGAACTTCTCTCTTTTCACTGGCTAGCATTTCTCCCTTGCTGCTGTGTGCATCTGCTGACTTCATGGAACTGCTGTTCTGATGCTTTGTGCACCTGCTGATTGATTGATACTGCTCTATCAACTTGTTGCCTGTTTTGTCTTTTCCCTCCTGCCTTGTCCGCTTGACCACTAGCTTACATATAACTTGTGCTGCCCTCGGACTCTGATTACACATCAGCATTGCTGTGTTTATGCAATCGTGCTCATCTGCTGATTGTTTGCCATTCCTCTTTTTGCTTCTTTACTGCTTACTCTTCCAAAAATCTAAGTAAAAATGTGAGGAAGTGAAAAATGCTCTGATTGGCTCAAACATGCCCTTATTCAAGCTCTCACATACCCACATTTTGTAAATGTATTCCTTTCTATTTTCATCAGAATACTCAATCTCAGCCTCTAGATAGATTGAGGGAGTCTGGATCTCATTTTTAGTCTTTTCTTCCATTATTTACCTCATAAAACGAAGATACTTTACAATATGCATAAAGATTAGTAGCAAGAACAATTTATGTTTATGAAGTGGTTCATACCAAACTTACGGAAATGATTTCACTATGGCTACATAACATAGTTAATTATTTATCCCATCATTTTATTGATAGTGAAACAAACTCAGGCAGATTAAAGTTGGATCTCTTGTTTCAGCAAATTAGACCATGATCATAAATGAGGGAAGGAATGGCAAGGGTGATGTTTCAGTTACTTGATTCTGAGTTTGACTGCCTGTTAAGTGTACCCTAACTTATTTTGCAATGTTGATTTTAAAGAGTTAGGGAGCCCAATAGGTAAACATATCTAGTTTATCTATTACAAGAGAGCAAAAAAGCCAGCTATATAACATACAAAACAAATGGCTTTCTCACCATTACTAGATACGTGGCAGGTCATTCTGTTGTATGAAGGGCAAAGCTGAAAACATCTCACTGTTGACTTAGCTGGTGTGATTCCTCCAGCTTATTGTAGTCTATCCTAAAGAAAAAGTAGAAAAGATTCCATTTAATGTATTGATTTTATGGCAGAATTGAAGAGGGGGAGGTGTTGCTGAGCAAACCTTTGACCATCACATTCTATCTATAAAAAAGTTCTGAGGAGTCTGGCAAAAGATATCAGCTTTTTAAAAGACTGTAACTTTTTTCTTTTGAAAATATTCCTAGTGCAGTACCAAATGTATCCCAGCTTAAAATGTTCATTCACAGCACTATCACTTCTGTTATAAGTTTCAAAATCTAAGAACTTGTGTTCTTAACTTCTACCTGTGTTCCACACAACCGACATAACTCATGTCTGTTGCTGATACTCTCTTTCCCATTATCACCTAACTTTAAAAAAACATTTCTGCAGCCGGCCAACTAACAGAGAATGTAGTTGAGACTTGTATTAATGGCTTCACATTGAATGAACTAAAGTCTGAATTTTGTTAGAATTTGTGGAGCTTGCAGCACTGGGAAGGCTGGTTTTCTTGGAATATTGTATAGTTGCTTAAATTATAAGGAATTCTAGTGGAAATAGTAAGTTTTGCATGACTTCCTCTAATTTCCAGTCACTGCTCTCTGCACGTTTTTAATGTCTTTGCTCCCTCCTTCATGCATTTTGAAATGACAACAAATTGTGTTGTATGGGACTGAGTGGCTCGTAGATAAATCCCCATTATCCAATTCTAACCGACATAAATTTTTGCTTTCCTACATCATGTAAAAGTTTAAAAGTATAACTGAAAGTGTTAGGTTTAAACTTTTCTAACATATACTATCCAATTCACTGCTTTTGTTTTTGTTTTTAAAGCCGGCAAACCTAATTGCAAATGGATTATTTGATACTCTTTCAACTGAAAATTGTAACTGCTGAAATATCAGGGGGGATTTCAAAAGGAAAGTTACTAATAAAGTAGGATGGACTTTTCAAGAGAAATAGTGAATGATGCACACACATTCTAGCAACATAATAGCAATATTTGTTTCATTTTATGAAGCCTGTGATTTTTCACAATTAATGTAAACTTGCATTATTTTTATTTGCAACTTTACTCCCAATGTTATTAGTTTTTCTTGACTGACATTCCTCGCATTCAAACTGAAATTCTATTCTTCAGTTTCTTCTTTTTTGAAAACTACTTTGTCTTGTGTGCTTATCAGTTTATAGCATTTTAATTTATTTTAGTCCATTGCCTCTTGTGTCTGAAGCCAAACTACAATCTTTCATTCAAAATAATTTTCGTTTGTTTTAGCATCTCTTCCAAGGAACTTTTTCTTATTATATTAACCAAAGTTTTTAATATTTTTTTAAGGCTGGTGGTTTTCTTATTAGTTTCTAATTAAAATAAGTGTACTGAATTATTTGCAACATTTTGGTTTCCCAGAGTCCAACCAGAATTTCTTATATAATTTCTTATATAGACCTTTTCTTTCCCCCTTTTAAGAACACCCAACATGTGTATGCTATCTTGATCTAGTCTGGACATTTCAGCTGTTTTAGGTTCAGATTTTTAAACACACACCTTTGAAATCCTAAAAAATAAACTTCCCAATTAAAACTCTCAGCTATATCTTTAGCCCTTATTGTTCTGTTATATTTTCCTTACAATAAGCACTTTGTCTTTTTGTCATGTAATCACAAAATATCCTGAGCTCTTTAGAATCACATGGCACCAGAGTTGTAGTTTTATTTCTCATTAAACTTAGAAAATTAATTTATACCTTTGAAACAGTTTCCATTTTGTATGTGGAAAATGTTTGTATCCTTGCTGGCATATCTATTGACAGTACAAAAATCTGATCTCTGATCTTCATGAGGCTTCAAAGATTTAATTTTGCTGATATGTGGACTTCTGTGATTTTCTTTTAACCAAGTATTTATTTATTTATTCAAAAAATGAAATGATGTGTGATTCAGGGCATTATCTTCATCTGAGCCCTACTCTACGGAATAGGATTTAAGAAATTACTTAGCCATACAGATTGTAGCAATAGGACCATTGAGGTCTTACAATATTTTTTGTAAGTTAGATAAAGGTAGAACATCAAATGTAGTCAGTTCAGTTTCTGGCCTCATAAAGATAGTTCTTTCCCCCCTAACCAGGTACATCTCATTTTGCCAAGTCATGACTTCTCTCTAGCAATGTGCTGCCTGCAAAGTTCATGGTATCAAAAGCATGTACATATTTTATCCAACATGTGTTGTTTTCAAAGTTTTAGACAAAGCATGCTTGAAGTTGTTGTTCTAGACAATTTTGTATCCATATTGCCTCCACTCAAACATGATAGTTGTGGTTACTAGAGTTGTTTTGCGTCCTGGTGGTGGTAGTTTTTGTTGATATCATTTGTAGTATTTTCATGGAATATAGGTGATCATTCTGCAAACCTTTCAGAGATTTTTTTAAGCCTTTGAATCATCAGTGCAGCTTACTTTATACCATTGAAGTGTGGGTAGTGAAGTGGAAATAATACTGTTTAAAGCTGAACTTAAAAGTTCAGTATGAACAATCTTGTGGGTTTTTTTTTTTAAAAAAACTATATTGACATCTCATATTAATAATAGGTAATTACTCATCACCACACAATATATATAGACCGTATATATCCGCCCTCCCACCTGCTCAGTCACCAAACTGTCCAAAGGTAGTCAGAAGAAGGCCTCTTCAGATGAGAGAGTATCTGCAAACTCTCAACTAAGCCTCCCTTGCATACTATAGTAAACAGAGATGGAGAGAAGGATTATAATGCCAGTCGGAGAATCCCCAGCTGAGAAACTGGAGAATACCTAAAGCATTCCTTTTGTCCACAAAAGCAGCCTAGCATTTGAGTAGTAGCAAATCACAGCTAAGAGGTATACTGATAATAAAGTTCTCAGGGTCACTTTACACATTTCAGAATTTATCACAACTACGATCTATATACAGAAGGAATTTAGATAACATGCATGCAGATAATAGAGCAAAAAACCTGAATGTGTGATCATCGCACAACACGGTCGCCGCCTTGCCCTCACAATTGAGGCGGCCCAGGGCTGTGCAGCATCACTGCACCATGCACACACGCGCCACGGCATGCACACATGATGAAGGCATGCCCCACAGTGTGTGTGCACACCCTGCGGTTTGCTGTCACTCGCACAATCCGCAGGGCATGCTGACGTGTCTTGCGGGTGTCCCCCGGCTTGTGGGCATGACGTCAACACACCCTGTGGTGTGTGTGTGTGCAGCCGCCAGGAGGTGGTAAAGAATTGAAATACACCTGAAGTAGTGGAGAACCCACTCTGAATAAACTACGTGAGTTTTTAAACTATCTGAACTATAAACTATTCTAGAGGTTTATGGATTCATGTTTAAACTCTAATTGGCTTTAATAAACTTACTAGACCATGCAAAATGTTTGACCTACCAAAACAGACACAGCCCTAGTCTTTTATGGTGGCCACTTAAGGGCATGAAAAACTGTTCTTCTTGCTTGCCTGACTGCAGAAACAGAACTTAAATAATACTCAGTTTTTTATAGGAAAGAATTATAAATTTATCTGGATTTCAGGCCTTATCAATTTATGTTACGCAGCACAGAATATTCAACACAATGGGCTGTAGCCAATGTTCTTTGTCCACTAGTGTGAGGGCTTTTTTGCGGATGAGTTTTAATGTTGTGCAATACAGGAATCAAATGCAACAGTTGTTGGGGAGACTCATTTCTTTTGCAAAATCTTTCTACATTCTGACAATCACAGAAACAAAGTATGAATGACTTGCATTCCTTTTATTTGCCTCTCTAATGTTAAAGAGCGCTTGTACATTTCCCTGTTGGAAGTGGTACACATGTGAACATAATAGATTTTTTCCCCATAGGAGAGTTGTATAAGCATCTTTTCTCTACCAGATCCATGTTTGTGTATTTTATGTTCTGTAGTTAAAACATTTCTGCACCACCTTTCAATTAAAAATGCCTAGGGTGGTTCACAATCACTCCCATTGTGTTTAAGGAAAAGAGCCAAAACAGAAAGCATACTTCAAATTTGAAATGAGTGTTAATATCTATAGACTTTCTAGGAATTACCTTTTATATTTTTCTGGCAAATCCAGCATTATTCATCATTGTATATCCACCTTTAGGTTTCAGGAATAAATATATGTATTCTTTTAGAACTTAAGATCAGTAGCACCTACCTAACTATAAATCAAACACATATTTAGAACTATCCCCCTTTCACTTATCTGTTTCACCTTTTTCTCAAAGATACTTGTGGGTTTTGTCTAAGGTTTGAAATGGCTTTAGTCTCTTTTCCTAGAGTGTTCTATTTTTGAAACAGAAAATAATAAGAGCAGTTACTATTAAAATATTTTTTGTGCCTTTAGTGACTTGTCTTTTGCGCTATTGTACTTCCCCTCCCACAGTTTTTAGTTTTCTGTAGTTCAAAACTCTTTCCACAATTCACCAATAAACTTGTTCCTTCCCATTGTCCACATTGTATTGCTATATTATGATTCCGCCTTTTTCTACATGATTATTTTTGGTGATATATGGTTCTTTGACATCTCATTTACATTAGATGCCATTATGTTATTTCCAGATAATGTTTGCATTTGTGCAAAAGATAATTGTGCATTCTGTAGTAATTTTATACTTAAAAAAATAACTCATTGTACTCCTGACCACCTTGAATGCAAATGATTCCCATAGGCAAAATGGAGCCTATGCATGCAGACAGAGTGAATGGCCACTAGGGAAATGTGTTAGCCTGTGTGGATTGGAGCATGAGTCATTTGGCTGAGGGTTGGATGAAGGTACGTGACAGGTAAACCAAGACTTTCTCTTGATGGCCGGTAGTGGCACCTGCTCATGAACCTGTATGTGTTAGTGTATACAAGCAACTAGGGCAGGGAATGGAGGGGTAGGGTTCTATTAATTTTATAGGAACCTCAACCCATGCTACACTTGTGGGAAACTGAATTGGTCCCCGGTATTTTTAAGAATTTCCGAAATGTGAAACTACTGTGATGTTAATCAATTTGCGCTATACAGTTGCAAAGGACATTGCCTCAGTGGCATCTATAGTTCAGGGATTGTACTCAGTACATTTGTGCAACAGACAGGGGAGAAAAGCCTGTGTAAAGTTTTGTTCAGCTATATGTCAATGAGCCACATTGTAAGCAATGACAGTTAAAGCAGAAATACCTAAAATACACTATTTGATTGAGGTCACATAATGACATTATTATCATCAAACCTTAGCATTACCAGTCATTACCTGTAACTCTTCTAAACTGGCTGTTAAGTAGTAGTTGCAATTTCACAGCTTGCTCACTTTCTATACTCATTATGTCTCAGTCTCTTCATTCAGTATCTCAGTTCCCCTGCAGTGTATTCAGTTCTTCTGATCTCAAACTTTCCTCTACTTTTGTTTCATGTAGTTTAACAAACTAACTGTGTAAGATACAATTGGTTGCTAAGTCTATGAAGAAATCGGAGCACAGATTATGTAAAGTAGTTAATCAAATAGAACGTAGGCACCATATTTCAAGTTTTTGTGTATTGGCACAGTATTAATATAGTGACTCACATATCCCTCTGGTAATTTATATGCAGATAAATAAATGAACTTGTTAAGACTGGAGCTAGAAGCAGAGGCAAATGCTTTATCTTCTACCCATCCCTGTCCCCAGTGTTCTGTAGTGAAAGTCAAAATGATGGATAAAACTATAGCATTTGACAAATTACTAATTAGAAAACCAGGTGAGTATAATTTAGAGTAACAGACACAGGCCATTGATTGGAATACTATCAGTAATCTACAATGTGTATCTGTATAAGGTATAAACTTGGGAGATTAAAAAAAAAAACATGATGTGAACATATTATCTGGCACATGCAAAGAATGAGCAAGCTTTTCTTAGGAGGGTCTGGTACTGGTAGAAGAACAGTTTCCTCACCCAGTTCTCTTATCTGCCTTCATTTTACCCCATCTTTATGTATGCAAGGCCTTTGTGAGTTCCTGTTTTCTCTGTAGTGCAGACAGTCAATAGGCTAACATTAACCAGTTCCTATCTGTACCCCTCTACATTTTGCAGAGCCATTCCCTGTGTAACTGTTTTCATGTCCTCAACCCAATGCGCTACACCAAAACTATGTTTTCCTGATCTCAGGGGTTGCCCTGGATGAGTTTCTTTCCCCTTTTATTTTTAGAACCCAACCTCAAATTAAGACCTTTTAACATCAATTAGTTGTCCAACTATTTGATTAATGTGATGTCCATGCAGTCTTTATGTACCTATGGAACTTCTCATTCTGATTTACCAGGACTGAGATGTGTTTAGTTGGAATTTTGCTACTTTTTATTGTGTCAGCCTTTTTTTGTGAAATAAAGCACCAGCTTTTGTGGGTGAAAGTGGATAATTCTGTTTTGTTAAGGGGCAATAATACCTAACTTCTTCCAAAGGACATCGTTTAGAGATCTGGCATAAGAATAATTATACTACAGGACAAAGATACAGATACCTCCTCTACAGTCACTATATTTAATGTCACACATAGGATAAAATTGCTTATCTGAGTTTGCTGTCCTTTCCATTTTTAGTCTTCCATAGCCTATACATATTTAATAATTGCAATGCCTGCTAGCTAAGGCTATTTGTCAAGGTCATTTTTTTCCTGACTTGAATTCTATTGAAGGGCTCCCTGGGCTGCAGGATCATTGTTGATGGAGCTCTTTTGCATCTTGTACTAGCACCCTCTTCAAAGTGTCATTCTGCTCAAGGACAAAGAAGAGGGATCTTACTACATAAATTAAGGTAGAAGTGTTTGTGAAAAGCTCAGAAAAGCATTTCATTACTTGAAGAGTGAGGAATAATATCCTTGTATGTGCATTACAAATTATGTGTACAGTGTATTGTTAAATCCTTGTTTAGACCAGGTTTGGTTACCTACTGGAGCATTCTGAGGCCAGATAGCTGCAGTTCATGTAACTGATAATTAGGAGATTCAGAACCCCATTAGTACATATTATATAATAGATGTATGGATATGTTGTTGTTTAATTTACAAATTGCCTTTTACATGCAACTCAAGGCAATGTCACTACATACAATTAAAAAAGCAATCTAAAATAGTTTTTTTAAAAAACATTCAGCACAAAATTTAACTAAAGCTGGGTTTAAAACAATACAAAATGAACACATAAAGCAGAGATCTTTTCATTCAGTTGGAAAAGCTTGTTGAAACAAAATTGTCTTCGGCTGCAAAGCTTACTCAGAAGTCTTTCATACTTGTCAGACTCTGACAATTCATGTAAATACTTTTTGTATCTTGTTAAATTTTCGATTTTCTCAGTAGGCTCTGAAGCAGAGTGTGAATTCTTTCCATTTTGTGTAGTGCCTCCTTGTGATAGCATGATTGGATCAAATCACTTGATCATCATTCTGGGGACCCTAAGGAAGGAGCTTACATGCCAAAAAAATTGCTTTCATCAACAATTATCATTAAATAGATAAAATCCAGAGTAATTTTTCCAAAACCCATGGGCAGAGAGTTTCAGTGATCTAGCTAGGGGAAACTGCATCTGAGAGCTATTTGTAGCCTGTGAAAAATCATATAACAAAAAATCCTCATAGAACATCTGGGCTGCAGCCTGACAACACCACAGGAGACCACAATTGATGGCAAAAAACATTGCCTGAATAAACCTGGTACCATATTATTTCTTATATATGCAGATCTTCTTTTTTCAAATATAGATGAATTGTACATTTTTTTTTAAGTTGCCTTTTGAGACTATATAGTGGGATATTCTAAATACATGCATACATGCAAGTTTAGAGTGGAATTCAATATTGTGCCATGATGAACGCCCCATTAGAACAAGCATTGCAGCTTTCTGGATGGAGTGATACCCCTCTTCTCCCACTTTGTGCTGTTCTGGGGGTTATATTGATCCTACCCTAGCCAATTTTGGGGGCACTGGGGAGTGTGTGGGGAGGAGAGGGAGGAAAGCCCTGGTTTTTTTTAAAAGTAGAAGCCCTTGCACAGGGCTTCTTCTGATAGGATTCATTCATTGTAAATCCCACCCTAAGTCTTTAACTAAACCTGCTACAGGATTCCTTTAAAAATGGCAATTCTTCCTTAATGTTTGTAATAAAATTTCTTAGATAGAATATTAAACATGTCTCCTACTCATGTTCCCACATTTTACGGTTGTACCAGAAAACAGAAAAGTTGGAAAAGGTTCAGAAAAGGACAACTAAAATGATCAAGGAGTTGGAGTGAAATGAGGCAAAGTTACATTTTTTTTAAGGGGGAGGGAGATGACAGAGGTCTAAATTTATGCATTGTCATATAGAGCTAGTCACCATCCAAGGAGGCTGAATGTTGGAAAGTGCAGGATGGACAAAATGAAGTACAGTCAAACCTTGGTTCCCAAACGCCTCCATTTTAGAATGTTTCGGCTCCTGAACGCCAAAAACCTGGAAGTAACTGCTCCAGTTTTTGAACAATTTTCGGAAGCCAAATGTGCTACGCAGCTTTTGTTTTGAGTTTCCCTATTGTATTGAGGCTTCTGCTTTCAGTTTTCGGTTGTCGAAGATTTCGGAAGTCAAACAGTCTTCCGGAACGGATTATGTTCGACAACCGAGATTTGTACAGTGGTACCTTGGTTTAAGAACAGTCCTATTTGCGAACGATTCGGTTTACAAACTCCTCAAAACCGGAAGTAGTGTCCCGGTTTGAGAACTTTACCTCCGTCTAAGAACAGAATCCGAATGGTGGAAGGGCACCGGCGATGGGAGCCTCATTAGGGAAAGCGTGCCTCAGTTTAAGAAAGGTTTTGGTTTAAGAACAGACTTCCGGAATGGATTAAGTTTGTAAACCAAGGTACCACTGTACTTCTTTAAACAATGCATAGTTAAACTACAGAACTCTCTCCCACAAGATGTAGAGATAGCCACCAACTTGGATAGTTTTAAAAATGCTCCCTGAGGGGAGTTGAAAAAGAAGAAGCTTGAGAGTTGCCACCATCCAGCTCCCAGAGTGACCCTCCTTCCCCCAACTGCCACCATAGTGGCATCTGAAGGATCGTCTTGCTCTGAGGGGAATGAGAAGAAGCAGCAACAGCTTCTTCTAAAACATACATCCCTAGCATTTGGCCATTCTTTAGCCCTGCCAATAACAGCATTGCCTCAACCAGTAAACTAGTCAGGAATTAGTTGCATCTATTAATGATAGCATCTACCACCTCTGTTTCTCTCACAGAACTCCCAATATCATCCTGCCTCGGTTTGTGGGATGTCCACAAAAACAGATTCCTTCAACTGTAGCTGATTCCCTTTCTCCTCTGTTCCTTTGCCTCTTCTCCACATTTGTTGCTTTCTTTGGCTTAGTCAGAAACTACAATTACAGTGGTACCTTGGGTTAAGTACTTAATTCGTTCCAGAGATCCATTCTTAACCAGAAACTGTTCTTAACCTGAAGCACCACTTTAGCTAATGGGGCCTCCTGCTGCTGCCGCGCCACTGGAGCATGATTTCTGTCCTCATCCTGAAGCAAAGTTCTTAACCCAAGGTACTATTTCTGGGTTAGCGGAGTCTGTAACCTGAAGCGTATGTAACCTGAAGCGTGTATAACCCGAGGTACCACTGTAGTGTGTAATTTTTGAAGAAATCCTTTATTTCAGAATCATCTTAGGAGGTTGCCCCCCGGCCGCCACCGTTGAGTTTTACATCAAGATATTAAGGGGAAAGCACCATCTGCAAAACAAATGGTAGATTATGGCTTAGATCCAGAGTCTCCTTCTTATCTGTGAAACTTACACTACCTGGAACCATAACTATTGACACATTTTTCTCTGTATTCTTCACTTTCCAAATCCTGCTGTCTTTTCTGTCCTTGGATTGCTCAAACCTGTGTCATGTGCATTCAAACTTTTCTTATTGCATCTAGCTTTTCATTTCATCCTGCTAGATCATTCCACTCAGTGTTTTCCACAAACTGCCAAGGATAGCTCAGTTCATAGAGCACGAGTCTTAATCTCAGGGTTATGGGTTCAAGCCCCACATTGGGCAAAAGATTCCTGCATTGCTGCATTGACTAGATGACCCTTGTGGTCTCTTCCAACTCTATAATTTTATAATTCTCTGTAGATAATTGCATTTTGATGATTCAAATTATGCAATTTACTCCTTGATGTCATTTTCATACTTGTAATAATAAACAAAATCATTTTGAATTAACATTGGGCCCTTGTGGTTCATGTTAACCTCCCCTGGTAATACAGGGGCCCCTTCTTTTCATAGTATGCCACAGGTCTTAATCCAAGATCACAAAATACCATAAATTCATGGTAATACACATACAGTGGTACCCCCGGTTACGAACGGGATCTGTTCCGGAGGCCTGGCCGTATCCTGAAGATTTTGTAACTGGAGGACCACTTCTGCACATGCAGAAGGAAACGTAAGCCGAGGGTCCACTGTACATCCATGTTTTAGTGTTAAACATATTATCAGGGACACATTAAGGCTTGCTAACATAGCTTCATATAAAATTAAATGTCAAGGAAACCTCACTCCCTGACAGGCTACTTTTTTTGGTGTAAGAATAATTTTTGTGAGGGAGCCTTCCATCATTTGTGATCATTCCATTGTCCATTTGCAGGCTAAACCAGTACCTTCCAGAAACAGTTTTACCTTGTGATTAAACTGCCTAGAGAGCCTCTTAGACAGTAAGGAATGCTTGCATGCATTTTGCAAATAAATCTTTATTGCAGCACGTACGCATTTTGGAATATACAATGAAAATCATATTCTGTTGTTTTAAGATTGAACACTCAAAAAGGATTTGCATCCTGATAAGATTAGAAATGTACTTTCATAGCATACATAACTATAAGAATGTCCTTAGTATTAGGCCCTAGTGTTAGTGTTTATTTCACTTCCTAGTCTGCCAGAGAGTGGTAGCCTTTGCTATTTCTAGAGGATAATTTCATTATCTTATTAGAACTTCTGTAATCTGATGCACTTTTTGAAAATCTCATGAATGAGTTGTATTGATAGAGTATATAATTTTTAAAAAGAAAAGTGAGGTTTTAATATTTGTATTTAACAATAAAAGTCCAAAATCATTAGCACATTGTACTTGAAGGACATTTTTTCCTCAAAGCAATAGCAGATTATATCTGAATGGCTAAAGCAACTCCACTTTTACATTATTTCTGTTGTGATGGTTGAATCTTGCACAGGACTAGTCTTGTGAATTTCAATTAGCAATAATTGTTCCTTGGATTAACCTCATTGAATCTTTATTTGAATCTTCAAACTAATCCTTTCTTCTGCCACCATTCTATTCAGATAATATAAGTTGCTTTTATAGTGATGGAGATACTGCTTTTCTATTTGATAGTTGGTTAATATTAGTTGATTGATGTTGATAAATTATTCAACTTGCTCAAATATGAAATCTGATCATGTTCAGAATGTGATTTCTGTGTTCCTCAGAAATTATAACTTATGCTTACATAGCTGGATACAAGGAGGTAGTTTTGTTATACAGAGTAGTTCCATTAAAAATGATGGCTTGCTCCAGTGGGGTAAAGTCTACATTGTGCAACAGTCTGTACCAACCAAATTGTTTCCCCTCCATCTATCGCTTATTTCAAGGAGGGAAAGCTGTGAAAGCATTTGGACTTTATAATTTGTTTTGCAACCTCCATTTTACTGATAAAATTGGTATAAAACTGATGTAGTATGATGGTTATAGTGGTTAAGAGATGAACTATGAAAATCTTTGTTTAAACCTCACCTCCACCATGAAATCACTAAGTGAACCTAACTTAGACAACTACTCCCTCCCAGCTTTAGTCCCTATCCACAACATTAGAAGTAATAATACTGACATATTTTGCAGGGTTGTTTGAAAGGATTGCAATTATATAATGTGAGTGAAGCATTTAGTGAAAACACTATACAAATGTTAAGTACGATTAAAGAAAATAGTTCTAATTTTATTTATTATAGTCATTTTTACTATTCTTTTTTTCTGTCTGCTACCCAGGACATACTTCCACAAGGGAGGGTCCTGTGGCACCTTTGAAGTTATTGTGACGTAAACTTTCATGAGCCACAAAATCCATAAACCTTTTCATCCTTTGGGTGCCCAAGACTCCCCCTACCACAAACTAACCCTGTAATTTGTTGCTATACAAATTGTAAATAGAACATTACTTTCAGTGTTCATTAATATTGTGTTTAAAAACTGTATAACTGAAAAACAACCTCCTAAAACCAAAGTTTACACTGCAGGCATGTCCCGTCCCCCACTTACCCAGGAGTTACGTTCCGGGGACCCACATTTATAATTGAAATTGTGAAAAGTGGGGAGGACTCCACTTTAATAGAGAGGGTGTGCAGGGAAGGGGGAGGAGAGAGAGACACCTGCGCTGAAAATCACTCAACCTGTGAGTGCCTGGGCCTGCCTGCTTGCCTGAGGGGAGCCAGTGCACATGGCAGCGGCTGGCTGAGGACGACGCCCAGTAGAAATGGTGCCAGGATTGGGGTGCAGATGTGCAGCGGAGCAGCAGGTGCCGGGAGAAGGTGCCTCCTGCTCTGTGTTGCTAGTTGATTGAAGGGCACCTTCCCTCGTTCAGACAGCGCCCCCAAGCAACTTCCAGGCAGCAGCCCTGGCCAAGGGAAGGCCTAGTTATTTATTTAGCGACGACCTGCATAAATGCAGTCACGTGTGAGTGGAATGTGCATAAGTGGAGGGCCCTGTACACGCTGGTCCTACTTTATGAAAGTTGGCTATGGGAAAATTCACTTATCTGAACACTAGGAATTAGTACCCAAACCTCACTATACAAAGCACAGATTCAGATTTTTTTACTTCCATAGTTAGCTGCGGGAAGGGGAGCAACTGGACAAATCAGAGAGCTTTTTTCTGAAGTTTCTTGGGGAGGGTTTTTTTTTGGGGGGGTCACAATTCTGTGGTCAGGAGCACATTAGATTTCCCCCCCATAGGAATCAGTAGAAATTGTCAACTCATTACGCAAACGCTCACCTAATGATTGATGTCATTGGCATGTCATTGCCAGTGGTATTAGGAAGTCAGAAAGCCAAGTCAGGCCATTGGTCTGTCTAACTCAGTATTGCTGACTAGCATTGTCTATCCATGGCTTCAGGCTAGGAAAATTCCAAGCCCTATCTGAAGATGCCATAATTTGAGCCTGGAACCTTCTGCGTGTAAAGCAAATGCTCTCCCACTGAGCCACAGCCCAAATATAGCATATTATATGGTCTATAAAGTTCTAATTTCTACAGGGTAGGCCTACCTTTGAGAGCATTACATGTGAACTGGGTCTTAGAATCTCGTTAGAATTTCCCCCCTAAAAATGTTAAGTAATTCAACAACTTGCAATTTCCCTACCTCCCAAACATGTGAAACAGCTTAAGTTTATGGTCTTAGGGGAAAGACACCATTTTCAATATCAAAGAGTAATGAACTGAAACATAGGAACACTCACAGTTTGGAAATGACCTCATATATTTCATGCAGGAGAGAGCTAGGATCTGGCTGCTTAAGTATGCAACATAGGGCAGAGGTAATACTGTCCAGAAACCTGGAGCAAGGGGAGAGGTGTCAGAGTGAACCTCAGGATGACTCATGCTGCCTACTTTCTGTTTGGGCTGCAGCCAAAAAAATGTCCCTCCCACACAGATGACTCCAGCACATAAGTAGTGGACTTCCCCCTTAGTCCAAGAGATAGCTAATTATATTTGCCTTTACCAGGGAGAGGAGAAGCTAACAGGCCACCAGAAGTTTAGCTTTCAAGCTTAGGCTTGAAGAAAACAGATTCACCACAAGGGATGGAGTTAGACGTCTTCACTCCTGAAACCAAGTAGCTTTATCCATCATGC
This sequence comes from Podarcis tiliguerta, assembly GCF_965153285.1. Classification (NCBI taxonomy): domain Eukaryota; kingdom Metazoa; phylum Chordata; class Lepidosauria; order Squamata; family Lacertidae; genus Podarcis; species Podarcis tiliguerta. Next base: position 87,329,587 of record NC_139534.1, read on the forward strand.
CATTTGCTCCTTCCTGCCCAGTTGCTGGTTTGAGCTGAAGATTTGTGTAGAAAACCAGAACACATAAGCATCTGATCTAGTTGTATTTAAGTGTTTTTCTCCTTTTCTTCCTTTGTCCCTTCAGTCCATAATTTTCTATCTACCGTATTCCTGTATTTGATAAGAGTTTGGGGTTTGACTGGTCAAGGATAATTTTAACCTTCTTTGAATACATTTTATTAAGTTTAGGATTCATTTTAAGCCTAGCTTTTCTTTTATTTTAGAAGTTTACTGCAATTGAAAATATACTATTATTTCAATTCTAAAAACTACCCCATATATTTTCTTACTGTTTCTGACATCTCTGTTGGAAGTTGTAGTTCCTTAATTGAGGAATTTCTTATGCAAAGTAGGTGGCAAACGTTACTGTAGCACGCTGATGATATCTTAGCTTCTAAAGTGGAAATATAGCAGGTTTGAAAACCATTGATTGCAAGTCATGGATGGAAGACATGCATTCTTGGCAAAAGATAGTAACCATTTTGAAAGGTTATATAAGTCATTACCTTTCATTAACCATATGCACTGTTAAGGTTACTTAGATTTCTGTGAGAAATCTATTGGGCCAGGTAAGGTTATAAGCAAATCAAATCTATTATTTCCATGGCTTAAGTATTTTGTGGCCAATGGTTGTTAACCATTCGCAAACTAAATGTCATGTTAATTGAGCATCCTTATAGTTATATAGACTTACTTTTGCATAAACAGATACGTTGGCCTCATTCATATGTCACATTAGTTTAAAACAAGCTATGGTTTCATGTAAGCATACTGGTGCATACTGCTGAGAAGTTATTGTGCCTCTCCTCCCCCACGTCCTGCTGCTGCTGCCACTCATGCAGTGCTATTTTTCTAGAAAAAGAGGTGCCGGAACTCGCCATTAACACCTCCCTTGTTCTCTTATTATGGCTATGGCACTGACTTGAGAAACTTTGAGTCAAGGTTTGGAGTTTGGCTTGTTTCCTGGTGACAGAACAGCAGGAGAGGAACAGAATGAGAACTTTTCAACAGCATGCATTAGTTCACTGCATTAAACAATAGCTTGTTTTTAAACTATGGTTTAATTTGATGTGCAAACCTGACTAGTGTATGATCAGCAGAAAGTCCTAGAAATTGTAGTGGAATGTAATGCAAGCTTCCACAGAAGCTAATCTTAGTGGATGAGTGTCTACTGGTTATATGCCCTGAGTCTGTAACATTCACTACTGAAATTCATGCTACATAGTCTTCAGGAAAAGGACGGAGATTTCAGTTTTTATTTAGTTTTAAATTAATTTTACTTTCTTTTTGTTGTTTTCACTCAGTCTGCTGTTTAATCTTTGATTACAGGCTACTAAAGAAGTAATAGAACGAGAGGCCCCAGGGATGGCCTTGGCAATGCTGATGGGATCACTTAATGTTACACCTCTGGGCATGCTCTCTAGGTAAGAATATTAACAAAAATACCATGAATTATTTCTCTAGAAATATTTAAGGTGGTGTAATGGTTGCATTGAGCAATACATTAATACTTGGCCCCTTCATCATTTTCAGATTCAGGTAGATACACTTTTTTGAGCCTCCTGATTTATCCTTTTGGGACCTCTGGCATGTTAATAAGCCAGCCAATATTTGAAAGTACTTTAGAAAATGAGTTAATGGTTTCAGTGTGTTAAAAAGCAGGTATCCATGCCAGATCAATTTTACGTAGGGGGACAAAGAGGATGTGGGTGGATGCCACCTACAAAGAAACGTTCATTTTCAAAGTCACATATCAGTGAATGGCTAACTGTCGCATTTCTGAAAGTGATGAACTGATTTAGACATACTGTACACCAAGATGAAGGTAAGCAGCTGTGCTACCAAATATATAATAGCTGTAGTAGTCTTACATTTTAAGGGTGAAGTGCCATAAGGGCAAGAGCAGTAAGCACACTGGAAATTGGCCAAAACATGGCTTTGGAAAACAGAACTGTTTTAACCATCCCACACAGCTATTTCAAGTCTACTATATATTTAGCAGCCAACATTTTTCCTACAATTGCACTGAATGTCTAAGTCAGATAGATACTTACAAAATTACAGTGAATAGAAGACACAGCCATACCTCTTAAAACAGTTACAAGACAAAAAGAACCACATGAAATAAAATAAACAGCATATAGATACTAACTTCAGTGTTCCTGACCCATGTCATCAAAGCTGCTTCTTGCTAATAAAGGTAACAATTATGTACAATACTGACTTGCCAAACTGAGGCACATGGCCTATGGAACATGAACAAACCATTACATTTTATTTAAAAGTGATTTCCTGGTTATTGTGGGAGGTGATGTAAGCTGGGTAATTTAGAAGAGGGTTTATTCTAGCTAGGAGCTGCAGGCCTACCTTACCGTGAGTTCTCCTTTTCATATTTTTACCTGCTTTCTCCTAAAATAAAACTTTGATGGAGTTTTGATGCCTCTTGTTTGAAGCTTAAAGGAGTCAGTGTGAACTTTGTATGTTTTGCAAATGGCAACAACAAAGGTGCACTATGTCATTCACAACATCTAACAAATCAGAGAAGCTGCTAAATTTTGCTAAAAATGATAATACCAATAATGTGTAATAGATTGGCCAGGTTTTCTGACCACATAGCAGCTTGAACTGCTGGACAGCATTTTATTATTTATACCTCACCCATCTGACTGGGTCTTCTAAAAGTTGTATCTCCTTGATATCTGATGGGAGAGTGTTCCACAGGAAGGGCCCTACTGCTGAGAAGGTCCTCTGCCTGGTTCCCTGTAGCTTCACTTATCACAGTGAGGGACCTGCAAGAAGTTCCTTGAAGTTGGACCTCCGTGTCTGGGCTGAATGATGGGGCTAGAGACGCTCCTTCAGGTATACAGGGCCGAGGGAGTTTAGGGCTTTAAAGGTTAGCATCAACACTTTGAATTGTTCTCAGAAACGTACTGGGAGCCAGTGTAGATCCTTTAGGACCAGTGTTATATGGTCCCAGTGGCCATTCCCAGTCACCAGTCTAGCTGCCACATTCTGGAATAGTTTTAGAGAACTTAAATGCTCAGTTGTGACAATTCAAACTTTGTAATCTGAACAATTTATATGAGAATTATGGAAATCTTGAAAGGGATCACAACCAGGACATTGCACCTGGAATTATTCACCACCTTGTTACTATAACTCACAAATTTATGTTCACACAAGTTGGTGACATTTCTGATTATTACATTGAAGTGTATTCTACAAAGGCTGCCACACAATCCCCTCAAATGTATTTGAAGGGGCCAATACAACTTGGTGGGGTGCTTGATGTGCAGCTACTGCAGATATGGAGATAATGTATTGCCATGGATGAAAATGTTGCTAATCTAGCCCACTTTCTGTCTGATGTTCTCATAAGAAGAGGTGTAGACAGCTGGTGACATCACCAAACCCAATGAGGATTGATCAGCCAAGAGAGACTGTTCCAATCTTTCAATATGTTGTGGAGGATTCTACTGTTGCACTTCCTGGCCACAAGAGCAACTGAAATCTAACAACTTGAAAATGAAAGCGTTTTCAAATACAATTGCACATCACTGCCCAACTTTTTTGAAACATATAAAGAACTTGCTAAGCTTCCATGGCCTAACAGGCTCTGGCATAGTATCATCTTGCAATAGCCATGGAAAGATGCCCTGCTGGAAGATATTGTTTTAAAGCAACCTCCTCACTTATATTGGATGGGATCGGTGTTACTTAGATACCAATAGACTTCTGTCATGGAATCCTAGAATTGTAAGAGTTGGAAGGGACCATGATGGTAATGTAGTCCAGCCCCCTGCAATGCAAGAACCTCAACTGAAGCATGCATGACAGACTGCCATCCAACTGCTGCTTCAAAACCAAGTCCACCATCTTCGGAGGGAGTCTGTCCTGCAGCTCTTACCATCTAAAAGTTCTTCCTAATGTTTAGCCGATAGCAAAAGCAGGCCCATCTATATATGACTTGGCCAAAAGGGGTTTGGTAGACACTGTAAATTGGGAGTGCTTGCAAAGGCCCTTGCACAGCACTTCCCAAGTTCCCAACAACCGTTTGTTGGTCACTTGGGAAGTGCTGCTCAATGAGCTTTGCAAAGCCCTGTAATTGGCAAGTGATGAACTCAGGGCTTGCAAAATGCTTGGCTCAGAGCTTCTGAAGCACCTGGCAAACAGCTGGCCAAGCCTTGACATTTATGATGTCAGGTGCAAGGCAGGTGGATGTGGCTTGGCCAAAACAGCCTTGCGGCCAAATGGGGAGGCCTCATTGTCCAGATTTGACCCACGGGCTGGAAGTTCTCTCCCCACATCAGATTATAAGAACTAACGTTTAAAATGCTTGAAATAGCTATGTAGAATGGTTAAACAGTACTGCATTTTGAAAACATGTTTTGGCTACAGATTTCCAGTGCTTTTGTTGCTTGAGACCTTATAGCACTTCACCCTTCAAAGATAGACCTTTGCTGTCAGCATATGTTTGTTAGCACTGCTCCTTACCTTTTTTTGTGTATAGTGTCTTTTACATCTACAACAGTTTTTTCCAAAAATAGTGTAACTTGTCACTCTATGTACAGTTGAACTGGCATAGGTGTCTAATTCTTAAAATGCTAATATTGATTTAAGTTTTTAAAAATGACATTTTGATTGGTTAGTATTGGTAAAAATTAAAAATGACATTGAGGTGTTTGGTAGGGGGAAATCTGGTTGAGGATCTTATTCTGAAACTTTCTTGTGAGTCTGCATGTATAAAAACATTGCACTTTTATACACTACTTCAGCTGATGCAGAGAAATGCTGACTTGCCTAAGGCTGTCTAGTGAATTAATGGCTGCTAGCAACTTCTTGGCTTGTTCTTTCATTCAGTAGCCCTGCTCACCTAGCAGTGATTTTCTTATCATGGACACAATCCAGAAAAGGACTGTATTGTAAGTTTCCCCTGAAATAAATTAACTTCTAATGTAGTCATACTTTAAGATGGCATGAAACTTGCTCATTAATTAGCTTGTAAGCACTATTCAACAGAGAACATACTTTAAAACGGTTCCTATAAATATAGAAAATAAATAAAAATGAATAATTTAGTCATAATAAAATAAATTATTTATAGTCATATTGCTAGTCCCAAAACTAGCAAAGAACAAAGCTTGGTACATATCCCTGCATTTTTATGAGAATTTTCTTCTCACTTTGCCTCCACTAAACTCCCAGCTTTCTTTATAACAACTGCTTTATAACAACTTTATAACAACAACAAGAGCAGTTGCTAAGAAGGGATTATTTTTTTAATGCCAGAGGCTGAATAAGTGGTATGCACATGTGTTGTCGTCGTCATGGGATTGTGGCCTGTCTGTACATGACACAGGTATAACTGACTTGGTTCACGTTTGTGAGATCTCAAGGAAATTCACTTTACTAAGTATTTGTTAGAACAGTCTTCCCCAGCCCTTCCCCCAGGCCCAGATGTTTTTGGCTGCAGATTCCATCAGCTCCAGCCAGCCTAGCCCGTCGTCAGGAATGATGGGAGTTCATCATTCAAACCATCTAGCACCAGATTGAGGAAGTCTGTATTAGAGAAAATTAATACTGTCCCTCTCTTGAGTTGAACATAATTATGATGGGGTGGGGGAACAGAGATTAGGTGGTCACATTTAGCTTTCAAGATGAATTGTAAAATGAAATACTTAAGTATAAATAATTCAACAAGAACACATTATGAGTGTTCTATAAAAGTTAGTGTTTCTGCTCTTTCCATGGCAAAGAAGACTGGCAAATAATGTTGTTCATTGGGTTTCTTTCCTATCATTATTTTATTGTATTTCTAATTTTTGCAGTTTAAAGGGGGAAATGTTAAACGAATTAAAAGTAGACTCATTTCCAAAACTAGACAGTTCATTGTACCATTCAGGCATTGGATTATCTTTATTCTCCTCCTTGCCGCCCAAGTGGCAGTGAAATTGTCATTGTGTATGAATGTGATTGGGATTGTGCGTAATGTGTCCGTTAAGCAGCTTAATTAACTGTAAATCTCATAAGACTTTGAAATATCACTGAGGAACAAAGACTATTCTGGAAGTACTCTAAAATGGGGGTGGGCTTTAAACACAGATCTGCCCATATCACATAGAGGAGCCAATCTGTGGAGCCTTTGGATTTGCCTTGCATATTCTGCCCGTTGGCCTTGCTCACTCTCATGTGATGTTAGAAGGCAGAGAGTTCCCGTTGTCACATGGACGGGCAATTTTCATGGGAATGGCAACTAGAAAGAGGCTAACCCTCACCCGTGCATTGCCACCTCCACCAACAATTATATTTGCACAGCAGTTAAACAGAAAAAGCTCCTATTGATGCCCACGGGAGTTTTTTCCCTCTAAGCTTAATTGCCACAGGCAGGGGGGAAAGAAGGGGGAGGAGAGCAGAAAAAGGGGGTGATGGGGAGAATGAAATGGTTGTAGGGAATGTGGGTGGATTTGCGTGTGTATGAATACAGAGATGGGAGTGAAGGGTGTACTTGTGTAAATAAGAGTAGCTGTGTGAGAGGGAGACGAAAACAGTATGCAAGGTGGTGATGACCTTAAATTTAAATAAGTTCCCCCCATATAGAAAGAGAAGGGGTATCTCTTTTTAAAAAAGCAAAGGGGTGCATGGGTGAGGAGTACAAAGCCTCGCCTTGTTGCTTACCTCTCCACACTCCCTTTCTCCAAGTCCTTTTCTCCCGACCAATAATACTTCTGAAATCGGAACCCTGCTAAGGAGGAAAATGGGGTTGGGGGAAGAGATTGCAGGAAGGTGATTATGTGAAGGGAATACACTGATATATTACTATCATGTCTAGTTCAGGCTTGAGACTTTGCTACTGAATGGTTACCAAAGCAGTTACTGTATTTCTGATGGTTATTTTAACTTTGCTTGCTTTGTTGCTAATGTGTTTGATACACTTACTAGGATGAGGAAAATGACACAAATCTGCTTCACAGATGTCAAATGGCATTTCCTTCTTGAATCCCTAACTGTAAGAAAGTATTGCACAAGCCTGTTTGGAATCCATCTTCAAGGTCTATGCAGTTTCTGTTTGTAACTTGAGGCTGTGTTTACTCAGCTACTTTCCTTCATGTGATTTCAGCTTAACATGCTTGTTCAGTAAGACTGTTCAATTACTGTGTTGAGGCAGCTCCAATTGCAAAAATTGCTTCTGAATGTATTCGCTTCAAACGAAGCAGTAGTGAAATGGTGTGCTAAAATACACTTGGTGATCATGTAGCAATACATGGTGGGAAATATCTGTTCTATATGAATCAGTACTTCACCTGCCAGTGTTTCCCTTACTCTGTGCTTATGAGGTGTTTCTAGACCATTATTACTATTCTGGCCTAACCACTTTTGTAAAATTATCACATGGTGCTTTTTGTATACAAATAGTGATTAGATTCTATATCTAAGTCTATATTAGACCTAGATTCTTCTGAATCTGAAACTTTTTAAACATTTTGAGTTATGATGGTGGTTATCCACCAAATCTACATTGTTATAAATTAGGGGTGTTTCAGTGGTTGTCCTGAGTGGCACTAATTATGATGGAACTAATCTACACTCATTGAATTTTCACAAATAGCCCATCTACTAAAGGAAGTTATCAGCCTTAGAACATGATGCTCCAGCTTTGTGAGTTGAAATAAGGAACATAAGGTTCCTCACATATGTGTACAGGAGATGTCAATGCAAAGTGGAGGGGGGCTAAGAGATAAGTGTAGCTTCTGATGGAATGGCGTTTTGCAAAGAACACAAGGGTGCTGCTGAAAATAGCAACCGCAAATAGAGTCTTCCCCCTTCCCCTGTACCTTCTAATTCAACTTCCTATGTGATCTGACATAATTACAGCGGCCTGGTTCATAACACATAATGGTGAGCTAGAGACTCTATGTACTGCTGTTAGTTATTGCCATATGTTCTTTTAACTGAACTAGGACCCTGTTCTTTGACTCAGTGTATGTATTTGGAATGGTACAAGCTTTCTTTGACCCAAATAACTCTACCCCTTTCCCACTGTGATTGGGCTTTATTTTTTCCTTGCTGGCATCGGACAACAAACATTTCCACGTGCACAAATGCTGTTCCTGATTGCGCCCCACCCTGCTGTTCTTCCTTCACTTTGCCAGCCTTTTCCTGGTTGCTCATTCCTGTCTCGCTTCCTTCTTGTCAACTCCTCACATCTGCCTTGCCTGTACAGGCTCTTTTCCAGGATCTAGACAAGCATTTGTCTCTGTTATTTAGAAAATGATTGTGTAGTCAATCTCCTTCACCCCCTCTTTTTTAAAAATTAATAATTTCCAACCTAGAAGTCACTCCATTTTAGGTATAAACCTGCGGTTCAGATTTCTGATACTTTGTTATTAGTGTTTCTCCAGCTTGGAATGCAACAGATTTCAGATCAGGAATGTCACTATATTCCCTCTTTATGTGACTATGCAGGGAGGGAGGAATCTTCTGGGGCACTGGGCAGAGTGTGGTTCCAGATATGTTAGTGCATGAGAGAATAGTGGCAGCCCAAAACATCTATATGTTATCCATTTGTGCTATAGTAATGAGTATCATATTTCTGGAACACAAATGAGTTCCCAGTCTCTCCCCACTAGCGTTCTCCTTATAGTTCTCCTTGGCCTTAGATGAACTATTCTTTAGTTCCAGATTGGCACAAATGACTACAGATCAATTTGAGTCCACCTGAACTGCTCTGGAATGATTTGTAGCTGCCTTGGCCTGATTTGGATTTGGCATAAATTGACTCTGTTCCGAATATGGATAAATCAGTTGTGCAGCTCTACTAATTAGATCCAAATAATTAGCTTTCTGGTGAGCCAATTTGATACATGGATACCGCCTAGAAAATCTCAAATAATTTGACTTGTATTTTAGTCTGGACGGAGGGCCAGTCTACTTCTGCACCAACATAAGCAACAGGAGTACCAACAGGTGATGCAGTACTTCCTTTAGTAATGAATTTTGAACTTTCTCCAACTCCTGTACAGTGTTCAACGGAAGAATCAACCTTGGTCAAAAAGATTTTAAGGGCTGGAGCAATCTGCTGTCCTCCCATTGTATAAAAAGAATTCAAAATAGTTCCAACAAGATGTCTTACTTTAATTAGAGTAGCATCCTTATGGGCCATCAAAGAAGAATTAGCTGCAAAGTGAACCCCTAAATAACAAAATAATTTATCCAGTTATATGTGGGAGATTGCTTACTGAATGCAAGCACTTTAGTTTTAGAAAAAATATTAATATTAAGCTGTTCCTTCTGATAGAAATTGGGCAGCAGATCCATCTGCTTTTTCAGACTGCCCCATGCATAGAATGATGCTGACCTTTCTATTTCTTATGGCATCCAATTTCCCAAACAATTTACCCAGAACATTGACATAAAGGCTGAAAAGCAAAAGCACCAAAAATATTCCTCTTTAACTATGTTCATAGTTGGAATTGGGTCAGATAGAGGTCCACTCCTGCCTACTTTAATTTTAACAAATGTATCATGGCCCAGACTTTGAAGAAGCATCGGCAGCCTAGGGCAGCAACTTTGCCCACAGACTGCTTCTATCTAGCAACTCAAAAGCTGAGGATAGGTCAACAATGGATATTTTTAACCATTTCCCCAATAAGATAGAACAGAGTATGGCAACAATTAATAGTGGAAAAAGAATTTCTAACCCCAGATTTCTCTTCAGGCAGAATACAGTTGCAGGAGATACACGCCTGCAACTTAAGCAGAAATAAGTTTTACAGGAAACAAGCAACAAACTGATTTTAAAAAAGGATAAACCACAGACAGTTCCAACCATAAAGGAATTAAGCCTGTCAAGCCAATATCAATAAACAATTTATTGAGAATAGGATGCCACAGTTAGAATGCATATTAAACAGTTTGAGATGCATGTGATCTTCCCCTGAGGCCTTATTTGACCTAGTTGGAACATTCAGGGATTTGACCATACATGAAGTTGCTGGATCCCAGTTAGGGAAAACTCAATAATCCACCAAAGGGGAGGAGAAGCTGTTGAAGAGTTATATAGTTTTGTAAAATAATTAGTCTAATCATCAGTTGAAATCTAAGCTTTAGTAACCCCTCTTCACTTAGCCAGTCCACAAGGAACGATAGCCCAAAACTTATACTCATTATTTCTCTGACAGCCGAGTCTAAAACTTTCCACTGAGTTCTGTTATATTCTTGCTTTCTGCTTTTTTTTATGTATGAGGCATTTATAAAGTGATCTAAATTTGATGAGCTGTTCAGTGGCTACTTCCATTTTTAGTTTACAGTGTTGTCTGGAGAATTTAACCAGAGTCCTTTTAGCATTCTTGCAGTTCTTATCTGCAAGTGGACGGGCCAAAATTCTGATATGAGATATATGGTGTAATTAGAAAAGGTCTGTCTGCTGTCTGTTGGTAAATAATTAAAGAAGAGGCTTTCCACAAAAGACAATGAGGATGAAGTATTATTAATTAGTCAGATCTCATCAATTTAATCTGAGAGCCACAGAGCCTCAGACTACTTCATTCTTCTGGTCCCCAAGACCCATTGACTCCAATTATGTCAGTAAGATAGCTGACCTCCAGCAATATTGAAATCTAAAATAAGCTCAAAAGGATAGTGATCACTTTCTATATGGATAGATAAAAAATGGCAATATAATAAATATATACTGGTTCCTTGCTGATTTGCTTATAGTATGCTGAGTGTTTGTTCTTATAAAATTAGGGGTATCAGAAATAGCATTTTAGGAGTCTGTGGTTGTCTTATCATCTGTAAAAAAACATACAGTTTTACTATAGATTATTATGTGTGTTTGTTGAAAATACTTGTGGATTCAGAGCGGGTTTTCTTAAAGAGAAATAATTGAGTTGTTATTTCTGTGAAACAGTTACTTGTGGCTTGGCTTTTCCATGCAACAAGCTGTGCCATATTTTTATTTTCAATGAGTCACAATGTGTTGTTGTTTTTAACAGTTTTTGTGATTATTTGACATTATTTTTTTATTGCTAGCCCTTGATTATCTTGATTTAAAGCATATTGAGCCTCAAATGGTGCTTCCAGCGTACCTTTAAGGTTTCTTTGCTTTGTTTCCTGCACTGGTGATGTTTGCATGAAGAAAAACAGATATGTCTAGTTGAAGTAATGCCATACACAGAAGCAGTCTTCTGCACATGTGTTCCTAGCTGCATAAGAATCTGCATTTGCAAGCAAGAGCAGTATGTGCAGTTCTTGTCCTGGCTTAGCCCCAGAGGGCTTACATTCATCAGCTTATTGTTCATAGCACTGAACATCTGATCAGGATGAATGAACCAGGAAATGGATTCATTCCTGCCTTGAACCGATGATTAGACTGATGATGATATGACTGGAGCTAAGTGCCTGGAGCCTTGGCTGCTATGTATTCAGGTGAGTCAGGGTTATAGTGCTAAGAACTTCATTTGAAAAAATTTAGGACAACTCATCAGAAATATAGTAGCAGGTAAAAATACTTCTTTAATGAAGAATGTGTGCTTCTACTTTACCTGTACCCCACAATTTCTCAATATTCACCACAAGGGCTATAATATCCAGAGAAAAAAATTGTAATGCAAAAGACAGAAAGCAGTCATCTGATCAACAAGATGTGAAACAAGGCTTAAAGAAAATTAGGGATACCATGAAGATAATGCATAAATTTTGCTTTTCGCATGATATGAAGGGAGGCTATCAAAATATAAGCCTTTCATTTCAGACTATGTATCTCAAGAGTTATCAGTAAAATTTAACATTCAAGCCTACTGATAGGAATTGTTATGTTGGAATTGTTAGGTAACCTTTCATAAGTAAAAAATTAGAAATATTATTATTTAAAATTAAATACCATTGCTCTGGATTTTGTGTATTTTATGCATTTTCATAAGCTTGCAATAAAGTTAAAGCAATTTAAAACTGTCATTTCTCTGTAAACAGAGTTTCTGTACATGTCTGAATTAATCAAAGACCTATATTAACACTTCATCTGTAGAATGTATTTTAGACCTTAATTAAATTATGTGTTTTCTTTTACACCCTTTATATCATATTATGGGTCTAACTGTAGCAGGTATAGTCAGCTAGATAATACAGAATACAAAATTTATTTTTATGTTGGATTTTAATGGTTACTTCATGAAACCAGAGAATATAGAACGGGAGAAAAAGCCATATAAAATTACGATATTCACATTTAAGTCAGTAAATTACTCTTTAGTCTTAGAATCTTGAAGGGTACCCTGGATCCTTAATCTTCCTTTCTGCTCCATGGCAAAATATGGCCCAGGACATAGCAACATTTTTTTTGAAAACTGATTTGGTTATTACTTTTTGCTATTTGTATCTCAGGTTGTTTACAATAAAAAAGCGAAGTCAAAAAGAAAAAAAACCTTTGAAACTCACAATTTAAAACAAGACACAGAGCAGAACAATGAAATACAACAAAATAATGAGCATAAAGCTCATTAAACCTGAGCAAACAAAAATGTTTTTAATAATAATAATTTTGTAATTTATATCCCGCCCATCTTGCTGGGTTTCCCCAGCCACTCTGGGTGGCTTACAACATATATAAAAACACAACAAAGCATCAAACATTAAAAAACAAAATATCCTATATAAACAACAAACAAACCAATAAATCAATAGAAACCAATAACAACAACAATAACAATAATGAACAGTTTACAGTTATACCCAAATTAAAATAGTGACTACCCCAACTAAACATTTCACCAACATCAACCTGACAAAAACAAAACTGAGGAACCAAAATTAGAACTGTTTAAAACATTTTAGCCAGTTGCCAAAATTCAAGAGTGCATGCATGAGAAAGTCATGTTTAATCCGGTGCTGAAAAGAAAGGAATATTTTCTTGTTTAGATTTCCTCCAAAATGTTGGAGAATTTCTGGCCAACCTAGAAAGTATTATTTGAAATCTTACTTCTCTTCTCTACCCATAAATAAAATGGTGAAGTATTCTATTTAACAGGTTGTGGACAATGTGCCTCGCCTCACATTTCTTGAAAACATCATGGGAATGAAGTATTCCCTCTAACCCTAACATAGATTGTTTACTAGTTCAATCACTCAGTCGATCGATCAATCAATCAATCAATCAATCAATGAGGGCACTATTTTTGAAAGAGAAGCTATGTAATAATTATGCTTTGCTACTGTTGAAACCGTTAAGAGTTGCTACTTTCGTTCCCACATTTGGAAAGCTTTCACGCTTGTACCATGCTTAATGTGTTGATGGAACACTTTAATCAAATATATTTAAATCAAATTGGTCCGTTGTATTGAATAGTCTGTTTCTACTGAGCACATCTTAAGACCTCCCCTGTCTTGACCATTGGTAGACAGTTATAGATAATAAAACTTTTTGGTCCAGTGTTGATGTTTCCTGTGCATTGATATTCATCACAATTTCTTCTCTTTTCAGACCTGTATGCGGAATCAGAGGGAAAACTCTTATAATTAATCTTCCAGGTAGCAAGAAGGGGTCCCAGGTAAGCAGTATTCTGGGGGGGGGGGGGGAATCATTAATATTCATGATGAATCTGGGGAAGGAGAATAATTTTGCCTTTTAAGTTATTTCTCCCATGAAATGTAAAAACCATGAAATTAACAATGAAACAATAAGGTGAACATTATTTTTAATGAACATTAGTGTTCTATCTTGTGAAACCTACAATGCCATCATCCCAGTTATCAAAACAAAGGCTTTGAGTTGTTTGGTATCTGAAGGTCAACTGGTAATCATTCAGCCCAATCCTCAGAAATGAATGAGGGAGCGCTTCTGGGTGGGTATATGTGCATCATACCACTTACGTATGGAATATTGCTGAATTACGGCACATATCTGAAGCTACATTACCAAGTTGATTTAGAATGTGTTGGGGCAAATCTATACATTATGTGGCATCATTGTTCAGTGATACATGATTGCTTTTTGAAACCAAAATGGCAGCTGTGGGTGTTAGTTCACATAAGCTCTTTTCTCTTATATGCTCACATACCTGGTTAGATATAACCCTTGTTGGTTTGTCAAAATAGTTTGCCATGTTGTCCAAATGGGCAAAGAGTGGTAGAGTAGATAAAAATCAATGATATAATAATCATAATAACAACAACTGCAGTAACAAATAGTATTATTTGTCATTATTTTATTTTTAATCTGGAAACTGAATCAGTACCACTGCTTTAAGTTAAAGGAGGTTTTTCTTTTGAAATAAAGAACCAATTTTATAATTTCATAGCTATGAATAGTTTCCTACAAAATACAGACATTTCCTTTTCACCCAATAAAGAGAAACCTCTCTGGTCTGCCCAGTAAACTATCAGGCTATGCTTTGAGCTTTCAGTTGTGGGTATTTCAGTTTCACTTTCTACTTTGTTTTTGTGAGGGTGAGATTGTGCAAAGTCAGAGTGACATAGAAAAGAGTAACTCTGGAAAGAAAAAATGACAAAATTTTCCAATGTGCAGATTTCTGTATTATCTTTGGGAATATTTTATAGGTTAAAAAGGGAACAGTGCACATTGTATGTAGTGCAAGAAAGGATATGCAAGATATATTTGCAAAAATGAAGCCCTACAAATGATAATATATTTAGTGATAAAATAACATGATTTTGGTGATCAGATTTGCACCATTATTTAAGAAATATTTGAATTAAGTTTGCTTAACTTGATTTAAATCAGTTATATAAAAAGCAGATTTTCTTCTTACTAATATAAATCTTTGAGTTAAAATGCCTTGAATTAAAACAATGCAAATCAGTTTGAAACTGGTTTGCAACCCTTGTTTCAAGGAACTACTTAAACCACAGTTTATATGTCGGCAAGTGTTCTGTTCAGCTGAAAATGTAAGAGGAGGAGGGAGCATATATTCATGGTGCAGCAAACTCCCTCAATAAATTTTGAAGCAAGGTAACATGAACTGGTTTAGGGTGCTTTAAAACTGAATCTTCCTGTCAGTAACACTTGAGAGATCTGAGATTCTTTTATGTGGTAGCTTTCACTAATATCCAGCAGTAAGGACTCTTAATAATGTGAGATGAAAAACCTGTGACCCCCTTATACCTCAACCAGAGTACGTATGACCCACACTGGAAACAAAACAAAATTTTCTGTGTGAACAATTGTTTGTCACTTTTATGCCACCATATCATTGATTAATGGAAGTTATAAGATATTAGGATAGTGATTAGATAATTGTTTAGCTTTTAAAAATTTGTATATACCTATAGTAGAAATCAATTGCTATAATACTTGGAATTAGAAAATAATATTTATTTATTTCACTGCCAGAAAAATATGTGGCTGTCTCCCTAAATCAAGTTGGCTACATTTAAGAAAATTACTTTTTTATCTGTTGCCCTTGTTCTAAACCATTGGTGATATGAAGTATTTATTTTTCACAAGCTACTATAATAAGATATGTGAGCTTGAGTAGAGAAAATACAATAGAAGACCAAGAAACATTCAATGAAGTAAACTGGATAAGAAAATTTATCAAATTGTAACCAGTATATGTTAAAAGTTTTGGCCACAGTTTCACTCAGAAGGGAAGTAGAAGTATTGTAAAGATGTTGTACAGTTTAATGCCTCTCTTTTTGATTTTGTATGTAGTGCATATGTAATATACAAATGTACCTATTTGTTGGCAAATGTGTTCAGTAACTGGAAGCCCCTTTAGATTTTGCCAGTTTTATAATGAAACCGATCCTTTCATTGAATGGAGCCTGGCAATTCAGTGGTAGGGTCATCTTGTGCAGCAAAATGAAAGCTAGTTATGTCTTCCAGAGATCTTTCAACAGCATAAATTGTTTCCTTTTGATTAGTTTATCCATCTTCACTCACGCTGAGGGGAGGTAGAGGACAGCATTCTCTCTCCCTGAAATGTCTGTAAACATTTCCTCTTTGGAAATCATATTCTGACTCTTTACTTCAACTTACACTCTGAGTTATTATTTGTATATAATTAATTAGATGAGTTTATAGTATTGCTGTGGATGACTATCTAGAATTTTTACCTCAGTAAATGGTATCACTCATTTGGTTGACCACAGACCCCTCATTATTATTTGTTCAGAGTGCACGTTGCCATATCAGATTTTTCAGCAGTCTTCTATGTCTTGAAGTGACAGCACTTCTAATTTATAGACAGCTTTGTGGGAGGGAGGTGTGATGGAATATATATATATGTAGCCAGCCAAACTGCATGGAGTACCTCTTCCATTGGGAAGCTCATTTCATTATTATTATTTTTACCACCTTCCTACGTTGCTGTACACAAGGCAGAAATGCGAAAATATACAACAAACGCTGTACATCCTATAACAATCCTATCAAATGCAAATAAGTCATAATGAAAAATATGACTATAAACTCCTCAGAAACCCATTTCATTTTTATCCATATCAGTTGTGAGTCCAGAATGAAAGGGAAATGTGCATGGATTCCACGAGAAGACCTCAGTGCCAAAAACTCTAAGGCCATGTTGAAAGATCCCTCCCTCTACTCTAAATGGATTAGTACATAAGAAGGCCAAGTTTCAGAGGCAAAGTTTATTTAGAACCATTGCAGAAGGAATCTAAAAAGATGAGAGAGCAACAAAAAACAAAAGGCCAGTTCCTACAAGTAATGAGAAATTAGTGCTGGAGCAATGAAGGAAATATTGCCACTTTCTAGAAAACAGTCACTTTACTGGAGGGAAGCAGGCACATCAGACATTGAGGTTATACCATTGGTATGAAGAGGAGAGTTAGATGGTGGGGGTGCTTTCCTAGTCAAGAAGTTCATGATCCATTATAAATAGTTCATCTGTTTACCAGAAAATAACATGATTGACCCCATTATTCTGATAAGTGGCATTGTTGCAAATGCTGTGGGTTGCGTGTTTTCAGGTTGCGGACCGCGCCGAACCCAGAAGTACCGAAACGGGTTACTTCCAGGTCTCGGCGCTCGTGCATGCGCAGAAGCGCAAAATGGCGTCATGCGCAGAAGCGCTGAATCGCGTCACGCACATGCGCAGACGCGGCGCTGCGGGTTGCGAACGTGCCTCCCGCACAGATCACGTTCGCAACCCAAGGTATATGTTTAATTGTTAGAGTGATAACTCTGGTCACGGTCATGTGGATACTTTTCTTCCACCCACTAACTCATAACAATATCACAACTTATATAACTTACCCTTTCTCAGATAGGAGTTTGTATATATTGGTGTCTTTCCATTGATGGAAGGCCTCCACTTGAGCCTTCTATCAGCAAAACTTGGTTCAAGGCAGTCTTCAGCAATTCCGTTTGCAGACTCCAACATCACCTCCTATACTGTTTTAGAGCAGTTTTTCGGGTGTGTGGGTATGTGCCAAAGATCAATTTGATCCCTGTTGAACTAATAGAAAGCTCTCCTAAAACAAGTAGCTTTACTGTCAATGGAGTTCTCATATGGTTCTTTAGAGGGTTAAAATTTTTTTTTGCTTTCTAAAATCTCTATATCTTTTGTAATTTTAAGCATTTCTTTTTTGATATAGGAAGGCAGTTGTGATATAAAATGACCTCTAGCGACAACTTTACTTGTTTCCCAGATTATTGCTTTTGATAATGCTACATTATGTAACCTACAGAAAGTGTTTTCAGTTATTCACATTTTCCTTTCACATCCGGTTCTATTAATATCCAATAGAGGTGTCCCTGTTATATCACAATACCCAGTCTCTTCATCTGAGGGTTTAGAGCAGGCTTCCTCAAACTTGGCCCTCCAGATGTTTTTGGCCTACAACTCCCATAATCCCTAGCTAGCAGGACCAGTGGTCAGGGATGACGGGAACTGTAGTTTAGAGATCGTATCTCTTCTTCAGAAGCCTATCTTCAGTAGAGATTCTTTTATAAGTGTGGAGAAACACTATTAATATATTATGTGATGGAAAATATTCCAACAGTCGCTTCTTTAAGAAATGTTAATTAAAATGGATTTTAATTTGCTAGACCTGAAGTGAATTGTTGGCTCTTTCAGTCGTAAGAGTTCAATTAGGCCTAGAGGGTTAGATCAAGTCTACACACTGGCAATTTGTCTTTAAAAACAAAACAAAACTGCATCCAACAGCTCAGGTGAATGACTAATGTAGCATGTAGTTAGATGTTAAGACTTAGAGGTTTGGTTCCCTTATACCCACTAGAAAAACTCGGGTACCTCAAGGGAATTTTTCCCTTGTTCATTTGAAGTTGGTGTTAAAATTCTTTGAGCTAATAGCCATATGGTCTCCAGGCCTTTTTACAGCAAAGGCTTGGATTTATTCTAAATTATGTACAAATATTACCTGACTAGTAAATTTAAAAATAAATACATAAATTATAATTTCAGTATATGCAGGTCAGATGAGTTTGAATACATTTTGCTTTATGTTTTGTATTGTCCTTTATCTAACTTACCAAGGGATAGATCTCTATCTTCTTCTCATAATTTTATGGAAGGTCAATAAAATTAATTTAAAGTTATATGATTGCTGACTGTAAACAGATTTGTTAACTATAGTGTAGCTTTATAAGTGCCAGCTGTAAGAAAGTAAAGTGTAAGAAAGTAAAGTTTTTTTACCTAAAGCAGCGTTGACTGGCAACAGGATTTTTTATTTCGAAGATTAGGGGAACATTACAAGTTTAAGTTTTTACAGTTTGCACCTTTGAAAATGTATAAGCTAACCTCCTCCTGTATTAATTTTTTGTTGAAATATATTTTGTCTTGCGATGTATATTGTAATGGCTATTTGGTATAAACAATAAAAATCTGACATGTTGATTACTTGCAGTTTATGCTTTGAGATGTATAATATCTTAAGTTTCATTTTTCATTCTTATTAGGTAAATACTCTAAAGCAAGTTTCTCATTTTCATTTCACTAAATATATTATGTTGGGCTTTTATTTTTTTCTGATCTTCAGGATGATAATGGGTGAGTGCGCTACACCTTGAGTGTCAGGCAAGCTGTTGCTGAAGATTTCATAGAGTTAATAAACATTTTGGAGAGAGGAATAAAGTTTCTGCCTAGTCTTGTTTCCGGATGGATTGTTTTAGTTATTAAAACTATATTACAATTTAGTCCAAGTATAGGATCTCTTAGGAGTTCACATTCACACTACAAAAATCCAGACCTCAAGGACTGCATTTCTGAAAGTGATTGGTTGCCTTATAAATGTTTCAATGTGATCTACACCTATCTCTATAAAGCATTTAAGTCAGTGAGTTGCATGAAGGATACAACTTCAAGGAAACAACTTTTAAAGTCTAACTTTTTTATGGGAAGTCTGCATCTTCCACCTGGCATGTCAGCTCACTATTTTTCCATTTTTGAGATTTTGAACCGCAAAAAAGAAAACAGTTATGCTTGACTGAAACTGATATCCTTCAAATGTTTCTGTACACAATGATATGATCACCCCATCTTGTTCCCACAAGCTCTTCACATGGCCATCTCCAACTCCTCAAAAGATTCCATCAACAATGTCTCCAGAAAATTTTACACATCACTTGGGAAGACAGGTGAACTAATGTCAGTGTACTGGAAGAAGCAAAGATCATCAGTGTCAAAGCAATGATTTTTTAACATCAACTTTGTTGGACTGGTCATAGAATCATAGAATCATAGAGTTGGAAGAGACCACAAGGGCCATCGAGTCCAACCCGCTGCCAAGCAGGAAACACCATCAGAGCACTCCTGACATATGGTCATGTTGTTTGGATGCCTGGTTATCGTCTTCCAAAGCAACTACTCTATTCCCAACTTAAGAATGGAAAGTGAAATACTGGGGGACAACGAAAGATGTATAAAGACTCTCTCAAGGCAAATCTTCAAAAATGTTGTATAAGCACTGATAACTGGGAGAAACACTGGCCTGCAAGCACTCCAATTGGAGAACAGCCTTTACCAAAGGTGTCATGGACTTTGAAGAAGCCCAAACTCAGGGTGAAAAGGAGAAACAAGCTAAGAGGAAGGTAAAGGTAAAGGGACCCCCTGACCATTAGGTCCAGTCGCGGACGACTCTGGGGTTGCAGCGTTCAACTCACTTTATTGGCCAAGGGAGCTGGCGTTCAGCTTCTGGGTCATGTGGCCAGCATGACTAAGCTGCTTCTGCCGAACCAGAGCAGCACATGGAAACGCCGTTTACCTTCCCGTTGGAGCAGTACCTATTTATCTATTCCCACTTTGATGTGCTTTCGAACTGCTAGGTTGGCAGCAGCAGGGACCAAACAACGGGAGCTCACCCCGTTGCGCGGATTCGAACCGCCAACCTTCTGATCGGCAAGCCCTAGGCTCTGTGGTTTAACCCACAGCGCCACCTGAGTCCAAGAGGAAGGTACATTTGGCAAATCCTCACCATGATCAACTCCCGCCTGGAAACCAATGTCCACACTGTGGAAGGACGTGGGGCTCCAGAAATGGCCTCCACAGTCACTTACGGACTCACTGTTAAGACCATGTTCATGTAAGACAATCTTACTCGGCCAAAGAAGAAAAAGAAGAAATCTGTACCTAAATAGAACAAAACCTTGGAAAACTAAGGCTCAGAAAAATAGAATTAAACGGAAGTTCCTAAGTTATATACATAACTTGAGGGGCAGGCAAACACCTTTCTGCTTGGTTCTCCTTCTCTTTTAGCAGTTTCAAAACAGTGTTGTAGAGAACTCTAGAGCTCTGGAAAATTTTCTTCATGGTTGTTAAGAAGCCACAAAGATGACTGGAACATGGATTACTGGAACATAGGAAGCTGCCTTATACTGAAACCCACCCATTGGTCTACATGGTTCAGTATCATCCACAGTGACTGGCAGTGGCTCTCTAGGATCTCAGGCAGGGTTATCTCCCACCCATATTTGGAGATGCCGGGGATTGAAACTTGGACATTCTGTATGCAAGACAGAATCTCTACCACTGATTTGGGACCCTTCCATCCTCTTTGGTATCATCCTCATCCAACCCAGGAAATGATGTGAAAGCACCCTTGGCTTCAGTCTCAATTACTTTAGCATATCAACCCCTTCCTCGGGTTGTAGAACCCTGTCTTATAAAGCAACTGCTTCTTCTGCTTTCCACAGGTCCAATGTCCAAGATAGTTCAGATGAAGGTTTCCTTTCAGAACTTAACTTACTCACCTTTTCTCTAAATGAAAAACCCCCAAATGTTGTAACCTTTCCTCCATCAGCTTTATCATTTTGTTTGCCCTTTTCTGAACTTTTCCAACAGTAGAATAACCTGGAATAGAAACTACTAAGACGCATAGAAAATAAGCATAATAAGTACAATAAGTTGAGTATTACCAAGCCAGAGTCTAAACACTTTCATACTGACAATCAAACATCATCTATTCATTCCTTTAAATTGGGGCTGATAATTTTATTCTTATGTGGTCTACCAATGAGTGTTAAGTTTCAAAAGGAAGATTATACAAATGACTTGAATCAGAGTATTGGAAGGGCTGCTTTAAGTATGCAATTGCCATCAGAGGACTTTTTCTAGGCTTCTCCTGGGAGGTTGTCTGGAATTGTTTTTTCTGCTACCATCACCTGCTATTTACTCCTGCTGCTTTATCTGATGTTTTGTTGCCAGTTTTAGTGCCACAGTTGTACAAGTCCCAGGTTCAGTCTCCTCCATCTGCAGTTCTTGTTTTTCTTTAAGGATCCCAGGTAGTACTGTTGAGCTTGCTGAACCATTGGTCTGACGTGGTATAAGTCAACATCATATGTTCTGTCTTAGAAGGATAAAAACAAGCACCAAGCAATAACAGTCATCCAAATGATTGTCATTGCCAGTGGTTAAGTCAGAATAATACTATCAGTGGGATCAAAAGAGAAACATATGTTATGTGGTTGATGAAAGCAGACTTCCTCAGCCCATTCTCCTACCAGCATCTCCCAAAAAGGGTGCTGAGGATTAGGGACCACTGCTGAATGGAGTGGTTTTGACCAGGGGAACTGAAGGGGAAATCAGGCAGAAGTAACTTCCACCAGCAGGAACTCCACTCATGAAAGCTGCCTCTGCCTGATTGCCAGAGTTCCCTTATACTGTACTGCAGCACATTAAGGAGAGTCCCTAAACCATTAGGAAGCTTGGAGGAAGTAGCAGCTGAAGGAGAAGAGGCAGGGAAGTCTGATTTCACTGCCCCATTGAGTCCTTTTTTATCTCTGAATCCAGTTCTATTTATTCTGAAAGTCTTCTAGTGTGATCTTAAGATATATAAGAACATTCCTTTATCCAGTTTGGTATATGTATGGACAAAAATTGGACTATGTCTACTAGTGCAAATAAAGTTGGATTTGGACTGAGTCCAAGTCCTGCCTGATGGGATTGAGGGCATGCCTATGAGCAAATCATACCTTCTCAGCCACTGTTTGCTTTGTATTAAATAAGAAAATATGTGCTTACCCCACATGAATGTTGTTATGTGGGCAAAATCAAGAAAAAAATGCTAGGTATGTAAAGACTGAATTGTGAGAAGGTACATTAAATGTTAAAATCAAAAGGACACCTCTAGAAAATGTATAATGAATCACAGAAGAAAGATGATAGTGTTGTTGCTAGATTCAGTACTAAGTGCTATTTATTTAAATATTGTTGAAATAATTCAACACTTTGTTTCATGAAAAAAACCCAACCCTACCACTTTTTGAAATAGTGTTGTATAAAATTTATATTTCTAGAATTTCTTCAGCCACAGAATTATAATTTTCTACAGCCCATTAGGACAAAAGGAAATGAAAAGCCTAGAGAGTTTAACTGTGACATACACATTATAAAGTAAAACCGAAAATTAAGATGTCTGCAGCTTTAGTGAATTTGAATATCAAATCAATATAATATCAAATCAATAACATGCCCCTAAAAACAACATACATATCAGATCACTAGTCAACTTTAATATTAGAACTGCTCAATAGCTATTATCATTTATAGGTAAGTGTTCATTGTCATTTTTCTCATTGTGCACAGGAATGCTTTCAGTTTATACTGCCAGCCCTACCTCATGCCATTGACCTTTTGCGGGATGCCATTGTAAAAGTAAAAGAGGTGCATGATGAACTTGAAGATCTACCTTCACCACCACCACCTCTTTCTCCACCTCCAACCATCAGCCCACACAAGCAGACAGAAGACAAAGGTGTACAGTGTGAGGAAGAGGAGGAAGAGAAAAAAGATAGTGGAGTTGCATCAACAGAGGATAGTTCCTCCTCACATATAACTGCTGCAGCCATTGCAGCTAAGGTGAGTTAAGGTTCTGTGCAAAGCGGCACACTGGTTTCTATCTCAGGTACTTTCCCTGAACAGCTAGTTACTTTTCAGGAATGCGTTTTATTTGTGTCAGTCTAGAGTTACAGACATAAGAGGTCTTTCCATTTTAATCACATAATTTTAAGTTTTCTCTGTATAGCATTTTCCTCCCCCCCCCCCCATTACATGAAGTACAGTGGCATAGATCTCACAATAACGTAGCACAAGAGGAAAGCATTTATGCTTAAACAAAGAAGGGTCACCCATTTCTGTTAGTTTTCCTCTCTGACTGCACCATCCATGCAACATTGAATGCTATGCCAGGGCTCCCTCCATTGTCAGAAGCAGTGGGTTCAAGATGCTTCAGTGAAGGAAGCATGAGCACTTTTTGCTCTTAGAAGCCATTGGTCTTTAATTCAAAACCATGAGCCATGGTAGGTGAAAGAACCTAGTAATAACTTGAGAAATGTCATTTTCTGATATGAAAATGAAGCCCTTGTAGAATCACTATGTGTGCGCGCACGCGCGCACACACACACACACTCACACACACACACTCACAGAGCACCTGTTTATCAAGAAACCTGGAGACTGGATTGAGTGATGGGGCTCTCTATGTACATCTGCAGCAGTCCACCTTGGTGCTCTTCCACGTCTCTGGATTCAGATGGGCCTTAAGAAGTTCAGGCTAAGCTTCTGGATATCAAGATTCACTTTTAAAAAATCAATGGAAGCTAAATAGGCACAAATGGTATATCTATCTGTCTCTGTGAATAATTTGTTTTTGCTAGATTAAACATGCTTATTCAATTGGGATATCAGTAATCGATAGCCTGACTCAAGCTTAAGAGAGATTCAAGTCCTAGCAAGGTAGAGTTGAAACCTGGAATGGAGGTCCAGACGTCTGCATCATGTCTTATACATTGCCTGAAACCCCTCATTTTATGAATTGAGCCCTGAATATCAGCATTTTTGTAGTTCAGGGATCATGTCTTCAAATGATCTCAATACAATATTTCCCCCCATGTATAAAGCTGTTTTCTTTAAATGTGTATATCAGATTGTGCAAGCATGATGCAGGTAGTCATTTGTGACCAGTGGAAGCTGAATTTTAAACAATAGTTCATAATATTACATGGAATTGTGCCCTCACCACCCCAGTCACAGTGATCTGGATGGTTCTTGTCCACCCACAGTCTTGGGCGAGGAAAGTCCTGATGCAGCAACTGTTAGGCAGTGCACACAGCTCTTTTAAAAGCAGCACAAGTAAAGGGCATTGCACATTGCAGCCTTGTTACCACAGCGATGGGGAAGAAATGTGCTCACTGAAAGTCCTGGGCACCCCACAAGAGCTTAGGAGCCTCTTGTGAGCCTGTGTTGCTTTCAACATTTCATGTTGCAGATTGGCATGGGATGCCAAGGAAGAGGTGACTAAGCAAGTGATGGAGGAATCTTCAATCTGCTTCCTTCCATAGCTGTTGCCAATTGGGCAGCAGAATAAGACTGTTGCCAATTGGGCAACCAACCCAGGCATTGGATATTGGGCAACATCCTACACCCTTGGTGTGCGCTCCTCCAAGGTACTGTGGTTATGTTATCCATTTGCTCTTTTAAAAGCAGAAAAATACCTGAGATCTAAACTAGTTGTGCTCATTAAGTAACTTGTATTCAGGTATTCCATGTTTTCATCCTTGTTCCTCTATGTCACTGCTTGTTTAGTTTCATGTTTTGCTGTCACTGTATTCATAGTTATTATGTATTGTACATTAGAAGCATCCATCCTACACCAGTTCTGCTGTTATCATGGCAAAAGGTGAACATCCCATTCCTGGTCTCATCTGTTATTCCCATCACGCATCAGGCAGTGCAGGAAAACCGGTAAGACACACCTACCAGAGGGTTTTGCATGAATATCTGCAGACATTCTGCCTGCCTCCTCCACTCTGTATAAGGAGGAGACACAGCTGTTCGTTTATTCCCACTATCATAGTGTTGTGTTCTGAGCAAACATGAACTAAATTGTTATTCAATACACTCTTACCAAGTATATAGAGTTTAAGATCATTTATTTTAGATGTGAAGCAATAATTGTAAGATATTGGTTGCTCCCAGATAGAAGCTTTTTGGTTTGGTTTAAAGACATTCTGGCAATTTGATCAGCAATGAAAACTGCCTCAGACATTTTTTACTTTCTGTATTATGGTATTTCTGTTACTGCAACGCTCAAAGGTTCCTTCAATTCTATAGAGCATTGGTGGCTGCATCTGGGCTTCAAATTGCTTGGCCTTGGATGACAGCCAGATATTTCTGGTATCCATCACTAACACTTTTCTACCACTTATTCATCCTAATCCTAATCCAGTTCTTGTTGTTGGCTTTGCTTGACTCAGAAAGTGAAAACTGAACAGATAGTATCTAAATTGTCTTTTGTATGTGTGTCAGTTCCCCCTCCTAAGTGAGCAGTACATTGTGGTTTAAAGAGAATATTAATATAGCCAGTTAGTCAGCCATCAAATCATTTTGTCACGGCAAATAATTGCTCCCTCAGCATACAATTGGATTCTGGACAATAACCTCCTTCAGACTCTGAAAAACGGTATCTGACTGGCTGTGTTAGAAAGCTGAGGTTAATAGAATCAGTAAAGAATCTATAATTGAACTTAAAGCACCATTGTTTGTGTCCTACAAACTGTGTCAGCAAAAATGAATGTCCTCATCTCTGTTGCCCCTATGTGCATAGAAATGTAGAAGACATGGGAGAAGGAACAGCAGAGTGGGGATCTCCTTCCCTTTGACCTTCACCTTCCCACTTACAACATAACTGTTGCATTTTAAAACTATAGTTAGCCACTTTGAGGACTCTGGTTGAAAAGTGGAATATAAACCTACAAAATAAATAAACCCTCAGAGGGGCAGAGGGAAGGACACAGATCTCTTTCACTTCCTGCTCATTGGCAAGATATTGATGGAGGGAGTGGAGAAACAGGAGAAGGAAGGAGACTCTCCATCTCCCAGTTTTAACTCCCAGAGGCCTCTGTGTACAAAGTCTCCCTTCTTCAGCCTCTCCCAAGGAAATATTTCCTCGCAGTGGATATGCAGCAATCATTTTGCTGCACTTTCTACAAGGATAAAGTTAGCTGGAATGATTACCATGGTAACGACAAATGTGATTATCCTTTTCTTTTACCTGCATGCTCACTCAGCCAACAAAACAAATCAAGTGCAGGTCCCTTTTGCTTCTTTTTTCCTGTGGAGACAGAGCTAATTAATTCCCTTTCAGTTAAGTAAAGATTGCTGCTCTAATCCCAGTTTTTCTATAACTCAACACTTCAGAAATATTACTACTCTCCAAAAAATATTATGCAAGTAGCCATTTGTAGCAATTAAATTAACTTTTGTGTTTGCTGTTAAGCAAGTTGCAGGATGCAACAAGCAACAATGTACTCAGTTGTTTTCGTCTTCCTCGCATCTCTCCTCCTGCCTATCTAATTTTCACGTACCCAGAGACAGTCTTAGGGTGGCACAAATGGTGCAGTCTCATTGGGCATCACACTGCAGGAGGCACCAAAACAATACTGTAGAATGGAGCATGAGAGGTGGGGGGTGATGCCCATCTGAATTTTAGCGTTGCATAGGACACCACTGATATTTGAGTACTTAAAATCCACCACTGACCTACTCTTCCTTCCCCTTCTCTCCTGATCCTTGACCCCTCCTCCTTCCCATCACTCTTTGCCCTACCATTCCTGCCCTCCCCCTCTTGGTCTCTTTTCCCTACTCGCCTCCACTCCCTCTCTTCCCTGCCTACTCTCCCACCCTCTGCTTTCTCCTTCCTTTTTTTCCTTCATGCTTGCACCACCCCCACCCCCCAGACACACACCATTGTGCTTGCGCAAAGAAAAAGGAAGCAAACAGGTGGAATGGGTATCTTCCAGATAGAGATGTGGAAAAATCAGTTGTTTTATTTTCAGGGTATGTGCTTTCTTCCCCAGACTCAGGTGAGATGAAAGAGAGGGGACTCACAGCCCCTGGAGTTGTGTCTCTACAACAATGAATTGGGCTCTCTGAGGTCAAACTGCATATCCAGTGGCTGCTTTGGGAGGGAATGAGATGGGGTGATAACAATTTACTGTGCTTAGCCAGCCTTAACACCTGAAGCAGCGACCAGGTCTTTGTTCTCAGCTGAGACGAAGCAGAAGTTGGTCTTCTTGCTTCTCTTCAGTCATGAAATATTTGTGTCCAGTAAGTAGCCCACTTCCACCCCCAGTTTTGTATCCTCTGCATCCGTATGCAGACAGTTACAGATAAAGGGAAAGGACTGTCATACTGACACAGAACCTTCCCAGGAAATATATGTTTGATTGTAGATTTAAAGATGACTTCATTTTATCAGAACTCCCTTTATTTAGCTAATGCATTTCTATGAATCATTTCTACTAAACTTTCCTGAACTACTGGTGTTAAAAAGCCATACTCAAGAGTATTTCTTATGCTGGATATCGCCCTCTGTTCCTAAAAAGGCTACCAAAGTAATTTCATTCTCGTGAACTACAATTTTTAATTATATAAAAAGCATTATAACATGAAAGCTATTGAGCAACATCAGCCAATTTTTGCAATATTAACAACCTCTTGTGCCATCTGGTCTTAAATTCCATGCTTCTTTAAACTTTTGTCATAAACCTAGTTTATTTTTAAATAAGTGAAATTCTTCATGGTTTACTGTTGTTTTAAAGAAGATCATTAAGTAGAAATGCTAAACTGATTTGTAGCAAGAAACTCCCCCAAAAAGTTCTATAGTACCATAGAGATTGTTATGGTCTAATTATGTAAAATGTGCCAGTTTCTCAGATTTAGAAGACATGAGGAAAGAATCAGTATGACCTCGGTCCACTCAATTCAGCAGTTAAGTATATACTGTATGTGGATAAACCATAGCTATCAACGTATCCCCTTTTTTTAAGGGAAATTCCCTTATTCCGAATAGGATTCCTCCAAGAAAAGGGAAAAGTTGACAGCTATGGGATAAACAGCTTCAAATTTTCATAGCTTCAGAAAGAGATAACATCTTAAGGACTTTATTTTGTGGGTTAGTTTTTATTTTATACTAATCTTTGGATAATTTAGTAGCAGAAAAAATATGAAAGTACATATCCCTTCAAGTTTGTCCTAGTATCTTCAGGTTCAATTGCTTGTAACAGTAGATCAAATTTTACAATTTTCAAATTTTTATATGATGGGGTTTTCCCAATGAGCTGTAGAGCAGGGGCAGGTAGGGAAATTGATCTGACCAGCAGGTTGGATCCAGAACTGGCCTAGCCTCTGCAGGCCACTTTTGACAGGTGACTGGGAAAAGAAATATAAAAGTCTTATGTGAATCTTATCTGCTCATATGAACCAACCTGGACCCTTCAGTCATCATCTGAGACCCCTCTATGTGTGTCTCCTCCATGCGAGGTTCAGAGGATGACAACATGAGAATGGGCTTCCCACTTGTGTAATGCTCTCCCCAGGGAGGCTTGCCTGATACTTCCGTTACATATCTTTAGGCACCAGGCAAATGCATTCATCTTCTCCTAGGCCTTTGCTGATTAAACCACCCAAGGCCTTTTAAACTGGGGTGGTATTCTTTTTGTTTGTTACTATGGTATGTAGTTTTGTGTTTTTATATTGTAAACCACCCTGTGATCCTCAGATGTTGTTGGCATCCGTCTGTCTCAAGAGGCAATAGAGTGTGCCTCTAGGACTGACGCGGGTGGCGCTGTGGGTAAAACCTCAGTGCCTAGGACTTGCCGATCGTATGGTTGGTGGTTCGAATCCCCGCGGCGGGGTGAGCTCCCGGCGTTCGGTCCCAGCTCCTACCCACCTAGCAGTTCGAAAGCACCCTTAAGTTCAAGTAGATAAATAGGTACCGCTTTATAGTGGGAAGGTAAACGGCATTTCCGTATGCTGTTCTGGTGCTGGCTCGCCAGAGCAGCTTCATCACGCTGGCCACGTGACCCGGAAGTGTCTCCAGACAGTGCTGGCCCTCGGCCTCTTAAGTGAGATGGGCGCACAACCCTAGAGTCGGACACGACTGGCCGTACGGGCAGGGGTACCTTTACCTGGGACTGAAGTCAAACCGCTAGAGAATTACAGTGCCTGCTGTGACTGTAGAGACCAGTAACTCATAACTGTTTCCTCCTGCATTGTGACCTATCCAGGACACAAGTGTGTATGGAAGTCCTGGGCTGCCCAGATGACAAGACCCCACTTTCAGCCTCATTGAGCACCAAAGAAAGTGGGCTACAGGAGTTGCCGGAAGGAGGCATACAAGATGCCATCCAACCATCTTAGGGACTCCAGATTTGTGTAGCATTTACTCCTTAGCCTTGTCTTTTCGCAAAGATGTCCCACAACAAGCATGGATGTTTCCTTAGGGTTTACTCCCAAAACAAAGCCTTTATCATGAATGAGTATAGTCGCAAGGCAGCAGAGGTTTAGGATCAGTATTTTCCTTCTCCTAGATGGGCTACCTTCCCAGGCTGGCGAACCCCATCTGCCCCTCACTTCCCTCTACAACAGCATGTGCAGTAACTTCTTGACCATTGAATCCACTACTGGTCTTGTCCACTCAATCCGCCAGAGCTAGTATTCATATGCAGGGAAGTCCTTAACTCACTGAGGGTTTGGGACCTATTGACTACCCTCACCTGATTTAGCTGGCCAGTTGAAGCTGTTTTCCGGGGAGTGGCCACTGTTGCATCCTGACAGCTTCTAGCAGCCACTGGTGAGAGCTGAGTGCGGGGTAGAGACCAAAGGTGGACAAACTACCCCAGAAGGAGCACAATGTGTCCCCCACCAGAAATACTACCCCCTCCCCTAATAACTCAACACTGGTATAGAAATATGATTGTGATGATGTGATGATGATGATGATGATACTGCAGGTTAGTTTTTATTTTATTTGATACTAGCCTTACACTGATGACATCATATGACTCAAGTGATTAAACTTCAGAGTGTGCTCCTGATTCTTGCTTTGTAGCCCCAGCTTGAATTTAAACCATAGCTGCAAACTTTATTGCTTAAAAGCAAGGATAATCTTCCTGCAGGAGCTCCATTTGGTGCCATATTTCAAGCACTCTGGAGCTCTTAATTTGCAGCTGTGGCTTTACCTGCCTCACATCTGATACCATATGACACCAGTGTGCGTGTATGAGAGCAGTGTGTGTGGCTTCAGGAGAAACAGCCAAAATAAAGCCAAATTTGAGCCGTTGGCTAGAGGTTCCCCATGCATGCTCAAAAAATTATTTTGAAGTCATGCTGCTGGTGCTGCCACCATCTGCTTTTTGCAGATGGTTTTCTTCCTCAGTGCTTGTGCTAGCCATCTCACTTGTATTTACTGGGCAATAAATTTGTGACTTGAAAACTCAGTGGTACATTATCCTAGAATATATGCCTTAATGGAACAGAGAGGAAGCAGTGAAGTGGCGCTGAAAAGAGAGAGATGTGAGCAGCTTATCATCCTGGGCAGAATCACTTTACCAACTCCTGAAAAAGTGAGGAGCATCCCATAAGAGAAGGGAAGACACCAGTTTCTTTCATGACCTAATTGACCATTTTGAAGGCTTTTATCCTGAAGTATATCATTTGCTTCTATAGAGCAAACGTCTTAGTGTGTCTTCATCTCCATTCACTTGTATTAAACGGGTGGCTTATTTTCATGCCCCAAGGCTTAAACAGTGCTTCCCTTTTGAGTGCTTCACTGTTAATTTCATTGTGCTAATTTCTTCCTCTGTTATCAGACATATTCTGCTGTTGCTGGTCACTTACTTGGCTTTCTTTCCAAAATCTCATTAATAAAAGTAGCCTTATTCTCAGAGTAATGGTAAAACTGAAATTTGGAATTAAAAAAAAATCAGTAATGGCCACATGTAGATATGATTTTAGCTTGAAATGTAAGTATTTCTACAAATATAAGTGGCAAAAATGGAATAATTCAACAAACTTACAAAAGTCTAATAGGGTTTTTGTAATCTTAAGGGAAATTGAGAAAACCAGCTATGTGAGTTTACCTCTCTAAGCTGCCCAATACTGTGGAGTAGCCTAGGGAAAATGTAAAAATGTCCCCTTACTCTCTGATTTTCACAAGCATCCATAAGGAACCTGTAGAAGATTTAGTCAGCTAACTCAAAATCATTGGAATATTTCCTCAGAGAAACAGAATAATGAGAGCAAAAATAGAAGAAATAAGAAGAAATCTATTTACTAAATTCAGTTTTCACTAACTTAATTTCTTTAGAATATTAACATATGAATCAGAAATCCCTGGCTAAATTGAATCTGAATACTACTGGCTTGGTTCCAGCTTTGCCTGCAGCAGAATTCCACTAACTGGGTATTCCTACAGGTGGGGGCTTTTTTTAATTATTCCTTCAGCCCACTGTGCCCCTCAAAAATATTTTCCATAAAGTGCCTTCTGGAACAGCATGGGAAGTGACACTGAGGTCTGCAGAAGGATGGAGAAATTGCCAAAAATCATGTCAATATTTCTGCATTGCAGGGGGTTGGACTAGATGACCCTAATTCCTTGGTTTATATCTTTCATCCACAATTTTTTTGCAATTCCTGTGGGGGTGCAGAGGGCAAAAAATCATCCAGAGGCAGTAGGGGATGGCAGCCCCCTCAATAGGGGGGGGGGATCAGCTCCTTGCTTAAAAATATTGAGGGGGCTGAAGCCCCTTGCACCCCTATACCCGGCGCCCCTGCCCCCCTCCTCTGCCCACCAAAATTAAGAGAGAAACTGCTATTGAAAGCAGCTTTCCCTACTTCTGAACCCCTGAATTGCACAGAAAAATAAAACACAGGCTTTCCCCACGTTTCATCAGAGCATACAGATAGAAGAAAGGCTCTTCCTAGCCTCATATTTGTGTAAGAAATATAAGCAAAGTAGAAGCAGCCCAATTAGTCTTAAGTGAAGCCATACCCCAGCCCATATACCAGCAATGTTCATTGCCTAGTATGGGAATCCCTGTTGCCCTTCTGAGTCCCTGACTGATCAGTATGGAGTCCATTGGTCACACCTGTTAGTCTGTCCTTTCTCCTCCAGGGACTCTGCTTCTTCCCATTGCTGTTTCATGGGAGAAGGATACCATTATCCTGTTCAAGTGGTGGAGGGGATGCTGTGCTTCTGAGGCTTCATACAGAGGGACTGCTTGCTGATTTCCACAAGGGCAAGACTATGGGCTTGCCTGCATCAGAGTTTAGCGTATTTGTATCTTGTTTGCATTTACATTTAATATGTGTAGTATATGTGATGTTATCCTCAAACAACATCAATCTCTATGCCTTCTCCCTGTAAATTTCAGTTTACCCTATATGGGGATAGTTTGATTTGGTGAAACTGAGCTCCCAACTGCTCCATGCAAAGTCACAGACAATTTGTTTTGATGTTTTTTGGTGGGTGGATCGATCATCACTTTCGGCAGTTCCCCTTTCCATGCTCATTGCTTCCTCAGTGCTTTCATTTCTTTTCCATCTGTGCTTGTAACTATTTCTAGTGTACTCCTGAATGGAGAAAGTTGGGTGTGTGTTTTTTCTTTTGATCCCTCAGATTTTCACAAAACTGAAAAACTGCACAAGCTAATAGTGATATATATCTATATCTATATCTATATTCTTTTGATCCCTTCTTAAATGCTAGACCATTGCAATAGTCTAGCTTGGAGGTTCTCAGAGTACAAGTAACCACAGCCAGGAGATCCCTATTTACAAATGTCTGGTGCGTCAGCCAAAGTTGGGTATAGGTGTCACCAAGTCTCTCAAAAGTGTCCAGAAGTACCTTCAAACTGCACATGTGCACCTTCAAGGGGAGTGCATCCTCATTAAGAACTGGTTATTCTGCCAGCTTCTGGATGTGGGAACCATCCACCCATAGCACTTCCTTTCTTTATGGATTGAGCTTCAGTTTTTTGCAAACATTCAGTCCTTTACTACCTCCAGATCCTGGTTAAGGACTTCTACTTCTTCTCCTGGTACTGATGGTACTAATTAGTACTAATACTAATGCTGGAAACTATATAAGTATCATTATATTAGATTCTAAAAAGTCTATTCTATTCTAAAAGGGGGTGAAGACAGGTTGTAAATATTAAATTAAAAATTAAATTAAGAAGGGATCCCAAATGCACTGTAAAGAAATGGCTCATAAATATTTTTGAAGAGTTGAAGAACCAGAAGCTTATTGTTCAAGCTCCACTCTCAAGTTCAGCATGATGCTTCTCTACCCATTAGCTCTCCTCGGGGTAACTTCTCACTCCCTCAAAATTCTTTGGGCAACATGCTACCATTTTTCTTTAATTCATATAGAAATATACTCAGAGATGACTGGTGTCAACAAAGGGGGCTTAGAGCCCTATGAGCAGGCATTTGTGTCGGAGAGGATGCGAGCCCTAACCCCAAGACTGTCTAGTGCCCCCCACCCTGATTACCAGGAGGGAGGAAAATGATAATCTGTTCCATAGGAGCCAACTCCTAGGTGTCATGGGGGCTTCGCTCCCCCCCCCATGAAAGTTTTGAGGGGGCTGGGGCTCCCTAAGTTGATGGGGAGTTGTGATTTGAATGATGTATGTGCACTGCATCATGTGATTGATTATTCAGGGTGAGGCTTACCTGGGCCCCCGCAATATTTTATTCAAGCTGGCACTATAGTCTTATTTTGAATATAAATATTTTGATATTGATCCATTTTATAATGCAGTGTGAAATTAACTAAATTTACTTTTATGCTTAGATTCCAGATTCCATCATATCTCGTGGTGTTCAGGTGCTTCCACGAGACACGGCCTCACTTAGCACTACCCCTTCAGAATCTCCTCGTGCACAGGCCACCTCTCGCCTCTCCACTGCTTCCTGCCCAACACCAAAAGTAAGTACTGTGCCTGTCCAATACTCATGGGATGTGTGATTTGTCTGGTTGATAAATGCCTTCTCCTGCTCGCATGGAAACTTACTCTGTGGAGACTGATACATGTGTGAAAGATAGTTCACTTGTACATGCATTGCTGTCCAAGCAATAGTGTGAAAGAAGAAAGAGGGTATGAAAGTTCTTAGACTAAATGGCTGCTGTTCTTTTGAACCACTGCCGTTAAGCCTGCAATTCTATGCAAAAGTTTCTTATATCTAAAAGTGCTTGTCTCTTCTCTATTGCAATACTAGTCATGAATCCCTTACAGTGTTTTATTCCTCCAGGAAAGTGCAGTTAACCCTGCCCCTGAATCAGTAGAACTAGACTAATAGTATGCTTTCTGCAAAAACATTTGTGACTTCTTGATCTGTGGCATTTCTCTGCCTCAGCATCATCTTAGCATATTTAAAACACTTTCAAGCCAAACAATGTTTATTTAACTTGGATACTTGCTGCCTCCTCTTTGGAAATTCTAAATTACATAGAAAGAAAGTTTTAATGCCAACCTTTTAGACTACTAGTCAGTATTTTAGGTATTATTTCAGACTGGTTTTACTTATGCAGGTGATCCAATATGTTTGGTATAACACTCAATGTGTGATATATTTGTAGCAAAGTTCGGCAACTAGCAAGAGCAGTAAATATATAATTTATTTTAGCAAGTGAATTCCTCATCTGTATTCAGTTGGTACATATCATATCAAAAAGCTTTCTTTCTGACTTGTTCAATATTGCAGTGTTTAATAAAGGAAATGGTAAAAAGTAATCCATCTTATCTAATTGATTGTGGTTCCCAGATTCTTAAAATGATTGCAAGTGTCTGGCAGTTAACTTTTTTTACCGAATTTATTTATTTTGTATCAGCAAGTCATAGTAACATACCCAGCCACTGACTTATCTTTGTTTCAATGTTTTGGCATTTAATACTGATTGCATGTCTATGTTAAAACAGATTAGAGGAATTGGTGGACAATATAAAATGGGTTTCCTAAAGAATCTTGTTGGAACTTTAAATTGCACTTGAATTTGTTTCTTTCATCAGCGGGGTTCAAAATAAACTGAGACATACTTTGAAATACTATTATTGGGGGTAAACTTGGAAGTTTATTAAACTTGAGTGAACAAGATAAGTAAAAACTATAGGCTCAGTTCTTGAGGTCTGTGCCTTAATTTCTCTGTGTAGAAAAACATGTTGATACAAAAGGTGCCATTTTTAGAAGCTGAGTTTAAGCAGAATTTTAATGTTTCAAATTCCTTTTGTCAATTGTTGCTGTGCAGAGATACACTGAAGTTTTTCAGCTGGAGAAGCTGGATATTCAGCCTTGAACTTTCTACATGCAGAGCATGTAGTACCAATGACCTAAGATCCCACAGTTTTTGATACCACATGGTTCCAGTTTTCCTTTCCCTCTAATTTCCCAGCAATCTCTAAATCTTTATGTCCCTTACTGCTCACCAGCCACTTCCAAAAGTTCCCAGAGCCACCTGTAACCACATGTGCATGCCCAAGCCAAATAGCAGTGCTGGATTGGACAGCTTGGAGAATTACAAGTGGCTATCTGCTATCAGATGCCCTGTGTTGACTTTTAACCTATTATGCTGGGGAAAGGGAGAGGAGATGCACAGATTGCATTTAGCCTTTGGTGCAAGAAGATCCATGACTCAAGGGTTCTGTTATTCACTGAGTTAGAGCAGTGAATACTTTATAGAACATTTTATATCTTACTATATCAGCACGGTGTGTCTGGGGGCAATGCCTTCTCTTTACCAGTACCTAATAAAAGGTGATTGAAACCTTCCAGGTTTCAATTATTTTTAGACTATTGAGAAAAAACAAACCCTTCAATGCCAACATTTGGCAAACAAGAAAAGTTTGGGATTGTAACTATTATTGTTAAATAAACTCTGAATTATCCTGCTATTGCTATTGATAGGCTAACTTACTTCCTGACATACGTTAATACTACCAAGTGAACCAATGTTGTGATGATGTACTGCTTGATTTTTGTGACAGTAGAGTGTAAGTTAGAGAAATCATGCACTTGAGAATTCCATTAAGCATTGTTTGAATGCTAGAACATTCCTTCCTTCCTGCTCATACTGAATTTGGACTGGATAGTTTAGGATTTTTTCAGGTTCTATCTTGTTAAGTGAAATTTAAATAGTGTCCACTTTATATGTCAGAGGAAAATTATTAGATTTCAAATGTCTGGAACTTTTTTACCGGTTTCATTCCTCTTTTCAGAAAAAACCTGTATAGTAAAATTTAATCAGGAGTGCTGGAAAACTGCTTCATGATTTCTTTACGAAATTCTATTTGGTTTATAATTTGATGCACTATGCTGTTTTCAAAATTACATCTTGGAGAGATACTTGTAACCTAATTAAAGCTGCATTCTGAGTAAATGTCAAAGTTTTAGCATAAACACACACACATATATCTATATTATATCTATATTTATCTATACACATACCCAGATTCAGAGGTGGATTTAAGGGAGTGTGCTGGGTACAGAGCCTCAGGGATGTTACAGCTATGATGTAGTACACGCACGCGCGCGCGCACACACACACACACACACACATATATATATATATATATATATATATATATATATATATATTACACACACACACACACACACGTGATATTTTATCTTTTTGGCATCCCATGATATTAAAAAAAAAAGAGAGAGAAATCCCTTGTTAATTTTGATAGGTAAATTTAATATATTTTGGGGTTTTTGTTTTTTGCTTATTGTGGTAGCTAGGTCATTAGTAGTGTATCGGCCAGCTCACTCATGCAAACAGGATGCTCCCCCCCCCCCTTTTCCCTTTTGTACAATCTATCTTGATTGTCCCTGGTACAGAAGCACATGGAGAAATGTCACTGTGACCTGAGCTCTAAATACATATAGCCAGCAGTAGAAGGCAGTAATTTTCACTATCATGTCAGGTTTTTGTCCAGCAAGTATTCTCAGAGAAATCGCTGCTTACCACTGCTGGCTGTATCTGTCTGCAGCTCTGTACATGCTGTTGTATCTCTCTTCAATTTCACACTCAAGGGTTGATTGGGAAGAATTGTATGGAGCAACGGAAAGCAGACAGCTTCCGTGTATAAACTAGCCCTGAGATCACTTTGACTTGTTAGGTTGAACTCGTTGAAATTGCATTTGCCAGACATCTTTGAAATACATCCTGATAAATATAATAACATGAAATCTAAAGTAGAATTGCTGGCAATGGTAGCCAAAAACAGGGGGGAAATTGTAGCAGGCTTTGAAGGGTTAAGCATTTCCGACAAAGTGCCTTGCTTTCCATTTCATTGCACCAGTTTTAAGTGAGTATAGCTATTCTTCAGTAAGACTGGGGAAAATAAAATGGGGAATAATGTTCATTATGACTAAGTCTCTTTCTTTACTGTTAAATATTTGTACTATGGCTTACTTATCTAGCCAAAGGCTATATCTAATTCTTATTTCAGAGAGCATGA
This sequence comes from Podarcis tiliguerta, assembly GCF_965153285.1. NCBI lineage: Eukaryota > Metazoa > Chordata > Lepidosauria > Squamata > Lacertidae > Podarcis > Podarcis tiliguerta. Next base: position 87,367,364 of record NC_139534.1, read on the forward strand.
TGGGGAATTTAATTTGCTGAAGATTAAATTTCTCATCCTGCTGCTATCCTAATTTTAGATATAAAATGAGGAGCGGAGTTTGAAAATGATAATCACTAACTAGGTCAAAGATTTTAGTCTTTGTAAAAAATATATCCTTTGTTATTCACACATCTCTTGTCAATTGCTCCTCCCCCTACACCAGGCAATGTGACCTCTGTGCAAAAAACTGGACAGGTTACTGAGAAGCAATCTGCTAAAAAATGGTGCAGAGACTTTGTGCTTTCTAATCCAATTTCTTGTTAACTAAACTATTTTGGTCAAACCATTTTATCTTTTCTCATGATGAACTATTGAAAAATTAAGATATTTGGTAAATATAATAAATAGTGGTCTTGTAAAATAACCCAAAGATACAGAGAATTCTTGCTAAAAAGGAAAATACATCAATTGGCAGACGACGGCTGAACATTTAGACATTAACGTGTTTTAAGGGGCAATAGGCATGACCATAAAAAGTGCAGACTGACAGAAAAAAACATATTCTGTCATAAAAAACATGAAAAAAAAGACAAGAGCCTTAAATAGGAGCTGGCGCTGTGCCACAGTCGCTAGTTCTGCTTTCCATGAAATTCTCTGAATATGAAGGGACCCAACTCGTCTTAGCAGCTATTGACTCCAGTGGAGCAGAAGAGGCAATGGCTCTACTGAAGCTTCTGAACTGCTGTTCAAGGAGGGCAATACAACCTCCTCAGGCCCAGGAGGTACTGGCACAATGGGCTCCTCTTGTACAAGTGCTTCTGGTTTAGTATGTACATCCAGGGCCACTGGCCCTGAGGGCAATTCCAACTCCAAATCCTCAGCCTCATCCCCTGAAGAATAATCTGACCCTAGGATTACAACGCTGTTTATGGAAGCAAAAACCCAGTTAAAAAATAAAAGGCAAAAGCTTTTTGTTTTGTTTTTTACATATACAGTAAGGTAAAGGTAAAGGGACCCCTGACCATTAGGTCCAGTCGTGGCCAGCTCTGGGGTTGCGGCGCTCATCTCGCTTTATTGGCCGAGGGAGCTAGCGTTCAGCTCCAGGTCATGTGGCCAGCATGACTAAGCCGCTTCTGGCGAACCAGAGCAGCGCACGGAAATGCCATTTACCTTCCCACCAGAGCGGTACCTATTTATCTACTTGCACTTTGACGTGCTTTCGAAATGCTAGGTTGGCAGGAGCTGGGACCGAGCAACAGGAGCTCACCCCGTCGCAGGGATTCAAACCGCCGACCTTCTGATCGGCAAGTCCTAAGCTCTGTGGTTTAACCCACAGCGCCACCCGCGCCTAATACATATACAGTAGTTTTGCCCAAAATTTCATTTCAACTTAGAGGAACTCGCTAGAGACATTTCTGCTAGTCTCCCGTTCTCTGGGCAGTCAGCTCTCTCCACTGTTCAGTCATGCCTGATCCAGACTATTGCTTTGGCCAGGAGGTTTCTCCCATTCATCTCCAGGCAGAGGAGCCGAGTTTTAAAAATGTATTTTCTTAGTAGCCCTAGCAGTTTTACAGGTTCCAGCCTCCTCCTGTTGTCATGATGGCAGTCCCACCAATCAGAACACAAAAATTAGCGTACAGCCATAGCACAACATTAGTAGGTCTGCCTCAGAGTAGATTTAGTAGACCTATCAGAGCATGCTCAGAGCTAGGGGCGGTTGTGCTTTTTAAGGACATCCCTCCTAGCATATTTTGGTAATCAGGGAGTGTTTGCTACTTTGTTCTTTCCCTTTGGTATTAGTTTTGTGACGCTAAACTATATAAACCCATGTCCTTTACTTTGTAATAACAATGTTTTTACTTCATATTAAGTAGCAGGCATTTTTAAGGCTCCAAAGGTATTTTTTTACAACTCTCCTTTCTTTTGCACTTACCTTGAACCAGTAGGGATTGACTAAAGCTGACTGATAGAACATTTTTTGCCCCTTTTTCATTACTTATTTTGATTCTACGTTGTCTATCTAGACTAGTATTTTTCTTCCAATCACCCATTTTGGATATCTGAGATTCATCTCTCCGTATCTAAACATTATGACTTGGTTCCTATGTTCTCATTAGCAGATCTCCACTTGGTATGTTGCTGTTAGGAGGAAGGGAGATTTTGCCAATTCCCCCGTAGCCCCTTAAGGTTCTGCTCTAGTGTTGGGGATGCTCCAGATCAGTATGGGAGGGGGGGGCAGCAGGAGGAAGAGGTAACCAATGAAAATCACCTCCCCAGTCCCCACCATCACTGAGAGCAAGAGGGAGCCTCATCTGGGTCACATTCCTTCCATTAATGGGAGGTGCTCTTCTGTTTTGTAAACTTAATGATTATATTATATGGACAAAATCTTTTTTGTCCATATAATATAATCATTAAGTTTACAAAAATGGATATATATCATCTTACTTATCTTGTGGAGTTGTTACTACTCTTCTTTATTTATTTTTCATCCCTGACCATTAGCCATGCCAACTGGAACTGATGGGAGTATAAGGCCATAGGCATCAGGAAGCACCACACTGGCTACCCCTACATTCTCTTCAAGTCATAAATCCATGTGTGCATCATGTTATTGACCTACCCTACCATTAGGTAACTGAGATTTAAAAGGGATTACATGCATTAAACAGGCTGACCTCTACGTGGGTCACCACTGTGAGATGACTACAAATGACCGTGTTAAAATGGAGAAAAAGTGTTGCTTCAACATTGGGCCATCCAGCAGTCAGATTAAAAAAATCCATGCTGTTATATTTTGCACATACTGCTCTACAAATGATTTTAACTCTGCAATACTCTGCAGGCACATCTTACTCAATAATCTCACAGTCTAACTAAATAAATATAGACTTTTATTAGGTCTATGTGTCCCTTTTTTGAGATCCAGGATCTGACCATGCTTACCTTTTATTATTTTTTTATTATTATTATTCATTAAATTTCTATACCATGCTACATTCATAGATGTATGCTTTCATAACCTCTATGATTGACTGCTGCAATGTGCTTTACGTGGGGCTGTCCTTGAAGACAATTCTGGCGTTATGGCTTGCACAAAATGCTGCAGATTGCTTTTTGATAGATTTTGGGAGGCAAAAGCATCCAACCAGGTCGGTGGCAGCTGCACTGACTGCCTGTGAGCTTCCACACATAATTGTATGATGCTAAAGTGTAGCTTTCTTAAGATTTTCACACACTGGAAATAATGTACTTAAAAGAGTGTCTTGCCTGTTCTGAGCCTCCATTCTGGGTACAGTAAATCAGGCCCTGTAAATCAGGCTCTTCACTATATGAGGTTGAAACCTTTGTTGAGGTTAACTCAGAGCCTGAAGCCTGCAAATATTACTGGGGTCCTTGAAAATTCTCTTCAGACCTGTACTGGTATTCAGGAGGCATACAATGGAGGTAGAACATAGCTGTCATGACTAGATATTATTATAGTAGTATTATCCTCCATAAATTAGTCTAAAATAATCCATATTGGTGGCCACCGCTACGTCTTGTGGAAGGAATTTCTTTCTTTTTTCTGTCCTGAATCTTCCAAATTCTGCTTCATTGGATGGCCCCAGGTTCTAGTATTTTGAGAGAGAAATTTAACCCAAACTACTCTCTACAGCTTGCACAAAACAGAACACTTATTTATTTTGGAAGGCATTTACAGACAGTTTTGGATTTATTTGATTGCTGCTAAGTTTTATTGAGCTTTTTGGACTTTGCGTTGTATGCTTAATTATTGTTCTTGTGTTTGTTATATATTAACTGATTTGAGTGTTGGGAAATATGTATATGAATATTTTAAAGAATTTCTAATAGAATTTTGTTTTAAAGGTAAGAGATTTCCATAGGTATAATATGGAAAGCCTAATGTTTTATATACATGAATAATGTTATATTTCATTTTATATTAAGGGATAATAAATAGAAATTGGGTATTTTATAGGTTATTTTAGACCTTTGATCTAGAAGCACAAAACCAACTAAGTAATATTTTAACATACATACTTCTTTGAATCTTTTTTCTGACAAATAAATTGTTTTCTATTTTAAATTGAATAGATAGAAAGTGTGAGTTGTGTTTCACATTCCCTAAAGATGTTTTCAATTATTGTACTGCATTCCTGTTTTATATCTGAGAACTTGAACAGGTGTCCAAAGTGTGCACAAATTTGATGGGAAAGGCTGGCAGTAGAGATGTATACTTGATTATGACTGCCTAGCCATATGATTAAAAATGGTTGATAATCTATAATATGAAATCACCTGATGTGATATTGATTTCAATAGGATTTAAGTGTCATTTACTTAATTTTGATAAGGGCTCATGGAATGGGTGCAGACTTAGTTATGCTTGGAGCAGTAGTGACCAGGGAGGCTGACACTTACCGAGAGGGTGTGGTGAATGATGGCAGAGGCAGTCTGATATTCCTGCTGCCACATGCTGAACCGGCCAAGCTCCTCCCCTCTCCCTCTCAGTAAGCTCCAGCAGCCCACTGTGTCAGTAAGCCATGCTATTGACTGCTGCTGGCTTAGAATGGGCACACTTAAGTCATTGAGACTTAATGAAGTCTGACTGTATCAGAATTATGAGAATGCATATTGTCCCTTTAGTTTTCAGAAGTCTGCCTTTAACTTCTGCATACCTGTGTCTCCTTTCAGAAAAGTTTTCTTTTCAGTGTAATTATTTTTTTATGAAAACTGAACTATAACACAATTTTTATGTCTTGGAATGGAGATAGTAAACCCTTCAAGAGTCCCTATTTTCCAGGGACATCCCTGATTTAGAGAAGCTGTCCCGGTTTCTGATTTAATCCTGGAATGTCCCACTTTTCCTTAGGATGTCCCTATTTCATTGGAGAAATGTTAGAGGGTATGGAGTTATCCGCCCCCCGAGCATGCTGAAGGCAATCCTGTATAGGGAAGGTATTTTATGTTTAATGTTTTATTATGTTTTTATATATGTTGGAAGCTGCCTAGAGTGGCTGGGGCAACCCAGTAAGATTTGTGGGTTATAAATAGTAAAATTATCATTATGGAATGGGATGTCCCTATTTTCATTGGAGAAATGTTGGAGGGTATGAGGTAGTAGAAATGCATGGGTGGCGTAACAAAACATTAAATTTCTTAATGGTTAAAATATACTTATAATTTATGACATAGCATAACAGTGTTTGCTCTCTTTGAGAAAGATCAGTTTCTAACTTAATAAACCAGAGATTCTATACTAAATTTTTTTTCTAGAATTATTTTCCAAGTGGTTACTTCCATTAAAATTACTTCTTGACAGTTTTTAAAGCTTGGCCATATGTTTGAGGCTTTCTTATCCATTGCTAGCATTCATGTACTAGCAGTTTTATTTAGATTCATGGCTTTCCTTACCCCATGGTATCAATATTAATATAACTCAATATTTATATGTTTGTATAGGTTGATCATTCTCTGACCACAAAACTCATCTACATACTTCATCTAGTTTAGATACAGATGAATACACTCTAACCCCCATCCTGGAGCTATGCTATGTACAAATTGCCTGCCACAAACAGCTCCAAAACCATTGGCACTAAAAGAACTATAACAAATAGCTACCCTGAGTCATCATTTAGAATACCTTCAACAGTCTCTCTTTCTCTGAACCTTCTTGTTTGTTTTGGACTTCACATAACAAAAAAAACAAAACTTCACAGGCCATAGCCTTCGTTTTTCGAAAGGATTTTTTTTTTTTTTTTTTTGGTGGGGGGAGCGTTTTACAGAAGGAGTTATTGAATAAAAAACTACTCCTTCAGGAAGAGTATTTTCTACTCCATTCCAGACCTCATATGCCTCAATAGATTCATACAACGTTTTGCAAAAGTGTGATAAATATCCACAAAGTTTTGGTTGCTCATTTTTTTGAGAGATGATAAAGGAGTGTTTAGCTCAAAATTTTGAGCACCTGAGATATGTTTCTAATTCATTGTTATTAACTACCACTGTATGCAGGGTGCTTCTTCATTTTTCTATAGTCCTAAATTTCTTCATGAAATGTTTGGGCTTACAGGTACAGCCCTGAGTTAGCAAAAAACCTGTGAAAACTTTTACTTCCAAATGCTTGTGATGCTTCGGGCTGCTCTCAGAAATATATTCTGCTGCATATTCACCATCAGTTGCCTATTTGTATTTCTTGGGCTGTGCAAACTGACTCCTAAGACATCTGTAGAATAAAATACACATTCTCACAGACATGCTTGCTTTCCGTTCACCTCAGAGCTGCTTATGAAACAATAGTGTGTGTCTGACGGTTTCCTTCAATCCTATTGAATCATGACTTTTCCTTACTTTTCTCTCAGTCAAATTTTCCCTGTATTAGTAGAGGATTTAAAGCAGAGATAAAACAGGGAGAAGGAGTGGAGTGTTATAAACTTTCACTGCTTGCTGTTTCTCTTCTTCAAATCCTCCTGGGAAACTGCTTTCCCTGTTGCTAGATTCTAGGAAACCAGGTTGGAGTTATCTATTCACCACCTCCCTCAGTCTGCAATACACTGTTCTGGAGCCTCTAGAGGCAGGTTGGGGCAGCTGCAGATGAGGCAGAATTCTGCGCATGCGCAAGCAGAAGAGGTATATTTTGGATCCCAGCCAAAAATGTCCCTGTGCCTCAGCGCTGGAAGCCCTGTGCCCTATATTTGTTCTTGATTGTGCAATACAGTGAAACATCATAACAGTTTCAAAAATTGCTATCTAGCAGTAACAAGTTTAAAATCATTTGAAAGAAGATAAAATAGTAGAAAAACATGCTTGAACACATTATTGTGTTCAAAAAAATAATAATACTTGACTTGCTGTACATTCCCTTTTTGTTAATAATTCAGCTCCTATTGGAGGAATTGTTCCCATTATATAATATAAGAGAAATTGATTAGTTAGGTACTTTTAGGAATGCAATCTTTAGACTTTTTTTCAATATTTTGAATTGATGTTGATGTCTGTATCTTCTGTAATGTTGAACCTCCAGTGCAATTGTCTGTATTTTGGAGCCAATATAAAAACTCCTTTACTTCATTTACCCCTCCCCCTTATCTCTTGTTGTATGATCTTTTTCCTCTTTCTTTGCTTTTCACTCCCCGTTGTTTATTATTCCAACCCACTGCATTTTGTTATCTGCTTTATTATGTTACCTGACTTCCATTTTTCCTGTTATATAGTTTCGCCTGTTTTATTTCTCTGACCTAGGTGCTTAGCAAACATAGTGTCTGAATTGCTTTTTGAGAAGAAAATATTGCAACAAGCCTTTTCACTTGTGGGTTTCTCATTTTCTCTTATATCTTTTCTGCTTACACTTGTATGCATTCTATGAATTTCTAATCAAAACACTTGCGCAATATGCCATTTTAATAAATGGGGAATTAAGGCACAGAAATATTAAGCCTCCAGCTCAGGGCTTTCCAAACCGTGCGTTTGCGACACATTAGTGTGTCGGCTGCAGTGTGTAGGTTTGTCGCACAAACGCTCCCCATGCTCCTCCCAGGGCTGGAAACCTCTGGCTTGCTAGTAAAACTTATTTACTGTGTCATGAAATGATGCTGTGTCGCGAAATGATAAAAAGTGTGTCACCAACATGAAAAGTTTGGAAAGGCCTGCTCTAGCTCAAGGTTAGAGTCCTTATGTCCTATTGTCCTATTGACCTGTTGGATGACCAGCGTCTGCAGCTAACTACTTGTTAGCCAGCCAAATGACAAGAGATCTGCCCAGCCTTTTACTCTGTCTGAAAATGTGCACTTTACTTTGAACCAATTGGAATCTTCCATAATGTCAAAATGAGTTACCTTTTAAGACTATCTATTATTGGATGACATCAAATAGCGTCAGCTCATTTTTGCAACGGAATTCTGCTTTTGCAACAGAATTCCTTCCCAACCCCCTGTGTATTCCATAAGTCTGCTCCAGAATGTTGAGGAACTTTCTGGAGCAGGGTGGGTGGGGCCTGCAGGAAAGAGGCAAGGAGAGGAAGTTCAGAGGAGCTTCTTTGGGGGGCCTTTGGTGGTGAGGAGGGGAGATAGAAGTCCTGTTGCATCTAGTAGGGCAGCATGGGATATTATGTATTCCTAGTATTGCCTATTTGTTATCCAGTCCATTCTAGTCGGAAGCTTTTCCATTATTTACATAAATTTAAATGTTTCATCTGAATCACATACAAAACTTTGGACTTGATATTATTTAGTAAGCTTATTTACCATTTTTATAAAAATATAAATGATAAAAATGAAGATTCTTTAGTGTATAACTTTTTTCTGCTTACTTTTAAATTTTCTTCCTAGCAATATGAAAGCTTGATAAGCAGTAGCTACAGAACTGTTTCTTCATTCCTCTGCACAATACAGAATTACCGTAACATAAGCAAGGAAAACAACAAGGAGGCTCGTATTGAAAGCAAAACTAAGACGTGTCTTGGCTATTGTTAAGTTGCTGTTGGTATGGCATTAAAATTTTCTGGCTGGGCAGCAAAATTATTTAATTGGGAACTAAGGACTGTGTCTAATATCCTAATTTCTTTTAACATGGGGCAGCTGTATATAATTCTGCCAGTTATCACTAATATTTCGCAGGGCTGAAAGCTTTGCAATACTCATGTCTCTAATTTGTGTGCTTGACACTCTTCAACCATCGCACATAGCACAAGTTCACTGACCTGGCTTAAAGACAAAGACATTTGTCCTATCTTTGTGTCAGTACTTCATTCGTCATGAACCAAATCCAGGATTTCAAATATATTACGGTTTATGTATTTTTTAAAATATTAGTAACAACTATAGCATGCACACTTTCAGTACTGAATCCGTAATTAAAGAGAAGAATTCAGCAAACGAGTCATAATGTGATCCAGAAATAAGAGTCTGTGTCCTTGTTCCCTAGAAGTGTGTCAGAAAGTCAAATTGATGTCTTGCATGCACTGCTAACTGACTGTGTGGAAATTTTTTTAAGTTCACTTTTTTCTTTATTCTTCTGTCTTTTTTATCCATCTTCCCCCATTGTAGCAAATTAGACGCCCGGATGAAAGCAAAGGAGTTGCTAGTAGAGTTGGATCCCTCAAAGTAAATATGTTTCTAACTTTTATTTTGCAAGTTTTCTTCTATAGCCTACACTTTTATTTTGGAGGGAGCGGGGAGGGGAGGCAGAGGGTGGGGCTATTATCTTTCTCACCATTTCATTGTTTTTATTTCAGTGTTTTTATCACTGTTGGATCACATTTTGTTTGTTTCTGTGCTACCCAAGAGCCACCATAACGCAGTTAGCTGAAGGCAAGTTGCCAAGTGCCTAGCTCTGGATGTTACTACGTATCGGGGGGGCGGGGGACTAGCCGAAGTTTCCTTAAGGAGCCTACCATTTGTGAATAATTAACACTTCTCTGATAGATGGCAAGAATAAAATTATGTTCATGCTACATTTATATAAAAACAATGACACGTTCTTCTCTCTTAAACCACTTAGTGGCACTAAAATGCCTTAGTTTCATTTATTTAAATAGGATAAGGTTGCTTAGATTCAAGTTTTGTCGTTTAAGTGATTTGTGGATGAAGTCAGATTAAAACATGCAGTTTTCCTGTTTCAGATGTAAGATTGTTGATTGACTTCTCAGTTTTTACTTTGTACTTTTAAAATACTCATTTTGTAATCAAATTAGCTGAATTTGTTGTGTGTGTATATGCTTAAGAAGAGTGGAAATGGGAAATATGGGGAGAGAGATCTTGTGAGACATTTCTGAATAACAAGGCTGTTAAAATTACTGCAGTGCTAGGCCCCTTTACTGCCTTCTTTGTTCATTTTAAAGAATTACACAATGTCTGGTGAGCTGGATCCATGCTAAATTAGTTGCCTTTTGATTTCCAGTGAAATCAAAAAGACTTAAATTAAGGCTAACTTTCCCCATTCGTTTTAATGGGAACTAAGTGCAACTAATTAAGTCAAAACTGTAGCAAAATCAGTCAGCTTCCTAAACCAGTTTCCATCTATAGTTTATCACATTGAGTTCCAAGATTATTATTTAATCTGCCCTTGCCCATACAGTCTTCTGAGAGATGCTGTTATGTTATTTAAAAAACACATCTAAAAATCCAGTTTATCAACATGTTTTGAACCCATGGCATGGCATAGGTTACCTTGTTAATATTTAGCAATAATTGTGGCCTCTCGTTTTTAATCCTTGCACTATTTCACTTCTCACGTCTCACTTCAGTTGTTTTTTTTATTTTTTTGCACCACATGAAGCACTAATTTTCTTTCTTTTTTCTGCACACTCCTTGCCAATCCTGCCTTCTCAATTTTTTTCAAAAATATATTTTGTGTTTGTGTGTGTGTGCGTGTGTATCACCTTTATTCCAGGACAAGCCATCCTCTCTTTTCTCTTAATACCGCTCTATACAGCTGCTCCGTGTGAAAGTGTTGTTGCACTGAGCATAAACAGGGGGAAGGGAAAAGTGTAATTATGCACCTATTTCCCATATTCAATTCCATACAATTGATTTCATAATGGAAAAAAAGAAAAAAGTTGCTATTACGCTTATGCCAATGATGCCGAAAGGCAACTACAACATTCCTCACTGTCTTTCTGTGAGGCTGAGTTCCCCCCCCCCCCTTTTAATTTATGGTTGTGGTGCAGGCGAAGATATACTTTGCATTGTTGGATACTTTTGCTGCAGTGGACAGAACAAGTTTCAGTCCACGTTTAATGGAAAATAAAAATAGCCATTGAAAATATATGTACATAATTAACTGTGAATCCAGCTTTCAAATTGTATTCCAAGAAAAAAGATCTATCCTTACCGCAAACTTGTATGCAAGATTTGTAAGTTTATACTTGAATAAATGCAGCACTTTGGGTTTTGAATTGAGTGGATTGGATCCTAAGATCAGTGAAAACAAGGAAGCTCTTAGAAGGAACTTTTGCTATTCCCTCCCCACCACAGCCAACTGCTCCTCCCCAGGCCCTTCCAAGGGAGGGAGGGAGGGCAGCCTCAAACCAGGCATTCATAAAAGGTGTGTCTGCCTGGTTTTGAGATGATCCCATCCAGCAGCCCCATGCTCCACATTGGAGAGTTTTTTCAGAGGTTCAGACTACTGCAGCAGAATGAGGAGATGGTAAACTTTCCTTCTGTGAAATCCCATGCATTCACTTATCCTTGGATCCAAGTTCATTTACCCCGTGTCTTTTGAAATTTAGGTCATCTTTCAAAACCTATTGATACTTTCGTTATATTTCTTAATTCTGTACTAAATATAAGAATTGTTGCTGTTAGCGTTCAGCAGTAGCCAATTTAGGCATTAGAATGAGCTATGAACATTTAGAAATTGCATGGAAGACCCTATATTTGGTACTGCACCCACTGAAAACAATCTACAATATTTCAGCACTCTCCTTGCTACAAACAATGCTTGAAAATTAGGAAGTTTGCTAAAGGCAGTGATCACTACACAACCTGTATTTACTAACTGAACTAACTTTTACATGTTGAAAAAATAATTGCTGATTTAACCAAATGAGTTGCTTTTCTTGTCAGAGTATATGGAGCATATATTTGTGTTGATAAAATGTTTGATGTATTGCAAAGGCAGTGAGAAATGTGTTGCGCTATGATCTTATCTTTTTTATAAAAAGAACGGAAACAACAAACATGAAAAGAGAATAGGTATAATTTTCAATTCATTTTCTGATGTTTACATGTAGCTCCATCGAAAGCTGGAGGAGCTCAGAGATCACCTAGAAGGAAATGTCAAAGGATGCTCTCTCCGAGTAAATGTACGATTTCACTCGGTGATTTGTTTTTTAAAAACTTCCGTTGGCTGGTAACACCAAATCTGATTGGTTTGTCCTCTCATCCCCATCTTTTTTCCCTTTCTCTCTTTTCCCTTCTTCTGTTTCTTTTTCTAGCTGGGGTTTCATTCAAATATCCATTAAAATTTAGCATAATGTCACATGGTTTAATTTAAGAGAAAACCCTAATATGCGTTAAATATTAAGTAAATTTTGGGCTTTCCCATTGAACAACAACAAAAAATCCTTTCCAAAATTAAACTATCACCTGAAGTCATTCCTAATTGTAAAGCAAGTTTCAAGGCTAGGGTAGCTAGCTTGTGATCCTCCTGCAGGTTGTTGGACTAGTGTTCCCATCATTTCTGCCTATTGACAATGGTGGCTGGGGTTGCTAGAAGCTGGAAACCAACAACATCTGGAAGGCCACTCCTACCCTAGGCATCAGGTTAAGTCATGGCCGGGGCACCTTGATACTCCAAATATGGTTTGACTCCAACTCCCATCAGCCTCCACCAGCAGTCAGGGATGATGGAAGTTGTAGTCCAACAACATCTGAAGATCCAAAGCTTCCCCTGTCCTCATTTAAATGAACACTTTTTAGATCATCTGTACCTTCGCTTTTTTACCACTTTCTTTGAAATTCTTTGTTTTTAACTTCTAGAACTGCACTAACATTACGGATTTACAACATGGGGGGAAAGTGTTATTCCTGGCAGCTAAGCTATATATTACATGCAGTTGGTTAGTGAGGTTTACTAAACTAAACTTAGTTTCACTAAGTTTTGTTTAGTGAAAAACAACCTCTAGGTGCTTTTCCCCTCATGGATGGGACAGCAGCTTGGAGCATGTGGTCTTGCATGTACAGTTAGTAGGAAGCAAAGAGATTAAGCAACTACATGTAATGTGCAGTTTGGCCCCAAGTCTAGGAATAGCAGTGGCAGGAGCACTAGATAGTTTAAAAATAAAAATCAACCACACAGGGCAAAGTACAAGAAAAAATATCACTTCTAGTTTGACACTAAGCATTACAATAAAAACATGGAAAATGCACCAAGTTCTGAAAATGGAGTAAGAATTGCACATCTGCCACTTTACAGTAATGTCCACATACCCTTTTTCATCCATTGTCTTCAAGGTTGTGGATCATTGTTTAATAGATCACAAGTTTGATTCAAGATCCAGAATAGTAATGTCATTGACAGAAAGTGGTTGTTTTTTAAATCACCAAATATATACCATCTGGACATAGAAGTCAAATCCCAATGGTCAGATGTAAGGAGATTGTGCTACTTTATTTTCCCCAAATGTCAAAGAATATGCAGAATATCAATATTTTGCAATTGTTTTGTTTGCTTGCTTGCTTGTTTTTTAAAAGATCAACTCAGAAAATGCAGCATCGTTTAGATTCTCTGTTAAAACTGCATGTAATAATGATGCCAATTCCAGAAAAAGAGCTAGGGTGGAAGCAACCTTTGTGGGTTTTTCCTGCCATTTTGAATTCATTCATTCTCTGAAGAAAATGAAAGGCTAATTCTTAACTCCATTTCTCCTGTGTCATCATTTTTGCAATAATAATTAACACAAAGACAGAAAATTGAATAGTGATCCTGAGTTTGGGCAGATATTGTTTGAATTTTCTCTCCAGTTGTAGTATAAAAGCAAACCATAAACTACTCATAAATTTTGATGAAATGGTTTGAGATTGAAACATAAAATTGTTCTCTTTCACACTACAATATTTAATGTTGCTGAGGAGAGTTACTTTATGGACAGAGAAAATAGCACAGGTGCCATGAATAATCTTGTGGCGGTTGGGGTTCATCTGCCAGATTTCATATGGCACTTGCAGCATATGTTTTGCTTATGAGGATGGATGGAAAAGAAGATGGACTCACTGATCAAACCACACAGTGATACAACCAAACAATGATACAATGACAAAACAACAATATAACTTATTCGTTGAAATAATCTGAGACAAAAGCAAAGGGGGAAAAGTAGGTGAGAGTTGAAGTTCATTGTCATATATACCAACCTGGTTTTGGAAAAGGATTTATTGCAGATGTACAGTGGGATAGATGTATGGTATTTTAAGCATTTTGTTTAATAGCTTTGGCTACTGCCTCTCCCAAATAAATTGAAAACTAAGGTAATTCATAATTCTGTGCCTATTTAAGGTGGAACCTTTGCATTGTTTCAAACGCTGTATCTGTTGCATTAATTAGTCGCCTCACTAATAAACCAAAAGGACATTTTGGCTGTCTCAAACTTTTAAAAGTCAACCTTTTAAACATGCTAAACATTACCAAAAATATTAAATTTAAAGGACCCTTTTTAAATGTTAATCTTCTTACATCACAGAAAAAAACGTATCCATAGTTTTGTGTAAATTAAGTTCTTAATAAAGCAATGAATGATAATATTTTAAAACATTTTAAGGATTATGCACAGGTCCCAAGATTTGTTTTGTATATGAGCTTTTTTTCTTTTTTTAAAGATCTCTTTCTGAGTCACTGTGCTCTTTCCACTTCAGTCTGTGCTCCAGGTTCTTGACACTACCATCAGATTGCCCAGATGTTGCCTGAACATTGCCAAAGGACAGCTGTTAATGATCAATATCTAATAATAATTAATAATTAATAAAAAGTAGAAAACTAGGAAACATAGGTGTGAATATAGTAGATTAGATGCAAATGGTTGGAAAAAGTAACAGTATAAGCCCTGCCCCAGCTCTGTGCTCCCTTTAGTGTCTAGGATAATGAGCATGTTTTTAAAAAAATCCATTGGAATAAATCGCAGCAATTAATTTAATGGAACAACATGCAGGGTGTAAATTAAAGACACCATTGGAGTAGGTCTTCATCTGCCTCTGTTTCTCAGTGACTGGATTTAGGGGTACTGTTTGTTCCCTCAATTATGTCTCAAGTTTAAGAACATTTAGGTCTTCATCGGCAGAAACAATTAAGAATTGCGGCAAATACTATTTGCTTTTCCCCATTCTTATCTCTAGTTCGGTTCTGGTTTGATTTAGTAGCCATTTTACACTGATTGAACTGACACCATTTTTCTACCTGTCTATCTACCTACTTATTGTTTACATTTATATGCTGTCTGGAACTCAAGGCAGTGGACATGGGGTTCCCAAGCAGTCTCCCATCCAGGCACTGACCAGATCCCAACCTCCTTGGCTCAAGCAAGGCCACTGCTCCATATTCCTTCAAACCATGCATTGAAACCCTCAAGTAATACTGGCCCTGTAAGGGAGGTCAGTATTATTATACCCATATTGCAAGCGTGAAGGCACTCAGGCTGTGAGACAAAGGCCTTCCTAAGGGAGTTCATAAGAAGAAGAGAGACAGATTTATCTTGGAACTTATCTTTCATACAGATATGATTAACGGTTACTGACATGTCAGGCAGTAAACTTTTGAACTGTTACTCCATTTTCTAGTTGTATATAGAGAAAAGTAATTTAGTGTTGTTTTTCAAATGATGAAAATATATTAGCATGAGAGGAGGCAAAGGAAACTTTTATGGTAGCTAATGTCAGCAGGAATAACTTTCTAACACTTAAAAGGCAAGTTTAGCTTAAGTATAATGAGACCACAGAATAATTTGACCACACAAGTGATATAGGATTCTTCGCACCACAGGCTTATATATAAGCATATATATTAACATAGTTTGCTGAAACGTGTATATGAATAAAGGAACCAGAATAGCTCTGCCTTGTCAGATATCATTAAAAACACTTGCACCAAGTCAAACTAAGAGAACTCATCAAAATAAATTTGTTTTGGATTACCTCCTTATCCTGTGCAGTATATTATCCTAAAACAACTTCTGATATCACAGCATAAGCTGCCTATATGAAAACTGACCACATGGTTTACAAATGAGCATTTTTGTGCTGTTTATTCTTATTTCTCAGGGTTACTGAGTTCAGTATCCCCAGTAATTTCATATGCTGAAATCAAAGTCAAATATTTTCTCAGGGCATAGCATAAGAATCATAGCCAGAACCATTTAATGTCATAACACCATGTATATCAGTATGCATATGCTTTATTATATATAATGGATATATGTAATGACACTCATCTAAAATATTTTAATTGATTTAATCACCCCATCTCAGGGTGGTTAACAGGCTTAAGTTCTTTGTACATCTTCTGAGTATGACTAATGTTAGATACCACTCTTAGTTGTTATTTTATTTATTCCTGCTTAAACTTTTAGAGCAATTCCTCAGAAGAAAACTTACAAGTAAAATTCTAAAGGCAAAATAATTGAACAACTTACATGTAATAAAAGCCATATCACATAAAATTATATACGGTATAAGGAGTCATCAGTTAAAAACTTGGTGAAATAAAAATATATTTAGGGTCCCCTAAGAGATTGCAGCAGAGTCTGTCAGCCTGAGTTCTTAGAGGATGGCATGCCACAATTGAAAAGGGCCTATTCCTGGTACCCACCAGGTTTATTTATCATAGTGGCAGGCCAGAGGAAATCTGTAGCCAGCCTTAAGGCCCAGGCAAGTTATTATAGGTGTAGGTAGTCCATCAAAGAACCTAGTCTTAAACCATTCACAGCTTTACAAGTAAGTGCTAGTGCTTTAATCTGAGCCTGGAAATTGAGTAACCATTGCAATAGATGCAAATTCAGTTTCATGGTTTTTGGAAATTTCAGGGTTATGGTGAAAAGCACAGAATGTCTGAACAGGAATGGCACTGCCTGTGTCATGAGACAGCACCACACCCAGGGCATCATTGTGGTTGTTTGTTTTTATCAAAAGATGACTTGGCCAACAATGGCCAGGGAACAAGACCATGTCATGACATAGTATCATTTACATTTGGGTATTGTGTAGAACACAAGAAGGCAGTGGGCTGATGATTGGAGCTGTGTTGCCACTTCAAGCAATGAAGTATGTAGTATGGAGTAGAACCTTAGTCTCACAATGCCACTTCTGGACCTGCCACTCCTAGGCTTGCCATATTTCAAAAAGGAAAATTCCTGACACCCACAAAATTGTAGAGCTTTTGGGGAGAAACAGAATGCAAGAATAGTGGTTTTTAGTTTTTCCACTGCTTTTTCCATCGCGTTGCCATACATCCTGGTTTTCCCTGACATTTTGCCAGTTCGGCAAAATTCCCCCATGCCATTTTTACACCTGAAAACTAGGACATGTCAGGAATTTTCCTGACATATGGCAAGCCTAGCCACTCCATAATGTATCAGTGCCACCATGCCTCCCAATTCCCACTCCAGCAAGAAGTTTAGTATGTCCTTAGCAACATTCCCACAGATGAACATTTTCCCTTGCCAGTTAAGACTGTCTCAATCAATTGATCCCCTGAAACTGGGGATAGGGAACCTGTGGGGTAGATCATGAATACATTAAGGCTACAATCCAAAAACAGATCCCCAAATCAGTTAAATTTATTCTTGTGTAAATATGCTTATGATCAGGCTGTAGAATTTAAATAATAGTAAACCTGGAGTATTTGCCCATATAAATCTTCAAGTTCTTTTGTATGTATATAGCTTTTTAAAAAGTTGACAATTACGGATTTCTGAAATCAAGATAATCAGTCATCCCAGAGGGTGCTTCTTATTAGGAAATAAAGTAAGATGTAAGTTCAGTTTTAAAGTACTTGTATTTTAGAGTTTCCACCTTAAATGGCCTAATCTATTTAAAAAAATGTGTATGAAAAATCTGGTTTTGTGAATGAAATGAACCCCCTGCTAATGTCTCAGTGCTGGAACCACCTAAACAGAAAACCTTCTAAGACCTACTGTGCCATCATTTCTTTTTTAACAATGTTTTCTTTTCCCCACTGCACAACCAGGCTCGGCTCCCTTCGTGCTCATCCACCTATAGTGTTTCTGAGGTATATTTTGCACGTGATCTGTCACAGTCAAAATTGTCACTCATCACCCTTTATTTTATTTTATTTTATTTGGTCTTGCACCATACACAAGTGAGGAAAAATCAGTTTGTGCGATTGGTTCTGCATGATAACCTGCAACCATGTCCAGCATGGTTTAATACCACCATAGCAGTTTGAAATCACCCTGGTGTAAATGCCAACACTTACTGCATAGCACTATACCTTTAATAGGAGACACATTTGATAATCTATGATTATGCTGTGTAATTACTACACATAAATATAACATGCTCTACAGCTTTTTAAAAATGTTCCTTCCACAAGTTCATGAACTCTGATGATAACAAGGCCATCCAGAAATTAAAAAGTTCCTTCAGATTAATAGTTACCTTTTTATATATGAATTATTTTGAGGATATACAGATTTAATACTGAATATTGTCACATTAAAATCATATGCACACAAACTGTCCCTGTGTTTTCAGGGATAGTGGTAGAATTGCTTGTTGTTTCATCCAACAATGCTTTCCCTTAATTCTTCTTTTTTTGAAATAGAATGCTTGCAAATATTGGACAAAGTTTCTCTATAATGTGAAATATTCAGAAACACAAATCAAATACATCTGATAAATCTCTTTGAAACAGGATTTATGATGTAGTATCTGTTCCTTTAAGAAAGCACTGTAAGATATTTTAGGTGTAATATCTATCCCAGAGAATGCCAATGCAGCACTTCTGTGTTGTACTAATGCCTCCTATGGTTCCCATGGAAAGTCTCCGTAAATATCCCCTCAAAGATTCCCAATGCATGAGAGATTGTTTGCTTATTCCTGCTCAGTTCCCATCTGCACTACTAGCTCAGCCTCTCCTCCCTTGAACACGTCTCTTAAACATGCCCACATTTTATTAGATGGCAAAACTGGACACTCGCCCTTCCTTCTGTCCTGAGCAGATGAAAGGTGCAAAGAGCTTCTCTGTGAGCGTTCGGCTGGTTTAGGTGCCTTTTTTTCCATTTTGGGGAGGCGGAGGGGACATGCTTGCATTATTTCGTGATTTCTGCTCTTTTAGATGTTGCAACCATTTTGTCTTATGCTGCACACCCCACAGCCGCCATTTTGTGACTGGTGCCTACGGCACATTCTCAAAACTGCCAATGTGCCCACTGGCCCAAAAAAGATTGCAACCCCTGTTCTATCCTAATCAGATGTCTACTAACAAATTACTATGCATCCTTTGCTATTCAAACATCAGAACATAACTGTTATATAGAAAATGCATACAGCTAGCCTCCCTCCTGTGCTTACAGAGACTTTCCACAGGCAGACATAGAAGAACTCCCCATAGGCATTGTTTTCAGCCCTTCCTTCCCACCTCTAGCCAGATGTGGTGCTGCTGTGGTAGGCAACACATGTGGCTACTTCCCAATAAACGAGACCTTCCCATACCTTAGTTATCCACTGACCTGCTCTGTACATATACTCATGTTCACTTATTCATGCTCTATGTGGAAGTAGGCTGCACACCAGAGGTCTGGAGAAGATCAGATTACTGAAGAACTAAGTAAGGTGTTGAAGGAACTCGCATTATAAGGAATAGGCAGGTCTGTTGCAGTACAGTCAGCAGAGTGGCAGCATGCCTATTAAGTTGGATGAGGTCTCATTAGACTTTCAGTGGGGATCCTTTTAAAGTTAGAAGAACTCTTTATATATGGGAAGGAATGGATCATGCTAGATATAATTAAAAATGCTTGCTAAGTATCTACCAGTGTAGCCAATATAGCTGGCTGGATTTACTTTTCTTCCATAGAAGTCAATGGTTATCTCTAGTCCATGCGGTCTGGAGATAGGTCAGTTTTATCAAGCAAAATGATGCAGATTGTAGTTTGCAGCCCTGCAACTGCGTTCAGTACCTGGAAAATGATGCTAAACTCTTTTTTAAAAAATCCCTTAGCTCACTAAGAGGTGTGATGTTGCACCAGCTCAAGGGTTCCCGGGACATTGTGCACATAATAGCTGAATGCCCCTAACAAACAGCAACTGTGTCATGTATGAAGAAAGCACCAATATATCTGCCCTGTTCTGCTACAGAGATTTATAGCCTAATCCCAGCACTGACATGAGAAGACCAGTCACTGTAGTGCTGAAACTCTCCTGTCCAACCATGTGAACTGCTGTGCGCATTTAAAAAGTGACAATACATCTGATATTCAGTGTTTGTTTCATTATATTGTACAATTGAAAGGGCTAGAATTAGGGCCGTTTTTTTTACCACGGCTTTCCTGAACTTTAAATGCATGTGGCTTTCCTTTCCCCCCCCCAAAAAAAATAAATAAATACATGCAGTCGCTCCATATTAAAAACACAGAAGCCATTAGTACCTTTATCTTCAAAATAAGATGATATGAGAACTTGTGGAACAAGGTTCTATCTCCCCCACCCCATCGCCACCCCAACTAGGCTTGCTTTGTTTGTTTCTTAAGTTGGCCTGATGTTTATTGTCATGTTTCCCTGTCAGCTCCAAACAAGCAGCTACATAAACTTAGTTAGCCTTATTACTTGGGTTGATGGAATGGGATATGGACTAATGAGACTACTCAATATTTTGGCAAGCTCTGTTATTATCAAATCAGTTTTTTAATCCCTATAACAACCCTGAGCCGTTTCACCCTGAGCTTCATTTTTTCCTGCCCCTTACTAGGACCCAAAGTAAATATTAGAAGTTGAAAACATTTTTTCCTTGTTTATACATGGGGAGGCATATACAGGTTTAGTCTTGACTTAGCTAGGATCACTATGATGAGCAGTGGCAACTGTTGCTTTAGTTGATGTGCTTATCTGAACACCCGCTGCTGGAGACAAACAGGAAGACCATAATCTTAATCACCTGCATAGTTGCACCCCCTGGCATTTGGTTGGCCACTGTGAAGCACTTGCACATGTTAGGCATGATATACAGAAGACCTGAGTTCATCCTGTCATCTTTCAAATCTTGCACTCACAAGAGGGCTTCTGATCTAGTAGACACTTTTGCTAACAGAAGAGGGAAAGATGCTTGGGGTGGTTTTTGTTTTGTTTTTCTTTATTTCCCCTTGTAGCCCTCTTCTACCCTGCTCTGGAGCATATGGGGGGGGGGGGCTGCATGGGGAGAAAAAATTGGCAAAAATTGCCTCACCCCTTATTCCATTACCAGAGGTATCCACTGAGTCAAAAGCCATTCCCTGACTACCAGTTGGACTGTACTACTGATATTTGGAAAATGAACCTCTCTATGTGTTTTCATGGAAAACTGAAACTCTTGAGAATACTATATTCCAAAAGGACTGGTTATATGAGTTTTATGTCTTCTTTGAACTGAACATAAACCTAATACATTTTGTTGATTCCTTAAACAAATTTATTAGTCTGCAGGGTTTATGTGACTGATTAAAGTATAGTATGTTCTCTACAGACATCTGCTGATGCGTATGTTGTTTCTTTGGTTTTTCTAGTGAATATTGTTTGTGGGAAACTATGCATATTCTTGCATTAGCAGATGCCCCTTTTTCCATCTTCTTTTTCTTGCATTTTAAAAAGTCACTTTTACATGTCTTCCTTTATAGTTGATCCTGATGGATATTCATGTTCTTGGAATTGTTCCATCATGTAAATGCATCACAAACTTTCAATGCTGTTAAAGCTTGTTGAAAGTTAATTTCACCCATGTCATTAAAAGGATGAGAGCTTTAAATTGCAAGAAACCACAACGAACTGTTTCCAAGAAACAACAACAACTTGGGTTTAACAGAATGAGTGTCTATTATAGTTACAGGACACTGTATTATTATGGGATCTTTCCATACATTATCAGTTCCTTATGTTCAGTGAAATAAGAGCCTCTACCAAGATAATAGCTATAGGGAAGCATTCAACATGACACTATTCTGATTGTTCTATCAGCACAAGCATTTATGCTTGCCAGGCAAAATGATGCCCCCCTCTTCTTTCCCTTCGTGTTTTTCTGGGGGTTCTTCTGATCCTCCAGAGCAGATTTGGGGGAGGCACAAGAGGTGCACAGAAGAGGAGAGGGGGGAAGCCCTACAGTGCTAGCAGGACCCCTTGCACTGGCTTCTGTGCAGGCCCCAATATTTCCTTCAGAGACCAAGGGCACCAACTAAGTTGACGCATGCATGAAATGAAGTCCTCTTGCACTATGAGATCCCCTCTGCTGCCTGTGCGTCCCCAAATCTGCTCTGGAGGGTTGGTGAAGAAGGGGAGAGTCTTGTTGCACAAGCAAATCTTGTTTCCCAGTGGCATGAGTGAGCTCACAGTGCCCAGAGCGGACACAAGTGTGCTGGAGGGCAGGGCACATAGGGTGGAGGAGCCTGTTGAGGCATCTCATCCCTGCCCACCCACACGGGGGAAGCCCTGCCAGCTGATGTGGCACTTGGTGAGTGCAAAGCAGATACCCCCCACACCAGTGCCCCCAGCATGGCCCTGCCTAGTGCTCCTCTCCACGAGTACTGGTTCCTCCAGTGCTGTGTGTGTGCGCACACCTGCTTTGGGCCCCCTCAAAAATCCATGCCCAGAGACACGGCCCCTCTGGCACACTAACACACACCACACACTGTGCCCTGGTTGTTCCCTGCGTACATACCCCCCTTCGCACTGCATTGAATTCCAGCTTTACTAAACTAAGGTTTGTATTCAACTAAGTCCTGTTCATTGAAATCAATAAACTTAAGTCATGCCCATGAACTTCAATAAGTCTACTCTAAATTGAGTTAGTGTTGAGTCCTGAGTAAGACTAGCATTGATGACTTCAAAACTGGATTATTGCAATGCACTGTGTGGGGTTTCCCTTGTGCTTGATCCAGAAGCTGCCATTAATGCAGAATACTGAAGCATGATTGCTGATGAGAGTGAGACTCTGTCTGAATATAATATCTAGGCTCAGACATCTGCTCTGATTGCCCATTTCCTACTTGGCCAAGTTCAAAATGTTACTATTTGTGTATAAATTGAGACCAGTTGACTTGTGTGATCACCTTACCCCATATGTATCCACTTAACCACATTGATCTGTGAAACTGCCACTATTACAGGTGCCATAGCACCTATAGTTTGGATTTCCCTGCCTATTGACATCTGATAGGGGCCTTTGCTGTATTTTTTCAGTGCCTGCTAAATACATATTTTGTTCAAGCAAGGCTATCCAGGCATGTAGAAGCTACATGTGTTTTATCACTTTTGGGCTACTATTGATTTTAATCATATTTAGAATGTTTTTACATACCAGTTTTAACTATTTTTGAGAATTTCAGTGTTTTATAGTTTTGTAAACTACTTAAAGGTTTTCTTACAATTGAGTGGTATATACATATTGTCAAATACCACCCTATATCAAAACAAAAGCAACAGCAAGCTCTATTGTATGGATTCGTAATTTTGATATGTAAGATAAATTTCTGTTGCAGTGCATCTGAGCAGCACACACACAGCTTTGGAAGAGATTAGTTCTAGTATGCAGAAAACTTTGATTTAGAAATTTAGTTCTGACGACGCAAGGGAGACAGACAATTTGGAAGAATTCTGAAGCCTTTTCCAAAAGAAAATAAACTGTTACTGAATAGCTGCAACCAAGCTGTGTCGTAGCTTAATTGATTTGTTGTATATAGAAATATCTAGTAATTAACTCCACTAAAATGTTTCATAATCTCAAAGCGTTATAGATTACTTGCATTAAATAGGGTTACACTTTCAATATGCCACCAAGTCAGTCCTGGACCATTAAAGTTCTGCTTCTCCAGTTTCCTAGTATGCAGGACCTATGGCTATATTATGACACTCTATATTGACTTTTATTATTAGCTATGGTAGAATTTAGTAATCTCTGAGAAAGGTTGACCCTTTGATGAATATTCTCTTATGTATAATTCTTGTCAAGGAGACTTTTAATACACACTTTATTAAACATGCAATCATAATTAAGTGTAGCTCTTTTGGTCATAGATATATCTATTCTTTTTTTAATGACATTTCTTTAAAAATTTCTCACTTAAAATATTAGATCACATTAGCTGCACTCATGTATAAAATTACTTGGCCTTCAGCTCTGTATTTTATACAGTGTTGCCTATAATTGGTATGTAACTGGATGGTCCACACTGCTTATTTATGAAACTCCCCATAGATAGTTTTCAGTGGACACATTTTTTTTAAACATATATATCTGCCTTTGTATCACAGCCATTTACTGTCACCTTCAGCTTCCCCTTTCCTGTGATTCTATCCATCTCTTTCTGGCTTCTTGCATGCGCTATGTTTGAAAAATGCTGAAACAAAATAATGAAGGAAGCCTTTCAGTTTGCTTGCGGAAGGCATAGCAGCAGTCAAATATATATCTGCCAAAACTATATCATTTCAATATACTTCAGTAACAATATCCTTCAGTTTCCAATGCGATTTTGTACAATGAAAAAATAAGTGTGAATGATCTGAGTATCCCCTGCAGTGATTTGTTGCCTCTCACAGAAGAAGGAGGAAAAAACTGTTTATAAAATTCCTGCAATAAGACTAGAACCAGAAATAAGCTTTTATATCAAAAGTTTGCATTTGTTTAAAGACAATATTATCATGGAGAAGAACAACTAATATTTTACAGCTTGCTCTTTTATTTGGCACTATTTCAAAATGCCTGTTGTGATAGAGGATGTTACTATTTAAAAAGTGGGTTATGTTACCCCAAAAGAAAAGAAGGCACAATATGCAAATAAATAATATCAACTAAAAGGTAAAGGTAAAGGGACCCCTGACCATTAGGTCCAGTTGTGGCCAACTCTGGGGTTGCGGCGCTCATCTCGCTTTACTGGCCGAGGGAGCCAGCGTACAATTTCCAGGTTATGCGACCAGCATGACTAAGCCGCTTCCGGCGAACCAGAGCAGCGCACAGAAACACCGTTTACCTTCCCGCCGGAGGGGTACCTATTTATCTACTTGCACTTTGACGTGCTTTCGAACTGCTAGGTTGACAGGAGCAGGGACCGAGCAACGGGAGCTCACCCTGTCGTGGGGATTTGAACCGCCGACCTTCTGATCGGCAAGTCCTAGGCTCAGTGGTTTAACCCACAGTGCCACGATATCAACTATTGTCAGGTAAAGACACGGGGGGGGCATCATGAATAAAGTTGATTTTTTAATTCAGTATTTTGTATACATCTTTTAAAAGTTTCTGGCTTGGAAAAAAAGCAATAAAATGTTGTTCACAGTCACAACTACCAAGAGCCTTCAGATTGAAAATAAAACATAAATGTACATCATGAAATCAGTTCTTATTTTCCTTTGCATTTTTTTCTGGTATCAGTTTATATTGTTGGAGAAGTTGAAAGTAAAATGAGTCCTTTTCAAAAAGGGGTCATGAAGTATATCTGAAATGAATCAAGATATTTCAGTATTGATTAGAAAGCCAGAATTCTAGAGTTGGAAGGGACCCCAAGGGTCATGTAGTTCAACCCCCTGTGATGCAGGACTCTCCAACCTCTGCTTAAAACCTGCAAGGAAGGAGAGTCCACCACCTCCCAAGGGAGTCCATTCCACTGTCCAACTGCTCTTACTGCCAGAAAGTTCTTTCTGATGTTTAGTCGGAATCTCCTTTCTTGTAACTTGAATCCATTGGTTCAGGTCCTACCCTTCAGAGCAGGAGAACCAAGCTTGCTTCATCAACCATGTGACAGCCCTTTGGATAGCTGAAGATGGCTATCATGTCTCCTCCTAGTCTAGAACCATTTGTCCCTATTGAAATTCATTTTGTTAGTGTTGGCTCGGTTCTCCAATCTGTTTAGGTCATCTTGAATCCTTATTCTGTCTTCAGGTCACTATGACTTTAGAAATACCTGACATGGTTGATATGAAAATAGTTGACTGGCTTCCACACTAGATTGAAAGCTGATATTTGACACATTTAAAATCCAGAGCATCTTGACAGTTTTATGTTGGTTTGATTGTTTTTAAGCCTGAAGATAAGACACCTTGCAATCAGTTTTTAGTAGGATTTTTAGTAGCATTTGGGAAATGTTTATTTTCTTCCAGAAGGCAGAATTCCTACGCATGTGCTTGTGCATATACACAGATGAAGTGGCTAGAAAATAACGTTTTCCATTTACTTTCTATTTCTTTATTCAAACTCGTACGCCTCTCATAACAAACTGCCACACCCCACGCCAATCTACATCAAGAAAAGCTTACTTGATGCTTTAGGTTTTCATCATTGCATGTTAAGTATCTGTTAAATATTCTTTGGTGTTGGGGTTGACGCCTAAAGCAGGGGATAGCATATATCTGTACAGTGTAAAGTGAGCTTATGAAAAGGTTTTGTTGAAAGGATATGTAGATATCCCAGCTTGGAGTTCTTCATTAACAGGGACAAATTGCAAGTAATGTTATTTGAGTGTTTTAAGAAGTTTTGTATTACAGGGCACCTCTACTTTTCTAAAAGCCTATGCAGAACTCCTTGCAGTTTGTCATCCTTTTTTCTGAGCTTTCTGTTTAATTCTTTCAGTCATCATGCAATGTAATCTTTGGCATGTTTACTTGGAACCATGTCTCAGTTTGATGGCAAATATTGCAGCTTTAATAGCTTAATTAAGAAATGACCCCTTGCAAGTTTCACTAGAGGGGGTAGCTCATTAATAAACAATATTTCTATTTTATAGTAATTGGTTATTGTAGAGTTCAGGTCTATCCAAACATTTTTATTGTTTATCTAATGTCAGTAACAGATCCAGATATCTATCTTAGGCATCCCCAAGAATTTAGACATGCCTAGTGGAACTTTTTTTTCTTTGAACAACAGGCCATCATGACACATCATGAACTGTTTGTGCACATTTCCTATGTGAAAAAAGCAAAGGGAGCAGTTGTTTAAGGCATAAGCTCCCACCCTCCAATATTCCTCATATGAAAATAGGAATGTTTCTCACACACCCCAACTGATCCTCCTCGACTCCCCATTTTTTGTTCCAGCCCCCATAGAGCATTTCCTAACAGAAGAATGGTGAGTGCCGCCACTACTACCCAATGCGATACACACTCTCCACTGTCCCTTAATCCCGTTTCCCCCCCTTATTTTCTTATTTGGTAGATTTAAAAAGAGAAAAACACACATCAATAAATACATTTCAGAATTGTCTTATTCTCTCTGGGCCTTTGAGTAAATAGGAGACTTGCCAGCAGCAATACCAATGGAGAAGCGACCAAAGCTGTATCCATGACTGGTCCAAGGTCCAGCTCCACAACAAAGGGTCAGGCAAGAGGAGAGGTCAGGGTTTCCATCTGGTGTTTAAGGCACCACCTTCCCCTTGGACTTGGGACCCATTCAGCTTCAGTGATGGAGGCTGAACTCACCCTGAGTATAGATGGCCCCTCCTCTGCTTTATCACAGGATCCCAGCCAGCGTGGTATAGTGGTTAAGAGCGGTGGACTCGTAATCTGGTGAACTGGGTTCACTTCCCTGCTCCTCCACATGCAGCTGCTGGGTGACCTTGGCTAGTCACACTTCTATGAAGTCTCTTAGCCTCACTCACCTCACAGAGTGTCTGTTATGGGGGAGGAAGGGAAAGGAGATTGTTAGCAGCTTTGAGACTCCTTAAGGGAAGTGAAAGGCGGGATATCAAGTCCAAACTCTTCTTCTTTTCACCTCCAGATAGAGGTACAAGCCTGGGCCCTTCTGGGCCTATCCTGACGAGGACTTTCCTGTCTGGGACATTATTTTATTATTGTTGTTTTTTTATTTATTAAATTTGTATACCACCCTTTACCCAAAGATCACATGGCGGTTCACGACATATAAATACAAAATGAGAATGCAAAATACATAATAAAAGCAAACATATTTAAAAGCCTGTTGAATATTAATCAGCCCAAAGCCTGGTTATAGAGAAATAGTTTTGCGTGGCACCTAAAAATACGTAATGAAGGTGCCAGGCGAGCCTCCCTAGGGAGAGCATTCCACATACGGGGAGGCACCGCAGAAAAGGCCCATTCTTGTATTGCCACCTTCTAGACCTCTCATGGAGGAGGCACACAAAGAAGGGCCTCAAATGAAGATCACAGGATCCAGGCTGGTTCATATGGCGAGAGGTGGTCCTTGAGATCTTGCAGACCTTGACATGACACCCTCCTCTGATGAGGACTTCCCTGGCTGAGACGTAACACAAATCCAGGGGTACAATTCTTCTTGCCTCACAGGACACCACTAGGGGTGGGAAAGAAATTTGATTTTGTTTCAGTTTCAACAAGAATCTACCTAATCTACACTTTCCAAAATAAGACACAAACTGAAACACAGCTGTCCTTTGAAACTCGCATATACTAGGGAAAGATGTGTATAAAGATGTGTTGTGATACCTACAATTTGAAACTGCCTATTGATATCAGGCAGGTGCCTTCACTGTTACTCCTTTCGGCCACTGCTAAAAACATTTTTCTGTAGACAAGCCTACCCAGATATTTAGAAAGTTGATGCGAGTTTTAATCTGTTTTTAGTTGATTGTTATTTTAACTTTTTGGAAGCCTTTAATTATTGTTGTTAATTCTTCTTATTGACAATGTTATTGTTTTATCTTTTTTGTGAACCGCTTTGAGATTTTTTACAATCAAGCACTGTATAAATTTTATGAGGTAAAATAAAAAATTATATATTGGTAAGAATAGCACACAAAAATAGATTATAATTTGCTTGCAAAAATCTGTACATTAGTCAAAACTACAAACAAAAGTGTCTTGAGACATAAATCAACACTAAAAGTCTGATAAATTTTTCATGAGGATTTTATGAAAAAAAATCGCGAACTGATGTGGAAATGTGAATTGAATTTCAAACTGAGAAATTGAGCAGTTAATCCATTCCTAGACACCACACTTTAGACATAGTTACTGCACAGTATGTAAGTTAAGAATGAAAAATATCCCCCCAAGTGCATACAATTAAAATGGGCAGCCTTACTTTTTTGTTTTCATTTCCATCTTAACTTAGATATTTACTACTTTTTGGGAAAGGTGTGTATATAAAATATTGGTCAGGACTTTGTTGGTGATCTGGTGGAATATCCAGTCTTAGACCAGTGAATTGGACTAGGGTGATTCATTTATTCTTTCCAATGCTGTGAAAAGCCGATGTCCCTATGCATTCTAAATTCAAATGTTGCTTGGCATTTTCAGAAGAACATAAAAATAGACTATAATTGTATATTTATTTTAGCTTCCTGGGCAATGGGAAATTATACTATATTGCTAATCATGTCAACTTATTATGGAAGTATTCTCTTAACTCCCATCATGTGCACATTTAAGTCAAACTTCTTAATACCTGAGCTCTACTACCTTTCTCCAAACTCAGCAACAATAACTGCCAAACTTGTAAAATAATAAACAAGCACTCTTAACTTTATCAATGTAATCTCGCAATGCTGTACTTAATACAATATTCAATTTATACTCCATTTTGCAACCCAAGTTATTAGACACCCTCTCCACCTACATCATATAACTACCCTTACCTTTGCTCATTTCATGTAGCAGGATTTTTGTAGATCTAGCTACCCTCAGCCCAGAAATCAGTTTCCTGATTTCTCCAGTCTATGGCATCCCTTAATTCTGCTGTATTGTAGACTTACATTTGTATGCTCTTGTTTCTTTTCCCTATTCCGATCCTTCTTCGGATTAATGAGGTATTAATTTTATGCCTGCTTTTATTTAAGATGAGTCAACCACTGACTACGACCAGATAACACCTGTTAACTGTTAATATAATTTGGGAAAAACAGATGCAATCTCTCTGACACTGTTTCAATCTAAAATTAATTGTTAAATAGATCTATATTAGATACCTATTATTTCTTACTGGATTTGGGAGCATCTATCTTAATATACAATTATTGTTGGTGATTTTTCTTTCTTTTTACCAAAATGGCAAGAGAACTTACCGGTACTTCTTTAAAATAAATATTAGATAAAGTTTTTGAGCATGGATCCATTTTTCATATCACCAATATCTATTAAAACTTCTTCTTCCCTGATAGATAGTTCAGACTTAACTATATCTAGATGAAATCAGGGGACACACACTTTTTATATGGGACCAAAACAAGAATTCATGATGTATGGCTGCACATGGAAGCAAGGAGAAATATGGTTTACTATTTTCTTTCCCTAGCTGCTTGAGAAATAAAATAGGCCTCACTTCCATGAACATGATTGATATAGGAGGAAAGTGGGACATATATATCTGTCAGTCTCCTAGAGTTGTGACAAAAGGAGAAAATGTATGTCGGCCTCTCCTGTTCAAGAAGATAGAGTAATGCACAGTACTATACGCCTCCAATAAATTATCTTCTTTTTAGGAAAGGGAGGCCACTATAGTCTAAAAAGGGAGATGCCGTATTTTTCCGTGTACAACATGCCCCCGTGTATAAGACGCCCCCTATTTTTGGGGACTCAAAATTAAGAAAATGCAGTATGCACTATCTGTGTATAAAATGGCCCCTTATTTTAAACCTCAAAAATATAGGAAATATAGCCTTATAAATGGAAAATACAGTAATTGTGTAGCATGCATTAATTCAATTTTAGTTTCTAAACCAGAGGTGGGGAAATGGATCAAGCCAGAGGGCTGAATCCAGAAGGGGTGAATCTTCCCTAGGCCACTTTGACAGGTGACCCATCAAGCAGGTGTTTGTTAACTTGCATGGTTTTAGAAACTGCATTAATTTGCATTAATTTGTTTGACTGTTTTCACTTTCTGAAATCTTTTTTACATGGTGCTTACAATCACTCTTACTTTATTAGTAGGAAAGCACTGGCCTGTCCCTGAAAATGTGTAGAAATAGATCATTCTAGCTGCTTCACCAACATATTAAGTTGCCAGAAGCGTATTACATCAATATTCTGGAATCTACAATGTTCCGGCCCATTCTAATGTGATGT
The DNA here is from genome assembly GCF_965153285.1 of Podarcis tiliguerta. Lineage (NCBI taxonomy): Eukaryota > Metazoa > Chordata > Lepidosauria > Squamata > Lacertidae > Podarcis > Podarcis tiliguerta. The sequence goes on from NC_139534.1 coordinate 87,398,002, forward strand.
GTTTGGCCTATAAAGTACTTTTAAGATTAAAAAAAAACAACCCAGAAGTTTGAACTTCTATGTTTGCTTTATTGGTATTTTGCTGGATCCTGAGTTGATATTCCTGCTGAAAAACAATCAGTATTCCTGTCACAGCACTTCTTCCATCAACGTATTATGTGTGGGTGATTACTTTGGAGCAATGTGATTTAGCACTAAAATGAAATTAGCCTCAATCCTGTAGTACTAGCTTGGTAAGCATACTAATATAATGAAGGAAAGGTGTAGTCCTGCTTCAAGCAAAGTCTTTAAGGGGGCAATTAATGCCTTTTTAAAATCAGATCAATAATGTTTTTTAAGTACAACTTATCCCATATCCGTGCCATTATACCTCAGTGATGTGTTGAGGGTTTTATTTTTTAAAAAATAAAAACCTTTCTGATATATTTTCAAGGGAATTTTTAAGGCAGAATAGCTACATCAAGTAATATGGTTAATGTTAAAAATACATGCAGGTCAATACCTAGCTGTATGCCTGCAAGTTGTCAGTAGGAGGGCAGATTCTTCTGAATTATAGGTTTTATTCAGCTAATCAACTATGAACGGCAAAAAAGGGGGAGACATTATGAGGGTCATACAATTCTGTAAGATTTCATGGATGTCTCTAACGGTGCTCTTCCGCAAGAGTCCTTCCATTTGCAGATGAGTCTTTGATTTAGCAGAGGCATACAGTAATAGAAGAGGAGATACTGTATTGGCCTGAATATAAGACGCACCCACAAATAAGCCACACTTTTAAAATTCGAGGCTTATTTGCGGGTGTGGCCCACCTCCCGGCTCTACCGCCTCCAGGCACTACCTCCCCAAGCCAGTGTCAGGGGAGGCTTGGGAGCAGCAGGTGGACTGTGCACCATTGTCCCACGCTCCCGGGCTGCTTCAGGGGGGGGGGGGAGCCACGCTGCTTTGCTGGCGGCCTCCCCCCATTCTCCCTTCCTTACGGCAGCTCGGGGGAGGCTTGGGAGACACGGTTGGGACGGGTACCATTGTCCCGCACCCCCAACGGCCCTCGTGGGCAGCTGTTTCAGCAGCGATACCGTAAGGTCGCGAATATAAGCCGCACTTTAACTTTTCACAATCGGAATTTGGGGGGGGGGGGAGTATGGCTTATATCCGGGCCAATTGCTCCTGCAGCCTCCTGTGCCTCTCCCATGCTGTTAGGAAGGCTCCCCCAAGCCTCTGCACCACATTTTCAGGGGGCTGCAAGGAAAAAGAGCAAGCAACAAAAGTTGCCTCCCCTCCTTTTCCCCTCCTGTGGATCCCCTGGATCAAAAGCCTTTCTGTGAATGCAAGGACACAACTGGATTCAATCCTCAGTGATTAAGGGATCCTGACCATGGTACACACACAAAAGACATTTATGAAAGAGATGGGACCGAAGTGAATGTTCATTTTAAGAGATGAAAGGTTTCTAAAGAAAAATCATATGGGGGACTACTTATATCTTTTAATATTGAATTGACATAGTACACTCAGTCAGTTATTATCCATCTCTGAAGATACAAAAAAATGTATTATACTGCAGTTCACAAAACTAATCTTTGTTATTACAAGTAACTTGCTCCATGTTTGATATATTATTATATGCCTCAGGTATTTTCGTATGTCTCCAAACTTACAAATTACTTTGGACATGACAAAAACAATGTCAAGTGATTTTTGGAAAGTAGGCAAGAGATGTCTGTAGAAATTCCTTCAAAATTTTACAAAACAACAACTTGCCAGCTGAATAAGGAACACCTTCTGCTGGTGGCCCTGTGTCAGTAACATCCAAAGCCTCATAGATTGTATTTGTCAGAGACATAATCCCAAATATCAACATTGGATGAAGCTTGAATGTTGCTAAAATAATAGATACCAGTTGTATTCAAATGAAGCATTTAAACAAAAGAAAACAGTAATTAAGATCTTATATTTCACGGATAAATTTTAGGATGTTTAGTTCTGTGCTCAATGAAAACGTCAGCAGAAGAACTTCGTACCTATATGAAAATATAGCTCTTTTGCCACCAACTTTAATATTGTATGAAGGGCAATAAGAGCTCTGCATTTATGCAAAGCCACAACCTGTGGTATATTATACGAATTATATTTTGTGTGCAGACTTAAATATGCATAAATTTAAAAGAAAATTCTCACTTCATAGTTGCTGCTGTGCTTTGCTTCTCTTGCTTCCTTCATTATAGCTTAGATAATCCATTACCCTTTCCTATATCTTAGTCAACACTGTGTGTATATGTCTACTAATTTGCTTTTCTGCTGGTGGTTCCACATACTGCATGTCTCTATGAAGATGAATTATAAGCTTTCCCATAAATTGTATAGATTATGGGTTAGCTTTCCACTATTCCTCTTGAACAAAATCACTATTCTCTGTCAGTGGCAAAAATTTGTTTTGATGTCAGTGTCCTCTGTACTGTATTAAATGTGAGTTGAAATGTTCTTCATAAGAGTTAGCTTATCATGTTGGCTTCGAAACTCTTCATCATTGTATAGCAATTCATTTTACCTTGACTCTTGGCTTTTAATTGTACCTGCCCTGTGCTAATCTTGTTATGATCTATAAAAGGTAAGTAATTTCTTGAATCTTTCCTAAAGATTATAGTCACATGTTCAAGGTTTCTCTCTGCTTTCTTCTTCAACTGTGGTTTTGGTTTGATGCGGTTGGTTATGTTTTTATTTAATTTTTCATGTTTAGCATGGATTTTTCATATAATTTCTTTTGTAGCATTAATCCCTGAGGCACTTTAATGTTACAATAAAAAATGAGATGGATTTTAAAAACATTTATTGCTGTCAAATGTTTCATGACTTTGATCTATCATAGTTGGTAGCTATGTTAGCAAGTATGTTTTAACCATTCTCTGTCTGCTTTAAGTGTTTTATTTCACTTGTGGCTTAATGCTCATTTTTGTGGAAGAAGTGCTCCTCAGTGTTTAAAACACAAATATAACAAGAGTGCACTAATTTAACTTCAAAACAGTGAAAGCAGGCTAAACATATCCAGGCTAAACATACTCAGCTCCCTCAACCATTCCTCATATGGCTTGGTTTTCAGACCCTTGATAACCTTGGTTGCCCTCCTCTGCACACGTTCTAGCTTATCAATATCCTTCTTGAATTGTGATGCCTAGAATTAGTTACAGTACTCCAGATAGGGTCTGACCAAGGCAGAATAGAGTGGCACCATTACTTCCCTTGATAGGGGCACTGTACTTCTGTTGATGCTGCCTAGAACAATATTAGGTTTTTTTGCTGCAGCATCACAATAAAGACTCATGTTAAGCTGATGGTCTACTAAGACCCCCTAGATCCTTTTCACATGTACTACTGGCAACCCCTCTCATGTATTAATGCAGCTGGTTATTCCTGTCTAAGTGAAATTCATGTTGTTAGTTTGGGCCCAGCTCTCCAATCTGTTGATGTCATCTTGAAGCCCAATTCAGCCTTCTGTGGAATAGGATACCCCTCCCAGTTTGGTGTCATCTGCCAATTTGATGAGCATCCCCTCAACACCTTCATCCAAGTCATTTATAAAGATGTTGGACTGCAATGGGTCCAGGACAAAACCCTGCCGCACTGTACTTGTCACTTTTTTCCAAGATGATGAGGAACCATGAGTGAGCACTCTTTGGGTTCAGTCACTCAACCAGCTACAAATCCAACTAACAGTTAACCTCAGCCACCCCAGATTCTCCAGAAGAATCTCATCTCAAAAGCCTTACTGAAATCAAGATGCACTACCTCCACAACATTTCCCTGATCCACCAAGCTTGTAAGAAAAGAAGAAGAAAAATGAGATTCAGTTGGCATGACTTGTTTTTGAGAAACCCATGCTGGGTCTTAGTAATCACAGCATCATTTTCTAAGTGCTCAGAGTGGCTGTTTAATTACATGTTCCAGGACCTCTGTAGTCAACAGTGCTTAATCCCAAGTAAATGTGCATAGAACTGCAGCCTAGATATCCTGCAGTGTCGCAAAATAAAGAATTTCAGTCTACATATGTCTGCACACTGATGTTTACACAAGCATGGAAAGTAACAGTATCAGTTAAATCTGTCCACATAATCACTTCCTTTCAAACATTACCAGAATGATATGGGAAGCAGCCATACCAGTTCACAGTTTGCATAACACCAGAACCAAGTCTCACAGTAGCTTTGGATGGTTTGGATAAGCAAGTGGGGCATGAAATTCATTATTTTCTTTCTTTCTGTTCCTGTGCTTCCCCTGAAGCTTCTAAAATAGAACTTTTGCTGCTTACCTTGCAGTAAGATACACAACCTTTCCCTCCTTCAGGAGGATAAAGGTACAGATACAGAAGTTCTATTTCATACTATGCACAGAAGTACAGAGGAACAGTACAAGGCACATGTTCTTCCTGTTCCCCTAAGTCCTGTAGCCGTTCTTAATTAAGGCACACGTGTATTGGAACAACGTGGTCTCTTTTGGCATTTAAAACCATTTTGAATGAGCCCATTTGAAATCCTGAGGCCTCCAAAACAGCCCACAGATTTGTCATTTAAGTAATTTGTATTTGCAAAAGAAAATTCCTCTCAGAGACTGCTTTTAAAACCAGCTACCTATTTTTGCCACCTCCTTTTCAACATGGCTAGAGTGTTAGTCTGAGAGCCTTTTTAATATTAGATGAGTCAACCTACAAGTCTCAGCTGCTTTGCTCATTATAAATTTCTTGTTTTTGTCCATGCACTAGCTCCACTATAAATTGGAAGGGCTTAAAGATGAACTCAGGAGGAATAGAGGCTACGACTCGAGAGTAACTATTACTGCTCAAAGGAGCTATTTTCCATTCGCAAACTTAGCTTTGCGCTATGGTTTTGGGCTCCTTCTGTTTTTACACTTTGTTGCAGATTCTCTTGACTTCCATTTTTACTACTTCAGTATTGTCTTTATCATCTGCCCTCTTATCTGTGCCCTATGGATCATTTTTATATTTCCATACATCATTTTCTAGATTGTCTTGTGTTTGTATTTTGTTCTTGTACCTTCTCTCCTTTTAGGTCTGTGTGTTTTAATTATGTTATTTGCATCTTGCCCATTTGTTTTTCCACCAGTTAGAAACAGCACCATTTTTTGCATACCACATATTTGGAATCCGAACCCAACACACACACACACACAGTGCACACATGTACCATTTTACCTCTTTGGTCCAGAATTGTTTTATGATAGATCCAATATAACAACTTCCTCCGTTATTAGAATTTATATTACTTTGATTCCAATAACCTGGGACGGGAGACCAACAGTGGGCCAAAATGTGGCATCATTATTTTATTTAAAATATAATTGTAATGTTTGGTGGAGACGGGTGGGTTTCTTTTGTTTTTGTTACTTTAAAACATAACATTTTTTTTCAGGGAAGGACAACCATAAGCCACTATAAGTTGCAACATTATTGTCATAATGTATTCCATTGTAATAAATAGAGTTGTGATAAATGATGTAGACCTCCAACTCATTGTGTAGATATATGTGTTTGGGGCAAGCTGCTGTGGAACAGAAGAAAGAGGTTTATAATTTAATTAAATTTACATTATTAATTAATTCAGATGTCCATTTACTCAAAAAGAATTGCAGGAACAATTATACAGTCCTCCTGCTTTTTCCTCTTAGTAATCTAAATATCAAATGTGCTTCATTTACAGGTCAATCTACAAATGCAATCTGGAATCTGAATTTTAAGATGTTCTTTTTCCTTTCTTCCTCCTTCAGAAGTTCCAAATATTTTTGAAGACCCATTGAGTCTTTAGAAGAACATAAGAAAGTTCTACTCCCAGGTTCCGAGATCAATATGTGCACCAATGCCTGCACAGATCTCTTATATGTGTGAATTCTAGGGTGGTTACTTCTCTGTGTGCACCAACAAATTCACATATCCTTTGACACTCTCCATTCAAATGAGGCAGGTGGTGTGTCTTATGTTTGTAAATATTTTATTTTTTGGCCCTGGAAGGGAAATCCAGTAAGTATGTCATTGTTCACACAGTACTTCAATCTAACTTACATTCTTTCCCTCCTTGATGCATTACTGAACATTTAACAAGAATACAAATATTTGTCCTGTCCTGTCATTCACAGATTTAAGGAAATTACATCTGTAATAGTTGAGATTATAAATATTGTTGAGATTACTAGTATATCATAAACAATTTCATTAGAACTGTGCAAAAGGAATGCTTTCAAATGGTGATCCAAATGTTTTTTAGTGTTTGCTAAAATATATCCATGCACTGGTATCCATGCATTATCTGCTCACTCCCAAAGCATTGGTCTTCTGAGCATCTATTCCAAATATTTCTAGAGCACTTGTGTAGATTCAACAGTGTGTGGGGGCCAGTTTAGATATAACACCAAACCATGGTTTAAGCATGAGCTGTGGGAAGCCTTGGGCTTGCATACTTCTCCATCACACTTGTCCTCTGACACTCCAGAAGAGGAGATCTGCTTTCACATTATTCCCCTCTATTTCCAAACTCAGTATTGTAATCTATTAATTCATCCTGATTTGTTTGAACCATAGTTAAAATTAACCAGAGTTCTCAGTGTTATGGTAATGGTGTTCCGGTTAGCTTAGAAGTGCAAAGGAGAGGGGAAGGGTGTACAAGCCTGAGGCTTGGAGCGGTTTGTACACGTTTTGCTAAACTATGATTTAGCAATATATCCAGTAAATGAATAGCAGTATATCTAGTAAATGAAAGATCAAAACAAGGTCCTTGTTTCATATAGATTCTATATACAGTACTGTAATACATTCTGCCTAGTTGTCCAAAAAGTCCCTAATGGCAAATCATATTATAGACTAAGTAGGAGCTGGCATTTTTAATGTAAAACAATACCACCAAAGCAGATGAATAATGCAGTTGTACCTTGGAAGTTGAACGGAATCCATTCCGGAATCCGTTTGACTTCCAAAATGTTCGGAAACCAAAGCACAGCTAATGATTGGCTGCAGGAAGCTCCAGCAGCCAATTGGAAGCCGCAGAAGCCCCATCGGACGTTCGGCTTCCAAATATAGTTTGCAAACCAGAACAGTCACTTCCAGGGTTGGGGTGTTCGGGAGCCAAAACGTTCAACTTGCAGGGTGTTCGGGATCCAAGGTACAACAGAAGTATCTCTTCAAAGTAGTTTTAAACACCTCAGTATTATTCATATTCTTAGGAAAAATAATTGATACACTTGTGAAATTAAGTTGTAAAAAGTTACCAAAACCCAACAATTTCTTCTCATATTATCTTATTTTTATATCCTAGATAATTGATTAAAATAAGCTTCAAGTATTTTCAATAATATGTTAATATTTTTGTACTACCAGATTTACTCAAACGTAATGCACACTTTTTTGGCCAAATTACGTCCTGAAAATTAGGGTGCGCATTAGATTATATTTGATTGCAAGCTTGAAAAACACTGCTGACATAGCAAATTTTTTGTTTCAAGGTTTTGAAAACAGGTGCGCATTAGATTCACATAAATACTGTGTGATTTGGAGTAAAATGCAAGAATTGGAACTAGTCACCTTTCTATCACGATTTGTAATGAAGCTTGAATTTAAATCTGTCGTTAAAGTTAAATATACATCTTGAAATATTATTCTTACTTATTTAACCAAAGTTTGTTCTATTATAGGTTGGTTTATTTTTAATGCCTATGTATGATTAAGACTGTCAACCAATAATTGTATTAAGTATGTATCATGTAACAGATATAAATGGTAAAGTGCAAAAAAGAGAGTAAAGCCTCTATCTCCAGGTCCCAGGAGCTTGCCCATTAAATTTCTATGGTGACTTGTGCCTGTTTGTTCTGCCTCACCAGTTCTGTGCTTGTCTCTACAGGTCCAATCCAGGTGCAGCAGTAAGGAGAATATCCTCAGAGCCAGTAAGTATTGTATACTTGAATATTTATTAGTAAATGGCAATTCATAGTGTAAGCTGCGCATATTCTAAGATTTTTTGCAATCACAATGAGAGTAGATAATATAATGCGGAACTGAGATACCCAAATTTATTTTAAAGCAACTTTTAGGCCTTCTGTGGCTGCAGAATATGCATGGGTTATGCCTGTGGTTAAATAACATTTCCAGTGGTCAGAACTGGAAGGGAAGGGACATCACAGAAATGTTTCACTGCCAGATTTACTGTGGAAAATATAGTATAGCTGAACAAAAATAAACATTATACAAATACAGAAAAAATAAACATTATTTTCCATCTTACTGTAGGTTTTATTTCATTTTTTAAAATATTTCTTAGTTTTACGGTTTATTATCGGTTATATTTTGAATTAGATGTGGGGCCACCAAAATCTTTTAGGTGCTTAGGGCATCTAAAGGTCTTAATCCAGCCCTGCCAGCGGTCACGAATAGACACATTCCCTGAACACTTTAAAAGTCTTACTATGACTAGTATAAGCAAAACCCCTTGGCCCATAAGACCCTCCCCCTTCCTCCCCACACATGCTCGCTAAATCTGTTCTGCTTCAGCCCTCTAGAGCAGATTTACAGGGAGAGGAACAGGGGACGTCCCATTGCACTAGTGGGCCTTATTCCATGTGCAGAGAGTTAGTTTAATACCGCCCAAAATGTCAGGGTCCTATTAACATCATTGGGACATAATGGTAAATGTCCCACTTTATTGTTACTTAAACAAGCCTTAACTACTACCGTACCCATCCTCCTCTGGCCATAGGGAGATGAGAAGTTTTCGCATCTGTTTTCAGTTAAGCACAAGTTGCTGTTATGCCTAAACCTGGACTGTGGTTAATCTTAACTATGCTTTATTGAAACAAGTCAGGTTCATAAACCATAATTGGAAGTTGGCTTGTTTCAGAAACGGTTTTTAAGACCAGCCACTATTTATTCAGACATAATGCTAAACTGTGTGGTTAACAACAAATCAAAGTGAAAGTTTCCAATCTCCTAATAGCCTAGTTGAAGAGTGGGGGAGGGAGTTGACAGGCCCAAGACTTCTTCATTTAATAATAAACCATAATTTATTATTACATCGAGATCGAGCTATTATCTTTCACCAACCTAGAAATTGAGAATGTGAGGAAAGACCATGGGCAGAGCAGTCTTAAGGCTGCAGCCCTTCTTTCCATTTCTCTGCCTGGTCACAACTGTGTTCCAGCTAAGCACAGACAGTGATGGAAGTACGCTCCTTGCTTGACCATACAGTAACATGGGCAAATGTGTATCCAGAAATATCACTATGAAGGGATCTTTGCAGATAAATGCAAAACAGTGTGCGCATGCTCACTCATGTGTGTACATCTAAAAATGTTTTGGGAGGGTATTTTGAAAAATATTTTATTGCACTTTTTCAGTTAATCCCAAGAAAGGAGAAGGGGGGCGGGCTATATAAACAACAATTAGGCATTGCTTTCCACCCATTTATTGAGCAGAGTAATTCCTTTGGAGGAGTGGGCAAAGGGTTGTATTCAATGTAGTACTAAGTAGCTGTATCTGCACCCAGAATGACTTCCACTTGGACAACAGCACTTTCCACCCTCTCCTTCCTTCCACCCCTAAACCTGTTCTGGGGTTTCCCCATTCCTCTTCAGCATACATACTGCTTTGAAGAATATAATGAGTTACTTTAGAAGTTAACTTAAATCTGTTAGTATATGCAGCATGGAATCCCATGAGGCTGAAGAAACTCATCCTTGTAACCGATGTTCCCCTTGACAACAACTATACAGTATAAAAAATTACACAGTGTTTTAAAATAAAATCTGAAGCTGTCTCTTCCTGTTGATCTTCCTGATTTTTTCCTTTCCGACTTTTCAGTCTCTTGAGGTTGTTTAATAATAAATCACTCCTTGAAAGGTGGCAAATTACAGAAATCAGATTTTATTTGGAGACTTAATTTCCATGAGTGTTTTCAACTATGCACAGAGGGAAAACCAAATAAATGCAGGCTTTGGTCTTCTTATAACATTTTATTTTTTCTTCTTTTAATTAAAAACAGAATAAAATTGCAAGATAATAAAATAATAATTATAGAAAGCTTAAAAAAAGAATGAGTGACTTAAAATATATTCTATGGTGGAATACAAAGTTCATATTTGTAACAAACATACAAATATTCATGAATGTTGCCAATTAAACTCCTATTTACTGGGAATGTGCCAACCACAAGATTGTTTGGTCAAGCAGAAGCAAAGTTGGTGGCATGTATTTTATGAGTCAGTTTATCGTGACTTTTTTAAACCATGGATCCGTAGAATGACAAGATTTATCCTTCCACCCTTGAGAGATCACTAGATGAGCGGCAACCAACAGTTACAAAATTAATTGTTGAGAATCAAGGTCAACATTGGAACTATCAAAATTTGATAAGAGGCATAGCTTAGTGTCTAAGATGACTTGTTTGGCGGCAATAATACCAATCTCCATTACAACTGCCTTCCAGAACTTGTGTACATAGTTACATCCCCACCACATATGCCAATATGTTCCTCATACCTTACAATCCCACCAGCATAGGAGGGAACCAGATCTTGCAATATGAGCTAGTTGAACCAGGGTTAAAAACCAACAGGGGACCACCTTTAAAAAATTATCTCTAATGTTAGCAGACACAGACCTAAAAGGACGGGTGGACCAGATCTTAATCCACTGAGAATCATTCAGAATCATCTCCCATATTAATTTAAAAGTAGTAAGTGAAGAGAACTGGGATTGTATCAGTAGGGAATATATCACAGAGACGCTGCCTTCCTTGGCACTTGCTGCAGCTAGATGCTCATAAGCTTTCAGGGCTCTTCTTTTATTCTTCAAGTAAATATTTTGCAACCATGATAGTAGTTTTGAATTTCATGAGAAATAATTTTAATATCGTGATTGATCCTTTTGTTGCATTTAGTGAAAGTAATGTCCACAAATCAGCATCCATTGAAGGGTGTTTGCCATTACTCTGAAGTATGCTAAACTTAATCTCACATAAAGGCTGTTTTGTCCTTGTGTTATTAACACAATCAATAAACCTGAACCTGAAGCAAGATGCCAGCTTGAGTAACAGAAAACCTTAGAAAATTAGAGCCTTTTTCCTCTAACCTTAATTAAGTCTCCAACAATTGACATGATTTGCCACAGAAATATTGCTTAAGTCATAGGAAGAGCTGAATAAAAAGCCAATCATAACAAGCACTATCATAAAAATGAAATAATGACAAGATAGTGTTAATTGCATGTTTAGAGAAACATGACATAGTATTGATTCAAAATGACTCTCCCAAATTAACAACAATTTTGCTTCCAAGAGTTTCTGATTTTCTAGATAATAAAGTGACTTAGTGTAATTTGTCTTTGAGATGGAAATGCTTATTTAATGTCACCTGCATATTAGCACTTCAGAATATGGCATTTCATTGTATGTGAGCATGGGAGGGTTCTTGGAGATATCTGCCTCAGTTCTGTAAAATAACTTTTAGGAGATAAGCAATGTAGGTGTTCTAACTCATTTGCCTCTTAAACACACTTTGGTGGTCAATAAAACGTCTAATGGATTCTTCAATAGAATAGTCACTTTAACACTGTTTAACATTACCAGTTCTGCTGATTACATGCTGTATTCCCAGTTGTGTCTGGGTTGTTGTTTTTTAGTGTGGTACTTTATAAATCAACAGATCTAAACTGATGTGCACCTTTAAATGACGTTTTCATTTCACAACCGGATGTAGTCAAGAATTTATTCCTATTCAAATGTTACTCATGCTTAGGACATAAGTGTAGAGTGAGGAGCAGGGCCACGCTTTTAGCCCTACCCTCACATTGATTTCCCCACCCCCAACAGCCCATGTGGTACAGAGCTTTGTAAAATGGAAGCTCAACACATGAACTCCTGCTCACAGGTTAGGGACTCATAGTGATTGGGGCACAATCACAATTAAGTTTCCCAATCTTGCGGAGCCCCTACTCATGAACAGGAGATTGCATGTTGGGCTTTCTTTTCATACAACCATGTACAACCTGGCAGTTGTTGGGAAAGATGGAGCCCGGAGTGCACATTTAGGCCCTATGTGAGAGTACTGTGTGCTGTACAGTTGTACCTTGGAAGTCGAACGGAATCTGTTTCAGAAGTCTGTTAGACTTCCAAAATGTTTGGAATCCAAAGCGCGGCTTCCGATTGACTGCAGTAAGCTCCAGCAGCCAATCAGAAGCCACGGAAGCCACATTGGACGTTCGGGTTCCAAAGAACGTTCGCAAACCAGAACACTCACTTCCGGGTTTGCGGCATTCAGGAGCCAAAACGTCCGAGTACCAAGGCATTCGGGATCCAAGGTACGACTGTATTGTTGGCAAGCAACTGTTAAGGGGCAGTGAAATGTTTATATCACAGTGTTATCTTCCTGAGAAAATACCATGTTTCTTTCCCCCCTAACATACATATTCATCTTCTGCAGGTCATAGTGCTGTAGACATTACAAAGGTGGCAAGAAGACACCGTATGTCTCCATTTCCATTAACATCTATGGACAAAGCCTTCATCACAGTGCTGGAGATGACCCCAGTGCTTGGAACAGAAATAATAAATTATCGAGGTATTTCATATAACCTCAAACATCCAGAAAGTAAGGAAGGGGAGCATTGTTGAATTTTTATTTACTTGCTTTTTGTGTAGTGCATAGCTCTTTAGGGTTCGGCACATTTTATATACAAGAGCCAAGTTCTCACATCACACTAATCCATTGGTGACATAATCCAAGGTTGATAAACCAACGAAACAAATCATGGCTTTTGTGTGTGATTTCTTCATGGTTAATAAATAATGTTTAAGCTACAGGACAGGGTTTAGACAATCTAGTAAACCGTGGTCTAATAAATCATGGCTTAGTTGCATTACATGCAAAGCAGACCCCCATCTTGGTAATCTTTACATCAATTATTTAGTTGGAGTGGATGTGTTACTATCCCTGTATTGGATATGAGGGGGCTGAATTTGAGAGAATGGTTTGCCTACAGCTTAGAATTGTAGCAATTTGGTCATGGGAACCCTGCTTCACTGTTTAGTCTCTTGAATCTCAAGTAGAGATTAATATCATGATGACAAAAGTATGAAAATATCAGAAATACTGGCTAATAAAAATGTACATATTTCATTGCAACTACATGATACGGCTGTGTGTGGATAGCCCCAGTCAGAAGCAAATTAGTGACATGTAGCAGAGGTGAACCACAATTGTTGCTAAGGCCTGAAACTATAGCAAAAGGGCCTATTTTGCCACCTCCATTGCATCCTCAAGTACCCATCCAACAGAACTTCCAAGTGATACAAGGTTGCTTTCATCTGCCATGGTTAACCCAGTCTTTGAGCCCTCAGAGACCTACTGTGTCAAATTTGCAGGGAATTTTGAAGGGAAGAAATCACCTGTCTTCATGTGGACTTGAATGACACACATCTGTTGAGATGTCTGATATACCATCGCATGCAATTTTCTTCTGTTAGTTTCAGCTATTGATGCTGAAGATGTGGACAAGACACTTGTAGCCCTGCGGCCTACTACATGCTGTCTTGACCCACATCAGTCCTGGCTGGTTTGTGTCAGCTGTGGAGGATTGACTGGATGAATCGAGGGGTGTGGTGACCACTTTATTACATGATGATGGTGTACCCCACTGCCTTGAAGGACATAGTGGTGCAGCCAGTCACAAAAAAAAGTCTGTGCTAACTACCTCCCAGGCACCAATAAACCATTTTTGGGCAAGGCGATTGAGAAGGTGGCAGCAGTTAGGATATAAACTAGGGGGGAAATGCTCATCATGAATGCTGCTGTTATGTTCACAGCTAAGAATAGCATGTGGTATACAATATTCTCTTTTCTGAATAAGCCCCCCCCCCCCCCGATTCATAGCTTTCTGAGGATAGAATACAGTTGCACTGCTTGAACAAAGGATGGATAAGAGGTTGACGCATTTACTCTTCTGTTATCTGTCCTTGCTCTCACTATCTCCATATTAATTGTAATGTAAATTGATGGCTGGCTGAATCTAATCTTTTACCTCTGTTCCAGACTGAATTTCTCTAGTCACTAATTATCATAATTATCGTTGACATAAATTGAAAGCTGTTTTTATGCCAGGAAACTGTGGCCCTCCAGATGTTACTGGACCACAACTCCAATGATCCCTGATCATCGGCCATGCTGGCTGGGGCTGAGGACACTTGGAGTCCAACAATATCTGGAGGACCACACAGTAGCAGTATTAGCAGTATTGTGCACATATGAACTTAGTTTGTCATTGGAACTGTTTTGCAGTCAATGTTTGCTAACAAAGATTTTGCCTCTCTCATATTAGATGGAATGGGCAGAGTCCTTGCCCAAGATGTTTATGCAAAAGACAACCTACCACCCTTCCCAGCTTCAGTAAAAGATGGCTATGCTGTCAGAGGTAAATACTCGTGGTTTTGTCCATGAAATAATGTTTTTGAGAGTTCAGCTTTACACTAGATTGCTTTACATGTTCAGTGGTGCCCAAAGGGCAAGGGGGCACATTAGTCCTTCCCTTTATGAAATTGATTCAGGTTAGTTACAGAACAAACACAAATAGTCTTTACATGTTTTTCGTACATACCTTTAAAAGTAACTTTATTTGAAACATTGTGCTGTGTTCTACTCAATATTGTTCTTTGGGGGCTTTTTTAATTAGCACCCAGGGTGAAGGAACATGAAGGAGAAGGGAGAGATATCTGAGAGCTGTCCCCTCTTCTGACCTTTTTCCAGCCAACAGAATGTGGGATGCACAGTCAGCCCTCTCAACTGCTAGTGCTGTTGTTCAACACCAATAAATCTTGGATAATCCAGAATCTTATAATGGAAAAGGAGTCCTGCTTGGTGTGCATCAGTAATAAAATCAGGGAGAGAGATGTGGAACAACTTGATAAACTCTTCACTTTAAAAAAAATAATAATCTATAGCAATCATAATTGCCAAGTGGATTTGGAGTTGGAGGAAGAGTTATGAAGTAAAGAACAATAGTAATAATCCTATTAATGTCTGTTTAAGCAACAATTGTAATTATCTTCTTGCTGTATTATTAACAGCTGCTGATGGACCTGGGGATCGTTTCATCATTGGGGAATCCCAAGCTGGTGAACAAGTAAGTGCACTATATTTTAATTTTCCTTTGTTATTAAATTGTTTTCCCCTAGTATGATATGATGTACACATTTCACTGCTTTTAAAAAGGAAGTATAAATAATTTGTGATGATACTATAGACAGCCTAGTTTGTAGAGCATGTCAGCCGCTAGCTGCCAGTTAGTTACCAAGCTAGGCTGAAGGGGCTAGAACTAGTATACAAAGCTCTATAAAGCTTGGGTCCAGGATACCTAAAAGAGTGCCATACACCCTACAAACTCACTATGTTATAGAGGAGAAGGTATCCCACAGATACCATCTGATCAGCAGGTACATTCCATACCATGTCAAAAGCAGGTCTCTATTGATTTTATGTATGTGCTGTTGTTGCTTTAAACTGTTTTATATAAATATAATTTTTAAATTGTTTTTATATATGCAATTTGTTTTGTGAATAGAGCTAATCGAAATTTGGTAAGAAAATATGTTACTAATAGAAAGACTTTTTTTTATTCCAAGTTATTTCGACATAATTTAGTGCCTCTTGGGACCTCTTGTTCCTTTAAAAAAATTAAAATTACATTCCCTGATATTTTTCAGCCAACTCAAACTGTAATGCCTGGTCAGGTAATGAGAGTTACAACTGGTGCTCCAATACCCTGTGGTGCTGACGCTGTGGTGCAGGTGGAAGACACAGAACTCATCAGGGAATCAGATGATGTGAGTGAGAACGTTAAAAATCCTTGTTCCTGCTACGTACAGCAGCATGGCTCCAGAGAATCACTCAGCAGTCCGTAATCAAATAAGTGTGGCTATACATAGAAATACACATTTGAAACAAATAACACTTTGTGCAATTTTGCAATCTGTGTTCTTGCTTTTGTTTGCATTGAATTTTTATCATTAATTTTGCCTTGATTGGATTGAGGCAGGTAATGACTAGGACTCATGAGAGCAGGATGAGGGACTACTGGAAGACGGGGGACTGAGATATTTCATTTCTCCTATACTACATAGGTCTCAAAAGCGCTATTTAAAGCTTTAGCAATTGCATGCTTAAGAGATCCTTCCAGAATCCTTAAAAATCCACCCCTTATTATTGTTGTTGTTGTTGTTGTTATTTGAATTTATATACCACCCTATACCTGGGGGTCTCAGGGCGGTTCACAGATTTTGGCACATGTAGTAAGAGTATTTTTTTTATTTTTATTTTTAAAAGATAATTGGTTCTCAACCTGTCTGTCAGCTTATCACTAGGAGAAGGAGAGGTATATCCTTCCCCACGCATCCATTTTCCCACTAACATCATAGGGTCATCAGGCTGGGCTCTAGTTCCATCTGGCAGATGAAGACAGAAGAAAAACTAGGCAGCTCTCATTTCAGTTTCACAACTAAGGACTTCAGACAAATGGAGACACATGTTGCTCCTTTCATCCCACCCCTATACTGGGCAAGAAAACAATGCCATCTGCATTGTCCAGATGGATACGCGCCTGCATAGCAATGGCAATTCACTCTACTGGGGAAGGAGCTGCCTCCGTGGCCTTTTTTACCCTTGCATGGGTATGCAGGATGGATACCTGAGCTCCCAGCACATTTATAAGGCACTATAAAATGGATGTTTTCACCGAAGCAGAAGCAGCAGCCCTCCCACAGTAATGGTGCATATTGGTGCAGTTAGGACCTACCATAATTGGGAGTGCTTTTGTATATCCCAACAAAATGAAACTATGATGTCAATGGGGAAATGTACAATGGGTACCTGAAGGGTAGTTTTACATTGACCACATAGGGTCATCGGGGCCACACCTCAGTGTGGAATGCAACATGATGTTTTGATGTTTTTACAGCCCAGTTGGCAACAGCTCTTCTTAAATTCTAGTAAATTAGAGTTAGGGAAGTTGGCAGCTAGGTTGTTTCCTTTAATGCATGTGTGTGACCTCAATGGCTGTTCAGGCTTGGATAATCCACAAAACTGAAATGGGAGCCACCAACTTCCCAAGAGTTTTCTCCTACTGTTGTCCAGCAGGTGGAGGAAGAGCTCCACCTGATGACCCTGTGATGTCAATGCAAAACTACCCTTTTGGTGTGTACGAATTCAGCTTTTTCCTTTAGGTTTCATGATTACTGAACTGGCATGTATACTGTTATTAGTTTCAATAAGTAAAGGTAAAGGACCCCTAGACAGTTAAATCCAGTCAAAGGCAACTATGGGGTTGCGGCGCTCATCTCGCTTCAGGCCAAGGGAGCCGGCATTTGTCCACAGGCAGCTTTCCGGGTCATGTGGCCAGCATGACGAAACTGCTTCTGGGGCAACGGGACACTGTGACAGAAGCCAGAGCGCACAGAAATGCCATTTCAATACACCCCAGCGCTTCTTAATATTCTGAATCAAATAAAGAAGACACAATGGGAAATTAATCACTTTTTCCAGCACAATAGACTCAAAACTACAGTAGGATTTTAACATTCTTTAGAACACATTTTTAAAACAATACAGGCAACCCCCCAGTTTACATGCGAGTCATATTCTGGGTCACTGCGTGCGACGGTACAGCGTGCATAAGCCTGTTACACCCCTGCCCCACTCCTGTTCCGCATCCTTTTCTGGCCACTTACGGGTTTGCTGTGATGCGTGCAGTCGCAGTCGTGCATAAGTTGGACACACATAACTCTGACATTGCCTGCATGTTTGAATTATATGAGCTTAAACCTGATATGAACAGAACATTCTATAACATACCTTGAGTTTCATTCATACCCAATGAAGGCTGATAAGAGACAGTACCTTATTTAACTTTGTTTAACACATATGAAGAAAGCTTGTTTCTTTTATTGCAGGGCACCGAAGAACTTGAGGTGCGCATTCTGGTGCAGGCTCGACCAGGCCAAGATATCAGGTCGGTGAATTACGTGTTTTCACAACTGCATACTGCTTTTGAAAACTAAAATAGCAGTTTAATATGTTTCTAGCATAAATAGCTTTTGAAATTTTATAAGTTTTATCAGCCCTACTTGGTGTTTGGTCAGATAACTTGAATCCATTTTTTTCCCTTTTCTGATGCATTTCTAGACCTATAGGACATGACATTAAAAGAGGTGAATGTGTGCTGGCCAAGGGAACCCATATGGGTCCATCAGAGATAGGTCTCCTAGCAACTGTTGGAGTAACAGAAGTTGAAGTTAACAAGTTTCCAGTGGTTGCAGTAATGTCCACAGGGAATGAAGTAAGGAAAACTCTGCTAACCAAACTTCTACAAGCATGGCAGTTGTATTTTGACTAAAGCTGCCAGCACCTTTTTATGGACTGTTTCCAAGGTTAAGGATGATTTTCTGCCAAAAACTATTATTTTTGTGCCTGCTTTCACAGGAAGATTCTGTAAATGTGCTATATTTACTTTATATGTATGCACTTAATGCAAAAGTAAAAAATTAACCACTATTACCCAAATGTTTAAAACCAAAGATAAACTTACATGGATTGCAAAATAAAGTGGTGGGACACTGGTTGAGAAAGTGACGCTGACCAGGAAGAGATGTAATTCAGTGTTCAATAGAAGAAATACTACAGCTATACACCTATGGTCAAAGGTGGAAATTCCCAACAAAAAGCAGAGGTTGGGTGCTAGAGATTTCAAGTAGAAGGAGAAAAAGAGGATGGGGAAAGGGTGATACAGTTCATGGTTTGGAGAAGGCCTGATGCAAAGCAGTGTTTATACCAAACATACAGAATACTTGTGATTAAAATATTCAGACTTCCCCCCTTCTTCCCACATCTCCACTACCAAGATTTCTCTTCCCTCTCCTTGGTTTCACTACCAGCAACATCTTGGTCTTAACAAGGTAGCAACTCTATGAATAGTTCAGAGCAGAGAGAAACGAAGTTTGTTATTAGCTTGCCACTCATGGGTTGTTGGAAGAAATAAACCACAAATGCTGATTCATACACACTGTTCAATAAGTCCAATAGTAATGGGCACATTCTGCGATAGAGAATTTTATTGTTACGAGCAAAGTAATTTAATTATATTTCTAAATAGTTGCTTGGTTTCAGACAGCTCCATTTGAGATACTGGCAACATAATCCTTATCCCGAATACATAAAGCATACTTCCCAACAAAATTATTACAGACTACAGACTAAATCTACTATCATTTTATGATCTGAATAGAAAGTCAAATAAAATAATAATAATAATAATAATAATAATAATAATAATAATAATAATAATAATAATTTATTTATATCACGCCCATCTGGCTGGGTTTCCCCAGCCACTCTAGGTGGCTTCCAGCAGAATATTAAAATACAGTGATTCATCCAGTATTAAAAGCTTCCCTAAACAGGGCTGCCTTCAGATGTCTTCTATAAGTCTGATATTTATTTATTTGACATCTGATGGGAGGACGTTCCACAGGGCGGACGCCACTACCGAGAAGGCCCTCTGCTTGGTTCCCTGTAACTTCACTTCTTGCAGTGAGGGAACCGCCAGAAGGCCCTCGGTGCTGGACCTCAGTGTCCGGGCTGAACAATGGGGGTGGAGACGCTCCTTCAGGTATACTGGGACGAGGCCATTTAGGGCTTTAAAGGTCAGCACCAACACTTTGAATTGTAATTGAAAACGTACTGGGAGCCATTGTAGGTCTTTTAGGACTGGTGTTATGTGGTCTCAGCGGCCACTCCCAGTCACCAGTCTACCTGCCACGTTCTGGATTAGTTGTAGTTTCTGGGTCACCTTCAAAGTTAGCCCCTTGTAGAGCGTGTTGCAGTAGTCCAACATCAAAACATCTACAAACAGCTGTTTTATGTTTTATTCAGTGTGAAGGTGAATATTCAGGTATTTTGATTCTGGTTTTATAGCTATTGAATCCTGAAGATGACCTGCTACCAGGAAAGATTAGAGACAGTAATCGTTCAACTCTTCTAGCAACAATTCAAGAACATGGGTATCCAACAATCAACTTGGGGATTGTGGGAGATAAGTATGTACTGCATGTTTATAACTCTTTGACTTATTTTCCATACAGTGGTGATTTAAAAATATCTGACAATGTCGTATTTTGTCCTTGGAAGCAGAATTGATTTCCTGTAGAGAGAAATATATTCCTCTCTGACTAGTGAGTTCAACAACTTGGAGCTTTAGCCTTTTGTGGGTTCAGACTATTTCCTTACCACTATGGGTTTTCCAAACTAATTTCTTTTTAAGCAAGAGCAGAAAGTTCTTTCCGCTGATTAAAAAAACACTACATTGCCACCCACCTCTCCCAGATGGTGAACTGGAATGTGCTTGACTTCATTGAACTGGGATGCTAAGTTAGGTTAAAGCCTGTAAGGGATGGAAGGTTCAGGAGATGGGGGGGTTACCTGTAAGGTGGGTGGGGGCATGCATGCACAAGCACATCTAAGATCCAAGGATGGGGTGGATTGAGACAACATAGATTCACTGGCACATGTGAGAGAGATGCAAAAAATTGTGGAGGGATATGCAGATGATCATCAGTAAAGTAGAGAGAATGTCGTTGTGTGATAGATTCACATAGAAATGTACTGTGAGATGGGGCAAGAGAAGCAGACTCATAAATATACCAGCTAGGACATGGGGAGACCAGCAGGGTTCAAATCTTCAATGAAGTCAGATGGGTGACCTGACCGATCCCACAGGCTTGTTGTGAGGATAAAATGAGAAAGGGGAGAACCATGAGTGCCACCTTGAGCTCCTTGAAGGAAAGGTGAGATATATGTGTGGTGAATAAATAAATACAATTAATGAGACGGAGAAAGAAAAGGCCTAAGGATATTAGAGAATGGCCATAGCCAGAAGCATACCTAGGGATTGGCAAAACTGCCCCCCACTAGATGCACAGGCTGGGGGGGGGACACCCCATAAATCTGTGTCAAGTTTTCTGTGTAAGGTGATGAGTTTAGACAAGAGCTGGGAGCTGAGTGGCAGGAGAAATGGCAAGGCGATATGATGGTAGACCAGTGAAGAATATGGTGCAGTGTGTGTGATGATGCAGTGCTGCTGTCACGGCAAGATCAGCGTGAAATGTTTTTAAAATGTATTTGTTTGTTGTTCCATTTATATCCCACCTTCTCCTAGGATCTCAATGTGGGATATGTAGTTCTCCTCCTCCCCATTTATGCTCAAATTCTGTAAAATAGGTTAGTCCAAGAACAGTGACTAGCCCAAGGTCAGTAAGCTTCGTGGCTGAGAGAGAATTTGAACCTTGGTCTCCCACACTATAACCCCTACGCTAAGCCTATTCTAGGTAGAAAACAGAAAATGTAAACAGAAGTAAGTTTTCATCAAGTTACAATCAGACCAATCATTTATATACAGTCATGGGGAAAAGAAAGTGCACCCTCTTTGAATTCTGTGGTTTTACATATCAGGACATAATAGCAATCATTTGTTCCTTAGCAGGTCTTAAAATTAGGTAAATGCAACCTCAGATGAACAACAACACATGACATACTACACCGTGTCATGCTTTGTTGTTGTTGTTGCTTAGTCGTTTAGTCGTGTCCGACTCTTCGTGACCCCATGGACCAGAGCACGCCAGGCACTCCTGTCTTCCACGGCCTCCTGCAGTTTGGTCAAACTCATGCTGGTAGCTTCGAGAACACTGTCCAACCATCTTGTCCTCTGTCATCCCCTTCTCCTGCTGCCCTCCATCTTTCCCAACGTCAGGGTCTTTTCCAGGGAGTCTTCGCTTCTCATGAGGTGGCCAAAGTATTGGAGCCTCAGCTTCATGATCTGTCCTTCCAGTGAGCACTCAGGGCTGATTTCCTTCAGAATGGATAGGTTTGATCTTCTTGCAGTCCATGGGACTCTCAAGAGTCTCCTCCAGCACCATAATTCAAAAGCATCAGTTCTTTGGCAATCAGCCTTCTTGATGGTCCAGCTCTCACTTCCATACATCACTACTGGGAAAACCATGGCTTTAACTATACGGACCTTTGTTGGCAAGGTGATGTCTCTGCTTTTTAAGATGCTGTCTAGGGTGTCATGCTTCATTTAACAAAAATAAAGCCAAGATAAATCATGTGTGAAAAACTAAGTACAGTCGTACCTTTGTTGACAAACGCCTTGCGACTCGAACGTTTTGGCTCCCGAACGCTGCAAACCCAGAAGTGAGTGTTCCAGTTTTGAACCCGAACATCCGTTTCAGCTGTCCGCATTGTATCTGGGGCCAATCAGCCAATCAGAAGCCACGCCTTGGTTTGCGAAAGTTTTGGAAGTTGAATGGACTTCTGGAACAGATTCTGTTCGTCACCCAAGGTACGACTGTACACCCTTACTGCTTCCATGGGAATTAAGAGGCTAAGTAGCAGGCAGGGGTTGCTAATAAAATGTCCTTGCTTAATTGAGCATCAGCAAGTGTGGCCATCTCTATAAAAGCTGATGTTTTAGCAGTTTGCTGGTCTGGCGCATTCAGATGTGTTTTAACACAGTGCCAAGGAAATGATAACACAATGCTCTTAGAGAAGCAAGTGCTGCTGCCCATGAAATTCGGAAGGGTTCTAAGGTCATCTCCAACCAATTTTAAGTCCATCATTCTACAGTGATAAAGATTATTCAAAAGTGGAAAACATTCAAGACAGTTGCCAATTTTCTCAGGAGTTCAATGTTCATAGAAATTGGAAAGGAAAAAAAAAACATCTCAGGGTGAGTGGGCCAAAATTCCTCCACAACGATGTGGGAGACGGATAAAGTCCTACATAAAACAATTACTTCAAGTTATTGCTGCTATAGGTAGTTCAACAAGCTATTGAATCATAAGGTGTACTTGGTTTTTCACATATGGCGTTTCCATTTTGGCTTTATTTCTGTTAAATAAATCATGACACGGTGTAGTATGGCATGTGTTGTTGCTCATCTAAGGTTGCATTTACCTAATTTTAAGACCTGCTAAGGAACAAAATGATTTTGTTATTATGTCTTCATATGTAAAACCACAGAATTCAAAGAGGGTGCACTTTCTTTTTCCCATGACTGCATTTACTTCATTAATTTTTGTTGTTGCATTTTTAAAAATTACTTGTATTTCATTTGTTTTGAAGTAAGCTTTCATTACAGAAAAGTCAGACCTGCATTGCAACATGTTTAGTTGAAAAAGTACATGTCATTTTCAACATTACTTCTCAGGGAGCATCTGAAAATCTAGATGGATTTCTGAATACTTATTATAGATTTGTGTCTCCTGAACATAATCTGTCATTATTGTATACCTTTGTTTATTGCTTGTTTACATTTGAAAGTGTGTTCTCATCTGAGCTTAATACTGAAATTCAAAGAAACCCTGTTTATTAGTTATGGCATGTGATGACTCATCAGATATTTTTTCACATGATAGTTAACTATACTTATTATTCAGTCTCCATAATGACCCACTTAGACATTAAGCTTTCAACTGTGGAAATATATTGGGGTGGGGGAACTATTGTTATTTGTTTGTTTGTTATATTCCAAGTGTTTCTGGTTTGGGGAATGACATCCTGGGACTATCCATAATATGGTTTTAAATCACTTTATTGGCTGACTTTCAGAAAGGTAGATAGGAATTAAACATGTGTCTCTCTTGGATACATGATGACCGTTGTCATCAGTGAGATAAACAGAATGTTCTGACAAATCTATATTTGTATTTGTAATAGGATTATCATTGCCTAAGATTAAACAGTTTAAACAATTAGTATCAAATTAAAGGTGTCACCAATACAAGCACTACAAAATTATCTCTTATTTTTAGATATGCTGAATAAGTGCTAAGTATTATACCCATAAGCCTTAAGTCTATAAGGCTACAATCCTAAAAAAGGCTTGGGAGTAAATAGCATTGAACATGGTGACATCTTTTGAAACTTCCTTAGGGGGGCAGGCCTTAAGCAGTTCTTGGAATGTTAAGAGTTTATAACCAATAAAACATTATTATTATTATTATTATTATTATTATTATTATTATTATTATTATCCCAGCCTATCACTATAAATCTCTCTTATATGTTTGGTGAATAAGTTGGCACACATATAGTTGAATACATTTATCATAGACAAGATTCTTTATAAAACACCCTTATTTTTTAAAAGAAGATCAGCAATTGTTTCTAAGGTTATGATCTTAAGCACACTTCTTGAGTAAGCATCATTTGGGTTGGGCCACGAGTCCACAATTGTAGAATCCCTTATCTTCAAAATCAGATTCTCCCATATTAATCACATCTTAGTATATTTATACCATTAAAATTATTAACTCCATTTTGAATATTTTGCTACTGAAAATAAAATCTTTAAAAAATAATCTCTGTATTAAGACGGTGGCCCAGTTTCCATGTCTATCATGCTTAATAGTTGTTATGAAATGTACAGTTTGAACACTAGCCTGAAATTCTCACATGCAAGGAATCTTTTGACATTGAGACAAGCAGCTATTGCATTAAGCTAATCTGTTAGGTGCTGGTTATAAATTAAAAAAGGATAGTTTTAGCAGTAAAATACGTAACAGTCTTGTATTCTCCTTTAGTCTATTCTTTTTATCATGAATATATGTCAGTCTCTAGACATTTGGAAATTCAAAATACAATATTCAATAAGTTATCTGCATGAAATACAAGCCGCCACTGTTTCCAGCTGTTTAGTGACTTCTGAGAGCATGACTAATGTACACAGGACATTAATTTTGTCTTTTTGCTTAACTTGACCTCTTTATATGGTGTAGTGTAATTACATCCAAAGCATTAAATTATTTTGGAGGATGGTTAACATGAAGCACTTCATTTGTATCTGAAACAAGTGCTTGAAGCAAACAGTTGAAAGTGCTTATTTCAGAATGTGAAAACAGAAAATATTTTCAACTTTTATTATTTATTTTGATTTTATCAATAAGAGTACTTCTGTATTGTTAAGGAACATATCAGGCCTGTTAATTGTCCGTGCCACTGAAAGTAAACAGTTCCATCAAGAGCCAC
Source organism: Podarcis tiliguerta (assembly GCF_965153285.1). Lineage (NCBI taxonomy): Eukaryota > Metazoa > Chordata > Lepidosauria > Squamata > Lacertidae > Podarcis > Podarcis tiliguerta. The sequence goes on from NC_139534.1 coordinate 87,423,109, forward strand.
AAGCTAGAGATTCAACTAGCAGGCAGTCAACTGCCTCCCTATAGCTTTCTCCATTAGTATATGCCTTTCTCAAGCTCACTGAGCCTGTATATCTGAATCACTTAAAATATGATTGAGAGTTGTTCCCCCCAACAAACACACATCTCTTTCCTTATTAATCACAAACACCATATGCAGGCAACCACAGGACCCTTGGCTGCAAATGCTTCCTTCCCCTCACCTCTTGCTGCAAAATATCACGGCCTGTTATCAGTTTAAGGGCAATCTTGGCTGCATCGGGATCGCAAGAAAGTAAAAGCTTTAATGTCCTCACTGCCACGAGGAATCGCAGTGCAGTTTTGCATCTTCCCAGACCTCTGTGTACCCCATGGCTCATCTGATAGGTTTTCTCACTCTCCTACAGTACCTCCTCTCCTGAACCATAATCTCACCAGTTGCTTTTTGTTCCACGAACGCTGGCTGGAGAGGGTGGAGGAATGACTTGTAGGGATCAAGAAGGGCCATCTTGGAGCTTGAGATGGGAAAGGAGTAGGGAAGGAGTAGGAAAGTGGGTAAAAAGCTTTGGGCTTGCACAGTATTTCCTCCCCTCAAGCTCTCGGGTTTCCTCACATGGACCCTAGTTTGCAGTTGTCTGCTATGCCTCCCCCACCCTCCCCTAGATAAAACAATGAAGGCAAGGAGGTCATATTTAGAATTTTCTTTTTATTGAAACGCTGAGAAAATGTAGTATTAAACTTTTATTATTAATCCCAATAGCTGGAGCAGCCCTGAATGCTTCTCTGTCTATTTTAAGGGGAAGAGCCATGACTCAAAGCAGTGCTGTGGCTCAATGATAGAGTGTTTGCTTTACATGCGGAAGATCTCAGGTTTAATCCGCAGAAGCTCCAAGTAGGCCTGGGAGAGACCCCCCAGTCTGAAACACTGGAGAGCTGCTGTCACTCCGTGTAGACAACGTTAAGCTTTTGCAAGCTGTGAAATTGCTGAAGTGGCGGAAGCTGTTTAGAGACAGAACTCCTAATAATTTGAAAAAGTGAAGCAGGAAAAGCTTCAACATTCAGAATGCCACTTACAAGAAGAGAAAAGAGAGAGGCAGGCAGAAGGGGGGGAAGAGGTGGGATAAAGAAGGAGAACTTCAGGGTCCTTGCTTACTGTGGATATTCTTAAGCAGATGATGACAGAGCTAACAAAGTTTATTAACAGAAAAATAGAGGCTTTAGAGGAAAAAACAGATTAAAAATTGACAAGATTAAAAGGAGTAAATGAAATGAGGAATGAAACTAAACAAGCAATGGTTGAAATGGGAAATGGGATCAAAAATGACATGGTGGATCTAAATGACAAAAGACTGAGAAATGAAACTATCGCAGGGCTGAGAGATGAAGCTATAGCAAAGGTAGAAGGAACATCTGATGAAATGGAAGAACCTACTATACAAGTATATGGAGAAATGAAGCAACTAAATTATAAAGCTGAGATTTTGGAAAACAAAAATGAAGTTATATGGATAAGATAAGGCTGGGGAAAACGTAAATACGACAGGAAGTAGAAATTGGATACAGAACATAGTCTGGACCAATGGATATGGAATACTGTATCAATGTATGTTCACAGTGGAGTGACTCCTATGCCCTCAGAATAGGAAAGAGTTACCATTATTTAATATGGAGGCATGGTTGCTGCAATTGTTGGAGGCCAAGGTGATACTGTTAATTAGAGAAAAACTATTGCTGACATTTCTCAGTATTAATTGGGAACCTGTTTTGGACATTTTGCATGAAAAGGAAGATGAACACGTGATATTTGGGTTTGAAGATGAGAAAAATACTAGATCATGGAAAATGGAATAGTTAGATGTTGTGGAGTGAAAGTTTTGAATAATTCTTTTTATGTAACTGACAGAAGGAAAATCAGAAGCCCTTTTCTTTTCTTTTCTCTTTCTTTTCTCTTTTCTCTTTTCTCTATACTTCTTTCATTCTTTCTCCCCCCCCCCCCCCATTTAACTTGTTGTATCAGAAAAGTTTTAATTAAAAAAATTATGCATTAAAAATAACAGTATAAGGCAGCTTCCTATGTTTCTGTGATAAGAGCATCACTTCCCATTCCTTGTAAGAGGGTGGGGGTGTTTTAGCACACAGCCCAAACAGATTACCCCTAAGGCAATAGAGCCCTCCAAGGAATATGGTTGCCCACCATACTGAGTGTAGAATTCTAACTTTCATCTCCCACAATACTCGTTAAATCATTATCTTTAATATTCCACTGCTACATAGCCTATAGATATAGATATATAGAGTCTGTTTATTTAATACCTTTGTATATTGGCTTTATTCTGAAACACTCAAAGTAGTATGCCATTAAAAATAATAGCTTACACTGTAAGAAACATAACAAAAGAAAAAGGAAAGGAATAGGCAAATACACAAACGAAGGCACCAATTCTTAATTATTAAGTCCTCTTCCAATTTTTAGATGATGATTGGAAGTGTTTTCTAAAAGTTATTCCCTGCTAAACTGGGGGCCGGGGGGCAGGGAATGACCTCTTCTGATGCAGCCTGGTAGATTGGCTGTGGATGGGACTTCAGTTACCTTTTCCCTCTGATTAAGCCATTTGATGATACAGTTATGTAAATGATCACACAAATGAAATGTTAGTTGTTTTAGCCCTTTGGTGAGTATGAAACGATGGTGGGCATGGGCAACCCATCCCATTTCGCCACCTGAAGAAAACAGGACGTTGCTGCCTCCAGCTCCACTCATATGCCGAAGCTGGAGTTCTGCTGCTACCACCACTTCTCCTCATTTTTCTGGTGCTGGGGGTGAGGGCGGGAGCTCCAGCACTACCTATGATGCCTCCCCCCCCCCCCATTGCCAGAGAAGTGAAGAAAGGCAGTCACAGCAGCGAGAGCTCACTGCTTCTCACTGCTTTTAGTGGCAGTGGCAGTCAGCAGGCACAGCAGTGGGCTATGCCATCTCAGGATCATGACACCTGATGCAATCGCCTTGGTGTGTCTAACGGTAACTCCAGCTCTGACAGTGAAATGCTTAATATTCATTACGTCTCCAAAAGACTTGTAGAAAAGGGTGAAGACAGAAATGTGGGAGAGGTGATATTTGAACATCTGCCCTATTTGCTCTGAATTTTTCTCCTTGTGTAGAATTGCTTGGAGTCTTTGTTTCCGTTCCTTCATCTTAGACTAAACTGATAGTAGCAACTGAGTTCTGATAAGCAAGTTAATTTTTCTAGATTTAGACACTGACCTTGGTTTGGTATTATAGAGTCCTGCCATGTTCTCTGTAGGCCTCATGTGTACTATTACCATAGTGTAAAATGGCTAATTACGGGGATCTCTTGCTCCAGGTTTGAGGCAAAATCTTCAAAGTGAAATTGGTTGATGTATTAAATTGTAAGAATCATTGCATTTTCAAATATTAATATAACAAATATGGGAAAAGTGACTTGCAGTAATTGAGAGATTCAGCTGGGTAAAAAGATTAGTGGAGAAGAGAACACTGTACGAGTGATCCATGGAGTACATTGTGATCTATAGAGAATTGAGTTGGAACAAGACTGTGATAATTCAGTCCCCTGTGCTGAATCCTGTCATGCCATATTGCTTAATTTTGACTTCATATTAACTGTATATTTCAGAGTGATGATATAATGAGAAGGCTAACAGAGATGGTTGCCAGTTTTAATGAACAAGTGACAGAAAAAAATTCATAAGGGATCAATAAAGCATAGTCTAGCAAAGAGAGGTATTAAAATGAAGGTCAAGTAAAACTCTACTGGAAATTCAGTTAAAACAGTCTCCTTAAATGCTCATTGGATTATTGGATGAGGACTTTTGAGGTGTTTCATTTTAATTGGTACCATTAAGATTGTAAACTTGTGCCTGGGCTACCTGACTGCTGGTAGAGAGTCAGGATTGAAATGACATCACTATATATGGAGAGAGAGAGAGAGAGAGAGAGAGAGAGAGAGAGAGAGATTTCTATATCACCCTTCACCAAAATGATCACAGGACAGTTTGCAAAAAATAAATAAAAATAAAGCAAAATACATAATGAACAAAAACATTAAAATCATTATCCTAAATTATATAAATAACATAGTTAGCAACAGCATAAAAATGACTTAGCCCATGTCTCTAAAAGTTTGACAAAAAAAATGTTGACTATCTCCCATGCTGGCATACTGGACTCAGGTGGGATTAGCTCAAGGCAGTTGCCTCACCAGAACTTTCATAGGTGGTATTCCCAGGAGCAGCTTCAGTTTTAAGTTCCTGGCTGGGGCAAGACTCACATCCATAGAGAGATTGTTTCAGAGACATGGAGCCACCCCTAAGAAGGTATTTCCATGCCCCCTGCACTATATGTCTCATTTAATGAAGGGATCACCAGGAGACCCTCTCCTGCTGATCTTAACGTGCAGGCAGATTGCTATGGGAGAAGGCATTCACTCAGATATTTGGGTCACAGGCCATTCACACCTTTAAATGTCAACATAAACAGCTTGTATTGGATACGGATACTGGATATTGGATATTGACAACCAATGTACTGTAGATGTTTGAGGATAGAAGCTATATGCTAATGGTTCACTGCTTCCACCAACACCCTAGCTACTGTATTCTACTGTAGTTGCAACTTCCAGATTGTCTTCAAGGGCAATCCTACATAAAGTGCCCTGCAGTAATCCATCCTAGAGGTTACTAGAGTATGGATAACTATAGCCACACTATACCTTTCCAGAGAAAGCCGTACTAGATTCTTTCAGACTGAAAGAACCTTGTGAACCTTTCTGGAAGTAGCACTCCTTTCCTACCTATGGATTTGCTCCACACAGAAAAACAGCATGTCAGGGAGAAAGCTAGGTGAAAACCTTTTTGCCTCATATTTAATTTTCTACAGAAAGGAAATAATTTGTTATAGAGGAGCATGCAATCATGTGAGCCCCCACCTATAGTCAAAAGTTATCCAGTCCAGAAACAGATTTTACCATTTTAATGCAATTGGCCCTAATAAAAGAATGTATGCAATCAAGATGTTCTGTACTGCTGATGAAGTTTTCCAAGCAGATTCTACCAAGTATTGAGCATTAATTTTTGGATTTTTTTAATATCACTTATATAATCAGTTAGTAATCAATCTGTTCATTAAGTGATTCGCATCCCATTAGTTTTAAAGTGGTGAAAAACAAGAGTGTTACTTCCAGAAGGACTCGTAAGACTTTTCCAGTCTGAAATAATCTAATATTTCTGTGATGATGTCATTGTATCAGTTTGTTTTAAATATATATATACTGCTGGCTTTGTTATGCTGCAAATTAGTTACAAAATTGATCTGCCATCTGCTGCATAGTAATTTTGTCTACAGATTAAGGGTAGAACAGTGGAGCAATTAGATGTTTGCGATGCTTCTTGGATTGGCAAAGGTAACAGAGATCATAACAGATTCAGAAGCATTTTAGGCACAGGCATAGCACAGTGAGCTCAGTACAGTCATACCTCGGGTTACTGACACTTCAGGTTGTGCGTTTTCGGGTTGCGCACCGCGCTGAACCTGGAAATACTGGAACAGGTTACTTCCGGGTTTCAGCGCTCACACATGTTCAGAAGCACTAAATTGCACTTTGCGCATGCACAAAAGCGCCAAATCGCAACCCGCACGTGCACAGACGCGGCGCTGCGGGTTGTGAATGATGCAGGTTGCGAACGTGCCTCCCGCACGGATCACGTTCGCAACCCGAGCGTCCACTGTACTTTGCTTCCTTATATCGGTATGATGAAAGCAATGATTTCTAATTAACCAGAGAAAGCTTAGTTCTGTGCTTAATTGGCAACATGCATAGTTCCATAAAACACACATATTCCTTATAGAGCATATACAGTATCTTAAATAAAAAGATATAGAGCCTGATATGTAAATCATTATCATTCTCCTCTTATTATCTGTCACAAGAATCGTATTCTGTTGAATAATCACTGATGTTGCTCTGTGGCAATTGACAGTTTAAGGCAGCGTAGGGGAGAGTTAACACTCTGTAGAATGACAACAAACGTGTAGTAGGCTTATCTGCACCAAATTATTTGATTCCAGGATAGTCATCATAGCACTTTCTCCTCAAGATAGCTGCATGTGGATAATACTAAATGATCCTAGACATAGGGTTGAGTCAAAGAGGAACCTGTTTTTGCCTTCCCTTCCACCTGTTTTGGAATTTAGAAGAGAGCCTCTACCCTTCCACTGTTAGCTAACAGAGGAAGACAGAACTAGTTAGAAGGCTTCCACAAGTACTGTAGAAGAAGAAGAAGAGTTTGGATTTGATATCCCGCCTTTCACTCTCCTTAAGGAGTCTCAAAGCAGCTAACATTCTCCTTTCCCTTCCTCCCCCACAACAAACACTCTGTGAGGTGAGTGGGGCTGAGAGACTTCAAAGAAGTGTGACTGGCCCAAGGTCACCCAGCAGCTGCATGTGGAGGAGCGGAGACACGAACCCGGTTCACCAGATTACGAGACTACCGCTCTTAACCACTACGCCACATTGCAGCACACCCCCTTGCTTTTTTCTGTACTCTCAGAAAACAGCTGTGCCTCACCTGGCAGCAACTGCTCTTCAGTCTTTGGCAAATGCTGTTTCCAGAGTGAGGTACTGCTAGTGCCACCAAGGACAACAAAGGGTCAGTATGTGGCAGCGCTTCCATTTCTCCAGGACGTCAGGGAAACACAAAGGTTTCAGTCTAGAAAACTGCTTCAGCCAGCCCTTAGCCTGGCCTGGCCAATTTTCCTTCTGGAGAAGGCAAAGTGGGGTACATGTTTCCTTATAAGGGAAGTGATGTGTGAATATCTCTTAAGTTTTACTGTTCTTCAGATAGGAAACATTTGAGCATAGATATGTTCTTTTATGAATTGCACTGCCAGGAATCATCTGTCAAGTCCTCTATGGGAACTTTTTAAAGACAAATAATCCAAAAAGCATCTTCTTCCTCAAGTTAGCAGGTGATAAAATGTGTGATACTGTACAAGATTTCTTCACATGTTTTATTTTCAAGGGAATTTCTCCAGAGTAACAGTTGTCTTATTTCTCCAGAGTAACAGTTGTCTTATCTCCCAATGTGGAAGGCATGAGCAACCCTTGCCCATGAGGGAGGGAGATAAAGTTTAAATTGAGGGTTGCAATCTTAAAAGCACCATTAATTGCACTGAGGAAAATTTCAGTGATATGTTTGATTACCCTGGATTTCCTTTGTATATTTGTAGTAGTTTTCACTCTACTGACAGGCAAAAACCTTTTAATTTAAAGAGACTTAGCCTGTTAGGCTTAAGTTGTTGTCTTTTCATTTGTATTTCTAATTTAATTATGGTTGGTATCCAACATTAGTCATACTCCGAGTAAAGTGTTGAAATGAATGGACAGCCCATTAATTTCATTAAGTTTACTTTGCATAAAACTTAATTGGATGCATCCCTGTTTTTAACTAGTTGCTGTTATCTAACTTCATTGTCATTTTGTTTACTGGTTTGTGGATTAGTGGGGGGGGGGTTAATTATGGATTTTACAATTAGCTCTCTTTGGCATTTTTAATGGAAAGATTGATTATAAAGATTATGAATAACAATCCACAGGAATATTCTGTTTACCTATTGATACAATACATACACCTATCTCGTTATTTCCCCATGTTCCTGTTGGTGTTCCCAATATAGAGGTGTGGCATATGAGATGACTCGCAATTCTTAGCATACCATATTGGCAGTGACAGTGCAAAAGGAAAGCTAGTGGGAGCTTTTACTAAGCTGTGTGAAAGAGTGTATTTTCTAGCAAGAACTTCATGAAGGGCAGAAAATCACTGGATGAGGCACCATAGGCTAAAAACTCATTGGAAAAATACATTACATGGGAGCAAAGTTTCAAACCTTAAATCTGCAGTTGGCTATGCTGTGTTGTGTTCTGGTCTGTAACCATCTTTTTTACAACAAGCCTGATAAGCGCAGTCAGATTAAAATTTATAAAATACCTTAAAGGTGTGCATTGCATTCCTGTCTTGTTTGTTTTTACAGTCATGTGAGACAGGTATATCCTGATCATAGCATGGCAATTGTAAATGCTATGCTGACTTATCAGATGCTCTTGTCCATTTTCCATCAATCCAAATCCAGCTTTTTGGTTGTGGTATGACAGATGAAGCAAGAGACAAAATTAATACCTGCTGGGTGCATATGAGCTTGCTAATTTGTCCTGTCTGCTAATGTGAGTAAAACATAACTGTTGTTTGCTTTGTATTAGCTGTATTTTAACCAAAGACTACCAAAAGTTGCATTGGCATTTGGTGTAAAATATATTATATAGACACATGTGGCATATACATTTTAACGTGAAATTGCCAGAATATTTGGGAAAGAGTAGAAAAGTACATATTAGAAATTAACTCTCACAAAGATTATTTGAACCCTATATTAAGTGGGTTATATAATATAAGCATCAAATCCATTTTTAAAAATTAACTTTGTTTCTTCACATATGACAGCATATTTTTTATCAGATCATTATTCTTTACAAAAGATTTTCACCAGTTAGCAACGTGTAGATTTTGAGGTGCTTCCAATTATTTTGACTCTCTATAAAACCAGTTACTAGCAGGTATGTAGTCAGAAACTTTGTGGCGAGGGGAGCTAAGGATACAGCAATTGATGCCAAACAGCCAGAACCTAGGTACACATTGCCATATATGTTTACAAGTATCTAATTGTATTAAATATTTTAAAAAACAGTTTCAAATCTTTCAAAGTTTAAAAATATACCTTGTGCTTTTCAGTACCTTTGAACTCATTGGCCAGAACTCTGGAAGGTAGGAGCAGCTAGAATAGTTCCTGCATGCTTTTCCTTATATCTCTGCAAGTAAAGGGGCTAGACTAAAAACAAAAAACCCACAACCTTGAATATATATGTAAAGGGGTCTGGAATTTCCCTAGTGAGGCCAGCTTCCCACATACTCCCTTACAGCTAGGTGCCTGGATCCTGGGTTCCAGCACACACCATTATGACCAAGTAAGGAAACCTAGAATTGAGCCTATATATATAAGGGTATAGGGTCATGTAATTCATCATGGTTCTCACTGAGTTATTTGGACAAGAAAATGGTCAGTAATTTGGGAGAGAGCTAAAGAGGAAGGAATCTGCCCCTGGGGTTGTGGGTGTCAACATACAGGTTTAGTCCCCAAGTCACTGATATCCCTGCATATACTGTTTTTCTTTCATCCATGGCTGCCATTCATTCCAGTGGGGAAAACTAAATCACTGCAATTTGTGACAACTTTGCAGTGAGAACACAGCTTGTCCACCATCACTGATACAGGGATGACCCAGCAGGGACGCTTTGGGTGGGAGAAAAATACATCTCTAGGTACAGAACATACAGATTTCTTCCCCATGGTCCTTCTGTGTATTGGCCTTCTCCTAAGACAAATCCTGCCTGTTCCAATGAAGTGTGGCTTGCTACTTTACATATAAACAGGGAGTTCTCATTGAGCTTTCCGTAGTGATGTGCATGTTTATTTTTTGTATGATGCAGATTACAAGAATGACGTATTTCATTACATTTTTCTAAACTAAACTCAGTGTACCTGAAGTTACCGATTCAGTCATGCTAGTAGTGGCCAATGAGGCAGCGGAGGCACCACCGCTCTCCCAGCTTCCTAGCACAGTGTGTTGCTGGTGCTTACCGGAGTGGCAAGGCATGGGGAACTCAGTACAGCACAGCATGGTGGAGCCAATCTGCTGCTTTTGCCATTATGCACCCAGACTACGCAGAGCTTCCTGCACCTTGCACTCCCCTTCTAGTAAGCACCAGTAACATGCTGTGTTTGGAAGCCAGGAGAGAAGCAGCATCCCTCATCCACTGCTGCACACAGGTTTAATTAAAAATTTAAAATCTCTTGCAATTTTCTCTGAACGTGACTTCTCTAAAGACCTTTCTACTTAATATTAGATCTCCCAGTGGACATTATATTCTATCTTTAACTTCCCTCATGACATTAGTAGATTTTATTCACTTTGAAATATCCAACTATATTATTTGCATTGTTGTGAGAAGGGCAATTGCATCTATAGAAGGTGCTTAGAAATTCTCATACTGTTATTCCTCAGGACATATTCTCCAAAGAGACGTCTCATTCTGTTGGGTGACCCTTCTTTTCTGGAAGACTTTAGTTATAACTTCAATTTCTTCCTCATTTGTTACCACCACTCCAGATCCCTGTGTCATACTTTGAGCACAAGTAACTTGTATCCAGGTGAGAAGGAGAGATACTGGAGATGCCCAAAGACCTCCCTTTCCACATAATGGTCTTATACATTGCCAAGGAAGAAAACAGGGCTCCTATGTGCATAAGTGTAGCCAGGGGGTGCAGTTGCCCCCCATCAAGTAAATAAAGATACTTAACTAACTGACCAATTACACTGCATAATGTCTGTCCACCCCCCAATAAATCCTGACTATGCCCATGCCTATCTGGAAGCTGTGCTCACAGTGGGAGTGGATCATTCCCATATTCTTAACATATGGTTATAGATTTGAACTTTGGAAGTAAATCTTTGCAGGTCTGTTCCTACACAAGAAGGAAACCGTTGTGGGAAAGTGATGGCAGATAATTCTTTCAATGATGAAGTATGAAATGATATGCACTCTAGATCTTATCTAACAGTTGAGATGTTTGGAGAAACTGTTTCAATTGTCACAACAGTGACCATCATTCATGTTTACATATATACATGTTCATTATGTAGTCTTAACTGTTCATTCATAAGTTACTCTTTATACATTTTCATTGTTTTTTGGTGTTTCTATGATGGTGTTGGTTAGATAATTCTTTCAAAACATATAACTAACGTTCATAGTTTCCTTTTATCTGGAATATTACATAACAGACGATGATACAAATGTGTTCAAAGTTCATAACGTATAAGTTTACAGATACCAAGACAGTTTCAAGATACCATTTATCAGTGCTAGCTCTAAGATATGGGGCCATCTTGGCCATATGCCTTCTGGGGGTGGGGGGGAGCTCCCTGAACAGGGCTGCAGGCACCTCACTACATCAGTTTGCTTGCATTCTGTCTCTGGGCCCAAACCACATTGCCACCCAGAAGCAGAGAGCTAGGTGACAGGAGAATGCTGCCCTATCTCCTCTAATTGCCACACACATGCTGGGAGAACAGATGATCAGGTAGTAACAAGGTTGAAGGAACCAATTTAGGAAGTCTGCAGTTCAGACACACTCACACACCTCTGGTGTGGTGAACTTCAGAGATGCCCAACTATGCTCTAATCATATGTGACAAGGACCTCCTGAACAGCTAACCCTATCCAGCTGCAGCTGGGGGCTGCACTGGAGTAGGAATGAGAGCTCACAAACAGCAGCACAGTTTGAATCTGGGACAGATTTTGTTAATCAGTGTTAGTTTCCAACAGCATTAACTGAGCTGAGACCATTTATAGTTTTGACATTCATCATGAGCGGTAGAGAATAAAATTTAAAAAATTGGAAAATATGGGGTTTTCATTACCTCTCTGAAAGGTATAAAGTAAATTATGATTCTTTCCCTCCCTCCTTTTCTGGCTGCTGCTTAATGTTATCCTGTAGTAGCCCATCCATCTGAATTGTTGTAATGCACTATGTGACTGACTACATTAATATTGCTATATTCAGAATTAGTCTGGACTAGCTTAACTGCATACCAAGATTGCTTGTGCATTCAGTTAACATTTCCGGTACACGAACAAAATACTGTGCCTACTATTACTGTTTCTTGATAGTTTTACTCTTGGAGAATATGTTCTGCCTGCTTAAAAAGATGTATTTACATTTGGTTGCGTTTTTTGGTTGTTGTTTTTGCAGAGATGTATGTATTCCCCCCCCCCCCTTTTAAAGTACTTGGAATGTACAAATTAATGGTCATTAACCTGCTTGCTTTTGTTCTCCTTCAGTCCAGATGATTTACTTAATGCCTTGAATGAGGGTATCAGTCGTGCTGATGTAATCATCACATCAGGAGGTGTGTCCATGGGTGAAAAGGTATGTGCAAAAACTATGTTGAGGCCGGGAAGTTAAGCCAGAGATGAAGCAATAGGAAGAAAAATATATTCAGAAATGACAAGTGCTAATGATAACAGAGGAAATCTGAGCATGGTCTGGATCTCCTATTGTTGGGGGGAGGCTACTTGAAAGGTTTCCAAGTTAAGAAAGAAAAACCCTTATTTTTTTCCCTGTACTCTACTGTACCGAACAGGGTTTCCAGGGTTAAAGGATTTGTTGTTTATTTTATTTTCTTGTGTAAGCCACCCTGGAAATATCAATTGGTCATTGAAGGGCAGGTATAAAATTCAGAAATAAATGTATAAAAGAAAGGGTAACCATAGTTCACCACTGCTAGGCTTTTAGATATTCTGTGTCACTGAGAACCAAAGATATATTGTCGTCTTCTTGTTTAACAGGACAAAGAGCAACAGGGTCATGTGACCCATTGCTAAGCTATTACCACTTCCTACCCCCAAACTATTAGATACTGGTAGAATGTTTTTGTGGTCTAAATAGAATTGAAGAAGTGGTGAGATGAGCTTGTGAAGCTGTGCCACATTTTCAATAATTGTTTGGAAAAACCTTTAAATATGGGATAACTCTGAAATGCCTCAGTTTTAATAATGCAGCATAAGTAACCCACGTAATTTGAGGATCCCTTTGCATCTCAGTACACCAGGCAAAGGATCATTCTGGTCAGAACTAGCCCACACATGGAAATAATTGACATATTAGTTGTTCTTCCTCTGTTCTGTGGGTGGCAATTAATGTCCATTCTTAATTGGTCTAGTGATTTATCTAGTTAATTTTGATAGTAAACTTCACTCTGACATGCTGATTAATTTTGAAACCCCCCAAGCGTCAACATCCAACTTCTTAGAATGACAAGTGGGGTTCAGTAATAAAAGATCTATGATTGCCATTTTATTATATTTTATGTGTTTTGATGTATTTGTAATTTTTTGTTGGCTACCTTGAGTGCCCTTTGATAGAAAGGCAGGATTCAAATTTACTTAATAAATAAAACTTCTAGGACTGGACAAGGTATCATCCTACGTATCTTAATTAATACTTTTGAAAAATTAGGTGTTGTAAATACCTTGAAAACTTTGTTTTTATTTTTAAAACAGGACTATCTTAAACAGGTGCTGGACATTGATCTTCACGCTCAGATTCACTTTGGCAGGGTTTTTATGAAACCAGGGTGAGTAATGTTTCCTAGTTAGATATGGACTTGGATATACTACCAAATAGGCAAAATAGTCCGATCTGGTAGAAGTTTCCTATAATTCCAGCAGACACAGGTTTGGGGCTTCAGGAACATTTTGCAACTATGTAGTGGCAGAGGAAAGGTCTAAAGGGGGGGGGAAGAGAAAAGGTCTGTAGGATGAAACCTCCCTCAGCCTGAAAAGCGAGATGAGTGTTGCACCCCATAGTTGCTTTTGACTGGACTTAACTATCCAGGGGTCCTTTACCTTTATCGACCTTCCTCCTGAAACATTCCTTAAGTCTTTTAACCTCGCTGCACAGATACAACTCTAATCCCCTGTCACTTACAGATGTATTGCCAATCAATCACTGTATAAAAGACCAAAGCAGGATGCATCTTCAGTTTCTCCCCATTACACATCACGATCACATTGAGAGTTTCTCTGCCCTTGGCTGCTGTTTGAGGGGAGAGGGAAAGTCATATCAACTTTACTACACATATTTTGTTTCACTAAACATTACAGGGGAGATAGGTGAAGGAGACACAGGGCTGCTTCTTTTAACATCCCATGTTATATCTAGTTCTTTTAACTGATGATATTATTCGTTTTGCTATTTATAAACTTGCTTTTAACATTGATTTCTATTGACAATTTTAAGGTATAATTTTATTTTTATAGTTTCGTTAAAAACTGTTTAGAGGGTCTGTTTACAATTAAGTTTTATACAAATTTTGTTAAATAAATAGTTTTAGCAGCTGACTTTTTTTCCCTAGGTTGCCAACAACCTTTGCAACTTTGGATATTGATGGTGTAAGAAAAATAATATTTGCACTCCCAGGTAAGGTTCGTTGAATTATAATTATAATTGTCCTTCATGGATAACACAAACAAAATCCAAAACAAAATGCAAAGGTTTTTATGTTTGGACCTCTAGTTCCTAAATGAATTATCTTTGTAATCTCACATTTGTGCACTATATAGTTACATCTTTAATATGCAATAATGCCTATGGCTCTAGTGAAGGCAACCTGCAGCTTTCCAGATGTTTTTGGACTATAACATCTGTCACCCCTAGGCATAGGCAATGGTCAGTGGTGATGAGAATTGTCCAACAACATATGGAAGGCTCTGGTTCACTATCTCTGCTGCAGGTAAAATATATCATCTGTTCCTAGCACAGCTGTACAGCAAAGTAACATTGGGCGGGGGTCATTCCCTAAATAATTCTACATTGCTGATCTATCAACTGTTGTGGGTTTTTTCTTTTTCCTCCAGGGAATCCTGTGTCAGCAGTTGTTACCTGCAATCTTTTTGTTGTCCCAGCACTGAGGAAGATGCAGGGAATCCTGGATCCTCGTCCCACTATCATAAAAGCCAGGGTGAGTTTTTAAATATGCAACGAACTTCTGTGTGCACCCTTCCTGATTCCTGCCGTTTTTGCACATGGTGTCAATCACCTATGGGGAAATTCAGGCTGCACCATTAAAGTGGATTTGGTGCTCTTGCACTACAAACACAGCAACTGAGATAATAATTGCTTGCCATTATGTCATATAACTTCCCAACAAACAAATCAAAATGACTGTTCAATAAACAGCCAACATTGTATTAACCACCCTCCAAACTTTGTACATGACATAGTATTTTCTTTCTGTGCATGCTTTTCCACAGTTATCATGTGATGTGAAATTGGACCCTCGTCCAGAATATCATCGGTGCATACTGACTTGGCATCACCAAGAACCACTGCCTTGGGCACAAAGTACAGGTTAGCTGTTTACTATCATTTTCTATTTCTTGTGCTCCTTGACTGGGTTTACGGGTTGCAGAATATGGAGAAATGAAAGGAACCGTGAATGACTTGTGCTTTCTCTACTTGTGATGGCCATGTACCATGTGAAAGGTAGTCCCAACCTACCTTCCCACAAGCTAAAATGATGATGATGATTTCTTTATTGCCCTTCATCCCAGGATTACAAGATTGTTTACAATATAAAATCTCAAAAATACAGTAACAAACAAAAACAAAACAGCGCCCCCCCCCCCCCAGTTTCAAAGGCCATAGAACGCATATTGGAAGTTGCACAGCTTCCGAGGTGCATTTTTAACTTTTTTTCATTGACTCTGCACCCAGCCCATTGATTCTTGGTTTTCGAACGTTTTGGAAGTCAAACGGTCTCCCGGAACAGATTACATTCAAAAACTGAGGTTTCACTGTACTTTAGTTTTCACAAATAATGGGCAGGATTCAACTAATGAATCTCAATAGCAGAAGCCCTGTGAAAGCACTTTCACTTGTGCAGCATCGCTTCCACCCTCTCCTCCTCCTGCACTCCCCAAGGTTTGATATGGAGGGATAGCAGAACCCACAGAACAGCATGCAGGGTAGGAGAGAGGGGATTGTTCTGTCAGGCAAGCCAAAATGCTTACGCTAACAGAACAATCAGAAGAGAACATTGAATCCCTCCCAATGTTTTGTTGTTTAACACTATAGAAGCAAAATCTTCAAATACTACTGCTTCCTGCTCTTTGAACATGGATACTACCGCCAGCAGGGACGCAGGTGGCACTGTGGGTTAAACCACAGAGCCTAGGACTTGCCGATCAGAAAGTCAGCGGTTTGAATCCCTGCGATGGGGTGAGCTCCCATTGCTCGGTCCCTGCTCCTGCAAACCAAGCAGTTCGAAAGCACGTCAAAGTGCAAGTAGATAAATAGGTACCGCTCCAGCGGGAAGGTAAACGGCGTTTCCGTGCGCTGCTCTGGTTCGCCAGAAGCGGCTTAGTCATGCTGGTCACATGACCCGGAAGCTGTACGTCGGCTCCCTCGGCCAATAAAGCGAGATGACCGCCGCAACCCCAGAGTCGGTAACAATTGGACCTAACGGTCAGGGGTCCATTTACCTTTATTACCGCCAGCATGACTACTATTCTAGAAGGAGGAGTTTGGGCTATATGAAGAAATTAATATTCTATTAGATAATAAGGCCACAAACTATGCAAATCAGGATAGGAGCCCATATTACTACCCCTAAAATATACAGATACAGATATAAATACATAGACTGACAGATATAGATAAATATATATACAGTGGTACCTCCAGTTGCGGACAGGATCCGTTCCTGAGCTCCGGTCAGATCCCGAGGTTTCCGCAACTGGAGGGACCGCTTCTGCACATGCATGTGTGGCAGTAGAGCGCTTCTGCGCATGCACGCATAGCAAAATCCAGGTTTGCCACGTATGTATCCCGAAGGTTATGTAACCAGAGGTGAACGTAAGTAGAGGTACCACTGTGTGTGTGTGTACTTATAGAGATGCATATACAGTGGTACCTCAGGTTAAGAACTTAATTCGTTCTGGAGATTCGTTCTTAACCTGAAGTACAACTTTAGCTAATGGGGCTTCCCGCTGCTGTGCCGCTGCTGCTGCTGCTGTGCGATTTCTGTTCTCATCCTGAAGCAAAGTTCTTAACCCAAGGTACTATTTCTGGGTTAGCGGAGTCTGTAACCTGAAGCATCTGTAACCCGAGGTACCACTGTATATAGATACAAATGCACACATACATGCACACACTACCTTTCCTCAAGAATGTGCTCAAGACAGCAACAGTAGACATTAGACTTGCCTTCCCCAACCTAGTGCCGTCAAGATGTTGGCTGGGACTGATGGGAATAGTAATCCAAAACATCTGGTTGACGAAGACTGCATTGGTCTCATGGCCACTATGTCTATCTTGAGAACCAAGAAGCTTCACCCATTTTCACTGGCATACTGTGCTCACTTAGGTCTTGAACAATGCTATTTTTCTAGAAAAAGAGGTGCCGGACCTCACCTGAGAGGTGGTAGATCTGAGTTCTGGGGAGTTATGGCTGGAAAAAAGCCCTAGTCTTGAGTTAAGTTTGGCTGGGAGTGATCCATTTGTACTCATTGTACATTGTAGGGGAGTACAGATATTTTCCCTTCAGCCTTTCTTTCTTTTGCTGGGAAAACAAGTTTTACTAGTGTTCAGACTGCAACGTATCATTTCTAGCAATATTTTAATTCCCTTCACTGTCAGCACCTCAAGACTTTTTCTTCTTAGGAGTGTGTGAGGTATTACATAACTACTGGACATTACCTGTGATGTCACTTCCAATAAGAGAGCCTCCATTTTACCTCTACCCAATGTCTGGGATAATGAGAGACGCTAAAAGCTTTTAAAACCTTGCACAGCTCAGGAGAAAAAGCTGACATATGTTAGACAAGTTGCCCACTTCAAACTCAAGCTTCCTTTCTAATAAAACTCAGTATCTAAGTTTGATATTGGAAATGGAAAAAATATATCTAGATTCTGGAGTGTATTCTTTGAGGCTTATTTAGTTCTAGAAGATTTTAAACCATTGCTAAAAATTGCACAGGAACCTCATATGTCAACTGCTTTGTCCACACCAGTGTTCAGATTCTGGAATACTAGCATACTTATAATGTGCCTAAAACTGCTAGATATGAAAGAACAAAAAATAACACTATCATCTCTGAGTGGTATATGTTAAATGTTAAGGCTAATGTTATATGAAATAAATTTGGGCGTAGGGCTATAGTAGTTCAGTTTTGACACATCCTAGTGCAGATTATAATTCCGTATGGGGTTATTTGGAAGATAAACTAAGAAAGTGGTGCATGTGATAATTAAAATGTGCAAGCCTAAAATAAATGTTGTAAAAAGGCATTTCTGCATGAGAATTCTAAGGGGGAAGGAGAGATCTATTTCCTGGATATTGCCCACATTTTACTTCAAACAACAGATCTTTACCATTTGTGACAATTGTCACTTTAAAATTAATTTTTGGGAACTGGCTTCATATGCTGCACTGTTCTGTGGCATTTATCCTGCTAACAAGACTTATTTGCTTCTCTGTAGGGAACCAGATGAGCAGTCGTCTGATGAGTATGCGCAGTGCCAATGGACTGTTGATGCTACCTCCAAAGACAGAGCAGTATGTGGAACTTCATAAGGGCGAGGTGGTTGATGTCATGGTCATTGGAAGACTATGATGTCACCAGCAAGAGAGAAGTTTTGATGCATGTCCACATATCATTGACTGTATCCTGTAATATGCAACGGCACAGCTAGTTTTTCTGATTTGGATAAAAGTTGATCAGTATAGTCAACACCTTGAACTATATTTCAAATGAATTTAAATAAATACCTTTTAAAAAAAAACTTTAAAAACAAATCTTAAAGAAATCTATTCTGATTATATCAAAGCAACTTTTTCCTTTCTTGCAATTGCTTTGTGTGTTCAATGCTAGTTCTGATAGCGGTAGCTTTTAGTAGACAGCGGTAGGTGCCTGCAGAACTTGTGTTTTTTCTCATCTTTAAGATACAACTACTTATGCTCTTAAAACAAGGCTGTCTGCTTATTTATACTAGCGTAGACAACACTTGGATTTCCCTTATTAGTATGCTTCATAACCGCTTCACAGAAAGCTTCTGCTTGTTCTTTATCTTGTATCTCGTGTTGATGTGCACAGTGCCAAAAGCAGAGTGGCTGCATTGGGAACCCGACCAAGCCCCGAGGTTTTCACCCCTTGCTGCGCGTTCAGGGATATCTGTCATCCCAGCAGCCACCCAGCTCAGTACTATTGGGCAGTAACTGGATACCTTTTGTTTAAACAAACAACAAAAATTGCTTCCTTAAGTGCTGACAGCCTTTTTAACCAATACATTTAAAAATGTACAGAATTAAAATCTTAAAAAATCAAAGACTGATCTTGTACAGATATTAGTGTTACCAGCATTCGTGTGGAAATTAAATGAGAAAAGAAATAAAACTAATGTTAAACAACTCTGTACCATAACATTTTCTGTAATGATACTGAAACTTAAATGAATAAAAAAGAATCCTGGATCATTATTTAAAAGGTGACTGTGTTAGCCTTGTTGTTTAATAAGAGAAAAGAACTCTCCTTTCTTTTTGGGAGGTGGGGATTTTATGGTTAAAGAACACATTTGAGCAAAGAGGATGCCAGTGGGGAGATTTTGCAGAGACCTCTCTAAAAAAATATGAAGTGCTATCTTCTTGTTTGTGCAATCTTAGACTGGGGTCCCTGGACAGAATTTCAGTGAATATGTTGCACTGATGTATACAAACAGACAGGGATCCAAAGGACCGCATGCAGATTACCACACACATACCAGTGCTTACTTGGGTGCTCCCCATCCAGTCCTTTACATCCCTGAAAAAAAGACACTCCTGGGTGTTGTGGGATACTATGGGGTCAGGCTAAACTTAGCAGAAGAGGACATAGCTGGAAAGGGAATTTGGCCATTACTATCCTGCACTTAGTGCTTATGCACGGGATTGTTTGGATCCAGGTCATAAAATCCAAGTAGGCAATTGTCAATGCCACCTATATAGAGTATGTGTCTCTAACGTTGAGATTTAATTTAATTAAAACATTTGGTCCTAAGAAATTGACATCATTGCTCTAAGACACAATGCTAACACATGTAGATAATTAAGTCCTCAAATAATGAGCTGAGATTCAAGTGTAGAAATGGCAACATTGATTGCCACAACTACTCTTTCTGTCAACTTCCTCTTCACTTTTACAATTGTTTATTTTGGGAACAGTTTGCTGCAACTAAAGTACAATCGTGTATACCAAAAGTCACTAGGCTAAACTAGATGTATTTCCAGGTTACTAAGTAAAAAATGCAAGTAATTCAGGCAGACAGTTTTAAGAATTGCCTTTAAGATGTGGAATAATGAAACAGATTTTCATCTGAGTTCTTCATGCAAATAGATTTGCTGCTGTTATGCCTTCTTAACAATATTTATTTTAAAAAACAAAAACAAAAAGACTCACATAAAAAGTACCCTGTACACAGTACAACTACCACATAAACCAACTATGTGAATATAGCATTGTCAGGTGTGTGTGATGTTGTCTGGTGCATAGGGCACCTAATTCATTCTTTTATTTGTTTATGGTTATAATTTAGATAATCTACCCATCCTCTTTTCTGCATTAACTATATTTATTATGACTATAAAATACTTGAAGCTTAGTGCAGAGAAAAGCTGTGGCAAAAGTGTGAGCTGCCCAATAGTGTACTGAGAGTTTGGCTATGTTACAGTTTCAGACAGCTCAAGATGTACGTGGTGTTTCTTTCACAGGATTTGTACTGCTTTTGTATCTTAACTGCTGAATTAGAAATGAAGCGCGCGTTTACAAATAGTTGTTCATTATTTTCCAGAAGGAACTGCTCCCAATCTTCATTGGCACTACTTCCTCCCTTGTGCTATTAGTGGGGCTATGCTTCTCCCTATAATATTAACTTACAAAAATATCACTATGCATTGTACCGTTGAGCAAAACTCTTTCATGAAAGCATGACTGCGCAAAACAATGCCAAAAAAACCAGAAGATCCAATGAAAAATATGCTTTCCCGCTGTGTGATCATTTTTTGTGTCAGCAATAAGAAGAAAATATTGAGAAGACAAAGACAGTGCAAATATGGTGACCAGGCAAACTGGACTTTTCCTCTCCACACATTTAGCCCTTTTCAGTGGTGAACCATGTATATATTGCACCTATTGCTAATTCTTAAATATTTTTAGAATACAAGTCTGGCATCAACCTTTTGTTTTCAGCTTCGTGCTTCAAGTTAACAGTGCAATGACCCTAGAACGGCCATCATTGCCAAGATTGTGCCAGCTACATATGTAGCACTATCTGCTTGGAAGCCCAACAGCAGCCCAACACAATTCCCAGATGACCAGGTGGAATGAAAGGGTTCACATGATGAAAACTAGGTTGAAACCCTGCAGTTTTATCTTTGGTAGAAAAGGTGACTTTATACTGTAAACTGCCCTATGATCCCTGGATGAAGGGCAGTATAGAAATTTAACAAATAAATAAAATAAAAGCTGTCTTGCCTTGGGAAAGGGGCAGTTCTCCGCCTAATCAGGAACATTGGTGAATAACAAGAATAACCAGGAAGGTCGTATCAGAAAGTGTAGCCAAGCAGAGGAACCAAGATGAGTTGAATTCATAGTTCAAAGGCCAAGACAAGATCAATGCAAATAAGGCTGTTTTAACAGGCAAAGTGGAACGAGTACTTGGAGCCAAATTGAAGAAACAGTTGAGAAACAGGGATTACGTGAAATACTGAACTCACGTGCCAAAATATTCTGCTTAAATCCAAAAAGCTTGAGTCTAACCAGTGCTTTTTTTCTAAAGAAATGTTTAGGGGTACTCTCATTTTCCTACTCATATTGAAATACTGCCCCTCAATGAGTCCAAAATTAGATTCACAAAATGTTTAGGGGTATGCATACCCCTGCATACCCCCAGAAAAAAGCACTGGGTCTAACAAATGAATTTGTGTGTAGCACATCAGTTCATTCTGGTATTCAAAACTAATTACTGGGCTCAAAACTATTTAATTAAGTGTATATCTTTGCACCCGATTCCAGCTGATGGATCTCACTGGTCCTAGGTTTTCTTTTCTTTTCTAGATGATTTACTGGCTGCCTTGGAGAAAATGATTACAACTTTGAAGCTGACTTAGTGTTCTTTCAAATGTATTCATGTGTTTATGCTCATATGGTGCATGTTATTCAGAAAGAATTGTTATATTCTTAGGTTTATTTAGACTAGTAATGGCAGACTGCTTCTGAATTATAGTCTGTGTGTTGAATTTTAATGGCTTCCTTTGCAATTTCTTGGGAATAGGGGATGCATTACCTTAGGGTGGGTTTCCTTAAGTAAGTATGTTCTATTGTTTAACATGCCATCTAAATTGACCAACCATTGTTTGCTACTTGCTAGCAAACCAGAATCAGGAACCATAGTTGGAAACAGTTTTGCAAACTATAGTTTGTGCTATGTGCAGTATCCAACATTCGTGTTCTGGGAGGCAAGTGACTTCCACTTGCACAATGCACTTCCTCTCCTCTCCCCTGCTGCCCCACACATGCCCTCAAAAGCAGCACCGGAGTGTTGGGGAACACTCCAGAGCAGATTGAGAAGTTGAGTTAGAGGTAAAAAGGAGAATTCCCATTTCATGAGCAGAATTCCGTTCATGGCACATTGGATACAACTGATCTTTGCTTTTCTGCATCTACTGGAGTACTGAGCAGACAAGAAATGAAAGGGGACACTCTTCCTTTAAACCATGGTTTGGGTTCTTAACTATAGGTAGCACAAATTTTATCTGGCATATATAGTATCATAATATTGGCTCCTTTTACTCAGATACATTTTAGGTAAAATGGTAGAAGTTAAGTGATATTTGCTGCTCTTCTACATGACCTGGTCAAAAGAATGCATATGCCAGTTTCAATCTAGTGTAACTACTATAAAAGTTAAAATATGTTTAAATGGATGAAGTAATAGACATTTTCCTATAATCTCAATTTTTCTTTGATTTTTCTCCTTCTTGTCCTCTTCTTTGTAATATATGTCATGAGAATACTTCAAAATGCTTTTCAGCAGTTCTTAATTCTCTTCATGAAGCTCTGCAAATCTAGCTGTGCCCTCTCTGCATGTGGGTCAGCTGATACCGAAATCCTTACTACCTAAACACAGGACTCATCTATGGAACACTTCCCACACTATCCTCTGAGTGAGCAGAATTATGAGCTAACCTAACAGCTTTTTTTCTAAACCTATTTCTTAGTCTCTTATTACAACAATTTCATTTTTCATTCTCTGTTGTAGAAGGATATTAAATTCTGTCAGCCTTCATGTCACATAAAAGAGATAATACATCACCTTTAGAGAACTGGATGACTAAGGGTTTTGCTAATAGGTGTCGAGTCTTTCATTTGTCACTAGTTCAAAGCTTATGGGAAATGGCTAGAGCTAAAAATTATCATCCGAAAGCTGTCCAGTGCTATTGTGAAAATCACAAACGTAATGAACTCTTCAACTTAGCTGTCAGAGAAAGCTTCGAAAACAGAAGGTGGTTGATGGGGGTTTCTTAAACTCCTAAGAATTGCCATGTGCTTGATCAGAATATTAAGAGATTTATTATCAAGGATTTAGTCAAATCTGCCTCAGATGATGATGATGATGATGACTATTGCTAACTGAAAATGTTAGTCTTGTTACACATGATATTTTTTATTGTTTATTATAGTTTATTAGCCATTCATTGGTGATGTCAGTACATTCTCTTAACATTTAAATTTATGAAAACCCAGTTCCTAATTAGTTCTGGTTTTACATCACCACACCAAATCTTACTGATTACAAGCCCAATTTTCATTTACATTAATTGCATATGGTGTGTGGAAGATATTAGCCAATGTAACAGCACAGTCTTCTATTCTGGAGAGGTCACTTCTACCCTGGGGCCTGTAAATCTCTCTCCCATCCACAAAAATATGCCAGTTAAGTATTGTTCAGCATATTTGCACTTGTATAGCGTATAACATACTATTAAGTCTCACATGCACCATTTTGGATCATTATTTTTCTAAACTATTCTTGCTAGTCATCTGTAGTCATATTCTATACCCTATAACTGACTACACTTCCCAGTTGGATCAAACAATTACTGCATTTGAATATTGGTTGAAGAAAATAGCGGATGAAGAAAAGGAAAATGACAATTTTGCTTTTTGGAAGTAATGGCTCAATATTAGAGACATATCTAGGAGAAAACAGATGTGAAAAGCAGTCAATCTGCACAACAGAGGCACTATTTTGTCAGTCAGTTAAAGATGGGAATATGCTGTGCTGAAAACAAAAAGTAAAACACGAACAATGGTCAAGTTTTACACTAAATACACCAGTTACACTTAAGAAAAAGAACAAAACAATGATCTTTTTAAAATCCTTGTAAATTCTATGACATTGACAGACCTGGAAGGAGGTTGAATGTAAGGGGCAGGCTGATGGTCCATAATAGAAAAGACAATTGGAAACTATGGTCAATAACAAAGATTGCTGCACAATTCAATACAAATATCGTTTCTTGAGCTCAGCAAGGGGAACTCTAGCCTGATCCTGATCAGATCTCTAGAAGTTGTTAATTATTCTAAAATTCTACTGGCATCTACTCTACAGGAGTCTGCAATTCTGGAATTCAGAACAGGATGAAAACAAGATCGTATCACTGCTGTGCCGACTATTTTTCAAAACTGCATTTTGAACCTCAAATGACTTTTCTGAATAGCATAATGTGTGTTCAAGTGTCTGAGCTAGCTCTCTCTCTCTCTCTCTCTCTCTCTCTCTCTCACACACACACACACACACACACACTTTTCTGTTCATTTTTCCACTCTAACTTCCTGCTTACAATTTTTTTTACTGTTTTTATTTTTTCACAAAGTCTGGTGCCTGTCACCAAATTTGGTTTGCCATATTAACAAATGTGGCATACAGCACCAGAATATTTAAAATTTTACATCAGGAAATAGTGATGTGCCTGGTGTTTTGCTTGCATCTTACAACATCTCCTTATCCTAGCCTAGAAAAGGCTGCAAAGCAAAGACAGTAATGACTCCTTTACTTGACTGAAATATGCTAATAAGGTATTATTACCTCAGAACCTTCTGGGACAGGGGAGGTTGGTTTATTTTTCAAACCTTTGTTACTTGTACACTATTTGCTCCTGACCAGGTCAAGGAGGACCTTTTGAACGATGACCTCAGTTGATGTCATGAAAGACTAAAAGGAGCTTGGCATTTCTGGGGAGAAACCATGGAATGCCAATGCAGCTTGCCAACTTTACAACTCTAATTTTATCAGCCAACCAATCCTCAGCAATCTTCTGCATTAAGAAAACTAGATTTTTGTTAAGAGTGAAAGCAAGTCCAGCACCCTACACAAGCAACTATACAGGCAAGTGTATTTATTTGGTTATATGTTTATCACCTCAATTTTTTTGATATTTTATCCCTAAATGCCTGTTGTTTTCAGAACTAAAATTATGAATTTTTAACCTTTCTGATTAATCACTATCTTTGTTATGTAACTATAAATCTAAACTAGTCAACTGATTTTGTGAGCATATTTTGAAAGTTGATCTCTAAAAATACTGAATACAGAAATTTAGTAAGAAATCACAATTTTAACACACATGCATAGCTGAATTAGCTTCACTAACAAACAGGCATGCACTGTCTTGTTTCAGGCAGGTGGGCAGGTTTATCTTGCTATGTCACTTATTTTTTTGAAATCACATGTATGTCACCAGTTCACTCATTTTTTGTTTATTCTTAATCTAGTTTATGATGTCTATATTTCTTGAATAGTTATATTGTTTTAAATTGATGCATACTGCTTTGAAATGTTTTTGCAAAAAATGGGATAGAAATATTTAAATAAAAAATAAATAGCATTCCACCTTCATTCCAAGGAGCTCAAGGTGACATACAGGGATCTAATTTATCCTCACAAAAACCCTATAAAATAGGTTAGACTAATAATAATTATTGGATCAAGGTCACCAAAATGAACTTTACAAATGAGTCACTGAAGCCTTATTACAAAATAGTAGACCTACAAGTTTGCACTAGAATAGCCGCATGTATTGTAGTTTAGAAGCCTAGATGGTGGTCCATAGATTAAAAATCCTATTTCTTTCCCACCACACCCTGACTGTGCCCCTTTCCTAGAACTGTATCTTATAACACAGTATGTTTCTGAAGGGTGTGGTGTCTTCAGTCTACTTATAAAAAATTAACAATACCAAGAATTACAACAGAACCCACCCCAACCACATATTTGCTAGGGATGATGGGAAAATTTGTTCGGTCCACTTTTTGCAGTAGACAAACCCAATTCAACACTCCTGATCTTGCAGCAAGATTCTTGCTTAAGAATTAGAATGCAATACCAACTGGGATTACACATTTATTTATGATGCTGCAGGATGAAATGGAAAACTCTTTCTCAGCTATACTACTTAAGGCAACAGCTGTGGAGTGCGCATTGTAATGTTCCCACACAAAGAGAATATTCCTTAGACCCAGAAATTAGGATGTCAGGGAAAGGGATTCAAGTCTAGCCTTCTCTCTGAAAGCCTTTTTCATGTCTCTTATGTGTACTGATGTTCTATTGTCTTATCTTAGGCCATGCACTATGATGACACTGCTTCAGGGCTCTGTTTTCTATAGATTGCCCCTATTGTGACATGGCATTACCTCACTTCTGGATACCAGCCATTGCCTAGAGAAACTCTATAAAGTAACTCATGCTACTTGACTTGGATCAAATGTTGGTGCCACATGTTTCCTTTGGTTTGGCCCTCCATGTAAGACATTACTCTTCTAAAATAAGAGAATAAGATACAGAAGCTCCTTTAGGGAGACAAAATATCAGACAAAAGTAATACTGGGAATCAGATAAGTAGCACAATTACTGTTTGCAATTAAAGGGATACATCATTCTCTATTTTGAATTTGTTTAGCTAATGTTCTGGAGTCCTGAACAAAACCCCCAGGTTGAGATGAGTTCCGTTTTGTTCTAATCATGTGACTGGAAGGGAGGCTGTCTCTCAAGTGTCTTGAATGAAAGGACTCATATATTAAAAGGAAATGTTTATCTGCAGATTTAGTATAATTTTTAACTCCCAATTGCCCTTTGGAAGCTTATATATACAGTCATGTCTAAAAGGGAGATGGCCTGTCTGTTATGTTGCAAACTAAATTTAATCGTGGGATGAACTGAATTAAGCCAATTGTCCAGGGCATCCAAATGCTATTCACTGGAAAATATATTAAATGTGTCATCTATATAGCATTTTAAAAACTTGGTATCATGGAAATAAGGGTTAGTGTTGAGATCCAAAACCCATTGTTTTTCAGATTGACACATGAATAAATTTGCCTCACTAGGGGCAAATGGTGAACCCACTGAAACAACTCTGATTTTGTAATAAAAATTGTGATCAAACCATCTAAAGTGACTAGAATATCTGATTCCATCATTGTACTTTATTCTATGATTTGAATGAAATGTGTAGTATCCTTAATAAACGTATCTGACTTACTAACATGAGACTGTAGAAAATGATCAACACATTTTGATAGATGTTCCAGGACTCAAGCCATGCCAGAAAAAATTGAATGACCAGTTGAGATTCCTATATTGAGGGGGCTGGACTAGATGACCCTCAAGTCCCTTCTGACTTTACAATTCTATGATTCTATGTGTAATAGCCTATGGGAAAGGCTCCTGAGAACATGCAGTAATTTAGAATAGTCATAACTTCACTACATTATGTGCCTGGCAAAGATTTATAAATTTTCTTAGCTCTCAATGCTATTCTGAGTTAGCCTTTTTCCATGCTGTCTCTTATTAATTTCCAATGTCATTTTGTTCTTGTCTTATGTGTAGGCGTAAAAGCAACCGGAGTTTAAGAAGCCCACTAAACACACCAAATCTGCATTTCACATTCCTATTATGGGAGATCTTAAAAAAATTCTTGAAAGAGGAGAATATATTCCCTTGAGATCTGCTCCTGTGTTTGAAAGCAATTTTGTTCAGGTAACTAATTTTTTTAGACTACTACTGTTTAGACTGGCAACTGAGCAGAACATGAACGCCTACAAATGCCACAGACTCAACTGCAGAAAACAGAGTCTAGTTTACCATGCCTGCAACCCTCCCAATTCCTATTCATGAAGCTGTCTCATGAGCATTTGAGGGGAAATGTGTACACAAATTCAAACACTGTTGGTAGGTGTGCACTGAAGCCAGAGTGAAGTGGTAATGTGTATACAGCCTAAAACTTAGTACCTACAGATACAGATAAGACTTCCATGAGCGCAAGGGAACTTTCCTTCCCTCCCCTCTCCCTGTGCACCCCTCAAATCCGCTCTGGCAGTTCCTCAACTCTCCAGAACATATTTGGGGATACTGGAGGAGTATATGGGTGGAGGAGAGGGAGGGGAAATTCCAGTGGATAAATTCCAAAGTGTCTGGATCAATTTCAGTTAAGTTTCAAGGCTAACTGCCCTGGTTGCCTGAAAAGATTACCCCTGGGGCTTGTTTTGGCTTAGAAACTCAGATCTAGTTTTACAGGAATTGTAGAGCTGCACAGAGAAGTGGGCATACGGAAACAAGAGCTTCATCAACAGGTGATTTTTCTTATTTTTTATTTACCCAACTTTTCTTTGAAAGCCTCCCCCTAAGATGGCTAACAACACAGGGTTTTTTAAAAATGTAGAACTGCTTGGAATAAAAAAGTAAAAAATAATAATCCAAAGCAATAGTAACTAAATTATCTCTACCCAGCCTAAGAGCCATCTCAAATAGCCCCCTGAAAGTATTTACCAGCCATCCAAAGGAGAACAATAATGGGACCAGTAGGACTTGATAAAAACTTTCCACAGCTTAGGCACCATGATCAGAAAGAGCCTCTCTCAACTGACAACCTGGCATACTTCAAACACGTATACCCCAGGCCAACTTGAGTGTTCAGGTAGGTTCATACGGGGGGGAACAGTCTGCTCTATGAATCTGCTCTAAGCAGATGGTATTATATAAATAAAAAATAAGAACCAAATACCAAGCAGGCAATACACCCGATCCCAGACTGGATTTTTCTTTACCAGTGTCGAGTCCATTTGACACCAGTTCAGGACCTGCACATCTAGAACTGGTGTCATCAGTATACTGATGACACCTTACTTTAAATTCAGGTGCCTATTCTGTACAGTTAAGTATCAGTGCAGCTGTTGGAACCCAGTAGGATTGGGAAGAGGTTGCCAGCCCTGAAGTACGTTCAGCACTTGCCTCAAGTCTGAGTTGCACAGACATGCAACTGACTTGTACAATTATTAAAACAAAGATCCCAAGACTTGTGGAGTATTCTGCTCATAAGATTGCACTTTCATTTTTACTGCTTCACACGGAACTTAGCATTTAAGTAGTAAGGGGTTGATTCTGTGTATATAAATTTGCAAAGGAACAATGGGATTAAGTTTTTTTCCTCAACTCTGTATGTTTATTTTATAACATTTTTCCTGTGAAGAAAAGGCATGTTATCTCTGCACACAAATTCACACTTCTGATAACTGCAAAAACAAGCATCTGTGATAATATATTCTTGTTAGAAAAACTGCCCCAAATAATCTTACAGAAACCTCTGGAAGAGCATGACATTTTGAATGGATTAATGGAATTCATTTACCAACATTCCATATAAAGCCTCATGCTACATAATTAAAAACAAATCATTTGGACTATAATTTAACTTAAATAGAAAACTATCTTTAGAAATATTTTTTTCCTCCAAAAGCATTTTATTTTTATAAATCCAATTGAAATTTTTAAAAAATCTGATTGAAATTTTAAAAATCCATTTTTTATTTTTAAAAAATAGATTTTTATCCACCCTGCTTGCAGGATAGCAGTCATTGGCTTTTCCAGCATCACACTTGAAGCTACTTCCAACATTTCCACTATGTTAATTTTGCAAGCTTTTGACTTAAGTTCTTCTCTTTTCTCACATACACATCTTTCTTGAACCTTCCTTCCCTTTCCAATATCATAATTGCAATACAATGTGTTTTCATATGCTTTTGAAATAATATTTATTTTATATGCCTAAAATAACCTCTTATCTCTTTGCAGGTGAATAGAAGGGGTGAATCAATTTACCTTCACAATCGCCCCAACTATGTGACCATGGGCATTTGTGCCTCCAGCTCAAGCCAGTCATGGCCAAATGTAATGGTGCTTGCACATGCAGCTTCTTCGTCCTCCCAGGAAGCCATTTCAGCACGCCCAGCAAGTAGAAAGCAATCAAATTCTGAAGATGAACTAGTGCTCACCAGGTGAGTTAGTACTGAGGAGGCATGAAAAGACTGCTGATATTGCATAAATTCAAGTTGACTGTTATAATTTGGTATGGGGAAATGGTAACAGAATCTCCCAATTTTCACAATTTCTACAGAGTATTAAAATAGTAAAGTATCTATACATAAACCTTTTTCACCAAGAATCCACAATGCGCATCATGAATGAAATTTTCAGCAGCACCGTTTGTCCAGCTGGTAGCACTCTTTTATGGCTAGGATGAAAATATGTGATGTTTGCACCCCAACTCTAATGGCAACATTGTTTAAATGCCTGAATTTCTAGTACTACACAAGGGGATGGGGTGAGAAACAATGCCATGTCCTCCATCCATAGTTATAAGACTGGCATAAGGCACTTATGCAGAGCAGAGAGAAAGATCTATCCCTTCTGAATTGAGGGTGACATCACTCAGGGCAAGGGCTTTCTCAGCTGTGCTACCCCAGGTTTGGCTATACCCTCCCCAAATATGTTTTCCTTGTGCTAACACAACCATCTTTTAGGTGCCAGGCAAAAAATATTATTTACCCAGGCACTTTAGTGTCAGTTTTGAGATTTGCTTGGTTGCTCTTATCTTCAGACTGAGTTTATTGAATTGTTTTGTGCTTTGTATATTGCCTTGAAATCTGGTACAATGAAGGGTGGTGTATACATGTTTTAAATAAACAGAAATATAAGCAGTGCTGTTTTTTTCAGCCAGAGTGTGCTGGGCCAACACTCCCCACTGCTGTTTCTTGACTTTATGTACTTCTGAGAAGCCCAAAACAAACATTTCAAGTCAAAACAGAATCTGCCCAACAAGTGCAAATCTACACTTTTTTTAGATCTAGGACTCTATCTAGCCCTTAGCTGCTCCTAGCTGCAATTATTGAAGCTACGGGGTAGAGCCAATTCATATTTCCTTTTCTTCAATCTGTCTCCCATGTAGCAGCAGCAGGCTTTAAGCTTTCCAACCAGGCCTCTATCATTGCACACACACACGTTTGTGCAAAGGCCCTTCCGAGCTGCCCTAGCCATCCGCCTGTATCTAAGAGAATGAGGGAGCTGGGGCTGTATTTATTTGACCTGCACCAGAACCAGAGGCAACCCACAAACCATCTAGGGAGACAGCTTGCCATAGTTTTTAGCACCTCCGCGTACAAAAACAAAAAACACTAAAACAGGTTAAAATTCACGTCAACCTTCTAAGCACTTGGATAGGCTTGTCTAAGCAACAATGTTTTTGTAGGCGCCAAAAAGAATACACTCAAGGTGCATGCTTGATATCAGTAGGCAGGGAATTCCAAAGTGTAGGTGCTGCCACACTAAACAATCTAAACACTGCGTAACAGGTATTATGTGGCACCTGTGGTAGTGCTATTTCCACTCAACAAAGAGGTCATCTGGGTACATGTGGGGTAAGGCAATCTTCTTGAACTTGACCCAGTAGCAAATCAGCAACCAGTGCAGATATCTGTGAAAAGATATTAAATGTTTACAAGGCCTCACCCGTTAGCAATCATGCTGCAGCATTCTGCACTAACTGTAGCTTCTGGATCAAGCACAAGGGAAGCCCCATATACAAGTGCATTGCTGTAATCCAATCTTGAAGTAACCAATGAATGAACTACTGTGGCAGGGCCATAGCTGTCAAACCAGTCACAGCTGATAAAACAAACTTCTAGCCACTGAGGCTACCTGAGACTCCAGTGGCAGAGCTGGATTCAGAAGCATCCCCAAACTGTGAACCTGCTCCTTCGTGGGGAGTGCAACCCCATCCAAGGTAGGCAGTTGACCAATTTCTCAGAACTGGCTACTCTCCCATAGTGCTTTTGTCTTGCCAGGATTCAAGTTCAGCTTGTTTTTCTTCATCCACTGCACCACTGCATCCAGGCAATGACCCAGGGACTTCACAGCCTCTTCTGATTCAGATATTATAGCAAAAGGAAGCTGAGCGTCATCAGCATACTGATGGCACCTTAGCCCAAATCTCCTAACAACTGTAGATATTAAATGCCACCGGAGATAAAACTGGAGTAGTCCTGAATGAAGGCAGGGTTGGAACCATTGTAATGCAGTGCCCACAAATCCCATTCCCTGGAGCCAGTCCAGGAGGAAATCATGGTTGACGGTATCAAAAGCCAACAAGAGATCAAGAAGCAGGAACTATATATTTTTAAGCATTGCTACTCCATTCTTCAAATGAAAAGGATTCCAGAGCAGCTTGTTTAAGAACTGTAAAAGCGAGGTAGTCCCAGGCCATAGAATTTTATTTTGAATAAATCTTCCAGATTTCAAAGAATGCTCCGGCTTCACCACTGTAGAATGAAATATCCGCTATGCCTTACCAATGCGGGCATTATTGTGCATATTTACGGTAATTTCTTGGCCATTTTATAGTTAAATAAATTACCTATTTCGAATATTTATGAGTAACTTTTCCGCTAAAGCCTTCAACAAGAGTAACAGGTAACACAAGTAACAGGTAACACAATAAATGGTGGGAATTTCTCCCACAAATGCCAGCTTTAGTAGGTGTATGTATGGAATTCCGTATTCTTAGTTAGCCCATTGCGCAAAAAAGAGGGCTACCTTGAAAAGGTACATAATTGGACAGGTTTTTCTAGTGACATTAGCTGATCCTTCTTTGTGGACTGCACAATTAGGCCAAAGTTCTCTTTACCAGCAGTGCAGGTGGTTGGGAGATCAGGGTGGATTGAAAAAGAATGCCATGTGACTTATTGCAGTCATATGCACATAAGTAAGTTTTTCTATGATAAAAAAAGACAGTGGATACACTATGTGCCTTTATTTTCTGTTGCCTTCATGTAACCCAAACTGACAGTGCACAGTGGCCTTCTTGAAATATGCCTCCATTTATTTCAGTCAGTTCCCTACTCTCTTGGATCCCATTTTCCTCTCACTTTATGTAGTGATTCAGTGAAGTACAGCTAGCAGGAATTCACACAATCATTTTCTTGTAGGTTCTTACCCTTGAAGTTTGTAGACGTTACTGTTCACAATGCTAAGAAAAGACGCATCAAACTGAAGCTGGTGAGTGGCCGTGCCTACTACCTAGAACTCTGTGAGCCACTACAGAAACAGCCCCAGCTCTTCCGACAGTGGGTGCGGCTCATCAGTCTACTGAAATCTAAATATAAAACTTCTTCAGTCAATACCCTATATAAAGATTTTAAGACTCAGGAGGAAAACAGAGCCACAACAAGCAAGGCACTACAAGTGAGTGCTATTTGGGTATATAGCTTAAGATTGTTGAAAAAAAAGGTGGGGAGGACCTTGATACATAAAATCGTATTTTTTTTTTGTAAAGTGTAGTTTTTAAAAACCTGCATGAGCAAGCTCCTGTTGGTTTGCCCAATGCCAAGAAACCCATCCTGCACAATGTAGTCCTAGATATGTATTTTGTGTTTTCATTTTGTATTTTTATGCTGTAAACCGCCCTGTGATCTTTGGATGAAGGGTGATATATGCTGGGCTTCTTTTTCACTTAATTGTTTCAGACTGTTTTGAGTGTGTGTCAGTTAATCACTGTCGTCACTTTGAACACACTTCTCCACGGCAAGCTCAAAGAATGTGAGTGGGACTGATTCTGTATGAGCTTTTAACATATGCTGTACTCCCTCTTGTCTTTGTTGCTCCCAAAGGGATACAATCAAGCAGAAACTCCCACAAAACCACAAACCAGCGAAGAGCCAATAATAAAACCAGAAATAATCAAGAAAATGCCTTCAAAACGAGTCACCATTTCTGATATAGTAGGTCCTATTGAAGAATTTCCTAAGAGCCATAGCCAGGCCACAGTTTCTTCTGACAGCCGCATGAAAAATCCCAGTGCTGCAAGCTCAGAAAAACTGACGTATAGTCAAGAATTAATGAAGAGGACTATCTCAAGGAGTAAATCTAAGTATGTGATCCATCATAATCATTATCTATTGTTACACGCCACCCACAATCTCTGCCAAGCGATAGCAAAATTCCAGGGGGTTCCAGGTGCTCACCCAGGGTTGCTGGAAAATTGAGGTGCGGTGGAGACTAGTGTCCTTATTTTACATATATTTACAGCTACAGCCTTCACTGGAGGGGGTACAGAACATTATGCCCCAAGAGTGTACCTCATGGCTCCTCTGATAGATTCAGTGAGCTTAGGTCCAAAGCAGCAGCCAGTCATAGCCCCTGGTGTCCTCCAGCCAGCACCACTTGGAGTTCTCCTTACTTCCCCATTCTTGTTCTTAGAACACTTTACCAAAGAAACCTGTATAAAAGGACAAGTTTTTTTCTGACTCATATCACACCCACGTTGACCTGGCAACCTCCCCCTCAGTTTCCTGTAGGGTCTTTTGTATTGTAGATGGTTTAATGTCAAGCTCAGCCTGTCAGCTCTGATTAAACCCCAGCACCCAAGAAACTAGAGGTGGAAATCTGGCATCCAGGGATCTGGAGAAATCCCTGTTCCCCCACTAACCCATAACACAATCTTCCAGCATCTATTCCAATTTTATTTTGTGTTACATCATGTTTGTCTGCTCAGTAACACAGCCTTTCGAGCTCTTTATTATTTCCTTCTTTATAAAAATATTTATGCAACAATATAAAAACATAAAAACAGACAATAAAATCATTAAAAGGTTAAAAGCAAGCAAAAAGTAAAAAATAAAAACAAGAGACTGCTGTGGGGGATGTACCGTACTGTACTTTTAATTGCCTGCATAGGCCTGGTTGAATAGAAAAGTTTTCAGCAGGCATTTTAAAGTTAGCACAGAATACACCCGCTGAACTTCTATTGACAGGGTGTTCCACAGGACTGGACCAATGACACTAAAAGCTCAGTTTGTCATTGCTGTCAAACTAATCTAATCAACTTGAGGATTTATTTAGGAATTCATTATAACATACAAAAAGTTCAGCTTCATAGGAAGCTCCTTTTTCAGAATGTAGGATCTCAGTTTTAGACCCAAGATGGACATAGCCTTGTTTAGAGCAAGATACCAAAACACAGATAATCAAAACCAAGTGTAGCAAGTCTCAAATTATGGTGAGCTTCTGCACAAAAATATTACCAGGGTCACTGATAATTTTTGAGCAGAGAGCTTTTGACATTACAAGTCAGTTATTTCCATAGAACAGAAACCTACAATAATGCACTAGGTCATACAGACTTAATAATCTTTGTGTTCTTTAAAATATTATCTTTAATCACTGTTTGGCAGTGGGTGGAGTGGGGGAGAATCATTAACAAAAGGCACTTGATGGGCACTTGATATGTTGAGAACTGATGTGGTCCAATCAATGCTATATAGGAGTTGTAAGACCCAAGTCTAACTCCCAACCTTTTCACAGATTGAATAGTCATTTTCAAAAGTGATGCTAAAATCACCTTTTAGTGTCTAATGTACCACTTCCAAATGTAGCTAATGTAGCTAATGGGGAAAAGCCATTTTAAAAGTGAATGTACTTTCTGGTCATTGTGGCTCCTTTCTTCAATTAATGGGCTCATTTCCCCTTCTGTAAAATAGAAAGATTGCTATTGGCATTTGGGACTAGATGGCTGTGCGGTTGAAGCTATTAACTGCGTCATAAAATGTCCACATGGATTTATCAAAATGGGCCATGGATCTGAAAAGCTGAAGAACTACAGATCTGTGATATTTACATTCCCACATATTTTAGCAAAGGCAGCACAGCTATATGTAGCTAATTGGGAGTAATTTGCCAGTTTTCAGAGTTCAAAAACAGAACTAAAGGTTATGACAGCAAAAAGAAAAGCCCTCCCCTCCCACTCACTGCTTCATCTCTGGAAAAAGTCATGCTTTATTCAGTAAGCATGGAGGTGGGAAACTATTTGCTTAGATGTGTACAGCCCTGAAATAGAAACTCATTTCAATATTATTGCTTTCAATTGAAGTATCATTATTATTATCTTTACTGATTTCAGGGGACAAGATTTTTTTTCTATTACGGGGAAAAGACTGCAGACTGCAGGTATGAATGACATTTGAAATGATTTTTCCCATTCTGCCCTCATAGCTATTATAGTTATATTTTTCCATATGGGAGCCATAAACTGAAAAATTATCCCAGTAAGTGGGAGGTGCCACTGGCGAATGGTCTGTCTA
Organism: Podarcis tiliguerta; assembly: GCF_965153285.1. Classification (NCBI taxonomy): domain Eukaryota; kingdom Metazoa; phylum Chordata; class Lepidosauria; order Squamata; family Lacertidae; genus Podarcis; species Podarcis tiliguerta. The sequence goes on from NC_139534.1 coordinate 87,459,318, forward strand.
TTCAGCTTAGTGGTATTTCATCTTTTCTGGGTTATGCAACATGGGAATTCCCCATCTTCAGAGGTGTGTTTTTGGGAGCTGCTGTCACAGCCGTGGCAGGTGGTGAATAGAAAAATGACCTTTGTTATTGTGTTCTCCCAACTATAGAACACTCTCACTTGCTGCTTAGTTTAATGTCATTCTGGTGCTTGGCAAATATCTTTTTATTTTCCCAGGCATTTTTGTCTAGTTTATCTCCAGTGCCTGGTTTTTTATGCTGTTCTCTTTTCTGCTTCTTGGTTTTGTTGTTTTATTATTATGCTTTGATATTTTTGTTTCACTGTATTTTTATATTTCATTACAAGCCACCTTGGAACAGGTTTCTGAAAGGTGAGGAACAAAAATTAATAATAAATAAAAACAAAAACAAAGGTAAAAGGTAAAGGCAAAAGACCCCTGGACGGTTAAGTCCAATCAAAGGCGACTAATAAAAACAACACCTATGTTGTCTCTGTGAGTTAAACAGTCATTACCCTTTGGAATTCAGCCACACAAAAATATATTTACACGTCCAACACTCTCTGCTGTATGTCCAGCATTAGGTCAATGACATGTGGAGACCTATAACCATTTGCAGAAGAGTTTTGTAATACTTTCTCTGTAATACTTTTGTAATACTTTCCCTGTATGCAATTTCTCCTTCATTCTCTCCTTCACTTAGACAGACTTACAGCATTCATGTAGTGCTCATACATATACACAAAGATCATGCACATAACCCTCTCATCTGCACTCACATGAACAATTTTTTGCTATCTTTCCTGAGATCTGGTGTGCATGTGGTTTAACTTCTGAGCTGTGAGGATGTTTACAAATATTCCATAACACCTCAGCAGCTAAGCCAGTTCAGTCAACTGAAGTCAAAACTTCCAAAATAGCTTCAGATGTTTGAAAGACTGCATTTACTTCAGTGTTTCTTTTTCTTTTATTGATTTCATCAGACTTCATCAGCCAAAACTACCATCTGTTTACAAATCTATGGATTCTGTGCTTTACTCTTATACCTGTGACACTGCAATCATAACAAGTGCCCTAAAACATTATACAAAGCTAGCTTTTAATTTCCTGATAGGCATATAGATATCTCAGGCATCTACTTATGTGCTGTTCTGTGCATCTATATCTGAAAGTGTGTAGCATCTATGCATGATGAAGAAACAGAATTGTGCTGACTTTGGAAGCAACTTTTAAATGGGAAATAAAGCATAAAATTCAATGTTCTAAGTCCAGTTTGTGCAATCTAGGCCAGCACACATTTGGACAGTACAGTAAATACTTGGTTAGTGGAGGACTATGCATATTGCATTTCAACTCCATGCAATTAATGAGCAGAAGCTGGGCCAGCAGAGCAGGGATTGAGGTGGGCACAGGCGTTCTTCCCCCACCAAAGGTTTGCAATATATATTTTCAGAAATACATATATGGCATTTGAGTAGTTTATGAAGTCGATATTTATCTGTGACTCATATTTATTATTCAGTAGATTATCTTTTTAATTTAATAATATTTTACTACCTAATTCACATCAGCTTTGATCAGGCAACCTGAAGAACTCTAATTATCTGCTTACCTGTGACACTACTTGCTTCTCATCAACAAAGTATTTTACAGCCTGTCACGTCAATCTAGAGAGGGTGATTTGCCTGCAGAAATAGTCTTCTGCATGTGGATTATGTTATCTCCTATGCATGAAAAGCTATGTGTACATACACACTTCCAAAAGGTGATCATAGAATCATCTAGTCCAACCCCTTGCAATGCAGGAATCTCAGCTAAAGCATCCATGACAGATGACCATCCAACATCTGCTTAAAAACCTCCAAGTAAGGAGAGTCAACCACCTCTTGTGGGAGTTTGTTCCATTGTCAAACAGCTCTTACTGTCAGAAAGTTTTTTCTGAATGTTTAGCTGGAATCTCCTTTCTAGTAACTTGAAGCCTTTGGTTCGAGTCCTACCCTCCAGAGCAGGAGAAAACAAGCATGTTTCCTCTTCGATGTGACAGCCCTTAAGATATTTGAAGATGGCAATCATATCTCCTCTCAGTCTCCTTTTTTCCAAGCTAAACATACCCAGCTCCTTCAAGGGCTCCTCGTAAGGCTGAGTTTCCAGACCCCTGATCATCTTGATTGCCCCACTCTGCACATGTTCCAGCTTGTCAACATCCTTCTTAAATTGTGGAACAATTAGCAACCCCTTCCAGTTTGGTGTCATCTGCTAATTTGATGAGCATTCGCTCAATTCAGTGCTCTCAGCTTTGACAGTGTCCATTACTTGTATGTAATGGAGAGACTGAATCCAAGCTTCACTTTTGGGGAAAATTTGATGCCATATGGGTGGTGTATTTTTTGGTTTCTTTGCCATTATTCAATGTATTGCATCTTATGAGCACTCACTTATAACTGGAAACAAACCACAAAAAATTCAAAGAGGGTTTGAGAAAAGCTTCAGTTAGAAAGGTAACACAACCAATGGATAGAAATGAAAGTCTGAATGTCAAGCTGTTCACTGTAAGTCATAATGGCCAATATAAACTCAATTCAAAGAGCCAATGAAGAATTGTTGAATCTTACAGCATCTTGTGAATTTCTTTTTGTTCCTTCTGTCCCTGAGCATAGCAAAAGCAATCTAAGCCCATAGTCCTGTACTTCAAAGCCCCCTTTCAGACACCTGGAGAATGCTTACTGTACAAAGGGGGGAGCATGCTTTGCTGCTGTAATCTACCCTCACAAACACACAATTCAGTGACTGTGCAGAACCTCTCCAAAATGTTTGGAAGGCACTAACAGTATTTCATTACATGCCAATGTAAAGGTCAGAATGTGGAACAATAAACTGATGAAAGTGTGCAGTGTCATATGCCCATTTTCTTAGCATAACAAGAGTAGTTTAAATTTCATCATGCAACAATAACATTTTTGTGCAACATGCTCAGTGTTAAATTGAAGAATGAGGGCATTACAGCCTTTTAGAAATCAATTCATTTATGATTTATTTTTATTTTTATTGTAAGCCTGTATGCATACAAACTATGCAATTAACTTAAATGGAATTTAAGTTCTACATTATGTAACCATAATTATATGTGCCTCCTGTGGAAATAAAAAGATAGTACAGGCATTTCCCCTAGTGTAAACTATATGTATGGTTCCAGATACCATGATTACTAGAAAAGCCAGGAAATTATGTATCATTTTCTCTCTTGCTCAAAATGGAGAATATATAGTCCCACTATGAGCATTCCAACAAAGAATAAATCTAACCACATGTGCAAGAGTATAGAGGGGTGCAGAAAACGTTATTCAATCTCAGATTGGAAGAGGAGGGATTTGCAGTGGCAGACTGAAATGTTACCTTTGCTTGCAGAGTAAGCTATATTATATAAAATATTGTACCAAAAATATGTGCCAGTCACCAGCACCAGAATTGCAATTTAGCCAGTTCATTGTCTGAAAAATAGGACCAGCATCAAAGGCAAAAAATAAGTCAAACTTGAGTTCTTGAGTCATTACCCTGAATTCACAGTCACTTTCTGGTTACTTGAACAAAGTTTCTGGTACTGAGAGAAAGGAAAACAAAATGTTGATGTGTGTTTTGTGCATTTTTTCATAACACATCTATAAACTGTCAAAAACTGACTCTTCCCTCATTTTCTCTCTCTCTTTTCACACTGTTGCTTTTTCTGCACTCTTTAGCTGTTTCTAGTATAACTGCCCCACTTTTGATTAACCTTTCTTTCCCCCTTCTATTCTAGGTAATCTTGCCATTTTTTTGTTTCGTCTTACTGCCACACCTTTTCCTCATTTATTTTCCATTTTCCACTATACTATTCCCCAAAAAGGATATTCTGCTGCCACCACCCTGCATGCACACTTATAAGCTGTGTATTTTTCAGCTGTGTTCACAACTTTTCAGTAATAAGATCTAATTTTCATGTGATGCTTCATGTAATTCACATTATTATATTTCACATTACTATTTTCATATTACGTCACATGACAGCACTCTGAATCTGACAAAGAGATATGACAGCTCTCTGTGTTCTGCTTCCTTCCTTTCTCTCTTTTTCTCACACACTCTATTATCTGCTTTCCTAGGCTGCATTTTCCTCATGTTCCTCCTGTTTCTTTACAGGGATCCTAAAGAATGTCAGTAAGCCAAGGTAGTTTTTTACAACTAGCATTAAAAACGGATCTCTGTACATCTGATACAAAAAGGAAGCAAACAAACTGAAGACACTGAGCAAAAGAAGAGAACAACATGTTCAGATGGGGATTAGAAATCTAGAAACTGTAGAATTGTTCCATTCTAATATAATAAAAATAAACATGGTTAAAACAGTAGTACATATTTCTTCTTTTGTTGAGTATTTCACCAAACATTAGCAACATGACTTGTCAGTGTTTTAACCATCATCTCCACTGACGGTTCAGAATTGTAATTTTCTTTTTAAAACACTTATATTACAGGAAATTTGATGTGGGTATATCTTAAGTTCTTTTGCTTATCAAATAAACTTGCAATATGCTATAGTGATGCAAATAATGTCATAATCTATACCAGTTCGCAATGCACTCAGACCATGTGAAAGAAAGGAAAAGATTGGCAACTAGTTTTGAGAACATGCAATAGTCCCTTCACACTTATGTTGTCACAAGAAGGAGAATCACATTAGAAAGGTAATGTACCTGGACACATCCCTAGCATCCACATTAGGCATTGCTGTTGGGCCTGTACAATCAGGAATCCAGAACTCAGAGAAAGCCTACACATGAAGAGGTCTTCATACATAACCTTTCCCTTATTCCATGCTTCACATGTAGACACCTGTGATGAGGCCAGTAATGTTGATACTATATTTTTCTGGGTCATTAATGTGAAAACGAACTGTGAAGAACTAAAAAAAGACCACCCCAAACTGAGTAAATTGGCAGTAAAATGGCACATGCAATTCAGTGTAAAGTGTAAAGTGATACATGTTGGGGTAAAAATACTGGTTTTCACATCTATGCTCATGCAGTCTGAACTGGCAGTGGCTGTCCAGGAACAATACTTTGGGGTCATGGTGAATGGTTCAATAACAATGTTGACCCAATGTGCAGCAGCTGTTAAAAAGTCAAACTGCATGCCAAGGATGAAATTGAAAATAAGGAATTGAAAATAAAACTACTAATATAATAAAGCTACTATACAAATCTATGGCATGGCTGCATGCAGTCCTAGTCACCTCATTTCAAAAAGGATATTGTAGAGTTGGGAAGGTTCAACAAAAGGTAACCAAAATGATCAAAGGGATGGAACAACTCTTTGCAGCAAGGTTACAAAATCTGGGGCATTTTAGTATAAAGAAAAGGTGAGTAAGAAGTGACATGATAGACATGTATAAAATTATGCATGAATGGAGAAAGTGGATGGAGAAACATTTTTCTCTCTCCATCATAACACTGGAACTTAGGGACATCCCATGAAGTTACATGTAGGAAAATTCAGGACAAACAAAATAACTTCACACAGTGCATATATAAACTATGGAATTTGCTTCCACTGGAGGTAGTGATGGCCACCAACTTGGATGACTTTTAAAAAGGATTGGACAAATTAATGGAGGATAAGACTATCAATGGCTACTAGCTACCATGGCAATGTTTAGCCCTCACTGTCAAAGGAGTCAATATGCCTCTGTATACCAGTTGCTGGAAACCACAGAAGGCAAGAGTGTTGTTGCACTCAGGTCCTACTTGCAGGCTTCCCATAGGCATCTGGTTGGCCACTGTGAGAACAGGATGCAGGACTAGATGGATCACTGGCCTGATCCAGCAGGCTTTTATGTTCTTATGCAGTACTGCAGAAGGGGGACCAGAGGTGTGGTGTCACAACCCCATAGTATGTGTGATCCCCCTTCATGTAATGCCCATGTTGAAAGGGGCCAATGAGTCAACACATTTCCACTTTTGGGAGGAAGTCTGTCACTTGGATCAAGCCTGTCACTTAGCTTCTTCTATTAGAGAAGGTTAAGATCAGTTGGTGAATATTGTTCCTACATGGGTGTTTGCTTGTTAATAATATTCCTGTTCTAAACCACTTCATTGATTCTGGAACTGTGTGTTAAAGACAACACATGGTATTAGGAGTGTAACACATTATGTGAACATACTGTGGAAGACTGCAAACTGCAGAGTGATGACAGCTTTACATTTTTATGTATATAGGCAGACATAGAAAGATGTCTATCCACTTGTCATTGACTGGTTGGACACAGATGAATCCCCAGCTGGGGAACCACCAAGGGAAGAAGGCTCAGAGCCTGGGGAGTGGTGGTGGGACAATGATGAGTGGAGAAGAGGGAGAAGACTCAGAAGAGGAAATGTTGGAAGCCAAAGGGGTAACTAGACTTAGAGAGTGGGGAAAGCCTATGGCAGAGAGAAGTCAAGAATCAGGGGCAGAAGCTGAAGTAGGTGAGTGGGAGGGGGGAGGTCGAGAGGCAGAGATGAATCAAGCTAGTGAAGAGTCACAGGTGTCTCCCCTCTCCTGCTGTGACAAGCTCCTCTTCCCCCTGACTCCCAGAACCAGGAAACGTATGAAACAGGAAGAGCAAAGACAGGCTGCACATGATCTCTGATTGCCTGCAAGAAGCCCTGGAGAGGAGGAGACATAGACGGTTGTGGGGAGGCAGCAACTTTTAGTCTTGGTAACTGATTTCATGGAGTAGGACCTACAGGGCATGAGCTGCTATTTTCATCAGGCCTGAAACTCCGCCAAGTTTGTGAAAATCCTGAGCCCCAATGCAGACAATTTCTGAGTAAACAATAACAGGACAGGACTGCAAAAGTGCCAAATAAATTATTAACAATTGGACTGAGTGTAGGCCCATTAGAAAGAATGGACTCTCTCCACTACTTACTTCATTATTTGTGAAATACCATGATTGCCATTAGAGAATGCCTGGAAATTGTTTCCTCTTCCCACTTTTCTTCCTGTGGTATCTCATTCCTCCTCTGGAGGGCAACATTATCAAACACTTTGTCCTGTAGTCTATCAACTAAGTTTCTGTGCAGATACTATTCTTATTTTGTCATAATTAAGAGAATTATAAAAAATGTGAGCATTGAACGTTGCCTTGTTTATTTAATGATAAACTGAAAAAGTTTGTACAGTAAGTTTTGTTGTACCTTTAACTCCAGCAAATCTATAATGGCATAAGCATTCATGAAATATGGTCCAAAGCTGACAGGCTCCAAAGAAAATCAGCAACTGACCTTAAAGTAGCCAATTGTGAACACAGGAAATTCAAAGTAACTCTCCAGTATGTAGCTACTGAATTAAAATTTATCATGAAGTTAAATTCTATCCCCTGTGTCTGGAATCATTATACTGTAATATCATTTCTCTCACTATATGTATTTATTAGCTTACCTGTGCCAAAAAAATTGTTATCAACACAACATTTGTGAAAAGTTTTTGTAATTATTTTACATATATTTCAGCTTCACAATAATTGTCACAGTTTGCATTTTTTGCATTTCATATTATGCTAACTTCTGTAGTACATATTTTTATTTACACCTATTTAAACCAATATCCTTCTATATACATATCCATCCAATTTAGGATGATGCTTCATGCATCTAAAGAAGTGGACTCTAGCCTATGAAAGCTTGTGCTATGATAAATTTTCCAGTCTTTAAAGTACAATAATCCCTCATCTTACAAGGGGGTTTGATTCCAAAAGTTATGCATATATGTGTAAGTTGCATATATTCCAAATCCTCTGAGTGGCCCCATGGCTAGCAGGTGAGGAAGAGTGAGAGAGAGCATCCCCAGCACTCCCAAAGCCTGTGCACTAAACAGGGTTTTCTCTGCAGGCAAGGCCAAGAACTTAGAAGCTCTTTTGTGATGGGTCTGGGTTACCCAGCATAAAAAAAGCTTTTAAGCTCTCAGCCTTGCTTGATGGGGAAGACCCACTCACAGCACTAGCTCTTGAGAGCTGACAAGAACTTGGATTATCCCACAAGTCTTCACAAGAACATCCCTGGCTCTTAAAGTGCTGCATCCCCATGCACGGCTGAGTGCTTAAATGCTCTTTTCACACCAGGAATGGATCTATACTCACTCTTTAAATGTTCTTAGAACAATGTTTTTTATATCGTTCGATAACAAAAGGAATTTGGTTTCTCATTCGCTTCCTTTTCTACAAGGTCTACCCTCTTATTTGATGAGGAGTGGATTATGCAGCACCCTCTGGTGTCACGTTTCAATAACGCATTGCAGTAGTACCTCGGTTTACGGACAGTCCTGTTTACGAACTATTCGGTTTACAAACCCCGCAAAACTAGAAGTAGTGTTCTGGTTTGCGAACTTTACCTCGGTCTACGAGCAGAAGCCGAACGGTGGGAGGGCACCGGCAGCGGGAGGCCTCATTAGGGAAAGCGCGCCTCAGATTAAGAACGGATTTGGTTTAAGAATGGACTTCAGGAACAGATTAAGTTCGTAAACTGAGGTACCACTGTATTGACGTTTTAAAAGAATGCCATATGGCTATAGGATTATAACCATTTTAAAACTCATTTTTAGTATTAAAAACCACAAGTGTAGATGAGTCCCAGGTCAACTTGGGTTACCCAGTACAAAAAGGGGTTTTAAGCTCTCAGCCTTGCTTGAGAGGCAAAGCCCACTCACAATGTTGGCTCTAGAAGGCTAGGGATGCTCACACAAGATCTCAAGGGAACTATGATTGTACCGCAAAATCTGGTGAGAGTATCCCAAAGCCAGTGTTGTGAGCAAGCCTTGCTCAGCAATGAAAGCAACGACTTAAAGGAGTTTTTCACACTGGGTAATCCCAAGCATACATGGTGTGGAAAAACCTTTAAACTCTCCACCTTGCTTGGGACTTGACTTACTGTACCACATGGCTCTTCATTGTTGTTTTTGCCATAGCAAACTAACATGGTTATCTTCTGAGAATTCTTACCAATAAAAGGGTAACTGAAAATGGAGCTGCGCAAATAATATTATTACAAATTTGTGGGTGCTGGACCCTTTTAATCCCCAGATCCAATATGTGTTGAAATCTAATCAAGCCTACTGAAACCCAAGGTCCAGCAGGTGTTTAAAAAATAAGCCAGGCTAGCTTCCTGATAAGGTAATTGCCTGGGCCATTAGGAGAACAAAGGATTGAGGGCTCAGTGTGAGACAGCAAATACGTGGGCCCCTCTCCCTCAACAAATAAAGCCAGAGTTTAGAACAGAGAGGTTAGGAAGCAATAACTTCACTTAGAAGGAAAGCAGCAAGCTGGAAAGCTGAGGGGAGGGTCAGAACACAATGTTTGATTTCTGTTTGAATCCAAGGCTATGACTAAGGAAGAAGCAAGACCCTTTTGGGGTGATGATGTTGTGAACCCCTCCATCGCAGGTACAGGTTGTATATATGTGTAAATAAGCCACATATTATAAATACAAGTCTCCACTGTGCCTCATTTCCAAAAGGAAACAGAAACCCCCATTGAATGCCTAGAACTCCAGTACAGTAATTTGTACTGCTCTGAAATTGGGATGGTGTGCAATAATATGCTTCAGTGGGGCAACGGGTATGCTCAGAACCATACGTTCTGCTGCCTTCAAAGCTGTTCCTACTTTCAAAGAGAGAAACTGATTATAAAGCTGAAGAGGGACTTGTTTATTGGACAATGGGACCGGCAACAGTAGCATCAAACAAATATTCAGCTGAGCTCATGGTTCATCCATTTGAATATTGTTACTGATTATGGCCTTGTACAACACCATACTGCATCTTAAAAGGAATTCCACATTAACAGTAAAATTATGTCCACACATCCTAAAGTGTGACATCATGGCCCAGGGGTTTTTGTTTTTTTTACAATTCCACATTCCTATTTATTTATTTGCACATATAAACTTTTGAGTTACATATCTGAAGGATCTTAAAAACCAAATGTTTTCCTTAATTGTGTTTTCCCCCAGAGGAGGAAACTTTCCAGCCTGATAGTAGAAATTGCTTTAAAATGTAATATAAAACATGCAACTGACACCTGATCTGCTTTTACTAAATACCCTAAGACATCACAGAGTAACATAAATATTCAACAGGTTAGTATCCAAAAATAGCAACACTAAAAATAGCAATATAAAAGTCACTTTGGATTGCTGAATTATTAACTGGTTGTAAGATAAGACACTTACTATTTGGGTACTTATTTTGCTACCTATCTGTTTCATTTTTATATAATTTTTAGTCTAACAAGTTTCCAAATATTTTAGCTCTGCATTGTTTACCCTTTCTATTCAACCTATGATTCTCAAAGAACACCACTACCTGTTAAATATGCAAAGCAAGAGTGCATACTTGGCATCTCTTAAGTTATGTCTTAATTATCTAAGAACTTGCACTGCAGTCTTGCTTAAGAACATAAAAATGCCTTCCTACATTAAAGTCACCTAGACCAAAGTTCTTTGTAAGGATTCCAGCACTCAATACACGTTAGGTGGTGTACTAGAATTCTGCCAGTGCTTCTGCTGTGCACAATAATTTACTTTCTAACCACCCCCAAGGTATACTCCAATATGAAATTAGAGATTGCATCAGATCAATCTCATTGTTTTATTGTATTATTTCCAGAAAAAGTCCAAGGTTCAAATATTTCAGTTCAGGTTACTTTTTCTATTGCTTTATTTCAAGAAAGAAATAGAGGTTACTTACTAGGACTTGCCGATCAGAAGGTCGGCGGTTCGAATCCCTGAGACGGAGTGAGCTCCCATTTCTTGGTCCCTGCTCCTGCCAACCTAGCAGTTCGAAAGTACATCAAAGTGCAAGTAGATAAATAGGAACCGCTCCAGCGGGAAGGTAAACGGCGTTTCCGTGCGCTGCTCTGGTTCACCCAGAAGCGGCTTAGTTATGCTGGCCACATGACCCGGAAGCTGTACGCTGGCTCCCTCAGCCAATAAAGCGAGATGAGCGCCGCAATCCCAGAGTCGGTCACGACTGGACCTAATGGTCAGGGGTCCCTTTACCTTTACACCAAGAGTTATGTTTTGAGTGTTATCTCCAAGTATTAATAGGTGAACATTTCACATGGAGATGTTACTTCTGGAAATAAGAATGTAGCTTAGTTTTAAAAGAAATCTGGACTGATGCCAGATGCAATTCCCTGAGAGGAGGTACACCTCAAAGGGACAGCACTCAGGAAGAGGCAGAAGTTATTACAGTGGTACCTCGGGTTACATACGCTTCAGGTTACATATGCTTCAGGTTACAGACTCAGCTAACCCAGAAATAGTACCTCAGGTTAAGAACGTTGCTTCAGGATGAGAACAGAAATCGTGCTCCGGCAGCATGGCAGCAGTGGGAGGCCCCATTTGGTAAAGTGGTGCTTCAGGTTAAGAACAGTTTCAGGTTAAGAATGGACCTCCAGAACGAATTAAGTACTTAACCCGAGGTACCACTGTACAGGGGACCTTATTTCCAAGTGTAATCAAATGTGCAGCCAAACAGCCCTTTCTTCAGGGGGAATCTACTGGTTCCCACTTTCCTTTTAGTTGATTCACAATCCCCTCTTCACTTTCTTGCTGTGTTTTTGTGTTTTTATATTGTAAACCACCCTGTGATATCAAAATATAAATTTCAGGTGACAAAGGCCAGGTGTATCTGCTTGCCACCCCCAGCCCAATCTCTTATGTTAGTGGAGTCGGTTTATGCAGCATAAAGTGAGAAGGAAGTGTTATAGGCAAATTTTGTTCATGGGCTAGTGAGGTGATGGCACAAATTTATTTTAACTTCTGTTTGACTCTGGTGCATGCTTCTTATTCTGAAAGAAATTCTCAAAAGAAAAGCACCAACACTTTGGAACTCCCTATCAGGCAGGCACCTTTATTATACTTTTTGATACCCGCTTAAAATATTTTTGTTTAGGCAGGTCTATTCAGACATGTAGAACTTACATGTGTTTTAGTCTGTTTTTAGCGTACTGGGGGTTTTTGGGGGGGGTTCCTCTTTAATAGTCTGAGGGTAGTCCCCCCCATATCTTTATTGAAACTTAACATATATACATAGTAACCAAAATTCCCAATGATTCCCTCACATAAAATACAGTATCTAAATTACAACAGCATAATTATACACTTAATTATAAAACCCACCACCCACCCTCTACTTCCCTCCACAGCAATTCGACTTCTTTATATTTCTTTCTATCTTTTTTCCCTTGCATTCTATAATAAATTATTTCTGTTAAATTCTGATTTTTCCTTCTTTCTTTATTGGTTTTGTTATTGTTTACATTTTTTATTCTAAGCCTATTAGCATGTCATTTTTAGAATAATATTTTGTCATATAATCTTCAAAATACTTCCACTCCATTCTTAACTTTTGATTTGATTGATACCTTATAATTTTTAGCGTATTGTTGATTTTAATTAGCTTTTGAAATGTTTTTAATCATATTTTATTGATAAATGATTTTTTTTATTTAGGGAAGTTTTTAATATTTAATGCTGTATTGTTTTTAACACTTGATTGGGAGCCGCCCAGAGTGGCTGGGGAAACTCAGCCAGATGGGTGGGGTATAAATAATAAATTATTATTATTATTATTATTGGGAGTTTCTTTGTGTAAATTGTTTTATGTACTACCGTCAAGCGGGTTTTGTTAAATAAAAAGGCCAACATGTGGTCTTAGGCTTTTTACAAATGAGCTAACACCTTTTGTTAATTATAAGTTACCTTGCATTTACATTTAACTTAATTAATGAACTAAAGGGCTGCTTATTATTCACAAAATGGTTTATAATCATCTGAACGCGGCCCGCCACGTAAACGCGTGAGAGAAACTTAACCCAGGGTTGAGAAACTTCACCTGCTCCATTTCTACCTACAGAGAGGTTGTTATAAGCGGAGCGGGCAGGGGCAGCGCCAACCCCGCCTTCCTTCCCCTCAAGAGTTCTCACGACCACCCGCCTCACACGGTCAAAGGCATTTTCGACGGTTCTGGCAAACTGCGGTTGGAGGTGATCAGGAGACGCGGAGCTGGGGGGAGGAATTCGCGCGAGGTAGCTGCGCGCGAGGGAGCGCGACAAGAAACTCGCTCGCGCTCAGCTACCGTGACGTCTGGAGAACACTCGGCAGCAGAGGGCAGGCGCACGTTTCCAGGAGCTCGCCCCTACCCTTGCGAGGAGGGGCTTGAGGATGGGGCGGGAGAGAGAGAGAGAGAGGCTAGGGGGGAGGAGGAGAGAGAGAGAGAAACTGGTGCGCACATGCGCGCAGCGTGGGAAGTCGGTTTCGTTGCTGGGGATCTGGCACAGGAGGCGGGGCGGCGGCGGCGGCCGAAGTTGTGGTGCTCGGCTCTGCCTTCCTCCCTGGGCGGCTGCGCGCGGGGTGAATTGGGAGGGCTGTGTCTCGCTGCCTGTCTCCGGCCCGCGTCTGTTATTCTGAGGGGCCTCAAGTGAAGAAGCGGAGCTGCCGGGCGCGCGCCTCCTCCTCCTCCCTATTTAGGCTGAGCCCCGTCCGGTGCTGCTTTCAGTAGGAACGCGAAGGTGAGACGCCCTTTTCCTGACTTAGCCCTGAAGCCGCTCAACAGGTCTCCGAGAGAGAGAGAGAGGCGGGCGGGCGGGGGGAGGCGCGTTGGAAGTTGGCCCCCAAAGTTAGTGGCCCAGCCCTTCTCCCGTGTGTGCTCTTTGGGCTCTTGTGGGAGCCGAGACCCCTTTCCTGAGGCGCCTGGTTGCGGGGAGTGTGCCGGGGAGAAGGTGGCGCTGCTCCTCTTACATGTTGTCTTCCTCAGCCTCTTCCTCCTTCCCCCTCCCCTGTGCGTGTGTGTGTGTGTGAACTTTTGTCTCCGTGTCTGGCTGGTTACTTCTCGAGACCTTTCCCACCCCCGCCTTTCCTCTGTGCTTTCTCTTCCTGCCAGTTTATATCTCCTGTCTCTGTGTACGTGCCTGAGTAGAAACTGAAGAGGCAGTCTTGTTTGTTGACATTTATTCTCTCCCCCCTCCCCCTTTTACGCTCTTTTGCGTTAATCCTCAGGTATTTGCAGTTTGTGTGTAACCCGCGTCTTGGGCTGCTTCCTCAAAGGACCCCTTTTGCCATCCCTGTCTCTTGGGTTTCCTTTAGGTGCAGCTATTTCCATTGTTGGCTCACACACGTTCTATTTCAGTGTGTCCTGTGCTTAATCCGGCCCCCTTTTCGCAACCTGCTGGAAGTCCCATGTTTGGGGAGTTGGCCTTGTAAAGCCATTAGTCTCTGCCGGCATGGAGGGCGTTTGCAGGAAGGATTACCTTGTGTACCGGCAACACGCTATCTATTCCGAATTACGTGCTGGGTGGGTTAATGTTGCGATACCATTTGGAACCTCTGATCGGGAAAGTGGGGTTTTTGAAGTATTTTGTAGATAAAGCTGTCTTGTCTCTGTGAATGTATCTTGGGACTGTAATTATTAAAACACCAAGCTCTGAGTCTACACCCCACCCATCCCAATTTCTTTGTTTTGGTCAATCTTGGAAGAAAGTTGGAACTGTATATAGGACATATGGCAGTGTATATTATCATATTGCCCAGCAAGTGTAGAAAAGAGATGTTTTTGCTTTTGCTGAACAGTAAGTGATAACTATATATTTTGTGTTTTTTCAGCCAATATTTCAGAAAACTCTGTAGGATTTTAGAAAAGGGGGAAAGTAAATATCTGAAATATGCCATCTCTGTGGTTCTGTATTGATTGCCTCAGTTGGAATGACAACATATGTTGACAATTCAATTTGAAAATGCTAAGTTGAATTAAGAAGTTGAACCTTCGTATAAAAGGAACACGGAAAGAGTTCCACAAATTTTGGAGCCAGTGAGCTTCAGATTTCTCACTTCCTGTTCTACAGAGGAAGTTGTATTCTCAAATGTAAATGCAGGTGAGGATTATATGAGATCACTTTCTTTTTAATTAAAAATAAAAAACCACTTAAAGGCTATAGTATATTCTTAAATAATATGCAGTGTCTGGTTATCAAATGCAAAATAAATAATCTTGTTCAAATACTGTAGTTTGAACTGAAGAAAGCAACAGTAGTGTTGCCCCTAGAAACAATTTCTGCAGTAAACACTGTTAAAAAAGGCTTGCTAGTCAATGTGTTTGTTTGCTTTTAAAAAGATTGCAAACCATTTGTTGAATTTATTTCCTGCCCTTCATCATAAATGATCTGAGTGGGTAACAATGTAAACAACAATAAAGCATAAAAATCCAGTTAAGCATAAATAATACTGTAATCACTTGCACTTAAACAAGAACACTGATAACTGTATCACTATGCAGGCTGTAGATGTACATACTCAGAAGGCTTGTGGAAGAGACAGGTTTTCAAAGGCACTGATCACTTAAGAGTTCTTATTTGAAGCAGGTGACCTGAAAACATGATTCTATCATTGCTAACATATTGCTCGGCTAATGTCACTTAAAGTTACGGGGCAGAGTTCAGCCACAAGCCAACCAAAGGGGAACAGCAGTAGCTTAATATTAGGGCATGTGTGTTCCATGTAAAGGTCCTAGATTTAGCCGCTGGTGCCTCCAAATAGGGCTGAAACTCTGATGAGTTGTTGCCAGCAAGACAGACCAATAGACTAGCACGATATAAGGCTATTTCCTATATTCCGCTGGTCAAAGTTAAGCACTTTTAAGTTGCATTGTTTGCAGGGGGACAGACATCAGCACATAGGCTTAAATCTAATTGATGTCAGTGACTTAAAATGCTTAATAGGTCATATACATACATGGTTTGTGTTGTATTAGAGTGGTGGTTTTATCGGTGTGTTATTTATATTGTATTTTTAATGTTTATTTACCTTAAGTAGCAATGAGTGGAAAGGCAGCTGTTAAATATTAAAGATACATAAATGCAAAACAGTTGTTTTGCTTATGTCTTTCTGAATTGCTGTTAGACTTCTCTAGGCTGGGTAATAGGATGGTGTAGGTGTGGTTAGCTTGCTTTTAATGGTAAATAAAGATTGTTCATGCTCAAAATATAAGACCTATGGTAGGAATCAACCTTGGAAGAAACTGTTAATTCTGGGGGGAAATAAGTGGTTTTCCTTTTAATCTTTTTCCATAGTGGTGAGATAACTTTTTTGAGGCTAGAAGATGAATTCTAAATTTGGTTTCTTGGTTAGCAACAGTAGAATTAAGTGAGACCTTTAGAGTTAATGAGCTAAGACGTGATCAGCTAGGCTTTTTTCTCCTGCTGGGTGGTCGATAAGTCATTCTTGAGCTAGTAGTATTAAGGATCTGCTTTGGCCATTGAATCAACCTATTCTATCCTGTCATTTAAAGCTTAAAAGGGCACCAGCTAGCAACAAGTCAATCTGGTTCAAATTTCTAGTATGCTCCATCCTGTGGGCCCAGTGTGTTACAATATTTATAAAAGATTAAAATTAAAACCTACCTATCTTCTGGCTTAGCCCTAGCCAGCCAAAGTGGGCCCAAACAGAAACTTGGCATCATTTTTTGTTTATTTTCAATTAACCTTTGATCGTGTCACAATTTAATTTTTATATTCTTATTCTATTTATATTCCTTTCAGTGGTTGTAGGTATAGATTATCACTAATATGGCATATTTGTATTGCCTGTCCCTCAGAATCTGCTTTCTTTATGCAAATATTTGGGGAAGGTGTACTTCATTGTGTGACTGTCTAAACAGGAGGTGGGCATTGGCTAAAGGGATTTTTATTAAGGTGTGTAATTAATCTATCATTCTCTCAAAAATTCATACTATAGAAGTATGAATTTAAGCTTCCCTGTGTCAGAATTAAGACTTTAAAGGCAACAAGAAGAAAGGCAGAATTGTGTTCAATATTTTTTTCATCAAAGTTCACCACAAATTTAATCTACAGGTCAGCCCTGGATGCAAAATAGTTCAAAAAATGTTTGAAATGAAAAACAAGTCTTGGATAATTAAAGAAGCACAGATCATATAGGAAATAAACTTCATCATGAATTTAAGAGTTGGAGCCTTGCAAACGTAATGGTATACTTAGAAATCAATTCATGTAGATGTGCTATAACAGTTTTAAATAAATTAATGTGAACTTAATACCACTTGCTAGTTATTACAAATACAAAATCTGTTTCTGATTATTTTTACTGTGAATCATTGCCTGAATAAGCTTAAATTTCTGGATTAGAGCAATTTTATAGTGACTATTAAGTATCTTACCTGGGTGAAACTTCAGAGAGGTAAGCAGATGCTTTTGAAATATGTGGCTTTCCTTTTGATTGCTGAACTTTGTAAACGCTAAGAACACACTCCAGCTGAAACTAAGTACTTTGTCCCATTAATTTCAACAGGAGAACTAAATGTGTGCTTATATCTCTCCCACTGAAATCAGTGAGACTTAAAAGTACTTAACTTTTCTTGGATTGCACACAAGTGAGTTTAAGCTGAGCCACTTATTCCATGTTTTAACACCATATTACGTTTTTGTATGTATCCATTCCACAGACGACAGTGTAATACTGATAGCAATAGCAGTTATAGTCTGAAATGAATCTACAAGACATGGTGAAATAGTGATGGATTAATTCCTCAGTTTGATTTGGAATTGAAAACTGGCAATATCACTATAATAAATATAAGCACTTATAAGCAAAAAAAGGCTTCTAATATGTCAGTAAAACTATCTGATTATAGAATGAGAAGTAAGAAGCTGGAACAGAGCATCGGTTCAGTCTGAAGCATGCTGCTGTGCCAAGGAAAATATTCCAAACTTGAAGAGGAACAATCACTTACTTTGCTCATTAGAGCCATTGTGATGGTTCATTTAGTACACAAGATGCAATTAGATCTAACAGTTTTATCCAGTGTTCATATCTAGCACCATTTATTTGTCAATGGAAGTCATTCTAATCCAGTAAAACACATGTGATGAGATACAACTTTATTGCTGTAAAGGTAAAGGTAAAGGGACTCCTGACCATTAGGTCCAGTCGTGACCGACTCTGGGGTTGTGGCGCTCATCTCCCTTTATTGGCTGAGGGAGCAGGTGTACAGCTTCTGGGTCATGTGGCCCGCATGACTAAGCCACTTCTGGCAAACCAGAGCACCACACGGAAATGCCGTTTACCTTCCCGCCAGAGCGGTACCTATTTATCTACTTGCACGTTGACGTGCTTTTGAACTGCTACGTGGGCAGGAGCAGGGACTGAGCAACGGGAGCTCACCCCGTTGCGGGGATTCAAACCGCCGACCTTCTGATCGGCAAGTCCTAGGCTCTGTGGTTTAACCCACAGCGCCACCCGTGTCCCTTTATTGCTGTAGCGGACATCAATTCCATGTGTCTTGATCAAGGCGAAACTTAGCCATCTTCTCTCAGTGTCCTGCCAGCTGCTCCTTAGGCATGTATATCTCTGTGTATATACTGCAGTAGTTCAGTCTCAACCACCTGGTTGAAATACGAGTGTGATTCTGAACCTGGTGCGTGCTCAGTGTGTTGGATGTCCCTGATTGATAGCTGCTGCATTTGGAGCATCTGCTACTACCTGTGTCTGCTTGATCACCTCCCCTTTTTAGGTTTGCTGTATTGCTAGTGAATGCATTATCAAAATTCAAAGAAAGGGGCAACTTGAAGATCTTGTTGCTATCTTGCCACCAACTCTAAGCACCAAAACAGCAATGGCAATGCATTCAGTAGCGAGACAGCAAACACACCGAGAGCAGATAGATGGTGACCTCTCACCAAAAGATTAATATTTTATGGTTCCAAATCTGTCATCTGGCAACTTAACACTGACCAGGGAATACTTGCATCACAAAATTCAAAGAAAGGGGCAACTTACAGATCTTGCTGCTGTCTTGCCACCAATTCTAAGTACCAGCTGAAGTAAATTAGCAAAGGTAAAAGGTAAAGGACCCCTGGACGGTTAAGTCCAGTCAAAGGTGACTATGGGGTGCAGCACTGATCTCAGGCCGAGGGAGCCAGTGTTTCTCTACAGACAGCTTTCCGGGTCATGTAGCCAACATGACTAAACCACTACTGGCACACGGAGGACTCTGACAAGTGCAGTGCAGTGCAGTTGTCCACCAGCCTCAGCAGAAAGAATGAAAAGTAAAAACAATAATTTTAATAATTTTATTATTTATACCCTGCCCATCTGGCTGGATATCCCCAGCCACTCTGGGCAGTTTGCAGCATATAAAAACATAGTAAAAAATGAAGCATTAAAAACTTGCTGAAATGTTATCTTTCGGGTCCTATTTGAGGTGCTTACCTTTGAAGCCCTGTGTGGACTGGAATCAATAGAGATTGCCCCTCCATTTATGAATCTCCATATTAATTGACATCCTCTGATAAGACCTTTATTTAACACCAGTACATTAGTTCTCAACAACTAGGAACATAACCTTTCTTACTAGTTCCTCCCTTATTGGAGAAGCTGTAAGATCCATTTTCCCCCTCTTACTTTGTTATATAATGGAGGGCTGGTCTTTAGTAATAATGTTTGCTACTGAAAACTGAATTTCTTGATTATTTATAAAACATATTGCAGGAGCCACATTGAACCTTAAATCTGGAATACAAATATTTTAAATAAATCTTGCTGGTCAAACTCTGTACTTAACTGACTGGTGTCAGGCTGGTTAAACATTTTGTAGGGAAGTAAACTTACGTGTACATTATTTGCTAGTTTAAGTTACTGCCAATCAGTTTAATTAGTTGTTGATGCATGAGAGTACTTAACTGGACTCTGGTATATTGACTTGTTAAAGCTTATCTTGTGAATTTCTTACCATGCTGTGGTTCTTCAGTTAGCTGAGCACTCACAAGGCAGGCAGACCTTGTTGCCTCACGCCCTCTACCCTGTGGCAGGAGGCATCCCATCAGTTTTCAGCAGATATTCATGACAAGCCCAACTTTTGGGGACCTGAGGTGTAGTGAAGAATTTGCAGGAAGCCTACAGATACTGTAATTCAAATTTGGAATGAAGGGTTATGAGCATGACTCTGATACAGATTCTGAATCCAATCAACATTTTGAAATGCATTTTATAAAGCCCCACATTGCACCGTCAATCAATTTGCAGTTTTGATCCCTCTGCATTTCTGAACGTGCAGGTAACAGCAGTTAACAGGAGTGCCTTTTATCAATTTTAACTGGAATTCCAGCTGTTTGCATTCCTAAAGTTAGATCTGGACATGGTCATTCATTCCCAGGCCAGCTCCGGTTCGTTTGGATATACTACACTTCGTGAGACTGCCTTTGAGGACAGACTTCAAACTACATTTGATCCAGAATGCTGTGCCAGGCTTGTTGTCTGGGGCTAGCAGGACTGATAATTCAATGCCAGTTATGTACCAACTTCTCTGGACATCACTTTTGCCAACCTCAATTCAAAATGCCCACTTTGGTCTTCAGAAACGTAAGCTGCCTGTGTTGGGCTGAGGTTCAGAGGAATTGTTCTCCTCCAGTCTGAACCTGCTGAAGAACTTGGCTCTGCTTTCTAAGTCCTTGTGGTTTTCCACTGATGGTTTGTTTATTTGGGGATGAAGAGACAGGACTTTTTATTGCAATGTCCAAATTATGAAAGCGTCTTCCTAGGCAGGTTTCTGGCTCCTTCACTGCCTGCTTTTAAAGTGCACATTTAAGCCAGTTTTATTTCAGTGGGCATATTTTAGTTAGGTCCTTTTAATATTTATGTTGCTGATATTTTGCTATTTGCTATCCACTTTATTAGATTTCAGTTTAATTTGATTTTAAATTGTATTGGCTGCTTTGAATTTGTCTTGCACAGAATAGGGTGTCATTTTTAACAAATGTATTTCATATTCATGGGCAAAGAAAGCATTCTACAATGGAACATAGGGGCAGGGATGGGCAGAATTCATGCTTTCAGGAACTACAGTGATACCTCTGGTTACGTACTTAATTCGTTCCGGAGGTCCATTCTTAACCTGAAGCACCACTTTAGCTAACGGGGCCTCCCGCTGCTGCTGCTGCCGCGCCACCGCCACGTGATTTCTGTTCTCATCCTGAAGCAAAGTTCTTAACCCGAGGTACTATTTCTGAGTTAGCGGAGTCTGTAACCTGAAGCGTATGTAACCCTAGGTACTACTGTACTTTGATTGTAGACACCTGGAGCAGTACCCAACTAATGGGTCCTCTCTGTGCAAGGACTCTTATGTGCAACAGAACTCCCCCCCCCCTTTTTCCTACTGCTCCTTCCTCAAATCTGCTCCAGAGTGTGTGGGGAACTCCTAGAACACATGGGGCACACAGAGGAAGGAGAAAGGGAAGTTTTGCTGCACAAGTAGAAATCCTTGTGCTAACAGGCCATCTTTCTTAGCACTACTTTGAATACAACTCAAGTTGGCTACAAAACATTTAGAAATTTACCAATAGGTCCTGCTTTATCAGATGTGTTCTGTGGGAGGCTCATGTGTCTGCTTGCTACATTGGATCTGAAGGATAATATTTTAGCTTGACACAGTCCTTCTGTTACATATATTGGGTGCAACCAATTCAATCTCTGTGTTGCCCTGAGGATTTTCTCAAAACGCAAGGTACATCTTTAGTGGCAGATCATGCATATTTTTTTTTTCAGCCTGCATGATTGGTTCTTCATATGAGTTAAAGAGGGGACTTGCAATTGTCAATCAGACGGTACACTGCTTTGAAGCTGGGTCTTTCCACATACTGGAAACAGTGTCACACTGGAGTGAACAAGAAAGATCCTGTACCTCAGCCTTCCATCATCTTCCATCATCCCTCATCATTAGCCATGCTGACTTGGACTGATGGGAATTAGAGCCCTCCAGGTTGGGGAAAACAGCAATGCATTGCTATATGTTGCTTTCCAATTCAATCAAATCATTCATGCCACAAGTAAACGCTGTCGTCATGCAGGATACCCTCTAAACCTGTGCAGCAATTAACTACAGTCAGTTTGTGCTATTGGGTGCCATGGCTTCTATCTCACATCCAGTGCCACATGAGGCTCCCTGTGTGGCTTTCTCAAGTTGTGGTTATACAGGCACCCAAACCAAGCTCCTTGGGAACATTGTGGCTGGTTTTGTTGTTCACATGATAGCAACTTGGATGACCATCTGTCAGGGGTGCTTTAGTTGAGATTCCTACATTAGAGGGCTAGAGGTTGGACTAAATGACCTTTGGGGTCCCTTCCAGCTCTACGATTCTAAGTTAGACTTGGTGCAGTGGACATACTTTTCCAATTAATATATCATAGGTCTTGTGACGTCTTACTGGACTGAGGAGCCTAATGTAAGAACACTGCATGTAGGGTCTCTAGGATCTTAGTTATTAGGGTAAATTCTAAGACATGAGGATTCAACAGCAGACATTCACTTATTTTATGCTATCTAAATTTAAAGAAAAAGTTACGAAGAACTATTAACAGGCTAAAACTGGTACACCCCATGAGGTGTGCATTATATGTTCCACTAATCTACTTCAACAAAATTTTAACTTTCACTTAGGGCACATGTGAATTCTGAGCTTGATTTTGGGTAGGGGGGTTGTGTGTGTGTGTGTGTGTGTGAGAGAGAGAGAGAGAGAGAGAGAGAGAGAGAGAAAGGGGGACGGGTGAGGGAGAGAGATGTTTTATAGGAATACTGTCAAAGAGAGAAATGTTTCCTGGGGATACTTCATAAAATTTAATTAATTAAAACTTTGGTGCTGATCAGTTTGACTGGTATTATATCTATTCATTATACTACTGATATCATTAAACAATGAATTTTTAGAAAAAAAGATAACAGAAAATGTTAGGTGTAATTTTCATTACAGAAAAGTTTCCAATGCTGAAAATATGTCATTTGAGTATGTTGCGGTTGCCATTAGACCAAGAAAACCTCACCCTGAATAGGGCAAGGACTCACTCCGACGTTGTGCTAGGCCCATGGGAATGAGTTTCCTTCCTTCTGCTCAACTCAGAGCTAGTGAGCAGTTTGTCTTTGCCATGCTGGCCTCAGAAGGACTTGTTCCCTCTTGGGCCAGATCTTCTCTTTGATGTTACATTGAACTTTAGAGTTGCCTAGTACTCCTTCCAGCTCATTGTGGGAACAAGGCCCACCTTTCATTCCCAGCTCTGAACTGGGTAATGCAAGTGGGGCCTCATCCTTTCAGCCATGCTGGACTGCAGAGTTCAAGCATAACTTCAAAAACATCTATCCCTTCTCCGCTTGGGAGTGTCAAGTCTTTGGTGAGTTCAGGTTTTGGCTGACCTTGCTGAAATCCTTAACTGATAGGTTCATATACCTTTTCGTAGTTAAGGTAATACATATATGATTCTAGAAAGATCACAAAGAGAAACACAGAACTGCTTATTTTTCTGAAGTCAGGTAGACTTCACTGAATCTCCTACTGCTTAACAAATGCCTTTACTGGCTATGCTAAGACATCAAACTCCCACTGAACTAAACGATAGACTTAAAAAGTAAGAAAAGGCTGTGTTTTTATTTCTCAGTTTAACCTTCTCTTCAGCTGATAATGCAGCATTCCTAAAACCACACTTAGAATTCTTATCTTAATTCCAGCCAAATGGTAAACATAAATGACATAGCTATGTATCACTCTGGTAGGTAAGTCAAAACTGGCTTCCCATGTGCAGTTGAAGCAACGATGGCACTGGAAACTCCCATGTTATAAAGAGAATTCTGCTTCATCTAGTGCACTGAAAAATGTGGTATGTCATGAGAGAAATAGTTGTCTCTGAAGCTTGCGAAATCTGATGTCATTGCGCTCTCAAAGTTCTAGTAAGTGTAAAATGAATGGAATGAAACTAAAGTGATGACTAACAATAACCACTCCTGCCTGAAACGGGAGTAGCCGAATCCTACTGTTCCTAGCTGACATCATCAACTGATTGATGGTCTCTTTCTTGTAAAACCCTAAAATATTCAGGAATGTCCCAGGTTATAAATTGCTTTATGATCCTCTTAACAATTGTATTAGTCTCTTGAGTTGAGAAGTGGTTCATAATTCCTATTTCATTTATCCTAAGAATAGTCCTGTGAATTATTATTTTTTATAATACTTTATTAATTTTCCATTTTATATTATTTAAATATAATCTTATTTTTTAACACTATTATTTGCTCATATGGGCTAATCAACTTCCCTCCCTCCCGCCTCATGGTTACCATAATTCCTTTCTATGTCATAGCATTTGTTTACATTTCATCCGTTTCTATTGCCCCATTTTAAAATATTTGTGTAAAAAGGTATACATCGGAAATTTTACAAGTCTTCTTAAGTCAGTCCTGCTAGTGTTGTTAATTGGTTGCAGTTGTCCTTCAAATATTGTATAAATTTGCCCCAGTCTTTTTGGGAAGTTTGATCGCGTTGGTTTCGGATTTTCCTGGTCAGCTTCGCTTGCTCTGCGTATTCCATCATCTTCGTCTGCCACTCTTCAATCGGTAATTCCTGTTGCTTCCATTTTGGGGCTAGCAAAGTCCTTGCTGCCGTTGTTGCATATCTAAACAGTTTTTGGTCTTTCTTTGGAATTTCTTCAGCTACTATACCCAATAAGAATGCTTCTGGGTTTTTGACAAATGTACTTTTGTACATTTTCTTTAACTCATTATTTATCATTTCCCAGTAAGCCTTTACTACATGTGCACCACATATGATAGAAATTCCCTTTCTTTTCTTTACATTTCCAGCATTTCTTCTCTTTTGTCTTATATATTTTAGCAAGTTTAGTTGGTGTTAAATACCACCTATACATCATTTTCATAATATTTACTTTTAATGCGCTACAGGCAGTAAATTTTATTCCTCCATTCCATAACCTTTCCCATGCCTCTAACAAATAGTTCTGTGAATTAAGCCATTACTTCCATTTTACAGATTACAAACTGAGGAGGCTGTGGTCTCAAGGTCCATCAGGTGCTCCAATAGCTCAGATTTAATGCAGTTCTGGGCTGTGATAGCCATGAGGCATTTGAGAATTATATAGGAAAATCTTACATATGATTGTAGTTTCAGTGTATAATTTAACCTTCAACGGGGTGGGGAACCTTTATAAAATAAAATGCCTTAAACCTGGCCCAACAGCATATAGTTGCCCCAACGCCCATGCAGTTGTTTCAACAAAATCTGGCTGCTGCATTTTGCACTAACTGCAACTTCTAGTCAAGAATTGACACACATAAGAGTGCATTGCAATAATCCTGTCTTGAGGTTGCACTGCATATATCACTGTAGCCATTTGTGGCATATCAGCCAAAGCTTGTAGAAAGCACTCCTAGCCACTGAAGACACTTGGCCTTCAGCATCAGCAATCGAGAAGTACTCTTAGCCTAACAGCCTGCTTCTTCAGATGTAGTTCAACTCCATCCTGAACATGCAGTTGATCAGACCTAGGAACTATTCACACATAGGACTTCGATCTTACCAGGAGTGAGGTTTTTTTTATTCACCACTCCAGCCCACCTCTTAAGTCCAGGTACTGGCCAAGGACTTGTGCAGTAATACCTGATTCAGATGTTACAGAGAAATAGAGATGTGTGTCATCAGCATACTGATGACTCTGTGTCTGTGACCCAAATCACCTAATGACTGCACCCAGCTGCTTCATATAGAAGTTAAATAGCATTTGGGAAAGGGGCACTGCAGCATCCTACAACACAATTTCAAAGGAGCTGAAAGGCCGTCATCCAGTGCTTACTGTCTGGAAATGATCACAGAAGTAGTGGAACCTCCTACACTGTGCCCCCAACTTGCAGAGACAATCTAGGAGGATTCCATGGTTCATGCTATTGAAAGCTGCAGCAAAAGTCAAGCAAGAGTAAGAGTAGCACTTGCTCATCCCCCTAAGACAGTGGTTCTTAAAGGATGTGGCGCACCACACAGGTGTGGCCGGAGAGGATAGCAAGTGTGGTAGGAATATTCAAGGACAGTCAAAGAAACATTTAAACATTTCAGTGCAGTATAGTTAGTATTAATTTTTTTTAAAAAAAAAAAAATCTATGATCAGAAACACTATCCATGCCTCTCTTCAAGAGCATGGGCTATTATTCTACAGTTCTCCACGACATATTGTGAACAGGGATTTACAACTCTGACAATTATGAAAGATCAGAAAAGAGAAAGGCTTCTTTGTGGTGTGGAGATGAGAGTGTTTATCTCACATTAGACCCAATATAAATGAGATTACCCAGCAAAAGCAAGCTCCCACCTCTCATTTAGTTTGTATAATACTTAAGGTACATATGTGAGAGGCTTGTTTATAATTATATTTTGAGAATGATTCATGTTCTTATGTAGCTGCGTTCTTTTATACTTTCTGGATGTCTCATGGTCATATTATAAAGTAGTTGTGTTCTATGTGTTTTAGCACTGCTAGGAATTGTTTCTTTTTGTTTTCCAATGTATTTCTTACCAATATAAAATTCTGTGTGGCACAAACAAATTTTTATTCCAAAGGGGGAGGTTCCAGAGAAGCAAATTGCCAGGAGCTAAGGAACAGTTAACCATGATGTTGAACTGTTTTGGAAGAAGGTTTGGATCTGAGGTGTCTCTTGCATTTGTTCATAGAGAAGTTGTCAATTCTCCCCCATCCCTGGTGTCCCATACTGTAACCACTCTTGGTAGCCCTTTGATCATCAAGTGGATTTTTGGAGGACATGAAAGGCTGTACCAAGATTTGGGGTATGAAAAGCCACTGTGTTCATGAATCACTGTGTGTTGTTCTTTGGAACAGTGTTTAAAATTCGCCATGTGCATTTTGTACATGGCTATCAGCACTTGCAACCGAGTGAAGATGCCTAGGTTCCAGGATGGTGCCTGACGTCTCCACCCTCTGGAGGTGCATGCCTGGGGATGCTTGGATCTTGACTGTTTTCACACACTAGCAACACATCCTGTAGAATTGTATTCATTACATTTTATCTGCACAGTCAGAATGAATGTCAGGAAGCAAAAAGTCATATTGAAAAATACCACTTTTGAACCGACTGGCCCCAAAATGGCAACTAGGCATTCCATTTTGGCAACTGTAACTCTGGTTTGGCACCTAGCTTATATAACTGAGTTTCTAACACTGCTTTGGAGCCAATCAAAATGGGGTTCACAATATTTATAAGTGAGACCTATAACACTTAGTTGCATTTTCTAAGAGGTGGCATTGAAATTGTCATTTTACCTGTGCCAGGAAACTGATGTCTGATCCTCCAGGTTGTAGAAACTAGAACTACTTTGTAGGTGGGTAGACTCTTTTCCCCCCTTTGTGAATAAGCTTCACAGGAAATGAATAGTGGGGATATCTTTTCATGGTGGTTGGAAGACCAGTAAATCAGCTGAACTGTTAAGCAGTCCACTCTTCAAGGTTTTCTAAAGTGCACACAGCATTAGTATAAGTGAACCTGATAGTTTACACTTTTAAATTAAATCTACAATTATTATTATTTTTGCCTATCACATAAAGTGAATTTTCACCCGAGTCAGTATTAAGTGGTCTCAGATAACTGACGTAAATAGAGCAGATAGTTTACGTGCTGTTCTTTAGAGGTTTTGACATCATTACTTCTACTTACTAGGAAGCTTTAGCCATCTGCCAACTGAGCTTGATACAGCTAGTAGGAAGATGTAGTACAGCTTTGCATATGAGTAATCATCTAATTTTCTGTTTAACAGGCTTAGGATGCTAATCACTGTTACCTGACTTCAGTAGAAAAGAATCTGAGAAGACAGAGGAATGGCTGGTTGCGATTTCATGATTTAAGTTTTTTCTTTGCACAAGTTGCAGGCTAGCTGGCAGAGCTGTTGCTATGGAAACAAACAGTCAGCTCCTGAGAGTGCCAATGGAATGCTAATCTGGTATAAATGAGGAGTTCCAGCTGCTGCCCAAAGGTGGGAGACATGAGAGAGGAAATGAAGGGAATTAAACCATGTTCCATTATTTCAGTATATATCTACTCAATATTGATTGGCATCTTTTTCAGGATCTATCTACTCAATGTTGGCATTTTTTTATATGAGCTTTAAAGACTGCAGTAGCAGGAAATAAAATGCTTCCATTATAGATACAAAAATTAAAGTCTTCCATTACTGTGGTCATTTCCCACCATCTACATATTTTAGATGTTTACTAGAAATTATGAAGTGACTTTGAACTCAATGTTGTTCTTCGCTAGTGCAATAATCAGGCTATGAAGATTGGTGCAGTGGTGTGATTAATCAACATTCTTCAGTCACAGATTTAAATCCTGCTAAATTGGTGAGACTGACAACAAGCAAGGAGTTGATTTGGGACTCTTAGTGTTGTTCTCCAACTCTTTCCAACAAATTCTAAATTTGATTAAAAATAATGCTCTCTTTCGTTTTACAGAAACTGTATCGTGGTATTACTTGTTTAATTAAATTAAATTAATTGCACATCTATAATGACAACCTGCTTGTATTTGAAGACATCTTGCTCTGCTGTACAGTTGAAATCAATATGCTCAGATTCGATGTGTAAGAAAATCTTTAAAACAATTCTGAGTAGTACTTATTATATTTATATACCAACCTTCATGGAGACCACAGGGTGGCATAATAATAAAAAATAATTTTTTTATTTATACCCTGACCTCCCTGGCCAGAGGGAGCTAACACCAGTAAAATTACAATAAAAACATAATGGGGGTGGGGTGGGGAGAAACCAATTTATTAAAATATGGGTTAAAATACAATTTAAAATGCAGCCTCATTTTAATAGTAGCCCCTAGATCAAAAAAAACATAAGGGGAGGGAAACATAAGGGTCAGACTGAGTCCAAACCAAAGGCTAGGCAGAACAGCTATGTCTTGCAGGCCCTGCAGAAAGATGTCAAGTCCCGCAGGGCTCTAGTCTCTTGTGACAGAGCGTTCCACCAGATCGGAGCCAGTACTGAAAAGGCCCTGGCCCTTACAACATGAAACACCTTGGTCTTGCCTTGGTAATAGACTGGATGAGAGCCAACAAACAAGCTCAATCCAGATACGAATGAGGCTCAGTTAGTGGGCAGTTCTCTAGACAGGATGGATGGAAGGTTCCCTGCTCTTGATGGGGTTTCGCTCCCTCTGCAGCAGTGGGTATGTAGCTTGGGGATACTCCTGCATCCTTTGCTGTCACTTGAATCTCAGGTGGCCTCAGTGGTGCAGAGTGCCTTCCATCAGCTTCGGCTGGTGGCCTAGCTGTGCCTCTATCTGGAAAGGGATACCCTAATTTCCGTCGTCTGTGCTCTGGTTGGTTTAGAAACTTCAGCTGGTGCAGAATTTGGTGACCAGGCTGCTCACCGGTGCAAGAGGCTTCCAGCATATTACACCAATCCTGGCCCAACTACACTGACTGCTAATTAGTTTCCAGGCCCAGTGCAAAGTGCTGGTTTTGACCTATAAAGCCTTAAACAGCTCAGGTCTGCAATACCTCAAGGACCACCTCTCCCCAAATGAAGCAACCCAGACCCTGCAATCATCATCAGATGCTCTTCATGTCCCTCCTCCACTAGAGATCCAGAGGGTGGTAACATGAGAACATGGCTCCCTGGTTGTGGAATGCTCACCTTAGGGAGGCTTGCCTAGCACTTTCATTACATATCTTTAGGTGCCAGGCAAAACCTTTCTCTATAACCAGGCCTTTTGCCTGATGAAAATTCTGTGGCCTTTTAGATGTGTTTGTGAAAAGAGGGAGTTTGGTTTGATTAGCTTAGCTTAGATTAGATTATTTCTGTTCTTTTGTATTTTTATGTCATGAACTGCCCTGTGAATTTTGGATGAAGAATGGTGTGTGTGTGAGAGAGAGAGAGAAAGAGAGTAATCCTGGGCCATTAGCTGTGCTGATGATTACTGGAGACCAACATTGTCTGGAAAGTCACAGGTTGCCTAACTGGCATAACATAAATGGAGTTTTTATAACTTTTAAATTGATCCTAATAATTTAAATTTAATTTAAATTTATCCTCCAATGTTTTTCATTTTTTACTCTAATGAACCAATGTGATTGTAAACATTTATAAATAGACTATTTTACTTAAAATCTTTTCTGGCTTTTTTCATAGCAAAATCATGAAATATCTCCCAGTTTCTCTTGTACATTCATACTCTATAGACAAAATAGCTTGGTGACTTACTTCT
This sequence comes from Podarcis tiliguerta, assembly GCF_965153285.1. NCBI lineage: Eukaryota > Metazoa > Chordata > Lepidosauria > Squamata > Lacertidae > Podarcis > Podarcis tiliguerta. Next base: position 87,489,447 of record NC_139534.1, read on the forward strand.
GCTTGCTTACCCTTTATGAGCTAGACATTCACTTACACATATTTGAGCTTGTAAAACCTAGTAGCTGGAATGACTTCTACTGTTCCTGAGGCCAGTGTCCCTGACTGTTAGTGTGTTTTTCTCACCCACCAACTTTCTCTCGCCTGTCAATCCACAAGGGATCTTTGCTTAAAGAATGCACTTGCAAATTAATATAGTCCTGGTTATTTATGATTCTTCAGATTTTGTAGTATTACACTTTTAATGTAATCATTCGGCTTGTAGTATAAAGTTAAACATAGCATGTTTTCTTTATTGCTAATTACTAAGACCAAGGCCAATGTACTCCTCCAGATTCTATCATTCATTTTAAGTAGATGGGAGTAAAGGGAATTAAACAGTGTAAACAGAAACTTGTTTTACTAAGTTTGAAACTTTGTCATGGTAAGTCTTTCCTTAACAGCCATCATGTGCTAATTAAATGATGATCACTCAGACCATTCAGCAATAAAGTTTAAAAAAAGTACACCTCCTGTATGTCACATAATTTGAAGTCTGTGTCCTTTGTTTTTTGCATAAACCACAATATTCAAAATGAGATATGCCAACTGTGGATTGTGAACTAAAGTGGGAAGGAATCCTCCCAGTTTGAAGCCAGTGCAGAATAATCATTTTCTAAACTATAAGCTTTGAAGATGGGCATAATGAAACCAAAAACATTTTTAGTCGTCGTCGTTTTAACTGAACTGTTGTTCTTCTGAGTAACAAAGGCAAATGAGAGAGGTCAGAAACTGATAATGGTGGTCTACAAAAGTACCGGTTTGCAACAGAGGCACAGTTAACCTGAAGCTAGGCAACAGAATAATCTAAAGGACTAGCCAGGAACAGCAGAATAGGACAGGGTGGCAGATCCACAACTGCATCTAAAGTCCTACCCCTTCTACCAACCTTGGTAAAAGGTGTGGAGGAGAGGGCAGTTGTTCCTGACATTTTTTGCTGCATTAGCTCCATTAGTCATTGCCACCAGTGGGAACATTGCTGGTGGTAGCATGCACTTTTCCAAACTTTCACTGGACATGCCAAGGTTCCTTTATTGTGATGGAGTTAGTAGCTCCCACCAGCAGGCATATCAAGGGTTAGGATTGCTGTCTTAGTTGAGGGAAGACTGTGAGCCTTGAAAACTCATAGGAGGGAAATAAGGAAGCTGTCAGTGATTCCTAAAGCAAGGACTTTTACTGATGGGAAAATCTATGTGATAAAATTAGAGTAACAAACTTCCTGTAAATTAAATTTTCAGAAGCTCCACATGCGGTCGGAATGCCTCAAAATCAAATCCTTCTGGACAGCAGTCCTACAAGAAATATGCAAAATAACTAAATAGGTATTAGAACACACCCCAGAACTGGCCATAGTGAACATCTTCCAAGATAATAATGCCCACTCACATTATAAAGAGCTCATAACCCACCTTCTCTCAGCAGCCAGAAACATCATAGCCAGACACTGAGGAGACCTGTCAGGAGTAAGCATAGACCAAGGGTATCAAATAGTATGGGGGGAAAGCCTTATTAGAAAAACTAACCAATAAACTGAAACTGACACAGAGACAAATAGGAGAAGACGCCTTCACCCTGGTATGGTTCCCCTTTATCACATACATAACCCAACAAAACAAGAATCCGCTGACAGCATACAAACCATTTTGGCTAACCTGATCCAAAAATACACACACACCCCACTCGCAAACAAAAACAAATCTTACTACAGCCAACCAAAGACAACCTACCACACCTTAGGCCCCACCCCCAACCTCTCACCGCCAAAGAAATAAACAAGCAAATATTAAGAGAACCCATACAAGTGATGCTGACACAAAACCCCACACAAACACCAAGTAGAAGAATAGAAGAATTGCCACCCGACCTCACCCCACTCACCATTCCCTCCTCCCCCCTCTTTTCTTCCTATCCTCATACTCTATGCAACACTCGCGTCTCACAACAAATGAAACTGATCTGAAATAAAATACAACTTGAAAAAGGACAATGCACATATTTTGGCAAAGAAATATTTAACAATTATTTTTTTAAATGAACGACTAATTACTAAATTATATTATGTTCTCCTTATCCAAGTACTGATTCGCCTGTGTACATAGCACATACAGCCTTGGGAACTTTTAGGTTACCTGCTGGTTTTGAGGGTCCTTCCCTTCCTCTGCCAGTGTAGTTATCTGCATTTGTACATGTAGCAGTGTACAAATTCCCCCACAATATGAGCAATTGGCTTTTTACCTTGAAGGGAGAATGTGGAAATCTCTGTACCCAAGTATTTCTGCTAAATTTACTGGTAGCAACTGAATGCAACTGTAACATTAGGTGAAGTTAATTTTACTGTGTTGTTTTTATATTTTCTCAGATTTTCTTGTTGGAAATTTATTTTCATCTTGATCTGGTGACGCATATGAAGAATTGGTTCATGCTATAATGGATTTTAAGTGGTACCTTCAAGAAAATAGGCCTTATAATAGAGTTTATGTCTGACAAGTGGTACGACTTACTGCATACAACAATGACAACCTCTCATATGAATGGGCATATAACAGAAGATTCTGACAGTGAAACAAAAAATGTGGATCTTGTACCGCTTGAGGAGCCTCAGAGGCACAGAGAGATGGCTGTTGATTGCCCTGGTGATCTGGGAACCAGGATGATGCCACTGCGGAGGAGTGCTCAACTTGAGCGAATTAGGCAACAACAAGAGGACCTAAGGCGAAGGCGAGAAGAAGATGGAAAGAAACAGGAACTGGACCTTAATTCTTCTATGCGGTTGAAGAAGCTAGCTCAAATTCCTCCCAAAACTGGAATAGACAACCCTATGTTTGACACAGGCGAAGGAGTTATTCTAGAGAGCCCACATTGTGCTGTGAAAATCCTAGGTATGTATAACTTGGAATGAAACTTTTTAATGAAACTCCTGCTGGTGCCAAATGCTGCAGCTACACAGTTGATGGGGATAGACTATCACCAGCATCTAACTCTGGTGCTCAGAAATTTTTCACTGGCTGCCCATATGCTACCAAGGTGCTTGTATTAATTTACAAGGCCCTTAACAATTTGTGTCCAGGATACCTCAAGGATCTCCTAATCACTTATATCCCTAAATTGAACACAGGTCTTCAGGGAAGCCACTGTTAGTGGTTCCCCAAGGATCATATACACAGCCCATAACCACCAGGAGCCGTGTGTTTAGAACTGTGGGCCCAATTTTGTGGAACTTCCTTCTGGTTGATGTCAGACAGGCCCCCTCCCTACTGAACTTGCAGCATCTAATGAAGACTTTTTTTTCCCCCAGCAGGAATTTAATTTGAAGTTTGATGTTAATGGTTTTAATTGATTTTTACTTTTTGTATGGTATCATTGTAAACTACTTAGAGACAATTGTAGTATAGCAGTATAAATTGTTTAAATAAATAAAATTTAGGAACCATGTGCTCTGCAGGATAACATTTGGAGAGCGCTTTAAAAATGCTGCTTTTATATTTGTTTTAAGTTCAGAAAGCATTTCAGAAACTTACTAGTCAAAGCACATGCCATGCATGAATATGAGATGCATACTAATGAGAGTGAACAACAGAGAGGCTCTAAGCAAAATGTTTGTATTGCAAATAAATTAATCCAAATCTAACATACTGAGATGTTAAGGAGAAATACATGGTAAGCCAAACAGTCATGCCTGGGGAGACACCAGGCAAAGGGCAACAGTAATATTTGCTATGCCTGCCAGGACTGGAAGTTAACAGTTAAAAATTAGTGTCGCTATACATGAACAAGCAACAAAGCTACTGCCTGGGCACATAACAACCACAATCCTATTATAGCTTAGCCAAAGTATGTATAACACATTTACCCTCTGTTTATTCCACCTCCATTTTTCCCATTCCTGGAGCCCTTAGTGTGAGGACCAGTCAAGAAACATGTACACAGATAGTGCTGTATAAATTAATAATTAAATGATAGTGCAGAATTTATGAAAGCAAATATCTATTCCCCTAGGTTTGGACTGTATTCCTATATACATTCCTACTGATGGGCATATTATTTGAGTAAAATGATGACCTAATATAATTGTTGGGGTAAATTAAGTGAAAAGCAGTAAGATATATAAAGGTGGTTAAAGGTAATTTTCTAGCTGCTATAATGTTAGACTGAAAGTTTTCTTTATATTATGGGAGTTGGTAAATCACACCAAACTGGGTTGTGCAAATTCTTCTCTAGTTCATTTTCTGTCTTTTCAATACCTAAGTCTCTAGTTGCAGTGACCTCTGGAGGCAAAGCAGTGGCTATAACGATAGCATGTCAAGTCAGACATCATGCCACACAAGTTATGATTTGCAATCCACCTCAAACCATAATCATATATACACTAATAAGAATTGGCATTCAAAAGAACCAGGTTTGTTATGTAGCTAAAATAGCACCATCCAAACACAAGAGGAGATAGAAGCAGGGTTGATAGATTCCCACATATGACAGAAATCAGGTAACACTTTACAACAAAACCTTAAAGGAGGAACCCACACAATGCTGACTGGTTTGCAGGATGGGCACAGAAAAGGGGGTAAATGAAGTGGATTAAGGCTTGAACAGGAGCATTCTATACTGAAACATTTTCTTGTAGTCCGTACCCGTAACTTCTGATTTGTGGTTTGCTAGCCAGTTGCTAACCATCCTTTGTCAGTTCAGACATCACATGAAACCATGATTAAGTGTCAGTAAATATGGCTGGATAGATTATCTGAACTGTTTTGTAGTAAGGAACTTGGGTAAAATTGCCACTGGACTTAAAAGAAAATGTTTCTGGAACAATACGTGGTTTTTAATGAAAGTAGCTACATCCATCATAGGTAATCACAACAATATAGATGTGCACTTTTACTTTCTATCTGCAACAAATGATTTGTTAGCTAAAATATAATAGTGTTTCAATTTTTCAGTTTAGTTACTGTTACTTTCATCAATTTTACAAATTGTTGACCTGTGTTGCCTTTAAAGGCATTGGTTGTATTTTAACTTTATAAATATGACTTAGAGCAGGGGTCAGCAAACTTTTTCAGCAGGGGGCTGGTCCACTGTCCCTCATATCTTGTGGAGGGACTATATTTTTTGGGGGGGGGGGATGATGCAAGAGCACCATGAGCCCCGGTGGCTGCTTACCTGTGTATTGCGAGCGGCAGAGGCTGGCGGCGGCATGGCGATGAGCAGCGCATGAAAGGGCTCCAGAGAAGGCTGCTTAAAATGGTGGCCACTTGAGTGCTGCTGCTGCTGGCACCAACAAAGCCCAGCCCCCTTCCTCCTCTAGGCAGGGCAGGGAGAAGCCAGGAGGAGGGAGGGAGAAGCTGCCACTGCCGTGTGAGGGAGAGGGAGGGAGAGGGAAAGAACACATGCTGGCGATCCACGCAGCAATTCCTGGACTGTCCATGGGCCAACTCCAGAAGACAGTTGGGCCTGATCCGGCCCACGGGCCTTAGTTTGCCTACCCATGACTTAGAACAAGCAGTCTGATCCTGTTGCTGTGGTGATGATGAGATTTAATTTGAGAAAATGCTACAGTTGTGAATTGATTTTTGCAGACCAGTAACCAGTCGTAGATACAGTATATGAAGGAGGTCCAGTATTCATACACTTAATTCTTTATTTCATTAAAAGATTCTGCTTTCTGTAGCCAAAGTCCTAACCAATACCCAGGCATTGTTCCCCCAAGCTTTATTTTTCATAGCATTCCTCATGGAAATGCTGCAGAATTGTTATGTGTATTTGACTGCATTCTGCATTCTGCCTTATGGTTTTTACTCATGAGAGTGTTCTGCTAAATTCCTGGCAGTTACAGTGTCATGCAGGGAGGATTAATATATGTGAAAGCCCATCACAGCAGGTGTGGAATGGCTTAATCTCTGCTGAGAGAGAACCCATCCAAGGATGGCTTTCACTATTTGGAAAAGCTCTGCCAGATGGGACTTCATCGAGACATTGGCAACTGTCACCAAAATACAGCCTGAGTAGCATTCACAGTATAGGCATTGGTTAGGACCTACTAGTTGGCAAAGCTCTTGTTCCATGTGTAGTCCTTCTTGATACCATTTACATGTTGGTTCTGTAGGGTGGCAAGCCACCGAGGCTGGCTTGAGCATGCTTACAGATTAGTCCCATCAGTTCATTCTGATGGGTTTGTGGGGAGAAAGTCCCAAAGGTCTAGAATTATTTTGGTTGCATCCAAATCTGTGACATTAACTTGCTAAAGCAACCTTCAGAATAGGGATTTCCTTCAGCAGGGGTGGAAAGGGTTAAACAACATCTGCAGGGATTATGGTTTTTCACCTGCTTTAATATTTTTTGACTCTGTCTTTCTTCAGTCTCCAGTAAAATAAGACTGACATTTTATGCATTAGTGCATAAATACTAGAATAAATACTTGCTACTTTGAGGAACTTGTAGGGGAAATACCCACATTTATGTGAAATTTTGCAGATAACATGTAAGTGAGGTCTCAAATCTTCAGCCTTCAAAGTAGTTGTGCTTACAAGTAGCTGAATATTGACATCTTTAAATTTCAAAGGGTAGAAGAAAATAAGCACTAAAGAACTGCACTGTGTATTTATAGCATGGATTTTTCTGTAAGCGTGGCATGTTTTCTGCTTTCTAGATTCAACATTTGACACTTTTGCTGAACTTCAAAACAAAATTCTAGCTTGCTCTGAAAGCTGTCAAGCTTGGTTTAATTGTGTGGCTGTGCTGTGCAAAGAATTCTATATCTTTTATTTTATTTTATATTATATAATATTTTATTATATTTTATTTGGAAAGGAGCAGCATATAACTGCTATTGTACCCCAGGAATGTGGCAGTTTGCTAACATTGTTCCTTCCCTCACTGGTTTGTCATATGAGTACTTTTCCTAAAAAATCATAAATGAATAAATCAAACACTTCACCCGTTGATATACCATACTTTTCCATCTATAAGACTCCCCCATGTATAAGACACCCCCCCTATTTTGGGGGACTCAGTTTTAAGAAAATGAGGGGAGATGGCACTAAGTTGTTGAGCTTTTCCCCCCATGCAGCTGCGGGCAGGAAACACTCCCTAGATCGTTTCCCTCACACTGTGGCATTGGGGGAAGTTGCGCTCCCGCCAGCCAGCCGGTTGGCTAGAGCGCAACTTCCCCTGATGCTGCTGCATGCGGGAAATGATCTAGGGAGTGTTTCCTGCTTGCAGCGGCATCGGGGGAAGCCAGCCAGCCAGTTGGCTGGAGCGCAACTTCCCCTGATGCTGCTACACACGGGAAATGATCTAGGGAGTGTTTCCCGCATGCAGTGGCATCGCGGGAAGTTGCGCTCCAGCCAACTGGCGGGTTGGTGTGCCGCTCCCCCCCCCATGCCACTATCTGTGTATTGGATGACGCCAGTTTTTTGACACGATTTTTGAGTCAAAAAACCTTGTCTAATACACAGAAAAATACGGTATTTCTGTTCTGTATGTTAAGCATAAGCAATTCTGCATTTTTAATAACACATACTCACACAGAACTGTTGTTTCTGTTTGCGTTTGTATTTTTCTTCAGGATGCAAGTTGGCTATAGTTTGAATTTTGTTTTTCAAGGAAGAAAGCCCAAAAAACCCTGCAGCTATTCCCTCCTCTTCCTCATTTCTTTTTTTACTTTAAATATAGCTGCTTTTAGATTTTGTCATATTTAAATCATGCATGCATTGCCTTGGGTTGTAAAGTTCCAAAAGAAAATAGTCCTTTCACCTGGTAATTACTAGTGATGTTCCCAAATAAGAATTTGCTTCAGAGAGCAGGGCATATATTATTGCCTGTCCTATTCTTCAGAGATGCCTAGTTCAACATTTATTTAATATGACCCAGCACAATTTCCTCTCCCTCCTTCAAATCTGCTTTCCAGTCATGCTGAAAAAGAATCCTCCCCTTAGTTGTACTTCTGTTTATTCTCTGGTATTAATTTGAGCGATAGGCACTTTGGATGTCCACCCTGTTGCTGCTGAAATCAGAAAATATAGAGTATCGCATAAGGTAATAGTAACAGTTCCAAAGTATTGAGAAGAAATCTTGCTTTATTGTGAGCAAACTATGTTCTCTTCAAGTTTGGGAGAGGAAGGGTGGACAGCTTTTTCCTTCTGCCAGCATATCTTTGTACTTCTTGAGATGCTACTCTGCTTCAGACCCTTGTCCACTGTCAGCATGAGAGAAGAGCTAAAAAGCTCCTGTACATACACAGAATACCATTTGTAGTACTTTTTGTGCCAGTCTGTTTTCTTTTAATTGTGAAAATCTGTGGGGAGTAAATCTTAATGTATGACTCATCGCTTTAGCTAGAAAATGGGAGTTATTGTGATTTATCTATATTTTTAAGACCAAATCTAGAATTAAACTTGTAATGCCTATGTTGCTGTTTGTGAAGCCGAGATAGAATAGGGTTGTCTTTACTGTATGAGAACAATGGGATGTTTTTGCTCTTTTACCTTTTCAACATTCACTCTTATTGCAGTCCTTCTTTAGCCTCTTAAGGTGTTCATATTTTGTGAGAAGAGGTGGTGCTTGGGGGGAATTCTCCCCCCCCCAACACATTCTGTGTGTGTGTTGGGGGGGGGGCAGCCTTCATGCTCTGTTTTGGCTTCTTTGAGCTGCCAGAGTTCATATCTGGAAGTGAGAGAATACAGGAGCACAAGAAGTGTTATAAGAGCCTTGTTTTTGTTGGGAGGAGGTGGTTATGCAGAAGAGGCAAAATGCTAAGCAGGCTAATGTACCCATCACATGTGTATTAATAATTTCTGAGGGTGGGGCGGGGAGAGAGAAATATTTCTGCAGAGTTAAAATTACACTGGAATTATGGGTACAAATTGCCTATCAATTCGTATTAACATATTAAACTGGCTTGCGTGTCACATTAAACCATAGGTTAGCTCAAAAGACTCTGCTTCACTCCTCCCCTGCTCCTTTCCTTAGTGTGCTAGGAAACAAACAAACCAGAGGCTTCTCTTTCCACAATATGTGAACCTGTGCTCATGGTTTCTTTTTCTCCCAACAAACTACAATGGTAAACTCATTGACTTTAAATCAGAGTTTATCCTATGGCTTAAAGTGACATATGAACCAGGTCATTCACTTCCAATAGAGTATGTCTTTTGGCGACTTTTTATGTTGACTTTCATTAAAGGTTTCTGATAAAATATGCATGCCACTTGTGTCTAGATATTACTTACTTTGAAACCCTTCCAGAGAATGATAGCAAATCTTTACTACTTTTCAAAGTACGAAATGAGATAAAAATCATTTATGTTCCAATGAGAGTTCACAACTCGAGAATTCATTTTCTTTTCTCTTTTCCTTTCATATTTCAGGCTGTGTGTGTGTGTGTGTTGTGGAATGATAGAGCTATCTCTACCTTATCCTCTACTCCACCTCCCCCACAATTAAACTATTTGGCTTTAAGCCATAAGAAAGTTGTGACTTTTATATCCATAGAACTGACAACAGTGCATAATTTATCTTCCTTTGTGTAATCATCTGAGTATATAGCACAGTGGTGTTATGAACCCTTCCTGTTCAGGAAAAACAGTCTCATGAGTGTGAGCAGTTCTGAATTAAGTTGTGTGGGACACCCAGAAGAAGTGGCATGAAGTTCCAGGGAGGAATAGGATCCTAAAGCAAGTGCTGCTACTACCAAACAAGACCTACATAGACTGTTTCTTGATTGTGGAGCCTTAGTGATCTACATTGGATTAATGTGGGTGACTGCCCTTGTAATGCCCTGACCTCCAATATGACTTGAGAAGGGAGTTCAGAAAGAGTTGCTTCTTTGTATGTGGCTTCTTTTCTTCTTAATGCTAGTGTTGGATTTACTGCACAAGCACACAATAGCAGACTGCGTACGCATAGCTGCATGCAAGGCTATCCTCCCATCCTTCTGTATAAGTTTATTAGGGTCAAGTTTTTCCACCTGAGAAGGCACTATAGGTTTAGAAGGATGCAAGTTCAGAAACTCTGACACTCATAATGGTGACGATGACCTTATTTTCACATCAAATAAACTCCTGTTAATGTGAACTCCTGTTGCTCTGTCCCAGCTTCTGCCAACCTAGCAGTTCAAAAGCATACCAGTGCAAGTAGATAAAGAGGTACGGCTGTGGCAGGCAGGTAATGGTGTTTCTGTGCACTCTGGCACTTGTCATGGTCCTCCGTGCACCATTAGCGGTTTAGTCATGCCGGCCACATGACCTTGAAAACTGTCTGTGGACAAACGCCAGCGCTTTGGCCTGAAGTGAGATGAACACCGCACCCCATAGTCACCTTTGACTGGACTTAACCATCCAGGGATCCTTTTCCTTTACCTTGCACATCACAGCAAACCACAGTGAGTTGTTTACCATGAACACACTGAACTCTCCTGTTTTGCTCTTCCCTGGTATTACATGAGAGAAATAAATCACAATTCCTGACTGAGCATTGTATCTGAAATAGGGTTTTGTTTGCACTCCAAACAAGCCACCATGTGAAGCCAAAGTTTCACTGTGGTTTAGTGCAGAGGTGAGGAACCTCTAGCCCATGGGTCATTCTTGGCCCCCAGGGGGTCCAGTTTGGCCAGTGAGGCTATTTTTCCAAAATCATGTCCACCTGTCAGTCTGCTGATATCATGCATGTCATCTGATGCCCAGAAGAGCAGGGTTCAATTTTGCCTTTGCTGTGCACCTGTTTCCAGACAAAGCAGCAAAATTTAATCCCCTGCACATCAGCTGATGACTGAGGGTTAAATCTTGCTCAGTTGGGATGTCTAGCATTTCCCCTGCTGTATAACAAAGCAAGCAGCCACGGGTTTTTTGCAAGTTGTCTGATTTTTGTAAGCGTTTTCATTAGGAGCCAACTCATGTGTGATGTGGAATTGCAGTAATTAAGTACATTTACATTTAAAACACATCTGAACTTTACTGTGATGTATGAACAGGGCCATTGTGTAATCAGCCATTGATCTTACATACTAATGTTGGAATTTATTGGACACTAATTATGACTTGAAGCAATATGCTAAAAAGCATAGAAAAGATACATTGTTGAATAATAATTTTATACCACTGTTAACTGTTAACTTATCAAGCCTAATATTTATAATAGCAAAAATAATTTGAAAAGGGCAGTTTTAATTTTTTTCCCCTGCAAAGCCTTGCTCTTCTATTTGTGCCTTTCATCTTATATCATAACCAGTTCTTCAGAATGAGGTTTTTCTTTTTTTGTTTCATTTACCTTATATATTCAGGCTAAGTAATGTATTTCAATTTTCTTTTTAGAAGTTGAGGAGCTTCTATCATCTCTGAAACATGTTCAGCACAGCCTGGTAGATCCCCAAAGCCAAGAGGAAATAGCTCTAATTTTACAGCTGGTTCAAAACACCGACTTTCAAAATGCATTTAAAATACATAATGCAGTTACCGTGCATATGAACAAAACCAGTCCACCATACCCACTTATCTCCAATGCGCAAGAGCTTGCACAAGAGGTATGTATAGTGTACATTTGCATCCAATAATGAAACTAGTAGTAACTTATTTCAAATTGCCAGTCATAGTTATGTCATTAAAATGGGGTGGGGAACCAGCATATAGCCTGTATTACTCTCTGTTTTCTTTGTCCAGAAGAAAATAACTTCAGACTCTGAGAAGGTAGAAGTTTTATCAGTAGAAATGTAAGATGGCAGACAACAGTTCAGTATCCTAATTGATTTAAAAGATATCTCTGTTCTTCTGCAAGCTTCCTCGTTTAGGCTTCGTACTTCGGATACAATTCAATACCCAGGACCCAAAGGATCATCTGACTAGTTATGCATGCCGAAATGGACACTGAGCTTATTACTGTTGTGTCTTAAACAGCAGTCTACCATATCTCATTTCAAATAGCCTAAGGAGTCTCCCAAAAGCACATTTTGGTATGGAGTGGTAGTCTGGTCAGAGAAATAGTTTAAAGTTTCACTGTAAACCCCCAAACCCTTGTATGTTCTTAAAGTAGCTCATAAGATCTGGCCAAAAACTAAATAACATCAGCATGGTATGCTATTCAGCACTGAATTGCTTTTACTAAATTAATAGCCTCTAAAAAAGAAAGTGTATTGCAGATAAAACAGCTTACTATAACAAACCAGTGTTTTGGTTATCACCTAAATAGGTGCTTGAAGCAAGCCTTTACCTTTTCTGTTTCTACCACTTCTGGCAATTTGTTCTATTTTTCTAACACATTTAAATTACTAAACGAAGCAAAAGTTAACATGGACTTGGCAGTAAATGTCCACTTTTCTTGTTACTACCAGGCTGATAGTAGCAGACACTGCACATGTAATTTTTACAAATGCGAAGCAGTTGCATGCAGGCACAGATCTGAGTTCATTCAGTACCTCAACAAATCAGCTAGTGAATCTTGTTAACTTAAATTCTGTAGAATGAATTGGATTTTGTTTCTGCTAATGTTCAGAAGACTGACAACTACTGCTACTTTGGACTAGCCAGTTATATAAAGTACTTTAACAGCCTATATGTTTATTTTGCTACTTTGAATGTTTACATTGCTTCTTGCCATCTGGAATTCCTGGGATGTTTGAGATGTGGATGGCTTTATTAATACTATTTTTTAAAATAATAACAATAATATTTAGAATATATAATAGGTGTAAAGTATTCAAAGCATTTCAGGCTAAAATATATTTTGCATGTTGAGATTCTATTTTTTCATACACACATACTGTGCATTCTGTTATATTTGAATAGCTTACAATATTGAGCAAACATTTATTAGGCTGCCTTGTCTTATAACAAAAAGAAAACAATATTAGTTTTTATCTATCTAATGAAAATATGGCTGCAATTTTAAGAACAGTCTGTTTTGAACAGCTACTTTGCAAGGTCCCTATGAGAACTGGAAGCCTGGGTCAATAACAATAAATAACTATCCTAAGTTTTTTCATGTTCAGTACCACAAGAAAATAGGACCAGCTGCTTAATTTGAGGTCTATGTCTGTATCAGAAGAGTCCTCATTTTTTAGTTTTCCTTTTAAAAAGGGCCATAAGAAAGTATTTTCAATAGCTTGGATAAGTGCATGGATGCTGTGCATATGCCCTACTGGGAGGCATTCCTTGTACTTTCTGACTAATATTCAAAATAGAGGATGTTGTTTGCTTTATTGCTTAAATGTGAGTACTGTGTAGGATAATTCTCAATCCAACTATTTCCTCACTGTTGTTACGGACAAAAGGTAGTTTTAATAACAAGGCAAGGAAAATATGATTTATCTATTTTTCTGAAACTTTAATTTAATTAGGAGGCTGAGCAAAGCATGCAGGCTTAAGGAATTTATGTGGAGATTAACTCCCTAAAATAATGTGGCGCACTCTGTCTCTGTTATAAAAATAGCTGTTGAACATCAAATTTAATTACATTGATTTTAAAGCCAGTTAAACGCGGCAAAATTGAGGGCTAGGATTAGGGGGAAATAGTCTGAGTGTTGAGCCTCAAAGATCAGCTGATGCAAGATTCAAGAAAGTAGTTTCCGGCATGGAATGCTCTGTAGCACATTGGCAAGATATTAAAATTCTAGACCCCATAGCATAATAATAGAGTGGACCTTCTAAGTGACAGTTTGTTTAGCATTTCTACGGAAGAAATGTTTGTTTGTTTATAAAAGCAATTCTATACTGCTTTTCACATGATGTACCAAAGCGGTGTACAGCATGTTTAAAACAACATTGCATTAAAACAAATTAAAATATGTAGAAAAGTAGTCATATAATAAATGCAGGAAATGGAGAGTAAACAATCCAGCACTCAATAATCTACAAATACCTGGGTGAACAAAAAAGTTGTTAATTGCTCGCAGAAACAAATTACTGAGGGGAAACCATTTAACAGCACAGGCACCGCTGTAGTGAGAGCCCTTTCCTGGTTGATGCTAGATAGATCAGAGCAGGCCATGGAAGGGACTCTCTGAAGATCTTAGTTGACTGGTTCCCAGATTCTTTAGGCTCTTGTGTAAATAACAGAACTTTAAACTTGGCTTGGGAGCAAATTGACAGTCAGTGCAGTTCATTCAGGAGAGGTGTTACATGCATGCAGTAGGATGTGCTAGTAAGCAACCTACCCATGGTATTCTACACTAGTTGCAGCTTCCAAACCAAGTCTCAGGGCAGCCCCACATGGACAGCTTGTTACAGCACTCTAATCTTGAGTTTACCAGCATGACTGTGGCTAAACTGTAATCATCCAGAAGGAATTGTAGTTGGCATACCAGCCAGAGCTAGTAAAAGATGCTCTTTGCCACTGCACTTACATGGACCTCCAGTAACAATGATGGTTCTCAAGAGAAACCCCAAACTGCATACTTGTTCTTTCAGGGAAAGTGCAACCCCGCCCAGAATAAAAAATACACCTGATCCCTGGATCTCTGAACCATGCACTCACATGACCTCTGTGTTGTACATCCTAACTGCCCAATTGACTCAGCATCTTTTAAGCAAGACTCCTTACAGATCTGAATGTCAGTCTGTAAAGCAATTGACTTTTCCAGGGTATGGGAGTTAATATTGTAGTGCCAAACTTCCCCCAATATTCACACAGATTTTTTTGCTGTTCCACCTCGGTTTCTGGTCCCCCCCCCCTTTTTTTTTAACTGTTAACAAGGTATTGATGGTGGATCAAAGCTAGTGCCACAGTGGTTTTGAAGGAAACATCATTCACTTTGAAGTACAGAAATGAGTGTGATCTGTATATTCTGCAGACATCCTTTCTCTTTGAAATTATTTTGCCTGTCTCATAGCCTCAATCGTGAATATTTTTTCAATGAAAATGTTATGAATACTGAGGATCTGATTCAACCAACTAGTCCCACTAACAGAAGCCCACTCAAGGACTTCTGCCAGCACAACAGGGCCTTTCCCCTCTCTTCCCCATGTGTGCCCCCCAAATTGGTTCAGGGGGATCAGGAGAACCCTCAGAACAGCATGCTTAGATGGAGAGGGGAGATTGCTCCAACCCTGCAAGCAGAAATGATGGAGCAATCCCCTTAGTGCTATGTTGAATCCCTCTCACGCATTCTATCTCATGCACCTCTGTCAAAATAGAAATTTGTGTAGCCATTCCTTTATTATTATAATTATTATTATTTTAATCTGATATAAAGTGTTATATAGAAAAATCAGCATCAGCTCATAGAAAAACAAACTGGTAGCTTTGGGTGGAGTCTCATATTTGCAGAATTAGATGTATCCATGGGTAGAGAGATATTTAGTGAAGATGTTGCAGGAAGGAATGTTCAGCTCTGCCCTGTCAGCCCTGCCCTCTCACCAGTATTCACTCTGCAAGCCTATTTCCAGACTGGCCTAGCTAGAGGAAAAATAATTGTGGTTGGAAGAAAGGGTTAAATACTCTCACTCTCTCTTGCTCTTAAAAGTGTCTGTGTGTATGTTCTTTAGTCTATGAAAATGGTTTGGGAACCAGTGTTTGTTTATGTAACATGAAGTTCTGCCCTTTTTAATTCTGGAAATGTATTCTTATAGGGTGTATGAATGTACTCTTATTTCGGGTGTTTGTGTGTGTTATGGGGTAGGATAGTAGACATCATCGTATTTTTGGTGTTCACCTGTGTTTCAGGTACAGAGTGTTTTGAAGCCAAGCCATCAGAAAGATGGATTGGAACTTAATTCTTTATTGAATGCACCTCATATTCAGGTAGGAATAAACTGTTTATTTGCAATTGAAAAAACATTTCCATTGTTTTCTTAATGTCTACGTATTGTAAATTTCAGACTTCCCCCCTTGCCTAATATAGTAAAGTTCCATGGTCACGATTCAAAGAAATAATAATTGCATACTGCAAAAACGCACCTAAACAGTAGCTTTCCTTTTGGACTAAAAACTTCAAAATTCCAGCTACAGAAGTTCTCTGCTATGTGTGTATCCTGCTATTTTGAAGTTTTGCCAGTAAGATACAGGTATGAGTCAAATATCTCATGAGGAATGTGCAGCTGCCTCAGGTGCTACACCTTCACAGGACAACTGCAATTAAAAATTAAAATGAAAACAAATGGGCAGCGGCTATTTTCTGTTGTATTAATGGTCACAGCCTGCATTTATGAAAGCACAATCCTTTGTTCATTCAACCATAATTCTTGGTTATAGCTCTGTTATGTAGCTACCCATCCACGCTGAAAGCAAGAGAAAACATGTATGATATAACTGTATGGACCATAGCCTGCACGTTGAATCTTTATCTGCTTGGATTTTTTAAAGTGTCCCACTTATAATAAATTACCTCTAATGTGTGAATATCACTTTCTATAAATGGCATTGTTTGTTTTACACTAGGCACTGCTGTTGGCTCATGATAAAGTTGCTGAGCAGGAAATGCAACCAGAGCCAGTGACGGATGAAAAGATTTATGAGAATGTAGGTCTGTATGGAGGAGAGACAGTTAAAATAGTTCGCATTGAAAAGGCTAGAGATATTCCATTGGTGAGTATACTGAGGCAAGAGAGCCAATAAAAAGATGAATACCATAGTGCTTTTGTATTACTCGGTCTGATCTCTGTGGCACATTCTCTCTTTAAAAAAATGCTGACACACTCAGATATAAGAAAGGACAGGTGCAAGTCCCTTTTCTTAGGGTGATCCCAGATTATGCTTTTAATGTGCAATTGACATGCCTTCTTCATGAAATTGTACAGTTGACCCACATGGCACTGTGATCTGTTTGTAATCCTCCCATATTTTCCTAGTCTACATCCATCTTTTTTCTTACCTTGGACGGTCTTACGAGGAGCATCACAATATTTTTGCAAATGTGGATGGGAAAATGCACAGTTGGTGAACAGTAAGAGCAGTTACCCTGAAGAGGATGAATGAGGTTTAGGGGTACCCTTCCTTTATTTATTGTTTGCCCTGCATTCCTGATTCAGAGCTGTTTTTTCTCCTTTCCCTTGATCTAAAACAGCTGGAACACTGGCTCTCAACTAATTAATTTCTTCCTGGAACTAAATGTCCTTAGCCCCCACACTTCAATTGGGTTTTTAATGAGGGAAAATTCAGCTGTGCTGTTGCTTTTATAAAACGGTTACACATATTTTCAGGGGTTCCTTAGTGCTCCCCTTGAAAACAGCAGTTCTTAATTGGAGTGAAAGCAGTATCCTTAACATTGTGGGTTTTTAAAAGGTTTTTTAATGTGTTCACGTACCTCTCAAATCTGATCAGTGACTGAAGCTACAGTATTTCGAATTTAAGATACAGATTTGGTAGTGCTACTGTGTTTCTTCATACACTAGTATTTTCCTGACTGCTTTATGCATTTCAGAATTTCCATGTGGTAATTTATAATAAAGATCAATAAGCAAGCATGCCTAGGCTCCACCTTTTGGTAGTTCCACTAGGACCTGATCATGGCTCAACCCTCATCACCACCTAAACAAGGTTTCTGGTGTTGTGGATCAGAAAGAATAATAAAATGTCACTTCATGGGGATGAAATGATCCCCCTCCAACGCTGTGGGTAACTGTCCTTGACTACGGCTATATAGCAACAAAAGGAAAGGGCAGGTTTTAACTCATTGAGCCACAAATATTGATGCTAATGTAACACATTCTGTAATTAAAAAAGATTGGTTACAACATAATACCCAAGGCAAAAAGTCCTTAGCACAGATTACTACATGAGGTGCTGCAGGTAAGGCTAAGACCCTCCCTGTCTTGTTCCTTTAATTGCAATCATTAAATGTTTTTAATAGTGATTGCATGATCATTTCACATTCTCTTCTTCAAATGTCAATGTGGCTAACAAATCCAGAATAACAGTAATAGATCTATTAAATGCCATATCATCTAGAAGCACAACAAGATAGCAATATAAGAGCATCATAAAAACAGTGTAAATCAATAATTAAAATTCATTAAGAAGAGAAGTTTTCAAAATCCCAACTAAAAATGGGAAGAATATGTTTTGATGAGCTGGATACTGTGCCTCCCTGCAAAACAAGAAAAGCTTATTCAGGCTCATTTTGTTGTTTTTGTCTTCTCTTAGACTTTTCTCTGATGTGCTAACTATAGAATTACAGTATTCCTTAGAATCTGTAGAGAACTTGTATTTTCAGAAATGTTATTTATTGTTGGTTATATTTCTCCTCTGCCCATCATCAGGAATTCAGGGTAGTATTCAGCATACATTGTCTTATGAAGTGAGTTAGACTAGAGTTATAGCCTGACCCAAGACTGATCTGGGATTTGAACCTGTGTCTTCCCAATTCTACTTTATCCACTGCACCACAATTATAGAAAATTTCTGACACTTTTAAATTATCACTTTTAATTATGCAGGGTGCTACAGTACGCAATGAAATGGATTCAGTCATCATTAGTCGAATCGTGAAGGGAGGTGCTGCAGAGAAGAGTGGGCTGTTGCATGAAGGTGATGAAGTTCTGGAAATTAACGGAATTGAAATTCGTGGAAAGGATGTTAATGAGGTTTTTGATTTACTGGTATGTTGAGCCTTGCTTTCATGGTATTCTGCTACTTACTATGATCCGACTTGTGCATTTAAATTTGTTAAATTCCAGTTCAGACTTTGATATGTTTTGCCAGCAGCTATGCTTAAAATGTTTGACCCCTGCATACCTTGCAGACAGCCTATGTCTTGTTACAGTTTCAAAGGTCAGAGGAGGACAGCCTTCTGAAATTGCCTTCAGCACAAATGGTAGCCGCTTGCAGGGTTGTTAATACTTGCTCATCAGTTCTGAAATGCTTCTTTCCCAGAGGTGTAGCAGAGTGCAGTCCTAGGAGTGAGACATTTTATATAAGCAGGGCTTTATAAAAGTATTTAGGATTATATTACTTGAATGCTATGTGTAATTGTACGAGACTTTTATGTCTAGAATTTGGATTGTTCTGCACCACCTGTTCCTGAATATGCCAGAACATATTCGGAAATGTTCCAAGTTTGTATTAGGACATACTAGGAAATGATCAAAGTCCAACTCTTCTTTTAACCTGGCACTCCAGAAGGTTCCATGTACTTTTTGTCCAGTCAGCTTTGAATTGAATAATTCCCATGGACTGGCTTCAGCTACAAAGCTGCATCATCCTGGCTTTGGGTGTCATTTTCATTTCCTTAGTAAATTCCAGTTGTGCTGCCCTGGGAGCACCATCTGACTTTATTCTAACATTACCTAGCCTGGCACATTACTTATGGGTGTAGTGTCTGGGCTAGCCATGCCTGTTGACATTAAGAGGTGAGACTTGAGACATAAAGCACAAGAATTGCCTTCCTGGGTTATACCAGAGTCCACTTAATCAAGCATTCTTTGTCTCAATGGTGACCTGAAGCATGTGAAGCCATTTATCTCCTTGTTTGGGGACCAGGCTGTTTTCTGAAAAGTGGAGGCAATTTGTCACATAAATATGCTAGACAAGAGCACTTCCAAATAGAGGTAGGGAAACTAAGATTAGAGTTCAGGGAGAAGAAAGACCTGTAAGAGCAGCAGCTTGAAATTCCTCCCCTCCCCTTCACCCAACCCATTGTTGCTCCCCATGAGCGAGTGTCTAACTTCAAGGCTGTTTTTAAGTTGTCAGTTACTAATGAATGTGCTTTTCCTCACAGGCGGACATGCACGGCACGCTGACATTTGTCCTGATTCCCAGTCAGCAGAGTAAGCCACCACCCACAAAAGAGACAGTGGTATGTTCTTGTGGCATATTTCCAGTGTATAACTTACCTTAATTGCAGGTGTTCAGTCGGTTTTATATTCTCTTTTTGTTGTTATTGAAGTCTCGTGTGTCTCCTTCACTGAATAGTAGACTACATTTAATTTAGCCATGATTTAAGAAGAGATTTTGAAAATGTTGGTGGCAGCAATTGTAAGTTGTCCCATAACATAGGGTTGCCATACATCCAGACAGTGCTTCCAGCTTCAGTTTTCCAGCTAGGTCTGGGAAATTCCAGACGTATGGCAACCCTACCATAACATCACTTTTTGACACTATTGAAAATACATGACTCAGGCAATCCATTTGTTATGTGAAGTAAGGAGTAATAATAAAACTATTCTTATCCTTGTAAGTAAGTAAGTAATAATAAAACTATTCTTATCCTTGGCCTTGCCAAGCAGTACCATTTCCTGAGTAGGCATTTTGAGGAGGAGGAAAAAATGGTTTTGAGAGCAAGATTTCCTGTTTAAGGGGCAGGAGAAAAGTAGATAAGGATTGGATGATGGAGCAAAAGGCTTTCTGGGTGATTAGACGTGAGCTGTTAAACACAACAGATGTTTCTAGCATGTCATGTGCTGCTAATACAAGCTATCTTCATCTGATTTTTAACTCTCCCTGTACTATTTCCCAGATCTTCCCTGCAGTCCCAATTCCACAGGAGGCTTTGGGGAGGGCACAGTGGCCAGTAGAGAAGGGGAAGGAAGCCCTCTTGTGCAAATGACCTTTTTCATGCACATAATTTTTTAGTACAATCCGTTACTTGTTTATCCCATTTCAGGTTCTACATTACCATCTGTTACAAACCATCTTCATTTTCATCACAAAACTGCATCAGCTTTAAGCAGGGAACCTTTCAGTTTAGAAATGTCTTGAGTGTTTACTTATGTCTTAGTGAAGAAATAAGGTTTTCATACTAGATTCTGAGAGCAGAAACCACATTTGTTGTATTGATTTTTTTCCTTAACCTCCTTAGATATTTGCTATTAAGTGTCTTGTTTCTGTAGTGAGTTGTATATGCAAAATGGTAGATAGTGCCTTGATCTGGGGTGTGCTTTCCATTAAGATTCATTTGCCTGCGCCTACCCCACCCCACTATAAGAGGAATATCCCCACCGGGATATTCCTCTTATAGTTATGCATCAAAGTGCCCTTTCATTGAGCTCAGAGTGACATTTCCCACCCCGCCTTATGTAAGCAGAATGACTTCTCATTAAAAAATGAAAGTGGTGGAGGCGGGGGGAAGCAGGAACAAACATCAAGTCATCAATGTTTTCATAACGCAAGTGTCAAATTTATTTTAAAATTGGTAGTTTGTTACAAGAAAGTTTGTTCTAGCTGTCTGACATCTCTGTGTTACTTGGTTGATTGTGCTTGGAAAAAACACCTTGATAATAATGAGTGCACAGAAATATCTGGAGCACACTTTTCCTAGCCATCTCCCACGTACATGTACATGTGCCGCAGCTTTGTAATGCTGCACTTTCCCTGACAATTTGGATGGAGAAACTGGTTGGAGCTTGCTTGGGACAAGTTGCTTGGGATAGTTAAGCAGGAGAGCAGGCAGACCCAGCTTGAGTTCACACACAATCTATAATGGCTGGGCAGAGGCAAACTTTCCTTTGGAGGTCATCAGAGAATAGAAAATTAGTGCTCTCCTGTCTCTCTGATTTAAATTTGAGTCTGCCTTTTCAGGTCTAAGCTGTAGAGGGGAAGCCCTCTTGCCACTTCCAAGTTACTTACTGCCCAGTTAATTGTTCCTAATTTTTAATTCCCTTCTATACCAGTAGTTTATATTTTTATTTATGCTTGAGCTCTTCATTCTGTATTTGAAGTGAAAGTGGGATCTCTTATATACAAAAGGAACATATTGTCAGAGATTAATACTTGCAATTCCAGTCCATATTTATGTGTATACCTCTATATTTTCTAGATCCATGTGAAAGCTCACTTTGACTATGATCCATCTGATGACCCCTATGTCCCATGCAGAGAGCTAGGCTTATCCTTTCAAAAGGGAGATATACTCCATGTCATCAGCCAAGAAGATCCAAACTGGTGGCAGGCCTATCGAGATGGAGATGAGGAAAATCAGCCTTTGGCAGGCCTCATTCCAGGTATTTAATCATGGAGTATTTGTGTATATTGAATATGTTTTTTTACAAAGAAGTTTCAGATACCATTGTCGTTGAACTACTGGGATGTTGCTTTGAATTGTTGTTGCATAGTCTCCTCCTTTGGTGAGTTGAGACTTCTGATGTGACCAAATTCCCAACAGGAGTCCTAATGTTGTAGGTGTCTTTTAACTTTGGCATTTAAAAACAAAAACAAAATGAAAAAACTGATGCAGAGGTATGAGAAGAATTCTTATTGTGAGATTATCTTCCTCAAAGCGCTTATAGGGATCAAAATCTCAGTCCATTTTGAAATGTGATCAGTCTTGAAACAGTGGTGTACTCTGAAATGGCAATAATTTCTCATTACTAATTATTAAATGTATTCTATCATTAAGGGAAAAGTTTTCAGCAACAAAGAGAAGCTATGAAGCAAACTATAGAGGAAGACAAAGAACCAGAAAAATCAGGTAGATGAAAATCTTCATGAAATACCTGTGATAACTAATAATCTTAAAAGAAACTCAGTCCTTGAACTGTGCCTCCTCTTTTTCAGTTCAAATACTTCAGTGATAGTGAGCATTTATCCACAGCTTTCATAACATGTTTAAGGAGAGCTGAACTGACCAAGCAACTTTAGCTGAGATACTGTCATCATATCCAACTCTTTGGGTGAAACTTAATGTACTCAGTGTTAGACTCACTGAAATCAGCAGGCAATTGATCTACATGGGTCTATTCTGAGTGTGATTTAGCCATCTATTGCACTTTGACTCAGGTAGAATCTAGAAGTGGTACCATGTGCTTTGTCCTCCTTGATTGCATATATGGATATATTGCAATCAGGTAGGGGTGTGTGTGTTTATTTTTTTAAAATTTAAAAGATAAATAACCAAGTGAATGAACAGTTTTGCCTGTGTGGTCCCATTGACAGAAGACAGAAGTAGCAGTTCCTTAATACTGATATACAGACCAAGTAGGGAGTACAAACCTCTATGAACTTTTCTTCTACTTGTTCTTGCTAGTATAGCCCGTTCTTTTAAAAAATGATATCACATTTCCAATATAACAACTATCCTCTGTTTTGATATTCCAAGTGCCTCCTTAAGACACTTCTTTCCCCATGGCTTATTCATTTTACTTACTATTTCTTCCTCCCTAACATGTCATAGCTGTTCCTTGAGATCAGGGTGGCCACATGTTGTTGGTCCAACTCCCATCATCCCCAGCTAGCATGGCCAATGATCAGGTATGATGGGAGTTGTAGACCAGCAACATCTGAAGTAGCACACGTTCTCCTTTCCTCCTTTAGATTGTAAGTCTGTGTGAGCAGGGTCTGCCTTGTGTTTAATTTGTGTACAACAGCTATCAATTTAACATGCTTTATAAAATAAATAATTGCAGCTGGAACCTTAGTTACATATTTGGACAACTTTGTCTCTCTATTTTTTAACTTCTAGGGAAACTTTGGTGTGCGAAGAAAAATAAAAAGAAAAGGAAAAAGGTTCTGTATAATGCCAATAAAAATGACGGTAAGAAGGGATTTCAGCTATCTTCCAGTATTTTTTCTGGTTAGTGCAACTGATTCATTTTTCAGCTTATGATGTGTTAAAATTATTGTGCATAAATATTCACCCATAGTTATTTCTATATTATCTGGACTATATGTTTTCTAATATTTCTTTCCTGATTATAATAGTGAATTTTCTATGGGTTTTTATGTTTTAGAAGTAAACTGCTGGTCTGTGACTGTAATAAACATTGATTTTAGAAGTGATAAGCCTTGGACACTGATCCTTTGGCATTCAATTAATGTGAAGAAATGATAATTAAAAAACTATTACACAACAATAAAAGGCTTATTTTTTTAAAGCTGTTCTAAGGTATTCAACTCAGTTTTACTTAGAGTAGACCCACTGAAATTAATGAACATGGCAGCTAGGTACATTAATTTCAGCAGGCCTACTTTTGAATAAAATATAG
Organism: Podarcis tiliguerta; assembly: GCF_965153285.1. NCBI lineage: Eukaryota > Metazoa > Chordata > Lepidosauria > Squamata > Lacertidae > Podarcis > Podarcis tiliguerta. The sequence continues at coordinate 87,513,319 of NC_139534.1, forward strand.
TTGAATATCACCCCATGTTTATTTCTTCCTAATCAAAAAATGCCATACTTATTTTGGCCTTGTTTTCTCAAGATTATGACAACGAGGAGATCTTGACTTATGAGGAAATGTCCCTTTATCACCAACCAGCGAATAGGAAACGACCCATTGTCCTGATCGGTCCACAAAACTGTGGCCAAAATGAACTTCGGCAAAGGTTAATGAATCATGAAGCTGACAGATTTGCTTCTGCAGTTCCTCGTAAGTTGAAAGGCTGGGGCATGTAACTGTCTTGTGTTCTGATGTCAAACCCTTGCTGCCTGGCCTTACATCATTTTTGCAAGTTCAGTTCAGTACCACACTATATACCTTAGTATGGAGGGAAGTTGCTTTAGTAAATTCTTCCCCAATACAAATGTAGGGAGTTAACCATAAAAAATGTCCTTTGACCCAGTGAAGCAGATATGTAATTTTTATTGGTATTATAACTCTTCCCCCCACATCATTGGATGATGATGTGTAACTAAAAATGTAGCAAGGCAGCCCTGTTCCATTTTGGGCCCTTCTACTTATTCTGCTGAGTGGAGCCCTGGACTTCTGCCACAAAGTCCCTTTTCTGATTGTACCACTACTTTGATCCCATTCATAAGAACAAGGCAGTTTATTGAAATAACTTAGTTAAATTCTCATTTACAGGAAGGTGATTTTGCTACCTTGCATTCTCCTGTATTTTCAGTTGCATCTGACATCCCCTGCTTCATGTTTTTGTTCGAAGTACATTTGCATGACTGGACATGTGTTATGCACAGTTGGACATGTGCCAGAGACTGCTGTATTATGGAACTATTTTTTTAGCCCAGTTAAGAGTTTGCGATTCTTTCTGGCTGAAAGACTCTAAAGGTCAACATTGTTAATTTTGCACTTATACATTCTGCTGAAAAGGGTTTCTTTCCAAGTAGCTGTTTTTCATACCTTGCAAACTGACATAACAAAAATGCCTTCAAAACAGTTAAAAGACACAGAAGTCTTAAATTAGATTTGTTTACTGGTCTTTTCAGATACAACACGAAATAGGAGAGACAATGAAGTGGCTGGCAGAGATTACCATTTTGTATCACGGCAAGTATTTGAGGCCGACATAGCAGCAGGAAAGTTTATTGAGCATGGTGAATTCGAGAAGAATCTGTATGGTACCAGCATAGACTCTGTCCGGCAAGTGATCAATTCTGGAAAGATATGTCTTTTAAATATCCATACACAGGTAATAGAAGTTCTTTTGGACATTGAAATCCTAGGTTCTGTGTTGCAGTAGTTCAGTTAGAATGTGTTGTTGATGAAGGCCTTATTTTAGTTGGTTTTGATACAAATGTGAAATCTGTCTATGTATACACTAAATTTTCTCCTAGATCAGAGGTATGCAACTTCCCTAATATGCTTCTATACAGGCAATAAATTTGTACATTAGTTGCCCACTCTACATATTCAGTGGTTATATGTACTGAGCAGTTTTCGTAAGACTAATTTCTAAATACATCACTCTTCAGTTTTCTCTTTGGAGAACTCCCCATTGTAACTTTCCCTACCCCAGTAGACATGTGACAGGAAGATATGCATCTTTAAACATGCAGTGGACATGCAGTAATGTTGCTTTCAGTCTCCCATTCACATTTTGTGTTTACCATAGCAATCACCAGTGTAACTCATGCACCATACACAGTGAGAAGCAGCTATAATCAAAGGTTCTTCATGCTTCATCCACTTTCACTGTGGTCATGTTAGACTTTCTTCAGAATCCTCATCTTGTTAGGTCATTTAAAGGCATCTGTAGACCACATGTTGCTAAGTCTTGAATTATGCTATCTGTGTTTTCAAGACTAAATATGAAGAAATAGCAAATTACCCTATAAAAATACACTAATACTGTAAATAGCAGAATTATTGTAACCACACTTAGCAAGGGTATAGAATATTATATTCTTCACCACGTAAAGAGCAATTCATATTAAGAATGTGGACTGTCCAAATTCCAAAAAATTAGTCATTAGAATATAAAACGTCAGATCCTCACAGTTCCTGTACACATAATCATTTTAGAATTGCATACATGTTCGTTATGTAGGTTTACATCATTTTTCTGTTGTCTTCTCCATTTTGCTGCTGTCAGAAGAACTGTCATCTGGATAAGTGGCATGGTCTACTATTAGGAAAATTGGACTCGGCTACCCTATATTAGTTGCAGTTTTCAGCTCTAGTTTCAATGTAACTATATATTTGCTAGCTTGTGTAGTTCATGAAGTTTAAGTTCCTTTTTTTGGTTATTTGTGCAGCCCCAACTGAACGATTTTTGAGATCACATGTTGTAACTTGTTAAGCTAGTTTCTCCAGGAGCAAACTGGCTTTTCTAGGTAGAAGCCTTGCACAATCATTAGTGTGGAGAGTCACCATTTATGTATAATGTTGCATGCATAAATTGTATTGACAATAGATAATTGGTATGAATTATAGTTTTGCTTTGTTTTATGAAAATATTAATAGTACATATTTATATTTCCCAACAGTCACTGAAGAGCCTTCGCAATTCAGACTTGAAGCCATATATTATCTTCATTGCACCACCTTCACAAGAGCGGCTTCGTGCATTACTGGCCAAAGAGGGCAAAAATCCAAAGGTAATATTCACATGTAGTGTTTATAACAGTGCATTCGGCCCTTGGTGCTCCGATACACATTTTCTTCAAATATGCTAACTGTGTAGCACGCAGCAGTCACAAAATTCAGTATGAGAAGACACAGGCAGGATTGCAGACCTAACTTTATGCCACAGAATTCAATGTTGGTGGGTTCTGCTGCTCCTGTTCAGGGTTATGACATCCTCCTACAGCTTGTGTCCAAATACACATCAGTAATATGTGATGAGGCTTACTGAATTGGGACACTTTTAAGTAAATATACATATGAGGGGTGAGGAAGTTGTCACCAAGTCACCCTTTCAAGCAAGGAAGCTGCCACATTCCTCTTGAGAGTCCCCCAAACCTCTAGCATGTTGAGCATGGATGGAGAAAGTAGAGGTCTTGTTGCATGAGCTGAAATTTTTCCACTCACATGTGTGCATTGGTTACAAATTCTACTGACAAAATTCTACTTTACTTGGTATTCCCTTTATTATAGACAGAATGTGCGGCAGATGTTGAGTTCCTGCTGAATTTTTTCTTTTTGGATTCTCTGTTTTGATGTGTTCCTCCTAGTTTCTGCCACCAGGTGGTGCTGGCCAGCAGTTTTTGATAGTGTTTTCAGTTTGTCAATGTATTACAGTGGTAGCTTGGTTTAAGAACAGCTTAGTTCAGGGGTCAGCAAACTTTTTCAGCAGAGGGCCAGTCCACTGTCCCTCAGACCTTGTGGGGGGCTGGACTATATTTTTTGGGGGGAGGGAAATGAACGAATTCCTATGCCCCACAAATAACCCAGAGATACATTTTAAATAAAAACACACATTCTACTCACGTAAAAACACCAGGCAGGCCCCACAAGTAACCCAGAGATGCATTTTAAATAAAAGGATACATTCTATTCATGTAAAAACACGCTGATTCCTGGACCGTCTGCAGGCTAAATTTAGAAGGCGATTGGGCTGGATCCAGCCCCCGGGCCTTAGTTTGCCTACCTATGGCTTAGTTTATGAACAACTTGGATTAAGAATGCTGCAAACCTGGAAGTAGGTGTTTTGGTTTGTGAACTTTGCCTTGGAATAAGAACATGTTTTGCTTCCTGTTGAGTGTGTTCCATTTGTAAACTGTGTCCCCCACTGCTATGGGAAAGCACACCTTGGTTTAAGAAGGTTTTGGTTTAAGAACAGCTTTCTGGAATGGATTAAGTTCGTAAACCAAAGTACCACTGTACAGTGGTACCTTGGTTTACAACCATAATCCATTCCAGAGGTCCGGTTGTAAACCAAAACAGGTTGTAACCCAAGGCGTGCTTTCGCCAATGGGGCCTCCCCCCAAAAATTGGTTGTAATCCAAAAAAAAGGGACACGCACTTCCGGGTTTCACATGGCTGTAATACAAAGTGGTTGTAATGCAAAGCAGCTGCAAACCAAGGTACCACTGTACTTAGAACAGGACAAAAAGCAGAAGCCATCTAAGCTGGCTGACATGACTGTTGGTGATCACTAAAGTTCATTTATCTTAAATTTTGCATTCAATTCCCTGTTTAAAATAGAATCTTCCAGGTTTCACAGCACATCAGCTATTTAAGCTTGGCCAAGGGGTAGGGGGTAGATTTGTCCTTTCGGGGTGCAGCCCCCAGATCAGCTATCCTGTTTGACAGGTGATCAGGGTTGCATGTGTATACCTGGTATTGGGAACCCAAGACAGGACAGGGGTTATATTGGTGTATCATCTATTCTGCTGCCTAAAAGTCTCCCTCCCTAAGCTCTTGGAGGTAATCTTGGACATAGTGTTGAGGACCTTGAGGCAGCTTGTACTGGGAATCATCAGTGTTTATGCCAAAGTTGCTTCATCTGAAGAAGCTCAGAATGTTATGGCCTCCATGCCAACCATGGCCCTTTCTGAAACTATAACCGGGCTAACATGGTGGCAGGAAACACACTGGACTGTTTCTATGTTGTGGGAGCCAGTTGTGATTCTGTCATGGACAGATCATCATCTGACCTATTTTGACTTATAACCTCCATAGGAGGGAAGGATCAAATTAGAAGGTCTGCTCCCAAACCCTAATGGATCCAGATGGTTTTATGAGGTCATTAGGTCATTAGGGGATTTTCCTGCAGGTTTAGTCAACAGTCTTGTTTAGGTCCTGATCTTTGCTTGGAATGAGGAGATGACGATGGTTATCAGCAAAAGGGAGTTCTGCAAATTCCTATGATCCCTGGGACATTATCCCAGGGATTATAAGATTGTGCCCTAGTGATAGATGCAGCTTGACTTTCAGACCTGCCAGTACTTTGTTTCGTCCTAATCAATCTAATGCTGCTTTTTCACAAGACTCTGACATTTTTGTGTAATATATCCATAAATATCATAATATACTTTCGTTTAAATTTCAGCCTGATGAACTTCGAGAAATTATAGAGAAAACCCGAGAGATGGAGCAAAATAATGGCCATTACTTCGACACAGCTATTGTGAATTCTGATATTGACAAAGCATACCAAGAATTACTTCGTTTAATTAACAAACTTGATACAGAACCTCAGTGGGTTCCATCCTCCTGGCTACGGTGAAACAGTTACAAGGAAGAAAAGGACCTTGCCAATAGAAGAATGCTCACCCTGTATAATAGATGATGGATTAACCTCTAGTCCTCTGTGTGCACGGATTAACTGTGTGCTTTAAAAAAAAAATACTCATACAGTCTGACACCATTCTACTGTGATTTTGAATGTCTGATCTTTCACTACCTTTTTACCAGACATTGACATTTTGAACAAGCCACTACATTTTTAATCATTTGAAAACACTTTCAAGCGGCTGCTTTAAATTTACCTTTTCTGACTAGAGTTTTTTCTCAAGGTAAATATATGTATACAGTCCCTGATCACTATAAAAACTGATTGTTATTTAACGTTTTTAAGTTAATTATGTTGCGGACATGATGGTAGTTTGCAAAAAAAAACCTTTACAGAATATTGGATAAAGGAATATACCTACAAGGGGAATGAAGGAATTAATCTACAAGTACTCTCAAATGTATAAAGGGGCTACTTTGATTTGAAGTTGCCTTCTTGGGCTTCAAATTGTTGTTGAAACATTCCATTATCTAATCGCACTGCAATTTTTGAAGATGTGTACATTGTAAATATTTCAAACTTTTTTGTCTTTAGTTAGTTTGTAAATCAGATTCACAGCTAATTAAATAACAGTAAGTCCTATGGAAGGTTATATATATATATATCTGCTGATATTTTAGATGTGGTATTTTATGAATTTTTTCCTCTTTGCTATATCAATTGATTGAGAGCCACGGTTAACACATGGGACTATAGAAGAGTTTAGATGGGAAGCTATATTTTTATGAAAATAGAAATTCTTATATGGATTTTTTTAAAGAATACTTTGCTTCCTTAAAATGTAAATTTGTCTTTTATAACCAAGGAAACAGACTTTGGGATGATGAATATTAGAATATTTTCTTGTATTTTTATACCTAGGCACAAGGTGTCTCATGGCTGTTGATCATGTAGGTAGTTATAAAGTGGAGTTTATAATATTAAGTAACCCAGTTATCATCCTGGATTTAATTGATACTGTTGTAAAACAAAACTAGTGGAAGAATGTGAATGTTACTAAATTAGGAACCTGATGTGTTCTGTTTCTAGAACCAGCATATCCTTATATGCAATTGAAAATACCCATAAAGGTTCAAATATTACAGCTATTGCATTTATGAAACTTCTCTAATTGTAGCTGCCTTTGAAACTGATTAGCTTTGTTGCTTTGTGGCACCCTTAATGTGAATATGAATAGTTTTCTTTGTTCTCAATCATAGCTTTTATTTTTATATACTGTCATACACTGGAACTACTTCAACATGTAGTTGAATATAACCTAATAGTTAAGAATTAGTCTTTCCATGTTCTTTCATATTTTTCTCTGAAGGATTAAACAGAAAATCCAAGCAGGATTGAAACTTTTTTGTGTTCATAGTTGAACATACAGTATACATTGACATATGGAGAATTGGGGAGGGGGGTAATACTATTTAAGAACTGAAATTCCTCTCTTAGTATTATGATCCACTCCCCCACCATGGGAGAAAAGAGAAATCTGGAATCAACCAACAGCTCCCCTCCTCTGCAGAGTATATGCATATGATCTTTAAGCATAGCACATTTATCAAGAGATTGTAAAATCACTCAGCAATGTGCCTCTATCCAACGAAGCCTTTGGGTAGGAAATAGAAGTGATATGGAATAATCTATGTATCACTGTCAACCTGCAAAATAGTGATTTATCTCAAATTGTCAACTTTGCTTAGAATACAAAGCAGAAAAATGAATGTTGTGTTTCTTCCTTGCTTTGCTTTGATGTGATAGTAGACAACAAAATTCAGAAACATTGGGCTAGTGCAGATATAAGGCTTCCCACCCTTTAAGCATGCATAGGGGATCAGGAATGGGCTATGGGATTATTCAGTCCTTTCCCCTTCCTTTTTCTCGCACAAATCCCCTTCCCTCCCTTGTCTTAACTATGCTTTGCTATGTCTACACTACTGTTAAACCATGGTGAAGCTTGATCACTGGCATTCAGAATCAGTATTTGAAGTGGTTTACAAATCCTATCTTACAAGACTTAACAAATGTTCAGGATTGTGCAGAGATGAAGGTTCATGGTTAAGGATGGTAGAATCCGCACACAAAGAGAAGGCTAGGGAGAGCGCACACAGTGCCATGGCCTGCTCCCACTTCTTTAACTATGGTTAAGGAATGGAAAGTGTTTCATCTGCATTGTATAGTCTGTGCATTACCCAGATGTATGTATTTTTCATCATCTTAAGGGTTATGGTGCTGATGTCCATGAGGTCTAAATTTAATTACTTTTACAGCCATGTGAAATATTTCTATCAGTATCTTAGGTTTAAATGTTAAGAAAATGCTGATGTAATCCATGATGCATTCTAGGACAGTATATGAAATACTGGTTTTGGCATACTATACTGGTTAAGAGTGATGTATTAACAGTAAAATCCCCTTTGTTTCTCCTATCCCCCTTCTGAATTTCTAAGATGATTAAGAAATTAATTGGACATAGTCTTCTAAATGCAGAAATTACTATATATATTAAATGTGCCTGCCACCTGCTGTCCTTTGAGATAAGAGTGGTGGCCTAAAAATCCACACTAAGCTCTGGCTATAGAAATGCAACTGTGGCAAACAATAATTAAGAGGGCTTTCAGAAATCATCCAATATAACTAAATTGATATCTGTCAATTACTCTACTACTGAAATTTGGAAAAGGATGTTCCACAATATTGTAATTACAGAAAAATGGGCATATCTGTTTGGATGAGGGAAGAAAATTCTAAACTTCATTCAGAGGATACAATATTGTGTATTATAATGAGCTTTGCAACAAGTGCTGTTCTATTCTAAGCTAGTTAAATAGGGGAAAATATTTGATTAACCAAGTGAAAGATATGCCTTGTAAACAAACCATGACTGTAATGATATTTCTTTAAAAATGGAAAGAGAAAGGGTGAAGGGATAACAAAATAGCTTTTTAAGGTAATACAGTATATCTCTACACAACGGCCAGGTTGAAGCTTGACATCTACTTGCACTCTATTTTGAGCTATTATAAACTGCACATTAATGTAAACATGTAAAATAATATTCCTAGACTTCAAGTATACTGTTATAAATGTAACCGTGAGGTAATATATTTCACTTCCTAGTGGCTTAGTACTACAGGCTACTGTGCCAGGAAATAAATATAGAGGGTTGTATAAAACAGCTGCAGCTTGTGTGCAGACTGTAGTGTTATGGAAAGCAGTACCAAGATTGCTCCAAGTTGCATCCATGCTGCTGTTCTGGCTGCCAGTGCCAGGGGTGGTATGGTGGTATAGCCTACAGCCACTATATGCTAACAAAAGGCAGGGAAACAAAAGCCAGCTCATCTTTGTACTATCCTGAAGCCTTATTGGCATTCAGCTTCATCAGTGCAATCTTGTGCATCTAATGTTTTGTATTGAGCTGTCAAGCAGATACTGCCCTTGTAGCTCAGTCAGTGCAGTCACTTATTTGTAGAGTTGGATGGTGTGTTCCAACTTGGGCATGGTACCTAAGACCCTTTGTGTGGTCCATCTTGGCAGAATATGCTCCCCAGAAGTGCATAGGCCATACAGTACACACAGTAACTTTTGTTGCAGAGAGTTGGCTGTGTCATTTGGTACCTAAAGGCAACTGCATAACCGGAATGGCCTATGGAAATGTGTGGGTTCCCAGAGCTTGCAGCCTCCTCTTTAAAAAAAATAACCCATCTCTGTTCCTACCAGGTTTTTACTTCCCCAATTACACTGAGCTGAGCTCTTGGTTAAGCTCTGTCCTCACTAACGATAAGGTGTATAATCAATGTATTCTTAGCTGAAGCTTGGGGATGATGAAGAGAGTTTAACCACGTGCGAGTTCAGAGAACACAGTTGGCACAAGACTAAAAAAAGACCATGGAGGAGCAAAGTGGTTCTAGGAGCCAGTGTGGTCCCAATACACCAGAGTGGTCCTGAGATTATTAAAAACAACCCTGCTTTATAAAAGTTCCAGCATATATTTAACATGGCTTAAAACTTCAGCACAAGTTTGTAACATCATGATGGAAAATAAGGTACTTGACTGAAAAATGAAACTTGAATAAGCATATGTTTAATTGTGGAGGTTTTTCTCTGTCCTTTGGAAAGGAATTAGCATATCTTGCATCATTATTTGCTTACCAAAAATAAAGGTCACTTATTACTTATATTGCACACAGAGTGTATTCTTTAAATAAACCAGCACCTTATGTGAACTTGGTGCAATGAGGGGAGGGGAGAGGAGAACTTGTATGCGTCTTTTTTTGGAATTCACAACTCATTTTAAATGCCTTATTATATTATTTAGAATCACCCCTCCCACTTCTGGGTGTAGCACTGTTTTTGTTGCATGCAGAGCAGGGTTAATGAATCTCCAGACCACCAGAATTTCCAAGGTGGAACGCAAGGCCATTTCTCCCAACCCATGCCTAGTGTCTTATCAAGCTGATGGGGGGATTTCAGTCCTGCTCGGTGCTGTTTTGCTATGTTTGAAGGTGAAGAGAAGTATGGTGTACAAGGTAAATTGAAAGTATAACTCCAGTGACTCATTCTTGCTTCAGTAAACCAATACTAATGTTGCCTTACGCTTCTAAAATTGTAGACTTACCAGTTTAACCATTATTACAAGCTTATTTCAAGAGTGGAACTGTTCTAAGTTCCGTTAGGTCACCATTAGTTGCTGCTTTAAGTGCTGTGATAGTGATTTCCTTAACTGTTCACTAAGTGGATCAATTCTTTGCTGGTGTGGAACTTCATGAGTAGTCATGTCTGTCTCAAATCATTAGATGCTTCCAGACACTTGCTAGAATCAAGTTAAAAGTTTGGTTTCATCTTTTGGGAATCCCTATCCAGGCATCCTTCAGCTGCTGCACTATCTCAAGGAGCTAAACCACAACTACTCCCAAGAACTTCCCACATTCTTAATTCAGTAAGACTATGAATGCTAAATGCATGCAGCACAGGACACAACCATAGCTGTGTTAGGTAGGCAGCGCTGAGGAAACTATAAACCCCTATGGAGTAGAGAGAGGCTGGTGCCACCTATGGCAGCCCATATAAACACACCAGTTGCATAGGGAAATGGGTGCTCCTTTTCTGATAACAGCCCAAGGGCAAAAACACTATGTTCAACTCCTATTCCATTAAGAACAATAGCCTTGTACTGTATAGGATTACTTACCATATGGATGATAGGATTCCTGCTCCATGTTTGCAGTCATGGGATTGTTGTCTATCACATGACAGTGTATGTAGGACGATCCTAACATTGGCATGATATTATAACATGTTTTTCAGCCTGCTTGTTAGGGCCAGCTTTCTGTCAAATTGCAGGACAAGTAAGCATGCACTGAATAAGGGAGATTTTGACAAGAGGATGCCTTTTTCAGCTGCTTCAGAGTTCAAGTAACTATAGAATAGTTGTTCAGATGCAAAAGAGAAATCCTGTTCACTCAACTAGTTCCCACCTACCTATTTTGAAGATTTAATAGATGTTTTACAAAAATGACACAAGTTTAGACACAGGTTCCTTTACTGATTTTACAGCACAGATGAGTTGGCAAATACAACATAAAATGGAAACCATTCCTTCTTTCAGAAACAAAAAGATACAATGAGATCACACAGATTTTTTAAAAATTGCGTTTTGGAGAAAAAAGCCTGTTCATTTAATAAGTTATTACAGTTGCTGTCACTTGTGAACACAAAGCAGGTCAGAACAAGGAACTTTGCTCACAAGAATTTGGCAGTATGTGGGGGAAATGAAGTTAAGTACAGCTGAGAGAACAGCAGAAGCAGAAGTAACAACTAAATTAAATGGAGATATGTAGAACTGGAAATGTTTCTGCTCCATGCATGTGTTCAATGGACAAACCAGCTATTTTCCACAACAGAAAAAAAATCCTGGAATAAATCCAGACTGGATAGCACAGGCTAATACACCAAATGAAGAGCCACAAAAGCATCACAATGTGTCCAGAACTGTATCTCAAACTCACTGTTCTGAGTCCTGCATTGTAACAGATGTCCACAACTATTCAAAGAGAAGGTCCTCATCCTTTTCCTCCGCAAGCAAATTAGCAGGCTCGCGCAGCTGTCCAGCAGCCCTCTGCAACTCTTGCAATTTTTCATTCTTTTCTTTCAGTATCTTCTTCTTCTCCTGGATCTTCTTTAATCTACAAAGAAAAATAGTGCAAATTATTGTAAAGCCGGTGTGCAGATAGCAGGTCATTCCTACATTTCACACCCCACCCCGAAATGTGACACAGCCATTATCGGGATTTTATTTCGAATTTCACAAAGTTTGGGGAAAAGCTAGGGCTTCTCATTCCCTGCAATGGCTTGGTGCACCGAGTGCTTTCCCACGCACCAGAAGGAGAGGAAACTCAACTGTGTTGTTATGTGTGGGTGTCGCAGTCCCAGTGTGCCACCCCTTAGATGATAAATTGTTCCATTTGACACACTGCATTTGAAGGCTTTTGTAAACGTAAGTTAATATACATTTGTATTCTATTCCAATGAGAAATAGTTGACAGTTACAGGCAAGCAGCAGTGTTGGTGTGCCGTAGTCGAAACAAGTTTGTTATTGATATGAGCTTTCGTGTGCATGCACACTTCTTCAGATAAATGTGCATGCACACGAAAGCTCATACCAATAGCACACTTAGTTGGTCTCTAAGATGCTACTGGAAGGATTTTTTTTATTTTGTTTCAAATAGTTGACAGTAATGGGCCATCAATTCTGTGGAAATTTAAGGACAAAGGAGGTGGAGGTGTACTTTCCATTGTAGCTTTGAAACTTGTTTGCAGTTCTAATCACCTGCTTTCTTTTGGTACAATTATTTAAAAATTGAATTTCTTCCTAGAAAAAGTGAGGTTATTGCTTAGAGCAGGGGTAAGAAAAGGAACTGACTACCTGGTGTCCTCCAGATCTTTTGGAGCACAACTTCCATTAGTCCCAGCCAACCTGCCTGTGGGTTGATGGGAGATGTAGTCTAAAATATCTGGAGTACATCAGGTTAGCAAGGACTGTTGTGGGGGGGGGATCAGTATGAACTAGGCTGCACACTCGTACAGAGTGGAATCCAAGAAGGGGGAGGCCATTTTTGCTAACTCCTCCCTCGCTGCAGGTTACCACCCCAATAGACTCCACAGAGTTGTGAGACCTTGCAAAAAGAGGATGAAAACTGGTGGTGGAGCTGCAGGAAAAACATTGAGTGAGCAAAAATTCACTCCTTTTTGGTTAACAGAGGCATTCGTGGGCTCAAAAGACTCCATCCCAGGGCAGCTATTTGATTCCACTCACAGTGCTTAGAAGCAATTCCCAAGATCACAGAGGGCAAGAAAAGTGCAACTGTGATTCTGGAAAATGGTGTCAGCAGCCATTGGCTATACCCATATGCAACCCAGTTTACATTTTTATTTCTCCATATGATTCTGTTCCTGAGGATACTCAAAAGGAATCACTCGGGAGAAAAAATGCCGCCAATATATGTACGTGAACCATACCTTTAAAAAATATACAAATGTTCTTCATTTAAGGGTTTATAAACCTCTTCCCAACAAGTGTTTTTGAAATGGTCTACAACAACAACAATAATCAGCAGAGCCTCCTGCTAAAGCAAACTTTCCTGAAGCAACTCCAAGGTCTGAATAACCAGACTGGCATAATGACCTAGGCTGAAGGTCTTAAGACGTATTTTTCTTACCCCGCACTTAACATCTGCACAACACCAACAATATTTTCCAGATTCATAATTTCCTATTTTTAGATGGCCAAGTCACTCACCTGTAAAACTCCTCTCGCTCTCGCTCATCCAACTCAGTTATGATATAAGACAGTGTACGTTCAATCCTGGGAATGATCACTATAAAAAGAAATTGCTATTAGTAAGTATGATTCTATAAATACAAGAAGGACGCAGCCATGCAAAAATTAGTTATCCTGGCAATTGCCATCTATGTTTTTGAACATACATAGATATGTGTATAGTCTGATCTCCTGCCAAGGAGTGCCCAGGTTGTCAACCCTTGAGTTAGATGCATAGTTTGTTGTTTGGCACAGTAATTTAAGCAGGATGGCCAGAGTGTGACAGAGCAAAAGGAAAAATCCTTATAGTGATGTGGTGTTCCAGGGGCCACAAACAGTGGTGGTGGTGGGGAAAGGGTCATCTTAGAGAGAAGGTTCTTCTAGATTCTGACCTCTTCTAAGATAGTACTATGAAATGGGGCCTTGGAAAAGCCATCCATCAGCACAGCTCTGAATCACATCATGGTATTAGGATACATATTAGGAAGCTTCATTTACTACCCAGTTTATGGTGAGCAGTATTTTTTGGTTTTGCTCTCCATTTGGACCTGGTTCAGATGACACCCTAAGCCAAATGGACTGAGAAGGAGCAAAGCAGCTGCAATCTGAGAGCCCACATATTGCTCGCCCTGTTATGCAAACCAGCTCATTCACCATAGTTAGAACACACTGATGTTTTGGACTACAACTCCCATCCATCCCCAACAGTTGTAGTCCAAAACATCTGGAAGGTATCAGGCTGGACAAGACTAACTTAAGGATTATCTCCTTTGACTCACCATGCTCAATAGCATTCACACGCCTATTGGTTATTTTGATGGCTTCATCTAGTGTAACAAACGAAGTCTATAGAAAGGGAAAAGAATGAGCAGAAAATTAGATATTTGTGCAAAAAAGCATGATGCACTAACTCTTTGTACCTCAGTCCTGAGCAGAGACATGTCAGCAAATATATGGGACTTTTATTGCTAAGAAAGATAAATTGATCTGGCATCATGCAGGCTTGTCACTCACTTGGTATTTCACATGCAAGTTTCCCTAAATAGTTTTTATTGACAGCTCAGTCTTCCAAACTTACTAGCAGTTTGTTTTTTGCACCAGTCCAGTATTAGGGGATGGCAAAATAGAAACAGGCTGCCCACACTCCCAGTGCTGATTTACCCACATTCTAGTGTTAATTTGTAAGGTGGAAAGCGGGGTGTGTTGCTAATTCTTGCACAGGAAACTATAGCCAATATACTGTTAGTGGTGAAGGGGTTATTGTACAATGTGTACATCCACATTGTGAGCATCACAAAGTGAGCACACAAAGTTCTACCAGGCTGATAATTCAGATTCAGCAAATCAACAAAAAGACCCAGCTGTGTGCTCCTTTCAAAGAAGTTGAGAGAATAGCACAAACTTAGTACAACAAGGTGGGATTCTGTGCAAATGTCATCTCATCAGTGTTTTGGAAGCCAAATCCAAAGGCTGCAATCTAATTTCCCCTTAAACAAAAGCCATATAGCTACACCTACCCCCAAACCACTCCCTGGCACCACCATGCACCCCCGACCTCAGGTCGGAGCACAATATGCAGTTCCTCTTGTCCTCAAAGTATATCTTAGAAACAACTACAGATGATCAATTAGAAAAGGAAGCAGATACTTTAAAATGACCTCACAAAGAATTATTATATATACAGCCATACCAGAGGTCCTTTTAATAGTTTTCTTTCTTCACCTACCTGCAGAGAGGCCAATTCCACGAGGAGTTCTACTGCTTTGGCATAGTTCCTTTTCAGTTTGGCCAGCTGCTCCCCACCTCTGGCTAAACCAGTCAGCTCATAACCTGAAAGAATTCATCCAGAACATTTAGCAGCCTCATTAGCAACAAAAAAATCAGCCACCAAACAGGAAACTAAACCATCAGAATATTTACTATAGGGTGGAGTATGGTTCCAAGCATGAGACAGCTGCAAAGCCACTCATCTCAGCTGCCACTTCTAATATGGAAAATGCAAATAATTGTAAAGGGATATATCTGACAGTGTCAGGAGGACACTTGCAGAATGGGTTTCCACCAGCGTGATAGAATTTCCCCTTCCTCTCCAATCCCTGTACCCTCAAAGTCTGATCCACAGGGTTGGAGAACCCTCCAGAACAAATTTGGGAGTGGGGTGGAGGTAGGACTACAAAAGGAAGGGGAAGTTTCATCGCACAAGTGATATCGCCCAAAGAATACAATCTTGACCCTACTAAAGTAAACAGCATGAGTTCCCATAACATCCCAAAGCTCAGGATTGCATTTTAAAAGACACCATGTGGTCTTTCACGTGTTAACCTCTCCTCCAGTATATAAAAGCAACCCATGTTTTTTTAAAAATTGAGGGCTAGTCCCAGAGTGCTAGCGGAAGTCGGTGCAAGGGCTCCTGCTAGTGTAAAGGGGCTCCTCCCCCCCCAAAAAAAAACTGCCATAGAAAGCAGTGAGAACCCTCAGAGCAGCACACAGGGGCAGAGAGGGGGGTCGTTTCATCAGGCAAGCAGAAATACTTGCACTTGACAGAATGATCAGAATAGTGCAATGTCAAATTCTCCCCTAAACATTTACAGAGTTGTAAATAGTCCACATAACCATTGCTATTATATTATACTACAGGCCAGTTACAGAAGACGCAGTTTTCAAGGGTCTCAAACATGGCATATTAAAGCTAAGATCACATCAAAACCTCTTGAGATAAGGAAAAGAAAAGAAAAATCACTTCTTACTGTCTCCTCCTTCTTGGTAATGTTCAAAAACTGGCAGGGTCACACCTGTAAAAGATACACAGCAGGTTGTGCAATTAATGAATTCCACTTCCTAATTTCTATTCTGGCTGCCATCTTGTTCTCATAACGCTCATGGCCACACCCTTTGGGACCGAAAGCCAATTTGATTCTGGTTTATAGGGAGCACTTAAATCACAGTTTCGAAGTTCAGATGTAATGAGAAATGATGCCTTAAATGAACCAGAATACATCCTCTGAAGCTCAGTTTATAAAATGAGCCACATTTTAATAAAAACCCTGACAGACTGAAGTGTGCCCAGAGCAGGGCCAGCAGTAGTGTGAAAAGTCAGGAAACCATCCTATGAGCAACAGCTGAAAGAGCTGGGTATATGTAGGCTTAAGAAGAAGTACTTAAGGTGAGGCATGACAGGCTTCAAATATATGAAGGGCTGTCACAGAATATAGAACAGTTATTATCTATTGCTCCAAATTCAGAACAAACAAGTGAAAATGGCAGAGAAGCAGATTTTGGATAAACTTCCCCGTTTCAACAGTATCACAGACAACCTTGGGAAATGGTGGGCTCTCCAGTGCTGGAGGCATTTAAAGAGTGGCTGGATAGCAATTTATCAGATTCTGCATTGAACGGGAATTGGACTACGATAACCTTCAAAGTCCACTCCAACTATTTGATTCTACTATAAGCCGCACTAAACAATGTGGTAGTTTCTCAGTGACTTAAATAATTAAATAAATAGAATTAAAAATAATTATATCATGCGTAGCATAAAGATACACACCTGCTACATTGTCTTTCTTAGCTCTGATCTTGACCTGAGCTTTGTTCACATTCTGAATCACAGTTGTACTGCAGAAACAAATATGTATCAGTACGTATTCAATGGATTTGAGGAAGCAATTGCCAGTATATTTTCTTAGTTTTCATGAAGTATGTTTAATGCGAACACAGCAGCATACATAGAAATGTAAAACCTGGTCCTAGCACCTGCTGCACAATTCCATGTATGTTTTCTCAGAGCAAGTCTCACTTGTGAGGCTTAATCCCAGGACAGTATATACATAATACAACATCATGGTATCCTATAAAGCAGAAAAGTACTAGAGGTTCTGTTTTTCCCCAAATACAGTACTAAGCTGAATTAAAGGTTCCAACTCTTGAACCAATAAAAATGCACTGCTGTTTTTCTTATTCATAAATGTGATAACAGAAATGTTTTATATCTGTGAAATGGGACATTGCATTTTAAAATATCCCTACAATTTATTCCTAAAACGTTTCTGAAATCATGATTAGTGAACTGCCATTTTTATAACGTTCAAAGCAGTGACCACAGCAAACCATGCTGATCAGTCTTCAAAACATGCTCTGATGCGCTGTGGGCAATGCAGTGGTAATTTGTTTTAAAGAGTAATCGATGACTGCTACTGGAACACAAAGTCACAGAAACTCAAGGAGTCATTTGTCAACTAGAAGAAGCTAAAATATGAAGGTAGGTAGTAATATTTAGAACACTGCGGAGTCTATCACAACTTTAGTGTTATTCCCTGCCCTCATATTTTTCTTCTGCTCGTTTATCTTTGCAGACACTCTGGAAATATATTTAATTTCCTATGGGGTTTGCTTTCTACCTTTTCCTCTTATAGGATCTGCTGCAGAATTTTCATTTTTCTCCCAATCTCCCCCATAAACAGAAAGGAATGGTTCACCTCTTGAGAGAGGCCAAATGTCTCACACAGAAGTTCCCTCAACTACACCCATTTGTGAGGTTTACCTGAAGTCTCCAGCTGTGAACTTTGCCTCAGCAAGAGAAAAGGCTGCTTCTCTCATCACCTCACCCATCAACATCTTTGTCTGCAAACACAACCCAAAAAAAGGACATTTTCTGAAACCAATATACAGGTTACAATTGAGAGTTAAGTCAGGAATGGGCCTGTTTTGTTCTCGTTTTAAAAAGAGCAAAACTCGTTCCTGCTATTATAATGGTTCGTACATTGGAAATGCTTTAGCTTTATTTCACAGGTAAATTCAGTACATTAAAACACCCTACCTCAATAATTTTTTTAAGAATCTGCCGGAATCTCATAGTCAGAGCATCAGATTTCTTCTTCAAGAGGTTGCGACCTGTCTGGGCTCCTTTCAAACGGGCCTTCATGATGGTCTGAGCCCTGTCAAATTCAAAAAAGTGATAAATACTTTTGATCTTGCCACTGGAAATGATCTGGGGAAAAGAGAAGAGTGTTCCTGAAAAGGCACATTCCTAAAAACAAGAGGAAATATTCTTTGGCTCACAGAACTTGAACATACACTTACAACACATGTCTGACAGTCCAATCCTATGCTTGTTTACTTTGTAATAATACCTACTGTGCACTGAAGGGTACATCATAAAAGAGGTTTAAAGAATCTCTCAAGGCAAATCTTTAAAAATGTAGTATAAACACCAACAACTGGGAAACACTGGCCTACGAGCGTCCAATTGGAGAGCAGCCTTTACCAAAGGTGTCATGGACATTGAAGATGCTCGAACTCAGGACAAAAGGGGAAAACGAGCTAAGAGGAAGGCATGCTTGGCAAACCCTCACTACGATCAACTCCTGCCTGGAAACCTATGTCCCTACTGTGGAAGGATGTGTGGATCCAGAACTGCAATTCTAAACACGCTTGCATCCCCATACCAAATAAGCAAAGATGACAAACTCCAGTTTTATGGGGAGGCTGCAACAGAAGTGCTGCCAAGAGAACTTTAGAATTGGTTCACTCTGCCAAAAGAAGCTTAGCAACCTTTGTGTCTGAATTTTCACTTTTAGAAATATCGCAACCCTATTATAAGCTAAGTTCCTTACTGGAAACTCAAGAATTTGTTTTGCATTGTGAGCTGTCTCTTCTACCATTCAATGCAAACCAAATCACATCACATACCACTTTTCTCAATATGAAGTTCCAGGTAACGTATGAACAGCAGCATGGACAGAGGCAATCCTATGACAAATGGTGGATATTTGAAAACTGGCACATAATGAGACAACCACTGCAGGCCCTTGCCTCACTTTTATAATCGTAGCAAGAAGCAATAACATTGGCTTCACCTAATGGCTAGACACAACTTGCTTTCTACATGCTTGCAATTATCTCAAAGAATGGTAACAAGCAGCTGCCACACAGTAAACAATGGTCTGTGCTCACTCTATGGATTTGCCTGAATTCAATGGTTTTTGCCTGTTCAGTAATTGCTGTGTCCACCCATGATTCCCATGATCTCCAAGGAAAAGTAATTGGAAACATAACAACAAACTAATTTTTGGCAGTACTAGAAATACTGAATAAGGAGATTTCATGGCAATTCCTTAGAGAGTTTATAATACAGTATGTCTCCCAGGAACCGACTAAGCTGGAAAACAACTTGAGGAAGAGAACTGGAACTTCTTTAAATGAAGGGAAGGTCTGGTGTCCGTATTCCTGCACTGACTGGCTTGTACCACTGCCTCTCTATCTCAGACTAACTCATTTACTAGTTGGAACAAGATTCAGCAAAACTGTGTGTGGATATTAAACATGGCTCTGTTTACTATCAAGAATGCCATGCCAGATTCAGCAAACATACTGGAAATATGGCTGATCTATGTAAGGAGCAGGAATCTATACTCATAGTAAAAACTCTGCAAGGTGAAATTTAATGCATACCTGCCTAGAGAAAATTCCACTGAAATCAGTGGGACTTCCAAGTTAATACAACAGTATGGCAATGTGCGAAAATAAGAAACTGCCAAGCTAGGCACTAGAAGTACAATTAATTTTATGGCACTTAAAAGAAACAGAAGTCTTACAGCCTTCAAAACAAGAGTGCTCATGAGGAAACTCAGTTCTCCCTCTCAAAATTCAGTTTGAAAGCTGAACACAGTTGTTTGTTATTAAGAAGTTTCTATTTTGAAATTACTAAGGTTGCAATCTTGTGTACTAGAATAAGCTTTCTACTTTTGAGCATCATTTTGAGGCTTCACTTTCCTCTTTCCCCTCTTTTAGTACTGCCCCTTCCTACCATCCTCTGACTAGTAAAAAGTGTCTCTAATTCAAACATATTATTAATAATAGGAGACATTTCAAGCATTGCATAGTCAGATAAAATGACAACCTTGTTCCATAATTGTCAAAGACATCTGACCATATGACAAAGCATTTGCCATTTTAACCTGGAAACAACTCACATTTCACTTCCCCATTTTTTAAGCCTACAAGCCTGACTTGTCTGAATGGGGGGGGGGAGAGACTCTTACATGACAGGTAACCTCACCTTTTTATTCCAACGCATTCCTCCCACAACCCCTTGTAAATTTAACCAACGCCAATCAATACATTGGTGATAGTTATGGGATTCGAAACAGAATTTGACGAGTATCAAATTCTGCACCCCAAAGCGCTCTCCAAATTCAACGCGAACTGAAGCAATCCAAAATAGCTACCATTCTATTGGGCTCTTAAGGCCGCTGAAAACGGATCGCACCCTTCCACTGCGAATTACAAGGGTGAGAAAATGCACCCGCGTGACGGCGGCTAAAGGGTGTTTGTGGCTGATCCGTGGCAGCTTGAATTTGAGAGCTCAACACCCCCCAGCGCACAGTGTCCGGCTGTGGGGCCGCAGGGAAGGAACTGACCGCCCCCCCCCACCGCCCAAGGAAGGCCCCGAAAGGACCAGGAAGGCCACTCACATCCGCGAAGGGAAAACCTCGATCCTGTCTTTGCCTGACATCTTGTCCGGGGTGGTCGGAGGAGATTGCTCGGGAGACGCCGCTGGCTCCTTCGCTTCCTTCTCTCAGCTGGGCTCCCGCTCCTGTCACGTGACTACTCTTGGTTACCAAGGGCACCGCGGCCTCCAGTTCCGCTTCCAACCACGAAGCCCCGCCCTCCACGCCGCCCGTCACCGAGGAGGCACCTCCTGCTCGGCTCGTCTGAGCGCGTAGCCCGGCGGGCGCCGCGTCAAAAGGCATAGAGCCAGAATGCTAGACAGGAGAGCTTTGGCAAAAACTCTATGGTCCAAAGCCCTGACTTCCGAGATAAGTGCAACTGCGGAGGAACCGCCGACTGTACGTCGCAGAGAAACGGATCCAACAGAAGTGGCAATCCGCCACATGCTCTAATTCCCCATTGTGGCGCTGCTCTATCCCTTGGATTTTTAATGATACAATCCATTTATCCTTTGCCTTTGTTGTTGTACGTTAGGCTCACACAGGCGGTCCAAATTCCTTATTTGTTTGTTTGTTTGTTTGTTTGTTTGGTATCCTGGGGCAGAAGAGAGAGAGAGAGCTGTGCGGAGACCTCCACGAGCTGAGCTTAACCGTGGCTGCACAGTGTGCACATCAGCCGCTGCGATATCAGCAGTAACAGGAGTTGCTTCAGTTTCACAACCAGATCTTATTTCGTGTGCAAAATTTCGATTCCCCTTTCCCCGCTTTTAAGTATTTTTTTAAAAGGCACTGGACACAAGCCAAGATCCATTAAAACAAAAGTACAACTTAAAACCATTAAAGCAACAGTATAAAAGCAAAAGATTCAGAGGATTCAAATAAAACAGCGTCCAATATTATGGGTCAGCAGGGAGAGCTTGAGTAAAAAGAGATGTATTTGCTTTTTTAAGTTTTGAAATATTTAAATACGCAGCACCCTTGCATGCGATTTCTTTTTTTGGCGGCGGGGAGTTGGGGGTTGGAAAGCCAAACGAACCTCAGCTCCACCTCTAACTATGGTAAATGTACAATTCTGACTGCAACCTGAGAAATCCTTGCATTCTGCCTCGTCTTCCCAATACAAATAGCCGTTGTGACCATTCTACCCTTTTCTATCTCTATGCAGAGAAGTAATTCCGCTGCGGGCGGGAGGCGCTAATAAGGTTTGGCAGTCGTGTCGCGCGAGCCTTTCCTTCCCGCCCTCCCGTCTATCAGGGCAACCAAAGACTTATGGGAGCAGCTGGGTAGAAATGCTTCCGGCTACTTTCCCCGAAAATGCTTCCGGAAGAGGCGGGATGGCGGCTGCGCATTTTGAGGCGGGGTACACGCTGTGACCAGAGGCGGATACGAGCAGTCGGCCGAGACCCCAGCCCGGAGCGCAGAAAGCGCGGCCTGTGGAAGAGACAGGTAAGCAAGCGGCAGGAGGGCCGGCCGATCCGGGGCGGCCTACGAGCGGGAAGAGGGCTGCTCTGTGACCGACGCCCGGCCGCGGCGAGGGGGTGGGTGGGTGGGTGTCCTCCGTCCGCCATGCGGGAAACTCGCGGGGCGCGCCCGGCAGGCCGAGACGGAGCCTCCCCATCCCGTTCCTCGGCTGCCGCGCGAGGGGACCGCGGGGCCTCTTCCGACGCGAGGCATCGGCTTCCCGGCCGCGCTTCTCTTGGGACACAGGCCTCCCTCGGTGAGGTGCGGGTTATGTCACAAAAGGACACCCGTCCCCTCCTCACACGGCCGCGACGCCTCTCCTTAAGTTGCGCTTTGTCACACAGCCCCCACGTTTGGTGTTTCGGGGGGAGAACTAGTCAATAACCGTCCGGGGGGAAACTGGACGGAGAAAAACGAGAGGGTTTCATAGCGATGTAGTTGTTGCGGCGACCATAATGTCGGCCCAGAACACAGAGAGTGACAAGGAGGTTTCTAAGCAGCGTTCTGCAAACATGCGTGTCTGGTATGTTTTCCTTTTTTCTGCCAGTTGCAGGAAAATGGGAAATTTTTCCGATACCAGAACAGTCTAAATAGATGTTACTGTTCGCCGTATCATGATTCGGTTTGGGCTGTTACAAATGAATAAATTGTCTCTCGATATAATTTTGCAGGATGCCTGGACTAAGTTGTAGGTTTTACCAGCATAAATTTCCAGAAGTTGAAGATGTGGTCATGGTCAACGTCCGCTCCATTGCCGAAATGGGAGCCTATGTTAGCCTACTGGAATATAACAATATCGAGGGCATGATTCTGCTCAGTGAGTTGTCCAGAAGACGTATCCGTTCTATAAACAAACTCATTCGAATTGGAAGAAATGAATGTGTTGTTGTCATAAGGGTGGATAAAGAGAAAGGTAAGTTAAAATTCTAGAGTGTTATTTCAAATGCTGAGTATGCAGTCTAATGCATTCTGTCATAGCCTACCTGCAGCTGGCTTCTATATAGAAAAGTAAAGTGGGTTTGTAAAACTTTTCTTCCTGAAACAAGTGTTTTCTGCTGCCTTTAAGTAGATAAAAGTGGCATTTTTATGAGTTTAGAAGTTGTGTTGAATCCTCACTGTTTTGAGATATTTCATTTTGTATTAATTAGGTTATATTGACTTGTCAAAAAGAAGAGTCTCTCCAGAAGAGGCAATAAAATGTGAAGACAAATTCACCAAATCAAAAACAGTAAGTTACCATATTATTGGTTATTCTAGTACTTTGCAGAATGGAGTAGGTGTAAATTCTACTGGTAACTGTGTACATGATATTCTTATGTTTGAAAAAATGTACCTTGAGTTATTTTGCTTCATGATGCAGGTGGGGAAGCTGTAGCCCTCCAGATGTTAGAGTGCAGCTCTCATCATCCCTAGTCATTGACCATGCAGATGAGGGGTTAGGAATCTGACATCTGGAGCAAGGGTAGCCAGTGTATATGCTCCAGATGCTTCTGAACTCACATCAGCCACAGCTAGTATTGCCAGTGGTGATGGAAATTGTAGTCAGCTATACTGTGTGGGCACTGTGTTGCCAACCCTGATCTGCAGGGTCACAGGTTCCCCACCCCTGCAATGACAGTTTATGCAGTAGTGTTAATAATTGTTTAGAGTGTTTAGGACTGGCAAGAACTTTTCTAAGCCTGATTTAAATGAACAAGAGCATTGAGAAGAAATGTGATATATATTGTTCTGTATTACTGAAAATGCCTCTGAATTTACCTGCATGAAAGTGATTTTGTGTTGTCTGTTTCATCTCAGTTATTTATAAAAATTATATACCATTGTATCATAAAAATATACCAAATATACCACAGCAGTTTACAATATAAAAATATAAAACCTGACAGTGACATCAGAAAAAGTTAAAAACAAGTTAAAAGCAAAAAAGAAATTGAAAACCAACATCCATACACCATTGTGGGGGATGTACTCTTAATTGTCTTCATAGGTCTGGAGGAATAGATAAGTTTTCAGCAGGCATTTAGAAGTTGGCCAGATGGTGCCTGTTGAATCTCCATTGGTAAGACATTCCACTGGACTGATGCTAAAGGCTCGGTTTCTCATTCTTGTCAGGCACCAGGAGAAAGCATTTCTCTGTTACCAGGCTGTTGGTTGATTAATCATTCCATGGGCTTTTAAATGTGTTTGTGGGAGGGGAGTTATTGACTTGCTTTATTATTATGTTTTCTGTGTTCTCATTTTGTGTTTTTATGTTGTGAACTGCCTGTGAAGAGCGGTATACAAAATTAATAAATAATAATAATCTAGAACAGGTAACTTGCCAATTTCCTGAATATGGGAGTCACCCACCCAAAGAGCCTCCATCTCCCCAGGATTTAAACAGAGTTGATTGACTCTCATCCAGTCCATCACTGCATCCAGACACCAGTCCAAAACTTTCACAGGCTCTCCTGATTCAGATGCTAATGGAGAAATAGAACTGCGTGTCATCAACATACTGGTGACACCTCAATCCAGAATTTGATATAAAAAGAAATAGAAGGGACAGCCATAAACTTGATGTGTTAATTTGCATGAACACTGATATTTGTTGGACACATTTGTTTTTATATTGCATACAAATGCAAGTTGTAGTTCAATGTGCAATATACAGCATGACAATAAAAGTAAGAGAGTACTGGCTTCATTTCAGAATTTCATGAAGAATATTAAAAAAGCTGGCAAAATTTCAGTGTAGTGTGATAATATGATGCAGCTTTATAGTTGTTAGGTGGGTTAGCATGCTCTTCCGTGCAACCTTTTCCTACTGTTGAATGGTTTCTGCACCAAGATAAGCATTTGCAAGTGGTTTTGAATTTGAGTCTCAGTTGGATCTCCCACATTTGCAGTTTGCATTGCCCAAAAAGTTTGGGCAGTTGCCCTTGTGGGACAGTGCCAGTAGCAAGGATGGAGGATCCTAATCCAAATCCGGATGGAACAAAGGGCATCTACCTCTTTCACTCTCACACACACCAGGAGGCCAAAGCAGATTGGACTTCCAGCACCTGCAATTTTCTGCTTTCCCCACTTCTTCCTTTAGGCAGCACAGGGGGAGGGGGAGGGCCAAAGAGGAGAGGACCAGATGGCAAGCCTCAGAGGATCCCTTCTAGCCTAGAGGTTTTGTGTCCTTGGGGTACACTTGTTTTACTGTATTATACTACAATAAAATTAAAATAACTACACAGATTCTTATTTAAACATTTTTAGGAAAAGAAATCTTTAGTGGCCTCATTCACATTTCACAGTAAGCCAAACTATGACTTACTGGGAAGACACAAACATTCCAGAAAGGAGCTTGCACCCTCCTTGCTGCTCCTTGATATTTTTAGCATAGTGCAGCACTTATACCAGCATCTGACTTAGCTGAGATAACTATTAGATGGATTTGTAACTGGTTGACTGACCAAACCCACAGAGTGATCAATAATGGTTCATAATTGTCAAAAAAGGTGACAGGTGGAGTGCTGTAGGGTTCTTTCCTGAGCCCATTGTTGTTCAGCATCTTTATAAATGACTTGAATGAGGGTATTGAGGGGATGCTCATCAGATTTGCTGGTAACACCAAACTGGGAAGAGTAGCCAATGTCACAGAGGACCGAATCAGGATCCAAGATGACTGTAGTAGATTGGAGAACTGGGCCAAAACCAACAAAACACATTTCAATAGGGACAAATGTAAGCTGCTTCACTTAGGCAGGAAGAACCAGCTGCACTAGTATAAGATGGGAGACAGCTGGCTTGCCGGTAGTCCAGGTGAAAATGATTTGGGGGTCTTAGTAGGCCACAAGCTTAGCATGAGTCAACAGTATGATCCAGCTAAAAGAAACTAACGCTGTTCTAGGATGTATCAACAGAGATAAAATGTCCAGATCAAGGGAAGTAATAGTACTTTGTCCAAGCTGGAACATGTGCAGAGGAGGGCAACCAAGATGACCAAGGGTCCTGAAACCAAGCCTTATGAGGAATGGTTGAGGACATTGGGTATGTTTAGACTGGAAAAGAGGAGATAATACAGCCATCTTCAGATATCTAAAGGGCTGTCACATGAAAGATGGAGCAAGCTTGTTTACTCCTGCTCCAGAGGGTAGGACACAAACCAACAGAATCAAGTTACAAGAAAGGATATTCCGACTAAACATCAGGAAGATCTTTTTGACAGTAAGACCTGCTTGACAATGGAACACGTTCCCTATGGGACTCTATTTCTGTGGAGGTTTTTAAGCAATGGTTTGATATTCACTTGTCATGTATGCTTTAATTGAGATTCCTACATTCTAGATGACCCTCTGGGTATCTTCCAACTCTACAATACTATGAATCCTCCTTGGCCATGGTTAGCTGCTATGTAGAGCTAAAAGAACTGGGGCGGAGCAAAGTGGCTTGTGTTCTCCTTACCAGGGGCCAGCATCTTTGTGTTAATCCATGGTTTGACTTAGTGTTACGTGTGAAGGTAGCCAGTGTTTCTTTCAAAAAGGGTATTTTAATGTTCAAAATGCACAAGCAATTGTCACCCTTTTGTATTTTTTCATATGAATTATTCTCCACCTTGAAAGTAATTGTATGCATTTTTGAACATTTTCCTTGTTGTATGTAGGTTTACAGCATCCTTCGCCATGTTGCTGAGGTGTTGGAATACACAAAGGATGAACAGCTGGAGAGCCTGTTCCAGAGAACCGCTTGGGTATTTGATGACAAGTATAAAAGGCCTGGATATGGTGCATATGATGCTTTCAAGCATGCAGTGTCGTAAGTTCACTACTTTTCCAGCTTGTATTACCCCAATCACAAACGTTTCAGTGGGTTTAGTTTGTTATAAAATGTCATATGCAACAAACCTTCTTTGCCTGACTGATCACCAAATGTCAGTTCAGATACAGCTACTTTTGGTAATGTTTAGATTTTAATGAGGTTTAAGGGAAAATAAGAGGGACGCGGGTGGTGCTGTGGGTTAAACCACAGAGCCTAGGGCTTGCCGATCAGAAGGTCGATGGTTCGAATCCCCACGATGGGTTGAGCTCTGGTTGCTCGGTCCCTACTTCTGCCAACCTAGCAGTTTGAAAGCACGTCAAAGTGCAAGTAGATAAATAGGTACCGCTCCGGTGGGAAGGTAAACGGCGTTTCCATGCGCTGCTCTGGTTCGCCAGAAGCAGCTTAGTCATGCTGGTCACATGACCCGGAAGCTGTACGCTGGCTCCCTCAGCCAATAAAGCGACATGAGCCATGCAACCCCAGAGTCGGTCACAACTGGACCTAATGGTCAGGGGTCCCTTTACCTTTAAGGGAAAATAAATATTAAAGACTACAGAATAGCCTGCAGGACTACCTTTCTGCATTCATTTCTTGTTCATGCTTATTGCTATTGATGGAATGTTTCTTCATATTCAAACATGTTGCTGAGAAGGCTTTGCAAGAATCCTTCATTTCACTGGTCTATTTGAAATGGATTTGTTTTGTATCAAATTCATGTGGTCACATGAGCCCCTACCTGCAAACTGAATTAAGGCAGTTGAGATACCATAGAGCACTACAAACTTAACAGTCATAGCAGAATGTGCAGATGAAGTTAAGACTAATGATGCACAAGGTCTGCTTCTATGAGATTAGTATGTTTAAATAGCAAGTAGTTTACTCAGGAATAGGTTTGTGTTAGATTTTAAGTGCTTAGATAAATGATATATGTATGGAATTATATTTGGAAACATGTATAAAATTCAAAGTGTCTATTATGGTACAGGGAGGTTCTTTTGTAAAAATTCTGTTTTTATGGTATCTAACTCCCCGTTAGCCTTAATAAAATGTATACAGGGCATAGTAACGCTTGTTGAAGATGAAATTGACATAGCTGCAGTGCTTTTTTTGGGGGGGGGAGACACAAGGGTATGCATACCCCTAGACATTTTGTGAATCTAAGTTTGGCACCATTGAGGGGCAGTATTTCAATATGAGTAGGAAAAGAAGAGTACCCTTAAACTTTATTTTAGAAAAAAAGCATTGCATAGCTCAGATGTATTTAATATGTTCTGGTAATGGTCTGAAATAAAGAACACACTACTTCTCTATAATAAATTAAATATAAAATATAACTAGTTACAGTATACTACATCAGAGTCAGAGAACAAAGATTACAAGATAGTTGTTTCACTGAAAAATGGACTAATGTACTAGACTAATAAGTGCATGTACACAGTGATACCCTTATTAATAATATTATAAAATACAATTTTTAAAGGATGTAACAGTTTAAATTTATGTCAATAAAACAATTGTTATAAAATAGTAATTTGTGGGTTTTTATAAAAAAAATTCTCTTGAGAGAATGTAGACATACTTTTTGTTTACAATATTTAAAGTTATATTAAAAAGTTACATTTTGTAGTACTGCTTGGACAGTATTGTATTGTAAATTGTGCTTACAAATAAATGATGGCTTGAATGATTTAGGCCAGTACCTATTTCTTAACCATAGGCAGGAGAAAGACTGGAGAACATGTTCACGCAAATCCCTCCTGCTTTCCATTGTCAGTGTTGAGAAATGCCTCAGTGTTGGTCCTTTCTCTCCTATTAAAATGCATTTTAAGGAATGCTGGCAGGCTTACATTTATGGGTCTTTTACTAGGGATCCTGCAATCCTTGATGGACTGGATCTGACAGAAGATGAGAAGCGTGTGCTAATTGATAATATCAATAGGCGCCTGACACCACAAGCAGTCAAAATTCGAGCAGGTAAGTCCCCAGAACAGAACTGGTTGAAGAAACGAGGCTTGTTAATTTAGACTGAGCTTCTTATGGAAGAATATCCTACATGGATGAATAAAGATATGCTTGGTGAGTCCTACTTTGACAACAAGTTTTCTGCACATATGTTGTACAAAATGTTGTGAATGAGATCACACAAATAAGCTGTTTGACTGGATTCCTGTAAAACTACCTGAAGCTTGTCATTCCTTGCCTTTAGAGTTTATAGTTGTGAGTTACTTGAGCAATCTAACTAGTCATTTAACTTTTCATGTTTTTAACTTAGGACTTCCCTAAAGCTTCTTGAAGGAATATGACAGTCTCAGAGCTAATTATGCTATTATGCAAGATCAGGCTTGACCGCAGCAATACTAGTTGCATGTTATGAATCACTGGGGAGTGGTTGCAGGATTGTTGAGACTAATCCTGACATGTCTGCTAGCTCATAAAGTAGTGCTACACAGA
Organism: Podarcis tiliguerta; assembly: GCF_965153285.1. Taxonomy (NCBI): domain Eukaryota; kingdom Metazoa; phylum Chordata; class Lepidosauria; order Squamata; family Lacertidae; genus Podarcis; species Podarcis tiliguerta. The sequence continues at coordinate 87,542,558 of NC_139534.1, forward strand.
AATTCTGTCTGAAGAATAAAACAAGTTAAAATGGGAAGCACAAGGGCTTTTTTGCATCTCTTTTATGACCATGTTGAACAGTGCAGGAACTAGGACAGAGCCCTGTGGCACCCAGTTTGACATGAAGTCATTCTCATTAGGCTTGGATATTCAGCCAGCTGTGGAACCATCTAACTAAAGTATTGTCATGTCCATAGTTTGCCATCCTGTTAACAAGATTGCTTTGCAAGAGTCTGTATGGACTGCGTGCACAGTGTTCTATTGATATATCAGACAAGACATGCCTTAGCTATAAAGTTGCACTGCACGTGTTCTGATTAGAGATAAATTTATGAGGGGGGTATTAAAATACAGAGGGCTGAGTAATAATAGAATAAATGACAGGTTTTAATCTCTGCCATCTTTCTTGGATAATATTTTATCTGTATTTTAACATAATTTGTCATTATGCCCCATTTAGATATTGAAGTTGCCTGTTATGGCTATGAGGGCATTGATGCAGTGAAAGAAGCTCTCAGAGCTGGCCTATGCTGTTCCACAGAAAGCATGCCTATCAAAGTAAGTGACAGCCAAGATGTGTGTTCTGGAAAACTGTGAATATGAGAAATTTGCAGCATCCTGCATCAGCTGTGACATTGGATGATACTTGCTTGTGGTTTTAACACACACATCCTTGATAGACCTCATGTAAATTGTGTGTATGATGGAGAAGGGTGGTGAGGTGAGGGAAATCCTCTCAGAGTAGTCCACTTGAAAGGAAATCTAATTATGACTTTGGGAATGTCCCCATTTTACTGGGTATTATGTTACAGACAACTCCCAATTTGTGCAGGGGTTGTATTCCGGATCGTCACTTGCGACAGCAGGGCGCATGTAAGCTTGCCCTGTTACGCCCTCTTCCATGTCTGACAACAGCGCCGCATGTACATTGAACACATGCAAAATAACTGTTGCCTGTATTTATTTCACATTGTTTCATTTTTACTATGAACCGTTTTCCGTTACTGGGGCGAAAATCGTTGCAAGAGAAAACAAGACACAGTTATGTCCTCTTTTGCTCATTACTCATTACTGTAATATCAAAGTAGCATTTTCCACACATCCTGGAAATCCCGTTTTTCTCTGTGGTGGTACAATATTTTTTCCAGACTTGTAGGCTTGTTTTTTGCACACCTTTTGTAGATTAATCTGATAGCTCCTCCTCGATATGTGATGACCACAACAACACTGGAGAGGACTGAAGGCCTTTCTGTCCTTAGCCAAGCCATGGCTGTTATCAAAGAAAAGATTGAAGAGAAAAGGGGAGTCTTCAATGTGCAGATGGAAGTAAGTATATTGCAGTCTCTTCTCCTAACCAGTGCTGCTTGCTAACCTCAAGACCACCTTCCTGCTCCTTCAAATTTCAGGGATTGTGGGTCTCAACTTTGGAGAAAGAAAGATACTCCCATCCAATCCACTATCTTGTGTTTATTTCACTTGTCACTTTTCACAAAAAAATCCTCCAAATGGCTTATAGACTTTAACTAAAATACAACATTTGAACTAGAATAATGATTCAAAACAAAATGCACATTTTAAAACCAGAATAGCAATACATTAATAGTGACCAAACACTCATTATAACTTAACAACAAATACTCCACAGTAGTTCAGGAATTGGTGACTTCAAGATTAGATTACTGCAGTGCACTCTGTGGCTTCCCTTGCCTTTGATCCAGTTTGTGCAGAATGCTGCAGCACAGTTATGGACAGGAGTGAGACCCTTTCAGCATATAGCACCCTAGAGATCTGCACCGGTTGCCATATCAGGCCAGGGTCAAGGTGTGTTGTGGTAGCTTGAGCTTCCAAAAAATTTACTTGTCCATTATTTTTAGTACTTGGACCATACTGTTAGTATCCTTATACCGTATCTGAACACCATCTTTTTGTGTACCCTGTACTTTGGTGCTGTGGGGAGGTGTCTTTCTTTAGGGATTCTTATTTAACCTTGGTCAGCCATACATTAGTCAGAACACTACAGCATCCTTCTCTCCCATCTTTCCACTTTCCTTCCGTTGCCCTGAAAAGTGGCTTACATGGGTCTGTAAGGACTGGGGAATAGTTTGCAAAGAAAGGTTATGTGAAGGTAAAGTAACCGGCTCTGCAGCTGACAGGTTTTCAGGTTGCTCATTTTGTCCAGCAGGGGGTATGGTTTCTTCACCGCAGTTGCCTTTGTTCCTAACTTTAGCATAGGAGCAGAAGCTGACATCTTAATAGAAAATATGCTAAAGGACTATTAAACACTAGCCGTATTTTCAGCACACAATTGATACTGAGCCTTCCATTTATTAGAAATGTCACTTCTTCTTATCTCAAGTAGAAAGATACAGTGGTAACTCGGGTTAAGAACTTAATTTGTTCTGGAGGTCCGTTCTTAACCTGAAACTGTTCTTAACCTGAAGCACCACTTTAGCTAATGGGGCCTCCCGCTGCCGCCACGCGATATCTGTTCTCATCCTGGAGCAAAGTTCTTAACCCGAGGTACTATTTCTGAGTTAGCGGAGTCTGTAACCTGAAGCATCTGTAAGCTGAGGTGCGACTGTACTGGAAACTGTATATGTAGAATGCCTATGAGTAAATCCTGCTTGCCTCCTGCAAACCTTGAAACCACACAACTGGCTGCTATTGGGAATTCAGCCCAAACGCTGATTCCAGGGGAAACTATACTCTCAGAGCACAATGCTCCATCGCAGGTATGATTTGGATTTAAAGTAGAGCACTTTTATGTCTTGTGAGAGAACTCCACTTAAGTTGTTGGGTAGTATCTCATATACTACCTCCAGGTTTAACCTGCTCAGCCAGTATAAAACATGAGTATTATTATATATTATTATAAACTGTCTCAAAGCAATTTGACAGAATAAAATACAACACAAAAAATGCTATTTAGTAGCGGCAACAGTTGGAAAAGGTACTGCAGGGAACTGGGTGGTGATCTTAAGACTACAATTGCAAACCAGGCAGCATGCTGCAAACTGAGCTGTAGTGAAACCTCCTTGAGGACTCAGGCCTGCACATAAGTGTTTGAGATGGAGCTTCGACAGCATCATTTGCAGGACATTATTACAAACTACTGCTGTTCATTGGTCTTGCAGCCTTTTGGCAATGTATCTAGCAGATTGATACATCATTGTTTTTAACATTTGGGCAAGTAAGCTGCCTTCACTCTAGTTGTGTGAAGCCTTTTTGATGCAAGCACATCTGTTTAACTGGTTTCTGGGTCACACTGAAAGATAACTTAAATGTTGATCATATTTGTGACGTTTCAGCCCAAGGTGGTTACTGACACTGATGAGACTGAGCTTGCAAGACAGCTGGAAAGATTGGAGCGTGAGAATGCTGAAGTGGATGGAGATGATGATGCCGAGGAGATGGAAGCAAAAACTGAAGACTAAATTGCATGGGATTAAAGAAAAGGGTTGCAGTTATACAAACAAACACCAGCCAGTGACAACACCTTTGAGTGATAAGGTGTCTTGATATTGAAAACTCCACAAGAAAAGACTTTAATATTTTCGAATTTTGATGAGACCAAATTTTGAAGAGCCAAGAAACCATCTGCTATCTGCTTCAAAAGTGCTGCTTAACTTCCTCAAAGGGAAGATGCTTCTCTCTGAAGATGTAATTCCCATCCCCACAATAAACCAGGCATTGTCTAAAGGTTGTATTTACTATCTTCATATCTAAAAAATCAAGATGGGCAACCATTCAGTATGTCTGGTAGTGAGGTTTCTGGAAATGAAACCAGTATTCCTCCGCAGACTGTACTCATGCAAATATTCAATAAATTTCTTGGATATTTATCTAGGTTTTTCTTCTTCCTCTTTTCACATTCTTAAGAGAGTTTTAATGCACATGGGGCAAAGGTCTTGCTGCTAAAGGCGATGAAAATCAAGTCAATTTAACTGCCAGTCCAGTCAGCTTCTGAATGTGGAATTGGGGAAGGGAGATGCAGAGGGCACAATTTTGTCCTTTGCCTGATGCAACAAAATGTCTTGGGCTAGCTCACAACCGCCCCAAGAAACATCAGGGACGTGATTCCTGCATTGCAGGTGGTTGAACTACGTGACACAACTCTACACGTCTAAGCTTCTGTGTTCATTGTCGTGCATCAGAAAATCCAGATACTCTGTTTACGGCTGTTGGGTTTAAGTGTTGCTACAGAAAGAAGGTATCTTAACTTACAAAATTTGAATGAGGTGGTAGGAATCCTGCCATTATTTTAAGTTAATCATTTGATGTTTAAGTGAAGGTATAAGGCCAATTTCTCATGTAGGGGTTCCCTTATTTCAGGAGAGGGGAAATGTAGGTAGTGAACATGCAAATTCAGCAGTATTATAGATTCAATATTGTAGGAACAATTTAGGAAGCATTGAGAAGTGCACACATGCTGCAGTGCACCTAAAAATTCTACAGAGATTACAATCACATGTTTCATTTTCACAGCAGCTTTTGGTGGAACAGAGAAATCCTGAGAATCTTCACGTGTAATTGTGTATTTCCCAGTAATCCCAACTGGGAGGAATGTCACTGGGGAAAATAGCCTTTTCTGCTCCTAGGGTAGAAAATGAAAATGGTATTCCAGTGTTGATGGAGACCTGTAGCTGATAAATTTAATGCTTAGGCCTATGGCACACAATACAAATACGGCTGCAAACTTTTCCCCACCAAAGGAAATCTTGAGGACCTCAGAAAAGTTCTGACAGAAATCTCAGACAGGTGACTTCTCACTTCTCCCTCTCTTGATGTGGGTGGTCTACAGGACAAAGAGCAAACACCTGGTTCTGATTAGATCCTGCAGCTATGTCTGTTTTCATGAGCCTGACATCACTGTCTGTGTTGAGTCTTACAAGCATACAGGCTTCTACCTGTCTTCTATGACATGAGGTTATGTTTACTACTAAATCTGGAGCTGCTTGTGATGACAAGTTAAGCAATGCTGAAAATCAGATCTCTGCTTTGAACTCTTACCTACACTCAAATATTCAGCCTCCACCTTGTTTGTGTGTGGAATGCTATAATATACATGGTAATGTGTGTGTTTTATATTGGTTACTTGAAACTCCAGGTGGCATACAGTAAGTCAATATAAAAAGATTAAAAAGCACAATAGTATAGTAAAGTTCAATACTAAAATCTGAAAGCAGCACAAAACAATATGAAAGCTAGAGCTACCTCATTAAAAACCATCACACAGCAGAGACTAGAAATAATTAGTATATATCAATCTTTAATTGTATTAATGATTCTAAATGTTATTTTCCCGCTCTCTTATCAATTGTCCCTTGGCTGTAACAACAGCCTCCTATAGCTAGGAAGGTCTGAGAGCTCTTAGGCATAACCTTAAGAGGGTTAAGACTCCTTGCACCACCACAACACCCCTTCTGAGTCCCTGGCATTCAAAACAAACCTATCTAGTCACTTCCTTTAATTGTGAAGATTTGTTCCTTACAGAAAACTTTCAGGACTTCAAACCTTCCCCCCCCCCCCCCCATGATTGTTTTGCTGTATTGAGAGCGGGAATACAAGCTTATTTTATTTATTTATTTTATTTCATAAACTTTATATACAGCTTGATTTTAGAAAAGAAACCCAAAGTAGTGAGGTTTTTTATTTTAAAAAATCTGGTTTTTGGTGACCTTTAAGTTTAACATGTGGTAAAATATTTTTAACCCCATTTCTCTTCTAGGAAAAGTAATGTTGGCTTTCCACGTTTGTTGAATGTACATTTTGCTGAATTGCTTTTTCGGAAGTACACTAGAAAGGATCTGTGAGGGATTGTTCAGGAAACACATTCATCTCTGAGTTACCCCTTTCCCTGATACACACACCCTTATGACTTCCCACTATCCAGTACAGTATTTGCATTTTTTAAGTCTTTGCCGCTCAGTGATAACTTCTAGAGCCTTATCATCCATTAGAGTTTGCTTTATTTCTTTTATTTGATAAACTTCTTAGTCACCTTTCAGGCTACAAATATCTTCCCAAAGTGATACACAATGCAGAATAAAAACATTTTAAAATTAACAAGAAAATCAAAATATAAATAGAGCAGTAAAACCATTTCATTTCAAGAAAGATTAAACTATACAAACCCTAATCCACAACCACTTACTTGACTGCACATCACAGCCATAGTTAAACCGGTTTCATGTGAATTAAGAGCATACCGGTGCTGAGGCGGTGGGCATTTTGTTCCAACCACTACCAGGAAACAAGCCATAGACTAACTTGTTATATCAGACCCTGTGGTTTGTTTCTTTCCAAACAAATTATGAGTGGTAACCAAGGTTTGTCATTGGCTTATTTAGAAAAAAACATACCAGAAGGCTGTTTTCAGACAGCATGACACGCTAGACCATCACTTGTTTCCTGGCTACGTAACAAACAGCAGCGTAGAAGCAAAGCAGCCACAATTTCAGTATGTGCCAGCACACTGCTCATTTGCATTGAAAACCATAGGATGATATCCACAAAGTAATTATTTTAGCGCAATGGAACTACTTCTCTCTCTCCTCTCTCCCTGTGCATAATAACAAAATTGCCAAAATAGCAAAATCAGCAACCTATCATCTTAGTTATAAAAGAGCTTGAAATAAATAAAACTACCCCTACTACCAGCATACAAGCAGGACTGCTGTAGCTGAACCCAGGGCTCAGGCAGGTTCACATGCTGGGTAGGTGGGCCTGGAAGGGAACAGGCAGCCAGTGCAGCTGGCTGGAATAATATACAGATCGTTCCAGCCCTAAGGTCAGTGTTTGAAAGGTGTCTCTAGGAATACAGAAGTTGGCCACCCCTGGCCAAGAGAATAAGCAAGTTGTTGGGTTGACTTCTTATACCAGATCATTCTATCAGTGCTCTATAAAGGGAAAAACAAATGCCTTCTTATTTGTCTCCTACCCACTCCACAATCTTCTGTGTGCCCATAGCCTGGATACTATGTGGGACGATGATGTGGTGACTAATGTTTCTTATCCTGTGACTCACACTGTTAGAGTTCAGATTGTTATCTTAAGCGGGACAACAGCAAGTATTTCAGAAGTATTACAAGCATGGCATGAATTTTGCCCTTACTGAATTCTTATCTCTATGATCCTACTTTAAGTCATATGTTTTGACCAACAAAGCCTGCTTTCTGCCAGACAGTGATCGAGGAGACTGGTAAACCTCACAGTAGCACGGAAGAATGTTGCTAGCCTTGAGACTAAAGGTTTCTAAAGCAGAAAGGCTAACTTAAAGCAACATCTGGAGGCCCACACGTTAGCCACTTTTCTAAAGACTTTCTCCCTTCTCTATGGATCCATAAGGCTCCAATGCACATATTGAGTGACTGATTGTTTATATGTGCTGTTTTCCCATAACAAGCTGGGCCCAAAGCAGCTTACAGCAAACAAACATTAAAATAGAGAACAATGAACATACAAATATACAAAATTCAGAATACGTCAGTAAATTCAAAACAACAAAAAATACAGAGCTCTATACAATTTAGGGCTTCCTTGTTCATGTCAATGTCAGAAGCAGTGCCGTAAACCTGGAAATGTCCCTGGGTTTGAGGTTATGAGAAAAGTCCCTGTGCAAACAGAAGCCCTCTGTGCGTTTCGGGAGCCCATGTATGTACATTGGATCTACTGGATTGGAACTGGGGAGCGTGAGCCATCAGCTCCAATATGTCCTTGGACTTCCATGCACACTGCCCAGGCTTGCACCCCGGGCGCTGCTAATGCAGACTTTGCCTCCGGAGAAACACTCCATTGTCTCTTGAGACGGACAGATGCCAGCAACAACATTTGTGTGCTTTCTCCTCAGGTGATTTCTGTATGCTAGAACTTTCCTTCATAGAAACCCATGCACATTATAGGCTTTAGATTCTACTCTTATCTACAAATCCAAACAATGACCAATGTATGTATAAGAGATTATGCAAGCACAATAATGTGTTTTTGCATTTTCAGCCATTTTTATCACGGGCGCTGACCTTATGTCAAACTATAAACCTGCTTTTTGTTTTAGTGTTGTTGATTTAAAAACGAGTTTATGACTTAGTAGGAGACTGGAATGTGTTTGTGTGTACTGATGGGACTAATGTAGCTTAAGAACCCTAACATTCATGTTGATTTGGTGCACACATGTGCTGGGTAAGGGTCACAGCCACTGCATAGTAAATTCATTGGTATTGAAAATATTTTCATAGAATAGAGAAATATTTGTATTTTGATTCCCCAGGTTTTTCATTTTTCCTTTCTTGAGTTCAGTTCACTTACATTGCTCCTTTTCCCTGCAGCTGCTATTATTATTAATATTATTATTATTTATATTATTATTAATATCCGGCTGGGTTTCCCCAGCCACTCTAGGGGGCTCCTGACAGAATATTAAAAGCACAATAAAACAGCAAACACTAAAAACTTCCCTAAATAGGGCTGCCTTCAGATGTCTTGTAAAAGTCAGATAGTTGTTTATTTCCTTGACATCCGATGGGAGAGCATTCCACAGGTTGGGTGCCACTACTGAGAAGTCCCTCTGCCTCGTTCCCTGTAACCTTCTCACAGTGAGGGAACTGCCAGAAGTCCCTTGGAGCTGGACCTCAGTGAACAATGTGGCTGAACAATGTGGGTGGAGACGTTTGTTCAGGTATACTGGACCGAGTCCAAGTCCTGTGGTAGCCACAGTGTTTGTCCCTGGTATGTTGTAGTACACGGAGATAACAATAAACAATATATTAAAAATGGAAATGCCCAGTGAACAAAACATGGGAACCTCCAGTCCTTGGCTTCTATATACAGAAGGTCTGTCTCCTTCCTGTGTTGTATAATCCGGATGGCTGACTAATATCTTCTGAGTCATTCAATGAGCTTGATCCATTCACAGTTCTAGGGGAAGTACTGCTATGGTACAATTATCTTGTTAAACTTTCCCTGTTTTGTATTCCCTTAAGGACAGGTGATGTCCCAGTGCCAGCTCACTATTTGCCTATTGTCTCCTGGGTAGGGAGGGGAGTAGACGTCACAGCAGAGGAGGAGGTGGCTAAGAAAACAGTCACTGTTTTAAAACTCCTCATGCACAGGGATCGGCTTGCAGTTGCCCGCAGACGTCTTGGAAGGCACATTCACCTACTGGATCAGCATGGAGGAAGGGAGTGGAATTCTGAAGGAAGGCTTTCTTGTTAAAAAGGTAAGCTGCAGTCACAGGCGATGTGTACATTACCAGCTTAAAACACAACTAGTTTGTTCTTTTTCTCAACTTCTCTTGCTGGTTTGGGGGGGGGGAAACATCAATAAGCAACGTTTCATAAGGAACGACAAGATAGATATGGATTATGGCTAATGGCATGTGTACACCGCTTCCCAAATCAGTGGTGTGAGAGTCCCGGAGGCAGAGTGAACGAATGGGAGAGCACACACACAGCCACGGTTGTAATGTGCAGCCACAGTTTTATCTCTAGGTGATTTCAGACTTGCAACCTCCTCTTTAAAAATATGTTTGCCCTCGTTTGGGAAAGAGAGTGAGCTATAAATGTCAGAAGTAAATAACATCTTGCCAGATTATTACTTTTCCAACACGAATGTCTCCCATAGCTAGGGAAAGGATGTATAAAGTTTAGATACTGCTCTAGAGTGCTGTGCTAACATTCTGCTAACATTCCTCTCTTGCTCTGACCTGCAGCACCTTATTCACTGTCAGGTCCTGTCTTGCATGCATGCAGATCTCCCCAAGATCCACCGCTGCTGTCATCTTTTATTCTTGTCTTGCTTTTCAAGCAGCTCTCCCTATATCCTGCCCTTCTGACCTAGGGTGCAACAGGTCAGAGCAACAATCTAGTTCTTCTTGCTTTACCTGTCTGCTCATCTTGATCTTTTGCCTTTTATTGTACACACTCAATTTATGGTAGGAGGGCTCCAGGTTCAAAATGTAGCCCAAGTTATTCAAATTATCCTTTTGCAATATCTGAAATATACCACCTCTCTTAATCTGTCATTGTCTTTATCAGATCTTCAGAAGGGCCCTAATTTCTAACAATTTATCCAGTCCAATGTGCTCATGTCTAAGGGCCAAATTGCACATGATGCAGGAGATTAATGAATGAATTTCTTTTCTCTACTTCAGAGAAGCCACAGAGTTCCTAATTTGATTGGGCATTTATTCTTTCTCCTCCCCACCATGCTCTTTCCCTGATCTAAGTTGCCCCCAGAGGTTTCCATTAGCCCCACTAAGGGAAAACAGGAAAAATGGAACAGACACTAGGTAGTACTGCAGTTGGCTGACAGAGCCATCTGCTTGGGGGTAGAGTGAAGAAGATAAGCAAAGAACTTCTGGATCAGGCCAAAGGCCCAGCTAGTCCAACATCTTGCTTTCACAGTGGCCAGACAGATATCTATGGGAAACCTGCAAGTGCGACATCTCTGTCCATTGTGCTTCCCAACACCTGATATTCAGAGGCAAACTGCCTCCAACAGTGAAATGTTCTGTCATATTGTTGAGATAGCAATAAGCTGGGTAAACTAAAAAGAGATGAGAACTGCTGTATGAAACTTGAGAGCATTGTCTGAAATCTGGGTTTTTAAAGCTAGAACCCCACCCCGTGCTATGTATGGTTTGAATCCTCTCTGTTGTAAAAGTCAAAGCTGAGGAACACCAAAACATGTCACTGCCTGAGGCAGAGTACCAAATGATGCCTCCCCCATGCTAGGGCCCACCACTTCAAAAAGTATTGGATCCCCCCCCCCCAAAAAAAAACTATTGCAAAAAATAAATAAAAATCTACTGCCCTACCTTGCTGCATGGTAGAGTAGGACCTTTTGAGAACCACTCATGTCTAGTGACTGTAAAACTGAATTTGGATCTGAATGAGACAAATCTATTTCATTTCTGCCATGGATTAGTTGGGGCGAATCAGCATCTTTGCCATTGTACAATAGTAGTTAGTGCTTTTCCCCGGGGGTACTAGGGTACTCAGTACTGACACCAGGTTATTGCGCTCATACCTGTAATGACTGCCTGGGAAACTGCTATCGTTGCAAAAAGCTCCCTTGTGGAATCACTAAAATACATTTGGGGAAACCTTGGATTTGTGTAAAGAAGGTAAGAACTCGGTTTAAACTCCTACCAGATGAGAGCACATTAGAGGCTATATAAATTATCAATTGAGTGCAATGAGTAAGACGTTCATGAGTATGCAACACCCAAGCAGGTAATAAATGTTGTTTATAAGCTGCACCTAAGATCGACACTTTTTGTTTGCAGGGACATGTTGTCCACAACTGGAAAGCAAGATGGTTTGTTCTTCTCCAGGACAGATTGCTCTATTATAAAGTTGTGGGAGGAAAGAAAGAGTCTTCTCCAAAGGGCAGGATTATTTTGGATGGCTGCACAATGACTTGTCCATGTTTGGAGTATAACAGGCCGGTATGTCCAATTCTCTTCCCATTTGGTATAAATTACTGTTGCTGTTTTGGCTCTAGAAAATGGAACATATTAGAAGGGGGCAGTGCTGGTACCATGTATGTGTGGGTCATATTAGCTAGGGCATTCTCCCTTTAGCTAGGGGTGAAGAGCAGTGTTGAAACGGGCTACTTCTAAGCTCTGGAAAAATGTCGTGAGATCCTATCACAAATCTTACACATTTTCTCTAGTTTAGCTAGGGAAGGCAAGTGATAGATATACAACTTTATCATAGTGTATTTTTTAAAATTGAACATATTATAGTACTCACACTTCAAAGCAGCACACTTGAAACCCACACTTATCCCTAATTTCCAGGAGATAGATAGATGATCGATAGATGTGATAAATAAAACACAGGTAGATTTATCATGTAGTTTTACCTGTTTGATCACATCTGTTTATGACCAGAAAGTTAAGCTGTTCAAGGTCTCTCAAATTTCTGAATTTCTGAGAGATGCACTGATAATTTCTAGCAAATAATGTATTGTTGTTTCTTGTGGGTTTATTTGTAGTTGGTCATTAAACTGAAGACAAAAACAAACACAGAGTATTTCCTCGATTTCTGCTCTCGAGAAGAGCGTGATGCCTGGGCGTTGGATATAACTGGTGCTATTCATGCTGGCAACCCAGTGCAAGTCCAGCAACTTCACCGCATGAAAAATTCCTTCAAACTGCCCTCAAATATCAGCCTGAAGTAAGTGTTAAATAATCCCTCCATCTGCTTTCCTGCAATTTGTGGGGTGTGTGTAGCCCAGTTTGTATATAACACTAATCCAGACTGTGGCTAAATGTGAACATGCTCATAGCAAATGTCATGGCTGCTTCACGTCTCCTCCAGTTCTGCTGCTGTGCTACCTGAAGCTAAGCCATGGTTTAGTTTAACATTATGTCTGAATCCAAGATTGTGGTTTGTCTCAATTCAGGCAAACCATAAGTTGTAGCCAAGGTTTGTTTGGGCTAACCACTCATGGTTGTTAAGGAGAAGAAGTTTGTGGGCTCCCCATGGCCATCTGCTTGGCTACTGCAGGAGAATAAATGCTGGACTAGGTTGACGTTTGGTCTGATTCTGCAGGGCTGCTCTTATGTTTTTATAGACCTGAGGCTCAGGGGACTCTCTGGACAGTGGTGCCATCAGGGCAGGACTTTGGGGCAGAAGCTCAGAGCCCCACTTCATAGAATGACCAGGAGGACCCCCAAAGGCAGCAAGGCTGGTTTACCGCATTTTGAAGTGAAGTAATATGCCTTACCATCTAAAGAGGGACCCCACTAGAATATAGTCCCAAGACTGAGCTTACTTGACAGCAACATAGAATGAGATGCATTCAAGCAAGGGCATAGTGCTGTTTGCCAGCACCCGGGACGGGTGTAGAGTGTGCTCATCTGGCCCTTGCCACCGCCACCGGGCAGGCACTCACAGGCGGGGGAGGGACATGTGGAGGGTGAAGATCATCCCCAGCATTCCCCAGCCTGGTTCGCCTGCCACCCCCAATTGTGCATCCAGGGCAATTGCCCCATGCCCCCCCCCCATGCCACTACTTGATTGAATCAAGGATAGAGGACTGAAGGGACAGAAATCAATGGTACTCTCCTGTGTGTAACTGGAATTGCCTTCCACTCATGCCTGAGGTACTTTCGATTGAAACTGTGCTCTTTATTGGCGGTATGAATTGAGACAGAGGGATTTGAGTCCCCTCACAAAACCGGATTCTCTGTTTTCTTAAACATTAACCTTTTTGCTGGTTTTTTTCCAGTCACATTGTGGACAAAATGCATGACAGCAGCAGTGGAATAAAGCTCACACCCAACACAGAACAAGGCAGCACATATAAAGAAAGTTTTACAGGTAGGCAAACCTCGTGTTATTAGCCTCCTAGTACTTCAATATAATCTGATGCAAAGGAATGTTGTTTTCTCCCAGGGCCCACCATGGTGCAGCTTCAGAACTTTGTTTTCATTATTAGGGCACAGCCCTGGGACATGAACAATAAGAGCACATCTTCAGTGATTTCTCTCCCACTAGTAGCTACAGCCAGACCTCACATGCTGGTGATTAGATGGAGGTACTTACGCATTAGTGGGAGTTGGTTCCAAACCTAGTATTTGGGTAGTGTCTGGAGTGTGGGGTGGGTAGCTAACATGGTGCCCTTCATATGGTGTTGAACTACAACTTCCATCAGCCCCAGCCAGCTAAACAAATGTCTAGATGTGATTGCAGTTGGTCCAACTGCAGTTGGAGGGCACCACATTGGCTACTCCTGAATTGCTTTAGGACCAGGGGATTTGGGTTCAATTCCCTACTTGGCCGTGAAGTTCACTGGGTGACTTTGAGCCAATCATGGCGTCTCAGCCTAATCTACCTCCCTGGGCTGTGATGAGGATGAAATGAAAGAGGGAGACCCGTCTACACTGTACTATGCTCCTTAAAGGAAAGGCAAGATTAAAATGTAAGGGGAAAATACAGTCTAGAGCCCAAACACCTCTAATTTTAGGTATCATTTGTGAATTGTGTGTGCGCGCGCTTCACAGAATCATAGAATTGTAGAGTTGAAAGCGTTCCCTTTGCCTGCTAAATGTCTTGGGCTGGTCTAGAATGAGGTTATCCAGAAAGACAGTGCTACCTGCCAAGTTTATGAAAATGTGCATGCAAATGTCTGCTCTTCAGTCAGGTTAGATTACAATTTAAGACTCATTTCTCTATTAGAGGATGAGTACTAAAAACCTCTATCTTCCTTGGGAATTGACTGGCTGCTTGCTGTTTTTGCTCACCTGTTTTTGCCTTTATTCTTTTCAGGCTCTGTGCTGGTTGACTGGCTGATTTCCAATAGTTTTGCAGCCTCCCGTCTAGAGGCTGTCACCCTGGCCTCTGTGTTGGTGGACGAAAATTTCATTAAGCCTGTGGGAGCCCGCAGTGCTGAAGCCATGAGGAATGGTGATTTGACAGAGCAGTTTTTGGATGACTCTACAGCTCTGTACACATTTGTAAGTGATGGGATTTCTGGAAGTCTCCTTTCTGCAAATGAGGACACTAAAAAAAACACGGGGGCACAGTGTGCATACGCATTGGAGAGTGATAGGAAAGATTTGCAGCAAATGAAAATCAGGCCAAAAGATAACTTGGGCAAAATCTTTCTAATGCTTTCCAAGTTATATCTGACTAATACTGTAGTTGGACTTTGGGTTGGGTGTGGACATGCAACAGGAACAGTTTGGCGTTTATCTGGATGCAATATGGGAACAGCTCATTGTAGCTGCCATAATGAAACTTAATTTATGCACTTCTGTGCCTGTTTATTAGTGAGGGGGCAGCAAAAGGCCCTCTGGGCCTCTCCAGCAGCATTATTTGCTGGGAGTGGTGGCAGCAGTGCTGAGACCTGCAATGGGTGGTTGTGAGCCACCTGCCTAGGGGTGACATCAGTAGTGGTGGGCACTTTAAGAGCATTGGGGTCCTGCCAACTGCCTGAGGATACTGGGTGCTGAGACCATCCCTGCTGTTTATTGTGTCTGGCAAAAAAAACTGCTTTGAAGATGGAAATTTCTATGACTGAGAAATGAAAAGTTCCATGTTAAAGGAGGAAAGGAACGCTTCTGTATTTTGTACTCGTTTTGCTACCGCTACCCCCAATTTCCCCAATATCTTTAATTTTTATTGCAGGCGGAAAACTATAAGAAGAGAACCACCTCCAAAGAAAATATTCATCTTAACATTATTGAACTGAGTGGCACCATTTTAAAACAAGGATTTTTAATAAAACAGGTGACCATGACTTCTGAATCATGTTGGGAAGTGGAGAATGGGAGACTGGGCAATGCTGTATTTAGTGTCTTCTTAAGCTCTTTTTAAAGAAGAAAGTTGGGTAATAAAATTAAATAATATGGGTTGTATCTGCTTGTACAATAAACTTCCACTTGTCCAATGGGACTTCTCTCTCCTCTTCTGCTCATGCCCACTCTCGAAAACTGCTCCAGTGCATTGGGGGAGGATCTGGAGCAGATCTGAGGGGGGCACATGAGGAGAGGAGAGGGGAAGGGGAAGTCTGCTGGTGTACTGTTGAATACAACCCAAAGATCACAATCACATGAACAGTGTTGCAAAAGAGTGCACATAGGACCAAATGTATAGAAAAAAGTGTGGTGTTCTATGCCTAATACTTCAGTAGGAAATATATTTGCCTTTAGAAAACTAACTGGCATCCTTCTTGCAGATATGCTACCTTTTCTTTAGCAAATAATGTTTGAGGTGGAGAATAATTGAGAAACACAATCTTTCACCTGATGTGGTAGAACACAAAAAGCACTGGGCCTTGTGATATTTCTAAATGTAAATGTATGGTTTAGCTTTCTGTGTGACATAAGAAATGCTGTTCAAATCATAATCGGAAAAAACAATTTTCTGACCAGGAAAGCCTTTGATTCCCGCCCCGACACAGAACTATCTATACTGATTTCAAATAGTTTTGTAAATCAGGTTGTTCCCCCACACACTTCAGTGCACTGTAAGTTAAAATGGAATTAAGAGACCATTGTGAAGTGCCTTGGTGAATAGTGAGGTCAGAATCCCCCACAAGGATTGGTGTGCCAAGTGATCCTTTTGAACTGTCATTCTCAGCAGAATTCCAAAATAATTTGCACTAAAATCAGATCTTCTATGAAACAGATGTGTACATTATTATATTCCGATTCTGAAGCAAATTTGGTTCTCAAAAACAAGCATTTGAATCTAGCCTACAGTTGCTATTCAGAAACTTCTGTCTTTAATTGTTTGAGCTAGGAAAGGAAGTTGATGTAGTGGCTTAGCAAAATGCACAATGACTTCAGTTCTGCCTCCAACAATGTTTCTTTGTCTAACTTACTTGGCTATGACAATATTCCTCTGGGCTAAACCTGTTTCACAGGGCTGTTGTGAAGATAAAATGTGGTAAAACAAATAACGAGAAATGTCTCAGTGTATGCAGATCTACAGGCCGTTTCAGAAGGACAAACTGAGAAATGGAAGGTGAAATGGATCTATTAATTTTTTCAACTTTTAGGGACACAAGAGGAAAAACTGGAAGGTGAGGCGCTTTGTCCTGAGGGCTGACCCTGCTTTCCTACACTATTATGACCCCACAAAGGTGAGATGGTAGACTCCCAGTACATAAACTATCTCATGTCTTGTGTGTAACTTTTTGGTAAAATAGATCTGAATTTTTTTGTGCTTAAGTTAGAATCATGTGAGCCTGAAACTAAACCTCTTGTGGTCAACAAATGTGGCATCCTGGGGTGTGTGTGCATTTCGTTCCCCCGCTCCCTCAATTGTAGGGGCAAGGCCACATGGCGCTGTGTTTTGTTGTTATGCTAATTAGGTTGGTTGCTGGAGTTTGGTCTGTGGCTGTGCGTACACCATATATTTAAACCTCATTTCCTTCAAAGAATTTTGGGCACCGCAATTTACTCCTCACAGATTTATAATTTCCAGCAACCCTTAAGAAACTACGGTGCCCAGAATTATTTGAGGGGGGGAAATATGCTTCAAAGGTACAATTCACAGCCTGTGTTGATCTAGATTGGATTTATAACACTGCTGGGTTGATTTTATCAATTTATTGATGATTTCATTGAATTATATAATATGTGTTGGTTTTTTGATCTTGCTGTGTATGTTGCCTAGATAATGTTTTTATTAACCAATTCATAAATGGAATCAACTAATAAATAATAGATGGGCAAACTGTTTGATGCAGTATAAGACAGCTTCCTAGGTTCCTATAATTCCCCCCTTGTCTTTAGAATTCAACTCTGTTATTAAAACACTTTGGAGGAAGACATGTATAATTTTTAAAATTAAGATACTACCTCTTTACATAATTAACGCCTAGAACCTCCAGAGGCCTATCCCAAAGAGGAACAGGCTGGGACAAGATTCATGTTGTGCTGATGTGGCCAGCTACTGCATGTCTTGCCAAAATAAAATGTGTTGCATAGAACATATAATTCATATTCCTTACTTCTCCATTTGGACTCTTTCCACCCACCATAGGAAGATAACCGACCAGTTGGGGGATTCTCTCTCCGTGGTTGCCTTGTCTCAGCATTGGAAGATAATGGAGTCCCAACAGGCAAGTATGAACATAACAGTTCCTTTGGTTGTGGAGCTCTTCACATGTTCCTTTCTTGTTTATGAATAAAGTTTAGTGTGAATCAGCTGCTTACACTGGGAAAGCTGAAGCCATTTCAGATATTAGGGCCTGGGCTCCCAGTTATGGGAGATTAAGTGGTAATGGTGGTGGGCGTAATGAAATCCATGAATTCCGCACCCTACTATTTTAGTCAAATCACACCTCCCCAGTAGGTTTCCAAAAACAGTAGTTTAGGAAATTGTCATAAAGGCCAGGGGGCCAGGCCCTGTTTGCCCCTTCTCCAGTCTGAACACCAATTAGGGCACCTTGAAAAACTGTGACAATAGGACTGGCTGTAGCTCTCTTGATTATAAATAGCTGGCTCAAGCAGCCATATCGCCAGATTAAGGACAGTATAGTATGGAGAAAATAAGTGTTGCTTTTTTGGCCTTTCATGGCACTTGGGTGGATGGGAGGCCATGTAAAGATAAAGGGAAGAATTCAACATCACATCACTCTTCTGATCCGTGCAAGCATTTCTGCTTTTCAGATGAAATGGTACGCCCTTTCCCCTCCTGCTGTTCTAGGGATTCTCTCAACCCTCCAAAGTGGATTTGGACAAGGTGTGTGGGTGTTCAGGCAGACAAGAGGGGGAAGAAACCCACTGTGTTAGCGGGAGCCCTTGCACTAGATTCTGCTAGCACACCGGGTTAGCTGGATCCAGATCCAAGCCTGTATTCATATCAATGCAGTGGTACACTCTTTTATCAACAAAAGCAAAACTGTGTTGAGTTATCAAACTCTCTCCCTTGTCAGATTTTGCTGTTACTGCAGCAATTGTGTTGTCCCTGCGCCTTGCTAACATTCCGCTCCCTTTTCCTTTTTGTTGCAGGAGTGAAAGGGAATGTGCAGGGCAACCTCTTCAAAATCATAACAAAGAATGACATTCACTACTTTATACAGGCCAGTTCCAAGGCAGAGAGGGCAAGCTGGATTGAAGCCATCAAACAGCTAACATAGACATTTGCAAATTTCTTATGTGGACAAAACCATTGACTTGGATCATCGCTTTGGGGGTAATATAATGGTTGGTTTTTGAGATGCACGAGTGAGTTGTTTCAGCCAAACATAAATCCTGCATCCAACAAATCTACTCGGGCCTTTACCACACTTTCCGTATCTGAAGACTTGTACATTCAGATTTTTTTAAAAGTCAGTTCCTGTATGTGGTCCACAATACTTATGCCTCATTTTCCTAGAATCATTTTGGGAATTCTGAACCAGGTACATTCATCTGAGTAAAGCTAAATCACATGACACAGAATTGGACAAACCTAGAATGGGGACATCATGCTTGGAAATTGAATTGGACCTCTGCCATCCGTTTCCATTCACCTTTACAGCCCAGAAGGATATAGGTTGGGATTCGCCTAACAAGCCCCATCAGCAGAAGCCCTGCATAAGGATTCCCACTTGTGCAATGGGTCTTTCTCCTTTCCTCCTCCCATTCCCCCTGAAGTTGCCTAGGGTGTGTGTGTCCAGAAAACACCCAGAATAGCATGCAGAGGGAGAAGAGCAGGGGAAACTGTTCTGCCTGTCAAGATGAAATACTTGTACAAACGGAAGGTTCATCATAGCGCAACACTGAATTCCTTCCATAGTGTTACTGATTTACATCAATATAATTTCTTTGCCAGCTTTGAGGTGGTTTTAAACTTCAGTTCTCTTTTTTTTATAGCATTCAGTTCTCTTTTTTTAATACATTTTTAAGCCGGCCTATTTGTGTGTGGCCATATGAAAGTTCATGTATAGAGCCCACTGGCCAGTTTGAGTTCCTGAGAACAGTTCACCTCTTACAAGCAGAAGTGCCTTCTGCCAGAAGGCAGAGGAAAGGGGGAAATGGCAGGTCCAATATTTTTTATGTTGTGTTTTACCTGTGGGAAATTAATTTCTGTAGAGGATAATGAGGCTAGATGTCTCAAGATGGGTAACTCCTGCAGTTTGAACTGCATGCCAAATATAGTATTTTCTTTTCTTTTTTAAGTAAAAATGTCCCATGAAACACTTAAGAAGCTCTGACACTGAGGTTTCGCAGAAGGTAATTACCATATTTAAAAGTGATATTTGGGGTATGTTTCAATGATCTTCCATATTTTTTTTGTATGGTCTTTTCTATGATTTGTTTGTATTTCCGATTTGTTTATTTATTCTGTAGCTGTAAATTTGCAAAAAAAGTTTTTTTTAAAAAAAAAATAAACAGTGATGAGCCACTTGTGGTATGCCTTTAAATGTTAATAATTTCAAAAGCACAAGAGACTTGCTGACAAGCCTAAAGTTGGCCTATGGATTTGGTTGTTTGTGGAAAACAACTTTATATAATAAAACTCAACCGTCACAACCAGAGGGAAAGATGATGTGCAGAGTTGCTGCGTTTGGCTGCTGGTTCAAGCCTGAGCATATATTTTTAAACACTATAATATGAAACCCTCCCACTCAGTTCTGAAAATTACTATTTTCTGTGCATCCAACCTTTCATACCAAAACATTTGCCCAGATCCCAAATGCACCCACAGAGAATTCTGTGTGCTTTCTCTGAAGTCATATAGCAAGGATGGAGAATCTGTTGCCCTCCAGATGTTGTGAGACTCCAGTTTCTTTCAGCCCCAGTCAGCATAACCAATGGTCAGGGATGATGAGAGCTATAGTCCATGTTCACCATCCCCCTCACATAGGAAAGCTTGATGAGAGCTGCACCTCGAGGCTAATTAATATAAATTCTGTATATTTGCTTCTTAAAATGCAACTGTTAGACAAAAGGTGCATGTAAAGTCCTGTCTTCCTAGTCTGATCCACCCTTATGTTGGGGTATGCACACGATGTGGAACAGGGACTACTTTATTAGAATGCTCCTATTTCTCACCACATTGTTTTCTTCACGTTGTCACTGCATGACTGTCCACACCAAAAATGCTTCAGATCCAATGATGTACAGCTGGGAAAAAGTACAACTACATATGTGCTGCCTTTTACCATATGGTAGCTTATCATAGGCTGTGTACATAGTCTCATTAACTCTACATCCTCCCATTGCTGGTTTAAGAAATAGTGTACACATGATGATAGCTACGCTTCATATCTATCCTGTCATTTCTTATGAAATACTGTGTTTTGATGTGTTTCCCCTCAAACCAGCTTCAATCTGAATTGAGAAAAAGAATCTGAGTTTTAAGCCGGTGATGTGTAAACAGCCATAGACAAAAGTGCTGCAGCTTGAAAAGAATGCACATTGAAATATATTGCTGCAACTTATCAAGGTATAATAGGGCTATTTATAGAGCTCAGCCTTCATTTAAAATCTCAAGAAGCACACATAAGAGCAAAAGTAAGGAACAACATCCAATGGCATAAGGAGAACATTTCTTCACCAACCAAGGGGAGATAGGGGATTATATATTCTTTTCTTCAAGCCACTTTGGTGAGCTTGATGTCTCCGGAGATTTGTAAAGCTGTCACCCTTTGCATAGGCTGCACGCGGTGAGTGAAACTGCAGAGCTGACGTCCATCAAGCAAGACCCGAATCTGCTGATGCTCGCACAAGAGCTCCATCTGAAAAAAACAAATTAGATCCATGGGTGGCAGGGGCAGAGCCTGACAGCAATCCCAATAAAGTTGGGCACCCACAAAATAATGAGTCGCAAGCTTATTGATTTTAATGGGACTTGATTATGCGTAGATGCTTTTGAAAATGAATTGGAAATACTACACTGGAAGTCCTACTTAAATGACAACCATATTTTATTATGACTTGACAGCCTAGTAATATCTTCATAAATAAATAAATAAATGGTCTTCCTTTTGATCCTGTAAATACAGATGGAGCAAATAGAGGACATGTTTATTACAAACACGACCACAACTTTAGTCCCAAGCTCCTATAGTTAGATGATCAGAAGAGTTGAAAGAGAAAATCTGCCTGAGGCCTTGGAGAGCTGCTGTCAGTCAAAGGAGATAATAATAATAATAATAATAATAATAATAATAATAATAATAATATATTATTTATACCCCGCCCATCTGGCTGAGTTTCCCCAGCCACTCTGGGCGGCTCCCCATCGAGTGTTAAAAACAATACAGCAATACAAAACTGAGCCAGATATAATACAAAACAATACAATACAATACTGGGCCAGAGGGTCTTAGGCAGTTTATATCATTATCTATATATCTGTCTTCCATACTATCAAGTAAAATTACCTTAAATGATTCCCCTGCTGTAAATGGGAAGTAAGGAATGGTTTTTTCCTCTTTACCCCATTTCCCACCAATCCGTGAATTCCGGACAATGGATTTCTCAAGAAAGCTGACCGCAAGCAACAGCCCAATGTCCAGATTGGCATCCATGGGGTCACAGAGCAAAGTCACTGAAAAACTTGAAGGAATGAACATGTGATAAGTAACAATTCAGCAATCTAACATGATAGTGAGCTCAGTTATCACATGCCATGGCATTATAATGTCATATTTGTTTCCAGGGTAAGTATGGCCTAGTCTAAGGATGTGAAACCTGTGGCCCTCCAAATGCTGTTGAACTGCAGCTCCCACCGTCCTTCACCACGGGCCATGCAGACTGGGGTTGGTGGGAGCCCAGCAATGTCTCTGGAGGGCCACAGGTTCTCCAACCCTGCATTAAATGCTTACCTCCAGCTGCAATTGGAGAAAAATAGCTAAACTGCACTGGCCTAGACCCTGAAAAAGCATTATGAGAGCTGTCCAGAAACATACATCAGATATGACACAGAGCCTGCCTTTTTAGTGTGACATCATCATAGAGCTCTGTAAGAAACAGCACAGATATATGCGGCGATGATGCATTGAGCATGGCTACTCAAGCAAATTTTAAACAGCTCCAGACATGCAGATTAATTTTCCTTCAGCACCAGGGGTGATGGGATAGCTTTTTGCAGTGCACATAAAGCAGCAGGCCAGATTAAAGGGACAAGGCAGAACAAAACAGCAACAGAAGGAAACAGCTGGGGGCTACAGAAGGAGTTGGGTTCCCGCTTTCTGCCTACTGGTAGGGCTGGCCCTGTGCATGGGACATTATTCTGGGAATGCCTCCTCTGGGAACAGCTATTTCTTTTCCATCTTTGCATCAGAAGTGTTGGAATGATCCAGTCAAACAAACAATTATAGCAAAGTTACAACCCATTTCCCCTGCCCTCCCAATGGGAAGGATGGAAGCACACAGCACTGGCTCATGCGGAGGGGGAGCCTTGGTGACAGTAGAGGTAATTCTGTGTTGAATCAGGATGATTCAGTGCTCCAGCCACAACTGAAGCAGAGATGGGTCAGCAGGTTTACCCATCCCCAGTGAAGGCGAATTGCAAGAAGCATGCAGAGTTCCAGCAGGCAGCCACCTTTCTGAGTGATTACTTTGGGTTCACAGGAGACTTAAGTATGGAATCATAGAATATTAGAATTGGAAGGGACTAGTGTCTGGATGTGTGAGCTAAGAATGGTCAGTTATGCTCTGTTGAGCTACAGTGCTCAAAAATAGTGAATTATGTTCAGTGCTCCTCTGATGTTCTCCATATTGACAATACCATCCCTCCCTTTTTGCCCAGCTAATGCTATTCCTCAATAGGTCTGCACCTATGAGCAATTATCGCCAGATACATCCATGAAGCAGCTGCTAGAATGCCGGCTGACACACTTGCCTCTTGGGGGCAGGGCATATTACCCCCATAATAGTGATTTTCATGGTTGGCCTTAGTCCTCCTTTAATCTCACCGACGTATTTCTCCACCTAATGGGGGAAACAATAATTCTGAATATGTGTTTGAAAATGACATCTGTACAATAAAATACAAAGCTGCATATTTATCTATTACTAATAGTAATACAGGAGTTTTCTTCCTAGGTGTACCTGTCTTTTAAGCTCTGCATTAAAAACAACAAGATAGAAATCTGTCTTATACCAAGTCAGACTATTGGTCCATCTTGCTCGGTACTGGAATAATGTGACTAGCAGTGGCTCTTCAGGGTTTCAGACAGTGGACATTCCCAGTCCTCTCTGGAGATGCTGGGATTTGACCGTGGGACCTTATGCATGCAGAGCAAGTGCTCTACCTACAACTGAGCTACAGCCTTTCATCCAAAGAGCCACCCTGCAGGAGAAAGGAAAATGGATGTGAAGCTCAAACCGTTTAACTGGCGTTCACTGAGGGTTACACCCAGATAGCTGTACGCAAGAGTGCTACCTTGGACTGCAGGTCTTGCTGAGGATTGCACTGCCTCATGAAAGCATTCCTTTACACCTGGGGCCCACAATGTGGGCACTACATCATTTTCAGACAGCCCCCTTGGCACTTGTCAAGGCCCTGACCCCTCTCAATTTTTTAAAGTAGTTTTTTGGGCTTTTGGTTGGTTGGGGAGCTGACTTTTAGAAAGATTGCCTGCTTTTTTTTGTCTCGATTTTATTTGGGGGAGTTTGCGGGGAGGACTAGGTGTTTTGCATGTTATGGGGGTGGGTGAGCATCACCTGTTTTTCTTCCATGAAATGGATATTTATGGTACCTCCAACAGTTCCAAATGTACCCTCAAGCCCGAAAAGGTTGAATAACCTCGTTTCACACTTGGGTTACTCTAGACCAGGGGTAGGCAAACTAAGGCCCAGGGGCCGGATGCAGCCCAATCGCCTTCTCAGTCAGGCCCACGGACGGTCTGGGAATCAGGGTGTTTTTACATGAGTAGAATGTGTCCTTTTATTTAAAATGCATCTCTGGGTTATTTGCGGGGCCTGCCTGGTGTTTTTACATGAGTAGAATGTGTGCTTTTATTTAAAATACATCTCTGGGTTATTTGTGGGGCATAGGAATTCATTCATATTTTCTTTCAAAATATAGTCCAGCCCACCACATGGTCTGAGGGTTAGTGGACCGGCCCACAGCTGGAAAAGGTTGTTGACCCCTGCTCTAGACTTAATAAATGTGTAGTGAACAGTCAGTGTAATACAATGCTTACAATGTCAGACTGGAAACGGAGACCTGTGGCTGTGTACACACAACATATATTTAAAGCACATGACTTCCCCCCAAAGAATCTAGGAACTGTAGTTTATTAAGGGTGCTGGAAATTGTTGTTCTGTGAGAGGTAAAGTGCTTCAAATGTATGGTGTATACACAGCCTCGGAGTCAAATCCTAAGCTATGAAGCTCAATAGGTGACCCATCTCTCTCTTCCTTAGCTACCTCAAAGGGCTTTTGTGAGGATAAAACTGCAGGGGAGGACACAAGCGATGAAATGGGAAATGCTGCCCCTGATCCTAAAGAAAGTGTCGTCTCCACTGACTTTCATTTCAAGGAAGCCAAACCATAGGTAAGCACTGGAACTCCTGGAATTTCTCACCACTCAGAGATTGGGGTAGCACATAACAATATGCCTCTTATTTCAGAACTATTGTTTTTTTATTTATAGGCTAAAGCATGGTCTCTGGTTGTAAATACTTTGACAGTTTTTGAAACATTACAATCTCCTCCCACCCTACACCCACTGCCAAATCCTGTTTAAGAGAGATGGCTACTCAACTGGGATAATGCACCTGTGGCCCTCCAGATGTTGATGTATTAAAATAACCATTGGCTATGCTGGCTGCAGCTGATGGGAGCTCTTGAGTCCAACAACATCTGGATGGTCAAAGGTGCCACATCCCTTGCTCACTAGAGGCATAGCAATCCTTCATTGAAACCTTCTTGAATACTCCAAGGACAAAACCACTAATCTCGTATTCTGGCATAACTTTGAACTCTTTCCCTCCAGTCCTTTGGAGAGATGGAGTGAGGGGACCTATCGCATGAATACTTGCTAAACAATGAAAAAGCACTGATCACAGAATGGAATGTAATCTGGAATGTTTGAAATGTGTGTCCAAACACCTCCTAGAGCAATTATGAACTGCTAGTACAAAAATGTACTGTACTGGATGACTCTTAAGCTGTGCACATGACATTTTATTCTAGAATCAAAGCAGACTGAGTGCTTGTTTTTATCTACATAGTACACAAACAATCTAGATCTACTATTTGCTCCTGAAAAGTGTTCATTCCAAAAATAAAAGCTCCTTGCAGATTGATTCTGTACTGCACCACAATGCCTGCACAAACACCAAGCCATTTGTAGCACAAAAATATAGTGTTTTCTCAGTCCGGAATTGTTCATGCTTGTCTTTAGCATGCTGCTTTCAATCTAGATTGATTCCTGGCGCTGCCATCCACAAGGATGGGTGCGGTTACCTGATATGCATTTTTAAAAAGTTTTCATGACCGTCATTGGTTATGCTAAAGCCTCACAGTTGCAAAACATTTTCCATTTTCAATTTAACCAGTTATTTCTATAGAATCTTAATCTTAAAATGCCATCCGTAGAAGTACTTTGCAGTAGCTTTTCTTGTGCAGCCTGATTCTCAATGGATTTACTCAGAAGTAAGTCTCACTGCATTCCGTGGCAATTTATTATTCTTAAATTTATATCCTGCCCTTCTTGCCAAGGTGGCAAGTGATTTAAAAAAAAAAAAAAAAAATGGACTTAAAACAGTTTCAAACATCTAAAACAACCATGTTATCTCACAACTAATAATTTTCATGGTTGGCAGGAACTGCAGCCTTGACTTACACCTTTCACTGACATAGTCACTTAAAATGGGTAGAGAATCGCTTGGCTTATTTACAATATGGTAATTGGGGGAAATGTATGCTGCTGTATTCGCAAAGGGTAACAGACTGGTTTCGTTTGTCTCGCCTCCCACTCTCTGAGCCCTCTTTTTCTGCTTCTGATTTCAATGCATCAGAAGCATTTACCGGTAATAGCACTCTGTCTGAACAATGTGAATGCTGCAGCCAAACAAAGACATTTACGGGATTAGCACTGGCAGGCAAATCCATATCTGATATTTTTTTCAGGATTCAAAGAGATGTAACAATAAAATGAATAAGTTAAATAAAAACTCATTCGCCTCTTCCTCTTTACATACTTACACAAATAAATAGGCTTGCAAGAAAGTAGAAAGTAGGTTTTTCAATACTTACGGTTGTGCACCTGTCATTTTCCGTCATGGTTTTTTTTTTTGCCTGTTACACTCAGGCCTTCTTAGAAGTCTATGGAAAAAGTTTTGTTCTTTTCCTGCCTATAAGCAAAACAAACAAAAGAGCCAGAATAGAGGATGTAGTGGGGAACATTATCTCTAGCAAACACCAGTTAGACACCACCCATGCAGATAGCTGAGTCACACAACAGTCAACATCTTCAGATGGATGCCGGACAGAGTAAGAGGGAAGAATATTTGACATAATGCTTTGGGAATAGGGGAATTTGTTCATTTTGCCATTGATCAACCAGTAAGTTTCAAAGACTGGCTTCAGAGGTGCAAAAACAACAACAGTTTTTATACACATATACTAGAGGATATACTTGTACCCTTGTCACATACAATGGCATATAAATAAATAATGCCTGGAAGTACATGAAATTCACTGTGTTGAACAGCACTAAAACTGACAATAAGGCTGAAATAAATTAGTTCACGATCAGACCTGAATGGTGAAGTAAACGGCACCCAATGAAATGAAAATTTAACAAGTTTTTTCACCCTACACATCAAAATCCTATACAGTCAGAAGCAAGTAACACTCAGTTCTGCAGGACTTACTCCCAGGTATGAGAGATTGCGGTCTTCATTGACCTAAAAAGTTATTTGCTATTAGAAGCTCTAATAATAAACACAATAAAAGAGTCACCTCCCTCCAAAGGGACTAGATGCATTCACATGTAATGTAGGTCCCACAAAGGTATTTCCTGAAATATACCAGTCCTGGATTCTCTGAACTGCACTGCAGGGTTGTAGTAAACTACTGTACTCTCTTCCACCCTCTTAGCAATATGAGTATAACAATATTAGACCACTTTGCCATATAAAATACCCAACATTCTCTTAATGATTAATTTTATTAGCATTAATTATTGGCATGTTAACTGTTTAATATGTTTGCAAATGTTAGGGTGACCCATTTTCTTGATGTAAAAGATGACTTGGAGAGACTTACTACCTTTTGTTTTTGGGTGCACAGGCCCAATCACAGCTACGCAATAACCCTAAATTTCAAAATTGTTTTCTATAGAGCCACAACCATTTCTCTGTTGAAGTCGCCACCAGACTTCAAGATGAATCAAGAAGTTCCAGACAGTAGGTGTGTCAGTCTAACATTTTAGTCTGTGTGCTCTGCTTTCCTAAATGTCAGTCACAGCTATTACTTGCTTCATTGGCTAGCAACATTAAAACATGACAGTAGGCTACAGTAGTTTTTTTTAAAAAAAGAATGGCTCGGAAGGCCTACACGTTTTGCCTGATGAGACACTAGCTTATTTTATTTTCTATAACGAAAGCTAGGGATCCGGCCAGCTAGTGGAATAAAGGAGGAGTGTATGGTAAATCTGGGTAAATCCCAGCCAACCGAACTAGAGAGGATAAGGGAGAACGGGATCTTCGGGTGAATACAAATTTTTAAAAATCAGTAAATAAATTGTACGTTATGCGGACCACGAGCGCCTGTCTTTCCAGACACGTGATATTTTTGCCCGCTTCAGAGATGGCAACTGTTGGGCTTCGTTGCCCTAGAGAAAGATGGCGTCCCCCTTGCCCAATAAGCCGGTTGTTCCGTCTGTCGCTTCGATCACCTGATTAGCTTTTCAACATGGCCGCGGCAACCGGACTTGATTCTGTCTGGGAGTGCAGGTAGCGCTGATGACAGTAGGATAAGCTCCTGAGACGAGGCGAGTATATTCTACTGGCGGTTGGACCTCTCTTCCTGGTGGGTCCTATGCGAGGCACGAGTTGCTGGTTCGTTGCCTGCGCTGCCTTTGCATGCCGGGGGAAAGTATGCGGAGGGTGGGGGCGAAAAGGAAAAACTCCGCTGGGTGAGAAGAGACTCGGAGGAGGACGCAGGAGAGCCTCCTGCCGGGGGTATTTAGGCGGAGAAGTTCACATGATTTGGGCACGGCAGCTTGCTTGCCGAGACGAGCGAGGAAGGCACTAGTAGACTGTTGCGGGTGGTTATTTAAATATAGCCAGGCTTTTAAGTTAACAGTTGCCCACGTGATGAGAGTAACCTTTTAGCAAAGTTGTCAAGTATAAAAAGCAGCCACGGAACGTCAGTGCTACATTCCTTTGCCCTCTTTGGAGTTAGCTCTACTGAGCTTGTTTGGTGGGACGTAATTCTGAGTGAAGGTGCCTACTTTTAAGCTTGATACTTGAATAGTAGTGCCCCTCAAGGTACTTCTTTAAGAAACTGAAATGTGAATTGGAGCAAGTTGCATGATCAAGGGGGGCTTGATTCATCATAGAGTAGCTGGGCAAAGTTTATTTGGCAGTGGAAAGTTTCCCACAGAGCAGTTAAGTCAAATGTGGCACCATAAGAACTGTTCAGATATAATAAGTGAGCCTTGCTTTATTAATGAGTCCACTAGATGACTTAAAGTTTTGGTATTTTTTTTTAACCTGCAGGAGTAATTCTTGCTGGGCTAAAAGGTTTTGCTCATCTTAATGCAGAATTTGCTAACACTCTCTAGCTCAGGCTCAACCCCACCCCCCTCAGAGATTTCCATATCCTCACAAAGATTTAACCCCTTTTTATTGCTTCCCTTGCATCCATACTGTCCCCTGTATTTCCACTCAAGATCAGCTTAGTCTCTCAACTTGTTATTGTTAGGCCTGAGGGAAGGCTAGACACCTGCAGTTTCCACTTTCCTGTTTTCACTCTCATCTGTTTACCTGCAAATGTTTTGACGGATTTTCAATGGGCAAACAAGACAACTGCTATTCTTGTTATTTTATAAAAGTGTTTGTTTGTTTGTTTGTTTGTTTGTTTATGTGGACAATCAAGTATATTAGGTTAGTTGTCTGTCCTGCTAGACATTCTAACTTTGTGTGGGGAAAGACTAAAGTTCCACTTCTAGACATGAATCTTTCTGTAAATTTCCATCTCTCATTTTAGGAAGTGCATTGTAAGTGAATGTTTGACAGATATGATTTAAGAATAGGATCTGATGAGTTCTAGTCTTTTGTTTGCATTTTGAAGCAGGAAGATGCATCCATTTGGTAAGGAGGAATCTGCATCCCTGGAACGGCTCTTCTGGTTTTTTTGTGATTGTGTGAAGAGGGAAGACTGGGAACTTGCACAGGCCTGCATTCCTCAGTTACACCGGTGGCAGGAAGATGGCTGTGAAAAAGTGGAAAGGATCCTTCATGCTTTAATAGTCTGCCCTTCTCATCTAAGGTGAGCACTACATTGACTTTTGGTAACTAACAGTTGAAAGTGTGTGAAAAAGTTGCAAGTTTTAAAGTATTACAGTGCAGTTTTGTACATAGATGCACCAAAGAAAGTCCCATTATTTTCAGTGGGGCTTATTCCCAGGTAAGTGAATGCAGCCTTAAAGTATGTTTTGAGTGTGTTCCTTATTAATTTCAAAAGGGCAGCAGTGTTAATCTTTTGCAACACAAATAACAAAGGTTATTGAGTAACAAATTTACTATGATATTGACTTCTGTCAACTCCAGTTCACCATTGGATACATTAAGTGTTATCCTGAATAGTAGGAACATAGATATTTGCAGAGGGGAAGAGTGATTATGAACTTTGAGGAAAGAAGGAAGTGGAATGCAGAAATGTGAAGATGGTAAGAATTACATAACAGGGGCGATTCACAGAAAACAATGTTTGAAAACACAGGTATCCTGACATTTGTAAGTCAGTTATCACAAATGATTGTGGCAATTCCATAGACAAGCAATAGTGCTGAACCTCTTGATATACTGCCATTTACTGCTTTCATCTTGTAGTCTCCCTTTGAATTTCCTTTGTTCAAGAATGGATTCTATTGTGGTGTGCTTTGAGCACCATTGCTTTGGGGGGTTATGAGCTGCTCTTGCTAGGGCTGCAGTTCAAAAGTTACTGAGATTTCTAGATAAATTAAGTTAGTATGGAAAATGACTAATTTGGGGATATCTCCTTGCAGGTGTGGATCGAACCACAGTCCTCAAAAACTTGCTTGGTTTTGGCTCCTTGTTTTGCAGACGTGGCTTGCATGGGAGCAGGTAAAAAAAATCTGTTCCATTCCAGATAAGAAAATAAAAAAGGTAAAGGTACCCCTGCCCATACGGGCCAGTCTTGACAGACTCTAGGGTTGTGCGCCCATCTCACTCAAGAGGCCAGGGGCCAGCACTGTCCGGAGACACTTCCAGGTCACGTGGCCAGCGTGACAAAGCTGCATCTGGCGAGCCAGCGCAGCACACGGGAACGTCGTTTACCCTCCCGCCAGTAAGCGGTCCCTATTTATCTACTTGCACCCGGGGGTGCTTTTGAACTGCTAGGTTGGCAGGTGCTGGGACCGAGCAACAGGAACGCACCCTGCCGCAGGGATTTGAACCGCCGACCTTTCGATCGGCAAGTCCTAGGCGCTGAGGCTTTTACTCACAGCGCCATACTTCTGTCCTAATTTGAGAAATTTTGTAGCACCCAATGAAGTTTGAGAATTGCTGCTGTTTTAGTAATTACACAAAAAAAAGGGAAGGCTATTAAAAAAGGCTTTGGCTATGACCAGGCATAGGCAAACTCGGCCCTCCAGATGTTTTGGGACTACAGCTCCCATGATCCCTAGCTAACAGGACCAGTGGTCAGGGATGATGGGAATTGTAGTCTCAAAACATCTGGAGGGCTGAGTTTGCCTATGCCTGGCTATGACTGTAACATTATGCTCTTCTTCAATTAGTTTGATAGTGCAAGTCCTGTTGATATTCTGAATGGATAGGCCACAATGCAAAATAGCTAGCTCTGTTCAAATAGCAAAACGATGCATATAATGATGCTTTCTTTTCAATTCTTGCAAAACGCCAGTGGCAGTTCTAAGTTTTTGATGTTCCTGCCCTTGTTCATTGAAAGGCAGACTGACTTGCAGAACTTACACAGATATAGATTCTGTCATGGGGATAAAGTGATAAGAAAATCCTCTGCTTCGTTTCTGTGTGCTAAGTAGCTGGCATAGTCATAGGAGTTGACTCAGTAAGAAAGTTGGCAGTCTTACTGAACCAGTGGGCAAAAACATTCTTTTAGATTTGGCAATGCACCACCCTCCAGCTCTCTGCAAGCACCACCCTCCAGCTCTCTGCAAGGTTCCCATAAATTGTTCCCTTAGATTGTAGCTGTCATTTTTTAAACTAATTGAACCAAATATTTAGTTTATAAGTACTGGCAAGTAAAAGGTGTTGGCTGAATGCCTGTCTATTTGAAATTAGTCTATTTGAGCAGGAAGTATCAAAGTAGACTGGGAAATAAGTTGCAATATCTCCCCAGCTCCTAAAAGCTTTAAAGCATCTAAAATGTCTACCAAGAAGCTCTCACTAGATATACCATACTTTTCTGTATATAAGACTAGGTTTTTTTACTCTAAAATAATGTTAAAAACGGGGTCGTCTTCCCCCATTTTCATCAATTTGAGTCCCCCGAAATAGGGGTTGTGTTATACATGGGGGGGGGGGGGTTATACACAGAAAAATACGGTATTTTATTTGCATACCTATTCTAATACATATTCCAATTTCTTTTCTCTCTCTCCTCCAATCATTCCAGAAAACAGTTCCAGAAGCTCTCCAGAGAGAAACTGAGTTCTTGCTTCTCCTAGAAGAACTAGAAAAGGATGTCTCACATGCTGTACTAAAGGTGTGATTGCTTCTTGTGGGTGAACTTGGTTCAACAGGTGTTACATTTAATGTTGCTCTTATGTGTGCAAAGCTCGTGTATGAACAGCGAATTCAGCTGAGCAGTACAGCCCTGAGATAATTCCAACTCCTGGAATTCATATGAAATGTGGGGTGATCCAGGAGTTAGCTGGCTGTGATTCAGATGAGCAGTCACCACTTCAGTTGTTGGTCCGAATCCATGCCTATTTAAGTGGAATTTGTGTGGCTTGTTAAAAAAATATAACCTATGTTACCTAGTTTTCTTGAGTGTTTTGATTGCGATCTCTATGGATGTTTGCCAGCGAGGCTTCCCCCTTATGCTTAAGTTTATTGCAAGTCAGCTCCAGCCTTCTGAAGATGACTGATTATTGGGAATGTCATTGATCCCTTCAAGGGGAACAGTCATACTTTGGATGCATTAATTTGGGGAAGGGCCAAGCTGAGTGGGAGAGCACATGCTTTTTATGCAAAAGGCCCCAGGTTCAAATGCCGGCAGCTCTAGGAAGGGTTGGGAAAGAATCCTGCTTGAAACTCTGGAGTCTGTGTGGGTTGTACCAAGCTTGATGGACCAGTAGTCTGAATTGGTATAAAATATATTCCTATGTTGCGATTTTATCTTACTATCGCTTTGTCACCTCTCTTGTGAAGGTTGATGGTTATTTGTTTTTAACCTAATATGTCGGATTCTGGACCTCCCAACATAACTCATAAACAACAGTTGGGGAACTGCCTGCCTTTCTGTAGTAAAATTGTTAGGCCCACTTCAATTCCGGAAAAGTTGTTCAGTTTTAAGGTCCATAATGAAGTATTGTTCAGACTGCTAGTGGATCTGCATAGCTCTGTCTTCTAGTCCCAAAGGTCTAGGTAATAGGAAACGTTCTGAGTCTTAGTGTCAAACTCTTAGGCTTCTCAGTTTTTTTCTGTAAGTGCTTTGCTTTCGGTTGTGGACTGGATATTGCCAACCTGAGATCAAATACCAAATGGTTCAACTGATTTAATTTTTTTCAGGAACACTGTTTATGAGTTCTACTTGTTTTAAGAGGTCACCAGTTTATTTTTGATATTATTGCATCCTATATTACCACATCATTCTACTTGTGTAAAAAACTTCATTAAAGAAAATGAATGTTTGTGGAAGAGAAAGGTGCTCTAGGATCATGTGTCATGATTAACAAAATGCAGTCAGAAACTCATGTGGCTGTGGTGAGAAACCCCTTAAATAGGACTGAAAGAAGAAGAGAGAACCATGCGGCTTTCTATACAAGATGCAGCTGGTTTAGCTTCCCTTTGAAAATGTAACTAGCTATTGATAAGGCTTTCTGAAACCTTTACTTCATGATTTAAAGCTGATAACTACTGCTTTGATTTTAAAGTGCTCCCTGGCCTACTCTTTAGGTGTAGAATAAATTTACAAGAGAGGCTAGGTAAAGGTAAAGGGACCCCTGACCATTAGGTCCAGTCGTGGCCGACTCTGGGGTTGTGGTGCTCATCTCCCTTTATTGGCCGAGGGAGCCGGAGTACAGCTTCTGGGTCATGTGGCCAGCATGACTAAGCTGCTTCTGGCGAACCAGAGCAGTGCACGGAAATGCCATTTACCTTCCCGCCGGAGCGGTACCTGTTTATCTACTTGCACTTTGACGTGCTTTTGAACTGCTAGGTTGGCAGGAGCAGGGACCGAGCAACGGGAGCTAACCCCGTCACGGGGATTCGAACCACCAACCTTCTGATCGGCAAGTCCTAGGCTCTATGGTTTAACCCACAGCGCCATCCGCGTCCCACAAGAGAGCCTAGCACATGTGAAAATATTTTGATAAAGAAATGCTTGATGCTCATTCTGCCCTTTACTTGTTTAACAGTCATGTTCATAAGTTTTCTTGCAAAGAAGCTATTTCCTGGCAAAAATGAAGGAAATCTAACCAGAGTGTGACAAGTGGGATAGAGTGTCTCTGATTGGGAGTTATAATAACCTGATAATTCACCTTTATCAGCAGGAGCAGCATGGGGAGAAAGGGAGTTTCTCTGCTGCAGGGGTGGGGAATATTTGGCCCTCTAATTGCTGGACAGCATCACCATCCGATCATTTATTTCTCCTCTTGTTTCTGTCAATTTTGCATCTTCTTACTGATTTCTTTTCAATAGCTATGAGCATTAATCGTGTTTGCAGTTTTTGTTCTTTGGCCTAGATAGCAGACAATGGCCCAGTTCACACAGGAGAATTAAAAAGATCCTTGCTGTGGCCAGACATCTCTGCTTCGCTGCAGCAGCTATTGGTTCTACAGTCATCTAGTGAACCTAATTCCAGTCTTTTCTCTGTTTTTTCACCATCAGCTCATTCATTCTCTGCCACTTAGGGGATACTTCTTATAGCACCAGAGAGGAGCAAGGAAGTCTCAGGGACCCAACAACATCATTCTCCTCTGGTGCTACATGAAGAATCCTTGTAGCTGCAGTATGCAGATAGAGTTGGAATGGGGCTGTCCAGCTGCAGATCTTTAACTATGTTTGGGGCTCTCTTAGACCCCCAGTGTAAACTGGGCCAATACTGTTGACAGCTGCTCCATATTTTATATATCTGCTTACCTCTTTACGTCTCTCAGTTGTATTTGTGGAAAGAATCTTCTGCTAATCCATCTATTTCCCCAGGAACTATATGAAGCTTTTGGAAGCAGGCATGGGCCAAATAGGAAGCCGAGAGATGGAGCCGTGCAGCTGTTCAGTGCCGAGGTGTTCTCTGCTCTCCGAAAGATGCTGTTGCAGGCTCCTCGGAAGCTGCAAGCCATCTTGGAGCTTCTCCAGAGAGATTCTGCCGAGCAGAGCTCTTCGCTCTCACACAGCGGCTCTCCACAACACATCTTCGTTGACTTTCTCTGGGAGTCCCTAAAATATTTGAAGCGCCTCCAGCTAAATCCAGAGTTGTCAGAATCTGGTGGGAGCGAGGCCGTGGATGAAATTTATCGTGCCCTTGGCATGTTGAATTTGGAGGTGGAGAATCAGACTGGAGAGCTACGGCTTCTCTGCCGAGAGCTTCTGGATGCCTGTTGGGCTGAGCGGAGTCCGCTGAAAGAAGAGAGACTGCTTGGCTGTCTGCTCAGGAAAGACAGCCATGCCTTGCTCAATCTGTTCAGCAGTGTATTCATTGAGAAGATGAGAGCGAAGCTGCTGGGACTGAAGTCACCTGGCAAAGGTTTGTTTAAATTTGCATGTTCTCTTTGCTGTGCAATGATAACTGTTGGCTTAGTTTAACCAGGAGATAATTGGTGACTGTAGCTAAAATGTATAGAGAGCCTGCCCATCTTGCTGCTATTCTGTGTCTTAACTATATGTGAAATTAACCCAACTTCTGGGTGTTTCAGGTACTTCTGAACAGCTGGATGTAGAGCGGGCAGTGATGGCATTGTTCTTGGATCGTGAACACGCTCCTTCTTGGAAAGCTGCCTATTTCTATTGCCTGAGCAGCAACAAGCACTTTTTGGAACAAATTCTGGTAAATCACTTATGAGACATTCACATAGGAGTTGAGTAATGGATCATGTGGCTGCCATTGTTTCTGAATTAGGCAAAGAACTTTGTGAACTCACTACCAGTATTATCATCAAGATCTTTGGCAAATGTGCTGCAGTTTTAGTGGCTTAATAGTTAGGTTAGTGAACTGCAAACTAGAAATCTGTGTGCTTCATGTAGATGCTTACTCTGATTCATAGTGTAATTTAGGTATTTCTTTCTTGGATTTGTTTATTTTTGAAGGTGGGCTTACCTATCTAAATCAAGGGGCTTGTTATGAAATGGTGCCTTTGAAAAGGTCTGAAACAAGAGTGTAAATAGTGTATAAATGTGAATGGGATTTAAGTGAGTTGAAGCACTTAATATAGATATTAGCATCTGCTTCTGTGGAGTCAGGCTGAACGCCCACTGTAAGTACTGTCCAACCCAATTGGCAATAGCTAGCTCTCTTAGATCTCAATAAAGGGTCTTTGTACCCAAGATGCCTGCTATTGAACATGGAACCTTGACGCATAGAAGGCATGCATTCTTCATAGCCTTAGTTCCTTTGAATTGGTCCATGCCCAGTACAGGTTTTGGATCATTATGCTAGAATGATTTGTGTCTACATAAAATGCTGAAGGAGTCATTTGGAACTAAGAGAGAGGGGTAGCGATAGCACATTTTATCCATACATTTTCCAGGGGCTGCCTTCCTACAGGCCAGAGGAACAGAACATGAAAAATATCTTAGAACTGTTTTTAACATTTGCAAATTTAACTTTGCAATTTTAACTCTCCTTCCCACTCAGGCATTCCACAGTCTTAAAACAAACAAGTGGTTCTTTTCTCTAGGGTACAGCATTAACTTTATTGAAAAGGGAAGACTTCTCCAGCCTCAGCAGTTTACTACAGCAAGAATTCAGCCACCTCAGTCGCCTCCTGATATTGTTAGGGTGGACTCAGTGTCACAGTTTAGAGTCGGCAAAAATGCTGCTGTGGACTCTTCACAAATCTCAGGTACGTCAGGCCTCATCAAGGCTGTGAGGGAAGGCACAGTGTTTTTCCTTGCTTTGATTCCAGTCAGTTTCTTAAGAAGAGGAATTGGAGGGCTTTTTTTGCTTTGAATGGATGCAAACCTATTTCTCTTTAACAGGGTCTCCACAATGACTCAGTATTAAAAGACTTCTGTGATGGACTGTGTGCCCAAGTGGAAGTTCTTGAATGGTGTATTCAACAGAATAGGTAACAGCATGGTGGGGGGGGGGGAACCTGTTGAGAATTATGCACAATGGGTGGAGAAAGCATAAAATTCATTTGATATACAAATGTTCTGCAAGGATGGATGTGCACATCATGGCTGATGTCCATGAGGCCTGGGGAATGTGTGCAATGGCCAGTTGCTACACACATTAAGCACTCAACTTACATTCCCCTTAACAGGTATATAAAAGACTTCATGCAGACAAATCTGAATCAGAGTGTTGTGAATCCTTCTCTTGAAAAAATGTGCGGTTACAAGCTAACCTTGCTGCCATTGAAACTAGGCTTCTTTTCTCTTGCAGTAATATTATCCCAGAGAAAGTTCTTCTGCAGCACTTGCACAGTTTGGAGTCCCACACATCCCTTTACTTTCTGCACCATCTTACTAATCTTGTGGCCCTGAACGAAGAAGCTGTCACTGAACTTCTTCAGGCAATTCCAGCCAGGGACACAGAACAAGCTCAAGGTAAAGGGGGGTGGGGGAGAGATGGCTGTAGATATGACCAAGTTTCCATCTAACCTGTTTGTTGGATACACTGTTGTTTGTCATGGCAAGAAGAGCTTTGCTAGCATTTTCTTTTGAGTTTCTAAGAATATTGGCTTAGTGTTGCCTACGAACCAGAGAAGAAAACTACGTTCAGTTAAAGAAGCCAGCTTCATAGCACATAGTTTGATGTTGGCTTGTTTAGAAACTAACCAGAGCTTGTTTAAAGACTCTGGTTCATACAGAATGCTAGGCCATGATTCTTTGAAACTGAAAGCAAATCATGAACTGGTGTGCATTGTTTTTTGGGTGACATTAATAGCCATTGTATATGGGGATGAGACAGATGGGGACTGTGGCACGCGGGGAGGTGAACTGCTGTTCCTGCTGTGGTCCTAATTGGAACCATGTGTGTGTGTTTAGTGTTTCGGGGGGGGGGGGGGAGGCTCCCACTGCTACAATTCAAATCTCTCTCCTCATTGTGAAATGAAGGTATAGGCAGGGACAGTTCCTGTTGGGGCTGCAATGAGAGTAAAAGGTTAAAGCCCACATCCACTCACAATACAGCCCCAACCTGTTTCTCTATTTTTCCTTCTCTTCCTCAGACACACACACAACCCCATGTGCTACACCAGTTGTTGGTCTGCAGCTTCTCTAACCTTGTTTGGGATTGGGTGGGAGCACTGATTCCAGGCTCTGGAAACAACGGAAATGTTAATAACTTCCCTACAGCTGAGCAAACTCAACTTTCCATTTCCCACTTTCTTTTTCTTTTTTTAGATTCAACGGTGATGGCAGCTTCCAGTCATTTGAGCCTGCGTCGCAATCTCATTCTGTTCCAGGCATTTTGTGCCATGAAATATGCCATATACGCTCTCTGTGTCAATGCACACAAAGATTCACATTGCAAAGACTGCAGGAACTTTTTTGTCAATGGCCTCCCTGAGGAGATGCCTGGCGAATGCAAATCTGCAGATCAGCCGCTTTGCCCAGGTCTGGTAGCTTCTACATACCTTGTAACAAAAGTCATTGTTGCTTTTTATTCGGTGTTCATCTACTTCTTTCTGCAGAACAAGAAACATCTGAATAGTTTTCTTCCCCAGAACTGTAATGCTGGTGCAGCAAGAGAGGTTGCAATCTGCTGTGCCATCATTTCACCATGATCGGTTGGGATGGTGTGCTTTCATTCCTTTGTCCCATCAATTTCTTTGGGAGTGATCTCTCCAGTAGCCCAGACTTCATAGGGGAAAGGTGGGATTTATGGAAGGAGATGATCACCAAGTAAGGATTTATGGGTAAAGGTGTGGAAAGGAGTCCATAGGATCAGTAAGTGATTTCTAGAGGTGTAGGGCAGTGATGGCCAAACTTGGCCCTCCAGCTGTTTTGGAACTACAATTCCCATCATCCCTGACCATTTAGCTAGGGATGATGGGAGTTGTAGTCCCAAAACAGCTGGAGGGCCAAGTTTGGCCATCACTGGTGTAGGGTGATCCAAAGTAGCAAGGCCAGAGGTTTAGCTCTTTGGGTACCACACTCTGGCCCACTAAGCTGTAAGCCTTTATGGAGGGGCAGGTTCCACATGCACTTCTCTTTCTTCCACTCTCCTTAAAGCCATTCATTGCTGCTACAAGGAGACTTTATGAGTGCACAAACTGGAATAGGTGGACCATAACGTACAGGGAAGTATTACGGCATATTTCCTCTTTTTTTAGCCTTTTCAAGCTAAGGGAAATTTTATATTGGCAGTTGCAATCATATGTAGAAGGTTTGGGTATACCCATGGGCTGATTTGTGGAGGCCTTGGCTGAGAATTCACCCTTACTGTAGGAGCAATTACGTCTTTCTTTATTTTTACAAGTGTGTAAAATAGCACAATAGCTGTTGCACAAGGTCAAAATGTTAACTGTTTTCCTGATAAGCTGTGAATTGAATTATTTAATATGGGCTCACAGTTGAGGATAGCATTTGGGTTTTATTTATAGATTGAGTTAGACATGAATCCGTAGACTCCTTCTCTTTGACTCCCTTGTCCTAGTGCTGCTAGTCTAATTCTGTACCCTGCTTCTATTATCTGGATGAGATGGGCTAATGTGTCAGGGCAAGAGCTGTAGCTTAGTGGTAAAGCACATGACTTGCATGCAGAAGGTACCTGGGTCAATCCCCCGAGTCTCTAGGGCTGGAAAGGACCCTCTCCCTGAAAACCCTGGAGAGCTGCTGCCAGTCACTGACTTAGACGCATCGACTCTCTGACTTGGTGTAAGGCACAGCCTGCATTCTGTTTTTGGAAATGGCAAGTGCTGCCTAAGTGATGTTGAATGTCCAACTAAATGCTACCTTCTTTATTCTGTGGCTGCATCAAAACCCTCAGGAGAGTTTTTAAACTGGGGGCATTTAAGACAGGTGGCTGGGATATGAAAGTTGCCTAATTTTCAGGCGCATTTATATTTCTGCATATTCAGCAGGCAGACATTAAAGTTAGAGGCTTTCCCCCCTCTTGAGTTTTGTTTTTGTAAACAATATAAAGGTTTATCGTACATATTTATACTGGATATTGGCATGCCCTAAGAGGTTTGTTATGTAAAGAGGTGTTTTTATATTCTGCACCATCTGTGTGTCTTATGTTGCTTTGCA
Organism: Podarcis tiliguerta; assembly: GCF_965153285.1. Taxonomy (NCBI): domain Eukaryota; kingdom Metazoa; phylum Chordata; class Lepidosauria; order Squamata; family Lacertidae; genus Podarcis; species Podarcis tiliguerta. The sequence goes on from NC_139534.1 coordinate 87,582,779, forward strand.
AAGAACAGATATGATAGGTCCCTACCCCAAAGAACTTACAAGGGGGTACGTGTAGGGGTTTCCTAGGGAAGTCATAAAATGTGATGGGGGAGAAGGTAGAAAGGGTAGAAGAAAGCGCTGGAGGAGGAAGAAGTGGAAGAAGACAGGGCTAGAGAGGTCAGGGTGCATGACTCCCATAGTTGCATAGTTACCTTTATCTTGAGCGTCTAGTCCTTGAATGAGGAGAGCAGGGGAAATAGTAAATCTGTTTCTAATGTTTTGTTTTCCCAAATGCAGATTATGCAGGTCTCTTTGCTCAGTATCTTGCCAAGTGCCAGCAGTTTTTAAGGACTGTCCCTGTTCCTCTACGCCTGGAACTCCTGGAGAACATCTTCTCCTTGCTCTTTGTCTCCTACAGCGACCTCTGCAGTGATGATCCCCACGAGGAGGACAACACAGAAGAGTCTGTCCTCGAGAAAAAGAACTGTGCCGTCAGGAGGCTTGAGCGTTGTGCTAGCCAAGGCTCTTCCACCTCGGCGAGTCCACAGCACTCGGCAGAGCCCGGAAGGAGACCTGAAACATGCACTGCCTACGGTATATCTCACGAGCATCTCAGCATCCCAAAGCTGCAAGATTTGCAGTCAGATAGTAACAAACGTGAGTCCTTCAGCTGGAGCCATCTGGATTTGAAGCATTTCGTCCGTGACACCTCTGGGTTTTTAGCGGATGATGTAGCAATGGAGATCATTCTCAACATGCTCCATGACCATCTGAAAGAAATGGAGGGCTCTTCCCCCTGGGACTCGAAGCATGTGGCTCAGGAAGAGCTTGCATTGCTGGACTGCTTGAATGTGTCTGTTAACAGAGATGGCTTTGGTTGTCGTGTGCAGCTGCTCTCCAAGTACCTCTCTGAAGCTCAGTGGCGGCACAAAATAGTGCTCAGCAACAGAAATGCAGGTAAGGGGTTCCAAGTGGTTTACTACTTCAGTGGCGCTTTGAAATGGAAAAGCAAGCAGCAAGAATCTTCATACCGTCAAGGAGCCAGGGAAGAAATAGAGCGCATGTTCATGGCTCCATGGGTCAGATCCTTATTAGGATGTGCCTTGAGAGGAGTGGGTGGGGCCAGTTTGACAGGTGGGCAGGGCCAGCATCTCTCACAGGCAGCAAGATGCCTATAATGAAGGCCCCTGCCTTTGTTATAGCAGCTGTTTCAAAAGGCAGCACTTGCAACGCCTCTTTTGGCAAACCCCTTACCCACACCTGACTTAATGTATGACTCTGGGGCTAGGACAGGTGGATGTGGTTTGCCCAAAATGGTTTCACCGGCCGAAGTCAAACGTAACCATCATTATTTTTGATGGTTGTCCCTAATTCTAGGCAGCTTACTGTGAGACTGCACTAGAAGGTACTTCTCTGCTGTCAGTAAGCCCATTCCAGTGTTTCCCAGTGCTCTTTTTAGCTTATCTGCCACAAATTCTCACCGTTCAGGTCCCTTCGTAAATTCCCTGAGCTCTGCAAAACGTAGCTCTTATTGCCCATCCAGAAGTAAAATGTGTCAGTTTACACGGGGTTGTCAATCTGGTCCCTACCGCCCACTAGTGGGTGTTTCAGGATTGTAGGTGGGCGGTAGGGGGTTCTACAGCACAAGCTGAATCCTCCTTCCATCGAGCACTGGTGGGCGGTAAGGAAATATTACCATCAAGAAAGATGCATTAGTGAGAGGTAGGTATAAAAAGGTTGACTACCCCTGGTTTACACAACAGCTTCAATGTTGTGGCTCGAACTTAAAACTCCATCATTTGATGGTTTTATACTTGAAGGAGAACTTGGGTTTTATTCAGTGTGTTAAGCTCGGAACATGTGAGATTGCAGCTTCTACCTTCTACTTGGTTACTTTATGCTGTCATTGTTTGCGTTGAATGTGGGCTGTGACTGAAATAAATAATGGAGTCCCAACGCAGTAGCTGACTGTTGCTCTTCTAGGAGGTCAACGTGTTCCCAGTAAAACATGTGGAAACTTAACCAGGGGGTCCAGCTCAAAGAGGAGGCACAGCCTGTCTCAAAGGCCAAAGCCAGGTGAGGTGAAGAAAACCAGCTCCCCCCTTTCAGAACTGCATGTCTGTGATTGTGGGGATTTGTGGGGCTGTGACCCATCCTGGTCTACAACTAGAGCCCTGAATAAGTTACCAGTATTATAAAAAACCAGACTGATTTTTCTTTTGTTGAAAAAAGAAAAAGCAGTCTGTTTATATATATATATATATATATATATATATATATAAAAGAAAAATCCATTATTTATTGCAATGTTTATGTGAATTTTATGGAAATTTAATGAAATATATCTATATCTATCTCTATCTCTATATATCTATATATCTATATCTATATCATCTATATCTATATCTATATCTATCAGACTGTATAACTTTCAGTGCTCACGTTAGACTTGGGACCAAAGAAAAAGTATCGATATGTTGTAAGTGCTGGTCAGTGTCCTCTATGTGAGAGAGAAGCCCCTCTGAGGCTCTCTCCCCAAGGCTTGATAAGCTATTCTTTTAACAATGTTGAATAGCCAGACAAGCATATCAATGTTACTGGCTTCTCTCTTTCTATCATTCCCATGGAACCTGGAATAAAATGTTCTCAATTGCTTTGTGTGGCCAAAGTGTATTTCACAAACTGCTTGTTTTCTTCTTCAGGTCAGAAGAAGGGAACCTCAGGCCCATCACTGGCAAGCACAAGCAGTGAGTTAAGTCTCACCAGCACATCAGGTACAGGGCATCTTCCTTGGTCGCACTGCCATGCTTCGCTTGCCATGAAATGCCTTCTCCATGATGACATGACTACTGCCTGCTCATATGTCTTTCAAGAGTTAGGAGAAGAGGGTGGCAACGCAAGAATGGGCCTTTTCTGCAGTGGTTCCCCATTTGTGGAATGCTCTCCTCAGGGAGGCTCACCTGGCACCTTCACTGCATATCTTTAGGTGCTAGGCAAAAACTGTTTCTCTATAACCAAGCCTTTGGCTGATTAAACAATGCATGGCCTATTCATTTGTGTTTGTAGGAGGGGATTAATATTCTTTGTTGTTGTTATATGCATTTTGTGTTTTCACCTTTGTGTTGTAAACCACCCTATCACCCTCAAAAGAAGCACAGTATATTAATAATAATAGAAGATATTCTTTATTTTCTCTTCTGAAATTCGGCTGAAGTGTTAATTTTTATTCTGTTGCAGAGATATAATTTTTAAGGGTTTTATTATTAATTTCTTTATCAACTGTTGGCCATCCTGGTTAAAAATGCTGAAGGGCAGCACATACATTAACATTTTAAACTTAATTAACTAATTAAAAACCTCTTGAATGTTCTGCAATTACCCAAAAACAGCAGGAGTTGGCACTGATTGCTTACTTTGTGTACATCTTCCCCAGTTCAGAATCAATAGTGATTACCTGATAACTGCTACATCTCCCTCCCTCCACCTTCCCTCCATTTTTAGATGGAAGTGAGAGTTCACTAACTGGCTGCAGTGATGTAGAATACAGGATAAAGCCTCAGCAGAACTCCCTCATCCCAATGATGCTTTCCCCACCTGAATCTCTTCTTGTTGCCTGTATCTTGAGGGGTAACTACGTAGAAGCTCATCAGGTAACTCAATAGCCACTGTGTGGTGTTTGTTTTGAAAGTAGCTGGTTTCTCCTGGATGTTATCGTGCATCCATTATATGTCTAGAGCAGCCATGGGATTAATCTCCCATGGTTTCTAGCTATTCTGTGCCCATTCTGCATACTGACCCTGCATCTACAGTCTTGATGTGGCAAATGGCCCTCTCCCACCTGTCCGCTTCCTCCCCTGCCAGATCTAGTAAAGGAAATTCAGTTTGGGACGGGAGAAGCAGGAGACACACAAATATTGGAAATGTGTTGTTCACCCACAGCCTGTCAGGGGTAGAAAACCTGGTAGCAGTAGCTTTATTTGCCTCACTGATCTTTCTAGAAAAATCTATGGATCTATGCTGTGTTTTGATAGGAACTTCAGAAAAAGGAAAGAAGAGCTTGCCAGTGGAGGAGAATTTATCATTCCCCCCCCCCAAGTGAACATCTGGAACATTGATTAAAAAATACTTCTCCCGCCTAATATATACGTATGTCGTTTCTCTCAATTCCACAATGACAGGTGGCGATTATGTTTAGTTTGGAGGCGTCTTCTTCCTATGGTGAGCTGATATTCTTGGAGCGTTACCAAGAAGTGATCAAGGAGTTGGCAAAAGTGGAACACAAGATTGAGCACCAGTCATCTGAGGGATCTGGAAACCTCAAACAGTCTGGAAGTGGCCGTTCAACACTGCAGGCCATTGGAAGTGCTGCAGCAGCAGGTGCAGACTTGGCTGTTGGCTTTAAAATTTGGAAAATGGGTGGGGGATATAGACAGACAGACACACACACACACTTGGGACAGGTATGACTTTCAAGGGAATTAAACTGTAGCTTACTATATAATCTGCTTTGTGTCCCACCAAACTAAATACAGGCTATATACAACATAGGCTTAAAAATAAACAAACCCCAACCCCTATCGATTTTTCTGCCTGCTGGGACTGCAAACATAGAGTGGGTGCAAGCAAGCCCCTGATGGGCTGCAGTCCAAAGCTGGCAATCTGGATTTGGCTTGATGGGATGAAAGCTGTGCAGGCCTGCTGGAAATTCAGTGTCTCTCCCCGCCCCCACCGCCCCTGAAGAGTGTCTAAAAAAGAAGATTGTCACAGATGTTCTCTAAAACTAATGCTGCAAGGGGAGTAGCTCAGCAAGAAATTACTTTCCTTACGTTTGCGTCAGGCACTCTTGGTTGCAGCACCTTTTGTCAATTGTCTTCTGTCCCTCACTTTTTCCTGATCACAGTAAAATAAAGAGAGTGCTATAAAAGCATCACACAGCAGTTCAGAAATGAAAATGTTTTGCAGTATAAATAAAAAATGTTCCGTTTTGTTAATCATAGTAATAGAGAGAGTAAGTGGACACACGGACACGTACACACACACACACACACACACACGGGAGAAGTGAGGACATGCTTACATAAGAGCGATGAGGGACAAATGAAAACATGCAAGTAAGGAATCCATGTTGGTATTGGATACAGTGAGGGAATAAGCAGCCTCTGTTCTCTGCTCTGTCATCTAAAGCCATACTAAGCATGAAAGGGAGCTGCGCACTCCCAGTTTTGGACAAAAATGAGAGAACCTAGGGAGGGGTCTGATATATTCAGGACTGAAATCCCATGTTGCCTGTTAACTGTGGCCTCAAGTCATTAATGAAGCTTACTCTCTTGGTTTCCCAAGGTATGGTGTTCTACTCGATTTCGGATGTTACCAACAAGCTCCTTGCCCCTTCAGAAGGCCTTGTCCCTATGCTCCAAGAGAGCTTCTGGGCCAGCAGTCTCCAGCTAGAGCATACAGATCCTCTGAGAAATGTTGTGGAGGGCCTCTGCCCCTCCGCTATGGCTCTCTTTGACTTGGCGTCTACTCAGTGCCACTTATGGAAAACCTGCAAGCAGCTCTTGGAGACAGCAGATAGGAAGTTGCATAACAGCCTTGAAACTAAGGGTAAGCTTCTCTCCTTTTTTTAGGCGCTTTGACCTTGAAAAACAAAATGTTTAGCACTAAAAGTAACTACAACAACTATGGCCTCCATAGACCTTGTATGTAATCCTGTCAGCATAATTAGTTTCTCTCTCTCCTGTGTTTTCTTTCTTTGCCTTCTGCATCTGATACCAGGCCGAAGACTTGATTCTGTTCTCCAGGGCTTTCTTGGCATGAGGGGTTTCCCAGCAGTTCTTCAACAAATAAGTAAAATTATCAACACATCACAAGGGCAGCCTAAATCAGGTAACTGATTTAAACATCATTCATTCGCTTACACCATGAGGACTGATTCTTGAGAGTCACCCCTGGGCTATAGATCTCCCTCCTGAGGTCAGCTCATCTGGCTTCCTCTCTGTTGGACATTGGCTGAAGGATGAAGATTTAGGGTTGCATCCTGTGGCGTTGCTCAGCTGACAGTAAGGCTTCCATCAGTGGAAAAGGGAGAGAAGCATTTTTTGTGAATCCCTCTTCTCTTTGCAGCCCCCTCTCACACCTTACATCTTCTCATTCAGAGTAAGTTTAGGTTTGGGGCATCTTGAGGCTGGATGGCAAGGGGGAATAACTGAAAACCACTCCTTTCTCCATTCTTCTGATGGCAGCTTTACTCTTTTGGAAAGGCTTTCAGCCTTTGACCGTCTGTTTTGCTGCACCTCAGTTCACTGACTTCATTTGACTGTTTGCTCTGTGAATTTATTGTTTGCATTTCCTGCTGCTGGTTTTAAACATTTTTTAAAAACAGGTATTTTATGTGGCTTTTATATTTTTGCTTGCTTGCATGATTGTGTGTGCTTGTTGTTTGCCACCGTGGACCATTAGGAAAGGTGGATATAAATGTATTTAATTAACCTGAGCAAGAAGATAGGGACGGATGCAGACCTACATTCTATTAAGCTGGCTATAAGGTTTTTCTTGGGCTTGTGTCTGCATTAAAGTATTGCTTTAGGTATATTATCACAGACTCTTGGCCACGCTAGATACGCTTTGTATTGTCACTGTGGGTCCCTTAGGAATCCTATGTTGCAGTGATTTCTGAGGGTAGCATAAGATATCTGCTCATTTCAACAGAATCCCAAGGAAGGCTTTCTTGCTTTCCTCTAAATAGCAAGCTCTCAGCTATGGTTTTTATTCAAGGCTGTACAGGAGAGAGTGGACACAAAATGTCTTTTTGTTGTTGTTAATTGCTTGAAGTTGTTTCAAGTGTCAATAATCCATACACCTTGTGTAGGATAAAATAGGAATCAGCAGCTAAAGGCCCAAGGCCAAATCAGTTACTTGAAAAGCATCATTTGGGTCTCTGGCTGTTAGTTGAGGGATGTGAACAGGATGACTGTGTTAAAGGACTTGTTGGCTGTACACTTTGAATATATATATTGGCATGGGGGAGCAGTTTTACCACTGCCCATACTTTATTCAGAAGGACTCTCCTTATTAGATTACGGCTATGAACTGTATATTGAATCTTCGTTCTGTTGTGAGTGTAGTTTCAGCAGTTGTTGTTCACTGGCCAACTGGTGGGCACCCAAGCAGGAAAAACCCTCACAAATATTGGTGCACATCAAGTGTGGGGAACATTTGACTCTCCAGATGTTGCTGAACTACTGCTACCATCATTTCTGGCTGTTGGCCATGCTTGCTAGGGCTAATGGGAGCAATGTCTAGAGGGCCCCAGGTTCCCCACACCTGGTGTTCATGGAAGCTGAGTTCCAGATAGCAAAATTGAATATGTGAATCGGCCCTTGGAAACCAGAGAGAATCTAAGTTGGGAGTTTTAGTGATCCTGAGCTGATGCTTCAGAGAGCTGCTGCCAATCATTCGATGGTACTGGGCTAGATGGAGCAATGGTCTTATTCAATGCAAGACATCTGTCTGCATGATGCATTGACTCAGCTCAACAGTGAGCCTCAGTTATGCCACTTAGGCCCCTTCATGTGTCCTTCACATATCTATTCCATATTTGAAACAACATTCAGGTTTGGTATTAATTGACTCTTGCGTCTTGTTTCCCAACAGAAATCTCCGATGAGAAAATAAGCAATCACTTCCACTGCAGCATTGCTGACCTCATGCAGACTTGTTACCCTGTCCTGACCGAGAACTGTATTACCAGCCAGATTGTTTTATCACAAGACTTTGACCAAATCCTTCAAAGACTGGCACACGTAGAAGAGTTTTCAGGTAAGTGTGTGCATGAGTCTGTGTGTATCTTAATGGCTATCTTAAAGTAAATCACTCAAACTTTTTTCTTGATTTGAACTACTGTACTGCATAAGATGAGTTTTTTATTTTAAAATTATGTGAAAATGGGGGGTCGTCTTATACACAGATAGTGCATAGCGGGGACCAGGCATTGGTTGCTGCCGTGAGCTGGAGTTTGTCAGTGGCTGTTGGGCGTGTTATTGGTGGCTGCTGCAAGGGCTGTTTTGTTGGTTGGCTTTCACTGCGGCAATTGGGTGGGCGATTGGTGGCTTCTACTGGTGAGGGGACAGACGATAGGTGGCTTTTGCGACGTGTGCGAGTGGCAGCGTAGGTCAGGCAGGTGAGTGAGTTTTGGCAATCCCCCCCAAAAAAGCTCAACAACTCAAGGCAATCTCCCCCCATTTTCTTAAGTTGTAGTCCCCCAAAATCGGGGGCGTCTTATACACGGGGGCGTGTTATACATGAAAAAATACGGTATGTGTTTCTCCATATTTAAATTTTAAAATTAGCCCCCAATTTTAGATTACTTGGAAAATTCTGAAATAATTCTTATTCAACATGAGTATATCTTTCTAGGAAAATGTTAAATATTGGGTTTTTAAAAATTTACCCTGATCAAGTCATAAATACCTACCTCATAATCTGGTACAAAATAATGGATAAAAGTGCTTCTGAATTATTCCCATTTAACATTCTTAGATGTAAAATTTCCTCAAGACTTCACCTGCTGGTGGAAGGAATGTTTGTTCCAAGACAGACTGTTTATTTCTTATTTCTGCATTGCATTTCTATCCCATATTTTTTCTCTCCAAGGAGCTCAGGGTGGCATTCACAGTTCAGCCCTCCTCATTTAATCCTCAGAAAACCCTGTGAGGTAGGTTAGGCTGAGAGGCAGAGACTGGCCCAAGGCCACCCAGTGAGCTTCATGGCTGAGTGGGGATTTAAACCCTAGTCTCCCAGGTCCTAGTTCAACACTCTCACCCTTATGCCACACTGGCTCTCACTTGAATGGAAAGGGTTATGTGGGATACGTAGAAATAAAGAGTGATTCTGTGTTCTGTGAGAGAGAGCATTTCACCTCTAATCTTTTTCTTTCTCTTTTGGTATTAATAGATTCCAGAGGGAACCTGCTGGCTGCATTAGCAGAACAGGCTTCTTTGAAACCCGCGGAATTGGAGGCACATCCCACTTCTAATCAGTTCAAACTCCTGCTGAGAACCCTGGAGCAACATGCTCAGACCCTTGAAGGGAGCCCTGTGCAAAACCTCTACGTGCAAACCTTCTTTGACTATATTAACAGGCTGGCTGCCGTTCTCCTCCGAAGCCTCACTCCAGAGCTAGGTGGGAGATCTCTCAAGCTAATCCAAGTTTTAATTCAAGAAATATCCATATGGGTGGGGGAACTAGCTTCTTAACCTCAAGTGAGTTTCATGGCTGAGTGGGGATTTAAACCCTAGTCTCCCAGGTCCTAGTGGGTAACTTTACCTGTGCCTGTGTCACTGATTCTCTGCCTATGACTACCTTTTTCTAAGGTAACCTATTTTGCATCTGTGCAGCAGAAACGGGAGCACTAAGAAGTTTGTTTCAAAAACATGCAGCATTGCTGCATGCCAAGAGCAGATTTTAGGAGCATAGCATGGAATCAAGTTGACATGACACCTTTACAATATCCTTTCTCTAATTCTAGATCAATCTACGGAGTTAAGAGTGGCAAACCCTTTCCTATTACTTCAGCAGAGTCCCCCCCATTTGCTGTCCCAGCTTTTGTTTGAGAGACAGGTTGCTCCTGACAGGTACTGACTTTCTTCAACGACGGGTGCTGGGCTGATGTATTGTGTACGATAGCAAACCTGGGTTTACCTTGTATACCACTCACTCTCTTTAAAGCAGAGCTTAGTGTACTGCTAAATTTTTTGTACTTTCTGTTCCTCAATTGTGCAGGCTGTCTTTGCTGCTGGCCAAAGAAGAACTGAACCTAAATGTGCAAGAAGTGATCATCAGCTGCTGCTGTAAGGCATTGCCTCTGTGCTGTACCAGGCAAAGCAACCAGACCAGGATCCTTTTGACCAACATTAGTAGCCTGGCACACCTGCATGCCTATCACTGTCTGCCTGACGTGGAGGTGCCAGTCCACAATCCCGCCATGGACTCTGAGGACCTTTCTGGGCATCCCTCTCCCACTCTGCCTGACCAGAACCAGCACATGCTCACAGCTTCCACCCTCGCCTTCTTGAAATCTCAGTCAAAACTGACAGCTGCCGTGGCTTGTCTTAGTGTGTCGAAGGCTCAGAAGACCCCCAAGCAGGGCCTGTTGTGGATGGACTTTCGAGGCAAACGGGAAGCGCCCTTGTCTATAGAGCACGTTGCCAAGGAATGCGATGCGCTGTTAAAGGAGTTTCCATTTCTGGAGAGCTTTCTTCTTGCCATGTGTGAGCCCCTTCAGGACCCTCAGGAGGAGGGAAAAGGCTTGGCTAGTGCACTTTGTGGCAAGCCTTACGTGTCGTTGCTCTTCCTGGGGTTGCATTCTGTTATGGCTGTTGAGGTGTTGATGGAGAACTTTGAGCAAGCTCTCAGCACAGGGGATTGGCCCAGAGCCCTCCAGATCTTGAATCTCTGCAGCCAGGACACGGAAGAGCTAATCACAGTGCAGGATGCCGTACTCAGCTGTGCTGCTGCTGATGGTAAAGAAGGGATTGTTTTTCTTGTAGAAATGGCACTTTGGGCTGCAGACCAGGAACTGACGGCTCAGTCGTCTAGTTTTGGAAGGAAATGGAAAATGTGTTGAGGCATTTTGGATACAGTGACAAACCATGGTTTTGCCACTCAGTCTCAGACTTGAGCCCATGATGTTTCCTCTAGTTCAGGGGTTCCCAAACTGTAGTCCATGGACCAACAATGGTATACATGCTTTATTCAGTGGTGTGCAGGCTTCTGTGTGTGGCATTAAATGTGTTAAATATGCATATTATTTTTATTGTTTTTGTATAGCGTCTTTCATTTTTAAAATATTTTATTGCATTAGGGGGGACGCGGGTGGCGCTGAGGTTTTACCCACAGCGCCACCCGCGTCCCCCCTAGGACTTGCCGATCGTATGGTTGGCGGTTCGAATCCCCGCGGCGGGGTGAGCTCCCATCGTTCGGTCCCAGCTCCTGCCCACCTAGCAGTTCGAAAGCACCCCTAAGTGCAAGTAGATAAATAGGTACCGCTTTATAGCGGGAAGGTAAACGGCGTTTCCGTGTGCTGCGCTGGTGCTGGCTCGCCAGAGCAGCTTCGTCACGCTGGCCATGTGACCCAGAAGTGTCTTCGGACAGCGCTGGCTCCCGGCCTCTTAAGCGAGATGAGCACGCAACCCCAGAGTCGGTCATGACTGGCTTGTACGGGCAGGGGTACCTTTACCTTTATTGCATTAGGAATTCTATGGAATGCAGATTGCAATACAATAAAATGCAATATCAGAAATAAAAGTAATAAATGTAATTACAGTATAAAGCACCATTCGCTACAGTTGCTGTGGCAGACATAAAAATCATTAGGGGCTCCACCAAGACCATCAGCAGTTTTTAAGTGGTCCATGTGTGGAAATGTTTGGAAACCATTCCTCTGGTAACCCTGGAGCTGGAAACATCTGATAAGTGGGCCTTCTTGAGAGTAGGGTGGAGTAGAAATAGAAAAGCAGCAATAGCCATGTTATTCCCCCAACTGTGGTTCTATACAGAGGGGGAAGAGGCAGGCTGTAGCTCAGTGGGCAGAGCACATGCTTTGCATTCAGAAGGTCCCAGATCCAGTGACCAGCATCTCCAGATCAGGCTGGGAAAGACTCCTGCCTGAAACCCTGGAGAGAGGGTCTGATTCAGTATAAGGCAGCTTTTGATGCTCCTAATGCCATTGCTGCTACCCTACTTTGCGTCACCTTAATGCTGTGCAGCTAAAGCATACAGTACTCTACAGCCAAGCTTCAGGTCTCTGGTGTATTCTTCCTTTCCAGGTAAGGATGGTTGGCAATACCTGTTCCGAGTGAGAGATGCCTTGCTGAGGAGCAGGTTGGCCCTGCGCTGTCTGGATAACTGGCCCTTGGAAGCTTGTCTAGAAATCTTGGCTTATTGTGCCTGCGACCCTGAGGTGCCCGAAGAACTCAGATCTGAGCTGCAGAGGAAAACGAGAGAGCTTCAGGTTTATCAAAAGGTAATAAATCATTTTATTTGGGGGCAGTGGCGTAGCGTGGGGGATGTAGGGGGGGCCAGCCGCACCGGGCGCAACATCTGGGGGGGCTCGCTCGCAGCTCTCTGCCCCTACCTGGCTCACTCACTCTCTCTCACTGCAGTGCTGGCTGTGCGAATCCGATCCGAGCCGCCGGGTCGCCGCCCACTGTGGAGGGGGGGGTGCCAGGCATGCAGTGCGGAGCGGAGAGAGAGCGAGGGACTATCTGGGGGAGGGACAGTGCAGAGGGGGGCGCAAATTACTTGCCTTGCCCCGGGTGCTGACAACCCACGCAACGCCACTGTTTGGGGGTAGAATATTTCTCCCAGATTTTTTGGTGTCTTTCGGCTGCTGGGTTATATAAAGGCAATGATAGCTCTTTCTGGTCTTTTGGCAGCAGACCACTTGTAATTTAGAATGATTCCTGGTTCAGTTGTCTGCCTTAGTCCTTTTTAAAAGTAGAGAGAGAGAGATTGCTGAAGGGGCTGTTCAGTTGTACAGTGGTGCCTCACAAGACGAAATTAATTCGTTCTGTGAGTCTCTTCGCCTAGCGGTTTTTTCGTCTTGCGAAGCAACCCTATTAGCGGATTAGCGGATTAGCGCTATTAGCGGTTTAGCGGCTATTAGCGGCTATTAGCGGCTATTAAAGGCTTAAAGGATTAGCGGATTAGCTGCTAAAAGGCTATTAGCGGCTTAGCGGCTTAGAAAAAGGGGGTGGGGAGTGAAAAAAAATCTCAAGACTCGCAAGACATTTTCGTCTTGCGAAGCAAGCCCATAGGGAAATTCGTCCTGCGAAGCGCATTGAAAAACAGAAAACCCTTTCGTCTAGCGGGTTTTCCGTCTTGCGAGGCATTCGTCTTGTGAGGCACCACTGTATTTGTTTTATTTTGTCAGATTCTAAGTCTACAAGATGTCACACTCTGGCATGACTGGCAGGACCTGAAAAGAGCCTGCACTGATGAACCCCAAACCGTTGTAGGGGTGATTTTGGAGGCAAAGGTAGGCTATTTTTTGTGTGTCTTTCCTCCCTTGGAAGTTTGATCCTGCACAATACGCAATTTCCCCCAGATTCTCCCCCAAGCCCAGAGTCCCATCTAGTCCCAAATCCTATTTTCTCGCAATGGCTAACTGGTGACTTCTGAGACAGTTGGGGTTTTATTTCCTAGTCATGCTGTAGAAAGGAACTGCACCTTTCACATCCATTGTTTCCTTGCCTAGCAGAGGAACAACTTTCTACAAATAAATTGGTTGGTCTTGCAGAAAGCTCTTCTCATCTAAGGTTTTCCGGATTTCCAGTATCAGAGTGATGGCAATACAAGAAAGAGCTGTTTGTCTTTATCCTAGGATCATGAATTATGTGAAGAATGGGGGAACTTGTATCCTGTTCCAAGAGATGATTTGATCAATCTTCACCAAGAGCATCTCCTTCATTTGTTGGAAATGGGAGACACAGAAAAGGCTTTGCAGGTAACTGCTTTTTCTGCCTCCAAAATCATTTTCCAATCTTAAAGATGTCAGTAATGGGACGCTTTGCACATTAGGGAGGAAGATGATTTCCTGTATTCAGTGGGTGTCTCGAGTGGGTGTCTGTGTCTGAGCAAATGACAAGCATGTGCCCAGGAGCCTTTGGTTCCTGTGGACACAAACCCATCTCCCTTCCATGTATGACACTTGTTTGTTGTAGAGTCATATGATGTACAAGCAGGAAGGCCTCCTTCTTGTAGCCCTGCTCAGCAGCCTTCATCATAAAATGAGCAGCCATAATAATTTGCTAGGTCCCATTGTGCTTGGAATGTTTTTAGTTGTATTTTCTGCCTCATTATCTGTATTTCCTGTATTGTGGTTGATATATTTGTTTGGTGCTGCCGTGAAAACCTAACCTCATAAAGTGCAGTGTAGAACTGTGTTAAACAGATAATTTTAGGTTGCAGATGTCTTTAGCTGGCAGTGTGAAATTATTTTATGATCTGAATTAACTCGCCATTGTTCACTTTCGTTGTAGCTCTTGCAAAGGATAGAAGACCCAGACATTCAGCTGGTCATAAGTGAACAGTGTCTTGATAAACATCCCAGCCTGGCAGCTTCTCATTTCCTTGCAGATTATCTCACCACACACTTCTACAAACACTTAACAATTATGCGCCATAATGAAATTCAGGCCCTTTATATGGGATCAAAGGTAAGCAGATGTGAAATTTGCAACTGCATTGCTGGGTTTTGGGGTTCTTCCCTCAAGTAAGGAGAGAGGTTTCAGGGTTGGGTTAAAAAAATAATCATCATCAGGCATTATATAAATTTTATGAAATAAATTAATTTTGTTTCTCTTCTGTTTCTACATCCAAGGTCTTACTAACTCTGCCCGAGCCTTACCGTGCTAACTACTCTCACCTGTCCTGCAAGCCACTGCTCATGTTGGAGCAGCTCTTGATGAACATGAAGGTGGATTGGGTAGCCGTGGCTGTACAGACACTGCACCAGCTCTTGGTTGGGCAAGAGATAGGCTTTACGGTAGAAGACATTGATGCCTTGCTCTCCAAGTATGCTGGGAAAGCCCTTGACTTCCCTTTCTCATTAAAAGAGAAAAGATCAGGTGACTTGCTTTTGGAAATCTGTAATCAGTGAAGATGTTCCATGTGCTCTTTAACCAAACATCACAGATTCTCAGGTAGTAAGGCTGATTGGATTCAAGCCAAATCCACCTTATCGCTTTGGGTTCTGTGACCCCAAGGTTTTGGCTTGCGACTTAACTGAAAAGCCCCTGTGCTGCTTCATTTCTTCTCCTGTTTCCCTTATTGCCCCACAGTGCAGTACTACTAATATGTTTTACTGACCAGTGGAGCCTGCATAATGCAGTGAACCAAGCCCCTTACTTCTTACGGCTCAACTTTTTGTATATTTTTAAGGTGGCGTAGCCAAAAGGAAAAAGAACATTAGAAGGCCTAGTATCCCTATGTTTCTAAATATCCGTCTTGTTCTCCTTTTGCTTAGATCTGAACCTTACACCTTCTTGTGCATGCCGTTGGGTTACTAAATTGCTTGCACAAAAACTGTAGTCACTTGAATCACGTGTGCTGATCCAGTTTTGGATGAATCATTCTAATCTTCTTGGCTGCAGATAACAATGGTTTTCTCTTTTGTCTTTAGATTCTGTGATTCAGATGCAGGAGAATTTGTGTCGGGGATCCGAGTCTGATACGTTGTCTAAATCAGAATCGACAGAACAGTTTCCAGTTAGTTCTCCTGGTGAGAGAAGGTCTAAGGGCTGGATGTTGTGTTTCATACTTGTGTTTTTCTCTTAAATCTGCTTTCTGCTGTAGTAGGTTTTTTTTTAAAAAAAAAAAAAAAACACACATTCTGGGTGGGATTCAATGGATGAGACCCACCAAAGCCCATGCAAGAACTTCTACTAGCACACCCTTTGCATTGCCTTGTCACTGAAGGGTAGCAGTGGTTGATTTGAGGCTTTTACTTACAATTGAGTGGTATGTACATTTTATGAAATAAATAAATATTATATTTCAGTTCTCCATTTTTTGGTTTCGTTTCTTGTTTATCATCAAGATGCAACACATTCTTCCAGCATGAGAGAGAGAAGCCTGCAGCAAACTGTGTCCCCAGAGGAGTTTGTGCCACCAGAGAAGCCCCCAGCAAAACAGCAATGGATTCCCGATGAGACTGAAGTCACGTGTATGGTCTGCAAAACGGAACGTTTTACTATGGTGAGGAACCCCCAAGGCCATACTTGACATGTAACGGGAACACTTGAACGGGTGTGTCTGCCATTGGCTCTTTGGGCAGCTTGCTGCAATTCTGTCAGTCGTATTTGCTACTGTACCCAAAAGATCCAAATGGCTGTGGGTCTTGAACGGGTTAAATGGTAAACACTGAAATGCTATTGCTCCCTTAAAGGTTCCTCTTTGTGTCTCAGTTTAATAGACGACATCACTGCAGACGTTGCGGGAGACTGGTGTGCAGCTCGTGTTCAACCAAGAAAATGACGGTGGAAGAGTGTAGGGAAAACCCGGCTCGTGTTTGTGACCAGTGCTACAATTATTACAACAAGGAGGGCTCAGAGGACTTGCCCCCTGAGGCAGAAATGTGTGTAAACAATCTTTCCCCGTTTTTTTGTATCTGGAATGCTAGCCTTCGATGTCAACTAGTGAATCATTTTAGCGTTTCTTGTGGGTCTCCCCACCCCCTGAGAGTTTCAATGAGGAGGAAAAGTCTATTTCTAGTTCCTGCTGTTCCTGTTTCTAGTTCCAAGAGTGGGACTATGGGTAGGGCTTCAGAGTTTGACTTAATGCTATGAAAACACTTGCTTTACTGAATTTAACTTTTCAACGCATGTTTGAATAGCATCTGTGTTTTTCTCTTTTCATAGTACAAAAGTGGAGGATCAGGACCAAGAAGAAGGTGAGGAGATTTGCATTTTGTTGGCATGTATTACAGGACTGCCTTCACAGTCAACGCTGCTTGTGGGCAACATGGGCAAGCCCTGAAGCATCTTCAAAGACGTAACAAATGCATAGTGGCATGAGCTTTCTAATGCGTTGCTGCATGGCCAGCACAGCTACTTTCTTTAAGAGAACAGGGATTTGTTCTAACTCGGCCAGATTACTTGCTGGAAAACATGGCAAGATTTGGAAGCCGCAATGTGTTTTCATGACTGGATAGAGGACTCCTTGGGCTATTTGCGCTTGGGACTCCCCAACCCCTCACCCATGCTCTGTCTTTTAGTAATGTTGTAGTTCAGGGGTGAGAAACCTTTTTTTGGAACTGAAGGCCACATTACTCTGGTGTGAAGCTGATGGAACATTGTTCTGGTAGTGAACAGGGTCAGTCACCCCCCTTTCCTTTCTCCATGGAAACAGGCGCCTCTATTTAATTCCAAATCATTCAAGTTTCTCTTTGTTTTCTTCATAGACTTTTACAAAGTTGGTTAGAAAAGCTTTTCGATATCCTTTATCTGCCCTTAGGGTGCGCAAGGCAGAAACAACTCAGTCATCCCAGAAGAAGTGTAAGCTTAGAGCTATTCAAGGTCTTGAACTTCAAAATGTATTGCATTCTGAAAATCGTATGCATGCAGTTTCAAATTTGCAAGGACTGTTCCCTCCCTGCCCCCCATATTGACAGGGAACAGAAGTGCACTGAGCCAGTTCCCCCCTTTGCTTTAATCATCTTTTGCAAAGGAAGGAGCTGCAATTTGTACACAACATCCATGTCTTTTCCCTTACCTGCTATAGAGCTGATGATTGGCAGCCCCTGGAAGCAGGGTTCCCCTTCCCTGCTGTAGTGGCACCCTGCTTCACAGAGCCGCTACTGAGCAGGGGTCAGAATAGATGTCTGATTCCAAATTGTAACATGTGACTTCTTGTCCTGATTTCTTGTGTGTTCTGTCAACGGCAGTTGCGTCCTCCGATAATGAATGCTCAGATTACTCTGCAGTGGTGCAAATACCCAAAATAACAGAACTCGAGTGGCTTCTTTCTTTGAGAGAAGAGGAGAATGAAATTGTGCGCTCCGAGTTTTATTACGAACAGGTAAGTGTATGCTCTAAAAGGGGGAAATGGACTTCCGATATGGCACATGATAGGGCAAGCAAGGAAAAGTTGGCAGCAGGGCAGAAAAGAAGAATAGGAAATAGCCTGGAGAAGAGGAGGTTAAGGGGTGATATGATAGCCATGTTCAAATATATAAAAGGATGTCACATAGAGGAGGGAGAAAGGTTGTTTTCTGCTGCTCCAGAGAAGTGGACACGGAGCAATGGATCCAAACTACAAGACAGAAGATTCCACCTAAACATTAGGAAGAACTTCCTGACAGTAAGAGCTGTTCGACAGTGGAATTTGCTGCCAAGGAGTGTGGTGGAGTCTCCTTCTTTGGAGGTCTTTAAGCAGAGGCTTGACAACCATATGTCAGGAGTGCTCTGATGGTGTTTCCTGCTTGGCAGGGGGTTGGACTCGATGGCCCTTGTGGTCTCTTCCAACTCTATGATTCTATGAAACCAGTGGGGAAAGAAGATAGAAAAGAAATTGAGAAATGGAACCCAAGAACACCAGGGAGGGAGAAAAGATCCAGATGACATTCCTGGGCTTTGGGGAAACAGTTCTGTTATAATGCATAAATAGTAGTGAGGGAACACAAGGAGGGGCAGCTGCAGGAGTCCTTCCCCGCTCCACCTCAATGCATCATCTACTGGAGCACTGGGATAATTGGTGTACACTCCTTGCTCTAGCAAGTGAATGAGGTGATGTTGGGGCTTTGAAGTTCATTTTTGGCAGATTAGCACAGAGAATGAAGAAAATAAGCGGCCTGGGCACTTCTGTCTCTTCCTTTGACTGGGTTCCTACTTCATGATAGCAGTTTATGTGGTAGCACTTCTTTGTAAGATGATTTGCTTCTCTAATTAGAAGCTAAAGCTTGCATTTTAGCTGTCTGAAGATCTTCTGTTAAAGCTTAGTATGTTGCACATATGGACCCTATACAGTTCAGATGTAAGCTCGCCTATGGACAGGGTCGCAGTCATGCTAATAAATTGGATATTGCACTCTCTGCTGGCAGTAGTGGTGCTGGGAAGGGGGCCATATTGTGCTGCCTGCCTTTTTGGACATGGTTATTGGGTCTCTTATGGTAAGCTGCTGTCCTTCCACTGCTATGAGCTTACTATACATCTGGTCAACGTAGCGGGGGTCAACAGACTCTTCTATCTCTTTGAGTTTTATAGTGAAGAATATTGTTCTGCTCCTGTTTTTTTGGCTGAGTACACTTTAGCTCTTCAACTGCAGCCTGCAGGTGGAATCACAATGACCTCTGCCTTTCCTTTGCCTCTCCTAATGTTCAGGCACCCAGTGCTTCCTTGTGTATTGCTATCTTCAATCTCCATTCGGACAGCGTAGCCTGTGGTCACCAGTTGATAGATCACTGCTGCAAGCTTTCTCGAGGGCTGACAAACCCCGAAGTGGATGCTGGCCTCCTCACGGATATCATGAAACAACTGCTCTTCAGTGCCAAAATGATGTTTGTAAAAGCTGGGATGAGCCAAGATTTAGCTCTCTGCGACAGGTAAGTGGTCTGCTGTTCTCCTGAGATGTCTTCCCAAAGTAGTCAGACATGCCTGGCTCATGTTGAGGTGGAAGTAGCAGAAAGTGGTCTATAGCTGAGACTGAAACATTTATATAAGGACTGTGCTGAATTTTTCACAGTTTGGTGGATCCCAGTGTGTGTGCTGCCTCTAACTTTTGTATCTTATTTTAACTCCACCAACAGCTACATCAGCAAAGTCGACGTGCTACATATTTTAGTCACTGCCTCATATCGTCGTGTTCCCTGTCTGGATCAGATATTGCAGCCTACAGCAGTTGCAAGGCTAAGAAATCAGCTTTTGGAAGCAGAATACTATCAGCTAGCTGTAGAGGTAATGCATGGGGAGAGAAGCAGCTCTGGAGTACAGCCTCAGGGCTCCTTCAAATCATTGCTCTGTTTTTGCACAGAGATTGCCTTCATTTAGAGAACACAAATATTGGGGTGTTTGAACTTCAACTTGAAGCATCTCTTCCCTCACAAAGACACCTATTAGCCTTTTGGGCTTGGTTCTGTGTTTTATAAAATATAGAAAACCAATGCTCGGTGTGTTGTTTTTTTTAAAAAGCAACTCTATAATTAGTAGATTAATCAACTAAGCATTTGTTGATTAATTGGTACAGGTCAGCTTTTATTGGGGGGGGGCTGGGATTTGAAGACATTCTTAATTTGAGGACTATTTGATTCTATTGTAGCTGTAATAGGAAATTTTTAAAACCCATTAGGCATGGTCTTTGTTTCTAAGAATATATATTAAGATTTCTTAAATTCTTAATATCTGAAATGTACCTTCTCAGTATTGTGACAAATGCACTCCAATAAAACTGCCAATAGTGACCACAATAGTGTACAAGAGTAATAGGCCAATAGTGTTCAGCTCTGATTAAAGGTAAAGGGACCCCTGACCATTAGGTCCAGTCGCGGACGACTCTGGGGTTGTGGCGCTCATCTCGCTTTATTGGCCGAGGGAGCCGGCGTACAGCTTCTGGGTCATGATTACTGCAGCTCAAAAAGAATACTGTAGAGCTAGAAAAACTGCAGAGCTAGAAAAGAGCAACAAAAGTGACCAGGTAGACATTGCAATTGCACATGTGTACATTCTTTTTTCTTCAGAAAACAAAAGATGACTATGGAAGACTGAGGGGGAGATTATCTCATTTTTGATGACTGTTTTCAATAACCTGTTCATTTTAGGTTTCCACGAAGACTGGCCTGGATCCAGGTGGGGCATGGCACGCCTGGGGCATGGCATGTCTTAAAGCTGGCAACCTCTCTGCCGCCAGAGAGAAATTCAGCCGGTGCCTAAAGCCACCTCTTGACTTGAACCAGCTAGACTCAGGCTCAAGACTGGTCCAAGATGTGATACAGTACCTGGAGTCCACAGTGAAGCCCATTATCTCAGTGGTAAGAATCCAGTCTTCCTCCTCCCTCAACAGCTGGTCTCCTGAGGTAGATTTAAGCTACAGCTACAGCCAGAACATTAAACATGCTAGGGTATTGGTATTCAGTGCTATTTTTCTGGAAAAAGAGGTGCTGGAACTCACCATGAACGCATCCCTCGTTCTCTTAGAAGGGCCATGGCTGGGCACCCTGAGAGTACCGGAACTGAGTTTGGTATTTCCAGCTAAAAAAAAGGTCCTGTTTGTATTTAATCTGGGACCAAGTTATCTCTGTGATTGCCTATGTCCACATTATTTTCCCAAACCTTGAGTTATGGCATCTAAAAACCTGCTGCCCACCATAACTCAGATCCAAGTGACAGGCTTTTGGACTACAACTGTGCTGGTTGGGACTATTGGTAGTTGTAGTCCAAAATACTGGAGGGCACCAGGTTGGCAAAGGCTGTTCTATGGAACTGTGCCAAGCCCAGTATACCTAAAGGAGCCGCTCCACTCCCATTGTACAGCATGGACACTAAGGTTCAGCTCCAAGGGCCTTCTGGCGGTTCCCTCACTGCGAGAAGTGAGGTTACAGGGAACCAGGCAGAGGGCCTTCTCAGTAGTGGAACGCCCTCCCATCAGACGTCAAGGAAATAAACAACTGTCTGACTTTTAGAAGACATCTGAAGGCAGCCCTGTTTAGGGAAGTTTTAATGTTGGATGTTTTGCTGTGTTTTTATTATATTGGAAGCCATCCAGAGTGGCTGGGGCAACCCAATCAGATGGGCAAGGTATAAATAATAAATCATCAGCATCTCCCTCCCCCATGCTTTTGGGACTTGCTCCGAAGGCCTTCCTGTTTTATAGAGTCTTTAAACTGTCCTGTTTTGTTGGACTTTACTGAATGGGTAGGAATACAATTTAAAACTAAAAACAGTTAAACATAACAATTCAATAAAATCTGCTATTTAGAAGAAAATTGTTATATTGAATTGTTATTGCTTTTAAATTATATGCCTACCCATTCAGTATTGTAAGCCACTTTGTAAAGCCTTTTGCTCTGTACTTTTAAAAGATACTTAAGAAGCTAATGCTTACTGCCTATTTGTGTTTCTGTGTGTGGTCATTGCAAGGGCAAGTTTATGGTTTAGTGATCATATAGCTAGAACATTGCCCATGCTTTTCTTTTTATTTCTACTCCTAACAGCACTAGAGATGTGCGTACTTTATTTTTAATATAACCTGAACATTCTGTTTAGGTGGTATGCAGGCTGCAGCTAAAAATGGCATGTGGTAGATTGTCCAAGTCAAGGTTAGATGCAGAAAATATTGAAGACACAGTTAAATCCATGCCAACAAAGTGTGCATCAAGAACATCTTGTCTTGGTTTGGAATTATTTTCTTTGTGCCTTCAAGCTGTACACTAGGGAAGAAGAAAGTGAAATCAGGGTATCTATGGCTCTTTACTGACATGGGACAAAATGCCAGGCATGTAATATTCTGGTGTTTAACATTTGGGATTACCATCTGGCCTGTTGCCATTCTTACTAAAAGCTGACAGGGACAACAGCATGTAAAGCAAGAAAGTGACTACAACTCCCACCATCCCTGACCACTGGTCTTGCTGGCTGGGTCTGGTGGGAGTTTCAGTTCAACAGAGAGCCACACATTCTCCATCCCTGATTGCAGATCCAATCTTATGTAGTGCTGGATTTGGGACTGAGGAAACCCAGATCCAAGACCCAATTTAGGCACAGAAGTCACTTGGTGACTGGGAGCCAGTCATTCACCTACTTCTCACAAAGTGATTTAGAGGATGACATGAAGAGGGAGTGAGGACCATGCATGCTGCTTTGACCACCTTGGAGAAAGGGCTGGAGAGGAATTGGAATTGATAAAGGAATGCTGCTTTCAACTTGCTGCTTGTGAACTGCTGTTGATAATAGTGGCCACATTGTGCTATGTGCTATTATGGTGTAGATAGAAGATGTGGTACAATACTGAAACCTATCTGTTTGCAGAGGTTAAGCAGTCTTCCAGTCTGTGTTGACTTGCACCGGGTCAGAGACAGAGGAAACTGGATGTTAGATATTGCCCACATAGCATAACTGTGCAGCTCATTTCTAGACTATGATGTGGATCAGAGTGTCTTTCTGCTCAGAAACATGGAAGGGGGAGGAAGGTATTTGTGGTACAGGGAGTAACATTTTTTTTTTAATCATCCTGCATCACCTTCCACACTGTACTGGAGGGTCCCTCTATCCTTTGGAGCAGCTTTCGGTGGTGGTATTGCCAAGGAATGTAGGAATCGGTAGAAATTGCTTCCCTCTTCCTTCCTCCAGCAGGACAGTATGGTGAACAGACATCTCCTCACAGGAACTTGTGATGTTTGATTCTCTGCTTTTTTTGGTAGCAGGATGACGACTACTTTGCCACTTTGAAGGAACTGGAAGCATCACTAAGGACGCGAAGCCTGTCCCTGGAGCTGATACCTGAGGGGAAGATTCAACACAACAGCTACTACCAAGAGTGCCTCTTCTATTTGCACAACTATGGCACCAACCTAGCAATCATTCGTTTTTATATGAGGCACGACTGCATGCGAGAAGCACTGCTGCATTTGTTAAATAAGGTGAGGCAGCCTGTTCCTCCTGGAGATTTTCTAGTAAGGGATGATGAACCTGTGGTCCTCCAGATGTTGCAGGACTACAACTCCCATCACCCTTGGCCATTGGTCATGTGGACAATGAGAGCTGGAATACAACAGCTGGAGGGTTGCAGGTTCCAGGTTTCCATGTCTCTTACTTTGGATGGGTTCCAGGTGGTATAGTATGGGAACATGTTACTTTGTTATGAAACTAGTTTTCTCAATATTGTGAGGACCTTGACCTTGGTCTCAATCTTTTGTTGAAGTTGTCCTGTTTTGAAAATCTTGCCTGTTTTATCGCTATGACTAGCCGCCCTTGAACAATGTGTGCTGTGTCCTCTTCTGCCTTGAAAATAGCCCTTTTATTTTCCATGTTACGACTCCCTTCATAAAATGGCTGAGGCCTTGTTCAAGTGCCTCCAAGATTTCTTGGCAAGTGTAAACGGTGCCAGGAAATATTTCAGTTTTAAGATGTCTTGTGACTATTAGAACAGCATAGTGTTTGGTAGGTATTCACAGGCTTTCAAGAGAAGTCTCATGTTGAGACTCCCCCTAAACTCAACTTGCTGTGTCTGCCTTCATACCCAAAAGCAATTTTCAGCCTGATCTGAGAATTGGACAAATGTAACTTTTATGAAAAACGTGCAGTCTACTGTAGCCCAATAACAGAGGCTTTTCTTCCTAAAGTAATTATATGGATGAGGCAAGTCCGTCTAAACGCTTGAATTTTTCTCTGTTTTAGGAGAGCCCACATGAAGTATTTATTGAAGGGATATTTATTCCAAGCTATACCAGTGGAAAACTTCACATGTTGGAAAACTTACTGGAAACGATTGACCCAGGTCTGGCTAGCTGGGGTGCTTATCTCATTGCAGCTTGCAAACACTTGCAGAAAAAGAATTACTATCATATCTTATATGAATTGCAACAATTTATGAAGGTAAGAGTGGGGGTTTGATGATGATGATGATGGTGATAATGATGATGATGATAATTTATTATTTATACCCCGCCTATCTGGCTGGGTTTCCCCAGCCACTCTGGGCAGCTTCCAACAAAATATTAAAATACAATAGTCCATCAAACATTAAATCTTCCCTTCAGGGCTGCCTTCAGATGTCTTCTAAAAGTCTGGTAATTGTTCTTCTCTTTGACATCTAGTGGGAGGGTGTTCCACAGGGCGGGTGATGTACTTCTCGTGCTGCAGTTTTAAATGTTCTGAACTTTTTGTCAGGAAAGTTGGACAATATTTCCTGTATTTTGGGAAAGAGCCCCAATATGTGCCATTTGTTCATGCAGTGGGGGTGGGGTTCTTTTGGGTTCCTAACTTAGGAAAGTCTGCTATAATAGAGCTTGCAAACCCATGCCATCACTGCTTATGTCCAATCCCTTCTGTATAGTTAAATATGTTCTGAAGAGTTGCTAAGTGGTTTTCACCAATGATACACAATTTGAAGGCTTACTCATCTTAACACTCCTGTCTTTCAGGATCAAGTCCGTGCTGCTATGACCTGTATTAGATTTTTCACTCACAATGCAAAGTCTTATGCTGAATTGGGAGAAAGGCATACCTGGCTGTTGAAGGTCAAGGACCATCTCAAAGTTTACCTACAGGAAGTTTCAAGGAGTTCAGGAAGAAAAAAGGTTACATGTACTTTCCGTAAGAAAATGTCTGCTCCTGACGTCTCAAGGTACCAGCAGATGTTAACGTTTGATGACATATTTTTCATTCTTCATTTTATTGATCATAGTTTCCCTGAACAGTGTGATAAGGCATTCTTCAGGACTTTTACCATAAGCATCCATGCTCTTAAAAATCAGTTGGTTTCAGTTCAATATTTTTGAGGTATTGTGACTCTAGTGTCTTGAATTAATTTCTCTTAAAAGTTTCTCATGCTCAACTCCATTTTAACAAGGCATATCTCTGGATATTTTGGAGTGTGGGTTTTGTCTAAGTAGCATTAAGTAATGTGTCCTGTCAACATAATGATTTCTGCTTCAACAACAAAGTGTTCCCACCTCTCTTCCCCCCATATATATTTTCTTGGGTTTCTTCCAAACCTCCAGAGCATATTTGGGATGGGGGTGAGGAGTAGAAAGGGAGGAAATCCCAATTGCACAAGTGGACATTCTTAAGCTGACAGGAGGCGTTTGTTGAATACTGCCTTATGTGTTGACATGTCCATCCTCTCTTATCTTGCAGAGTAAATCTAGCATGCAATGTTTTCCATGATATACTTGAGTTATGCTTGTGTGTTTTTCTTTAATGAGGACATTCTTTTTGCTTCCTTTTGCCCACAAAGTGTTTAAAGATGTTTATTCTGGGAAAGGAAAAATAAGTAAATATTTTTATTTATTTATTAATACTCAGTGATGTGTGAAGGCATTGCTTTTTTAAAAAAAAAATTTCTGTACCTTGGTTCTCAAATGGAATCTATTCCAGAAGTCTGTTCGACTTCCGAATACATTCAAAAACCAAGGCGCAGCTTCCGATTGGCTGCAGGAGCTTCATGCACTTGATCAGAAGCCGCGTCAGACGTTCAGCTTCTAAAAAATGTTTGCAAACCGGAACATTCACTTAAAAGTTTATGGCGTTTGGGAACCAAAATGGACGACTACCAAGGCAGTGAGATCCAAGGTATGACTGTATTGTGTAATGAAGCATTTCCCCCTAAATCAGGCATATCAATACAGTTGAGCTTCAACTGGAAGTGACAAGATTCCTTCATCGGTGCGAAAAATTGGGAGCCTCATCTCTGACTGTCTCATCTGTTCCTACACTCTTTGGAAACAATCAAATGAAGATGGAAGTAGCTTGCAAGGTACTGAGTGCCTCATAAAATCGTGGCATAGTTGTAGGTATCAAAACTGAATATTATAAGCAGCACTGAGCGTAGCCTACAGAGAGCTGGTTTGCATCTAACACTAGGACAAACTATGGCTTAGGCCAAACACACAGGTTCCCAGAGAAGAGATCATGGCTTCTGCACTTCTAACTAAACTATGGTTTCGTGTAGCGTGTTGACCAAACCTGGACTCAAGGTTTGTCTCACTGCATACAAACCACAAGGAGTAAACCCAGGAACCAACCTTAGTTACAACTTGTGGTTTGTCTGGAGCAAGACAGTGCATAAATTCTGGTTTGGACCTCATGCTAAGCTTAACTTTGGCTTCTCACACAGCAGCAGCAGGACTGGATGAGGAGATACAAGAGAGATTTTTATCCATGGCTGCTTTCATATTGTAGAATTCATTCTGAAGAGAGGCTGGATGGGCTCCCTCCTTTTTCCCTTTTCTTCCACTGCCAGGCTACAACCTTTATCTTCAGACAGGTCTTTGGAAACTAAGGTGCAGAAGATACTGATCCCTGACCCAGGGCAAATTATATTTTAATTCCTGGTTTTAGATGTGTTGCAATTTAATTGTATTCAACTAGTTTGTTTCTATTCTGCTGTGTTTTATAATTGTAAGCTGCCTTGAATCCAAACTTGGAAGAAAGGCAAGATATAAGTATATTAAATAAATAAATTGAAAATAATAAACATCGCTTTTCCGAAACTGGATGCTGTCCTTAAGCTTGGAAAGAGGGAATAAGAATCCTGTTTGTGTTATGTAGCTGACGGTACTAATTGTGGGTTGTTTACACAATACTCAACCTTTTTGCTGCTGCTATTTCTTCTCAGGTCATGCTGGAAGGTAAAAACATTGAAGAAGGCTTTGGGATTGCATTTAGAGTTCTACAGGTATGGTGAACCTAAGATGATGATATGCATAATGTTGATTCCTTACAATTCTCACCAAAGCAGATAAGGAAAACCACAGCATTTTTACCAGTTACGATGATGTATCTTTTAGGTGTCTATAAAAACTTGAGTTAGAAGCTTCTGTTTTCATAATTGCGTTAGGTTTTTAGTATAGCGACCACTGAAACCTTGAGTCATTCCCTCCAGCTGCTTCCTTCTTGTAGTTTCTTGCCCTTTAGCACGTTTCTGTAGCACCACCTCTGCTTCCTGAGCATCTATGACGTTATTTTCCCCAGTACTCAGTATTCCCCTGTCTGTAATTTTGTCTCCCTTCTCCTCAGGATTTAGTTTAAAGCTCTCCTGATCAGGTTCACAATACTCATAGCAAACATTTTCTTGCCAAGAGTCTCATGAACCTAAACCCTCCACTTAGAGTTGCAGCTTTAGTTGAGTCCAACTTTATAGAGGTTCCCTTCGCCAAATATTCAGTATCTCTTGTAGAGGTATACAGACATGAATGGTGAGTTTCACACACCCGTCCCGCATTATGGCCAAGTCTTTGCTGAGATAACTGTGTGAGGGATGCAATGCCACCATAGCTGATACGTGTTGATATTCAGATGTCTCAAGCATTTTCCCAGTCTTTTAAAAATGAGGTGGAAGAGGCGTAGCTGAGTACTAGAGCACCTGCTTCGCATACAGAAGCTTTTATGTCCTTGTTTCTGGAAAGGACCGGTCTGAAACTCTGAAAAGCTGCTGCTATAAAACCAGTTTGACCTGATGGTTTGACTTGATTTCATTCACTTTCATATGTGCTGTATAATCTGAGGAGGCTAACCTGTGGTCCTCTCAGATGTTGCTGGACTCTGAACTCCTATCAGTCCCAGCCATAATGACCAGTGGTCTGGGATGGTGAATTTTATGTAATTAAGCTAGGAACAGATAACCTTTGGCCAAAGAATTTTTGACTTTTAAAACCTAAGTATGCTTGCATACTGTAAATAGTGTTGGACTAAGTCACACAGAGCTCAGTGGGACTTATTGTCATATTGGTGTGTGTAAGGATGTAGTCATTGCAGAGTCGTTCGATAGCTTGGCCTGTGTGTTGATTTTGGTGGGATGCATATGAGAGAATGGCTGTCACACGATTTAAAATATATCTTAGCTGATTGAATTGCATGAACTTGTTTAAGTGATGCTATAGCCCTAATGAGGACTTATCTTAAATGGGGACAGAGGAAGGTAGATACAGAGTAGGGGCCACTGAAGGAGGATTCTGTAGCATCACAGTGGCTAAATTTATATAAAGGTATGTAAAGGTTTGATAGTACACAGTACCACAGGACTTCTGCATGACAAGGGATTTTCCCAGATCCTTATTGCTCCTGTATCAATAAAGCTCAATTCTGGTTGTAGGGAAGTGTTTGTGTATTTTGAAATCGTATTGGTTCTTCCACCTTAGGATTTCCAGCTGGAGGCTGCTGATGTATACATTAAAGTGGCCAGACAGCTGGTGAAGCAGCAGAAGTACAGTGAGATCAGGCAGCTCCTTAAGTGCATCAAGGAATCTGGTGCTGAAGATAAAACTGATGGGGACAACGTCCTCTTAAACTGTCTGGACGAGTCTGATTCTATTCCTGCTGAGGTAATCTTGTTCTTTTCCTGGAAAGAAAAGGCACAACCTTATTTTGTTTACATTCTGCAAATAAGTATTGTGTGCTTGGAATGCAGGTAGCAACTTTTAGTAATCTCCAAGACTGAATTATTCTCATTTTGCTAGTCATGCTTTCATGAGGGGCTTCTTATGAGGAGCTTCTTTCAAGCTGGCTGAGACCCTTTCCTCTCATAATCCGGGAAGTTTATCACCACCTGGCCCAACCAATCGCCTTTCTCCTTCTAGTTGTTATCACTTAAGGAGGGCAAGTGTGGAGCAAACACATGGTGGGCCCCATCTCTCAAAGCACCATGTCTATATCCATAGATTGCAACAAACTGAAATCCATCCATGCAAAAGTGGCTAGCTGTCTCTTTGGCATCGTCCTGTAGATCCCTGTAATTCTTAATGTGTCATCAAATTTGGAATAGATACAAGGGATGTTTAACAATGAAGTATCATGTCAACAACTGGTTTTTTTTCTTTGTGGGTTACAGGATCTGGACGATCTGATCAAGGATATGGACAGCGATGAAAACAAGGTAAGTGAAGAATAGGATACATTGATCCTGGAGAAGACCCAACTTTTGTAGTCTTTCCTGCTTCTTCCATTATCTTGTGCTCTCTAGATTTAGCAGCAAGTATCAGAAGATTCAGTGATACTTGCAAGGATGTGGCCTCAAAAGAATAAAAGAAAGCTGCTTTGAAAGGGTTATATAGTCTGGCTATATAACCCTTTATATAACTCATGAGCTGTTGAAGATTAGGCTCCTCATCTAGCTGTCCCGTCAATGGAAAAAACCTTGTCAAAAGACCTGGAGGGTCCCCTGCAGAATCTGGAGCATAATTATTTAGCCTGCACTTTTGTTTTTCGTGGCAAACTTTTGCAGAGGCTGCAGACAGCTGAGACCGTCAATGAATCCTTTGTGTGCCCTGAGCTGCTCATTATTCCAGAATTTGATTCTTTCTCTCCTGTTAGTGAACACATCCATTGTAGTGTTTCTAATGCTGGTAAATTCTCTTTGCAAAAGGCTGCTGCTCTCAGAGAAAGCCACAACTAAAATACTTGCTTTTCACGAATGAAACAGCATAGCTTTGTGCTATTTTTCAAATAGGGCTTCTCCAATAGTGGATATTGAAACCCAAACTCTCTTAAATGAGCTTCATTCTTTTTATGCAATGGAAAAAATGGTAGGTTGAATGGCTGGTGGGGAATTTGGGCCCTCCAGACGGTGTAGGGATGTAATTCCATCAGCCAAAAGCAGTATAGGCAACCAGGAGAGCCTCAGATTCCCCACCCTTTGTTAAATAAACAACAAGGAAAGATGTATAGTATCCTTGAGACTAAAGCAATATCCATTCTGATCACTTGCTTGTCAATTCTAAAAGCTCCAGACAGAAATTGAATTTGTCCTAGCCAACTTCCCAGGCTGATCAGTATTGAGATTTATTTTAAGATTTGGTAATTAATGCATTCCAGTTCCTGATCAACAGAGCAGCCATGACAGCTGTTCCAATACTTGGAATCGTCCCAACCTTGCTGGATATTGTCATTCTAGGGACCCAGCAAATGCTTTTTGGCTCTGATTCAAAAGTTCCCACATTTCCACTCACATAAGGTTTGTGGAGGTTTGTCACCCTTAGAGAAAGGTTGTGGCTCAATGGCAGAGCATATGCTTTGCATTCAAAAGGTCCAATCCTCACCATCTTCACGTAGGGCTCTCCTGTCTGAAACCTTGGAGAGCTGCTGCTAGGCAGTGTTAAGGACACTGAATTAGGTGGATCAGTGGTCTGACTCTTCTCTATATTCCGTGTGTTTTTACCGATTCCCACGTCCAGCTGCAATCCTTTCCATCACATCCCATGCTTTTCTGGAGGATTCCCCCAGCCCTCAAGCAGGTTGGCAAGGGAGAGGGTGGAAGTGTATGGGGCTATGCCAGGAAGCTGGTGAGAGAGCCCCACCCTGTTAAGTAGAAATCCACTTGCAGAAGGAAGAATCCCACCCTTTTCTCTCTCCGTTTCAGATCCAAGCATATCTGAAATGCCACAAGCTACGTTCCGCTTACCTGGTCTCAGTGAGACAAGAAAACGCTCGCGCTGTGCAGTTGGTCCTGCATGTACGGCAGTTGGCTGAGGATAGTGGGGAAGATGTGGTGCAAGCCATCTGCAGCCAGTGGCTTTCAGTGCACCACACCAAACCAAGAAGCTGGCTCACTCAGGGCTCCAAGAAGTGACTTCCAGCAAGCGTATCATTGTTGGTGGTTTGCTTTTTTATAAAGGGAAGGCTCTGCATTGTGTTGGTCAGATAAGCTTAGTCTATGTATGGCGGCGGGTTGGAAAGGAGCTGCTCTGATGCCTCTTCCGAAAAGGAAAAGACTGCTGACTAAAAGTGCCAATCATGTCCTGATGACAACCAACTATCTCTACCTCAGGGTGTTCTCTCTCTTTCTCCCCTCCCCCCACCGCCCGGCACAACCTAAAAATGTTAATGTTTCAGTCTTTCATCAACCATATTCTCCTGTGCTGCTATCAGTACATGTATCCGCTGGGCATTGTTTTATTAATTTAAAACCCACATCGGTTAAATCCAGTTTGGAACTTATCCTGTGATTCTGCTAAAGCAAAACTGTATCACAGGCAAATCTGTATAAAGAGATAGTAATGTGGGTTTTGAATTTTGGAATATGTAGCAGATACATCTCTAGGATTTGCTTTTGTACAGGTATGTGCTGTTTCTCCTATAGGTATTGGAACGCAATGGGAAATTCTTATGAGGAGGAAGCTTCCTTTCCTGTTTCGAGAAACACACAAGTTTGCTGAGATGCACTTTGTCCTGCTGCTAATTGACAGATACTAGGATAGCCTAATTCCTGGAGCAAACTTTACTTGTACCACTGGTCAGTTGTAAGATCCTTAAACTGGTTTGATATGTGAAATTTGGAAACAAGTTCCAATTGTTAAAGCTGCCATCTGTGGACTTAGCAAAGCTTTTTACGACATGTGCATAGCGTGAAAATTATTGTACAAAATTGTCCTCTCTGTTGTAGAAAATACACCTTCAGCGGGTGGTTGATTTAATTATATTTTCTCACAAGTCATAACTTTAATGATCTATTCATTGACCAAAACCAACTTTGCAGAACAGTAGACATTTAGATGGAGTGAAATAACTATTGTGTGTATATGTGAACTAACTGGAGCAGAGTGCAGAGTGGCAGCTTAGGCCAAGCAATTATAGGGGTGAGATAGTTGTGCAAGCTTGGAATCTGTTTGCCACAAATCTTTCAATAAAGTTGCCTCTGTAGCAGCAACTTTAAGCAGCTGCTGTTAGCCAGAAGCACTCAATGAAAGCTACAATGTCTTGCTGTAAGTATGAGTAGTAATGGAGCTGTGCATAATTCTGCACATTGCCATGTGATGCAATCAACCTATAAAGTTAAATAGTAAATAGAATCCAGAGAGGAAGTTGCCCCCACAGCCACTTAGACCGTGGCCTAGACCCTTCGGGAGTCTGGACTGATTCTAAATGTAATGCCCAGTACCTGGTTTTTGTCATCCCATTCACTAATTACCTGTCTATCCTGCTGTCTTTCCAGTTACCACAATTGGAAGCATAATTTGCAGTGGGCTTTAAAATTCCTATTAAATCTAAGGCAGGGCATCCAGCTAAAACCCTTCAACTCAGTTGATGGGGCCTATCCGTTTCTGTGAAAAGGGAACCTAATTGATTACAAGGGGGTGTGGGAATTGAATTGTAGGTGATGTCGCTGCACTAAAGTGATGGTAAGTTAACTGCTTTGCCGTGATGCACAATCAGTCCATAAGCATACTTATTTGTTTACACCTTAAAACACTCGGGTTTTTAAGGTTAATATCGTCCTTTCCTGCTAACTTTAACGTTAACATGGTTGACCTTTATTTATGGGCCTTAGCATTACATCATAGCCACAAATGCTAGGAACAATTAGCTCATGGGATTTGGTGTCCAGAAATAGCTTGCAGCTTAAGTTATATACATTCAGCTTTCAAGTTCTTCCACCTCCTCAGTCTTGAAGATTATCCTATTAGGAATTTAAGGCTTACAAAAGCTGCTTTTCTGTCTGTCAGAACTGAATTTCTACTGGGCTTCAGAAGAACGTGATGTGACTCTATGTGGTATTGATCAGTTTTCTCATGGGAAGCATTTTTTTTGGGGGGGGGGGAACACTTAATTCCTATATACAGTATTTTAAGTTGCTATACACCTCTCATTCCCTTGCCTGTCTCTTACATACGTCTTCACAGGAGAAACAATAGACCCTGCTATGGTGAAGATTCTAGACTAATTCTGTGTTCCCTTTTGCACTGTACTCTATGCACTTTACATTGTTTGCAACTCAAAATTCCTTAGTGGCTCACTCTAAGGTGTGTTTTTTGCACCAGCAAAACCTGTCCTATAAATTGCCCTGCCTCATAAATACTGGTGTTGATGAGATGAACAAATGTTGACCCTTGATGAGAGATGAACTTCTGTCCATAATGAACAGGAATAAAGCATATTTTGTCAATTTATTTCATTTAGTTTAACTTTGACATACGTTGGGATTTTGTATTAAATTACATTAAATTAAAATCAGAGATCAATGTTTAAAAGCAAAGACAGAGCAGTGCAAGTTTGAATGTTTAATTTAGTCAGTGTATTGAGAAATGTCCAGTGCTGAATGCCAAACTGAAACTTCCAGCCAAAGAAAATGGACTTTACTTAAACTATGTTAAAGTCCCCTCGATGCAAGCAGAACTTTTTTTTCCTGTAGCCAACTTGAGGTCACAGCACCAAACATTTATGCAGAATCTGACTCCTTGTAAAAGTTATCTGTCCAACAACTAAATACTCAAGAGGCATGCTGCTGGACTTACTTCTCATTTTCCCTCAGAAAATTAAGAATACCATGCCCACCCCATGGCTCTATTGTTCTGACAAAGGGCTGTTGGATACTAACAAAGCACTTACGTTATACAAAATAATGGTATGATGAATTTACAGCTAAGCTCCCTACTGTAATACCAAGATATCTGCCAGGGCACCCACCAAGCTCTTTTTAACCCAGAGAGAATTAAAGTTATTTCATGCTTTCCCCCATGCTGTCTGTTTAGCCCCCCCACCACCACCACTTTGATTGGTTCATTCTTCTTTTCAGGGTCCACTAGCCATTCTCCCCACAGACAACATTCAATTAAATAGTTCTAATTATACACTAGCAGCCCGAAGTTGTGTTGACACCAAGGAGAGAGAAATGTCTGTACCCGAGTACAAGAGGCAATTTGGTCATGGGGCAGGAAATCAAGACAGATTTTCAAGAACTGATTTAAGAAGAGAGGCTGGCCTTCTTTGCATTGGTGGGAATTGGCTGGTTGACTAGAAAATGGGAGGCTTAAAGCAAGAGTTTTGGAGCTCAGAATACACACACCTTGTACCTACTGATTTGAGCAAGCAACTCTTTATCTTCATCTCAGCAGCTTGCTTTATGTGGAGTGTTTTATGGCTAGCAGCCATTTTGTGATATCCTCACAACTCAAGTTCAAAAGTGTAATTGGACCCCAAATCTACAAGGAAGTTAAACCTATGTGTTTAAACTCAACTTGCCCTGAACTGAACTGGCCTCAACTAGCTATCATATAATGCTTCCAGAAACAATATTTCATTTGCAGGTCTAAACCTCTCAATGCACCCCATTCTGATCACATTTTATGTTCCAGAGGCCAGCAAAAATCTGACTTCTTGTAAAAGATAAAGAAAGTAGCAGTACAAGCAAGTATCTACTGTAGCAGGATTGACAGATCTCAGTTAACCTCCATCAGGAACCTAAATGTAATAGTGATTAATTTATCAAACAAATCAACAATGAGGAGTGAGAGACTAGGTACAATGCACACTTGCATTTTGGCAACTGCTCCTTCCATATTTATGTATCAAACCAAGAGGAGGACGGCTGTTCTCATGTTGGAAACCAGAGCATGCTGATAGCTATGTTGTGCATATGAAAGCCTTGAACGGCTCTCTTTATAATAAACAAAATTCAAAACATGGGTATCAAATGACCGTGTAGGAGCTGCATCCTTCAGCTCTGACAGTGTTTGCCTTTTCCAAGAAATAACTCACTAGGCATGTACAACTCTAGGGAAAGATCACCCCTCGTTCAGTCCCAATGGATGCCCAGTAGTTCACAGCTGACGTCCCACAGCTTCTTCGCTGTTTCTTCATTGCGTCCTTGAGGAGATACATATGCTGGTTTGCAGTCACTGTCACATAAAGGAAAGTTTCTATTAGGAATTCAGGATAGCATAATTGAAAGGTGGTGTTAGCAAATATGAAAAAACACAAAAGCATCAGGTTAGAACCCTTCTCATCTCCCTAGGTGCGGAGTGATTTTATGAGGAGTGGGAACAAAACAGTCAGCTCCCACCTACAGTCTGAATTGGAGCAGTTTAGGGAAGCAGGTATGTGAAAATACATGCGCAAGTCTCCATCGCTTGAGTCTTCTTATCTGCTGGCACAAGTTTATAGCAGTCTGCACTTTCCCTAAATGCAGCCTCTACTTCCTGCAAACGTAACAGTTGGTGTAGCTGCTATGTATTCAGCTCAGTGGTATCTTAGCATCTCCATGCTGCATTAGAACCTACCTCTACCTTTTGAAGATCTGAGACATCACACACCTTAATACCCAATACTATGATGGAATTTCTCAGCTAGCCTGATTTAACAAGCATGAAGCAAATGCCTTTGGGCTACATATCCCCAGCTACATTAAGAACCCAGGGCAGGGAGGGCTTGTACACATAGCTCCCAAATATGGATCGCTACCAGCATCTTTCCCAACCTGCAGCCTTCCAAATGATAGTAGGCTACAACTCCCAGCATCCCTGACCATTCGCTATGCTAACTGGGGCTGGTGGAAACTGGGAGTCTTAACACCAACTCAAGAGCACCAGGTTGGGCAAAGCTGGGTTAAGCACAGATGTAGTGCAGAACACATGGTCAACAATGGCTCTGAGATCACCATTCATTTAGGCAAGGGTGCCAGTTTTGGACGTCCAGCCCTTCCCAAGAGAAAGTTGGTGCTGCCCATATGATACTGCTAACTGCTAGCAGTCTACTATCATGCACACAGCTAGATTGGGGCCCTCCCTTCTCTACAAGAGATGTAGGCATTAGAAAAACCCATCCCTGGTAGGTAATTTTTTGCATTTTCTGTGGCTCAAAAGGAGTCCAGCTTGTTCTGGTTGCAATCTGACTCATTCTGTTGACATTGTTCTCCCAAGCCTTGTGCCGTTGCTTAGCCCTGAAGACATCCTTGAGATCTGGATTAAACCATTTTTCCCCTACTCTGCAACCCAATGCCAATTCTTCCACAGCCTCAACTCACCTGAAATACTTCCCACTCACTGATTCCAGCTCCTCTGCCACTGCACAATACACACTGGTTTGGGCTCCTTCCACCGGTGTCTTCAAGAAGAAAGACGACCTTTTCCATACAATATCTAATATAGTTGAATGGCGGGATAATTCAGAAGAGACTGTTCCAGGATGCAGGACATTTACAGTGACGCCAGTGCCTACAAGGGAGGAATCATGCGTGCTTTAGAAAAGCATTTTGGAAGAAGGCACATAAGATTAGTTTGCACCTGGAAATGAAAACACAAGTATTTCTCATGTGTCTATATAAAAAGGTACTTTTAACGGTACTGATATGACACACAATCTATTGCCACTGGCTGTTGCTTGCTCCTGAAAACAAACAAGCACACATACACACATACACACACACACACACACACACACACACACACACACCAGGTACAACCCTAAGGTATACTTCCTTGGAACTATTTAGTGGGTAGAGCCTTTGCCAAAAAAGTCCCTGGTGCCAAAATGTGCTGCTGTCTTTTTGAAGGTGCAGTTCAATCCCATCAATCATTGACTGGGATTAAGTCCAATGTGTTCCATATGACTGCAATCCAACAACAACAATAACAATAATAATTTATTATTTATACCCCGCCCATCTGGCTGGGTTTCCCCAGCCACTCTGGGCAGCTTCCAACAAAACACTAAAATACAATAACCTATTAAACATTAAAAGCTTCCCTAAACAGGGCTGCCTTTAGATGTCTTCTAAAAGTAGTTTGGTAGTTATTTTTCTCTTTGACATCTGGTGGGAGGGCGTTCCACAGGACGGGCGCCACTACCAAGAAGGCCCTCTGCCTGGTTCCCTGTGACTTGGCTTCTCGCAGCGAGGGGAACTGCCAGAAGGCCCTCGGTGCTGGACCTCAGAATGATGGAGGTGGAGACGCTCCTTCAGGTATACTGGACCGAGGCTGTTTAGGGCTTTAAAGATCAGCACCAACACTTTGAATTGTGCTCAGAAACATACTGGGAGCTATGAGAGCTCTGGGTGGCCAAGCCAGGAAGCACACAGCATCAGCTTCTGATAAAACCATCAACAGCCAGACAGAGATGTTGGGCAGCTTCTCCCCCACCTTCCTGGGGCTGTTGAAGACCTGTGTGCTCTGAAGGCAGGCAGAAGTGAGAGAACTCAGGCTAGGGAGCAGACGTAACATCAGCTCCCAGTTGGCCTTGGAGGGCTCTGTCACCTTGAATTTTATACTGTGCATTTGTTCTAGTGTTTTAAAGTTATAAACCACCTTGGCAGAAAGGCACCATGCAACTCGCACAAAGAAACAAGTACATAAATAAAACTCAAGTGTACTTAGGACTGCAATTATAGAGCACCTATAGATTGCTGCAGTATGTCTTCCCTTTGATTTCAGCTCACAATCTGCACTGTCTGTCCAGATCCTTGAACAAATATTTAGGAAAACTGAGACATCGTCTGCAAAGGTCGCTCTTTTAAACCTCCCTCCTCCCCAAAACAATCCCAGTTTCCCACCATACAAAGTCACACTAAGCTCTTTTTAAGATGAGATTCTGAACAAGAGGCCGCTACATGCTTCCAGCTCACCTTGCAGTCGTCTGGCCAACTCCCGGGTAAAGAGAATATTGGCCAGTTTGCTATGACAGTATGCCAGGCCCCGATTGTAGCACTTCTCGCCCTGGAGGTCATGGAAGCGAATCCTCCCACCATGATGAGCCAGTGAGGATACATTGACTATGCGTGCGGGTGCAGACTGCTTCAGGCGGTCTATCAACAGGAATGTTAAAAGGAAGTGCCCTGGAAGAGAAATGGCAAAGGAAGCTTTGGATGCAATTCTACCCAGGATGCAGCAAAAACTCTTTTTAATGTTACAGGAATGTCGCTCGGTATGACAAACAGGACACAAAGCCAAATGAAGTAAAAATCCCCAAAGACGGAGATTCCTCCAGAGAAGTTCTGTGGGTGGCAATACCAGGTCCCCAAAGTTATTTAGGACTGGGGATGTAACAGTGTAACCAAAATGCTCAAGGTGATGGGAGTATGAAATCAGGGACAAAGTATTTTAGTAATTATAACAGGCAATTTCAGCTCCCATCACACATACAATGGGGTAAAGGTATGTTCAAGTCATGACAAAGAGGTAAAATTTCTAGATACCCTAAATGGGTGTGTGTCCTGGAACAGTTGGTGATGGAACCAACCAGAGGGAAATCAAACCTTAACTTAATCTTTAGTAGTGCCTGGGACCTGGCGAGATATGACAGTACTCTTAGCCAACTAGCAACATTCCAAAACATTATTAATGTAAAAAGGGCAAACCCATTCACCCAACCCACACCTCAGGACCTTACCCAGGTGGTTGACTCCTAGATGCATCTCAAAGCCATCGGCTGTCTTGGAGTACGGGCACAGCATAACCCCTGCATTGTTAATGAGGATATGGAGTTCTTTCTCCTCTACAAGAAAGCACATGCAGGGCACACTATGAAATAGGGAAACCAAGATAAAACCCTAGTGACAGCACAACAGGTTCTGCCTCATTTGCAGTTTCTCCCATGATTCATGAGTCTTGCAGACTGCCTCAGAGCATGGGTCTACAGGTACGAGGACAGGTTGTGCAATAACTTTGAATGGTGGCCTGATGCAATATAGTAAGTTTTATTTCCAGTCACAGGCAAAGTGAATTTCTGATTACCTCAAACCTAACAGTCTTGTTTTACAGTGTCAGATGTCATGGTAACACTGAAATCCTATACATTTTTACCTGGGTGTTAGGTCCCATTAAACTCAACATAACTTGCATAGGATTGTGCTGTTGGAATCCAAGTCTCTGAACAACCAGAGAAATGTTTCTATGCTGGGCTCATGTATCATACACAGTGAAGCAAAATATTTGAAGAAAAGCAAGTGATTTCAAATAAGGGTTGAAACAGTTAGTAGAGCGTGAGAATCTTAATCTCGGTTTGATAAGTCAGAGCTGCCAATAAACCACAAAACCAGGTTTGGACATAATACAATTATGGCTTTGCTCTAGTTAGTACAGCAGCAGGAGGACCAGGGAAGGAGCAAAGGGCTCACATTTTTTATTCCATGCTTGTTCATTCTTGCCAAGCCATACTTTGGCTTAGCATTACATGCAAACACGACCAAGGAGTCTCAAACGTACCTTTGAGGAAATTCTCAGCAAATTCTCGAATCGACTTGGTGTCTGCCAAGTCCAGTTTCTTTGCCGTAACCTGCTGATTCCCTGTCGTGGTCCGGATTTCAAAGGCTGCTGTTTCTGCCTTTGCCATATCTCTGCAGGCAAGGATGACTTTGGCACCTGCAAAAAGGAAAAGCAGGGAATTAATGAACAACACAAAGGGGTACAGAAGGTAGAAACTATGTGGCTCAAAGAGCTTCCAGGTAAATGACTCAAGTCCCATCCTTAGAATTGCAACAGATTTTCAATATTATGTTGAACAGGACCAGCAATAAAATGATGTCATTTGTTCAGATCTCTAGCCAGTCAGTCGCACCTCTGAGGGTGGGTGTTGTACTTTATGTGTGTTTAATGGTTTTCAGTGTTGTTTTATAGGGTTACTTACTTGCTTTTTAATAGTTATATTTATTGTATGTTCTTTGTCATATCTATTCAAATCTATGCTGTGAGTCGCCTTGAGAAAGGCAGAATATAAGGGAATAAGAAGGCTTCGGACCAACTTGTTCCAAAACAAACTATTAATTTACAGCTTTAGTAGGGTGAAGGAAACAGTTTTTGTGCAAACTATTTTAAGGAGGGGAGCCTTGTTTTACAATGGGGGGCGGGGTTACCTATAAGAGCAAATAAAAATAAACAGCCATACCTATTCTAGCGTCCCCCCTCACAAAGCCAATACTTTGCCATTCGTAACCTCAGTTCAGTTTCTGGGTGGTCCCCCTTAACTTTTTAACATCTAGTCAATCAGAGGAAGAGCTAATTCCTGGTTATGTTTCTATTTCTCCTTTACTGCCAAATCTGAAGGCCAAACCTTTGGGACTCCTGTACAGAACAGCCTCTAAAACCAAACAGGAACCATTTTACTAAACTAAACTAAGCACAAAATGGCTGTTAAGTCTCATTCCTTCCCACACTGGATCTCAGCTAAATACTGGTTGTGCTTCATGGAAAAGGGATAAAATATTTTCTATCAAGGAAAGCTACAATATATACATACTCTCAAGTGTTGTGTCTCAAGGATAGAAGGGCACATTTCACCTCAAGGGCTAGGGAAGGGCATGGGGAAGAGTCCCGAGGGCCAGTTATAAAGCCTTGGAATGCTGTGTTTGTAGGAGTGTAAATATCCAGAGTGTGGGGTCAGGTGGGATTACTATGAGGAAATATAAAATATGCATCAAGCCATTGTGTCCACGATGAATGCATTGTGTTGACTGGGTTTGATACATTGACAATAATTTCTGATCAAATCCCACAACCCTCTGCATCTCTAGCCATTTCCTCTACTGCCCATTTCTCTTGCTTGACAAGTCATGTACACACTTAGGCAGGTGTCCTGGGTCATCAAAGACAGTGGGCAGTTTCTTTGATGTAGCTTTTTCTGATATGTTAATCTTAGGATGTTAATTTTGGGGCCAGGAAGCAAATCTCACCTGAAGGTGATAATGATCGCTGTCCTCCTGGCCATCCTTCTTATCATGTATATTGCTTGTTTATCACCTCCGGGGTTGCCAAATGCACTCCTTTGTAGTTCTGTTCTTTATTTACCCCAGAAGTGCATGCTTTATTAGTTTTGGTAGTTTAACTTTGTCCCCATGTGGGGTTTGTTGTAATGCTCAGAAGAAATCTGATTGGTTCTTACGAACACTCTGTACAAAGTTCTTTTGTGAATAAAACGACCTGGGCCAGAGAGTGGATGGAGAGATTATTATACACACCCTTCCCAGGGTCTTGCTGGTTCAAGCCTCTGTGTGTATTCTTATTAATCAGAGTTCAATCCTTCCTTTACTTTGGGAACGCCTCATGTGTTCGTCTCCCAGTGCTTCCCACATCACACCAGCAAACATGAGAACAAGGTGTTCTGGCCAAATTAAATCTTCAGCACAGATAGGGCTCAAGGCTGCAAGCCTAATTGCACTCACCAGGTAGTAAGCCCCACTGAATTTAATACATGGTTAGGATTGCCCTTTTTATTATCCCTCCTGCATGCCTTGTGAAAGGCTTGTCACAGGAGAAAACTGCTGGTGGGTGGGGATAAGTAACTTGCCTCTTCCTGCAAGGTCTCGGGCAGTTTCCTTCCCAATGCCGGTGTTGGCCCCTGTGATCACAACAACCTTTCCATTGAGCT
Organism: Podarcis tiliguerta; assembly: GCF_965153285.1. NCBI lineage: Eukaryota > Metazoa > Chordata > Lepidosauria > Squamata > Lacertidae > Podarcis > Podarcis tiliguerta. Next base: position 87,624,034 of record NC_139534.1, read on the forward strand.
TCGCGGCAGACTTGCACACTCCTCCTGCAATAAACTTCCTACAAAAATAAGGACACACCAGTCAATCACAGATTCAATGAATGTGGCAAACTGCTACTTTATTTTACATGTTAAATATGCACAGTCAAGTCTATGCTATGAAAATGACTCTGAGAAAAGTTCACCTCCATAATTCTAAAACAACAACAACAACAAAAAGGTGAAGCAAGACCACAACCTTTATATCTCAAGTAGAAAGGCCCAGAAGTAGAAAGAAGATAATTGCTTACTAGACAGCTCTGCAGGTGCCTATTGGAATAACAGACCCTTCCCTCATATGCAGTGTTTGCAGGGCAGCGGCTGAAGAAGGAGCCAAAAGGGGTTTCTTGTGTGTGGGATTCTTGTGGCTGATTAGCTGCTTTCCCTGGTCAAAGGTCAGAGGGGGCAGGGTTTCTGTTGAGGCAGGTGATTAGCTGTGGGAGGAGCTTATCAGTGTTTGCAGGGCAGCGGCTGAAGAAGGAGCCAAAAGGGGTTTCTTGTGTGTGGGATTCTTGTGGCTGATTAGCTGCTTTCCCTGGTCAAAGGTCAGAGGGGGCAGGGTTTCTGTTGAGGCAGGTGATTAGCTGTGGGAGGAGCTTATCAGTGTTTGCAGGGCAGCGGCTGAAGAAGGAGCCAAAAGGGGTTTCTTGTGTGTGGGATTCTTGTGGCTGATTAGCTGCTTTCCCTGGTCAAAGGTCAGAGGGGGCAGGGTTTCTGTTGAGGCAGGTGATTAGCTGTGGGAGGAGCTTATCAGTGTTTGCAGGGCAGCGGCGCGCGCCTATCGGCGCGCGCAGTTTGAACCATCTTTTAGATTTAGGGAAGCTAGTCTCAAGCCCAACGACACATTCTCAAGATGGAGGGGGAGGGAACAGCTGCAGTCGCCTGCGGTTCCTGCGCAATGTTTGCCATCTTGCCAAAGGTTGCAGGCAGCTTTACGTGCAGCAATTGCATGTTGATTGCCCTCCTAAAAGACAAAGTCCAGCAACTGGAGGAACGTGTAGCTACGCTCCAAAGAATTAGAGAGCTGGAGCTCTTCTTGGAAGCAACAGAGCACACCGTCTCCACCAAGGAGGAGACAGGGGACTCCCCTGAGAAGGAGGCTAGTTCACCAACACAGGAGCCCGATATGTGGAGAAACGTGACTCAAAGAAGTAGGAGGCCCAGGGTTCGCTCTGATTGTCTAGAAATACACAATCGCTTTGAGGTCCTCTCCCCTAGCATGGAAGACGAAGAGCAGACTCCATTTGAGGATCTCTCCCTCATTACAGTCGATCACGTATATGAAGATGAGCAGCAAAGTCAGTCCTCAGGGAATGTGCAGGCGACCTTGGAATGGACCGCTCACGGAAGAACCCTGACCAAACCTAAGAGAAGGCGTATAGTGGTCATAGGGGATTCCCTACTGAGGGGAACAGAAGCAGTGATCTGTGGGCCTGACAAGATGTCTCGGGAAGTGTGCTGTCTCCCCGGGGCTAAGATCCAAGATGTAACTGAACGACTGCAAGGAATCATAAAACCCACTGACAAATACCCCTTCCTCTTGGTTCATGTGGGAACCAATGACACTGCAAGCAATAGCCTCCAGAAGATCAAAAGAGACTACGAGGCTCTGGGCAGGAAATTGAAGCAATTAAATGCACAAATCGTCATCTCATCTGTCCTCCCAGTTGAACGACGTGGCCCAGGGAGAGAGAGGAAAATAGTGGAAGTAAACAGCTGGCTTCGCAAATGGTGTAAACAGGAACGGTTTGGATTCTTAGATCACGGACTGCAGTTTCTTGAGGATGGACTTCTGGCAAGCGATGGGCTGCACCTCACAACGGTTGGGAGGAATGTTTTTGCCAAAAAACTAAGAAACCTCATCAGGAGGGCTTTAAACTGACTAATGTGGGGGAGGGAGACAGTGCTCCTGAAGGTAGGAGTCTATTAATTGATGAAGATGATCATCCAAATGTCATAGACCAAATGGAGCAAACAGCAAGCAGACCTAGTGGTGGGAGGAAAAAATCCTTAAATAAGAGACACGGGGGAATGACTAATGGACTTCAATGTCTGTACACTAATGCACAAAGCATGGGAAATAAACAAGATGAGCTTGAGCTCTTGGTACAGCAAACTAAATATGACATAATAGGCATCACTGAAACCTGGTGGGATAAGTCCCACGATTGGAATGTAAAAATGGAGGGATACAATCTATTTCAGAGAAACAGACCAGACAAGAAAGGAGGAGGAGTGGCGTTATATGTCAGGGATGTGTATACCTGTGAAGAGATCCAAGATTTAGAACCTCAAAGCCAAAGTGAGAGCATTTGGGTCAAAATTAAGGGAGAGAAGAATAATAGTGACCTCATTGTGGGAGTTTACTATAGATCCCCAAGCCAAACGGAGGACATAGATGATGCCTTCCTGGAACAGATGGCCAAGCATGCAAAAGGAAGGGAGATAGTAGTAATGGGGGACTTCAATTACCCAGATATTTGTTGGATGTCAAACTCAGCCAAGAGCATAAGGTCAAACAGATTCCTCAATGGCCTTGCAGACAACTTCATTGTCCAGAAAGTGGGAGAAGCAACAAGAGGAACAGCCATTTTAGATCTGGTCCTAACCAATGTCGATGACCTGGTTAGTGGGGTAGAAGTGGAAGGATCATTAGGCGCAAGTGATCATGCTCTTCTGAAGTTTACTATACAACGGAAAGGAGCAGCCAAGCATACTAGGACTCAATTTCTTGACTTTAAGAAAGCCGACTTCATAAAACTTAGGGAAGTGCTGGGTGAGATCCCATGGACAGTAATACTAAAAGGAAAGGGAGTTCATGATGGCTGGGAGTTTGTTAAGAGGGAGATAGTAAAAGCACAACTTCAGGCAATACCAATGAGACGGAAACATGGAAGGTGCCTAAAGAAGCCAGGGTGGCTATCTAAAGAACTTTTAACTGAGTTAAGATTAAAAAAGGATGTGTACAAAAAATGGAAAAGGGGGGAAACCACCAAAGAGGAATTCAAACAAATAGCCAGCACATGTAGACACAAAGTCAGAAAAGCTAAAGCACAGAATGAACTCAGGCTTGCTAGAGAGGTTAAAAGCAACAAAAAAGGCTTCTATGGGTATGTTCGTAGCAAAAGGAAGAACAAAGAAACAGTGGGGTCACTCAGAGGAGAAGATGGTGAAATGCAAACAGGGGACACAGAAAGGGCTGAACTCCTCAATGCCTTCTTTGCCTCAGTCTTCTCCGATAAAGAAAACAATGCCCGACCTGAAGAATTTGGAGGAAATGATTCAGCAGAGGAAACACAGCCCAGAATAACTAAGGAGATAGTACAAGAATACTTGGCTAGTTTAGATGTATTCAAGTCTCCAGGGCCGGATGAACTGCATCCAAGAGTATTAAAAGAACTGGCAGATGTGATCTCAGAACCACTGGCAGTCATCTTTGAGAATTCCTGGAGAACAGGCGAAGTCCCGGCAGACTGGAGGAGGGCAAATGTTGTCCCTATTTTCAAAAAGGGGAAAAGAGAGGACCCAAATAATTACCGCCCAGTCAGTCTAACATCAATACCAGGGAAGATTCTGGAGCAGATCATTAAGCAAACAATCTGTGAGCACCTAGAAAGGAATGCTGTGATCACCAATAGTCAGCATGGATTTCTGAAAAATAAGTCATGTCAGACTAACCTGATCTCATTTTTTGACAGAATTACAAGCCTGGTAGATGAAGGGAACGCAGTGGATGTAGTCTACCTTGATTTCAGCAAGGCATTTGACAAGGTGCCCCATGATATTCTTGTAAAGAAGCTGGTAAAATGCGGTCTTGACTATGCTACCACTCAGTGGATTTGTAACTGGCTGACTGACCGGACCCAAAGGGTGCTCATCAATGGTTCCTCTTCATCCTGGAGAAGAGTGACTAGTGGGGTGCCACAGGGTTCTGTCTTGGGCCCGGTCTTATTCAACATCTTTATCAACGACTTGGATGATGGACTCAAGGGCATCCTGATCAAATTTGCAGATGACACCAAACTGGGAGGGGTGGCTAACACCCCAGAAGACAGGATCACACTTCAAAAAGACCTTGACAGATTAGAGAACTGGGCCAAAACAAACAAGATGAATTTTAACAGGGAGAAATGTAAAGTATTGCACTTGGGCAAAAAAAATGAGAGGCACAAATACAAGATGGGTGACACCTGGCTTGAGAGCAGTACATGTGAAAAGGATCTAGGAGTCTTGGTTGACCACAAACTTAACATGAGCCAACAGTGTGACGCGGCAGCTAAAAAAGCCAATGCAATTCTGGGCTGCATCAATAGGAGTATAGCATCTAGATCAAGGGAAGTTATAGTGCCACTGTATTCTGCTCTGGTCAGACCTCACCTGGAGTACTGTGTCCAGTTCTGGGCACCACAGTTCAAGAAGGACACTGACAAACTAGAACGTGTACAGAGGAGGGCAACCAAAATGGTCAAAGGCCTGGAAACAATGCCTTATGAGGATCGGCTAAGGGAGCTGGGCATGTTTAGCCTGGAGAAGAGGAGGTTAAGGGGTGATATGATAGCCATGTTCAAATATATAAAAGGATGTCACATAGAGGAGGGAGAAAGGTTGTTTTCTGCTGCTCCAGAGAAGCGGACACGGAGCAATGGATACAAATTACAAGAAAGAAGATTCCACCTAAACATTAGGAAGAACTTCCTGACAGTAAGAGCTGTTCGACAGTGGAATTTGCTGCCAAGGAGTGTGGTGGAGTCTCCTTCTTTGGAGGTCTTTAAGCAGAGGCTTGACAACCATATGTCAGGAGTGCTCTGATGGTGTTTCCTGCTTGGCAGGGGGTTGGACTCGATGACCCTTGTGGTCTCTTCCAACTCTATGATTCTATGATTCTATGATTCTATGATTCTATGCAGACGTAAAGAAAACACTCTTCACAATTTCTCTCCAGATTTGCTTTGAATGGCCCGTTTTCTAATCAGACTTTTCTGATTGCACCTACAGGCCACACTTTAACTGTTGATGACGGGGAGAGGGACTGTCGCTTATTTTTCTAACTTGTGTGTGACCAATATACATTAGCAATCCTAAACACACACACACATACACAGCCACATGGAAGTCACTTCTCTGGGACACAATCCCACCCCATCAGGAGCCATGTACCGTATTTTTCGCTCTATAACACACACCTGACCATAACACGCACATAGTTTTTAGAGGAGGAACACAAGAAAAAAATATTCTAAACGAAACAGTGGATGTATGATTTTTGTGGTTCATGCTGTGGCCACAGACATGTGATCTGACGGTGAGTTGGGGTAGCCCAATGCAAAAATCCTGAGGATCCATGTGGATCCATGCTTTGTAACCACATTTTTGCGCCATTGCGGCCCCATGAAACAGTGGGTGCGTGTGTTTTTTGGTGCAGGCTGTAGCCATGGACATGCTATGTGATCTGATGGTGAATTTGGGGTGACCCAGTGCACAAATTCTGAGGACCCATGTGGATCCGTGCTTTGTAACCACGTTTTAAGTGGGGAGGGAAGGAAAAGCACTCAAGGGACAAGGAGCACGCGTGGGGTATGTGGAGAAGGATGCTGCTAATAATGCAGGAGAGGCTCCTCTCCAGCTTTGCTCCTTTAGAACAAGCAGGCTCTGCTTCTCTCCCTCCTCCCCGGCAAGGAAACCACAATAGTAACCACTCTGAGACAAATCAAGAAAAATTGTGACCAACACTCTCCCCCAACAAGCGCAGTGAGATCAAAACACAGAGAGAGAGAGAGAACTGGCCCTAAAGTCGCAGGGCGCTGGGGGAGTGAACGGGAAACAAGAGGAGAACGATCCCTCTCACACACACAGACACACAGAGTGTCAATTCTAAAGTCGCAGGGGCGCTTGGAGAGTGAAGGGGAAGCAGGAGGAGGAGAATGATAGCTCAAGCACACACACACACAGCCCCTACAGTGGCTAATCCAAAATCGGACAGCAAAAAACTGCAGGCAGGGACAGAGAACAGGGGTTGTTTTAAAGCAGCCAACTCCCGCTCTGCTTCTCTCCCTCCTCCCCGGCTCCGCTAGCTGACAGGAGCCGCTTACACCCGCTTTGCTGTTTCAAAGCGAGCCACGGACTGCTCACGACTGCAGCAGATTCCCCCACCATCTGTAGGCATTCGCTCCATAACACGCACAGACATTTCCCCTTACTTTCTAGGAGGAAAAATCTGCGTGTTATGGAGCGAAATTTACGGTAAGCATATCACAGCCACCTTGAGAAGGTATCAGTTGGGTGGAAAGACCCACTTCATCAGCCTCGCTTAGACAGTTGTAATATTCCACTTAGAGATGTGAGATCACTAGGATAGTGTGAGGGGGGAGAGGTCTGCCATCTTGCTTTTGTGTGGCATTATTACCTCCATCCCCTCTTGGCATTACTGAAAAATTGCCCCTTTGTCTCTACACAATTAATTGGATCCTGTTCCTCACAGTGGTTGTGTGGGGCTTCCATTACTTGCTTCCTATAATTGTTTAATTACAAAATAGTGCTATTTCACACTAAAGGGGGGGGGGATGAAATTAATTTAAAAGCTAATAGGACCCCTGCCCCCACCACCCAAAACATACACATACTGGGAACAGAAACCAAATAATTATGGGGCAATTAGTAATGCCAGCCTATACTGAACTGGAGTTATTCAAGGAAGAAGCCACAAGGAGAAATTTTCTTAACAAAAACTGCTGGGGAGCATCTGGTGAATAAGGCTTCTTTTTATAACATCTACTCAGAAAACTCAGCCAATGGGATGGGAACTAATATAGCATCATATTCAGTGTTGCATGGAACCAATACGGCCCAACCAATACCTGGTAGGTTTTGTTCTTCGTTGTTTATAAAGAGATTTTTAATCTTCACAGTTATCACATTGAAGCCAGAATTGGTTCTACAAGTTTATACCAATTATTGCCTCACGATTCTTGACTGAAGCTGAATCCTAACAAGACAGAGATGCTGTGGGTTGGTGGTTCTAGTGCCTTGTAAGAAACCAGTTCTGAACTGGGTCACACTCCCCATGAGCTTAGGAGTACTCTTTGTGTTGTTTTTTTAATAAAAATTTATTAAATATTTTATACTTATAAAAGAAAAACAGAAAAAGAAGAACAATACACAAATTCAAGAAACAATACATCAACAAAAAATAAAGAAAAGAAAAAATACAGTACAACAATGCAACATAAAAAAAAATACAAAAACACAAATCCAAAATTTTTGTATCCAGATCTTTCATTAGCTTATTTCCTCGACTTCCTCGCACCTCCCTTTTTTGTATTCTGGTTCAAATTATCTGGTTCAGCAAATCCTTTCCCTCTTCTTCAATTTAGTCTGTAATTTATCATAACATAATTTAACTTTCAATTTCCCAATTTAGCACATTAACACTTAATGTTCATATAATTCTTAATAACCCTTCTGCTAAAACCATATAACTTCATTCCAATATACTTCTAACATTCATGAGCTTAGGAGTACTCTTTGATCCAGATGTTACCACTGGAGGCCCAAGTAGCATCAACGGCACAGAGCACCTATTTCCAACTTCAGGTGGTTTGCCAGCTATGGCCGTGCCTGAACAGTGACATCCCGGCCACAGTAATCCATGCTCAGGTAGCCTCCAGCTTAGATTGTATTTTACATCAGTTGCAACTGCCAGAGAACAGAGTGTTTGGATAAAGCTGCTTGGAATCATATAACACTGGTTCTGAAGAGTTTGTTCTGGCTGCCTATATGCTACTGTGCAAATCCAATGTTTTAGTACTTATGTACAGAGCCCTGAAATTATGACTCAGTTATCTGAAGGAGCACCTCTTGGTATTCTTCTGCCCAGCAGTTAAGATCTGCTGGGTGAGTCCTTCTAGCTGTTCAGTCACTGAGTAATTGCCAAGGTGCTTTGGCTTTCACAGTGGAAGTCCAGATTTTCTATTTCTAAAACGCATTTCTATATCACCATAACATAAAATATCACACAGATGTGGAATGTTCTTCCCTGGTGCAACACAGTTCACCTTTCAGCATGAGCTGAAAACCCATTTCTCCGCCGCCCCCCCCATTGGCTCCCCTGATCAAAGAAAACCTTATTATCAGCTACCAGAAAGCTATGTCCTTGTTTTCTTACAGTGTTAGAACATTCACACACACACTATGCAAACATAACAGACAACTAATTGAAAGGTAATTTAAGTTGGTTTTAGAACATTCTCGGGTAATGTTTGATGTTTTATTGTTTTTAATATTCTGTTGGGAACCACCCAGAGTTGCTGGGGCAACCCAGTCAGATGGGCAACATAGAAATAAAAAAATTATTATTACTATTATAAGGTAGAATTAGTATTAGCAGTGTTTTTCCAGTTTTATTCGGTTTTTATCCCTTGAGTTCTTAGACCCTCCCCCACATGGTTCTTTAAACCTTTAAAATTTATTGTAAAAACTTTCTAACAAACGATTGTGGGAATCTTACACAGTGGGTAGGAACAGTTACCCAAGGAAAATACAAAGACAGGATCATTTTATTCCAAGACCTTTGACAGCCTCCTAATCAGTTAACTGGTTCAGGGAATTATATAAAGTAGTGCACGAAGACACCCTGTCTCTTTCATTTGTACTTTAGGATGTGACTAGGAATCCTCTCCACAATACATTTTAAAATTACAGCAGTTTTTCCTGCCAGTAAACTTCAGAGGTGGGAAGATCTGCATTCACTTAATTTCCACCTGTCCCTTATCTGCTGAACTTTAACCTTAGTTAGAACATGGTAGCCCTGTTTCCACCTTCCCACCCTGCTTCTTGAATTTCATAAAATCAAGTTATTTGCTGCAGTTGTGTCCCATCCCAAGCCGGAAAAAGCATATTTAAAGGCTAGGATAAAGGAAAACCAGAGAAATAAAAAAATAAACTGAATAGCCAACAGGGGAATGAAAAGACAGGGGTTTATGACAAAAGCATTTAAGAAATGAATGGATTAGGTGAAAAACAGACAAATTTCGAAAAAGTAGGGGGAAACAGCCAAAACAGTAAGTGAAGGAAGAAACAGGTGTTAAGACAGAAATATTTAACAGCTAAACCGGTGTCAAAAGGAGATTTTTAGTTTTGAAATCTGCCATATAACCTCATCGCGTCGAAGCTCGTTTAGCACAAGGAAGTTGTTGCAGGAGCTGAAAAGGCTGCAAGTCTAAGCCCACCAATCACAGACCTGAACATAGGAGCAACCACAAATACCAGGAGGGGGACAGACGCGAACAGCGCCAGCACGGACCCCACGAAGCCGAGCATCTCTCGCAGCAAGAACCTCCCAGCGACGCGCGAAGCTGCACAGGAGCAGCCGGAAAGGAGAAGCGTGAGCGCAGAGTGCTGGGATTGGTGGGAGGGAGAGAGAGAGATAGGGCGTGGGGGGCAGAGAGGGGGCGGGGCGAGAACCCATTCATTGGTGCGCCGTAGAGATAGGAAAGAAATAGAACGACACTCAATCTAAGCTTCTGGTAAGCGCCCAAACACGCCGTTGGCCATTTTTCACCCGTCGTGTCGCTGAAGCTACGTTTTAAAGGCACTTCTGCGGTAAAAACTCCGTGTGTTTTGCATTGGAAGCCGACTTGGTAGTCTTTGCTATTTGAAAGCATTTCTTCTCAGTGCTTGGTGCCACCTAGTGCCGGATTTACGTATAAACTAAACAAGCTATAGTTTAAGGGGGGGGGGGGGGAGGATTAAAGGGGAAAAAACTGGATATACATTTCCAAAATATAAGATAAAAAAAAAAACCTACGTACAGCAACAGTGTTTTGTGTTGTGTAGACTCCTATGGTGTAAGTAATCAGGCCTGATAGCCTGATCCCTAAAATATCACTGGTTTGCTCATTTCTATATATAGGGTGCCTACATTCTGCATGGACTGGTTGCATGGCAACATGTGCAAATGGTTTAGATACCTATTAGGTCCATAAATTACCATATAGCATATAAAGTAAAGGTAAAGGGACCCCTGACCATTAGGTCCAGTTGTGACCAAATGGAGTTGTGGCGCTCATCTCGCTTTATTGGCTGAGGGAGCCAGCGTACAGTTTCTGGGTCATGTGGCCAGCATGACTAAGCTGCTTCTGGCAAACCAGAGCAGCGCACGGAAACGCTGTTTACCTTCCTGCCAGAGTGGTATCTATTTATCTACTTGCACTTTTTGGGGTGCTTTCGAACTGCTAGGTTGGCAAGAGCAGGGACCCACAGCGCCACCCGTGTAAATTACCATATAGCATATATTCAACACAAAAAACAGTGACAATTTGTAGTTGACAAAGGACAGCCGGACATATAAAGGTCCCAATACCTTCAGTACCTGACTCCGTTGGTTGCCTTTTGCAGTAAAAGGTAACGTGGCTCTCCCCAACCCGCTCCCCACTCTGAAAAGTGCACCGGAAAGTGAAGAGTTAAGTATTGGAGTGGAAGTTCCATCAGTCTTCAAGGGAAGCCATAGACAGAAGAAAAGTGAAGACCGGCCTTTCCGTTGTCTGACAATGAGGCATCTTCGTTGTGGCATTGCGTTCCATTGGCTTCCCTTGCAGCTGCTTTTACTCTTAGAAAAGCATTGGATGAGCAAAGAAAAACCCGTAAACTGAGCAGTGTGTGAGAGGATACATTTGCTAAATCTCCAAGCACTGGGTGAAAGAGGTTATTATTATTTTTGCTCTCACAAATGCAGCTTGTATCCCGCCTTTCCCAAACTGCATTTCCCCGAGTGCATGGGATTAACAGTTTCCAACTGTATTCCTAGACATTATACTGGAATTATAGATTACTTGTGTTTCCTCATTCATTTCCAGCATCTTATTTATTGTAATCGCATCCACATCATGTTAGGGTTTCCATATTTTGAAGAGCAAAAAAAGAGGACACTATGGAGACTCTCATTTTAAATACCCCTACTATATGTATGCTATAGAAGCTCTGATATATTGCAGGGGAGGGGGTTGCAGGATGAGAGAGGAGGAAAGCAAGTATTTAACCACCACTTATATCTGTATCTCATTCAGAACGTATAGCCAGAGACATTTTGGCAAATTTAAAAAATCCACTTGGACAGAAAATTTCCTCCCAAAAAAGAGAATGTGTCCTAAAAAAAGAGAACACATCATAATAATAATAATAATAATAATAATAATAATAATAATAATAATAATAATTTTATTTATACCCCCCCCCCCCAATCTGGCTGAGTTTCCCCCACCACTCTGGACAGCTTCCAATCGAGTGTTAAAAACAATGCAGCATTAAATATTAAAAACTTCCCTAAACAGGGCTGCCTTCAGATGTCTTTTAAAGAGAAGATAGCTGTTTATTTCCTTCACATCTGATGGGATGGTGTTCCACAGGGCGGACGCCACTACATTCTATGTGTTTTACATTTCCAACATGTTTTATCTCCAGTCTTGTACATTTTTTCCAGTTTTACAGGTGTGATGTACCATCTGTACATCATTTTTTCCATATTTTCTCTAAGTGCCGTACAAGCTGTGAATTTCATTCCTTTATTCTAAAGTCTCGCCCAACTGTCATATTCTAAATTATATCCAAAATCTATTGCCCATTTTACCATTACTTCTTTTATCTCTTCATCTTTGGTATCCCATTCTAGTAACTGGTTATACATTTTGGATAGAAGTTTAGATTTACCTTCTAATATTTCTACCTGGTATCTGGATTTTTTTTCATTCATCCCTGCCTTTTTATCTTCAGTCCACAGAGCATTAATTTGGTGAAATTGGAACCAACCTGTTAATTTATTCTTTATCTCTTCATATGATCTGATTTTCCATCCTTTTTCTGTTCTTACTAGAAGATCTTCATAAGTCCATCTTTCACCTTCTGTGTTTATTTTTTTAACTGTTAAGATATCAATTGGTGATAACCACCAGGGAGTGTTTCTTTTGAGCAGCTTTTTATTTTTCTCCCATACCTCAAGCAGTGACCCTCTAATAATATGGTTAGAGAATCCTTTATGGACCTTTTCTTTATTGTGCCACAGATATGCGTGACATCCAAATCTGATGTTAAAACCTTCTAAGTTCAGGAAATCTGTGTTCTTTATAACAATCCATTCTTTGATCCAACAAAGTCACGTGGCTTCATAATATAATCTCAGATTTGGAACCGCAAATCCTCCTCTGTCTCTTCGGTCCGTGAGTAATTTAAATTTAATTCTCGGTCTTTCCCCCTGCCAAATAAATTTCGAGAGAGTTTTTTGCCAATCTTTAAATACTGAGGTTCCCCTAATTACCGGAATATTTTGGAATAAAAACAGCAGTTTTGGCAGTATATTCATCTTAATTGCCACCATTCTTCCAGACCATGAGAATTTTATCCTGTTCCAAGTATCTAAGTCCTTTTTAATTTCTTTCCAAGTGTTTGTATAATTATCTTCCATTAAGTTTATATTTTTCATGGTTAACCATATTCCCAGGTATTTTACCTTTTTTACCACTTTAATCCCAGTCTGTGACTCGAGATGGTTTCTTAAATCTTCCTTCATGTCCTTAGTCATCATTTTGGTTTTTGTTTTATTTAGCTTAAAGCCGGATCACTTTTCAAATTCCTCTAATAATTCTAACACTTTACCAACACTTTTTTGTGGATCTTCTAACGATAACATCAAATCATCAGCATATGCTTTCAGTTTATATTCTTTTACACCAATTCTAATTCCACGTATCTCTGATATTTTCCTTATCTTATTCGCAATTATTTCTAGCACCATTATAAACAAAAGAGGTGACAGAGGGCACCCCTGTCTTGTACCCTTCGAGATTTCAAATGAGTCAATTAAGTTATTATTGATAATCAGTTTAGCTCTTTGATCCAAATGGATCGCTTTTATTCCCTCCAAGAATGTGCCCTCTATCCCTGCTGTTTCCATACATTTTAATAAGAATTGCCAAGATACATTATCGAAAGCCTTTTCGGCGTCAATAAAAATTAATGCCGCGGGGATTTCATCTTTACATTCCAAGTATTCAATAATATTTATTATGTGCCTTACATTATCTTTTAATTGCCTATTGGGTAGAAATCTGGTTTGGTCCATATGAATAAGATTGAGTAAACATTTTTGAGCCGATTCGCCATTACTTCTGCATAAATTTTATAGTCATTATTTAATAATGATATCGGTCTGTAGTTCTTAATATTGAGTGTATCTGAGTCTGGTTCTCAACGTAATGTATGCTTCTTTCCAGGAATCTGGTATCTTTCCTCCTCTTAAAATGCTATTTGTTTCTTCGCACAACACCAGTGTTAGATGTTCTTCCAGGACTTTATAATACTTAGCCGATAAACCATCAGGCCCTGGGGCTTTCCCTAGTTTCATCTTCTTTATCGCATCTTGGATTTCCTCTATTTTTATGGGTTTGTTTAGTTGGCTTTTCTCCTCTTCCGTTCATTGAATTCTATTGTCTTCTAAGTATTTTTCTATATCTGTTATATCTTCCTCTTCTCTTTTATATAATTTTTCATAAAATTTAAGGAAGCTTTTCTTTATTTCATTAGGGTCTTCCAAAATCACGTTAATCACGTTTTGGTTTTTTGGTTTTCTTAATTGCCACGCCAAAATTTTCCCCGTTTTATTTGCTGATTCAAATAATTTTTGTTTCATTGACTTAATTCTCCATTCCACTTCTTGGTCTATTAACATTGAATATTGTGTTTGCAACATCTTATACAATTGCTTATTTCGTTCCTCACTAAAAAGGTACCCCTGCCCGTACGGGCCAGTCTTGACAGACTCTAGGGTTGTGCGCCCATCTCACTCAAGAGGCCGGGGGCCAGCGCTGTCCGGAGACACTTCCGGGTCACGTGGCCAGCGTGACATTGCTGCTCTGGCAAGCCAGAGCCGCACACGGAAACGCCGTTTACCTTCCCGCTAGTAAGCGGTCCCTATTTATCTACTTGTTTTGTTATTAATTTTTTTTCACAATCTCTTAATTGAGTGAGTATCTCTTCTTTTTTTTGTTCTCTCAACTTTTTCCTGGCATCCCAAACTATATCAATATTTGTTTCTTTGTTGATGTTTAAATCAAAATATTCTTTCAAGGGTAACTTTGGCCTTCTCAATCACCTCATCATTTTCAAATAAATAATCGTTCATTCTCCATCTGTACGTACCCTGTACTTCACATTTTAACTCCAAAAGTATCAAAGTATGATCGGAGAGGGTTCTAGGTTGTATCTCACATTTCACAACTCTTGTTGTTAGTTCTCTTGAGACCCATATTTGATCCAACCTACCCCAGCTCTGATGTGGTTCTGAAAAATGTGTAAATTGTTTCATCATTGGATTTTTATGTCTCCATATGTCTATTAAGTCTAGTTTTCCTCAAGGTCATTAAACAATCTTGGTAGTTTCCCTTAATTCAGTTTCCTCCTTTTTGAACTTCTGTCTAATTCCGGTGTTGGCACTCCATTTAAATCTCCAAGTAAAATCAACTTATAACTCTCTAGGTCTAATAATATTTGTTCCAGTTTCTTGAAAAACTCTGCTTTATTTGTGTTTGCGGCGTAAACGGTTACCACATTAAATTTTTCTCCCTGATGGTTAATTTGTATTCCCAAAATTCTTCCTTCGTCATCCTTACATATTAATTTGGGTTCCCATTTCTCCTTTGCATATATCACTACCCCTCTTTTTTGTTTGTATCTGAGTTAATGAATTCTGTTCCCAACCTTTTATTTATCAAAATATGCTTATGTTTTTTGGCCACATGTGTTTCCTGACAACAAATCACATCAAAGTTCTTTTTCTTTAAAACCTTCTCAATTTTATTTCTCTTATGTTTTTCATTCAAACCATTCACATTCCAGGAGAAAAATTTAAGAGTCATTTTATGTTTAGTTACTATTCGTTCTACTCTGTTTTTCTGGTTTATATTCTGGTGGTTCTATTTCCGATTGTTTCTTCCTCTTCCTCTTCTTCTCCTCCTACTGCTCCTTCCTCCTCTCTGTCCTCCTCCTCCCCTCCTCTCCCTCTCTCTCTCTTCCCTCTCGATTTCCTTTTCCTTTTTTCCTCTCTTCTCCTCCGTATTCATCTCTCTTCCTCCAGGTCTTTCTTACACTTTTCCAAGTTCCTTTTCATATCTTCTCAGAAATTTTTTCACTTCTTGAGTGTCTGTCAATTTGAATTTTTTATCCTTATAGTAGAAGGAGATTCCTTCTGGGAACTCCCATCTGTATTGTATAGCATTTCTTTTCAAGACACTTATTATTTGTCTATATCCTTCCCTTTTGCGCAAAATCCTGATTGGAATTTCTTTAAAAATAATAATTGGCCTGCCTCCAATTATTAATTTTTTTTGATAACTTGTTCTTAATATTGTGTTTTTCATCTCAATTGAATTAAAAATAACTAAACAATCACCAGAAAGTTTTATTGACTTAATTTGTTGGGATTTCACTCTTACTCTGAATGCATTTTCTACCGTATATGCTACCTCTTCCTCTTTTATCTCCAACCATTTTGCTAACTCCCTAATCATTTTTTTCCTTTATGTTCTCGTTTGCTTCTTCTCCCACTCCTCTAAATTTCAAATTAAGCTGCTTCTGTCGCATTTCTGTCATAGCAAGACTATCCCAAAGTTGATCTTGCGTTTTATTCAAGTCTTTTATTTCTTCCTTTATTTTTTCTGTCTCTTTCTTTTGTTCCTTCATTTCTTTTTGAATTTTCTTATTTGTCTCTTCAATTGTTTTTGACCTGACTGTCAAATCTTGTATCTTACTAGAAAGTTCTTCTACAGCACCTTCTATCTTTCTATCTATCTGTTCCTGCACCTCTCCTAGTTTACATTCCATGTGTAATTCACTTTGCTTAAATTCCTCCTTGATTTTTAGCCACAAAATGTCTAGGTCTTTAATTTCCTCTTGTGGGGATACCTTCCTATCTCCTGGTGTCCCTCCTACCTTTTTTCCATTTCCCCCCGACATTTTACAATTATTTTATCAGTTGGTCTGTTTTAATATTTGATCTCTCCCCTAGAGGGTGCACAATATCTTTCTTATTCTTTGTATATCTGAATAAACCTTAACAAGTTTACAATTTTACTCTCTTACCACTTTCTTTATACCTCTTGATATTATACCCCCCCCCCTTGGTTTTAGTCAAAACTTCCCCAAAAAAACCCTCTTAAAATATTATAGAGTCCCAGCGACCTTGTCACATGTTAAATATAGTCGTGTTAGTATGTTATTTTTCAGAGCAAAGAGAATTTTAATAAATGAGGGATAGCTTCTTTAATAATTAGAGAGTGTCCAGTCCAAATCAAATTCTGTCGTCTTCAGCCACTTGTCGGCTTAATCCAATTCACGGAAAGAGTCTTCAGAAGTTTATTCCGAGCATGAATCCAAAGTCTAATAAGTTACAGTTTGTTTTCAATCTTTGGAATTCCTGATGGAATATAAATATCCAAATAAGTGTCCAAATAAGTCAGGATCTTCAAAACCAAAGGTTTTGCAAGTATATAGAGTCTATTTATGTCCTTTCAGATTTATTAACGTTTAATTTGAAGTTTAACGTAAAATAGGAAACTCGGCTATTCGTTGTTGAGGTGAAATTCTAGACTCTTCCACTGTTTGCACTTAGTCCATTTCTAGAATCAGTTTTTCAGTCCCATCTGTTCTTTGTTGCTTCAGCACGTAGATACAAATCCCCCAAAAGGTGAGGATTTGGATTAGAGCAGAATTTCCCTAGATTTTACACCTCTTTATATTATTATGAAGGGACACGGGTGGCGCTGTGGGTAAAACCTCAATGCCTAGGACTTGCCGATCGTATGGTCGGCGGTTCAAATCCCCGCGGTGTGGTAAGCTCCCGTCTTACGGTCCCAGCTCCTGCCCACCTAGCAGTTCGAAAGCACCCCTAAGTGCAAGTAGATAAATAGGTACCACTTTATAGCGGGAAGGTAAACGGCGTTTCCGTGTGCTGCGCTGGTGCTGGCTCGCCAGAGCAGCTTCGTCACGCTGGCCACGTGACCCGGAAGTGTCTCCGGACAGCGCTGGCCCCCGGCCTCTTAAGTGAGATGGGCGCACAACCCTAGAGTCAGACACGACTGGCCTGTACGGGCAAGGGTACCTTTACCTTTACCTATATTATTATGAAAACAGAGAGGAAGAAGAATGAGTTGTTAATATTGTATTAGTGAGGTAAGAAAAAAGAAAAGAAAAAGGAGGAAAAAGGGGAGGAGAAAGAAGACGGAAGAGGTAGCACAATCAAACATCTGGGTTTTTGTACCAAAATCCAAAAAAGAATTGGGAGGATAATACAGAAATCCGGAAATTGTGAATGGAAAGTAGAAAAAATTAGAAAGTGGGCTGGGAAGAGAAAATGTGCAAAGGATTCTGAGTGTTCTTCAAAGTTCTTAATATATCCTCCTTTCTTAAGCCTTCTGTCCAAACCGTTTCAGAATAAGGGGGAAAAAGTTCCAAAGTATAGGAAAACAGTTTTTTTCAATCTTTCCTTTTCATCCCTTTTCAAACTTTCTTTCTGCCTCTTTTTTCCCCTGCTCTTTCAAGCTGTTCTTTTAAGCGACTGTACGTTGTTGCATTTCTACTCATTACTTTCCCAAAAAAGGTATAACAAAGTTTCCACGCACTCTATTATTTGTTACTTTGTATTTGGTATTTGGTGAATCTAGTAGCCTCAACAATAAGTGCCGAGGCCTTTCGTTTTGTACTCACTCAGTCAGGCAGAATATTACTTCCTTCCTCCTCCCTGCGACTTTGTATCCTGTGCCATTTTAATCCTCTGCCAAGCTAAATTCCTTACTTAAATCCTTTAACATCCAATGTTCACTTAGTGTGTTCTTCAATTTTTTGGAATAAAAATGCTCTACTCACATTAAGGGTTCCATTCTTGTAGTTATGGAGATTCGTCGCGTTCTCCAGTGAGAGCCAGAGGCATCGTAACACAGGGTCAATACTTTCCCATTGCGCTCTCAGTCGTGCCGTCCTCGAGTTCTTCCAGAAGAAAAAACCCCAAAAAACCGCAAAACTGCTCCCACGCTGCTGGATAGCCTATTCCTCAAGGGTGTCCCCCTTGAGATTTTTTGGGGGAGCAGTGCCTTTGCAGCTCCCCCAAGCCCCTGTATTACTCGGAAAAACCCCGACGAGGTTTTCCACGCTCCCTTTCTGTCCGCGATTGAAACCGGAAGTCAAAAAATATGGAAGGCTTCACGAATTTGCGTGTCATCCTTGCGCAGGGGCCATGCTAATCTTCTCTGTATCGTTCCAATTTTAGTATATGTGCTGCCGAAGCGAGCAGTTTTCAATGTGAAGGAAGAAGATTCTGACTCAGCACACAAAAAAAAATACTTTTGCCCTCCTCTATGTAGGGATAATTTCTCAAAATCCAACCAATCTAATAGGTTTACATGTGAAAGTTATATGACAAACCAAATAGGGTAGATTCACTCCCCCCCCCCCCAGGGAAGCAGTTATGTGTTGGCAGCTAAGTATCACTGTCTTCAGGTCACCAAAGAGTAGAACTCAGTGTTGATTAGAACATGTTTTATTAATATACAATCTATGTTTATAAAGTGCCTGCTAGACACTGACATCTACACATGAGAAGATAAGGATAGTTTATTTCGTTCTGGTTGCCTTCACATTCTGTCTACGAATGTCAACCACAGACCCATCCCAGTTCACTCCCACTGGATGCCCATCAGCTCACAGCTGACTTGCCAGAGCTTTTTTGCGGTCTCTTTGTTACAAGCCTGAGGAGCAACCCAGGCTGGTCTACAGTCACTGTAGAAAGAAAAAAATAAATATTCATTAGGCACTTTTTAAATCATTTGTTAAGCCACTCAAAACCATCAGAATCAGAATTCTGATTAAACATTGAGCGTATTTCCCAAATCAATATGATAGCAAATTGAGTTTATGGACAACAGTGGGCTAAGGTTACCCCAGCAGCACAATCCTATACATGTTTACTGAGAAGTAAGTCTCAGACAATTCAATAGGGTTGACAAGCAAGATGAGGAATAGCCAAACCTATTAACTGAGTGATCATATCAGAGCAAATTCAAACTCCTGGATGTTTTCATTGTTTTTGTATGGGGCAGTGTCCACTGCACTTTGCCTAATTTTTGCAGTCATTGGTGGCTGAGACTGTTGCCACAAAACATGGTGGTTGCCGATAAGGAGACACTATGGCTTTGTTGCAGCTCCCCCCCCCCCCCAACTGAAGCTGCATCCGAATCATTTGAGAGTGAAGGAATTAGTGGCCAGCCCACTGACAGCAAAGCTGCTTGTCATTTCTCAAGTTACAAAAAATAATAATGAATTATTGTTGGTGTTGTTTATTAAATTTATATACCGCCCTTCATCCGAAAAACTCAGGGCAGTTCACAAGATAAAGAAGCTGTCCTGCCCACCACTGAAAAAGTAAGGGGCAAATTTTGGTATATGACACCCCCCCCCCAATTGACTATGTATGAAAAGGGCTTTTGTTCTGTCTGGATGTTCCTGATAATAGCTTTGTTATAGTTCGAAGGTGGGATGCGGGTGGCGCTGTGGTCTAAACCACTGAGGCTAGGGCCTAGGATGAATCCCCGCGTTGCTCGGTCCCAGCTCCTGCCAACCTAGCAGTTTGAAAGCACGTCAAAGTGCAAGTAGATAAATAGGTACCACTCTGTCAGGGAAGCTAAATGGCGTTTCCATGCGCTGCTCTGGTTTCGCCAGCAGCGGCTTAGTCATGCTGGCCACATGATCCAGAAAAATTGTCTGCGGACAAACATCGGCTCCCTCAGCCAGTAAAGCGAGATGAGCGTCAAAACCCCAGAGTCGTTCATGACTGGACTTAACTGTCAGGGGTCCTTTACCTTTACCTTTACCTTTAATAGTTCGAAGGAGCAATTGCACTGTGTCTGCTGTACCAGAGGCAAAGACTTCTCACAACCCATGTCCACACTGCTATTTTTATGTTAGAGCTATTGCATATGATCTCTTTCTTTTCATGTGCAATGTGCCATTTTAATATTGCCTTCTGGGTCTGATGTGGGCACCTCTGAGCATTACCACAGAAAACTTTATCCAGATGTGCTGAATCCAGATGTCTGTATTCCAACTGCAAATCACAATCCCAGACCCACCTGAAATATTGCCCACTCACTGACTCCAGCTCCTTTGCCACTGCACAGTAAATACTGGTCTGGGCTCCTTCTTCTGGTGTCTTAAATGTGAAGTAAAACAGCGCTTTAAAAATTCCTAATGAATATGAGTAACGCGCCAATTCAGAATCAACCACACCAGGATGTAAAGCATTGACAGTAACTCCAGTGCCTAGAAAAACATAAAGCAGAAACATAACCAAAATATATGAATCCAAAGGTTCAAAAGGAAAGGAGTAATATTGTTCCCATGTACCCTGTAAGGCAGCTAGTATTGGACCACCCTTTTCACTGTAATACACACAATATCATTGAAATGCACAGAACCTTGTGCAGCACTCAATTAGTATCAAGGGTTTAACAAAGCCATTAAAAAAACACACACACAAAAAAAAAATATTACAAACAAGACATTTATAATCAATTATAAATTTATAAACAATTATAAACAAGCAAAAAGTTAACATCTCTTAAATTGAAATCTGTTATAGCATACTAAATGAATGGTTTACATATTTGGGTGGTGGGTGGAAATGAACAGAATGTTAATCTGTCTTGATGGTTGGGGATCTCCCTCTCTCCCTGCAGTCTTGAAGTGCAATGCCCAGCACAGTTTGGGAACTAGCAACACTTATCAGAGCTTGCCATAGGGAGCACTTTGGAACCAGTTTGAGTTTGAACTGAGAGGAAAAACAGCAGTGAGATGGCTTGGCTGAAACATCATTGGGGATAAAGAAGCATTTGAGGCTGTGGAAAGTGGATTCATAAATCACTGAAAACCCTTAATTTAGATAACATTAGAAGCCACGGGCAATGGCATGGGTAAGATACAATATTAGGACAATTTAAACATCCAACGCCTACAAAATGCATGTCAGGTTAGCCCAACGGCCCCTTTCAATGTGCAATATTTTAAATTCCTCATTGGGAGCAGTGAGAAACATAGAGGTGATGTGGTGATGCCTAACCTTTTCTCTACCCACGGCTCCAAATCATACTTTTAATAGCTTTCCCAGAAGGAATTTTAAATGCAGAGTCATTTCATTCTAATGCTTCCATTAAATTTCAACCCAGCTATGGTTACGAGATAGGGGGAGGTTGGGAGCCAGTCAGGCAAGCTCTTTGAATTCAAAGACCAGACAGCCACTGTAGTGCTCTGCTTCACTTCAAAGGATGAGCTATGTTGAAATTAGCTGCATCTAGGTGACAAAGAAGCAAAAGGACAACAAAGGAGCTGAGAGCTGGAAAGCTGCTTGCGAGTGAGAGGGGAAGTGGGGAGATGCTGCAGCGCCTGGGAGAGAGACATGTTTACCTCTGTGCTGGACTTTGGGGCTCCCAGCAAATAAATGAGGAAGCAAGATCTATGCTGTGCTAATGCTATGAGCCCCTCCATCATATGCTGAGATTGTATGTATGTGTAAATAAAACCATATATCTTAAAGACACCCCAGTCTCCACTGACCTCATTCCAAGAAAGCTGAACACTGGGTAAGTGCTGGTATCCCTAGAGTCTCTCACCGCTTGGAGATTGGGGTGTCTCTCATGCGTGCAACCTTTCGGTAATCTGTGACTTCCCCCTTCCTCTCACATCCAGGCTTTGGCTATGGGCAACCCTATTATATACGTACATATGAGTGGTTGTGCGCCATTAGCATTTCATTCTTAAAGCTCACCTTGCAATTTACGAGCCAGCTCCCTGGTAAACAGAACATTCGCCAGTTTGCTTTGACAGTATCCCAGGAACTCATTGTAGTATTTCTCTCCCTGCAGGTTCTTGAGGTTTATCCGCCAAAAAGCATGGAGGTGCGAAGACACATTCAATATCCGAGCTGGGGCTGACTCTTTCAAACGGTCCAACAGCAGGAATGTTAAGAGAAAATGCCCTAAAGGGAGAGGAAATTTACAATTATTTACTAGAGTTTAGGGACGTGGCTGACGCTGTGGTGTAAACCACTGAGCCTTGGGCTTGCCGATCAGAATCCCCACAACAGGGTGAGCTCCCGTTGCTCGGTCCCAGCTCCTGCCAGCCTAGCAGTTCAAAGGCACGTCAAAGTGCAAGTAGATAAATAGGTACTGTTCCAGCGGGAAGGTAAACGGCATTTCCGCGCGCTGCTCTGGTTTCGCCAGAAGCGGCTTAGTCATGCTGGTCACATGACCCGGGAAAACTGTCTGCGGAGCAGACAAACGCCGCTCCCTCGGCCTGTAAAGCGAGATGAGCGCCACAACCCCAGAGGCGTCTGCGACTGGACTTACAGTAACTGTCAGGGGTCCTTTACCTTTACCTTTTTCTAGAGCTTATGGGCACACATATGTATAATGTAAAACTAACCTTTAGAACAAAAATAGTACTCACAATAATGTAAACACTTTATGTTTTTTTAAAAAAATCAAACAAAATGACATTATTTTTACTTTACTATAAATCAACTAGAAATAGATAACCAAAAAATTGGCTGGTTAGTTCAAATGAATATATGAAATTCAACCAAGATGGGCACAGTATAAATAATTTAATTAAATCTCCAGGGGACTGTGACTTGGGGCCTGTCCATACTGGAGTTTACAGTGTGTCTATAACTTTTTGCAGGAATAATCTGTGAAATCTGGGGAAAAGAGCAGGGAAGATAAGCAAAGGCAAAGAGAAGCCAGGTAATATATCCATTTATCACATCGATGTCTCATGATCTTACCCAGGTGATTGACTCCAATATGCATTTCAAAACCATCAGCAGTCTTGGAATAGGGAACCATCATCACTCCTGCATTGTTAATGAGGATATGGAGCTTCTTCTCCTCTACAGGAAATAATGGCCGAGATTGGGTATTAAGCAGAAAATACCAAAGATAAGAAGATTGAGATGTTTTAAGGAGCAAGGCTCTTATTAAACTGTCATCATAACTAGCATTTGGTTACATGGCCACCTATCTGTCATGGATGCTTTATTTGACATTCCTGCTTTCCAGGGGTTGGACTAGATGACCCCCACGATCCCTTTGAACTCTACAATTCTATGATTTAAGGTTACTGTGAATATATATGTTGGGAACAAGGAGGTACAGTATAGTAAATTGATTAAAATAATTAGCAAATACTAAATTAGACTGTGTTACTCAGTCTACGGAGAAGCTTTGCAGTTTACCCAACGGGACCGACAGGTGGATGAAATTTAAACTTCTATCAGACAGAGGGTTGATGGTTCTTGCCAAGATCTCCTACTAATTTAGGTAAATAAATAGTGAGATACCACCATCGGACCACATGACAGGATAAATAAATACAGTGGTACCTCGGGTTGCATAGACCTCAGGTTACATACGCTTCAGGTTACAGACTCCGCTAACCTAGAAATAGTACCTTGGGTTAAGAACTTTGCTTCAGGATGAGAACAGAAATAGTGCTCTGGCGGTGCGGCAGCAGCGGGAAGCCCCATTAGCTAAAGTGGTGCTTCAGGTTAAGAACAGTTTCAGGTTAAGAAAGGACCTCCGGAACGAATTAAGTACTTAACCAAGGTACCACTGTAAATGGAAGCACTAGTGGGAAAGAAATGGATTGTATGAACGGCCTATTACCTCAGACTAATTTCCAGTGAATATTATATGTATCCTTATTGCTCAAGTATGCAATTATCTGAGTGCATACATACCCATTTTGAATGGGTTTTGGCAATTGTAGTAGTCCACTTTCACGGACTATTATTTATTTAAAAATTATCTCTAAATCTTTATTGTTAGCTAAGTATATAATATACCCTGTGTCCATTCTGAGTGACACATGATTTGGATAGAACACTACTATCATTAGAAGGGTTTATTATATCTAAGGAGCTGAACAGTCATCCCCCCCACACACACATTATTACCCTTTCAGGCAAAATGTAGCATACATGCTTAAATGTGTTTACTCAAAAGCATATCATCCCTTTAATCAGACCTACAAGTAAGAGTGCCCAAGAGTGCAATGAGACAGATTATAAGAATAGCTATTCTGGGTCATACCTAAGGTCCATCTACCATGTCTCTGACAGTTAACATTGCCAGGTGTTTTATATAAGACATCTCAAAATTCAAATGGAAGCTGTGGGATGATCCACCTCCTTCTTCAAAATGCCAGAAAGGTTCAAGGGAAAGCTTCCAAGCAAAAGGTTAGCTCCTCTTAAATGCAAGAACATTGTCATGGAAGGTTTAAAGTGGAGATCGCCAAGCAGGCACAAGGCCTTCTTTGGTGACCTCAGGCGGGTTCCTTAGACTCTAAGCTTCTATTTAAAAAATTAAGTCTCTAGCCCTCTTAGAAGGAAAGTTATGAAGCAAAATGTGCAGACTCCCTTCTAAGTGATTTATGTGAAATGAATGGGCTTAGCTGCTCCCACCTGCCAGTGTTTTTAGGCCAATTAGGAAAGTCAATGTGGTGACTGTAAAGTAAGTTGTTTGGACACCAGGCAATAGAAATCCCCGAGGTCATTAAAAGTTTCTGTTTACCCCTCCCCTTTACTGTACTTTTCCTGCTTCTGTCTTATTTTTCTAGCTGTTCTTGGAATCTCCATAGGTTGAACTTCTTTTTTCCTAACAACTAGGATGCGTATTTTCTGTAGTGGACTTAGGTACCTGCTAAAAGATATTTTCTGTAAATATTACACAATAAATGCAGGTTGGTGTTAAATAATTCCCTCCTCAAATGGCAAATACAAAATGTTAAATTTGCAAAACGGCTCAGGCATGTCTCCTGCTGTGCAGAAGCTAATGTCCAAGTACTTATTAAGAATTCACAGCATTGTTAATTTCCAGTATAATGGGATACATTTCTACTTCAGATGTCTCTGTGTTCAGTGGGGGTTATTCCCAGTGTTATAAAAAATTTAAGGTCATATATAAAATAAATAAATTTTGATAACTGTATATATAGGCCACATGTCTGAAACCCCATAGACAAGGTCCTGAACAAATTGACCTCAAATATTTCTCTGCAATCAACAATCAACAGGCTTACTAGCTGCTTTGCTTCTCAATATTCTCTGGTTTGTCTCTGTTATTTTCTCCTACTGATAAAGAACCTATGAAAGGACTCTATATGGGCTCTTGGGTACCCCATAAGGGGAAAGGAGCAGTTTTGTCACTTATAACACCAGGTAAATGGCTACAGGATGTCAGCCTTTGCTTTATTTAGAAATGGAGAAAACAGGAATCTTTTGCCTTTAACAGCTGGTTCAGGACCAGCAGGACATAGATGGCTTCCTGTGCTAAGCATGAGGATGTCCAAGGGCGGGGTAAGGGTGGAAAATCAGCAATGACTGTTCTCTCTGTTCTTTTGTGTTATGCCATGGCAGCCATGTTGTGTTAAGCCATGGCCCCCATTATAGCAATTTTGTGACTGGAGCAGTCAGCACTCTTTCAAAATTCAAAATGTGCCCCCTGGTCTAAAATGATTATTGATCCCTGGTTTAAAGAACACATAGGGAAGCCAGACAAATACCTCTCTATTTTAAACAAAACCTATGAAACTCTTGACTCCACACAGATTATCTCTAGGACCAGTAACTACACAGGTGCCAACTTTTAGTCAGTCATACCTTTTAGGAAATCTTCTGCAAATGCCCGTATAGATTTGCTATCAGACAGGTCCAGTTTTTTCACAATAACTTGCTGATTCCCTGTTTCGGCTATAATTTCACGGGCTGCTGCTTCCGCTTTTGCTATATCTCTGCAGGCAAGGATGACACGACCACCTTCAAAAGGGAAATTAATAGAAAAGAGGAATAAGGTGAACAAGCTGTTTCTAAACTTGGTCCTGGTCCTGTCTTTCTAGACTAATTTCTTTTAATGGAACAAAATATAAAATAATATAAAAATTCTACAATATGAATATGTGAATATAAATATATGTAAAAGCCCTTTTGCCAGCAGATGTTATAGGCAGCAATGAATTGTGAATCATTGTGGGAGGGGAGTAATACTCCACATTTTAAAAATTACCTCAAGCATTTGAAGTAGTTGCCCTTGTCTAATTAACCATTACTATGTTCAAGAAAAATACACTTTAATGTATTTCTAAAAATGGAAAGTACCTTTGGTTAAAGTTATTTTAGGGGACAGAATACATACATTTATAGTAATAAATACACCCCCCTTACCCCAAATGTAATGGCTGTATTCAGATATAACGCTAAACCATGGTTAATTAAATATATTGAGACTGCAGTTCCAATGGGACGCAGTCAAATGTTCATTCCACCATTGAGGGCACATTCAGAAGGGCTGGACTACAGCTCTCATCACCCCTGACCACTGGCCATGCTGAGGAGTAGTGGAAGTCCAGCAACATCTGGAAGGCCACTGGCTCCTCATCCCTGTGGTAAAGAATTACATGTGGATCACATTGTTTGGCCTTTTAAAGCAACAACTGTGTACTCCCAGGGGTGCTCTCGTGGGAGCCAGTGTCTTTTGGTCCAGCGCTCTGGTGTGAGAGAGCCAATTTGCAGGAGAGCATGAAACAAACAAACAAAACAAAACAAGAGTGTCTTTTGGTCTGGCACAAACCTGCTGACTCACAGCAGAGTACTGGACCAAAAAACAGGATGGCTTCTGTAATTCAGAGATGTCCCGCTCAATTCGGTATGGTTGAGTGGCATGTGATGGATGATGAATGGACAGACAACTTGCCTCTTCGTGCGAGGTCCTTGGCAGTTTCCTTCCCTATGCCAGTGTTAGCCCCTGTGACCACGGCCACCTTTCCATCCAGCCGAGCTGTTGATGTGCATACTCCTCCTGCAAACCACTTCCTAAAACATAAGAGAGCACAGCCGTAAATGTTACTTTGGTATGTATAGAGGTTTTCTCTTGGCCTGCTCCTCTGGGTAGCTCAGATGCTAGAGCATGAGACTATTCATGTCAGGGTCGTGGATTTGAGCCCCACATTGGGCAAAAGATTCCTGCTTGCAGGGGCTGGACTAGAGGACCCTCATCATCCCTCCCGACTCTACAATTCTGTGATTCTATCCTTTAACCTGCTCCTCTGGCTCATGCATTCCCACATCACTTTCCAAACCACAAAAAGTCTGTTTAAAAATATAACAACAATGAGCAGCTGGATTTAGACTGTAGAATTCTAAAGTTGCAGAGTGCTCCTTCCCCACAAAATAATCTGGGGGCACCCTCAGATTCTATGGCAGAGAACAGAGACTTTCCTTTCTAAGACACCCAGCGAGCCTTTTTGACGGAAGAGCATGGTAAAAAATCCCTTTAAATGAAAAAAATGTAACACCAATTAAGCAAAAATCTGAAGAAAGAATATTGCTACTGGTTTGGGAGATGAGTCTGGATGATATCTGTGGATCTCTTGCAGGCCTGCGATTTTTCGTCTGTGAGGTTATATTTTACAAGAGGAAACCTGGTGAACCAGTCAAACTGGTTCCTTGGTTAAATAGGTTGTTTCGATCTGTTTTTAATATTGTGCAATAATTGCATTTTAAATGTCGTAAGCCACCCCCATCCCCGGGACCTTTAGGTGTAGAGCAGATAAAAAGTAGCGATGGCAACAACAATCAATCAGGATCAGAATGGCTTTGAAAAGTTAGGTAAGAAAAAGCTGTGCTGCCATAATGACCACCGTAGATGCTTCAAAGAGCAGGTAGGTATTCCCACGTCCTTCTTACCTGGCTGGATGCCATGCTATGCTAGGAAGGAAAAGAAAAAGGATGTTAGTTTTGGTATTTGAGGTTTGTCTGAGCTTGACTCCGTAGGCTGTGCTGAATCCAAAGATATGCAGCAGAATGGTGGGGGCTAAGAACTTAATGGAGAGGCAAGATCTGTTGGAGTGTTGATGCTGTGAGCCATGCCATCCTATGCTCAGGTTGTATATATGCATAAAGAAAATAGTATATCCTACAGCTCAACAGCCATTAACTTTCTGTTACATACCACCCCAATCTCTGAGCAGTGAGAGACTCCAGAGGTGTCTGTGCTTCCCAGGGATTTGCTTCCTTGGAGTGAAGGCCAATGGAGACTGTTGGTGCTGTTAGGATATATGGTTTTATTGACACATATGCATATACAACTAGAGCATAAGATGGAGGCACTCACAAGATTAGCAACCCTATAGATCTTGCTATGGTTTCTAGAGAAGCCCCAAAGTCCAGCACAGAGCAAGTCATGTCTCTGTTTCCCAGCTTCCAGCTCCCTCACACAACTCTGGCTGTTGTTCTTCTACTTACCAGCCAGGCGAGGGGAAAGGCTGGTTTCTATGGCACAGAGCAACTTCTTTGGCTATGCTAAATGGTACCACCTAACTAGCCAGCGAAAGCTATTTCCTTGACAAAGCAAGTGGTTTGGCAACCTTCGCCTTCTGCATTCCCTCACAGATACAGGCAGTAACCAGTGCTAAGTTATTTCGCACCCTAGGTTGCACCCCCACAAACAAAAATGCTAATTTCAATTTTCAATGGCAGATGTCTTGTGGGAAAAAATAAGATTATCAGAAATTTATAAGATACAATATTACAAAAACTCACCTATATAAAACTGCCCCTCAAAGGTCAGTACTGTGTCCCCCTGAAGTCTGTGCCCTAGGTGGCCACTTAATGACCAGCCCTGGATACAGGATTGCAGGTCTGGAAGGGGACTGCCCCCCTCACCCCAATTCATAACATTTCTTCCTAGAAAGCCAAACCCTGGATATGCACCAGACTCCCTGGAATGTATTGCTGCTCAAAAATTGGGGGGTGCGGGTGCGACAATACAGACAAAAGAGATAGCAGATAATACATAACAACAGGGAGCCAGGGGAAAATTCAGTAGCACAATTGCAGAAATAATAGAAAGAATACCCATTAAGTTCAGTAAGGCTTTCTCTCACAATTGCAGCCTAAGGTCACATCTGCACCATACATTTAAAGTGCATGGCTTCACCCAAAGGTTCCTAGCAACTTTTTTTAGTTTAGCCTTCAGAATGTCACTAGGGAGGGCTGAAGCAAATCTCCCCAAAGTGCTATTTAAGCATATTAATGAGAGAGGGGGAAAGGGAGAGGGGGCCACACAATGCATGCAATAATTGTAGATATTTATTTCAGCGTGCCAAGGAGATATTAATCATAACCTCAATGAATGTTAAATAATAATAATTCTTTTTACTTATACCTCACCCACTCTGGGCAGCTTCCAGCATAATAAAAGTGCAGCAAAAAGTCAAATATTAAATTAGGTTAGAAATTATCTACACATAGTACAGTCCTAACCAAATCTACTCAGAAGTAAGTCCTACCCCCCAGTAAGTGGGGTTAGGACTGCAACCTGCTTGGTTTTGTCCACTTCTTGTATTTCAGTATTGCATACAAAAATGCATGTGGCCTATGCAAAATGTTACTTGCGGTTCTGAGAACAAGTTAATAAAGCCTACAGGATAGCTAGTGAAATAAAGAAACCCAAACCTGAGAGCTGACATTGTAGAAAACTTCTCCTCTGCAAATGAAATTTCTCCACTGACGGAGAGAAATAAAACAGTGAGAGGTGTGGGAGGAGTGCCACATGATTAGAAATAACGAATTACAAGAACTGAAAGTTATGACACCACCTGTTGGCAAATGCTAATAGCTGGGAGCAACCAAGAGAGTGAGGGGCTGTTTACTGAGCATTCATCCTGATTTATCTGGAGGGAGGCTGTAGAATGTTGCATCAAGCAATTTTTATCCCACACTTTCCAGTGCATTTCCCCAACACTATACTTATTGCAAAAAAATCAAGTATTGGGGGAAAGTAGGTTTGTTATAACATATACAAATCTCCTTTCATTGTACAACCAGAAATTGCCAGTACATGACTGAATCCCAGTCCAAACAGCCTGGAAATATTTAATATACTTGCAGAGGTAAAGACAATGGTGCAACTAGGTCACTTTGGACCCTAGACTGAATAGTCTTTTGGGGGGAGGATATTTATATTTATTTTATTTCATAAAACTTCTAAATAAAGTGTACTATATGGATTTGATCTATAGCCTCTACTTGTTAATATACTTCGGTCTCACTATCAGAGTAAAGCAAGTGGGTTTATGACACAAACAGCAACTAGAGGGTGATTTTTAGCAGGAAATTGTCCTGGTTGTTATGTACTGAAGTTCTCACCCTGGGCCAGCAGGGGGATACTGTAGATAGTTATGCAAATGAAGGATCGAAAAGTGACGTTCAGTGATTGGATAGTTTTGTATGCAAATGAAGGATCGAAAAGTGACGTTCAGTGATTGGATAGTTTTAGAAAATGGCAACAGTTGCATTGTTCTGGAGCTCTATATAAGCAGGCTGACTGAGCTCCTCAGCCTAGTTCTGTTCTGGCATCTGAATAAAGAAGAGCTGTTTAAAGAATCACTGTGCCATCTGACATGTTCGCCCACAACCTAACACTGGCGACGAGGATGGGATCAATGGACAACAGAGCACAGCCAGATGCAGCCACCCTCTGAGCAGAGTTGAATCACTGAGCTGAATCACTGAGCGAAATCACTGAACAGAACCAATTCAGAGCTGACTGTTCTGGCTAGAGCACGGTGTTCCATCCATCGCCCTTCTCGCCGGCATCGGAATCATGGCTTCACTTGTGCCTCTACCGCCGTTTGCGCCAGCCTCTGAATCATGGGACTCCTACCTCGCTCGGTTCGACTGCTACCTCCAAGCCAACGAGCTGACAGAAGTATCAAAGGAGCTGAAGCGGGGCCTGTTCCTCAGCCGCTGTGGGCCTGAGGTGTTTGAGACGGCCTGAGCATTGGTTGCGCCTGAAGCAGTCCAGGCAACACCGTAGGACACAATCCAAGAGAAGCTCCGCAACCACTATGCACCAAAGCCGTCCAAGATTGTTGCCCGCCATGCATTTTACCACCAGAACCAGGCAGAGGGGGAGTCAATCAACAACTACACCACCGCCCTGCGACAGGCTGCAACGCACTGTGAGTTCCGAGACTTAGACGATGCCCTGATGGATCAAATCGTCTGCGGGGTCCGGGACATCCATCTGCAACGGCGTCTCCTCGCCAAGCCAGACCTCACGCTGCAGAAAGCCATTGAGGAGGCTGTGGCCTCGGAAGCTGCTGATCCGCAAGGCCAGCAGCCCACGTCTTGCTAGGGAGCCAGTTCCAGTGCATCACGAAGAGGCCAGCAGTGATGAGGCATCCTCCAGTGAAGACGATGATGTGCAACAGACAAAGCGGGAGCGCAGGAAGTTCCAACAGAAGTCCAAGGGCCAACCGGAATGCGCCGGCTGCGGAGGCAACCATTCCCGTGCCAAGTGTCGATTCAGAGATGCCATCTGTTGGACGTGTTCCAGAAGGGGCCACATCGCTAAGGTCTGCCGATCGGCTCCGTCTGACACCCTCCCTTCACCGACTCGCAAGTCCAAGTCTTCACTCCAGCCTGCCAAGGAAAGCTGTTTCGCACTCACCAACTGCCGCTGCCCGTCTGGAACCACGATTGGCCAAACCGACTCGCCTACGCGACGCAAGCTGAATGTCACGGTGCTCATTGAAGGAGCTCCATGTGACATGGAGATCAACACCAGGTCTGCCCTGTCCATCGTGTCTTGGAGCACCATCAAAAGACTGGTACCCAGAGTGTCCAAAAGGCAACTCGACTCTCACCGCGTACACCTGAGAGACTACCAGGGAAACGACATTCCCATGGTAGGTTCCGGATCGCCTTCAAGGATTTTTCGGGCCTGCGCCAACTGGTGGTGGTCAAAGGTCAGTGGACAAGCCTCCTAGGGCTAGACTGGTTTGATGCCCTCGGCCTGGAAGTCACCGGCATCAGCTGCATCTCTAACGCAGAGACTGAGGGTCTGGTCAAAGACTTTGCCGAGGTTTTTGATGGCACTTTGGGGCAATATACAGGTACGCCCATCTCCTTTAGCCTTGATCCACAAGTCGCCCCCATCAAGCTAAAGCCACGCCGGGATCCCTTTGCTCTCAAGGCTAAGGTGGACGAACAACTGGACAAGCTGATCGCCCAAGGAGTTTTGGAGCCAGTTGACCATGCCAAGTGGGAAACCCCCATTGTCACGCCTGTCAAGCCAGATGGGTCGGTGAGAATCTGCGCTGACTACAAGTGCACAATCAACAAGGCACTTCAGCAGCACGCTTATCCGGTTCCTGTTGTCCAACACCTGCTGCATTCCCTGGGTGAGGGTAAGGTCTTCGCTAAGCTGGACCTTGGCCAAGCCTATCAACAACTGCCCGTCGATGATGCCACTGCTGAAGCCCAGACGATCATCACCCACCGAGGGGCATTCCGTTGCCGCCGGTTGCAGTTCAGGGTGAGCGTGGCTCCTGGCATCTTCCAAAGCCTTATGGAGCGTCTCCTGCAAGGGCTTCCGGGCGTGGTACCATATTTTGATGACGTCTTGGTGTCCGCAGACTCACACCAGCAGCTGTTTGAGCGCCTCCGTGCCGTGCTGACCAGGTTCCAAGAGGCTGGCCTCAAGGCAAAGAGGGAGAAGTGCCAGATCGCTGTTCCACAGGTGGAGTTCCTGGGCTATCTTATTGACGCCTCCAGCCTTCACCCGACCACATCCAAGATCCGCGCTATCCAGCAGGCCCCCATCCCAAAGAACAAGACAGAGTTGCAGGCGTTCCTGGGGCTGCTGAACTTTTATAACATGTTCTTGCCCCACAAAGCCACGGTGGCTGAGCCTCTTCACTGACTCCTCAGCACAAAGACGCCTTGGTCCTGGGGTCATCGGTAGACGGCGGCCTTCAACACGGTCAAGGCTCTCCTTTCATCGGACAGTGTGCTGGTACAGTACAGTGAAGCCGGGCCGCTGGTCCTTGCCTGCGACGCCTCACCTTTTGGCATCGGCGCTGTCCTTAGTCACTTTTCCAGATGGAAGAGAAGCACCGCTCGCCTACTTTTCCAGGATGCTATCTCTGACTGAACGGAATTACAGCCAGCTCGACAAGGAGGCCCTGGCACTTGTGGCTGGAGTGAAGAGGTTCCATGAATACCTCTATGGCAGGACTTTTGATCTCATCACTGACCACAAGCCGCTCCTGGGCCTCCTCGCCGGTGATCATCCAACTCCACCAGTCCTCTCGCAGCGCATGCTGCGATGGACTGTTTTCCTGGCTGCCTACCACTACCGGCTCGTCCATCGCCCAGGGAAATCGATGGGCCATGCCGACGCCCTCAGCTGTTGCCCTCTTCCAGCGTTTGTGGAAGACCCGGCTCCAGCTTCATCGCTCCTCCTGATTGAGGATCTTCCGGAAGCGCCTGTATCGGCTGCCACTGTGGCGTCCGCATCTGCCCAGGATCGCACCATCAGCCGTATGCTCAACTGGGTGTGGAGGGGGTGGCCACAAGGGCCTTTTGCATCGGAGTTCCAACCGTTCACAACCAGACAACATGAACTCTTGGCTCATCGCACCGGGAGCTAAGGGACACACCTGGGAGATGCCAAAGACACCCTGGTCGAGGGTGCACATTGATCTGGCCAGCCCCTTTCATGGCCGGACCTTTATGGTAGTGGTGGACGCCTACTCCAAATGGCTGGAAGTGGCCC
This sequence comes from Podarcis tiliguerta, assembly GCF_965153285.1. NCBI lineage: Eukaryota > Metazoa > Chordata > Lepidosauria > Squamata > Lacertidae > Podarcis > Podarcis tiliguerta. Next base: position 87,657,756 of record NC_139534.1, read on the forward strand.
TGATGCCCTCCGCCACTACCGAGGCCGTCATCCGGGTGCTGCAAGGCCTGTTTCCGTTGCATGGGTGTCCTGATGTCCTTGTTTCCGACAACGGACCGCAGTTCACGTCAGGCACTTTTGAGCGGTATCTTTTGGGACTGGGCATCCGTCATGCCCTAACGGCACCATTTCATCCATCCAGCAACGGGCAAGCGGAGAGAATGGTGCGCTCGGCAAAAGAGGCACTGGCGCACCTGGACCGGGGATACTGGCACGAGCGGGTCACCGAATACTTATTCGTGCAACACATCACCCCTCATGTGGCCACAGGGCGGAGTCCTGCTGAACTGCTTATGGGGCGCAGTCTCAGGTCACCGCTCGACCGGCTGCACCCGGACTTTGCCGTGGCCGAACCCCCGGCTGTGCCAACGCGCCACAGTCATTTGTTCCCGGAAGCCAGGTCTTTGCCCGGAACTATGTGGGGGACATTCCTTGGGTGCCAGCCACAGTAGTGGGAGTCACTGGACCTCACTCGTACCAGGTGGCACTCGAAGATGGACGCTTGTGGCGCCGGCACATAGACCAGCTTAGGCGCAGGGTTGGGGACTTGGACACTACCGTGGTGCCCCCAACTGCGCTCGTGGCTCTGGAAGAGACACTTACAGATGGCGAGGCTCCACCTACACCTCCCTCGCAAACTGCCAGCATGGAGCCAAACCAAGACACTTCAGAGGGTCTGCCAGACTTACCACAGGCTCAGACCACTCCACTTGCGGAGGCTCCACCCACAGCAGCGGATCCAGGGGATTTGGTTTCAACGCCACCTAGGGTCGCACCACAGCCTCAGCAAGAATTGTGTGGCCCCCCGGACTTGGCTACCAGTTCCCGGCGGTCTGACAGAGTTTCCAAGCGCCCAACTTATTTAAAGGACTATGTTGTTGGACATGTATCACTGTTGGTCTAAGTATGTGAAATGTAACCGATATGCTTTTGTGCCTAATTGAACCATTACGTGTAGTGCTGTATATAAGGAAACCATTACGATTGTAACTAACGCCTTATCTTGGTGGGGAGGGGTGTTATGTACTGAAGTTCTCACCCTGGGGCAGCAGGGGGATACTGTAGATAGTTATGCAAATGAAGGATCGAAAAGTGACGTTCAGTGATCGGATAGTTTTAGAAAATGGCAACAGTTGCATTGTTCTGGAGCTCTATATAAGCAGGCTGACTGAGCTCCTCAGCCTAGTTCTGTTCTGGCATCTGAATAAAGAAGAGCTGTTTAAAGAATCACTGTGTCGTCTGACATGTTCGCCCACAACTTAACACTGGTCCTGCTTTCTGAACCAGACGTGCATTGCAAATTGGAGCCCATGTTTCTGCTTTCCTTTAAAAAATAGAAAGGGCTATCAAACACACTTTTTAAAGAGTATGAATAGTGTAACTTGAAGGCTTCTCTTCCTCCCTCTGAAGCCCGCCAATGCAATCTGCTGCTGGAGGAGAAACAGTGTTTTGTCCATCCAGCAGTAGCCTGCTGGGTTTCTGGATTACAGGCACCGGTAATATATAATGTATGTATTCTCACTGAAATGAACCATTCCACACAGAAATAGATGTTGACTATATATCTTGTTTTATCTCATCAGCTTTTTATATATAGGGGCAATGATTGCAAGCCCCCAGTCATTGGAGACTTGACCATGGGTGTCGATGCAGGTCAAGAATGAAGCCAGAATGGGGGCCCAGAAGTCCAAATTGTTTTTAATGGCCTCTGCTGGGATTAGGCCTTCCCCAGTCTTAACTGAGCTACCTAGTTCTTAATCTCTGTCACCATCACTGGAGCCCACATAGGCAGATTTCCTATCATTTGGCTAGCTCTTCCATTTTCAGCAGAACTGTCCGAATAAACATCCTGAAAGTGTGCCTCCCAGGTCCCTGGGGGAATGTGACAGTCCACCATGGTTGGGCCATAGCCTTGTGGGCTAGATGTGATATGTCAGAATGTGGCTGAATCATTGGATTTAACTGCCTGAATGAGTCAAGTTCAGGTGTTCTTAATGGCTTGCCTTTTCTTACGTGCCAGCAGATGTTTATAGTGTCTCTTCTGCTGGAGGAGGTCCATAGCAGCTGTTGGTTTGGCCTTGGGAATACCTACACCAATGTAGTACTGTTATGCACCAGGGCTGGCCTGAGACACTTTTGGCCACAAAAAGAAGTGAGCCACAAAATGCCCCACACACACTCCAAGAAAGAAGGGGTGAGTGAAGATCTACATCAGCAACAAGGGCGGGGGGAGCCAGGCAGCTTCTGGGAACCTGCGTTTGTTGGGCCTGGTTTATCCTAGTAAGTTTCTTTGTCTCTCTGGGCCATTGCCTGTGCTCCCGGCTGGTGAGGTGGGGTTCAGGCCATGGGGTTACTGTTCCCAGCCTGTGGGGAGCGGGGGAGTGGGGCCTGTGGGCATTCCATTTTCCAGTGACCTTCTTGCCTGCAGATGGTGCACTGGTTTCTTCCCTAGATGTCTTATGCCCCTCCCGTGGACACCCTCCAGGATTGCATTTTTGGCTGCTGGCCGGCTCTTAGTGCCATTAATTTTTTGGTCTGGTATTTTTCTCTCTGCATTTCTGCTTCTTCTCCTCTTTGATTGTAAGTTGTCTGGGCAAGAGTTAACATCCATTCGAGACGGTTCCCCATAAAGTTCTCATGCTTTTGGATTTTTCGTCTTATGTCGGGAGCTGCTTGCATCACAAAGGTAGTTTTTACAATCACCTCTTGGGCCTCATCATCAGGATCTACAGGGGTGTACTTGCAGAATGCCTCTTTTAATCTCTCCAAAAATACTCCTGGGGGCTCACTGGGCAGCTGAAAAACCTCAGATAATTTTGCCGTATTTGTAGGTCTTTTCGCTGCTCTAAAACATTTTTGTGATAAGTCTCTAAGGCCGCCCTTCCCGCAGTAGTATTGTAATCCCAAGGGGGCGTGTTCCTGGGGTAAGAGACCTCAATTGCAGCGTCAGTATTGTCCGCTGCCCTGAGGGCATGTATCTTGCGGATTTCCTCAATGGTCAGTATTGCAATCCTAGGGTTTTTAATCCCTCAGGTTTTTTAATTGTCTCTCTCTCTCTCTCTCTTTTAACAGTTCTGTCCCATGCGGCTCTCAAAGCCTTCTGCTCTGTTTCTTTCTGTCAATGCTCATCCTTGCATTATGCTGCTTTTATCCCAAGAAGCCACATGTGGTTCTACATACTGAAACACTCTTTTGAACTGCTTGTCCACTTTCTAAATTCCTTCTGAATTCTCCATATCACCTTCTTCCTCACTTTCCTTCTCTTCCTCTTTTCTTGGGAGTTGGGGATCCTTACCCTGTGCAAGGGGGGGAAGGACCAGTGTTCTTCTGGGCAGGGGGAAAAGGACCAGTGCCCTCACCCTCGCCTGCTCCCAGATTTGGCAACCCTTGTGCAGCAACGGGTGCAGTTGGTGCGTAGGTTGGAGGGGGCCAAATTACTCCTCTTCTGGGACTGGCAAAACTGCTGGCTTTTTAACTTGTCATTGTACTGAGCACAGTTTGACTCGGGTAATCACAGTTCTACTTTTCCTAAGCCATGGGGGACGGTCAGGAACTTCACATAAGTGTTGGAGTCTATTTTTCTTCAGTTTTAAATCCTCAATCATCTACTTGAGTGGCATCTTTCCAATTTGTTCAGGAAACATTGCAGGGGGGTTGTGGGAGTTGTTTTACTGCTTTTTCTCCATCACCCTGGGACCCTGGAACACTTGGACATGGGATACTGGGAAACTGGGACACTCCGCCCTCCTAGTTATTTTTTCACTCAGTCATGTTGCTTCCAACGTCTCACACACTCAAAACATTCACTGGAGTGTCCCCACACGCACATTCAGAAAAACTGATGCACCTCCCCCAACCCCCTTTTTACCAACACCAAAACCACAACCGGCAGCATTTAGACTTCGACCGGTGCCCAGCAGCACCCTTTCTACTGCTTTTCTGGGCAAACCAAAAACCAGTGGCACTTTACCAAAACCAACAACCAACCAGCAGCGCTTCGACCTCGACCGGGGCCCAGCAGCACCTTTACTACTTCTTTGCTGCGCGAAACCAAAACCAGTGGCACCTTTTGCTGCCCTACTGGTGGAGCTGATCAAACTCTCTTTTTTCTTGCTCCCATCTAAAACCCTGTGGAGCCTACCTTGTTCCTCAAGGTACCTTCCTTCTGCACGGCCGTTGCTCTTTCTCTCCATCACTTGTCACATGTCTACTCAGGAACGGGTGGCCAGTCCCTCCCACGAACTTGGCAGGATGCGCGCTGGAACTGTTGACCCGGAGCCCGAGCTGTTCGCCTCGCAGTGACGCCCTGGACCTTTGTCCCTCAACTCCGGGGAACGTGCTTTTTCCTGGCCAATGCAGCAGAAAATGTAGCCTTTCTAGGCCCTTTAAACCATGGGTAGGAAAATGTTGCACCCGAGCAGGGACGAAAGGAGCCAAACGACACCAAGGGGTTAAATCCAGAGAAAGAGCTTTTTATTCTGCCAACCCGGGTGGGCAGAGGAGCAAGTGTGATAAGTCACAAAACAAGCACGAAGTTCACAGCCATTGCACAGAGTATATATATCCCCTTCCAGTTCCCTCCCCCTTTCTCCTCCTTCTTCAAGAGTCCTGCCCATGAGTTCCCCTGAGCATGAACAGAAAGTTTCTGTCTTGGGACTATTTTTGGACTTTTCCCAGGAAAGGGGCTGAGGGGGTTTCAGAGTGTTCCAGTTGTTTCATTCCTGTGCTTTGGCATGGTTCCCGGACAGAAAGCAAGTTGAAATGTGGTTTTTAGCAAGGCCAAAAGCCTGAGAAAGGCCTGGGAAACAATGGACTGTTCTCTACCTTTGTTTCTCTACCTTTTTTAGTTAAAGCAAGCAGAATATGCTTGGCTAATGCTTTTAGTCCTAGAGGAAATGCAGTTTTAAAATGCTTGAGGCGAGGCCTGGCTGGGGGGGAGAATTCACAAACAGTTTTTAGGGCTGTTTGGGTTAACCCTAACTGTTTCCCTTCACTGTTAGCCGCCATCCATCCTCCAACCGCCTCCAGGCACCCACACAGGACCTTCACCGCCTTCACTGGTTCAACCCTAAGCTTGGCTTTCCTCAAAGAATCCTGAGAACTGTAATTTTAAGGGTGCTGGGAATTGTAGCTTGGGGGGTAAACTACAGTTCTCAGGATACTTTGTGGGGAGCCATGACTGTCAAAATGCTTTAAATGTTTGGTGTGGATGTGACTACAGACTTCCATTTTCAGATAATGCGTGCAGTGTTTTGTGGGTTTTTTAAAAAGAGTTTTCAATGTGAAGTGAAGGAAGAAGATTCTGACTCAGCACATAAAAAAATAATACTTTTGCCCTCCTCTATGTAGGGATAATTTCTCAAAATCCAACCAATCTAACAGATTTACATGTGAAAGTTATATCACAAACCAATTAGGGTAGGTTCACTCCCCCCCCCCCCCCCAGGGAAGCAGTTATGTGTTGGCAGCTAAGTATCACTGTCTTCAGGTCACCAAAGAGTAGAACTCAGTGTTGATTAGAACATGTTTTATTAATATACAATCTATGTTTATAAAGTGCCTGCTAGACACTGACATCTACACATGAGAAGATAAGGATAGTTTATTTCGTTCTGGTTGCCTTCACATTCTGTCTACGAATGTCAACCACAGACCCATCCCAGTTCATTCCCACTGGATGCCCATCAGCTCACAGCTGACTTGCCAGAGCATTTTTGCGGTCTCTTTGTTACAAGCCTGAGGAGCAACCCAGGCAGGTCTACAGTCACTGTAGAAAGAAAAAAATAAATATTCATTAGGCACTTTTTAAATCATTTGTTAAGCCATTCAAAACCATCAAAGAATCAGAATTCTGATTAAACATTGAGCGTATGTCCCAAATCAATATGATAGCAAATTGAGTTTATGGACAACAGTGGGCTAAGGTTACCCCAGCAGCACAATCCTATACATGTTTACTGAGAAGTAAGTCTCAGACAATTCAATAGGGTTGACAAGCAAGACAAGGAATAGCCAAACCTATTAACTGAGTGATCACATCAGAGCAAATTCAAACTCCTGAACAAAGGGGATGTTTTCATTGTTTTTGTATGGGGCACTGTCCACTGCACTTTGCCTAATTTTTGCAGTCATTGGTGGCTGAGACAGTTGCCACAAAACATGGTGGTTGCTGATAAGGAGACACTATGGCTTTGTTGCAGCTCCCCCCCCCCCCCCAATGAAGCTGCATCCGAATCATTTGAGGGTGAAGGAATTAGTGGCCAGCCCACTGACAGCAAAGCTGCTTGTCATTTCTCAAGTTACAAAAAATAATAATGAATTATTGTTGGTGTTGTTTATTAAATTTATATACTGCCCTTCATCCGAAAAACTCAGGGCAGTTCACAAGATAAAGAAGCTGCCCACCGTTGAAAAAGTAAGGGTCAAATTTTGGTATATGACACCCCCCCCCCAATTGACTATGTATGAAAAGGGCTTTTGTTCTGTCTGGATGTTCCTAATAATAGCTTTGTTATTTCTGTATAGCTTCTGTATAGTTTGAAGGTGGGATGTGGGTGGCGCTGTGGTCTAAACCACTGAGCCTAGGGCCTAGGATGAATCCCCGCGTTGCTCGGTCCCAGCTCCTGCCAACCTAGCAGTTCGAAAGCACGTCAAAGTGCAAGTAGATAAATAGGTACCGTTCTCTCAGGGAAGCTAAATGGCATTTCCATGCACTGCTCTGGTTTCGCCAGCAGCGGCTTAGTCATGCTGGCCACATGATCCAGAAAAACTGTCTGCGGACAAACGTCGGCTCCCTCAGCCAGTAAAGCGAGATGAGTGTCAAAACCCCAGAGTCGTTCATGACTGGACTTAATTGTCAGGGGTCCTTTACCTTTACCTTTAATAGTTCAAAGGAGCAATTGCACTGTGTCTGCTATACCAGAGGCAGAGACTTCTCACAACCCATGTCCACACTGCTATTTTTAAGTTAGAGCTATTGCATATGATCTCTTTCTTTTAATGTGCAATGTGCCATTTTAATATTGCCTTCTGGGTCAGATGTGGGCACCTCTGAGCATTACCACAGAAAACTTTATCCAGATGTGCTGAATCCAGACGTCTGTATTCCAACTGCAGATCACAATCCCAGACCCACCTGAAATATTGCCCACTCACTGACTCCAGTTCCTTTGCCACTGCACAGTAAATACTGGTCTGGGCTCCTTCTTTTGGTGTCTTAAACGCGAAGCGAAACAGCGCTTTAAAAAATCCTGACGAGTATGAGTAACGCGACAATTCAGAATCAACCGCACCAGGATGTAAAGCATTGACAGTAACTCCAGTGCCTAGAAATATATAAAGCAGAAACATCAACCGAAATATATGAATCCAAAGGTTCAAAAGGAAAGGAGTAATATTGTTCCCATGTACCCTGTAAGGCAGCTAGTATTGGACCACCCTTTTCACTGTAATACACACAATATCATTGAAATGCACAGAACCTTGTGCAGCACTCAATTAGTATCAAGGGCTTAACAAAGCCATTAAAAAACACACACACAAAAAAAATTTTATAAACAATTATAAACAAGCAAAAAGTTAACATCTCTTAAATTGAAATCCGTTATAGCATACTAAATGAATGGTTTACATATTTGAGGGGCGGGCGGGAATGAACAGAATGTTAATCTGTCTTGATGGTTGGGGATCTCCCTCTCTCTCTGCAGTCTTGAAGTGCAATGCCCAGCACAGTTTGGGAACTAGCAACACTTATCAGAGCTTGCCATAGGGAGCAAATAAGCACTTCGGAACCAGTTTGAGTTTGAACTGAGAGGAAAGACAGCAGTGAGATGGCTTGGCTGAAACATCCTTGGGGATAAAGAAGCATTTGAGACTGTGGAAAGTGGATTCATAAATCACTGAAAACCCTTAATTTAGATAACATTAGAAGCCACTGGCAATGGCATGGGTAAGATACAATATTAGGACAATTTAGACATCCAACGCCTACAAAATGCATGTCAGGTTAGCTCAATGGCCCCTTTCAATGTGCAATATTTAAAATTCCTCATTGGGAGCAGTGAGAGACATAGAGGTGATGTGGTGATGCCTAACCTTTTCTCTACCCACGGCTCCAAATCATACTTTTAATAGCTTTCCCAGAAGGAATTTTAAATGCAGAGTCATTTCATTCTGATGCTTCCATTAAATTTCAACCCAGCTATGGTTACGAGATTGGGGGAGGTTGGGAGCCAGTCAGGCAAGCTCTTTGAATTCAAAGACCAGACAGCCACTGTAGTGCTCTGCTTCACTTCAAAGGATGAGCTATGTTGAAATTAGCTGCATCTAGGTGACAAAGAAGCAAAAGGACAACAAAGGAGCTGAGAGCTGGAAAGCTGCTTGCGAGTGAGAGGGGAAGTGGGGAGATGCTGCAGCGCCTGGGAGAGAGACATGTTTACCTCTGTGCTGGACTTTGGGGCTCCCAGCAAATAAACGAGGAAGCAAGATCTATGCTGTGCTAATGCTATGAGCCCCTCCATCATATGCTGAGATTGTATGTATGTGTAAATAAAACCATATATCTTAAAGACACCCCAGTCTCCACTGACCTCATTCCAAGAAAGCTGAGCACTGGGTAAGTGCTGGTATCCCTAGAGTCTCTCACCGCTTGGAGATTGGGGTGTCTCTCATGCGTGCAACCTTTCGGTAATCTGTGACTTCCCCCTTCCTCTCACATCCAGGCTTTGGCTATGGGCAACCCTATTATATACGTACATATGAGTGGTTGTGCGCCATTAGCATTTCATTCTTAAAGCTCACCTTGCAATTTACAAGCCAGCTCCCTGGTAAACAGAACATTAGCCAGTTTGCTTTGACAGTATGCCAGGAACCCATGGTAGTATTTCTCTCCCTGCAGGTTCTTGAAGTTTATCCACCAAAAAGCATGGAGGTGCGAAGACACATTCACTATCCGAGCTGGGGCTGACTCTTTCAAACGGTCCAGCAGCAGGAATGTTAAGAGAAAATGCCCTAAAGGGAGAGGAGATTTACAATTATTTACTAGAGCTTAGGGACGTGGCTGATGCTGTGGTGTAAACCACTGAGCCTTGGGCTTGCCGATCTCAAGGTCGGCAGTTCAAATCCCCGCGACAGGGTGAGTTCCCGTTGCTCGGTCCCAGCTCCTGCCTGCCTAGCAGTTCAAAGGCACGTCAAAGTGCAAATAGATAAATAGGTACCGTTCCAGCGGGAAGGTAAACAGCATTTCCGCGCGCTGCTCTGGTTTCGCCAGAAGTGGCTTAGTCATGCTGGTCACATGACCCGGGGAAACTGCGGAGGAGACAAACGCCGCTCACTCGGCCTGTAAAGCGAGATGAGCGCCACAACCCCAGAGTCGTCTGTGACTGGACTTACAGTAACTGTCAGGGGTCCTTTACCTTTACCTTTTTATAGAGGTTATGGGCACACATATGTATACAGTGGTACCTCGCAAGACGAATGCCTCGCAAGACGAAAAACTCGCAAGACGAAAGAGTTTTTCGTTTTTTGAGTTGCTTCGCAAGATGAATTTCCCTATGGGCTTGCTTCACAAGACGAAAACGTCTTGCAAGTTTGTTTCCTTTTTCTTAAAACCGTTAATACCCAGGGTGCATTGCTTGAAGAGGTGCAGTTGCGTGCTTCGCAAGACGACAAATTCGCAAGACGAAAAAACTCGCAGAATGAATTAATTTCGTCTTGCAAGGCACCACTGTAATGTAAAACTAACCTTTAGAACAAAAATAGTACTCACAATAATGTAAACACTTTGTTTTTTTAAAACAATCAAACAAAATGACAATCAAACAAAATTTTTACTTTACTATAAATCAACTAGAAATAGATAACCAAAAAATTGGCTGGTTAGGTCAAATGAATATATGAAATTCAACCAAGATGGGCACAGTATAAATAATTTAATTAAATCTCCAGGGGACTGTGACTTGGGGCCTGTCCATACTGGAGTTTACAGTGTGTCCATAACTTTTTGCGTTCAAATTTAATTTGTGAAATACTCATGGTGTTACCCTCAACAACGCCTGTCTCTATGCTTTTCCTGTATAAATTCAGGTTTACAAATACAGGAATAATCTGTGAAATCTGGGGAAAAGAGCAGGGAAGATAAGCAAAGGCAAAGAGAAGCCAGGTAATATATCCATTTATCACATCAATGTCTCATGATCTTACCAAGGTGATTGACTCCAATATGCATTTCAAAACCATCAGCAGTCTTGGAATAGGGAACCATCAACACTCCTGCATTGTTAATGAGGATATGGAGCTTCTTCTCCTCTACAGGAAATAAGGGCCGAGATTGGGTAATAAGCAGAAAATACCAAAGATAAGAAGATTGAGATGTTTTAAGGAGCAAGGCTCTTATCATAACTAGCATTTGGTTACAAGGCCACCTATCTGTCATAGATGATTTATTTGACATTCCTGCTTTCCAGGGGTTGGACTAGATGACCCCCACGATCCCTTTGAACTCTACAATTCTATGATTTAAGGTTATTGTGAATATATATGTTGGGAACAAGGAGGTAGAGTTTAGTAAATTGATTAAATAATAAGCAAATACTAAGTGAGGAAATATTAGACTGTGCTACTCAGTCTACAGAAAAGCTTTACAGTTTAACCAACGGGACCGACAGGTGGAGGGAATTTAAACTTCTATCAGACAGAGGGTTGCTGGTTCTTGCCAAGATCTCCTACTAATTTAGTTAAATAGTGAGATACCACCATCTGTTGGACCACGTGACAGGATAAATAAATAAATGGAAGCACTAGTGGGAAAGAAATGGATTATATGAGTGGGCTATTAACTTAGAGTAATTTCCAGTGAATATTATATGTATCCTTATTGCTCAAGTATCTGAGTGCATGCATACCCATTTTGAATGGGTTTTGGCAATTGTAGTAGTCCAACTTCATGGACTATTATTTATTTAAAAATTATCTCTAAACCTTTATTGTTAGCTAAATATATAATATACCCTGTGTCCATTCTGAGTGACACATGTTTTGGATAGAACACTACTATCATTAGCAGGGTTTATTATATCTAAGTAGCTGAACAGTCATTCCTACACATACACATATATATTATTACCCTTTCAGGCAAAACGTAGCATACATGCTTAAATGTGTTTACTCAAAAGCATATCATCCTTTTAATCAGACCTACAAGTAGGAGTGCCCAAGAGTGCAATGAGACAATTATAAGAATAGCTATTCTGGGTCATACCTAAGGTCCATCTACCATGTCTCTGACAGTTAACATTGCCAGGTGTTTTATATAAGACATCTCAAAATTCAAATGGAAGCTGTGGAATGATCCATCTCCTGCTTCAAAGTGCCAGAAAGGTTCAAGGGAAAGCTTCCAAGCAAAAGGTTAGCTCCTCTTAAATGCAAGAACATTGTCATGGAAGGTTTAAAGTGGAGATCGCCAAGCAGGCACAAGGCCTTCTTTGGTGACCTCAGGCGGGTTCCTTAGACTCTAAGCTTCTATTAAAAAAATTAAGTCTCTAGCCCTCTTAGAAGGAAAGTTATGAAGCAAAATGTGCAGACTCCCTTCTAAGTGATTTCTGTGAAATGAATGCGCTTAGCTGCTCCCACCTGCCAGTGTTTTTAGGCCAATTAGTAAAGTCAATGTGGTGACTGTAAAGTAAGTTGTTTGGACACCAGGCAATAGAAATCCCCGAGGTCATTAAAAGTTTCTGTTTACCCCTCCCCTTTACTGTACTTTTCCTGCTTCTGTCTTATTTTTCTAGCTGTTCTTGGAATCTCCATAGGTTGAACTTCTTTTTTCCTAACAACTAGGACGTGTCTTTTCTGTAGTGGACTTAGGTACCTGCTAAAAGTTATTTTCTGTAAATATTACACAATAAATGCAGGTTGGTGTTAAATAATTCCCTCCTCAAATGGCAAATACAAAATGTTAAATTTGCAAAACGGCTCAGGCATGTCTCCTGCTGTGCAGAAGCTAATGTCCAAGTACTTATTAAGAATTCACAGCATTGTTAATTTCCAGTATAATGGGATACATTTCTAATTCAGATGTCTCTGTGTTCAGTGGGGGTTATTCCCAGTGTTATAAAAAATTTAAGGTCATTTATAAAATAAATAAATTTTGATAACTGTATATATAAACCACATGTCTGAAACCCCATAGACAAGTTCCTGAACAAATTGACCTCAAATATTTCTCTGCAAGGTCAAAATGAGAAACCTTCCCCTTGTCTCTTTCCTCACAAATCCTGTCCTCACAACTCCTGTCTTAAGGGTACATTCAAGATATGAACAGGGTGTGAGCCTGTGACCTAGATTCAGGAATTAATTAGTTATAATAACAAAAGCCCCTTCATGGATCATTGCCTTGCCGTGGTGAAGGGGCTTGAATAACTCAGAGAAGCTATGAGCTATGCCGTGCAGGGCCACCCAAGATGGACAGGTCATAGTGGAGAGTTTTGACCAAACATGATCCACCTGGAGCAGGAACCGGCAAGCCACTCCAGTATCCCTGCCAAGAAAACTCCATGGACAAAGACAACAGGCATATAAAAGTTATGACGCTGGAAGATGAGCCCCTCAGGTCGGAAGGCGTCCAACATGTTACTGAGGAAGAGCAGAGGACAAGTACAAGTAGATTCAGAGCTGATGAAGCGGCTGGGCCAAAGCCGAAAGGACGCTCAGTTGCGGATATGCATGGAAGCGAAAGGAAAGTCCAATGCTGTAAAGAATAATATTGCATAGGAACCTGGAATGTAAGAACCATGAACCTGGGTAAGTTGGATGTGGTCAAAAATGAGATGGCAAGAATAAATATTGACATCCTGGGCATCAGTGAACTAAAATGGACGGGAATGGGCGAATTCAGTTCGGATGACCATCATATCTACCACTGTGGGTAAGAATCCCGTAAAAGAAATGGAGTGGCCCTCATAGTCAACAAAAGAGTGGCAAAAGCTGTACTGGGATACAATCTCAAAAATGATAGAATGATCTCGATACAAATCCAAGGCAGACCTTTTAACATCACAGTAATCCAATTTTATGCACGAACCACTGGTGCTGAAGAAACTGAAATTGACCAGTTCTATGAAGACTTACAACACCTTATAGAAATGACACCAAAGAAGGATGTTCTTCTCATTATAGGAGATTGGAATGCTAAAGTAGGGAGTCAAGAGATAAAAGGAACAACTGGCAAGTTTGGCCTTGGAGTTCAAAATGAAGCAGGGCAAAGGCTAATAGAGTTCTGCCAAGAGAACAAGCTGGTCATCCAAAACACTCTTTTGCAACACAAGAGACGACTCTACACATGGACATCACCAGATGGGCAGCATCGAAATCAGATTGATTATATTCTCTGCAGCCAAAGATGGAGAAGCTCTATACAGTCAGCAAAAACAAGACCTGGAGCTGACTGTGGCTCAGATCATCAGCTTCTTATAGCAAAATTCAAGCTTAAACTGAAGAAAGTAGGAAAAACCACTGGGCCGGTAAGATACAATCTAAGTCAAATCCCTTATGAATACACAGTGGAAGTGGGGAACAGGTTTAAGGATTTAGATTTGGTGGACAGAGTGCCTGAAGAACTATGGATAGAGGCTCGTAACATTATACAGGAGGCAGCAACTAAAACCATCCCAATGAAAAGGAAATGCAAGAAAGCAAAGTGGCTGTCCAACGAGGCCTTACAAATAGCGGGGGAGAGAAGGCAAGCAAAATGCGAGGGAGATAGTGAAAGATACAGGAAATTGAATGCAGATTTCCAAAAAATAGCAAGGAGAGACAAGATGGCCTTCTAAAACGAGCAATGCAAAGAAATAGAGGAAAACAATAGAATGGGAAAAACCTGAGACCCGTTCAAGAAAATTGGAGATATGAAAGGAAAATTTCATACAAAGATTACCATAATAAAAGACAAAAGTGGAAAGGACCTAACAGAAGCAGAAGACATCAAGAAGTGGTAGCAAGAATACACGATTGGAATGTAAAAATGGAGGGATACAATCTATTTCAGAGAAACAGACCAGACAAGAAAGGAGGAGGAGTGGCGTTATATGTCAGGGATGTGTATACCTGTGAAGAGATCCAAGATTTAGAACCTCAAAGCCAAAGTGAGAGCATTTGGGTCAAAATTAAGGGAGAGAAGAATAATAGTGACCTCATTGTGGGAGTTTACTACAGATCCCCAAGCCAAACGGAGGACATAGATGATGCCTTCCTGGAACAGATGGCCAAGCATGCAAAAGGAAGGGAGATAGTAGTAATGGGGGACTTCAATTACCCAGATATTTGTTGGATGTCAAACTCAGCCAAGAGCATAAGGTCAAACAGATTCCTCACTGGCCTTGCAGACAACTTCATTGTCCAGAAAGTGGGAGAAGCAACAAGAGGAACAGCCATTTTAGATCTGGTCCTAACCAATGTCGATGACCTGGTTAATGGGGTAGAAGTGGAAGGATCATTAGGCGCAAGTGATCATGCTCTTCTGAAGTTTACTATACAACGGAAAGGAGCAGCCAAGCATACTAGGACTCAATTTCTTGACTTTAAGAAAGCCGACTTCATAAAACTTAGGGAAGTGCTGGGTGAGATCCCATGGACAGTAATACTAAAAGGAAAGGGAGTTCATGATGGCTGGGAGTTTGTTAAGAGGGAGATAGTAAAAGCACAACTTCAGGCAATACCAATGAGACGGAAACATGGAAGGTGCCTAAAGAAGCCAGGGTGGCTATCTAAAGAACTTTTAACTGAGTTAAGATTAAAAAAGGATGTGTACAAAAAATGGAAAAGGGGGGAAACCACCAAAGAGGAATTCAAACAAATAGCCAGCACGTGTAGACACAAAGTCAGAAAAGCTAAAGCACAGAATGAACTCAGGCTTGCTAGAGAGGTTAAAAGCAACAAAAAAGGCTTCTATGGGTATGTTCGTAGCAAAAGGAAGAACAAAGAAACAGTGGGGTCACTCAGAGGAGAAGATGGTGAAATGCAAACAGGGGACACAGAAAGGGCTGAACTCCTCAATGCCTTCTTTGCCTCAGTCTTCTCCGATAAAGAAAACAATGCCCGACCTGAAGAATTTGGAGGAAATGATTCAGCAGAGGAAACACAGCCCAGAATAACTAAGGAGATAGTACAAGAATACTTGGCTAGTTTAGATGTATTCAAGTCTCCAGGGCCAGATGAACTGCATCCAAGAGTATTAAAAGAACTGGCAGATGTGATCTCAGAACCACTGGCAGTCATCTTTGAGAATTCCTGGAGAACAGGCGAAGTCCCGGCAGACTGGAGGAGGGCAAATGTTGTCCCTATTTTCAAAAAGGGGAAAAGAGAGGACCCAAATAATTACCGCCCAGTCAGTCTAACATCAATACCAGGGAAGATTCTGGAGCAGATCATTAAGCAAACAATCTGTGAGCACCTAGAAAGGAATGCTGTGATCACCAATAGTCAGCATGGATTTCTGAAAAATAAGTCATGTCAGACTAACCTGATCTCGTTTTTTGACAGAATTACAAGCCTGGTAGATGAAGGGAACGCAGTGGATGTAGTCTACCTTGATTTCAGCAAGGCATTTGACAAGGTGCCCCATGATATTCTTGTAAAGAAGCTGGTAAAATGCGGTCTTGACTATGCTACCACTCAGTGGATTTGTAACTGGCTGACTGACCGGACCCAAAGGGTGCTCATCAATGGTTCCTCTTCATCCTGGAGAAGAGTGACTAGTGGGGTGCCACAGGGTTCTGTCTTGGGCCCGGTCTTATTCAACATCTTTATCAACGACTTGGATGATGGACTCAAGGGCATCCTGATCAAATTTGCAGATGACACCAAACTGGGAGGGGTGGCTAACACCCCAGAAGACAGGATCACACTTCAAAACGACCTTGACAGATTAGAGAACTGGGCCAAAACAAACAAGATGAATTTTAACAGGGAGAAATGTAAAGTATTGCACTTGGGCAAAAAAAATGAGAGGCACAAATACAAGATGGGTGACACCTGGCTTGAGAGCAGTACATGTGAAAAGGATCTAGGAGTCTTGGTTGACCACAAACTTAACATGAGCCAACAGTGTGACGCGGCAGCTAAAAAAGCCAATGCAATTCTGGGCTGCATCAATAGGAGTATAGCATCTAGATCAAGGGAAGTTATAGTGCCACTGTATTCTGCTCTGGTCAGACCTCACCTGGAGTACTGTGTCCAGTTCTGGGCACCACAGTTCAAGAAGGACACTGACAAACTAGAACGTGTACAGAGGAGGGCAACCAAAATGGTCAAAGGCCTGGAAACGATGCCTTATGAGGATCGGCTAAGGGAGCTGGGCATGTTTAGCCTGGAGAAGAGGAGGTTAAGGGGTGATATGATAGCCATGTTCAAATATATAAAAGGATGTCACATAGAGGAGGGAGAAAGGTTGTTTTCTGCTGCTCCAGAGAAGCGGACACGGAGCAATGGATACAAACTACAAGAAAGAAGATTCCACCTAAACATTAGGAAGAACTTCCTGACAGTAAGAGCTGTCCGACAGTGGAATTTGCTGCCAAGGAGTGTGGTGGAGTCTCCTTCTTTGGAGGTCTTTAAGCAGAGGCTTGACAACCATATGTCAGGAGTGCTCTGATGGTGTTTCCTGCTTGGCAGGGGGTTGGACTCGATGGCCCTTGTGGTCTCTTCCAACTCTATGATTCTATGATTCTATGATTCTATGATTCAGAGGAATTATACCAGAAAGAAATGGATGTCTCGTATACCCCAGGTAGTGTGGTTGCTGACCTTGAGCCAGACATCCTGGAGAGTGAAGTCAAATGGGCCTTAGAAAGCACTGCTAATAACAAGGCCAGTGGAAGTGATGATATTCCAGCTGAACTATTTAAAATTTTAAATGATGATGCTGTTAAGGTGCTACACTCAATATGCCAGCAAATTTGGAAAACTCAGCAGTGGCCAGAGGATTGGAGAAGATCAGTCTACATCCCAATCCCAAAGAAGGGCAGTGCCAAAGAATGCTCCAACTACCGCACAATTGCACTCATTTCACACGCTAGCAAGGTTATGCTTAAAATTCTACAAGGCAGGCTTAAGCAGCATGTGGACCGAGAACTCCAGAAGTGCAAGCTGGATTTCGAAGGGGCAGAGGAACCAGGGACCAAATTGCAAACATGCGCTGGGTTATGGAGAAAGCTAGAGAGTTCCAGAAAAACATCTACTTCTGCTTCATTGACTATGCAAAAGCCTTTGACTGTGTCGACCACAGCAAACTATGGCAAGTTCTTAAAGAAATGGGAGTGCCTGATCACCTCATCTGTCTCCTGAGAAATCTCTATGTGGGACAAGAAGCTACAGTTAGAACTGGATATGGAACAACTGATTGGTTCAAAATTGGGGAAGGAGTACGGCAAGGCTGTATATTGTCTCCCTGCTTATTTAACTTATATGCAGAATTCATAATGCAAAAGGCTGGGCTGGATGAATCCCAAGCCGGAATTAAGATCGCCGGAAGAAATATCAACAACCTCAGATATGCAGATGACACAACCTTGATGGCAGAAAGTGAAGAGGAATTAAAGAACCTTTTAATGAGGGTGAAAGAGGAGAGTGCAAAATATGGTCTGAAGCTCAACATCAAAAAAAGAAGATCATGGCCATTGGGCCCATCACCTCTTGGCAAATAGAAGGGGAAGAAATGGAGGCAGTGAGAGATTTTACTTTCTTGGGCTCCATGATCACTGCAGATGGTGACAGCAGTCACGAAATTAAAAGACGCCTGCTCCTTGGAAGAAAGGCGATGGCAAACCTAGACAACATATTAAAAAGCAGATACATCACCTTGCCAACAAAGGTCCGTATAGTTAAAGCCATGGTTTTCCCAGTAGTGATGTATGGAAGTGAGAGCTGGACCATAAAGAAGGCTGATTGCCGAAGAATTGATGCTTTTGAATTATGGTGCTGGAGGAGACTCTTGAGAGTCCCATGGACTGCAAGAAGATCAAATGCATCCATTCTTAAGGAAATCAGCCCTGAGTGCTCACTGGAAGGACAGATCGTGAAGCTGAAGCTCCAATACTTTGGCCACCTAATGAGAAGAGAAGACTCTCTGGAAAAGACCCTGATGTTGGGAAAGATTGAGGGCAGCAGGAGAAGGGGACGACAGAGGATGAGATGGTTGGATGGTGTTCTCGAAGCCACAAACATGAGTCTGACCAAACTGCAGGTGGCAGTGGAAGACAGGAGTGCCTGGCGTGCTCTGGTCCATGGGGTCACGAAGAGTCTGACACGACTAAATGACTAAACAACAACAACAACAAGTAACAAAAGAGTGGCCAAAACCCAGATAATGCAATCAGGTAACTTGCCAGGAGACAAACAACTCATTCAGGTTTGTTGTAGACCGCCTTTTCTGTTATGTAGGTATGATGTATCTGAGGGGTGGTCTTGGGCTACACCCCTTCTGTGATGTATGTATGATGTCTCTGGGGGTGGTCTTGGACTCCGGGGCGGGCAATTTAAAATGTCTATATAAGGGCAGACACACCTTTGTTCTGGGTCCTCCTCCTCTCTCCTGCGTGTGGGGGAGCACCCTGTTGCAACAATCAACAGGCTTACTAGCTGCTTTGCTTCTCAATATTCTCTGGTTTGTCTCTGTTATTTTCTCCTACTGATAAAGAACCTACGAAAGGACTCTATATGGGCTCTTCGGTACCCCATAAAGGGAAAGGAGCAGTTTTGTCACTTATAACACCAGGTAAATGGCTACAGGATGTCAGCCTTCGCTTTGTTTAGAAATGGAGAAAACAGGAATCTTTTGCCTTTAACAGCTGTGTCAGGACCAGCAGGACATAGATGGCTTCCTGTGCTAAGCATGAGCTCAGCAATGACTGTTCTCTCTTTTTTTGTGTGTTAAGCCACGGCAGCCATGCCATGTTATGTTAAGCCATGGCGCCCATTACAGCAATTTTGTGACTGGAGCAGTCAGCACTCTCTCAAAATTCAAAATGTGCCCCCTGGTCTAAAATGGTTTTTGATCCCTGGTTTAAAGAACACATAGGGAAGCCAGACAAATACCTCTCTATTTTAAACAAAACCTTTGGAACTCTTGACTCCACATAGATTATATCTAGGACCAGAACCACCTAGTAATTAAACTATGCAGTAACTACACAGGTGCCAACTTTTAGTCAGTCATACCTTTTAGGAAATCTTCTGCAAATGCCCGTATAGATTTGCTATCAGACAGGTCCAGTTTTTTCACAATAACTTGCTGATTCCCTGTTTCGGCTATAATTTCACGGGCTGCTGCTTCCGCTTTTGCTATATCTCTGCAGGCAAGGATGACACGACCACCTTCAAAAGGGAAATTAATAGAAAAGAGGAATAAGGTGAACAAGCTGTTTCTAAACTTGGTCCTGGTCCTGTCTTTCTAGACTAATTTCTTTTAATGGAACAAAATATAAAATAATATAAAAATTCTACAATATGAATATGTAAATATAAATATATATAAAAGCCTTTTTGCCTGCAGATGTTATAGGCAGCAATGAATTGTGAATCATTGTGGGAGAGGAGTAATACTCAGCTTTTTTAAGCTCACCTCAAGCATTTGAAGTAGCTGCCCTTGTCTAATTACCGTATTTTTCGCCCTATAGGACGCACTTTTTCCCCTCCAAAAATGAAGGGAAAATCTGTGTGCGTCCTATGGCGCGAATGCAGGCTTTCGCTGAAGCTTGGAGAGCGAGAGGGCTCGGTCGCACCGACCCCTATCGCTCTCCAGGCTTCAGGAAGCTATCAGCAAGCTTCGGGAGCCCACGGATAGCAGCTTGCTGCCCGGAGCGCGGGGCGCGCTGAAGCAGAGCGCCCTGCGCTTCGGGCAGATATCCGCAGCCTAGAGAGCCCTGCGGGAGTTCCTGCAGGGCTCCCTAGGCTGTGGATAGCAGCCTGCTGCCCGGAGCGCGGGGCACGCTGAAGCCGCAGCTGGGGTGTGTGTGTAAATTTCCCCCCCTTTATTTCCCCCCCAAAAAACTAGGTGCGTCCTATGGGCCAGTGCGTCCTATAGGGCGAAAAATACGGTGACCATTACTATGAACAAGAAAAATACACTTTAATGTATTTCTAAAAATGGAAAGTACCTTTGGTTAAAGTTATTTTAGGGGACAGAATACATACATTTATAGTAATAAATACACCCCCCTTACCCCAAATGTAATGGCTGTATTCAGATATAACGCTAAACCATGGTTAATTAAATATATCGAGACTGCAGTTCCAATGGGACGCAGTCAAATGTTCATTCCACCATTGAGGGCACATTCAGAAGGGCTGGACTACAGCTCTCATCACCCCTGACCACTGGCCATGCTGAGGAGTAGTGGAAGTCCAGCAACATCTGGAAGGCCACTGGCTCCTCATCCCTGTGGTAAAGAATTGCATGTGGATCACATTGTTTGGCCTTTTAAAGCAACAACTGTGTACTCCTAGACATGTCTACTCAGCAGTAATGACCATTTGCTTCAATTGGACTTACTTCCAGTGTGTAAGTGTGTAAGGTTGCAGCCTAAGAAAAGTGGCATGATAGAGGTTTCTAAAATTATTTATTGTATAGAAAAAGTGAATACAGAGAAGTGTGGCTAAGAACTACATTGTATGCCAAGTATGCTTTTAGAGCCAAAGGGGAAATATATAGTTAAAACAGATATGGCAGCTTACATATTAAAGTGCAGCTGCTATTGCAGAGCCCTTGTGGCGTATTTTTTAAAAAAACAACAACAACATGCCTCCTCTCCTTCAGGGGGCTTATGATGTAATTCAGTGAATTTCCTTTAAAAAATGAAAATAAATCCTATGAACCAGAAACCCTCTGTTTAAGGAAAGAGTTAAGGCACTTATAAATTTGCTTGTTCACTTAAAAATGGTTAAGGCAGCCTTTATTCATTTAAACCCTGATGGTGGCATACTCTGCAACATCCGTCTGATGAAAATAGGGGTGCTCTCGTGGGAGCCAGTGTCTTTTGGTCCCGCGCTCTGGTGTGAGAGAGCCAATTTGCAGGAGAGCATGAAACAAACAAACAAAAACAAAAAAAGAGTGTCTTTTGGTCTGGCACAAACCAGCTGACTCACAGCAGAGTACTGGACCAAAAAACAGGATGGCTTCTGTAATTCAGAGATTAAATTCAATTCGGTATGGTTGAATGGCATGTGGTGGATGATGAATGGACAGACAACTTGCCTCTTCGTGCGAGGTCCTTGGCAGTTTCCTTCCCTATGCCAGTGTTAGCCCCTGTGACCACAGCCACCTTTCCATCCAGCCGAGCTGTTGATGTGCATACTCCTCCTGCAAACCACTTCCTAAAACATAAGAGAGCGCAGCCGTAAATGTTACTTTGGTATTGTCAGAGCTGGCTCCTGGTCCCAGCTCACAGAGGACCAACGCTAGCCGGTAGTAATGCACAAAAGTCTTTATTGAAGTACAGTTTCCATTTTCAAGCCGCAGCGCCCCAGCTCTACGTCTAGGGTTTAGACCAGCGAAGCTCCGTCTGAATCTCTGCCCCCTGTACACCAGTTTAAGACTCTAGCCTTACTCCACCTCTTCCGTCTCTCCTTTCTCCTCTGGGTCCTGCTACCCCCCGGGGTTCCTTCCTTCCTGGACTCTTCCGACGCAGACGTTGACCCCCCTGACTCCTCCCTCTCTCTTCGGCGGGCTTTAGGACCTGGCTCCCTATCCGGGCTGCCAACAGTGCCACCCTCCTGTACATTTGAACTTGGCGCGCGCGCGCAGCCTTCAACCTTCCTCTTGACCGTTTCCTCGCTCCCCGACGGAGGCGTGGTCAATCCTCCCTCATGTTCTCCGGCTGGCAGCGCGCTGCCTGATCCCGATGCCTGGGACTCCTCCCCCCTACTGCGCTCTGGTGTGGACGCTGGTCCGGATCTCCAACTGCTGCTCTCTGAGTCCCCTCTGGCCCCTTCTTCCTGGGGTGTCCCCCTAGGCACCCTCCTTGCCCTGACCATGGGGGCCCCTTTCTGTGAATCATCCGATTCACTGGAAAGACTCAGAGACCTCGGACCGTTGTCATCGCTGACATTTCCCTCAGACTCCTCCCCCTCGCTCTCCATTTCCTCTCTCCCCTGTGCCTCTGCTCCTGAACCCCTGACATGTATGTATAGAGGTTTTCTCTTGGCCTGCTCCTCTGGGTAGCTCAGATGCTAGAGCATGAGACTATTCATGTCAGGGTCGTGGATTTGAGCCCCACATTGGGCAAAAGATTCCTGCTTGCAGGGGTTGGACTAGAGGACCGTCATCATCCCTCCCAACTCTACAATTATGTGATTCTATCCTTTAACCTGCTCCTCTGGCTCATGCATTCCCACATCACTTTCCAAACCATAAAAAATCTGTTTAAAAATATAACAACAATGAGCAGCTGGATTTAGACTGTAGAATTCTAAAGTGCCAGAATGCGCTTGACTCCTTTCCCACAAAATAATCTGTGGGCACCCTCAGATTCTATGGCAGAGAACAGAGACTTTCCTTTCTAAGACACCCCGTGAGCCTTTTTGACGGAAGAGCATGGTAAAAAATCCCTTTAAATGAAAAAAATGTAACACCAATTAAGCAAAAATCTGAAGAAACAATATTGCTACTGGTTTGGGAGATGAGTCTGGATGATATCTGTGGATCTCTTGCAGGCCTGCGATTTTTTGTCTGTGAGGTTATATTCTGCAAGAGGAAACCTGGTGAACCAGTCAAACTGGTTCCTTGGTTAAATAAGTTGTTTCAATCTGTTTTTAATATTGTGCAATAATTGCATTTTAAATGTCGTAAGCCACCCCCATCCCCGGGACCTTAGGGTGTAGGGCAGATAATAAGTAGTGATGACAACAATAATCAATCAATCAGGATCAGAATGGCTTGGACACCTTAAAAGGTTAGGTAGGAAATAGATGTGTTGCCATAATGACCACCATAGATGCTTCAAAGAGCAGGTAGGTATTCCCACGTCCTTCTTACCTGGTTGGATGCCATGCTATGCTAGGAAGGAAAACAAATAGGCTAGGGATGTTAGTTTTGGTATTTGAGGTTTGTCTGAGCTAGACTCCGTAGGCTGTGCTGAATCCAAAGATAAATAAATAATAATAATAATAATAATTTATTATTTATACCCCGCCCATCTGGCTGGGCCTCCCCAGCCACTCTGGGCGGCTGCAATAGAAACCAAAGATACACTAAAATATAAAAACTTCCCTGAACAGGGCTGCCTTAAGATGTCTTCTGAATGTCAGGTAGCTGTTTATCGCTTTGACATCTGCTGGAAGGGCGTTCCACAGGGTGGGCGCCACTACCGAGAAGGCCCTCTGCCTGGTTCCCTGTAGCTTTGCTTCTCGCAATGAGGGAACCGCCAGAAGGCCCTCGGCGCTGGACCTCAGCGTCCGGGCAGAACAATGGGGGTGGAGACGCTCCTTCAGGTATACTGGACCAAGGCCGTTTAGGGCTTTATGCAGCAGATGGTGGGGGCTAAGAACTTAATGGAGAGGCAAGATCTGTTGGAGTGTTGATGCTGTGAGCCATTCCATCCTATGCTCAGGTTGTATATATGCATAAAGAAAATAGTATATCCTACAGCTCAACAGCCATTAACTTTCTGTTACATACCACCCCAATCTCTGAGCAGTGAGAGACTCCAGAGGTGTCTGTGCTTCCCAGGGATTTGCTTCCTTGGAGTGAAGGCCAATGGAGACTGTTGGTGCTGTTAGGATATATGGTTTTATTGGCACATATGCATATACAACTAGAGCATAAGATGGAGGCACTCACAAGATTAGCAACCCTATAGATCTTGCTATGGTTTCTAGGGAAGCCACAAAGTCCAGCACAGAGCAAGTCATGTCTCACCAGCCAGGCGAGGGGAAAGGCTGGTTTCTATGGCACAGAGCAACTTCTTTGGCTATGCTAAATGGTACCACCTAACTAGCCAGCGAAAGCTATTTCCTTGACAAAGCAAGTGGTTTGGCAACCTTCGCCTTCTGCATTCCCTCACAGATACAGGCAGTAACCAGTGCTAAGTTATTTCGCACCCTAGGTTGCACCCCCACAAACAAAAATGCTAATTTCAATTTTCAATGGCAGATGTCTTGTGGGAAAAAATAAGATTATCAGAAATTTATAAGATACAATATTACAAAAACTCACCTATATAAAACTGCCCCTCAAAGGTCAGTACTGTGTCCCCCTGAAGTCTGTGCCCTAGGTGGCCACTTAATGACCAGCCCTGGATACAGGATTGCAGGTCTGGAAAGGGACTGCTCCCCTCACCCCAATTCATAACATTTCTTCCTAGAAAGCCAAACCCTGGATATGCACCAGACTCCCTGGAATGTATTGCTGCTCAAAAATTGGGGGGTGCGGGTGCGACAATACAGACAAAAGAGATAGCAGATAATACATAACAACAGGGAGCCAGGGGAAAATTCAGTAGCACAATTGCAGAAATAATAGAAAGAATACCCATTAAGTTCAGTAAGGCTTTCTCTCACAATTGCAGCCTAAGGTCACATCTGCACCATACATTTAAAGTGCATGGCTTCACCCAAAGGTTCCTAGCAACTTTTTTTAGTTTAGCCTTCAGAATGTCACTAGGGAGGGCTGAAGCAAATCTCCCCAAAGTGCTATTTGAGCATATTAATGAGAGAGGGGGAAAGGGAGAGGGGGCCACACAATGCATGCAATAATTGTAGATATTTATTTCAGCGTGCCAAGGAGATATTAATCATAACCTCAATGAATGTTAAATAATAATATTTTTTTTTACTTATACCACACACACTCTGGGCAGCTTCCAGCATAATAAAAGTGCAGCAAAAAGTCAAATATTAAATTAGGTTAGAAATTATCTACACATAGTACAGTCCTAACCAAATCTACTCAGAAGTAAGTCCTACCCCCCAGTAAGTGGGGTTAGGACTGCAACCTGCTTGGTTTTGTCCACTTCTTGTATTTCAGTATTGCATACAAAAATGCATGTGGCCTATGCAAAATGTTACTTGCGGTTCTGAGAACAAGTTAATAAAGCCTACAGGATAGCTAGTGAAATAAAGAAACCCAAACCTGAGAGCTGACATTGTAGAAAACTTCTCCTCTGCAAATGAAATTTCTCCACTGGCAGAGAGAAATAAAACAGTGAGAGGTGTGGGAGGAGTGCCACATGATTAGAAATAACGAATTACAAGAACTGAAAGTTATGACACCACCTGTTGGCAAATGCTAATAGCTGGGAGCAACCAAGAGAGTGACAGGCTGCTTATTGAGCATTCATCCTGATTTATCTGCAGGGAGGTTGTAGAATGTTGCATCAAGCAATTTTTATCCCACACTTTCCAGTGCATTTCCCCAACACTATACTTATTGCAAAAAATCCAGTCTTGGGGAAAACTGGCTTTGTTATGCAAGATATCCAAATCTCCTTTCATTGTACAACCTGAAATTGCCAGTACATGACTGAATCCCAGTCCAAACAGCCTGGAAATATTTAATATACTTGCAGAGGTAAAGACAATGGTGCAGCTAGGTCACTTTAGACCCTAGACTAAATAGTCATTCGGGGGGAGGATATTTATATTTATTTTACTGTATTTCATAAAACTTCTAAATAAAGTGTACTATATGGATTTGATCTATAGCCTCTACTTGTTAATGTACTTTGGTCTCACTATCAGAGTAAAGCAAGTGGGTTTATGACACAAACCGCAACTAGAGGGTGATTTTTAGCAGGAAATTGGCCTGGTCCCGCTTTCTGAACCAGATGTGCTTTGCAAATTGGAGCCCCACGTTTCTGCTTTTCTTTAAAAAAATAGAAGAGGCTATCTTAAACACACTTTTTAAAGGGTATGAATAGTGTAACTTGAAGGCTTCTCTTCTGTTATGTACTGAAGTTCTCGCCCTGGCCACCAGGAGTATTGTGTATGTAGTTTTCACTCAGGTCCACGTCAGTTATTTTAGGTGGGAAACCCTGGGTTGTTGTTGCTACATTGTCGACAGCCGGCTGCCTATAAAAGCAGGCCGGCTGAGCTGTTTGCTGTTCAGTTCTGTCCAGCTTACAAATAAAGAGCTGCTTTGGAGAAATTGCTGTGTCGTCTGCTATGTTCGCCCACAACTTAACATCTTCGTCTCTCTGAAGCCCGACAATGCAATCTGCTGCTGGAGAAGAAACAGTGTTTTGTCCATCCAGCAGCAGCCTGCTGGGTTTCTGGATTACAGGTACCGGTAATATATAATGTATGTATTCTCACTGAAATGAACCATTCCACACATAAATAGATGTTGACTATATATCTTGTTTTATCTCATCAGCTTTTTATATGTAGGGGCAATGATTGCAAGCCCCCAGTCCTTGGAGACTCGACCATGGGTGTCAATGCAGGTCAAGAGTGAAGCCAGAGTGGGGGCCCAGAAGTCCAAATTGTTTTTAATGGCCTCTGCTGGGATTAGGCCTTCACCTAGGGCCTTCCCCAGTCTTAGCTGAGCTACCTAGTTCTTAATCTCTGTCACCATCACTGGATCCCACATAGGCAGATTTCCTATAATTTGCCTAGATCTTCCATTTTCAGCAGAACTGTCCGAGTAAAGTTCTTGAAAGTGTGCCTCCCAGGTCCCTGGGGGAATGTGACAGTCCACCATGGTTGGGCCATAGCCTTGTGGGCTAGATGTGATATGTCAGAATGTGGCTGAATCATTGGATTTAACTGCCTGAATAAGTCATGTTCAGGTGTTCTTAATGGCTTCCCTTTTCTTACGTGCCAGCAGATGTTTATAGCGTCTCTTCTGCTGGAGGAGGTCCATAGCAGCTGTTTGTTTGGCCTTAGGAATACCTACACCAATGTAGTGCTGTTATGCACCAGGGCTGGCCTGAGACACTTTTGGCCACAAAAAGAAGTGAGCCACAAAATGCCCCACACACACTCCAGGAAAGAAGAGGTGAGTCAAGATCTACATCAGCAACAAGGGCGGGGGAAAATAAAGATCCTACATCGGAATCTACTGTCCCTGTGGATCCTCCCACCTGAAGCAGTTGCCTCACCTTGCCTCATAGCTGGCAGGCCCTGATTAGCACACAAACTTTATTATGATTATCCTTAGCACGTCAAAATCAATCATAAGATTGCTCACAACCTTTTATGTAAACTCTTCCCAAATAGACTCTTTTTTATTATTGGTTTATTTATTTTTATGCAGAAAATAAAATATGAAACAACAGAAAACACCCCAGTCCTGGATTCACCAAGGTGTCACACCACTTCCATTATGAGACACCACCCTAACCATAGCAGACGCTTTTCAGAGCACCCACAAAGTGATTCCAATCTAATCTCAGGTATCAGTGTAAATTGCATCCTACTGTTTAAGTACACTGCGCTCCCCTGCTTAAGCCTAGTTGTGCAATGTACTTGACTATCACTCCTCCTCCACTTCTACTTTACCCTGCACTTCAATATTACTATTTCCAGAATGGCTAGCAAACCATTTGAAATAGATTAAAATAATAAAATTACCAAGAAGTATAATTAGCAAAGCAGTACAGTAAAAGCATACCAGCTGAATAAAGCCAATTCAGAACAGCTTTTAGATGTCTGGGAAAATTAAAAGGGCTTCACCTTGCATCAAAAAAGAAATGAGAATAGGTGCCAGGTGAGCTTGACTGGGAAGAGTATTCCTAGGGTCATTTAGTCTAATCCTCTGCAATGCAGGAATCTTAACTAAAACATCCATGACAGATGGCCATCTAATCTCTGCATAAAAGCCTCCAGTGAAAGAGAGCCCACAACCTCCTGAGGTTCTCCTGACCGTTCTACTGTCAAACAGCTGTTACTGTCAGAAATTTCTTCCCAATGTTCAGTCGGAATCTCCTTTCTTGTAACCTGAATAGCAGGGGGAAAGAAGCTTGCTCCGTCTTCCATGTGCTCCATTCTAGAGGTGAATGGGGCACTGTAACTGAAAAGGCTTCTCAGTGGCCAATGATTTGTCTCACATCCAGATATAGGGGCACTTCCCATTTCCAGTATAGGATTTGAGTTGCATACTCCTCCTGCAACCCACTTCCTAGAACACAACAGTACCTTCAGAAAAAGCACACGTTGGTCAAGCAAGACATATTACTCTAAAAGAGCCCTTTAAACTCAAGATGAGCTCTGCCTGCACAGGAACTGCTCAGGGATTGCCACCTGTTCATAAGTTGAACAGAAATGTCATATTTTCATGCACTGGTTAGAAGGAGAACACCCGTTAGGGAGTCAAAAGGAGGGTGTTTGAACCAACTTGAAAGCAATTCTATTGCCCATTTCAAACTTGTCATGTGCTTGAGAAGTCAAGTATGCTTCCAAAAGAAATAAGGTAACTTGCAAGAGCTGAACTGCTCTGTAGAGATATAAATCAAAATGTCAGTCTTTGTCATAAGGACTGTGACACAGCAATGACAGCTAATAAGGAGCTATAATTACCAGCATGTAGCAATGGCCCATCATGTAGCCCCATATTTATTTGGAATTATGTGACTAGATATCCACAATTAACTTTTGCTCTTCTCCCCTCCTAGAGCCAAGCTCTGTGCTCCTGGACATCTTTTCCTTGGCTCCTGGTCTCACTGGCTTTAAATAGGCTAGTAGACTAGGCCACACATGCTCCTTTTTCTGGGCTCAGGGCAGTTCCATGAAATATATTTGGGAACCTGGCACTGCACCATTGTCGTGGTGATGGCACCACACTGTGTGGTCCACTTGGCTCAGTCATGTTGGCTGAAGTTGCATAGCAAATGGCACCTCTGCTATTATGACAGCAAGCTCTTTGGGGCTGACCTGGACTGCGATGGAGTACTTGTATACATACATGTATGTACATGTATGAATACATGTATGAATACACAGGTGGTGCTGTGGTCTAAACTACTGAGCCTCTTGGGCTTGCCGATCGGAAGGTCGGCAGTTCGAATCCCTGCGATGGGGTGAGCTCCCGTTGCTCTGTCCCAGCTCCTGCCAACCTAGCAGTTCGAAACCATGCCAGTACCAGAAGATAAACAGGTACCACTGTGGCAGGGAGGTAAACGGTGTTTCTGTACGCTCTGGCTTCTATCATAGTGTTCAGTTGCAGCAGAAGCGGTTTAGCCATGCTGGTCACATGACCCGGAAAGCTGTCTGCAGACAAACGCCGGCTCCCTCAGCCTGAAAGCGAGATGAGCACCACAACCCCATAGTTGCCTTTGACTGGACTTAACCGTCTAGGGGCCCTTTACCTTTTTTACTTTACTGTTGTATCAGCAACCCCCGTGTACTCAACAAGCATTTTGAGTATTAGTTATAAAGTGCCACCATTGTACTTACAGAAATAAAGTGCTTTACAACCAAATACAGTGGTACCTCTCGTTACTTTCTTAATTCGTTCTGGAGGTCCATTCTTAACCTGAAACTGTTCTTAACCTGAAGCACCACTTTATGGTAGCTAATGGAGCCTCTCGCTGCTGCTGCTGCGCCGCCGCGTGATTTCTGTTCTCATCCTGAAGCAAAGTTCTTAACCCGAGGTACTATTTCTGGGTTAGCGGAGTCCGTAACCTGAAGTGTATGTAACCCGAGGTACCACTGTATACCTTATCATAATAGTGTCCTCAACTCACTCTGCCCCCTTTTCTCTTGCTAATCCTTATGCTGTTGCCATTCTGCACAATACCAAGCAAGATGGGCAGAGAGGGAGTAATCCTAATTTAGGGCCCCCTGGCTCCAGGGATGATGAGCAGCAGAGCCAGATAACAGCCAGGGGTTAGTTTTCAGCCCCACTAGCCTCCCTCGAGTAAGTAAAGCTAAACTTTATGTGAAAGCACAGTATGTAATAGATTTTTAGTGCTGCTAACACTCCACTGAATTGCCCCTGTAGCCTTTGCTAGGAGGAAGGGGGTATTTGCGAATAAAAGAGATTGTTAAGAACAAAAAGAGAGAGAATACACTGCCTTCTGCAAGGCAGCCAATATATGTTTCAATTGGTTTCAATAGGTGATGGCTATGGGATCTTCTTGTATGCTTTCCTCTGTGTATTGTCATTTCCTATCTCTATACTATTGTTTGGTGCTATGCTCCCTTTGTGTTTCAGTTAGAGATGGATCGTCATTGGATGAATTAAGCATCTTGTTCTATGTCTGGAACTGTTTCAAACTCCACTCTTATTTGGGATCTGTAATGTTGCTCCCGTCTTGTGGCATAGGAGCCAACTCCTAGGGGCCATGGGGGCTTTGGTCCCCACAATAAAATATTCGAAGGGACCTGGCCCCCATAAAGCTGAAGAGCATTCCCATTCAAATTGTGTGTGTGCACTGTGTCATGTGATTATGTGGGGCGGAGCTTACCTGGGCCCCTACAATATTTTATTCACGTTGGCAGCCCTGTCTTGTAAAATGTTTGAGTGATTGGTGCTGATTTGGAAAAGCTCCCTTAAATCAGGAAGCAGTTGTAAAGACTAGGGAAAGCATAGAAATGCTTGGCATAACAGTGTTTTTGTCTTAATTTGGATAAGGAGTTGAACTGATTTGTAGAGCAAGATTTTGACAACTAATAAGCTTTGGGAAGAGGCTAGGAAGGTGCACCTGAAGGCAGCACCAGTGCAGAATAAACCTATGGGGGGGGGGGGGGAGGAAGGTCCCTTAAGACCAGGATTTTTCTGTGCGTATACTCAGCAACAAGCCATTGATGTACCAAGAGTACATTAAGTGGTGGATTTATAGTAGACCATCCACACATTCTGCTAGGTTAGTTGTTCTGCAATACTTCTCCAGTGTTACCACATTATCGCTTTCTAGAGGGGTGCTGCAGCCCAGCAAAAGCAGGACAACAAACTAACTAACCTCCAAAAACATTTGTGGTATAAAAAGTTATGGGACGTGTACTTTTTGGAAAGGAAACTTCAACCAGTGCAAACCGTGTTGAAAGCTGTTATGAGCACATATCAGCATGAATACAGAATAAAAAGCAGAAGCAAATGTTATCTAGGAGACCACTGTAAGCAGATGAAAACAGTAGCAGGATTCTAATAACACTTGTAATATGGATTATGAAATAATATGCATTTGAAAAAAGTTGACAATTGAACCCATGGAGAGGAGGGTGGGAACTCTGGTGATTCAGAGAAATCTCTAAATATGGATATGTATTTTGTATTGTTATAATTCTACACTTGTAAAATCAAATAAAAATTATGGCAAATGAGCCTAACTTCCAACAGTGTGAAGACTGCTGCTTTAATCCTCTCTCCTCTGAACAGGAGGACACAAAAAAAAGGCTTGCATTATAAAAAGTTGCCATAGATTATTTAAAAACATATATGATTATTGAAAGGTCTCTTTCTATCTCCATGGAAATGATTTCCCCTCCAGAGGCTGGGCGGCACTGTGCAAACGACACTTCCTGGCGGCGACGCGGCTTCAGGCCCCCGGATGGCGGAGCAGGGCTCCTTTCCGCGAGAGGGAAGGCACCCGTCCGCTTTCCCTCCTCCCGGAAGCGCCTGCGAGAAGGTGCCGGTGATTCCCAGGCCGCGGTGACCAGGCCTCAGATTCGGGCAGGCGCCGCTTTGCTCCCGCTCCCTCTTCGCGTCATGGCGGAGCGCGGCGCCGGCTCTTCGGAGCACTTGGAGCGGCTGCACGAGATCTTCCGCGGCTTGCACGGGGAGCTGCGAGGAGCCCCCGAGAGGCTGCGCGGGAGCTCGGCCGTTGGTACGTAGCAGCGGGGCCCGAGCAAGCCGGGGGGGGGGGGACGGGACAAGCCGTGCGCGGACCCTTCCGCCGCCGCCGCCACCCCGTCCCGCTCCCGACAAGCCCGGGTCCGGCTAGGCGTCAGTTGCTGCAAGAGGGGTTGCCACTGAGTTTACTTTTGCTGAACCCGCCTCTGAGCAGCATCCTGACCGAGACGCAGAAACGCAAGGAGCCCGAAGTGACCCGGGAGAAACTGATTTCTGCGTGTCAGGCGGCTGTCAAAGGAGGAGGACGCGTAATAATCATAATCATAATAGGTGACCCCGCCCTCGCTTCTAAGCGTGGTTGGAATGCGGAAGGAAGGCGAAGTTCAGCGTGGAATTTAATGCAGTTAAAACAAGAAACCTGGTGCTCGGAAAAGAACCAGAGAGATCACAACCCCAGAAGGTTGCCTCCTACCGGCCCGATCCTAGATATTTCACAGTGGAGTTCAAATGGCTATTTTAAACAGGATTCTTATAAACGTCACATTTTGCTCTAGCATAATAATAATAATAATAATAATAATAATAATAATAATAATAATAATAATTTTAAAATTATTTATACTCCGCCCATCTGGCTGGGTTTCCCCAGCCGGCTCCCAACAGAACACTAAAACAGAACACTTCTGTTGGGCGGCTCCCAACAGAACACTAAAAACGGAATAAAACTTTGAACATTAAAAATTTCCCTAAACAAGGCTGCCTTCAGATCTCTTCTAAAAGTCAGGTAGCTGTTTATTTCCAGTGATCTGATCTTTGACAGTAGTTTTATACAGGGTTTTGGAGTGTCTAACTATATGCATTTTATTCCTGTAATGAAATCCAAAATAGTTAATATAAAATATTCTGGAAACGTTCATGAGTAACAGCAGACATGTCTCTCTTGTTGTTTGCAGATCTGGATGTGTAATCCATCCCTTTTTTAAAAGGAGACAGAAATATTGTGTGGACGAGGCCTACGCATTACAAATGTGCCCTCTATATCCTGTTGTATTACAGCTCTCACCAGCTTCAGCCAGCATTGCCAGCTCTTGGGGATGTTGGTGGTTGTAATCCATCATCGGGCGGACACCTTGTTGGCTGCCCCTGAATCTCCCATGTTACCTTGTTTGAAAGAGTGAGATCTAGTCACTAACCAAACTAATAGGCTCCCTGGCTTGGTTGAGGACTAGGAGGATAACATATCTTTTGGTAGTTATTTCTAAAGTGATTTTACATGATCAGTTAATACAGTTTGACCATGAAAATAATTTTCACTGAAACAATAAGATAGTCAAAGGCTGTCACAAAAAAATGTATACACTCTTATGTGGATTTGCACTGAGAATTGCTTTTGGCATTGCTGATTGTTGTGCTAATCCCCCCCCCCCCATCTTTTCTGTTATGTCTTCTAGAAGAGAAGAAGAAGTTGATTCGAGAATTTGATGAAAAACAAAAAGAAGCAAATGAAACGGTAAGGATATGAATTGTAATTGGAGGGAGAGGGCTTTTAGAACAGCTATGGCCATTCCTGGACTGGGAAGGCCTTGTCACAGTAGTTAGAGCAGAATGATGCAGCGTGATTGCTGACAGGAGTGAGGCCTTGCCAGCATATGACACCTGTGCTCAGAGATCTACACTGGTTCCCAATTTGCTACTGGGCCAAGTTCAAGGTGTTACTATTGGTATACCTTAACAACTTGGGACCAATTTACCTACAAGATCTCCTTACCCCACCTATGCCCACTCAATCACCTCTTCAATCGGTAGAACTGGCACTACTACAGGTGCCACATAATACTTATTCTGCATTTGTAAGAACCCTCTTGTTTAGTGTGGCAGCGCCTACAATTGGAACACCCTGCCTGTTGAGATGAAGCAGGTGCATTCACTGCTGAAAATATTCTTGTTTAGACAAGCCTACCCAGATGCTTAAAAAGTTGAGGTAATTTTAATGTTTTAGTATTTTAACTTTTGTATGTTTTAATATAGGGTTACAACCCTATTTTACTGTTTTATCTTTTGTAATCAGCTTTGAGATTTTTTACAATCAAGTGCTATATAAATGTTATGAAATTAATAAAAAATATAGAGGTATGGTTGCATGCTTAAAAATCATTGACTGACTCATCTAAGCGTAACAAAGAACTATTTGATAATACTTTTAAAATTGTACCAAACAAAAAAATTCAGTATCTTTTCAGATTCTGCTATATTTTTAGAACTTTCTGTGTGCTGTCCATTTTCTGATTATTGCTTTTATGTTTTTTCAATAATATTTTTCAGTTGATAAGAGAAACTTTTCTTTTATTTACTTTTAGTTCCGTTTTTGTCTTTGGAGTTTTCATATTATTAGGAGGGCAAAAATAAAGAAGCTTGCTGAATATTCAGTACACCATGATTTAAACACAGGGAATTATATATCCTATTAAGAAATTTGGGTGGGGGTAATGTTTTTACAAAATATAACACAGAGTCCTGGCTTATTAGCTATCCTCAGACTTTGCTGACTTACTTCAAGGACATTTTTAACAAAGATTTTGGTATCTGCTTTTTAAAACTTGCTAAAGCTACGGGAAATGGAAGAAGAACTGAAATATGCTCCAATGTCCTTCCACAATCAAATGATGGCCAAAATTCGGACTTACAGAAGAGAACTTGCCATGTTTCAGAGGAAGATGAAAAGTACAGATTTGGGAGCGGTTCCAGGAGGACATGGAGACCCAAAATTTGGGATCTACGCCACAGAAAATGAGCAGAGTGTGAGTACTAGGTATAAATTAACTATATTGATTTTGTTTATTTGTATTGGTGACAAAGCTCTTATGGTTCTTGCTAAGTTTAATTCTTTCCAATATGTACAGAGGAGTTGTGATTGTATTTATTGCAACAATGCAAGTATATGGAAAAATACATAAGTTCTTCAGAAAGCCTAATTTCAGTAGTGCAAAATTAGTAGGGCTGACAATTTATTTTCTTCTTTTGATTTAAATGCATTTTTTATATTGACGAACATCAATAAGTTTTTTAAGAGCTCTGATAGGAAGGCACAGTTTTTCTTAAGTGGAAGAAAATAAACCACCGCTTCTTGTTAGAAGGAAATTGTATATTTAAAATGTTCTTTTTCTTTCTCAACAAATTCTGGATTAGAGAGAATATAGAATATTCTATATTCCAAAAGCATCTCTGAACTATGGCTTCCAAAATCTCTGTATGCATATCAGTATTGTGGAAGGCACATATTTGAGACATATTGATTTCACTCAAGTACTGTCAATAAGTTTTCTGTGGTTATTATTGTAAAGAAAAAGCATTAAGCTGTTAAGACCGAACAGTCTGGTTGTTTTCAGCTGCACTGATTTGATAGAGCTGCAGTTTTGACCTCTTAGGTGTGTTTTTTTTTGCACATAAATATGGGACAGACCACAAATACTATTGAAAACATTTGCAGCTTACTCATCAATATTGTTACCGCAACTGAATGCAACATGAAAGAATATTCAGTTAATGCATAAACAACAATTAAATACTAAATTAAATTCAGTAAAGTAAGTACAATTAATCACAGAAGGAGGCAGCTAAAAAGAGCAAGGCAGGTTTCCACAAGCACCCACTTAAAGACACTTTAAAAATGCATAAGCAAACAAATAAATTCAGCACTTACCATATTTGTAAGGAAGGGGATACTTAAAATGGTGCATGTGTGGTTTATACTTATACATATGGCTCCTGGATTTAATTTCAGTTTAAAAAAAAGATAAGATTTGCCATATTGCATGCGCCTCTGGTATAGCAAAGAATGCAATTTGTGTTATGCTTCATTGTTCAATTCTAGTGGAGCACATCCATCTTTGGTATCTGCAATAAAACATTCACAGATTAAATAAAAAAGGGGTATGCGGATTAAATATATTTAAGATATCACATATCAACTTGGCCATAAATATCCCTTGCTTATGTAGGAGGCTTGCGATTGTGTCCTGATTGGAGTTATGCCATATGTTATTTTAGACTTCCGTGTTGCCCAGGTCAGATTTAGCAGTTAAAGCTGAAAGAGGATTGATTCTCTTTCTTTAATGCCTGTCAGGAAAGGAGCAAACTTCATTTGACAACCTCTTTTGCAATGCCAGAGGCAACACTGAAGATCTGGGGTTCTTAAAGCTTACCTGGGGGAAAGTTCTCAAAGATCTCTGTTCTCCATATTGTTATGGTATATCTTTTATTGGTTAGGACTTGTTTGTGTGTGTATGGTTCATCCCATCTGCTGCTTATTTAATGGTATTCTTGAATAATATTACATGTTGACCATTGAGAGAGCTGGAAGGAAGGAACAGAGACAGGAATTCCTTTGCTCTCATTTCTCTTTCTTAAAGAGCCCCCCACAGTGCCCACACCCCTTCCACTAACAGCTCTCCCTTCACTCCCACAGCTCCTGGTTGAATCCTGTCTCTCAGCAATTGCCTGCTCAGGGCAGATTACAGCTATATAAAATGCACTATTAAAATCAGTTAATTCATTTTTTGATAGCAGATAGCAGTGTGAATACACCACTGCAAACGAGAGGTGGTTTGCCAAGAGATCATAGGGTTATCTCCTCTGCTCCCCATATTTTCCTGCAGGAGTAGGGAGTTTCTCCATGGTAGAGGTCTCCTCTTACATGTTCCAATCCATGCCTCCTGCCAACTTGGGGAAGGGGGAGGGGCTGCTTTTACTGTTATGTATATAGATTTCCACAGTCACTCTTGGTTGTTAAATGCACGATTATAAAGCATGAAGGGTAGATTATTGTATTTATTTACTATATTATATCCCATTTCCCCCACCCCAAGAAGTTCAAAGTAGCACACATGGCTCTTTGCCCCTGTATTTTATCCTCACAACAATCCTGTGAGGTAGTTTAGGCTGAGAGACAGTGATTGGCCCAAGATTGTCCAGTGTGTTTCATGGCCAAGTGAGTATTTAAACCCTGGTCTTCCAGCTCTCTAACCAGGGCCTGAGTTGTTTAGGTGAAGGGACAGGGAGAGATGCTCAGGTATGGAAGGAATAGGTTCTCCTTACTTCTACATTAGGTGATGAAACTGCCACAATAGTAGGGCTTGGTTTGGTATAATTGTGATAAAAGTAACAATATATATTAATTATTTGTTCATAAGTTGCCTGCATTTTCATCAAAGAAAAATGATCAAGACAGGAAATACTTTTCTCTGCATGAGCCACTGTTTTTTTATCTGGGAAATATGTCTCTGTCCATTTATTTACTGTATTTCCCCCTCAGGCATAATACACAAGTCTTTGACAATGGTAAAAGCTTACACAAGCATGGAAATGGTCAAATGTTCTTATAAAGCAGAGATTTCCAGTCACCCATTTAGGCTGTGTCGTCTCACACAGACCTTATCAGAAGGTAAAATATCTCCTCTGCCTTTTAAAAATGTGTCCGAATTGTCTCTTTTAAGACCCAGCTCCAGTCTCAGAGGGTGCTGCTGCTTCAAGGAACAGAAAGCTTGAACCGAGCCACTCAGAGCATAGAGCGTTCACACCAGATTGCTGCAGAGACCGATCAAGTTGGTACAGAGATCATTGAAGTACTTGGGGAGCAGCGGGAGCAGTTGGACCGCACCAAAGGCAGAGTGAGTGGAAAGCTTTTTTTGTTGTTTCACATGTTCAGAATAAACACATGCCAATTCAAAAGCAAGAAGCTAGGGAATTATTTTTTAAAACACATACAGTCATACCTTGGTTCTCGAACAGAATGCGTTCCAGGAG
Organism: Podarcis tiliguerta; assembly: GCF_965153285.1. NCBI lineage: Eukaryota > Metazoa > Chordata > Lepidosauria > Squamata > Lacertidae > Podarcis > Podarcis tiliguerta. The sequence continues at coordinate 87,695,311 of NC_139534.1, forward strand.
TCCATTCGACTCCCAAAACTGTTCAAAAACCAAGGCACGGCTTCTTATTGGCTGCAGGAGCGTCCTGCAGCCAATCGGAAGCCGCGCAGGACATTCAGCTTCCGAAAATCGTTTGAAAACCGGAACACTTACTTCCGGGTTTCAATCGTTCAGGAACCGATTTGTTTGGGAGCCAAGGTGTTTGAGATCCAAGGTATGGCCGTATTGGTAAAAACTCTGTAATGAGCACATAATTTCACATCCATCCCAAAATAAGATAAACTTCAGGGTTCCTTTTTAGATCTGCACTTTTACAAGTCTGCCCATGCATCTGATTTTCCTCAAGCCTCCTTGCTCCCCTCATGCAAGGTTTCTCTTCCCTATTTTGGGTGATTTCCCAGCTTAGCAGTTCACTTTCAGCAGCACAACTCCCATGTTTCAGGATAGTCTCTGATCCTTCAGAGAGACTTTGCAGGAGATGTGGGCTGGGAGGGAGAGAGATTGGTTCTGCAAACAACCTTCTGTTGTATCAGATGTAGGCCAATATATCTAAAACAAGTACAAACTCCATAATTTTGTTTCTGTGCTGGCTGAATAACAGGGCTGCATGTACATACTGAGATTCTGCAGGAACCCAAGAAATGCACAAAATATTTGTTGCACTGAATCTCTGCTTACATTTTTCTAAAAGCAGGTTTTAGCCCTTATGGTTGTGAATAAATGCTTGAAATTGCGTGGCTGAGGCCTGCTGAAATCTGAGAAGCCTGCAGATTTGCTGAATAAGTTCAAGTGGTTGCTGGTGGGGCTTTGGTGTCTTCAGAGCTCATTGGCCCTCCTCGTGAGAGGAAAACCATGGCAAATTATACAAAATAAGAATTACACAAATTTGCCCAGTTAACATAACTGTTATGGGTTGAAGAACTCACAGTATGTAAGATGTCTCTTGCATTATACCTATTTGGATGTGCTTAAGCCCCATTGGGGATGTTCCATTTGAATTGCCTGGGCACAGAATCTCACCATTCTTAGTAGAGAGTACACATAGCCATGGTTAAAAATGACTACTTGAGACATACTAGCCTGTGCGAACATGGTAGCAGTACAGATATTTAAAACAAGAGTTAAATCATGCCCTTGCATCGTAAGTCTATTCTTATGATGCCACACTTATTGACTGCACCTTAAGAATAAGCATTTGAGCAAGTGTGCTTCAATTTGCATGTGCTTGAGCCTCATTCTGTGTACTTAATTTGTGATGCTGACCTTCAGGTGCAGGTGTCCGTGAGCACAAACTCAAGTTGCAACTTAATAGTAATAAATGTTGTTGTTTTTTCCTTTTTAGCTGGTGAACACGAGTGAAAATTTAAGCAAAAGTCGAAAGATATTGCGCGCCATGTCAAGAAAGTAAGATGCCACTTAAATAATCAGTTATTTTGAGACTTGGATTGATATTTTTTTTTTTAATGTACTAAGTGCCAGCAGTCTAGTTCCAGGGTGGTTCAAATGCAGCCCATCACGTTTATACAGATTTGGCCAGTCCCAAAATGTTCCCTGGTGCCCAAACACTGCCTTCTCATCCTTGCATGGAACCTGAGTGTTGATGAAATAGCATTTTCTAAAAACTGTGTGGAGCAGGTACCATTTCCCCAAAAAGAATGCTGCCTTGAAGTGAAAACAAGCAATTACCTGCTTTGCCAGGGTGTTCCCTGTGGGAAACATGCTTGCAAAGCAGACCCTTGCAGCCATCTGATCTAAACACCCACTCATCAGCTGGTGAGTAGATTCTAGTCCTTCTGAATGCTGCCTTGCCCACTCTTGACAGGTCAACTTTGACAGGTGGGCAGGATCAGTCACCTGAAGTCATCATGTCATATGATTGACAGGTGGACAGGGGCACCAACCTATCAAAAGTGGTCTCTGGGGGGTGGAGGAAAGTAAAGATCTCGTCCACTGAACCCAAAAAGATTCCTCCATCTCTGCGCTAGAGAGAGATTTCTGAGCAGTTAAAAATGAAAGCACTCAAGCAGCTCTTACTGTGGTTCCTTTAAATGTGCTTTTCTCTAGACGTCTTCAGTTTACAGCCTTAATCTCCCCAACCACCCAGTACATCCTAGCCCTTATATATCCCAGTTGCTAAATTGATTCTCAGTGTGAATGCAAAAGAAAGCAAGGGAATGAATGCACTCAGAAAACATTTTATTATTATTATTGAGCTAACTGTACAAAGGGAAACATATCCAAGACAGTATTCCAGAAGATAGTGACTCTCAGTTGTGTTCTCTTGCTGAACTACAAGATACGTCTGTTTACAGCCACAATTAGGTGTGAAGCATGCCTATTCCTCTCTATGGTGCATATTCCAGATATTTTCAGAAGTTTCTGGCCCATTATTTGGCTAGCTACATAACTGCATATAAGTACTTCATGCTTATAGGAAAGGGAGAGGGGTTATGGGAAAATGTTCCTGAAAATCAAAGGATGTTTTATGCTCATTTCAGGACAAACTTTTTTGGCAGAATGCTGAATGAGGAGAGAACATATTGCACAATTGCACAGAAGCAACCTGAAAGTTTCTGAGTGGGCACTGGATACACTGCTGCCTTGGGGTTGCCGTCAGGTGATAACAAAGCAGCATGTGGTGCTACTTTCCCAGCAGTACAGCAGGGAAGAGCTGTTTGGGGTAGTATCTCACAACTTTCAGATGATGCAAGCAAGCAAAAATGCAGTATAGACTCAACTACAGTTGCAGTGAATCATGGTTTGCTGTGATCTCTGAATTGAGCTTTTATCGTGCTACAAATTTGTTTCCGTATCTTTTTTTGTGACAATCACTATTTTCTTGAAATTGTCACCTAGCTGGTTTGTCACCAGCTTTTCAAGGTGTTAACTTATTTTAATTGCTGCTTTCCTGAATGTTTACATATTAAGTCAGATACTAATACATTTATGTGATTTTAAGTTAGCTTTTTATAAGGAATCCCAGGAACAATGCTGGTTTTGGTGAACTCAAATATAAGTTCTTGCTACTCTTCCCTTTTATTATTTCCTCAACATGGGATACAATCCTATATGCACTCACCTGGGACTAAGTCCCAGACTTTCTTATGCGTAAATACACAATAGCTTTCACTGTCTAAATATGAAACGATGCTTCTGTCTCATCTAAGTGAGAATGATTTCCATGGGCAACATTAAATGCAAATAAGATTTTTTGTAAACCCAAATAAATCTCATGTCTTATCTTTCCTTCTAGGGTTATGACAAACAAACTGTTGCTCTCCGTTATCATCATTTTGGAGTTAGTCATTCTGGGAGGTGTTGTATACTACAAATTCTTCAGATGAATCTTCTTGACACACACACAGCTGTTTTCAGGCCTTCCATCTATCTTAAGGACTGTATTACAATCATTGCCAAGAAACAGTCTTCAGCAATGAAAGGAGTGGATTATATTTACTACAGTTGAAAGACAATACTGGTGTGTTGTCAAGTCTTAACAGCATGTTCGTTTGAGAATGCTGCAGGGCTACTGAGAGGAAATGTATCTGTAAAGAAAGACAGAGGGCAGTGAAGGGATGGTAAGTTTTTGTATAATTGCAAAGTAATAAACATTCACCTAAGCCGATGTGTTGTCTAGCTTGTAATACAGCGGTTTGGTCACGCAGTGGGAAAAGTAACTAGTCTCTCCAAAACTGGTGAACACTTCAGAGTGTGGTATAGTTGGGTTTTAGCTAGTCCATTTGAGTAGATCAGCAGATCTGTACATAATGCCCATTTGAAGCATCTGTTGATCCTTGAGGGTCCTACATCCGTACTTGCTCTTCACTGTCAGATTCATCTGGTGAACTGGGTGTTGGGAGATCATCAAACATGATGTGCGCTCCTTCTCTTGTCTGCCCAAAGCATGTAGCAATCACATCTACTGCAAGGTTAACTGTTGCATTCACTTCCTCCTGTGAATCTCCAAGCAGTGGATTTACTTCTACAAGGTCCATGGCTGAAAGCAGGCCTGGGAAATTGAAGACACTGAGTTACATGGAAGACACAGAACTTAAAGCATGACTTCAGCCAAAAGGCAGGTGTGGTCTGCGCTATATGCAACGGCTTATGGGTTTTGTATGAATGAATCCAAGTTTCCGGCCATGCATTGACTGAAATAAATTATTGCCGTTTTAAAAGTACTGCAGTATTTAGCATAATCTTGAATTGCTTTTTCAAACTGCAGCCCCAAAGCAATGATAACTGCTAGCCAGTTTGGCCCTGTTTCTAGGTTATGTTCTTGCCAGTAGCATGCAACATTGTTATAGAGATACTGCAAATAAGTAGTTAAATGTTTTAAATGATGCTGCTACATGGATCCTTAGTGTTTTAAGAGTGCCTAACAGCTATAATTAAACTGGATGAGTCAAGTGAGAGATATTAGGTTCCCACCTCCCCTTGCTATGGAAGCTGCCAAGGTCCTGATAATGGAAGGCTGCAAGGAAGCCTCAATGAAGGCAACTTGATGATAGAGCAGCTAAAACTATTGTTCCTGTAAGCAAGCCTCGTTTCATATGGGGAGTTTGTTAGGCGTAGCTTTTAGCTGTAATAATTTTAACATTTGAGTAAAGTTGGTTTTTGTCTTGTACTAACAAGGAAGTGCAATTTTGATGTCTGAAAGCGCCTGAGAACTCTCTTTATCCTTACTACTGTCCATTCCAATTTATCCTTGTTAATTTCCTTAGCATGGGGTGAATTAAGGAAGAGAACCCGAGCTTCTTTCTCATTTACACTCCAGCATTTTAAATAAACACTGAATACTTCTGTAACACAGCTGCCATGCAAGTGCTTACTTGTATCATGTTATCCAAAGCTGAAAGTAAAATGTGCTTGTCTGGTTCTTACCTGTGTTATGTATTTCCTCTGAAATGTACATGCCTTCACGATATGTTAATCCACCCAAGACAGGAGTCCCTGTTGCTGGAGCCAGAGTTGGGTCAAAGGCATCAATGTCAAAGCTCAGGTGGATTGGTCTTTGTCCTCTGTGAAGGAGAATCACTTTATAATACAGGTATAACCCATGGGAAATAAATCACATCATGGTAACTGGGGACTGATCAGTAGGATATGACAAGCTGATCGTCCGCTGACATGTGAATAGGTTAAGTATTTTTTGCCTAACACCACTTCCCAAAATGTCCATCCTCAAAGAAGTTTTACCTGCCCAGAAGGTGGTCAAATGTTCTTTCCATCACTTTGTGGATTCCCAAACGATCAATATCTCTCGTTGAAAAATACTGGATGCCATAGTTCTTCAAAATATAGCTGTTTAAAAAGAAAAAATATATAAATGTTTAAAGCTATAATGTTATGCAACATACCTCTTGCTGATGGCAGTAGGCCGAGTACGTATTTTTTTTAAAAAAACAAGAAAGATATCTCCCAGTTCAGATATCCTGTACTTACTGTTCAGCAGGGTCAACATCTCTGAGGCCAATATATACAATATCTGATCGTGAAAGGCAGGGCTTTAGCCAGGAAAATCCAGGAAGCAGTGGCACCTATAGAGGAATAGAAGAATTACCATAGTCCTGGATATTTAACACCACGCTTGTTTACATGATGGTGTAGTGGTGATGTATAATGAACACCATACTCAACTGTGTCAATACATAGACATTTGGACCTTGAAGCTGTTTTGGCCAATACGGGCCCAGCTGTCCTACACCTGACCTCAAGGCACAGTGCTTTGCTTGCACAATTCAATTTCAAACAGCACAGGCAAAAACGGGTCACCTGATTGTGATTGTGGCACTTTGTGTTTGATAAGTGGGTGGCATTAACCACCTGTCTTTAGCCACATGGTTCTCTCTTCATTCTGATCTCACAACTCCATGAGTTGGGCAAGTCACCTTCTCTCCTTCTAACCTAAGGTCACCCAGTGAGTTTCATGGCTGAGCTGAGCATTGAACCCTGACTGCCTGTATCTTAGTCCAGAAGAACAAAAAGTATCTAGCAGTTGAAAGGGAGTTATTGCGACTGCAATATGCTGTTTTCTAAATGGGGGCTGCAAGTGAGGAAATAGTAGCACATCTTTCATGCTACAATCATGTCCAGCATAGGGCAGGATCTGGTGTTCCCAGCTAGGTTCTATGCTGACATCAATAATAATTGAACTACCTGTCTCCTTCTGGGGGTTATTTCTATAATGTTCTGGATTTAAAATTAAATTGCTCAAGATTGTAGGGTAAGTTAAAATTGGACTTTAATGCCTGCCTTACAAACATGGTACAAAACAGATTGCATAAAATCTATTTTATAGCTGTCCAGCATAATCCCCACTTACTTTATCTTGAAGTTCTCTTAAAAGGAATGAGACTGGCTGTCCATGGAGATTTCCTGATGGGGTTGTGAGTGGAGTGTTAATGTCAGCATGTGCATCAACCCAGATCACACATAGGTGTGGGTACTGCCTTGAGTGACCACTGATTGACCCAAGCGCTAAACTGCAAAAATAAAAATAAAAAATCAGATTCAGATTTTTAGCAGTCCAGTTTACTTCAAAAGTTTCTTGTATTAATTTAAGTTTGGGTTAATACACTGAGAAAATTGTGAGTTTTACAAAGGAATTTGACAGCTGTACAGTATGTGAGATAATTATATAACCTGGTTCCTGATATGCTAAAAAATGCGAAATCCACAATAAATTCTACCTAAGGGTTTTTGGCGTTCTTTTTGCAGCTGTTGGAGGTTGCCTTTCTGGCAAAGTTAAAGTAGTTTACCTGTGCATCATATCTGGCTCTTACAGGCATCTTGCTGTGCCTCCTCTGAGAACAATAAATAAAACAAGTTCATTTACTAAATGAACTTACTGTGTGTGTGTGTGTGTGTGTGTGTGTGTGTGTGTGTGTATACATACAGTCACATCCTTTTATAAACAGTACCCATTACTTCATAAGAATATAAGGACAGCTTTGCTGGATCAGACCAGATGCCTTTGGGAAAGCTCACAACCAGCAGATGAAGACAATAGCCCCCCCTTCCACTATTGTTCTCCAGCAACTGGTATGGTAGAGGGATAGCTCTAGAGCAGAGTTTCCAAAACTTGGGTTTCCAGCTGTTCTTTGACTACTATTCCCATCATCCCTGACCACTGGGCATGCTAGATGAGATAATGGGAGTTACTACTCCAAAAATAGCTGAAAACTCAAGTTTTGGGAAACCCTGCTCTAGAGGATCACAAGGCTGCAAATAAGAGACCTTCAGCGTTGGGCTTCCTCAGAGAGCTGTGCAATATCCTGTGGCCCCAGAGATGCTCTCACAGGGGACCGAAGAGGATTCATATTTGCCACCGGGGGACAATAATTTAACACTTGACTGTGGCCTGTCACTTTCAATCAGTGAACAGGAATTTGAACTAATGAATCCAGTTGAGGAGTGAACTTTACCCAAAGCTTTTTGAGGCTTATTTCATTCAAGAGACCATCTTCCTCACGGATCCCTCCCAACTCACCTGTGATCTCCTCCAATGGTTACACAGCTATGACCAGCGGCAACAGCTCCATTCACCGTGTCTGCCAGAACTTGGCTAGCTGATCCCACGGAGCGTGGGTTTAGGATTAGGTTGTTGTAGAGATCATCGTTGGGCACCTGGGTGAAATTTAAATCTCCAAGATCATACACCTGGCAACCTGGGGGGGGAGAAGAAAAGAAGAAAGCACGTAATTGCACTTGCCCAGTCCAGTGACAGGAAATACTGGTGGTTAGTATTAACTTGGTTAATGGAGGTAGGTAAACAGCTGCTTTGCAACCATGTCGCTCGTTATTCAAGGATCCCATAGGACAGGCTTCCTCAAACTCAACCCTCCAGATGTTTTGAGACTACAATTCCCATCATCCCTGACCACTGGTCCTGCTAGCTAGGGATCATGGGAGTTGTAGGCCAAAAACATCTGGAGGGCCGAGTTTGAGGAAGCCTACCACAGGACTTGGGTAATAACCCCACCTTCATATTTGTAAGAGAAGAGTAGACATGTTGACCGATGTCTGGATTTTCACTGCACCCAAACACTTTATTCAGAAGCATGGGCAGAGCAAGTTTGTGCTAATGTAATTTGCTGCTGGTGCCCAGACTTTGTGGGCAGATGTGTCACTGTGTTCAACAACAGGGCCTGCCACTGAATGGCTTTGCCACCATCCCATAGGTCACACCCATGGCTGCTGCGTTAGAAATACAGTCAGTCTGTGCATTCCCCTGAACCAGTCTCTGCTTCAGCTCCTACACACACCCTCTCCTTTGGTTAAGGTAATTGGACCTCAGCAGTCCAGGACTTGCAATACCACTCCTCTCTTTCATCATTCCCTGATGAATGTCATCTTCCCTCGGACTTCGGGAAACCCTAAGCCTTTGCTATTTATAGGCCTAATATCTATATGGTGTGAAGTGTTTGCAAGCCCCTGCTCCCATTCTATGGCTGCCTACATGTTTGAATAAGGAAATATTTCCAAAACAAGGACATAATACCACCACTGTTTCTATCTTGATTCCTGCCCCCTACAAACTTAAGATGGGAGTATAGTCATTTATAGGAAACCTAGGATAGCTCAGTCGGGAGAGCATGAGACTCTTAATCTCAGGGTCATGGTTTCAAGCCCCACATTGGATGAAAGATCATTGCATTGCAGGGGGTTGGACTAGATGACCCGCATGGTCCCTTCCAACGCTACAACTCTATGAAAGCTTCACTATAGCAGAAAAACAGATTAAAGATGTATTAAAGTGAAATTTAAATGTTAACTGAATCCCCCTAAACTAACTTTACAGTTCTTGCTTTAGCTTGTTACTTTATATTGGAAAATTGGATCAATATTTAAAATATTCCTTATATACACATCATTCTTTTACACGGAGCTCTCCATGATCTTGCATCCAGAGTGCTGACCAGATCCGCACTTCCTTAGCTTCAGTAAAGCTATAGCTTCCGGTGTTCTTGGATTAGCCATAAATTAAGTATTTTCAGTTAACAAGACCCACCTCCCCAAAATGATGGGGTAATCCATGTAGTACATTTAGTGTGATTATTACATAAGTGCAAAGGGAATAACAGCACAGATACACAAAACACAGTTAAAGATTAACAAAATGAAGACTGGTCATATTTTTGGCACTGTGCTCTCTTTATCTCAAAAGGATGATCAGCCAGATAAAACCCACATCATTTGGCAATACAATGCATTCAAAATCAGTCAGTCTACAAACTTCAAACCTACAAAGTTGCATCACAACCTGATGCAATGGCAGTATACTAGGTCATCATGTGCAGATAGTGTTACTGTGCTGAAGCCTTGAGACAGTCATCTGACACCAGGCCTGCCTCTTCTATAGGTTGGCTGCACAAGGAGTTTCTGGCAAGGAGCCAGGAGAAAGAGAAAGTGTAATTATGAAGCCATTTATATTCAGCTAGTTTCACTGACTTTATCTCTTTAAGGGTTTTTTCCCCTCCCTCCTGCTTTTAGTTTGGAGCTCTCCCCTGAACAAGACCAAATAAATGGAAAACCAGGGAAACGCCCATGTTCCCATGATCAGCATTTATCTATCCAATGACATCTGAGCTCTGTCCTGAGCAGAAATTATACTGATGTGTCAATACTGTATGCCGATTGCTCAAAAAAGGGGGGGGAATTGGCACTTGCTTTAATATTTGATTTAATCAATACTGCAGGGTGTATAGCAGGGGCTCCAGCTATAGGGGGCAGAAGAGGCTTCAGCCCCCTCAATATTTCTAGGGTGCTGCCGTCCCCCAGCACCTCCAGCGAGTGCAGGAGGTGTGGAGGGCAATAGAGGGCGATCTTCACACTCCCCATCACAAATGGGACACCTCAAAGGGACACCAATGTGTCCTGGCCAGGGTGGGGAGTGCTGCACATGTGACGTCATGCATGCTCAATGCCCCTTCCTCCAAATTTTGGGACCAGCTCTGCACGTCTGGTGTGTAGGTGATCTCAATTGTATGTGAACCTTATAGCTTCACTTGCTTCCAAATTATCAAGTCTGGTTAAAGCAAAACTGAAATGGCCTGTGCTTGACAGCTATGTCAATTAGGTTTTCAAGCCAATGTAAGCAAAGGAAAAATTCCTAGCTATGCAGAGACACCAATGGGTGTATTGCACATTATGTAACAGACTCTGACGTTTATGTATGTCAACAGAAATGTTACAAAAGAAAACTCCAATGTGGCACTGATAAGTTGATTCATTGGCAAGCATGACAACAATGTGACAGAGGCTCAATAGGAACAGGAAGTTGAGACGACACTATAGAAAGCAATTGTCCCTTTTTCTATGTTTTTGTGTACGTACTCTATTCATCTTGCTTTGCCACTTCATCATAAGTTGGGAGTGAGTCACAACTGCTCTTCCATTCTTTTGAATGGATCTAATTTTCATTTGTGAGGTACATAACAATACCTTGTGGCTCTGGAATTTGTAACTGCAAGGTTTGCTCTAACATAACCAAGCTGAAAAGATTAGTTAGTGAATCATGTGACAGGAATTAACCTCCTTTCCTAACAAGAAGCAGAGGTTAAATCTGCACTTGTCTGGGTTGCAAGGATTGCTCAAGAGAAGCATACTTTCATCAGTTGATGACATCACGTTTACCATACTTCACAAGTCACAGCAGCTTTTTCAAACCACTTCTCTAAACTACTGAGAAAGAGCTTTCAGTTATGAAACTACTGCTGTTAAGTCTTGTCTGTACTTCTGTATCAGAAGGAGGAAAGCTGTACCAATCTACAGCAAAGGCAAAGTATCTAAAGGTGCTACAGGAATTTTTATTTTTTAGTTACCAAATACACTTGGAGCCACTGCTTTTCATTTTTCAGCAGCTTTATAACAAAGCTTCTTTTTGTTCATTCCCCCCCCCAAAGAACAGTTAAACAGAATCAATCTCTTCTGAAAGGAGTGGAAGAATACACATGACAAAGAGCAAAATTTGGTAAATTTTGAAGCACTTATATGTGTTTTCCAATGCACTTTTGGATGTTCCAAATCCACCCCAGATTAAGGTTACCATATTTTTTTCAAAGAATCTAGGGACACTTTTTTATTTTTGAAAAGAGAAAAAAAGTTATTTTTAAAAAGTTTTTTAAAAATATTAAGAAGTAATATCTTCTCTTCTGCGGTCTCCTGTCATGCGGCCTTCCTCTGGGCCCCGGCCTGCTCTCTTGAAGTGCTAGCTGCCATGGAGTAGGCTCAGGTCGGGCCTGGGCTCGGCCACATGTCCATGCCCTCCCAGTGCCCTCCTATCTCTCCTGCTCAGTGGCAGCTGCGGCAGCAGCAGTGCGGCAAGGTTGGGGCTCCCCTCTTTTTTCTCCCTCCTTTCTCCTTCTCTTCTACTCCTTCTCCCTACGTCAGCTCCAGGGTTTTCCTGGCCCCAGAGTGCCAGTGGGCAGTCGGCCAGGTGGCTGGGCACTCTTGCGCCTGGCTCGATTTGGGTTGCATGGAGGGGTGTCAGCAGTTCCCCCAGTTGACACACTGGGTGTCCCTGGTTCCCCCTTGGCAGTGGCAGTGCCAGCAGCAGTCTCAGCAGCCTGGAGCCAACCTGGTAGCACAGTTGGCTCTGGCTGGCTTCAGAAGCAGCTCGCTGCCATGGTGCCCGCCATTTTGCCTTGCTGGAAGTCCTCATATGAAGTGTCTTGTGCCGTTGAATGAATCACACAACATTCATTCTCTACTAATAAATCTACCACATTTGAAATATAAATCTGGGGACATTAAATGAAATCTAGGGACATCCGGGGGACGGATTTTGTCCGGGGACAGATTTGTAAATCCGGGGACTGTCTCCAGGAAACGGGTACGTCTGGTAACCATACCCCAAATACCAGCAGTATAATGCAAACAGGGCCAATGCATAGCTCAATTGCAAGTCCTAACTCATAGCTATCTAAAGCAGTGGCAGGCAGTTGCCTAATGCATAGACTACTTTTTGCATACAGTCGTACCTTGGAAGTCAATCAGAATCTGTTCCGGAAGTCTGTTCAACTTCCAAAACATTCGAAAACCAAAGCGCGGCTTCTGATTGGCTGCAGGAAGCTCCTGCAGCCAATCAGAAGCCACAGAAGCTCTGTCGGATGTTTGGCTTCCAAAAATAGTTCTCAAACTGGAACAGTGACTTCTGGGTTTGTGGCGTTTGAGAGCCAAAACATTTGAGAACTAAGCTGTTCGAAAACCAAGGTATGACTGTATTTGCAAGGAACACAAGTTGGTCTAAACATTTTCCCTTGTGCTTTGATCTTCTTGCTCAGAAAGAAGCTGTAGTTGCACCTTTCATACAACATCAAAACCCTTTTCCCTCGCCATATTACAGCTCGAGAGGACTCCAAGGGCAGATTAAATTTGGCTCCAGACTGAGGATACTCCACTCCTGCTTTCAGGGCACTTTTGGAACACAACTAAAAGGGTACTGTACCACAATGGATTTTAGCTGTGCAGTGTTACTTCAGTGCCCTCTCCTTGCCTTGCATGCTCCCCGCCCCCCTGCTAAATCTGCTCTGGGGAATTCTCCTACCCTCTGCAGCAGATTTAGGGTGTGTGGGGGGAGAGGAGAGGGAAGTGACTCTAGTGCAACAGCTTTTAGCTACACAGCATAACTATTTAGTTTAATACCACCCATGGAGTTTTGCAGCAGATTTTGAACAGCTGATGGATCTGCATAGTTAGTTGCCTAATCTATATGGTGGTACCTTGGTTTATGAACTTAATCCGTTCCGGAAGTCCGTTCTTAAACCAAAGCATTCTTAAACTAAGACATGCTTTCCCATAGCAGCAGGGGACTCAATTTACAAATGGAACACACTCAACAGGAAGTGGAACATGTTCATATTTCAAGGCAAAGTTCACAAACCAAAACACCTACTTCTGGGTTTGCAGCGTTCTTAATCCAAGTTGTTCATAAACTAAGCTGTTCTTGAACCAAGGTACTACTGTATATGCTTTGACAATCATTTGAAGTATTTTCACAATTCACACTGTATGTTTGTTGAAACTCACAATATGAAAAAAAACTGTACACTGTTTGTGAGGATAAGTCAAATGGCTATAACAAACATATCCAGATCAGACAATTAACATTAAGATCAGTTCAGATGGCAAATGTTTCAATATGTTCAGTGTTTCAGGAAACTGAGATGCCTGATTAATCAACTTTTTTCATTCCTTATATAATAGCACAAATCCAATTTTTGTGTGAATTGCAGGTAGGGTACCTGTAAGATGGTGACTAATGCTGAGTCACAGAAAAATAACTACACTGATTTAAAAGGGTTTGGCTAAAATGACAGCTGTGCTGCCAATTACATAACTTTCTGGAAATCAGGCACTGCCAGTAGAAGAGACTCATAAGGGACATTAGCACATACCTCTCTCATTCATCCATTCATTCACCAAAACCACAAAAGGAATATGCTAAGACTTAGCATCGAAAGAAGTCCAACTCAACACAGTGAATTCAAGTTATTGGATGCAGAAAACTATGAGCTTTAGGCCTGGTATTGGTAAATAAACAGCTTCAGTCACTCTGTGAGATTACTTCTGCTGGAATAGACATGGGCAAATTGTTGATTCTCCAACACCACAAATGCAATATAAAAGTAATATTAAATCTTGATTCCTTGGCTGGTCATACCATTGAGTTGAATGAGGTAGCTGTGCCAGACAGGTTTTTTGGGGGGAGGCATGACAATACATTGATTTGTTAAATCATTTAATTTATTATGTTATTATATTTTTACTCCCAGGAAGAGGCACTTGTAGGATTCCCCCCCCCCCATTGCCAAAATTGGGTAATAAGGGTATTAAGGGGGGGGACTTTTGTTGTTTGCCTCCTGAGTCGAGTGTGAATTTCATGCTCTTTATTCAGCTCATAATAGCAATGAATTAAACTTTCCCCAAAACGTCTAGCTGTATATACATTATTTACACAATGGGCCCCGCGTGATTGGCTAATTCCGGGCTGCTCCTTTAGGCCAATCAGGTCGCTGATTCACTTCCACCTGGATTGGGTGGCTCCTGCGGACCAATCAGACTGCTGCATTCTGGATCCTATTGTTCTAGGATTCAATACATAACACCTCCCATCAAAATGTCTTAAGCCAACTGTGCCTTAGGGCAGCTTCTGCTTTTATTTGAACGCAAAATTAAGAAGAAATTTTTTTTTATCTAAGCTGAAATAAGGACATTGCCTCTGGCTACACAAGCATTTCATTCTCTGCATACAGACAAAGAAGAAAATTCCTGAGGAGGAAAGGGAAGGTCACTCTAGGAGCCTCTTGAGTTCCTTTGCCTCCTTATTGAGAAGCCCGTCAGAGGACACATGCCACCACTTTCATATGTACATCAGGCTTCAAATTGAGAGGGCTTTCCTCTCAAAGAAAGGAGGTTTGTATTTCTGCAGAGAGTGCCAAATCTCTCCCAACAGCTAACTTTTGCATTAAAGAGACTCAATCAGTCATGGGGGTGGGGGAGAACTCACTCACCTTCTCTGTGAAAAGCAATTGTTGGGGATGTAGCTTGGTGGTACACACTGAAGGTCCCCCCCCCCCATCTCCAAGTGGGACTTGCCTGAAACCCTGGAGAGTCGCTATGTGGACAAATACTGAGCTGGAGCGATCAGTGGTCTGACTGGGTCTAAGGCAGCCTGCTATGTTCCTACGGGAGAGGCGGTTTCTTTCAAAATAAACCTCTTACTTACCCATGCCAGTCAGCTTCCCCACCAGCCCTGCATTTCTTATGGCTGCTGGACCGTGATCCACTCCTCTCCTTTTCTGGAGGAAGACAAAACAGGAAAGGAGCGGTGATGCTATGCGTGCCTCCGGGAAAGCGGAGAAGCGGACGCCGCTGAGTCACAGCGCCGAAAGAGAAGCGCGTGGAAATTTCCACGCTCGGGAAGCCGGTTGCCCGGTGCGCGCAGGAACACTCCCCCGCCCGCAGCTAACATTGCTCCGACCGTCCTTCCCTTTAAAGATATACGCATCTTAAAACACCCCCCCCAGCCAAAAAATATCACTGTGCGGATTTGAAGGATTCCATCCCTGCCCCAATGGCCACGTGCGGTCCTCCTCCAGCATTATGGCGAAGCGTCACTCGCCCCAAGGAGGGCTTGGGCCTCACGGATCACCCCCAGGCGGGAGGGAGGATGCTGTCCTTTTAGAACGTAGTTTAGTTAAACCGCGGCCTCCCTGGTCTTAGTCCAGCACTCTAACCACTACACCAGACTGCCTTTCCTTTTCTGTCTCCCCTCCCCTTGCCCCCCCCAGCTCTGTTCCTCCTACCTGCGCTCGGCTGCAATAGAGTTACAGCCTTTTACCTTGAGTGAAGGCCCACCTATCCCTCTGTCTCCAACACCCAAACACCGCCTCGTCCCCCCCCCCCCGCCGCCGCAGTGCTCACTCACCTGCCCCCTAGAGAAAGGGGCTCCGATGAGGGCCACCGAGTGCGCCGGTCTCTTCTGGACTTGTATCGAGGAGCCCGCCTGCTGCTTGAGGAGCCGCGCGAAGCTGCTGCGAAGCGACATGACGGAGGTGATGATGTGCAAAGCACCGAGGAAGAGGAACCGGATCGCTCGCTCCTTATAAGCAGCCGGCTCCGCTAGCTGAGCAGGCGAGGCAGCGCACACGCCCGGCCCTTTCCCCGCCCCCTGGCCGCCTCCCCGGGCTGCTCTCGCCATCCGGCCAATCACCGCGCAGCTCCGCGGAGGTGTGCCTCCGAGTGCCCCCGGGGATGCCGAGACCCCGGGGCAGAATCGTGACCAACCTGCTTTGGCTGCCTTTGGGACGCACGTCCCCCTCTCTCCACACACCCCTGCCGCACACACCCCTCTCTTCTCCTGCTGCGGGTCGCTTGCCCTTTCAGAGTTATTCCATGCACGCCATGCTCATCTACATTTCTTTTAAAAATATATTTGTACTCCCCCCCCCACGCCCGTCCAAAGGGTCAAGCAAGACATTTCAAAGACCATTTGTGAAGCCTGGACGGTTCACACTGAATTGCATCATCTCTCAATCTTCAAGTAAAGAGGTGCGTTCGGACACACCCACCCACACCCCTTTTATATACCATCTTTTCCTCCAGGAGATCAAGATATTGTACACGGTTCTCCACCCCCACCCCGGTTTTATTCTCACAACACCCCTGTGAGGTAGGCTAAGCTGAGAGACTGTGGCTGGCCGAAGATCACCCAGCGAGCTTCATGGCTGAGTGTGGTTTCTAACCAGGCCCGAGTCCAACACTCTAACCCCTCTTATCACTGACCATCACAAAACCATAATCCACGCCGGCCTGAGGATTGGAAAAGATAGCATAGCTAGAGGGAAGAAACGCTACTACATACTCCCACACTGCAACTGTTAAACCATTTTTGCTCCATTACTATTTCCAATGCTATGGCTTGGATGTTTTAGGGGTTTCCGTTGTTCCCAGTCCTGAAATCTATTGAAGGATGTTACACAAGTGCTTGAAATCAATCATCAAAATAAAGGTAAGAATTAAAGAAATGGGATACTTTAATTCCAGTTAGAAGTCGTAGGATTGCAGTGGGAGAGAAATCTATCGCCTTGCTTGAGGAACAGGGGCTATTCTTGTTTCTAAAGAGATTTCCTTTGCCTTCTTGAGTGGCACCCATTGCCGTGCAGGATCTCGAAGTCTTCCCGCCCTACAATCTGCTGCTTGGACTGCAGGCGCGGGGCATGAACCCAGTACCTCGTCGTACGTGCGAAGCGTCGCCCCTCGCTGGTCCGCCCTGGGAGTCCCGCCTCTACCGCCCCCGCCCCCAGCGCTAGGTCCCCGAGATAGGGACGGGGCAGCCGGACTCCAGCCAGCTCTCCGATTACCAAAGCTGGCCGCCTTCCAATAAAGAGCCCGGGACCACTTCCTATCTCTCGATTGCCATCTCTGGAAACGTCCTCGAGCCAGTTCCCACCCGGCTCCTTCTCTATATATCGGCACTTTTCAAAGTTTCGCGGTCTAATCAAAGCACACTACCTAGTTCACACACACACACACACACACACACACAGAGAGAGAGAGAGAGAGAGAGAGAGAGAGAGAGAGAAAAGTACCCGCCTCACAATTTTTCTCCTAGGGAAAATAATGATGAAAGGGCGCGACTGACATGGATCATCTTAAACAGAGGCTGCTGTGAAAAGCGCAGAAGCCGCTATTCTGCAGGGTTCCCCCCACCCCGGAACTTGGGTCTTGCCGGCTGCCACGCGCCCATTCTGACACACGCGCGCAACTCCTGAGTCACACAAAAGGGCCTGGAACCGGCAGCGCGCAGCATTCCGGCCCTGCCATTGCCCCCGTTCGGAACTCTGCCTTGCGCACTCGAAGCACCCTCCCAGCTCTCCTGGGCTTAAAGGAGTGGATATCATAGAATTATAGAATTGTGGAGTTGGAAGGGATCACGAGGGTAATCTAGTCCAACCTCCTGGACCAGAACCCATGGTCCTGAGATTAAGAATCTCATGCTCTGCCAACTGATCTATCTATCCAGTGCTTTTTTTCCCCTAAAAAAAAATGTTTAGGGGTACTGTACTCTCATTTTCCTGCCAACCTAGCAGTTCAAAAGCAGGTCAAAGTGCAAGTAGATAAATAGGTACCGCTCCGGTGGGAAGGTAAACAGCATTTCCATGCACTGCTCTGGTTCGCCAGAGCGGCTTAGTCATGCTGGCCACATGACCTGGAGCTGTACGCTGGCTCCCTCGACTAATAAAGCGAGATGAGTGCTGCAACCCCAGAGCTGGCCACAACTGGACCTAATGGTCAGGGGTCCCTTTACCTTTATTCTCATTTTGCTACTCATATTGAAATACTGCTGCTCAATGAGGCCAAACTTAGATTCACAAAATGTTTAGGGGTATGCGTACCCCTGCGTACCCCCCTGGAAAAAAGTCTGCTCTCTCTCTCTATATATAAATGTGTCACTCAAAAGTAAGTCCTACTGGTTTACTCAGCCAGGTTTACTCCCAGAAAAATGGTGTAGCATTGCAGCCTCAGTATAGTTCCATAAACTTAGTTTTCTCTAGATGTTATCATACTCCTAATTCATGGGTTCCTCTGAGTTAGATTAAAAGATATGAAACTACCTTATATTGAGACACAACTATGCACTCTCCAAATCAGCACTAGATTCCTCACTTCATGGAAACCTACCATTCAGGACATGGAAAAACACCAATCAATCTTGTAATTATCACGACTTGCTAGTGGATAATTCAGAGTAATTAAAACAAACCTACCCTGTAGGCTGCAGCTCAGGGTCTGGGAATCTGTCACACTCCAGATGTCAGCTGTTTACACACCATACATTTAAAGCTTATTTAGAGCACATCTTCCCCAAAGAATCCTGAGCACTGTAGTTAGTTAAGGGTGCTGGGAATTTTGTTTAAATTGTACACTGGATATTTCGGGGTTTTTTGTTCATGTAAATTTTAAAGAACATGAATGTATTTCATGTTCTTTTTATGGTGAAGATACATCCTAGACTTGTTAAGTATATAAAACAGACAAGATAGAAATTGCAAAATAAGTGCAAAACGTCTATCACATCATAACACACATTAAAAAGTTACAATTAATAGAAAACCTGAAACAACAGAGCAATATAATGAATTTCGTAAGTCTACATGCAACTTAATATAGAAACTGATAGATGTACTAATGCAACTGCCATGGTAGTAAACCTGTTTGGTGTAAATAGCA
This sequence comes from Podarcis tiliguerta, assembly GCF_965153285.1. Taxonomy (NCBI): domain Eukaryota; kingdom Metazoa; phylum Chordata; class Lepidosauria; order Squamata; family Lacertidae; genus Podarcis; species Podarcis tiliguerta. The sequence continues at coordinate 87,714,028 of NC_139534.1, forward strand.
AGTTTGATTCTACTCTAAACAGTGAAGGTAGCCCTTCTATTTGTTTCATCCACAGGAGAATATTACAATGAATAATAGTGAAATCCATGTTTACCTGGAAGTACCGTAAGTCCAACTGCATTCAGTGGGTCTTACTCCCAGGTAACCGTGCATATAGCATTACTGCACATAACTCCATCTTTCCAGGAACGTCTGCACGCTAGTTGTCCCACAAGAAAATACTTTAGTTTTGTCTCCAATGAGCTCCTGATTTAGTTAAGCTGGGGATGACACACAGGGTGCAGCAGGAAGGGGGTAGTTAGCCCACCCCGCCCCAAAGGAACCATAACCCCCAGATTCCCAGCTTGTTTGTTTCTTTTTTTAAAAAAAGAGCAAGTTTTGCAGAAACTGAGGCATGAGGAAAAGTGTCCAGGCATTATTCTTCTAACTTTTTTTGTGAGAAACTAGCCTACTCTCTTTCAGTGTTTTATTACCCTGCTCAGGGCTGGATTTAGGTTTAATGAGGCCCTAAGCTGCTGAAGGTAATGGGGCCCTTTATATGTCCAGCTGTCCTTTGTCAACAACAAATTGTTGCTGTTTTTTGTGTGCTGAATATATGCTATATGGTAATTTATGGACCTAATAGGTATCTAAAGCCATTTGCACATAACAAAATATGTATTTTATCAAAGTAATTGTTGAGCTGAAATACAATTAAGAAGTATATTAATAGTGAAATACAATAGTGAAATACAAGAGAGTGGGGCCCTAAGCTATATGAAAATTTAGCTTATATGAAAAAAAAAATGTGGGGAATTTTCTTTTTCTTCCGAGAGTCTACTTGAAATTCTTTGCCACAGTATTCACCCAAGAATCCGCTAGAAGAATTGGACTTGCATAAGAATAAGAACATAGTGGCGCTGTGGGTTAAACCACAGAGCCTAGGGCTTGCAGATCAGAAGGTTGGCAGTGAGCTCCTGTTGCTCGGTCCCTGCTCCTGCCAAACTAGCAGTTTGAAAGCAGGTCAGAGTGCAAGTAGATAAATAGGTACCGCTCCAGTGGGAAGGTAAATGGTGTTTCCCTCGACCTATAGAGCGAGATGAGCGCTGCAACCCCAGAGTCGGTCACAACTGGACCTAATGGTCAGGGGTCCCTTTACCTTTAAGAATAAGAAAGGGACGGGAGAAGTTATAAAATGGCATTCTTTTCCTTTTTAAACTGGAATTCTTAACAGGTAGATAGCCGTGTTGGTCTGCTGTAGTCAAAACAAAACAAAACAAACAAATAAATAAAAAAAATAAATCCTCCCTGTAGCACCTTAGAGACCAACTAAGTTAGTTATTGGTATGAGCTTTCTGAAGAAGTGTGCATGCACACTAAAGCTCATACTAATAACTAACTTAGTTGGTCTCTAAGGTGCTACTGGAAGGATTTAAAAAATAATAATTAAATTTTATTTTGTTGGGATGCTTAACGTTACGTAACATTCGTTGCTGACGTCATCAGAATTTACATTTTGCGCGTCTCTTTGAGTCCCAGGCATTGTCTGGTCCCTGCCGAAGCGTGACCAGACAAATGGCCAGCTTAGGTGTAGCCTGGGAATGAGAAGGAAAGCGCGGACGGATACCATGGGCTGAGAGGCGAGGCTCGCAGAGAAACATCCCCTCCTCGCTCGCCGGGCGGCCAGCACAAGAGACAGCTCCTCGCCCAGAAGGAGGAGGAGCTTAGCTACCATCGAGTTGGTCGGAAACTAGAGCGGAAGGCGGGCGGGAGGACGGTGGTGGCCGTTCTGCGCGCCTGCTGGGGCGTTCTCGTCGCTCCCTGGAGTGGGGGATGGCGGAGGAAGAGGGGTACCTGGCCCTGTCCGGGGAGCGCATCACGCTGCAGCGCCTCCACCACAGCGCCTCCTGCCGGGAGTTCCAGGTGCGCTGCCCGAGGCTGCAGCTGCGCTCGCTCAGCGCCGTCACGTGCTCCGTGTGGCTGGTGGCCTACGGGCTCTTCGTCCTCAGCCAGGTACGGAAGAGGCTTTGGCCGCCTTTTGCCTACGGGCTCCGCCACGTGCCGGTAGCTCGGGGACAGGGACTCCTAAAGGTCCCGCTTGAGGGGTGCCCCCCATGTATTAGAGCAGCCACTTCACCCCGCGACTCTTCCGCTCCCCTCTTTCCCGACCCCCGTGTATGGCAGTGAGTTCCATTTAATCCGAAGGGATTCACTTCCGATTCCCGGTGCATTAGGGTTGCAGCCATGCAGCGCAACTCTTTGTGCACAATTGCTCAGAAGGCGCCAGGCAGAGACTTCTTAGTCTCTGTCGACTTAGGCAGCGAGAGAACAGCATGCTTGACTAGATCCAGCAGCGCTGTTCTTTTATGCTTCTCCAGATTTGAGATGCGGTTAACCAATGGAGTTTTCAAAAGGGGTGTGTGGCCCTTTTTGCACATTAATCTCCACAGTAACTTTGAATAAGTTCCTTCTGCTCGCCAGCAACCCCATCCCTAACAGTGCAGACCTGTGCATGATGCTTACTTGGAGTAAGTTTCAGTAGGCTTAGAAAATTGCAGTAGAAAGCTTTGTGGGATTCTATGGAAGATCTAGTCCTGTTCCTAGAACAGTATTTATCTCTGACACATAAATATTACCATAGCTCTAGGGAACTGGAGTCCGTTAGTAAATGGTAGAAATGAATGAACAGTTGTATTTAGATAATATTTCGTGTATTGAAGCGTGGATTCCAGGCCAATGGAAAAATACAGGCTATGCTCCCTTTCCAAGCCAAAGCCTCACCTCAGATAGAGGCTGTTAACATGACAAAAGGTGTTTATGGCCCATCCCAGAGAAATCCTTGTCTGTGCAAAACAGTTGCCATGCTTACTGTGGACAGAGAAAGATTTAGGATTTAAAAAAGGGGGAGGGAGCAGGCTATACTCACAGGAAAGATGTGCCTTTTAAAAACTAGGCTTGGAATACAAGACAGATGGGGAGGTGTTGCCTGGAGCAGGGGACACCTGGGATCAAGAAAGGAAGTAGAGAGAACACCATGTGGGGGCTGAAGGACAGCAGCTATGAGAGCTGGCTGGGAAGCAAGAACAAAGGGATGGTGCTTAGGATGGCTCTGGCTGCACTACTGGGCTGCCATGAAGAACAAGCTGCTCTTGAAATGACAATGCTGTAAGATCTACACCCCTTTCATATAAACTCAGTTGTAAATATGTGTAAGAGCCTTCTGGCGGTTCCCTCACTGCGAGAAGCCAAGTTACAGGGAACCAGGCAGAGGGCCTTCTCGGTAGTGGCGCCCTCCCTGTGGAACGCCCTCCCACCAGATGTCAAAGAGAACAACAACTACCAGACTTTTAGAAGACATCTGAAGGCAGCCCTGTTTAGGGAAGCTTTTAATGTTTGAGGTATCACAGTATTTTAATATTCTTTTGGAAGCCGCCCAGAGTGGCTGGGGAAACCCAGCCAGATGGGCGGGGTATAAATAATAAATTATTATTATTATTATTATTATTATTATTATTATTATTATTATTATATATTTCTTAAAAGACACTATAGTCTTCACCGTATTTTGATTCTCATTGGAAACACAACCTTGAGTGAGCACCTGGAACTTCTGGAATCTCATGCACTGCTTTGGCAGAGATTGGGGATGGCGTGCAACCTTTGTAACACTATTTCCTAAATTAGTCCAAGTACCTAGAAGCATGCAGCCTATGATAATCATGCAGAGAATAGACTACCACAGCAAAAGAACAGGAGAGACCCCATTGTGTTTCTTTCCAAAGTTAAGTGTTATAAGAAAAAACTGCTCCTTTTCCCTTATGGGATATCCAAGAGCCCATATAGAGTCCTTATGTAGGTTCTCTATTGGTAGGAGAAAAATACAGTGGCACCTCAGGTTACAAACACTTTGCTAACCTGGAAGTAGTACCTTGGGTTAAGAACTTTACCTCAGGATGAGAACAGAAATCGCACGGCGGCGGCACAGCGGCAGCGGGAGGCCCCATTAGCTAAAGTGGTACCTCAGGTTAAGAACGGTTTCTGGTTAAGAAGGGACATCCGGAATGAATTAAGTTCGTAACCAGAGGTACCACTGTAACAGAGGCTAACCAGAGAATATTGAGAAGCAAAGCAGCTAGTAAGCCTGATCTTTATTAAACTCTTGCAACAGGGTGAACACCCCACTAAAGCAGGAGGGAGGAGGGACCCAGAACATTGGTGTGCAGGCTCTTATATAGACTTCTGAAATTGCCTACTCTGTAGCTCAAGACCACCCCCCTCAAACATCATACATACATCACAGAAAGAGGTGGTCCCCAGCAGAAGTTTGAGTGTGTTTCTTCTCTCCTGTCTGCCAGGATACCTGATAGTGCCTTATCTGAGTGCCTTTTCTGTGCCCTATTGTATATCTTTCCAAAGTTAAGTATGTTTAGGTGTGGGATCCAGTCTTGCCCTGCCTTCTCTGCTCTCTCATTCCTGGATTTAGAAATAAATTTTTTGAAAATCTAGCATGGTCTGATTGTAGCAGCCTGTAAATTTACTGCACATCCTCAGTATAAGAATGTGTGTGTTTTAAAATAGTAGACAACAGGTAAGCTAGACTACAATTCTGTATACATTTACTTGGGAGTAAGTCGTATTGAGCTTCAACAACCTCTTCTATTAAAAGAAGGTCAGTTACTCAGCGATTGTAACTTTTTCAACTAAATTAAATTTCTATATGCTGGAAATAAATTCTGGGTTGTGTAGAGCTTTACCTAAGTATTCATATTCAGGGGGAAGTACAGTGCTTGCTGTGTAAATTATGTTTACCCACCATGTCTCTGGATTGATTGGTTCAGAATTATTAACTAGGACTGCAATCCGATGGACAGATTTTTGGGAATGTCAACAATCCTAAAGTTGTGCTGTAGCTTACAAAAAGGGACATCTCAGGAAGATATTAAATTACACAAGAGTATTCCAGAAACGAAATAAATGAAAAAACCCTATATGTTCTTTTTGGAAAGATAAAAAAGTGAAAAGCTGTCCTGTGGTTTGATATGTTCAAAGAATGGTCTTCTGTGCCAGCATAGTTTCTAAAATATCTCATTCCTCCCTATAGTTGTTAAAGTTGGTGTCCTTTTATATTTTTTGGTACCCCATGTTCTTACATTATACTGTACTAATAGAGTTTACATGTGCTTTTTTAAACATAATTGATTTATCTTCATTTACCAATAATACATATATGAACAGGAACCATTAAAATACAATTAGATACACTGCAGGTGAGAGAGGTGAAAGTCCATTCTTTTTATTTTTATATTTATCTATGGAAAGTCTATTAGATGTCCAGGCCTCTTTTCTGTTCATTACACTACTTCATAAGATTAATCTATGATTGATTTTGTTTCCCCCTTTTTATCTCTAAGCATAAGGATGATTATACTTAACCTTTTGACATGAAGGGCACATGCATAATGCACAATTCAGTTGCTGTGATCTCATTCCATATTGTTCAATAGCTGGAATGTTAGGCTGCTTCAAGTCCTTTGGAAGTTTGTCATGATCATGTCTTCAAATCAGTAGTTGAGAGAACAGGTCAGTTAAAGGATTTGGCCTAATGTTCTTGACTTGGTTTCTATTACAGAACAGTGCGGTGCTCTCTGCTGCTATATTTGTCACACTGATAGGCTTGCTTGTGTACCTGCACTTTGTGAAAATTGACCAGGAGTCTCTGCTTATTGTTGGCTCACTTGGAATACAGATGACTTCATCCTATGCATCTGGCAAAGAAAGTACAACCTTTATAGAGATAAGCCAGGTAAAAGATGTGGTCATCAACGAAGCCATCTATATGGTAAGCCTAATATGCCACTTCTTTTACTATGCTACTGATTATCTCATTTCTTCAGGAACCAGAGGGCTGGTTTTTTTTGTTTTTTTGTTTTGTCTGGAAAGGATTTTCCCATGTCAGATGCCAAGGTGTTCTATGGTGTTGGAGCAACAGCAGAAAGGGCTCTGTTCTGTTCTTCAGGACCAGCTGATCTTTCCCCTTGAAATGAGAGAACTCTAAATGGAATCTCCCCAACAGATCTCAGTGGGAGAGGGATGGCTGCAGACCTGGTCCAACTGTGTGTTGGGGTTAAGTTCTTAATTCAGTAGGCAGATGGGTGGTGGGGCCAGCAAACTTCTTTGATTCTCTTCTCTGTTGGTTAAAAAAAGAATTTCTAAGGTGGCTCTAACCTAAGAAAACCTTACTGGCCTCTCTAGGATATTGTTATCCTTTTGTGAAGAAATTATCATCCTGATAATGATGTGGGTAGCAATTTCTTGTACCAGGGTTGTATTCTTATAATTGGTAGCACAGAACAACTTTCTCATTGTTATATTTGTGTGTTGTTTGTTTTTGTAGCAAAAGGTTATCTATTACCTGTGCATCCTTCTCCAAGACCCTGTGGAACCTCATGTTGTTTCAGAGGTAGTACCATTGTTCCAGGTGAGTCCATCAAAGTGCACAGGAGTGCTGGAGATGGTAGAAAATATTTGTTAGGCCATGTAGACTCTGACTGTGGCCTCATTTTCAGAACTCTGCAGTGCTACACAACACTTTTTTACGCGATCTTCCTTTCAATCCTGGGTCCAAGAACATAGAGTAGCTGTTAGTTTGTAATTCAGTGCACCTTAGACGCAGCAGTGACATGCTCAATTGAGCATGGATTAACTGCTGAACTTTCTGGATAGTTGATCTTGCCCAGGTAGGTGGGGCAGTAACCCTTGTCACCCTTTGGTGCATTTAAGCCCTTGCTTTTCTCAGTTATGTCAGCTCTAAAGAATACAATTTACCATCTCACTGAGCCAATTAACACTTCTATAATCACGTACTAAATTAACCTGTTTTTCTATGAAACTCAGTGGCAACCTTCAAGAAGAAAGCTTCCAAATGGACTTTACACTAAGAGTTGTTTTCAGCAGCTCAAAAGGCATTAGGACTCAGAGAGCAAAGGGTGGGTGGGATGGAGTGGGAAATTACCGCAGAGGTGAGGAGTTAAATACAGAAATATTTCTGAGTTTTTGGCCCAGCTCAGAAAGTTATAATTTTATGCCCTTTCTATTGTGTTAGCATGGGTGGAGTTCTAGGCTACTATTAATTTTGTGGCTGACCAGATCAGTGAAGGCATACAGTGGTACCTTGGGTTACATACGCTTCAGGTTACAGACTCCGCTAACCCAGAAATACTACCTCGGGTTAAGAACTTTGCTTCAGGATGAGAACAGAAATCGTGCTCCGGCGGTGCGGCGGCAGGAGGCCCCATTAGCTAAAGTGGTGCTTCAGGTTAAGAACAGTTTCAGGTTAAGAACGGACCTCCGGAACAAATTAAGTACTTAACCTGAGGTACCACTGTAGTTTGGATAAAACTTAAGAAGTTAGGCCTTTTAAAACATCACTGCTTTGATCATTCAGGCTAGTCTCTGCAGCAGTAGATGTTCTTCAGAAAGGGCAACCCTGTTTCTCCACCCCCCTCCTCCACATTGCTTGTATCCTTACATTTTTACTTACAGAGAATGGAGAATTCATTTTCCAGCTTGCTTTTGTCCATCATCTCAAATCAGCCGATCTGCTCTTTTGAACTCCTAGCTAGCAGCTAACCAGGGACATATACCCTGTCTCCAGCAAAGAAACAAAATAAGCACATAAACAGAACATATGATGTAGCATTTTGGTGGGGTGGCTGGTCCCTCCAAACTGGCTGTTCTGCCTCTCTCTCTCCTTTTGTCAGTATAGCCAATCAGGGCACTTGGCTTTACATAGAGGAACTTGTAGAATTAAAGAAGCTAGGGTGGGACTATGAGCATGTGCTGCCAGTGTCAGGTAAGAGAGATAACCTGTGTGTGTCAGGTGTGTTTGCCTGGGTTCAGTGTGTCTAGGTGCATGTGCCAGTGCCAGCTGAGTGTGTGCTCCAGGTGTTTGTGCCTGGGTTAAATGTTGATGTATGCATTTATGCAAGCAATCTCTCCTAATAAATTTTGTATGCCATTTCCACTAATATGTGCATTTTATGCATACTTTTCTCTAAGATGTGCATTTTTGTACACCTTGGTTGGGGAATTGCATAGCAAAATTCAGAGTAGTGTGAATTTCAAAACATAGCTGTTTTGGTTTGTGTATTTTGTTCAGTAAGTGGGAATTCAGTAGGTTCCCATTAAATGCAAACAAAATCAAATTTCTCCCCCATCCCTAGATGAAACCTTTTTTATTTTTCTCCTCCTGTAGCCATGCTGGCTTTGGGTGAAGCCTCCCTAATCTTTCAGCAGCAATTGCAGTTCAGCAGCATTTGAGTCTCTCTTGTCTCCTTTATATATAGAGCTCCAAGCCACGTCTAGACTGCCTTGTCCAAGTGTACAAAAGCTGCCAAGAAATCCTGGAGCAGAGGAAGACCAGTTTTTAAAGTGAAGTCTTTATCTGGGTAGAAAACTTGCTAAAATACCAAGCTTTTCTTAAAAAAGATAGTTGGGAAGCATGTTAAGGGACTTGACCATGTGGATAACTAGATGGCAGTGGATTCTAATGCACCAGAGAACTGAAAACTGCTAGTGCTTTCATGGGCAAGGACGTGAGTATGTAATCTTGATGTTATGGTGGAGAAATGGCTAAACTGGGCCCCACATCTTCTTTTTTCAACATGACGTAAGAATGATTATAAACTTTCTGTAAATAATTAACTCTACCATGTGAATGGAAATCTACAGGGAAGGTTCAGCAGAAATGGGATGGACAGGGAAACTGCCACCTTAGTACAAGTATATGGAAGATGAGAAACTGAGAACACCATTACATTATCTTCTAAAATCAATTGTGAGATCTTCAGTGTATTCTTACTTATGCACTTAGGTTTGTCATTAGCAATTGATACAAATGTCTGCTAAACAAATCCTTTCACTAGTTGTTTTAGAAGCATTTTGCTGTGTTCTGTGTTGTAACAAGATAACCTGTGTTTACCAAGTTCATATGTTGTAAGGACATTTTCCAGTACACATGGAAGATCTGGTCAGAGTCTAGAGAACCTCACATCTAACGTCAAAGAAAAACAGACTTCTCATCATGCAGCCAGACAACTGCTTTTGAAATTCAGGGAAATTTCAAAGCACTTGGTCATAGGACATGGAGAGGGTGCAGAACTGCTTCCTCCCAAGGAAAGTGTCAGAAGTCATGCTGATCTCCCACAATCCCTAAGTTTAGCTGCCTGAATTGTTGGTTGGAAATTTGTCAAATAGTAAATGCCATTCCCTTATTAGTTTGTCCTACTGCATGTGCTTTGGGCAGGAAACAACACTGATAATTAAGAGACCCACTGTATAAGAATACTATCCTGAGTTAAAACTATCCCAAATCTACTTTGTCCAGGCTAAGGAAGATTTCCCCCCGCAAATGCCACATAATATTCAGGCATGGGCTTTGGCAAGTCTTCAAATCAAGGGAGTTGCACCTTTGTGGAATAGCCACCAAGAGAACCCCTCTCATCACAATTTCATGGTACAAGTTTGGTGCGCAGACTGCATGGGGTCAAGAGAGCTATTTGAATAGTTCCACAAATGCTTGCCAGATTTCAAAGAAGTGCCGTCACATGAAGAGGCTGCTGACGGAACTCATGTTCAGTTTCCCCTGTTGATTTCTAGGCAAGGAAGACACAAGTACATTCTTACTGAAGGAATGTGTTGTAGACTACAGCTCTCTTGTTAAAACGTGGAAGGAACTGGTTTGATATCCAGCTGCAACTGTTAAAGCTGCTCTACCAGCAGAAACCCCCTTTATTTCAGTAGGATCTTTTGTGTTCAACTGAGAGGAAATAGGTCCCTTTGTTTGGCATAGAATGTTTGCTGCATCTGCTTCCACCATCCCAAAAGCTAGGTAACAAATAAAACAATGAAAGAAAGAAAAATCTCCTGCTTTATTGATAATCATAAGTTTACTAGCTTTACCATCATTGCATTACAGTACATCATAGTTTTTTTATGTACAAAACAGTAGTTGTGAAAACAAAGTCTTCTTTTTCACTGTTGTGCTATAGCAAATTTCCAGCTAGGGGCACAGGGCTGTTCACAACTGAATTTTATAAACTTTGCTAGAAGGGAATCCTACAAATCTGTCATGGTTTCAATAGACAAGTTTTCTGAATGCCAATAAACTATAAATATATAGTAGCATCATAGTCTCTGCATCAGAGGAGAGAGCTGGATTCAGGTCTCACTGGGATCAACTAGTAAGCAGCTATATTTCAGCTCCAGCCTCTCATCTAACATGGGAGCAAGGCTGTTACTGTAAAATGAAAATCGGCAGCATTAACGAGAGTATTGGAGCATACCTAACACTATCCATGGAAACAAGCCGAAGAGGAGTATATTTTCGGTGGACAGTTTGGATTTGATTGTACAGTGTTCTCAACCCTCTAACGCTAAACACATTACTTTGAAGCAAGTAAGTTCTGTTGAAATAGATGGAACATACATTCCAACTTTTGCCACATAGTTTGGAAGTAAACAGTGTCCAAGTGTGGTAGACTACTTCTGTTCTTTGCTCTCACAGTAAGTTTCAAGTACAGTAGGAAAAATTCACATCCTCAGATGGCCACAGCTCTTTCCACAAATATATAAAAAACCCAGCTAAAATACAGTTGAGGACAGACAACCAACAGCTGTAACAGCAATCTGGGGGGAAATAACCCCAACCAATGTGAAAAGGATTATTGGGAGCAAAAAGAGATTAAAAAAAAATCTCACCAGCCCTCACCTGTTTTTAGCAGGAACCTTAAAAGGATCCTGTCCCAATATATGCATGGTTAACAGGATGAGCACACACCTTCCTGCCAGCTGACAGGCCACGCAGATGGAACCTGATGTATGGTTTTAGGCTGCTGCTTTGCTTCCAGATGTGCACTTTGCTGAGGTTGCAGATTCAGATGCACAGATTATTTGAGCTTTATGTGCAGATAATCCAGCAAGGGGATCTGCATGGGTGGGGCTCTTGTTCTTTTGGGACAGAAGTGTTTCCTTTGTAATGTTTTGCTACACTCAGCAAGTGCCATATGGCTTGTCCATGGATGCTGGAGAATGGCCATACAGATCAAATAAAATAACAGTGCTCTGCAGATCTTTATTTTAGTTATAGAAATGTAGATTATTAAAAATGCAGTACAAATCACATTATAGGTATACATTTTTACAGGAAAAATAATCTGAACAGCAATACCTATAATCAATTTGTCAGCTTTGTCACAAGTGATTATTGGAAGATCACTTATTTTTAAAGGCAAGATGGACACCATTTAGAAATGTATTTGTTTGCTAACCACTCCCCTTTGAAGGAAGCAGGAGTTCCAAAGATAAGTATTGCTAAAAAAAATAAGGGTTTTTTTGTGTTAAACAAAGCCATAAGATGGGAGGCAAAACAACATCAGATGCCTTCCCATTTCAAAGTGGTCCTAGTACAAATGTCAGTAGTGAACACATCCAAAAATAAATACAATATAGTGGTTCCAACATTTCAAAGCATACACCTGAGATTATGCATCATAAAATGCACCTCTATGGCAAGAGCCAAGGGATTGTCCTTGTGTAATGCTATGGTACAGTATCTATCTAGTAGAATATATGAGGGATATTTTCTTGCAATCATTCATGTTTTTGCTAGTTCCCCCAAAAGCACACTACCTGCATTTTACTATAGTTCAAAAGTAAACATGTTAAATTATTCCACCCTAATGCTGTACCATGTATGAAAACTCATCAACCATGAAAATGTTTTAGTCAAAGTACAGTGGTGCCTTGCAGGACGAAAAGAATCCGTTCCGTGAGTCTCTTCGTCTAGCGGTTTTTTCGTCTTGCGAAGCAAGCCCATTAGCGCTATTAGCGGTTTAGCGGCTATTAAAGGCTTAAGGGATTAGCGGATTAGCTGCTAAAAGGCTATTAGCAGCTTAGTGCCTTAGAAAAAGGGGGTGGGGAGCGAAAAAACCCCCCCAGGAATCGCAAGACATTTTCGTCTTGCGAAGCAAGCCCATAGAGAAATTCGTCCTGCGAAGCACCTCCAAAACGGAAAACCCTTTCGTCTAGCGGGTTTTCCGTCTTGCGAGGCATTCGTCTTGCGGGGCACCACTGTAGTTTCTTTCCCCCCATATTCAGAAAATCTAGATACTATGTGTGCAATTGTTCAGCTACAAGCAAATCCTCTGGATCATCAAAGGAAACTTCTAATACTAAACAGCCATTCCTTAAGTATCCCCTGCATATACGAAGAAATCATTCCGCAAATTGTCCAGGCAACTTTTTCTATTGCTGAACTGATCTTACCATTAGTACTCTTATAATCTGTTTCCAAATATTTAATCCGAGACCATCTTCCTATAGCCCAGACCCACGGTATCATTTCCTACCCTTGATGCACAGGACGCTCAATTGATTTCACACATGTTTTTTAATATCCTTTAAATAATTTTAAAACTCTCAATATACTCCTCATGCGTCCTGATCCTATGCATGCTTACTTGCAAGTAAGTCTCACAGTTTAATGGAGCTTACTCCCAATTAAATATGCACTGAATTGCAGCCTTAGCCTTCTTTTGTTTTGGTTAAACATGCCCAGTTCCTTCAGCCTCCCTCTACAGGATTTGTTTCCAAGACCCTGTGACCATCCTTGTAAGTCTTGTTTCCGTTATGTCAGCATGATCTGCATTCACTGTTGAACACAGCATTCCACCCAAGTCCTTTCCAGTGCCAAAAAAAGTACTTCTACTTCACAAGTCTTTTGCTAAGAATTCAATTATATATTATAGGGGAAATGGAACTGCAGCTGTACCTCTCCTGTAATGTGTAATATTATTCCTCATGTGAATCACCACATGGTGAATTTCCCCACTGCTTCACATTATTGGCTGCCACTAGTGTGGGCACCTTCAAATGGCAGTGGCCATTTCTGCCACAATACCACAATGTTGACTTATGTTTATACTGGTACCCTTGGAAGCTTTTAGATTTATCTTGGACATACTCCAACTGCCCAGTTAAGATACACCTAACCTTCTTATATTTTGTGTTTCCCCCTTTGCAACATGGGCACTTGTTCACATACTTTCTCTTTTTTACTTACTGTCTGACACTTCAGCATGAAACCATTTCCCATATTTAGCTAATCCATTAAAGCAGGAATGGGCAACCTCTGTATTCTTTAGGTCACTCCAGACTGTGGTCCAGACCATCTCAACAGCCTTGCAGGCACTCAGGGTCAATGATAAGGTCAGCACCATCTAACAGCAAGGATTCCACATTTGTAGATTTAATACACATTTGTGTATAACTGAGGCATTATTGTACAAGACCCAAATAGGTGTAAACATCAGAAGTGTGGAACACCCCTGTATCTCACAACTTTTGGGGGGGAAATATGTTTTCCTCATAAGGGAATGTATGGACAAAATGTTTATCATACCTTGCACAAAAATTGGTAGGACTATTGGGATCCAGACAGTATTGCTTTTTGGTCCTGGGTATCCCTATGTTAATCTATATCAAGTCCTCCCAGCCAGTTCCTCACATCTTTAGAGTACTATATAGTATGCTTGTGAAAAATAGGTACAAAAGTAATTGACTCCAGGGTACAACCTTCAACATAGCTATTTCCTCTTCTAAGCCCTTTCTTTACAAGTTCTCCCCAGTCAGGTGTCTCTCCTCACCCCCACCACCATTTATGCAGTACAAAAGTCCTTGCAGGTGGGGGGAAAACACATATTTCCCCTCCTCAGGCTCTTTTTCAAAGCAACAATATATTATTCTAGTTGCCTACATATTATGTGAATTCTCCGATCCAGTGTGTTCGACAATGTCGTTGTTGTCAGTCTATCATCTCAAGATGTTTGCACTTGAAATAATGTCTTAAGGAATATGGTACATATTCATTTACCCAGCACACTTCATAAGATGAGGTAGGGAAACAAAAGGTTTGGGGGCAAATAGGATCTTAGATAAATAGGCTATTTTTGCAGGGGAGAGTGGGAAAGGCAAGAGAGTAAAAGTTGGCAATCAGTGAAGACCCCAAACCAAGCTTTCTGTTCTGGGAAGTTTGCAGGTCAATAGCTGATGAATGCATATTCAGGAATAAATTAATAGCTGAGAAACTGATGATTAGTTTCTAATCATAGCACATGTTTAGTAAGAAGATGAATGCTGTCAAAATCCTTGCAATCGGGAGTGAGGTCTGAGAGAAATCCTGGTTGCAAAAGAAAAAGCTTTGATACAGTTGAGTGTGCGTGAAATCTGCGAAGCCACCCAAAAAGATGAAACCAAGGGTGTGGTTTAAAAGTGGTTGAAGGCAATGCCGTGTTACGCTAGAACTCTAGCAGAGACAAAGTGTGAAAGATACCCCTTCTATTCAAAATAAGTAACCCTACCCCCAGCTCTAGTTCTTAAAGGGGAAAAAGGTGTGTAGCTCTAAACAAGCCTCTAGGAAAGTTGCACTTCACCAAGGAGGTAGACCTGGAGTCTGCCTGATTAGCAGGGCACATAAGCAATGAAATCACAGCAGTCTTCAATTCACAGTGTGGCAAGACAACTCCGAAAGGCACTTGAAACAGGGCTTACAGCAGTGTAGGCCCCTTAGTGGTCCGGGGCAGAGAAGGAAAGAAAGACCTGCTTTCAAGTTCCATGAGCTTCTTAGTAGATGACGTTCTCCATGGTGAACTGACACTCTGAGGAGGAGGCGTAGGAGACAGGTGTGGCGTCGATGAACTGTAGTTAATATAGCTGGCCATAAGGAGAGTCACTTCAGCAATCTGTTGGGAAGGTGAAAGGAAGAAAAGGGGGGAAAAAGTATTCCAATAAAATTGATTTTCTTGTAAGCTGACCTTTCGATACAATCACCCCATGCTATAAAATGGAACATAGCGCTATTATATAAACAGGTCCATCAAGCTCAGTTTTGTCATTTCTGATTGGCAGCTGCACTTCACAGCCTTGGGCAAAGATCTTTTCAAACTCAGCTACCTAAAATCCTTTAACCAGAGATGTCATGCATGGCCAGTGTTCTTTGTTCAACTCACTGTGCATACATGATGCATGTATGATTTATAATTTGAACATTTTGAGAGAAATTTTATTTCCCACAGAGAATAGGTGCTTATTATAACTGTAGGCCAGTTAGAAAGGATGTATGCTTTGGTGAGTCACACCTTTCTGTAGAAGAAAACGCAAAAAAGCAAATATCAGGTTTCTGACTTAATGCCCAAACTGAGTAGCCTAGTCTCAGGCCACACTTCTGAGATTTTACAGGGCTTAAAACCTAGGATAAAGGTACTGCAGTGTTAATTATGCATTTAGTGATGTAATTTAGATGTCAAACTGCACACAACAGCTCAGGGAAAGCAATTTATGCACTAGGAAGAAAAGAATAGTAATATAATATATAAATAAGTAACTTCCTAAATATACATTTCCAAATTAAAAAGGTCTTTCTTCACCACATGGAACTTGCTCAGGCTTGGAAGAAACTTGGAAGGACCGACACTTCAGAGCTACCACTGCGTGCTTGATGCACCAAGCACACACACATATATGCCTTTTTCTTCTGGCCCTATCCAGAGGAAGGAACATCAGCTGCCTTCCGGGGTTTTATATTCAATGTATATTCAATGAATATTCAATGTATGTTCAATAAAAAAAAAAGAAATTCCCCACACTTCGCTTTGTACTCACCTTTACAGCTGCCATTGTAAAAAGTAGTTTTTCAGGAGTGGTTTTGCCAGAGCACCTGTCCTTCACTTGACTGACCACAACCATAAAGTCATCGTGACAGCCTCCAAAGGTCAGTACAGAAGAGTACGAGTAAGCCAGCTTTAAGTGCTTCATGTAAGCAAAGGATAAGATGATTAGGGACAATAAACTGCTACATAAGAGCATTGGTCTTCTACACCGTCCTCTAAACGGTTTTAGGAATTGTCTAAGCCTTGTTCATGAATAGGTTTGAACAAGTCTCTCAGTCTGAATTTCTCAAATGAAATAATAATGACAGTAAAGCAGAACTGAATGCCACACGAATGGTTAAATCATAAAATGTGTATAATCCAGTTTTTTTCTTTTTAAGTGCATGTCACGTTGAAGCAGCAGTTAGTAGTGTGACATTAATGAACTGGAAGTCCATAAATTGAAAGCAGCTTTTTCTTGAAATCATCTGATTTCTCTCTTATTGCCTCTGGTTTTATTTGCCACTATCTTTCCTAAAGAAACAGTTTATTTTCCCTGATTTAATAAATACACCTGATTCAGCCAAATAAATTGTTTTGTCCTATTCTGTAATCAGAGTCAATGACAGAATGTACGCCCAGTTTCTGCCCTGCATAATTATTGAAATATGGTTCTGGAGAAAAGAGCTGAAATTCCTTTGCCACTGTTTCTCAACATACCAAAGTATTATATTCCAGTATACTGATTCCATCTTCATTGACAGCAATCCAAAGTGGAGAGTCTTCCAAGGGAGAAGGTAGGACAGGCTGGGGAAATAAGATGATAATAAGACACAGTAATACTGTTATAATGTCATGCTACCATGGAGGGATAATAACAGCTGATAAGTCTGTGGGTTCATATTATCTTGTGCACATTATTAACTATATCATTGTTGTGACGTGGGGTTTGTGATTTCAGCTCTCTTGACATAATCTGCTGGAGACAGTTCTCTAGTAACACTTCTTTATTACAGCAAACAAGACTGAAGACTGAGGAGGGGAAAGCTACATTTATAGGGACAGGGGACTAGCTAGAAAGGATACATTTTGGAGGGAACAATATCAGGCAATCACAGTCCTGCCTTTTGGAGGAAACCAATAAGACAGAGGATCCAAATACAGCAGTTTAAATGAACCAATAGTAGCTGTACCCCCTGAAACCAAAAGGCAGTTACTTTACCCTAATGCAAATATAGACAATAATAATACAGATATAAAATCCTTTGACTCAATACACAACACCCCTCCCCCCCTAGTGAGCACAGCAGACGTAATCTCTCAGGTACTGTGGGGTCCTACAACTTCTACTTGATCTCCTGACAACAGGCGTTGCCGGTTCTGGATTGGGTGTTACCTGTGGTAGAGGGGCTGCTATAGGGGTTTCCTCAGGAACAGATGGAGTCCCAGACATCTCAGGGTTCCCTACCTGTACCTCGTCATCATGAGGACTAGCAGACCCTGGTTCATTTGCTGAAGCCCCTGGTGACTGCACCTCTGGGCCATTTTCACTCTGGTCTTGCAGCTCTGCGTCGTTAGCCAGGGATGAATTATCTGACTCCTCCCTGCTGAGCGCCCGGCGCCTCAGCTGATCTATATGTCTCTTCCAAACTTGCCCATTTTCCAAGGTTACATAATAGGACACAGGTCCACTAGCCCGGGTGACCACACCAGCCACCCACCGCGAACCTCGTGAATAGTTCCTCACCCAGACCAGATCTTCAGGGGCGAGATACCTTGTTGTGTCAGTCTCAGCCTGGGGGGTTGCTCTTGAATTATGGTTTGGCATTTTATCCGGGTGGACATAATCCAGCACCGTTACCAGTCTTCTACCCAAGAGCAGCTCAGCTGGCGACTTGCCCGTCGCAGTACACGGCGTCGCATGCTGCAAAAATAACATTCGCGCGATGCGAGCTGACCAGTTACCCTCCATTAAGCGCGCAATGGATTCTTTGGCTGTTCTTACCATGCGCTCAGCCTGCCCATTGGAGGATGGGTGAAAGGGCGCGGATGTGACCCCTCTTATGAAGTTATCAGCCAAGAATGCCCTGAATTCTTGGGATACAAAAGCTGCCCCATTATCTGATACAATGGTCTCAGGTAACCCGTGGGTTGCAAACAGCTGCCTCAACACCTTGATTACGGCAGCTGATGCCATGCTAGGGACCATCGCCACTTCTAACCATTTGGAATATGCATCGACGACAACCAAAAAGACCTTCCCCTGGAATGGCCCAGCAAAATCTAAGTGCAGCCGGCTCCAGGGAGATCTGGACTGCTCCCACCAGTGAACTGGTGCTCTGGCCACTTCTGGCCGCACCTCTTGGCATGCCTTACATGTTCGTACCCATTGTTCTATGTTCTGGTCCATTCCAGGCCACCACACATAACATCGGGCTAGCGACTTCATCCTGACCATTCCCGGGTGTCCCATGTGAAGCGTCTCAAGCACCCTGTTTCTCAGTGGTGCTGGGATGATCACCCTATCTCCCCACAGGAGACAACCCTTATGCATGGACAACTCGTGCTGCCTTGTCGCATAAGGCCTGAATTTGTCTTCATGCGGACCACCTGGCCACCCCCTCCCCACCCAAGTGAGCACACGGAAGAGAACAGCATCTTTCCTCGTTTTCTCAGCTATATCAGTAGCCGTTACAGGAGCCCCCGGAAGTGTTTCCAGCATCATTATGTGCTCCGCTGGAGCGGGATCCTCATTGCTCCCGCCAGGAAGGGGCAATCGACTCAGCGCATCAGCGTGGCACAACCGTTTCCCCGGCACATGGGTCAAGGTGTACTGGAACCCGTTCAGGAATATAGACCAACGCAACATTCTGGGGGAGAGAATTTGTGGCGTTTGTTTGTTCGGGTTGAACAACCCTAACAGTGGTTTGTGGTCCGTTTCAATGGAGAAATGGCGACCGTACACATAATCATGGAACTTTTTGATTCCTGCCACAATTGCAAGCGCCTCTTTGTCAATTTGAGCATAGTTGCGCTCCGTGGGCGACAACGTACGGGAATAGAAAGAGATGGGCTTTTCCGACCCATCCAGTTCCCTATGACTCAGCACCGCCCCCAGGCCGTATTGAGAGGCATCACATGCCAGGACCAGCGGCTTTGACTCATCATAATGAGCAAGGACGCTCCCGCTACTCAGCATTCTTCGCAAGGAGTCAAAAGCCTTCTGCTGCCCCTGCCCCCATCGCCACACATTCTTTTTCTGCAACAGTCTATGTAATGGTTCAGCTACCGAAGCTTTATGGGGTAAGAACGAATGATAAAAGTTAATAAGTCCCAGGAATGACTGCAACTCCGTCTTGTTCTGTGGTCGTGGTGCCTCGATGATGGCCTTAATCTTAGCATCTGTGGGGTGGATGCCTGATGCATCAATTTTAAACCCCAAGAAATCCACAGCTGGCACCCCAAAGCTGCATTTTTCCTTTTTCAGTTGCAACCCCACCTCCTTGAACTTGAGCAACACTGCACGGACACGCGCAACCAGTTCCTGTGGGTCTTTTCCAGCAATCAAAACGTCATCAAAAAATGGCAAGACCCCCGGCAGACCTCTTAACAGGCGTTCCATGAGCCCTTGAAAAATCCCTGGGGCCACACAAACTCCAAATTGTAATCTGTTAACTCTGAACGCCCCTTTATGTGTGACAATAGTCTGTGCTTCCGCTGATTGTGGGGTTACTGGCAGCTGTTGGTAGGCTTGTGCCAGGTCAATTTTGGCAAACACCTTGCCCCCAGCCAGTTTAGCCAACAGATGTGATACGACTGGAATGGGGTATGAGTTTCCCCTGAGTGCCTTATTGATAGTACATTTGTAATCTGCACAGATCCTGACTTCCCCATTTGCTTTAAGGGGCGTGACGATTGGAGTCTCCCACTTAGCAGAGTCCACGGGTGAGAGAACTCCCTGCTTGACCAATTTATCCAGCTCTGCTTCGATCTTGGGTTGCAGTGCAAATGGCACTCGCCTTGGTTTGAGTCGGATTGGGGCCACCCCAGGGTCCAACTCGAAGTCAACTGGGGGCCCTTTATAACAACCCAGTTTTCCATTAAAGAGACCAGCAAACTCTTTGCATAATGCCTCGCTCATCTCAGGGCAGGTTTGGATTGAATTAAGCCCTGATATACTCAGTCCCAGGGCGGGGAACCAGTCAGTGCCCAGGAGACTGGGGCGACTGCCCTTCGCAATCACCAGTTTGAGTACAGCCTGTTTGTCCCGGAACTGAACTCTCACGGCACACATTCCCATAACATGGATGCGGCCCGCTGAGTATGACTGCAAGGTTGCCGGGAAGGGCTCCAGAGGGGGCAACTTACCCCTGGGGAAGAATGTCCTCGCGGTCTGGTCCGACACGATAGTGAATCCAGATCCGGAGTCCACCTCCATGTCGCACTGCTGACCCTCAATCTTCACCTTGACGTGTGCCTTGCCTTGCGCTGGGAACTGCACGACCCTCCCGTTGATCTCCGTTACATAGTGGCAGTCCTTTAGAAAATGGGTTGCTGTGGGCGGTCTGCGATGCTCCAGTCTAGGTGTTCCTGTCGCTCCCAACGCCGCCGATCTACAGACCCTGGCGATGTGACCTGTCTTCCCGCACGTCCGGCACATAGCATCCCGGAAACGACAACTCTTCCGCTCATGGTTTCCGCCACAACCTGGACACCTGCCTCGGTGATCTTTGTGCACTGTGCAGGCCTGACGCACTGACTCGACCCCACGGACTGGGCTCTGGCTCGGAGTAGCCTCTAGCTCGTCCATGGCATGCGCAACTTCTATCTGTGGCTTAGGGGCCTTGCGACTGGCATCAAGCTCCTCTCTTTCATAATTCTCCGTGGCGGTGGCCTCCTTCAAGGCTGAAGCAAGGGTAACCTCTTCTTTAGCCACGATGCGTCTTCTGGCTTTCTTGCTGCTCAGACCACCGATAAACCGATCCAGGAGAGTCTCTTCCAGATTTTGGAAGTCGCAGTGCTGAGCGAGCTTCCGCAGTTCAGCTAGAAATGCAGATACAGACTCCCCAGCACGCTGCTGCCTCTCATGAAACTCCATCCGCCGGGCCATCTTGGTCTCAGTAGGCGCCAAATGGCTTGTTAGGCAGGCAAGAATATCTTTGAGAGATGTCTCACTTAGCTTCGCTGGAGCAAGCAATGCCTTGGCCAGCTTGAAGGTCTCAGGCCCACAGTAGCTCAGGAATGTGGCCCTTCTTTTGCTGGCATCGGTGATCCCTTGAGCCACTGCGAAGAACTCGAAGCGTTCGACGTAGTCTTCCCACGTGTGGGGCTCTGATGGCTGGAAGGGCTCCAATACCCTTGGACTCTCCATTGTCCTGTGGCAGGGTCGTCTTCTCAGCTGGCCAGTGAGTCTTGTTCTTAGCTGCAATCCGGACTCTGAGGCAGGGCTGCGTTTAACCGCTCCTCAGCATTCCGGATCCCACCTTCGTCGCCAGTTGTTGTGACGTGGGGTTTGTGATTTCAGCTCTCTTGACATAATCTGCTGGAGACAGTTCTCTAGTAACACTTCTTTATTACAGCAAACAAGACTGAAGACTGAGGAGGGGAAAGCTACATTTATAGGGACAGGGGACTAGCTAGAAAGGATACATTTTGGAGGGAACAATATCAGGCAATCACAGTCCTGCCTTTTGGAGGAAACCAATAAGACAGAGGATCCAAATACAGCAGTTTAAATGAACCAATAGTAGCTGTACCCCCTGAAACCAAAAGGCAGTTACTTTACCCTAATGCAAATATAGACAATAATAATACAGATATAAAATCCTTTGACTCAATACACAACAATCATATCTGTTGAAAGCCTGTATCACAGTGTGCATTACTGTTTTTAAGAAGATGCATGCTAGTTTCAGTATTTTAAGAATCTTTAGGCCTAGATTTATTACTGATGGTAAACTAGCGTTTTGCTAATTCAAGGGAAGTTACATTGACTGCGGAAAGTTAATGGAATGCATGTTGTTGCCCTGATTTGGGTTGTTTTTTTGTAGTTTTAGTAGCACTCTGTTAATCAAACACCTATTCAGTATCTCCATACAAATAAATCTCCCGGTCCAACCCTGAATGGTGATGAAATACAGTATTGTTGTAATAATTTCAAGCTGCTGCAGGAATATTATTAGGAGGGAAAAACGGGAGTCTTATATCAGGACAGACCACTGGCCTATCTAGCTCAGTATTGTGTACACTGAAAGGAAGCAGCTCTCCAAAATTTCAGACCAAGGTGTTTCCATTTTAGCTCAATAAGGATTTTCACAGGCTTGCCTTAGATACAGCACATCGTAGGGCTGGATGGCAGTAACCCCATGAGCTTGCGGAAGTGAGCAGAAGGACTCCTGCTAGCACAATGAAGCTTCCTTGCCCTCTGTGTCCACCAGATCTACTCTGGAGGGTCATGAGAACCCCCAGAACAGAGGGCATGGGGAGGAGAGGGGAGATCAGGAAGCAGAAATGTTTGTGCTGACAGAATGATTAATGGCACCCTCCATTTGCTTAGGTTGTTATTAATAATGCAAGGGCAGTGGCAAAAAATCTTACTGCATTTATTATGTAAGTGTGAAAGTTTCAGAGAGGTAAAACTCTTGACAAGTAAGATTTGGATCATTTATCCTGTTTGTCTGCTAAAGCTAGTTTTCATTGTAATTTCCAAAGGCTATGTGATGATGTAGCGACCCCTAGTGGTAGGAAGACTAACAGATTGAAAACACTGTCCCTTATCTATACAGTGGTACCTTGGGTTACATACGTTTCAGGTTGAATACGCTTCAGGTTACAGACTCCGCTAACCCAGAAATAGTGCTTCAGGTTAAGAACTTTGCTTCAGGATGAGAACAGAAATCATGCTCCGGCGGTGCGGCAGCAGCAGGAGGCCCCATTAGCTAAAGTGGTGCTTCAGGTTAAGAACAGACCTCCGGAACGAATTAAGTACTTAACCCGAGGTACCACTGTACTGTATCCCTATTTAAAATAAATAAATAAATAAAGCCAGTGTCTTCTCCAGCTATGAAACAAAATCCAGTATGTTATCCCAAAATGATATTCCGTGTTTGTGCATAGAAACACAGCATTACCTTAGCAGGAAACAGTTTGGCTCCAAAAAGAGGCCATTTCCGAGCCACAGTCAAATGGATCCGAATGCATTCTTGCGGGGAGCATCCCTGCAGCGCCATCCACTTTGTAGCCAGTCGGTCAGCCAGCCGCCTATAGGAATAAGATCAATCTGTTATCTTTTTCAGTGACGGGCTTATAAAAATAGATACATTAATATAGTATCTGTCACCTAAAGGACTCAAAGTAATGCTTTTCAAAACATTAGATGGTGGAGTCACTACAGTATAGCAAAAGAGTGCAGAACATAGCACTTTTCACATGCAAGCCACCAGACTTTTGTTTACATTTCAGCCACTGCAAGATTTCACAAGTTGACACCTGATTCTGGAAGTTTGCAAAATGAGTCAGACATTATGCTTGGATGCAAAGTTTGCAAATCAACAAGGGTGTAGAAGCCCCAAGGCTCCACATAATCTGCTTCTAGAGACAGCAGCTGTTCCCACTTCAGAATGCTGTGCTGCTGACCCGGGGCACTTCCACACAGTCACTCGTTGCAGGTGGGATTCACTTACCGTATTTTTCGCCCTATAGGGCGAACTTATTTTTTTGTGGGGGGGGGGGGGGAATAAAGAAAAAAAAAAAATTTTCCCCCCGAGCTTGCCAGGCTGGGGGCGGGGGAAGCCCGAGGTTCCCCCGACCCCAGCCCCCAGAACGGGTCCGGGAACAATGGCGAGGTTGCGCTCAACCTCGCCATCGCTCCCGGAGCTTGCTGCTATCCGAAGCCCGGGGAGTGCGGCGCTGTAGCCCGCTGCGCACCCCGGGCTTAAGGCAGCTATCCGCAAGCCTGCGGCGCCCACAGGGCGCCGCAGGCTTGCGGATAGCTGCCCTAAGCCTGGGGTGCACAGTGCCGCGCTCCCCGGACTTCGGGCTGCAGGCAGCTATCCGCAAGCCTTCGGAGACCGCGGGAGTTCCCGCCGGGCTCCTCAGGCTTGCGGATAGCTTCCTGAAGCCTGCAGAGCAAGAGGGGTCGGTGTGCACCGACCCCTCTTGCTCTCCAGGCTTCAGCGAAAGCCTGCATTCACCCCATAGGACACACACACATTTCCCCTTCATTTTTGGAGGGGGAAAAGTGCATCCTATAGGGCAAAAAATACGGTACATAGCAGCAAATACAATGAAAGCTGATTTGGAGCTCTTGTGCAACAAACTCACTTCCCAGAAAGATCAGATTATTTTTTTTGAGGTCGGAAAAGTGAGGGGGAAATGCACTAGGAAGTGTGGGAGAGACTTGCTTTGATGCAACATTGCCTGGCTACCCTCCCCTGCAAACAATTCAGAGTAAATGCCCATCAAATAGCCAAGGTTATCCAATCTCTGAGCAAACAAATCAGGATGAATGATCACTGAACAGATCATCTGGAAGCACCCTTAACAAAGGGCAGACTCTAACAAAGAGCCTGCTTTTTTCTACCCAGAAAGAGGTGTCAAATTTTAAAAGCAGTGCTTTTCTTCTAGGAAAAAAAAGGTACCGGTATTGCGTAGCCTTGAGTACCCCCAGAAAAGAAAACACTGTTTATAAGAGGTTTAACAAAAGGAACATAACTTTGAATCTACCTCCTGTTTAAATCAGAACCAGTGAAGGCAGTGAATGTCCTGTCTGAGTGTCTGGATGCAGTTGGAGGATGGATGGTGGCTAACGGATTGAGGTTGAATCCTGACAAGACAGAAGTATTGCCACAGGGGGAGGGGTGGGGGTGGGAGACTACCTGCTCTTGAATGGGGTAGTGATTTTGAAGGTGGGAGTCATTTTGGACTCATAGCTGTCCATGGAGGTCAATTCTGTGTCCAGGGCAGCTGTCTACCAGCTCCATCTGGTACACAGGCTGAGACACTACCTGACTGCAGACTGTCTCGTCAGAGTGGTGCATGCCCTGGTTATTTTCCACGTGGACTAATGCAATGCTCTCTACGTGGAGCTACCTTTGAAGGTGACATGGAAACTACAACTAATACACAATGAGGCAGCTAGACTGGTGACTGGGAGTGGCTGCCATGACCATATAACACCGGTCCTAAAGGGTTGTCACTGGCTCCCAGTAGGTTTCCGAGCACAATTCAAAGTGTTGGTGCTGACCTTTAAAGCCCTAAATGGCCTCAGCCCTGTATACCTGAAGGAGCGTCTCCATCCCATCATTCAGCCCAGACACTGAGGTCCAGCTCCGAGGGCCTTCTGGCAGTTCCCTCACTGAGAGAAGTGAAGCTACAGGGAACCAGACAGAGGGCCTTCTCAGCAGTGGCACCCTCCCTGTGGAACACCCTCCCATCAAGTGTCAAGGAGATAAAGAACTACACAAATTTTAGAAGACATCTGAAGGCAGCCCTGTATCAAGAAGTTTTTAAAGTTTGATGTTTTATTATGTTTTTATATGTACTGGAAGCTGACCAGAGTGGCTGCAGAAACTCAGCCAGATTGGTGGGATATAAATAAAATTCTCACCCTCAGTTTGAGAGAGTCAAGTTGGTATTATTTGAAGCTGTGAGTCTTTCTTCCTTTATAGGATGCAAGTGTGTGCTTTGCCTTACTAATCAGAATTTCTTAGTGATAGGTGTGTGTGCATTCAATGACAATTAAAGGTAAAGGACCCCTGACAGTTAAGTCCAGTCGCAGACGACTCTGGGGTTGTGGCGCTCATCTCGCTTTACTGGCCGAGGGAGCTGGTGCTTGTCCACAGACAGCTTCTGGGTCATGTGGCCAGCATGACTAAGCCGCTTCTGGCGAACCAGAGCAGCGCACGGAAACACTATTTACCTTCCCGCTGGAGCGGTACCTATGTATATACTTGCACTTTGACGTGCTTTCGAACTGCGGGGATTCAAACCGCCGACCTTCTGATCAGCAAGCCCTAGGCTCTGTGGTTTAGACCACAGCGCCACCTGCGTCCCAGATCAATGACAATTAGCTAAACTCAACCCTTGTATTTGCATCTTGTTTTTAAATATAGAATTTTATTTTTTAAATAAAGTTCAAAATTAAAGGACTAAAAAGAAAAACAGCATATAACAATGCAAGATGAGCACTAGACAGTATTTTATTTTTAGCTCAAAACTCCATATGGCAAAAAGCAGGCAGGCATGCTTACTCTTCTTACCTTAGCTGTTCTGCAGTAATGCTCTGCTTGTAGCACTTGGGATAGAATTTGTCCAGGACCTGCTGGAGAAGATGTTGCATTTTGGAGTGGGATGACCTTCCAGGGCTTGATGGTACTGGCCGATCTAAGTCTCCATATTCCACCTAAGGGGGGGGAAATACATCAAAACAAACAATTGTTTTGTGCAAGCGATTAGTGTGTGAGTGCTTCTCTCTCTCTCTCTCTCTCTCTCTCTCTCTGTGTGTGTGTGTTTGTGTGAAGGCAAGCAACTATTAGAGGCATAACAAATAAAGAAGGTAACGTAGAGGTTCTAAACAGTAGACTAGAATTCAGACCAACAACTGGGATCTGCTCCTTTGCAGGGTTCCATTGCCCTGTCATGCTTTCTTCTGGGAAAATTCATTCCATTCTCCCTCCCTGGTTTTCTGTTCCTACTCCCTCAAAAACTCAGTCTGTGACAAGTGTTGATCAACATCTTAGCTAAGCCTAGTCATGTATCGTACTAGAGGCAACTCCCCACTTGTGTGGGGATTGTTTTCCTGGCTGCAGCATGCGTCAACGGGATGCACGGAAGTTTGCCCCACCCCGTTCCACCCCTGCCTCCTTGCAGCGCTGAAAATGGCGCACGTGTCAGTGGTCGCATGTGTGCCATTTGTCAGTGTACCCTGCTGTGCTTTACCAGCTTGTAACCTACGCTATACTGACTTCATCAAGAAAACTTTTAAACCTTGGAGGAGTGGTGGCATCACCGATACAAGATGGCGTTTTGAACCAAAATGAAGTCTTGCTCAAATTTTTAACAGCCCCAAGCAGGCTATGAGCTGCCGAATCGGAGGATCACAAAGCAGCACTCTGGACAATTGGTTTTCACCGCCATCTCAGATCATCAGAGAATCACAAGCCTAAGCGACAGCAGATTCCAATGTGGCTACCAGGGCTCAATGCAGTGAAAAAAACAACCCAGAGAGACCAGAAGCTCCATCTGATATGGCAGCTTTAGCTGCCCTAATTAAAAGAACTGCCCGAGGACTTGGGTAAAGCACTGATGCTGCTGAGAGGAGAGATTTTTAAACGCAGCCAATCTCAGATGTTTCCACAATAGTTTTTCAAACAATCAAATGATGGGACAATCACTACACCCAAAATTAGCCCTACTATCTTTACTCCTCAGATTAAGAACATAACCAATAAAGACCTTATCCTCCATTTATCAACTGCAGCTAGATAAGTGATTGTCAAAAATCAGAAAGCTCTAAATGCAAATCTTTTTTAAAGCCTGGATTTTGCAAGTATGGGATACTGTGCATAAGGATAAACTCCATTTTCACAGTAAGAATATTGATCAGCATTGTGGGGGATGACTCACACTTTCTGTACGACAGGGTAGCCTTTTATTGACTTTGTTAAGAGAATCGAACATGGTTTTCACCCTCCATCAACTCATGGAGCTTTATGGAGAGACACTTTCATTTGACGGCTATTTCTCTATCTTTTCTGTACAACTGCTAAGTCCTGTTTTCTTTGTATGAGTATTTTTTTTTTTTTTTTTGCTACTTGAAATTTAAAATCAATAATAATAATAATAAAGCAACCACCACCTCCACAGTGAAACCCACTGCAGGATTTGGTTGTGATGCCTATGAATAAATCTTCCTTATGCTGATGGAAACAACAACTTTTAAACCTCCAGTTGTGAACATTTATGAGTTCCAAGTCCAAATAGGAGAGCCAGGACACTGACCAGATCCAGACCTGCTTAGTTTCAGCAAGACAGTGTTTCATGTGCATTTGAACCAAACCGTAGCCTTAGAACCACTACCTACTCCAACATGCTACGCAGAGAGAGAGAACTTTATAGCGGTCACATAAAAATATTCAAGTGGTTCCCACTTCTAGCTTGAGGGAGGGCGTGTGGTTTTTACTGCCTTGGAACCACCAGTGACCTTATTGCTCCTTGACACTTACAAGCAGGAGGGTTTGGTCACTCACCTGAGCCATCAAAGCTGCCATTTCCAGAGCCAGCTCCTTATTGACAGGGAATCTCCCACTGGCTATTTCCCCACTAATCTGGAAAGCCAGCAGCAATCGTTCTCGGTCCGTCTCACCTTTTGCTTGGCTTCGGAAATACAACCTAAATGGGTGGAAAATGCCAAAGAGGAAAAAGAAACACACCAGCCACACCTTAGCACAGCATCTAGACCTTGCTCAGTCTAAGTACAATGAGTCTTTACTTACAGTTTTAAAGCTAATGTCATATCGGGGAGATTACTCAGGGCGCAATCCCCAGGGAAGTTTTCCTGCACAGACTTGCACATCTCCAGTTAATTTCAAGGGAATATGTGAAGGGGAATTTTTTTGGCAGGGACTTCTCTGTTTTATTGCTATAAGGAAGCACACTTAACAGAAGCGATGGGTCACTGTTGCTTACCAGAAAGGAGAAGGGGAAGGGGAAGGGGAAGGGTGGTGCAAATGCACCAGCAGAGCCAATCCAGCCAATGCTTTTGCACCACACCAACCTCCCAGCTGCCTCACCAGCTCCCTCCTAGTAAGCAATGGCAGCTCCGCCCCACCCAGTAAGCCACATCTGGTACTTAGCAGTTGAATAAAAACATCTGTTTCTCCACCTCAATATACCACATCCAAAAGCATTTATAATAGGACATGTTGATAAGTCCCAGTTAAGCAGCCTGAATTAGAACTTCTGCATCCAAATTTCAGTTAGGAGAATTTCCTCAATAATTCCACCCCAATTAATTCCCCCCCCCCAATTAATTTCAGTTCTAGTTAAATAACAGAAGTTATTTTAAATAGGGATACAGTCCAGTGGTACCTCTGGTTACGTACTTAATTCGTTCCGGAGGTCCGTTCTTAACCTGAAACTGTTCTTAACCTGAAGACCACTTTAGCTAAAGGGGCCTCCTGCTGCTGCCGTGCCGCCACCGCGCGATTTCTGTTCTCATCCTGAAGCAAAGTTCTTAACCCAAGGTACTATTTCTGGGTTAGCAGAGTCTGTTACCTGAAGCATATGTAACCTGAAGCGTATGTAACCCGAGGTACCACTGTATAAAGCTGGATCAAACCTTAAGCTCCACAAGACATAGGGATGCAATTCCAATCCAAGCTAGCAGAGGGCAGTACCTGTTTTTATACGTTAGTTTCACGATTCTCGTGCCACCTTCATATTTTCCAGGATTCAACTCTTTCAGAGCTTGCTCCCACTTTGAAATGACATCACAGATCTTTAAGAGATAACAATAAAGGAGACTGAATGAGGCTGAAGACAGAAACTTCACGCTAGTCATGCATAAAAACAGCACAGGTCATAGGACAGTACTATGAACCTGGGCTCATTTCAGTGAGACATGAATCCTTATAAAATATTGAACACCCACTGTGATAATATTTGAACAGGGACTATTTAGAAGCCATGAAAAACTTTTAACTATTTCTTTGGACAACAATACAAATAAATAAATAAACAAGAGAGTCAGTGCCAACATATTTTCAGTTAAATATTTACAGATGTGTATGCTGTATATATAAAACAAAATATTCACCTTTCTTTTCATCAAAAATAATTCCATATCATTAGTCTAGTTAAATAATAATCCTTACTCAATACTAAACTAAATACATGATAATGTATTTACTCAGTTAATGTGTTTGTGGGAGGGGCGGTTATTGGATTATATTGGTTTTTTGGGGGGTTATGTATTTTGTGTTCTCTTCATCTGAGGCCCTTGTTCATGTGCCTCCTCCACAAGATGTCCAGAGGGTGGCAAGACAGGAACAGG
Organism: Podarcis tiliguerta; assembly: GCF_965153285.1. Classification (NCBI taxonomy): domain Eukaryota; kingdom Metazoa; phylum Chordata; class Lepidosauria; order Squamata; family Lacertidae; genus Podarcis; species Podarcis tiliguerta. Next base: position 87,743,764 of record NC_139534.1, read on the forward strand.
CCTTTTCTGCAGTGGCTCCCCACTTGTGGAATGCTCACCCCAGGGAGGCTCACCCAGCATGCCAGGCAAAAACGTTCATCTTCTCCCACGCCTCTGGCTAATTAAACAATCTATTGACTTTTAAACTGTGTGTGGCAGGGTTATCGCTTTTGTTTGTTACTGTACTATATGTTTCTGTGTTTTTATATTGTAAACCACCCTGCGATCCTCAGATGAAGGGCGGTATAGAAATTTAATTAATAATAATAATAATGAGTAAGCATGCGTAATCACCTTCATAGGGCCTTGTAGGCAGTGTTCTAGATCCCTACCAGAAGGATCGTCTGTAAATAGGTAAAACCCCGAGTTCAACGACAGCCTCATTCCTGTCTCCTGGTTCAGCCGCTGCAAGAACTCATCCACGGTTGAAGAGCCATCAAAACCGACCACCTGAAATGAAACAGTTGAGAAACAATCATGAAGACAAAATCATTGCTGATGGGTGAGCACATGGACACAGTTCAGCTGTACAGATCCATCGGCAAGTATAACCCATGGCAAATTCTGTACTGAGGCAGAAGAGGACATAATGGGTCATTTTACCCAGCCTTGAAACCTTCTCAGTGTAAAGTCACCCAGCCCTCCTGTCTCACCTGGTAGGTCCCATTCATGAAGTGTACTGGGATGCTGAAGGGGAGTGAGTGGTGGTAGGGATTCCTCAGCAAAATGGACACGACCTCCATTCGGGAAGGTCTAGCTTCTCGCTCTCTAGCTTTCAAAGTGCGCTCCATTGATCTTCGACAGTAGATGGCATACTTGCCTATTTCGGTTCTAAATCACAGAAGCGGGGGGGGGGGGGGGAGTAAAATATGTTTCAGATACACCCTTTGCACTATTGCAATTATTGCTTTTTCAATAACTATCATGCTGTTGCACGTCACCAGGGGTTACAGGTGCTCACCCAGGGTCAGTATTTCCTTCTGGAAATGAGGCACAGCAGAGACTGTGGTGTTTTTATGATATATGGTTTATTTACACATATATGCAGCCTGTGCCTGCAATGGAGGGGTTCACAGCATTAACACCCTCAAATGGTATTGTTTCTCCCGTAGCTGCAACCATGAATTCAAAATTAAACATTTCTTCCGCTAGTGAGAATAAGTTGAATCCTGTCCTATTAGAGCCATTCATAAAAATGGACTCCAGTTTAACCCAGACAAGGCAAAGCTCTTCACCTGGGATCTGCATGCTGCTGTAGGTGATGCTTGAGATACCAAAGGAAATGTTGCTGAGGCAGGAAGAGAGGAGCGCAAAGAGCAAGTAATTGCCAGCACTGTGAAGAAAAACAGGGTTACAGTGAATAAAGCCACCATTTCTGTTGTCCCTGCCATTCATTAAAATATCATCTACCCAATTCTAATAGATGGTTGATTCACACATCACAAATGCTACCGAAGCAATAGTTTTGAGGGAGGGAGCCAGTTTTGCAAAGGATATTTACCTAGTGTAAATAGATACAACTCTACGAGGGGAGCAGCAATTTACTGAGGTTGCTTGCCTGGGTGCCCTTATCTTTAAAAATATGCTTCAGCTCCCATCAAACATGAATAAGCCTTACTACAAGGCTTCATTCCATCACTGTCAGACCAGTATAAGGTCTAAGCTAGGCATTAGGTGAGTAGATCCGTAGTCAGGTTTTCTGAGGCAGTGATCAACCACTTTTCAGTGTCACTGTGAAGTCTTCCATTTTATATCCAGTGCAGCTGAATGAGTATGTTCTGACTTTACCTTTTCAGTTATCATTTCTCAGGCTTTGTCTACATGTTACCCTTCTGCAGGGAATCAAACTACTTATCACACATGACCAAAAAAGTAAAAAAGAAAAAAAGTTTCTGTGGAAATAAATACAATTGTCTCCAGTGCAAATGCAAACATGTTAAGAAGTTCTCTGTTAATAAGTCATTTAAATTCAGACGTGGCAATCGGCACCTTGAACAGCAGAACATTCACCTGGATGACGGAGTGATTCTGAGCTTCCCTGCTGGTCTGTTTGACTAACTGACAATAGATTTCATTCTGTAGCTCACTGTGAGTCAGGCAGACCTGGAGTGCTGTCTGAGCCAGGGTCACATGATAATCAATAGATGGAGCTTCCACAGGAATGTTGATAAACAGCTGGCAAGACTGATAAAGGCGGGTGGAGAACAGAAGTACATTAATTGAGATGGAAGCGATAGTATCATTCAATTTTCCTCACAACCATTAACAAGTTTATCATCTACGACAACGATGACGATGACTGCAGTGGAACCTTGGTTTCTGAACGTAATCCGTCCTAGAAGTCCGTTCGACTTCCGAAACGTTTGAAAACCAAGGATCAAAGGGCTGGTTGCAAAGTCAATGGGGAAAAATGAAAAATACACCTTGGAAGACGTTTAACTTCCAGTTAAGCGTTCACTTCCGGGTTTTTAGTGTTTGGCTTCCGAAATGTTTGGCAGCAGAGACATTCAAAAACCAAGGTTTGACTGTATTTAGATAGGGCCATCAGCATGCACTGCGTTTTACAGAAGAGATTACAAAATGACATGTCCCTGCCCCAAGGAACTTACAATTCAGTATATGGCACAGGAAGTGAAGCAGAGGCAGGGGCTTAACAGGGAAACAACATGTGGTTGTTTCAGTTGCACATGCTAAGTTACAGTCTGCGTTATTGTAGGGCGTAGGAACTAGGGGACTGTGTCAAAGGCTTCATGAAAGGGTATTGAAGGATTTGAATTAAGCAAGATAATGGGCATCGTAGGTGTTCCAAAAGGCAGTTCCAAGATTACGGGGCAGCAAGAGAGAAAGGAAAGAGTTTTAAGTTGCTTTTGGGCCTTGTGCAAACTTGACTCTCCCTTTCATCTTTCTTCAAAAATAAAATAAAATGCTTGAATAGTATATTTGGAGAGCCGTCTCTGTAAATACCTTGAAGAGTTTGAGGGCCTCTGTTTGCAGTGCTTCTGAAGGCAGAGTGGTGAGGGAAGCCTGCAGCCCCTCTTTGCTGTAACACAGCATAGGATGTTTCCACAAGGGAGAATCTGAATTGGTGGGAGGGACAAAGCTAGTTAGACACTGCACAGGGCAAGGGATATTGCAAAGGAATATGAAAACTCTGGCGAATGAAACAGAAGTTGACAGCACCACGCTACTTCATCAGCATCTTTGGACTTAGAGCTATTCAGCACAGTTAGAAAATAGCACAAAGCACAGCCCTCCTGGGGCCATCCCATTTCAAAATGCAGGTGAGGAACTATGTGCTTGAATTTTCTGCCATGTTAAAAACTCTGCACTAATGGAAATGCAGGACATTGGGGAGAAGGCCAGGCTACAATCCTTCTCCCAGACTTGCTAGGTTTCAACATGCAGGGAGTTTTGTTACAGAATATATTTTAAATATTAGGCATTCACCTGCATTCTCAAGCAATGTGCCCTGAGCATGTAAAGGTAAAGGTAAAGGTACCCCTGACTGTTAGGTCCAGTCGCAGACGACTCTGGTGTTGCGCGCTCATCTCGCTCTGTAGGCCGAGGGAGCAGACGTTTGTCTGCAGACAGCTTCAGGGTCATGTGGTCAGCATGACTAAGCCGCTTCTGGTGAACCAGAGCAGTGCACGGAAATGCCATTTACCTTCCCGCCAGAACGGTACCTATTTATCTACTTGCACTTTGACGTGCTTTCGAACTGCTAGGTGGGCAGGAGCATGGACCAAGCAACAGGAGCTCATCCCATCACTGGGATTAGAACCGCTGACCTTCTGATCGGCAAGCACTAACTTTTCTGATTAACACAACACAACAGCAAAAAGGCCACTTACAGAAAGATCTCGTTTCAGTTGTGAGGAGAGCACCATTTAGTCTTTTTATCTTCTATAGTCCAAATATACTGCATTTAATTAAGGCAGGCTTCCTCAACCTTGGCCCTCCAGATGTTTTTGAGACTACAATTCCCAGCATCCCTGACCACTGGTCCTGCTAGCTAGGGATCATGGGAGTTGTAGGCCAAAGACATCTGGAGGGCCGAGGTTGAGGAAGCCTGAATTAAGGCTCTGTTACTCCATGTCTGGCCAGGGCAAGGATGGGAGCAGATCTGTCTTTACAGTCTATTTAGTTGGATTTTGCACATTCATTGAGCCTGCTCACCACTGTGGAGATGTCATAAGAGGAAGAAAGTATCTATCTGCCAGAACATTTCCAATTCCCGTGCTTCAGAATTGTCTGTTACAACCTTGGATCAGGAGGAGGGGAAGCCACCATGTTGACAAATTACAACAGCACAACAAGCTCTTTGGGAAACATATTTTCCTTTCTACTTACTTGGGTCTCCTTCTGCATCTAGTAGCTTCCCAATCAGCTGCTCATACGCAGTGCCTGCCTTTGCACTGCTACTTCCTGCTGCTACTGTCAGATGGTACAACCAGGTATCCTTGGAATTAAAGGGCAAAGAAAACTGAGCTGAAAATCTCATAGGATCAATCTAAGAACTTTCAGCATATAGCATACTGTAATGGTTCTAGGGGTTGCTCGTGCGTAAGCCGGTGCAAACACCTGACTGGATTGCCTGAGTGAACTGTCCGGACAGCCACTCACCCATGGCTTTCTCAATCGCTGGCAGTATCCGTCAGTGGGCGTTTCTTAAACTTCTTCCAGCAAAGAAGCTCTTTGAAGCCTAGTCTCCTCCTACTCTCTCTGCGCGAAAGCCTTCTGCGCAAGAAGGGCGTAGGCAGCGGAGGACCTCTACTCTCCCCGCTGGTCCCCGGCAAGGAGTCATGGGACCGCCTCGCCGCTTCCCCCATCTGCCCCCCTTCTCCACTGGTGCTACGCTGATTCTCTTCCCCAGAAGATGGGCTGCCTCTCCCAATCCCGGGACGCTCTCCGGAATCCCTCTGGATCTTGCTCTCTCCCTCCGGCACTGATGGCAGTTCCCTGACACATACCATCTGGGTGTATCATCTGGCACCAGTGATAGACGTACAGGGCTAATTTCTTCAGTCTCCAGCATGTGCAGCTTGTTTCTTAGTCTATAACAGGGACGCACTCCTTTCCTCACAGCTGGAGGGAAGTTATACTTTGCAAGCACTAAAATTGCAAAGATTTTGTACCTGGGAAAATATGACTGTCACATTTTCCCAGCAAAGCATATCATACTTAATGTTCCATTGCTGATAATCTGGAGCCCTCCCATGAGTATGTAATAGAATAGGTACATAACAGAATTTATTATTTAAAATGCATCTATTCTATAATGCGGTTAATTATCATTTTCCTAAATACCTTCTCCTGTTTGGTACGAATGAGTAGGTAGGTGGGACTCTGCTCCGGAGGGTGAATAACCAGGGTGCAATGTGAAGAAAGTAGCCCCCCACCATTAGCCTCATAATCTTCATCAGAATCACAGGAACGATCCACTTCTTCCACCTTTGATTCCCGCAGGTGCAAATGGCCAAGAGGGCACTGAGAAAAGAAGGCCAAACAGGTTAAGCTGCATGGTAGAAAATACATGTGTGCACTAAATCAATAAATAGTAATAAAAACAGGAGGTTATAGGCTGTGTAAGGAGCTATTGGCTAGGACCGATTAGAAAAACGCTGAATATAAAAGCGGATTAAAAATACCTTGTCTTCCTGACTGCGATAATAGTAAAATGTTTTTCCAATTAGCGCACACCAAACCAGCTTGGAGTGTCCATGTTTCACCTGCAGAAACAGCCCAGGAATAAAAAGATTTTCTTTCAACTTGTTTGCATGAGTTCATTCATTTTTCTGAAAAACTTAGAATTGCGCGCACACACACACTTTTCTATCTTTCTCCCTCTTTGATAAAAAAACCATAATGATTATTGTGTTTTGAAATATAGTTCTGAAGATCTACAAAGGAAAGGATATTCTGCTTCCTATTAAAGATTCTTTAATTTAAATTCTTGTTTAGTATAAGGCACTGTTGAGTTTCATCATATTCCTACTAAGACCAACTTGGTTTGGCTGTCTAGGTTTAAATTCCAACCTGTAGAAACTGCTGTACTAAAACACTGATTTAATAATAAATAATAATAATAATAATATATTATTTATACCCTGCCCATCTGGCTGGGTTTCCCCAGCCACTCTGGGCAGCTTCCAACAAAACACTAAAATACAATAACCTATTAAACATTAAAAGCTTCCCTAAACAGGGCTGCCTTTAGATGTCTTCTAAAAGTTTGGTAGTTATTTTTCTCTTTGACATCTGGTTGGAGGGCGTTCCACAGGGCGGGCGCCACTACCGAGAAGGCCCTCTGCCTGGTTCCCTGTAACTTGGCTTCTCGCAGCGAGGGAACCGCCAGAAGGCCCTCGGCGCTGGACCTCAGTGTCAAACCTTGTCCGGGGGGCTGGGGATGTCCAACCATCATGTAGGAAACCATAATGTAGGAAACCATCATGTCAAAATGTCTCCAACCAGCTACATGGATAAGCCCTGGTCTGCTTAAGACAGTAGAACTTTGGTCTGAGGAGCTTTTTATTTTGGCTGCCTTCAGGCTGCTACAGTATACTCAGCAAAGCAATGGAAAAAGTAGCTCTTGAAAGGGCCAGACCCTGCTTCAGCCAAAGCTCTTCTGCTCAGCCCACACCTGAGAGACGGTGAATCCGAGTTCAAAGTCTATGTGAGCTAACCTATCAATTAAGTATTGCAACAGGAGGTTTGTTATAGTCTATCAATGCTGGGTTTAATTCTTTTCCGTATTTATTGTAGTGGATGTTAATCTACCTGTGCCGTCCCATGGTTGTGTTGGATCTCAGCCTTTGCTAACCTGCTGCCCTCTATGTATTCTGGGCTACAACTCCCATTAGCTCAATGGAAATTATAGTCCACAGCACCTAAGGAGCAGCAGGTTGGCAAAGGCCACTCTTTCTGGTGCAGAGATGAAGTACCTTGGTGAGCCAGCCTTTCACAGTGGGTTTGGCATCACTGAGAGGGACTTCCGTAGGACTGGTCGCCTGCACCTTCAGGATGTTTTGAAGGACACAAATCCATTCCTCCAGAATGTTAGGAGAGTCAGCTGACAGGAAATAGGTTCGTTTTTCAGTGATGAGCTAAAGGTGAAGAAAACGTTGCATGTTGCTACAACAAAGCATGAAAACTTTTGCCATATTAATGTTGTTATTGCAGTAAATGAGTTGCTTTCTAATGTTCTGGCCACAAGCACTAGAACCTTTCAAGGCAAGATAAAAGTGCCTTAGGAACGTAATAGAGGCAATGTGACTCTTCATCCATTTTGTTACCCATGCGCACACACACACACAAAGCTAGGAAGCTGTTCAGCTATTTCTTTCATTGGCATTGATGAGCTGCCAAAGGGGGAAAAAAGCAGAACTGTGATGCACTCAGTGAGATGTATTGCCAGTGTGTTGTTTATTATGACACACAACTCAAAATTTAGTTGCTCCTCAATGCCATTCGAGGATATAAAAATCAGACTAGGTCAGGGGTCAGCAAACTTTATCAGCGGGGGGGGGGGGGAGGGAAGGGGCCGGTCCACTGTCCCTCAGACCTTGTGGGGGGCTGGACTATATTTTGGAAGGAAAAAAAAAAAAAGAATGAATTCCTATGCCCCACAAATAACCCAGAGATGCATTTTAAATAAAAGGACGCATTCTACTCATGTAAAAACACGCTGATTCCCGGACCATCCGCGGGCTGGATTTAGAAGGCGATTGGGCTGAATCTGGCCCCCAGGCCTTAGTTTGCCTACTCATGGGCTAGGTGATATCCAGAGAAGAACTGGCAGCAGAAGAAATTCCAGCGGCAGCACAGCTCTGCAAACACTGCAGGAGCACTACTGCAAGTTTTGTATAAAGGGGGCATAATAACATAACAAGATCCCTGCTGGATTAGGCCAAAGGTCCCTCAAAGACTAACATCCTGTTCTCACAGTGGCTGACCAGATGCCTACAGGAAGCCCATAGGAAGGACCCAAGTGTAGCAGTGCTCTCTTCCCACTTGGGGTTTTCAACAACCAGTATTCAGCGGCATACTCCCTCAGACACTGGAGGTAGAAAATGGCCATCATGAGTATAAGTGATGTAAGCAGGATTTAACCTTTGTCAAATATGGCTGATAGTTACAAAATTTTGTGTGATGTGACAATGTATCAGTATCCTCCCATCTTCCAATTTCGATGACAAATTAAGAGAATGGATATGTTGCCCCTGTTGACATTTCTGATATTTTTGCATCTTCTATTTTTATTTGTGTTTATATTTTATATATGATGGAATAAAAGACATTCAATTGTTTTTTTTTTAAAGTATGTGTAATGAATCTGAACAGATCAAAGTGCTGTAATTTAGACGTTTCTGCATTATTGACAGAAGTGCAATAATACTTGAGAGACTTTACAGGAAAGTGGGCTGTGTCAAAACCTTTTTACAGCTTTCTTCAAACATTAAAGGTTAAGTTTACGTTGAGTATTAGGTTTCAGGCCTTGTAGTATATGAACTTAATCTGCCTGATCTTTTCTGCAGGGCAAAACCATATGAAAACCAAGAACTTCAATTCGGGGTTGTCATGACAGGGAAAGTTGTCTCAATTAAAACATTTTCTCTCCCTGCCAATCTGTTAGTGCCCTTTAGACTTCAGAAATAAGAAACAAAGGTCAAAAGCAATGCTCACTTGGAATGTTTGAGATCCTTCACCCCGTATGATCTGGCAAGAAGAATTCAGTTCCACCTGCCCCTGGGGCTTGCAGATGACATCACTCTGGAGAGAGGAAGGAAATGAAAGAGACAATGAACAATACGATATCAGGGATGGGGAAAAGGTGAGGCACAACTTCCAGGTAACATTCTGCATACGTGGTTTGTTTACTATAGTCACAGCAGAGAAAGCACCCATGACATGATAATGTTGCTAATAAATATTTTAAAAATTAGGGCTGAAAGCATGCATTGATCAATAAATTAATCAACAGCCCCAGTTTTAGTAGGCGGGACTGTGAGTGATGGTGGTTTTTGTGTGTGTTCTTTGGAGGGAATAATATCTCGATTCTGTTACTGATATTGGGGATAAAAAAATAACATATCAAAGATGGCCAAAGGATGAGTAGTTTATTAAAACTACTGAATATGAGGATTTGCTACTAACTCACCGGGGACTTATAATACATGATCTGTCCGTTTCTCAACACAAACCACCGCCTCTTCCATGCCTTCACTTGGTTGCCCATTTTCAGCAAATAGCCAGATTTCTCCAGTTGCTCCTAGATGAAAGAAAACAGATATATTTTCCTGTGTAATGGACAAGGTGCAAACCAGGGCTGGGGAACCTCAGACCCTCCAGCCCTCTTTAGCTAGATTCCTTTGGGATTCCTCCAAGCCCAGAACCCCTCCCCAGTCACATCCCTCTCCCTAGGCCACACCCCTCACCAGCTGGCAGGCACCGGATTTGTTCTATTTGAAAAGGTTGATGCTAAGACTGCCCAAAGTGCAGATGGTGTTGGTGATGGGAGGAATAGCTTACATTGCACACTCCACCATCTGTGGAATAGGATGATGTCCGCTGCAACTTGTGCTCTGGTTCAGAATAATCTTCATCAACGGAGTAGGCATCAGGGGGGATGGCGTAGTCACTCTCCGAGCTTAGCGAAGACATAGAGACACCTGCTAGAAATAAAAAGAACCCAAGAGCATGCATGCTTGCCTGGTTCAGTAAGACCAAGCTTGCATGCAGAACCAAAACTATTGAAACAGGTTCACAAAACTACCAATCATCTAATAGCCTAATTAGGTAAAGGGACCCCTGACCATTAGGTCCAGTCGTGGCCGACTCTGGGGTTGCGGTGCTCATCTCACTTTATTGGCCGAGGGAGCCAGCGTACAGCTTCTGGGTCATGTGGCCAGGATGACTAAGCCGCTTCTGGCGAACCAGAGCAGCACACGGAAACACCGTTTACTTTCCCGCTGGAGCTGTACCTATTTATCTACTTGCACTTTGACGTGCTTTTGAACTGCTAGGTTGGCAGGAGCAGGGACTAAGCAACGGGAGCTCACCCCGTTGCGGGGATTCGAACCGCCGACCTTCTGATCGGCAAGTCCTAGGCTCTGTGGTTTAACCCATAGTGCCACCCGCATCCCAAATAGCCTAATTACCAGTCATCTAATAACCCAAAATTAACATTACTAGCAAAATGCCTTGATTGCAAAGGCAAAACTGGCACGCCTTTTCCCTAGTGTAGGACCTGTTTTGAGATGTTCATTTATTTTTTTTAGCTGAAGCAGCAAGATTTCAGCTGGACTAACAGAAGGATTGCAGTAAAGTTTATGAACTTTTCACCATATACTGGGGAGCTGACTTATAATTTATAGCAGATAAAAGATAATCTCTAGACTGGATTTTAAAAACACACTTACTTGGCAGTAAGCTGCACTGAAGTGGAAGTGCCTAGAATTGTGCTGATAGTTCTACTACAGTTGAAGCCCCAAATTCCCTGATGATTCTGTTCTGCTACCTGCAGATGCTTTTAAATCATTTTAAAGCTTCATCTCCCAGCAATCCAGAAAGCAATACTGTACTTCCTTCCTCTTACCTCGCTTCACTGCACGAGGACTGCCTGGTGTGCTTGTTTTTCTGCATTCAGATCCTGCATTGGAGGTCCTGAAGCTCACATGGGAGCTGCAGTCATCATCAGAGCCGGAGGACTCGTCTAAGAAAGGAACGTTGCTGATTTGGGTAGCTTTCTGGAAAACAAGCCTCCAAAGTCAGGATGAAAGGGAACGTAGGCATCACAGTTCACAAGAACCTTTTGTAAACTGCCTTGAGGTTTTTTGTTTCGTTTTTACAGTCAAGCAGCATATACATTTTACAAAATAATAAAAAAGAGCTAGCACAAGAAAACCAGTTACATTGTTCTGTCTCTACGCTCTGCCCCTAGATCAATAGAAGCAAGCCCCTATAGTTGTTTATTTCATTCTCTATGCCCTAGAGCAGGCATAGGCAAACTTGGCCCTCCAGATGTTTTGAGACTACAGTTCCTATCATCCCTGACCACTGGTCCTGTTAGCTAGGGATGATGGGAGTTTTAGTCCCAAAATATCTGGAGGGCCGAGTGTGCCTGTGCCTGCCCTAGAGAAACACATCACCACTACCAATGGCAATTAGGGTTAGGGAAAAAAGGCAGAAGCTTAGGAAGGAGAGATACACACGATTTCTGCTTGAATCCAAGGCTGTGGCTATGGGAGAAGCAAGACCTTCTTGTGGTGTTAATGCCGTGAGCCCCTCCGTCGTAGGCTCAGGTTGTATATATGTGTAAATAAACTGTTTCTTTAAGACATTACAGTCTCTGCTGTCCCTTAATCTCAGGAAACTGTAAGCACTTGGAACCCCTGAGATCCTGCACTGACTGGAGATTGGGTTGGTGTGCAACAACATTGTCTTATTTTAGTTAGTATTTAACAGGTTGTGGCAGAAAAAGTATCTCATGGGGGGGAAAAGTAAGCCCACTTTTCCCATGACGTCTTTATGCTATTTTGGGCCTACTTCTGGGTTGTGCATCATTCGGACACGTCTAACATGGCCGTTGCCTGTAATTTCAAATGCAAATATGAGCCTAGCTTGAGGTCTTTCTGACTTCTGGGAAGAGGATGAGACCAGGCAGCGTGTGTGTGTGGTGTGTGTGCAGACATACAGCACAGGCAAGATTCACTTAATGGCTATCTAGACAATTTAAAGTGTAGCCATGTGAATATGAGACATCTTCATGCATACAAGGAGACTGACCTGGACTGAATGATAGACCTGCAGACAACCTATTGATTGAGCCTTCATCCTGATTTGCTTGCACAAAGTTTACATGGGGATTAGATTACATGTATGTATGTATGTATGTATGTATGTATGATAGTCATCTGCCTGATTTGAATGTTCGCTTGATTCCCCCCCCCCCAGTAAACTGAATAGCTTTATTACAAATGTAATTACTTTTGCTTATGGTTTTCTGCCAGTAATAAGAAATTAGATTTCCAAGGACCTATTTCCATCACATGTCTGCTTTGCATGTGCTCTGTTCTGTCTAGTTTCTTGGCAGGTTTAAGAAAAACATGAACAAAAATTGTGTGTAAATTGTTCACACTTAATGCCGGAGCACACATTTTGAATTCTTGTTATATGCATTTTGTACACATTATTTCCCTAAAATATACATTTTGTATGCTTTTCAAAGCATTTCCCCATAAAATATGCACTTATATGTATGCTTAATATAAAATATACCTTACTGTGTGCGCTTTTTTTGTACTGAAACTGCGTCACAAAACTCAGAGAAGTGCATAATTCAGTTGATACCTGCATTCAGATTTGCATATGGGTCAGGACTGGAGAATTAGATCAGTTCTCTTTAAAATGTTGACTGAACAATTTTCTCCTCCATCCCTCCTATGAGCTCTCCTACCCATTTATTGCTTTCCACATCTGTTCCCACTGAGTTGTCCACCTTCCCATATTGGTCCTAACACAAGTGTCATCACTCTTACCCCTTTTAGCATGGTGTACACAGGCACAGTGACATTTCTGTAAATGAGGCAGGTGAACGTTCCAGCGGGTGAATAGCTTGAAGAATTTGAAGCTGAGATTTTTATACATAAAGAAAGAAAAATGACAAGCTGCAATTAGTATCCCCACAGCATGTTTAAATGGATGGGTTTTAATTAGCTAGATAGGGCTATGTGGATAATCAACATTTATGTGGTAACAGGGGCTCTGACCAAGATTAACAAATGACCATTATATCTGAAACCACATTGAAAGACTATGTGTTGGTAAAGACTACCCATCTTTCATCTCCCATATCTCCATCACAAAGAAAGCATGATTGATGGAGGTGCCCTTTAGTGGAGCACTAAATTTGCTTGTTGTGTCTAAATGCCCTTTATCACCAAACATACAGTATATCAGGAAATGTAGTATAAATTCAGTCCATGGTGCATTTATAACAGAAGAGTTTACCTAACCAAATGTTCTGAAAATATACCACCGGATAACACTAGTGGTATCTGGTCGTGTATAGAGTCTTTGGGACAATTTTGGCTAGACTTACTCCGGCTAGAAGAGTCACTCCCAAGAGCCACCTCTGAAAGCCTCATGCCAGACTTGGCTACAGCATAGATCCGACTCTCCTAAAACAAGGGAGAAAGATTAAGGGGAAAAGACAAAGCAAAAATGTAACTTTTGGTGAACTTGAGGCAACTTGGGCTGCTTTGTCCCTTCTTCGGGTCCTGTCGTCTTTACCAGAGAGTTACTAGCAACTGAGCTACAAACATATCACTCAGGTGGCACAAACATGTAAGCTGTCTTTTGGATAGAAAGGGAGACACAAAAGGTCCACCTACAGTTTAAATGTAAATAGACTCTTCTTGGAAACACACACCAGGAGGGAAGGGGATGGGGTGCGTGGGGAAAGAGGAGCTGCAAGAGAAAGGGAGGTGTTGAGCACACTCTTTTTACCAGCTGCTTCTCTCCTACAAATAATGCACCTCCAATTCTGTTTGAAAGAGGGAAGCAGCAGTCATACTTGTATTGGCTTGATAAGGTGTAATTTCAATCTCTGTTATATACCCTGAAGTAACTGTGAAACACACAAGAAATTAGAACAGGAAGGAGAAAATAAGCTCATATCAAAATTATGCATGTTCATTCTCAATACCTACATACATCTAAAAAAAAAAAAAAAAAGGAAAGAAGAACAGAGATATGAAAATTCTTGCAGAGATATGGGAAAAAATTATTTACAAAAGCATCTCGGCCTTCCTGTTGCTACAACTTGGGTTGGAGTATTGTTTAGGAGTTTTTGTATATTTATTTTAGATCTTATTATTAGTTGTTCCAGTTCCTCTGATGGCAAATAGAATTTGTGCCTAATATATAACATGTGGATAGATAGCATTAGATTAAAACAACAACACCTTCGCAATATGCACAGTTATTTCCAAGCTGCAATGATTTGTTGTTGGTGGGGTTTTATATATATATATATAAAATGCAGTGAATTAAAGTCTTGGGCATGTACTGAATTCTGAATATCTTACCCAAGATGGAAATCTGTGCAGCGGAGGAGTGGGTGGCTTGCCTCCTGGGTCCATCACTCTGGTTTCAGAAGTCCATGTCTCCTTATTACAGCAAGATTGCTGGTGAATCTCTTCATCCATCCCTGCCTCCTCCCCCAAACAGTCTTCCATCTCCATGTTCTCAGCTACTTCCTCATCTATATCCGTCTCTTCCACTTGTCCCCGGCAATGTGAATCAGCACTTATAGGCTTAAAAGTGCCGATATCATTGTTCGCCACATGATGGAAGGAATCCGCTCCTGACTGTGGTTGGCTATAGTGCCGCTTGGCAAGCAGGATGCTGTCCCTTGGATTGCTAGGAGTCCGAACTTTGGGGAGGGTCATGCTGTTACCTAGTCCAGCTTCCCTTCCTGGGAAATGGTGGGAGGTTGAAGTAATGGATTTTGGCAACTTCAGGGCTGGAGTTGACGTTGAAAGAGAACCGTTAAGAACATTTTTCACTTCCCCAGGTGAGGATGAGTGCAACCTATGAGTTCTGAAGTCAGTACTCAGTCCATCTGCTGGCTTGCACAAGTCAGATAATGTCTTGTCTGAATCACCAATGGAGTTCTGCAGTTCCTCCAGGGGAGACTGAAAAGTTAAAGCTCCATGAAACTTCACAGTCTCAGCTTGGTGGTTTGATGATGGGCAGATTTGGGTGTGTGCCATGGGGACCAGGTCATTTACCGAAGAGTTCTGGTAGTCTGGGAAGTCAGAGATAAGCCTCAGTGAGCTCCGGGAAGGCACCGATTTGTTAACCTCACCCGTTACACAGGCATCGTTCATAAATACCACACTTGCTATATACGGAACCCCTTTCATGGATACACTCTGATATGCCTGTTTGATGTCCATTGCAAGAATCCTGGAATCCCGGTCTGAGTTCTCAAGGAGGCAGGACAATCGGTCTCGAAACAGCTGGATGTTGCAGTTGGAAACAGATTCTTCAGAAGGCACAGTCATCAAATCTGCAATTGGGAAAAGACGTCAGAACATAAGAAGGCCCATCTAGTCCAGCATTCTGTTCTCACAACCAAACAGGACCTGAGTGCAACACCACTCTCTCCACTTGCGATTCCCAACAACTGATGTTTCATAGACCTGCTGCCTCTGATGCTCAAGGTAGAACACAGCCATTGTAACTAGTAGCCATGAATTGCCTTATCCTCTATGCATTTGGCTGATTCTCTTTCAAAGCCAGCCAAGATAGTGGCCGTCACTACATCTTCTGGGAGAAAATGTTGGACTTTAATCATGTTCTATGTGAAGAAGTACTTTCTTTTGTCCGTCTTGGAATCTTCCAACATTCAACTTTCAATGACTCCAAGTTCAAGCATTATGACATAAGGAAAACAACTTTCCCCTCTCCACTTTCTCCATAATTTTAGGCACCTCTTACCATGTCCTCCTTACCCGCCTTTTCTCCAAGCTAAAAAAACCCAAGTGCTGTAACCTGTTTTTAACTTTTATGTTTTTATTGTATAGTTTTGCTTTGTTTTTACTGTTGTAATTTGCTTTCATATTTTTTGTGATATAGTGGTATATAGATATTTTTTATAAATGAATAAACTTTGTACAAACTTCTTTATCATGGCAAAAATTGTGCCCTGTATATATCTAAACAATTAGGAGCGTCTGTCTGGGTTTGTTTGCTTTCTTCCTCCATCTCCATCCCTTTGGTCTTTGGTGTCATGTCTTTTAGATTGCTAGCCTGGGCAGTGACTCCCTTTTGCAAAATTTGATCCGTAAGCCACTATTTCAGCTGAAGAGTTTAGTTTCATTAATTAAATACCCCCAGGATACTGGATCAAAATATCCAATGAATATTGTAAACTTAAAAAAAAAAAATTTAAATTAATATTCTATTATTACACTTTGTAGCCAAGATCATTATATAATCATATGTAGAAAACTTGTTCCATTAGACCACTCTTCTAAAAACAGGAATTTATAATCTTTAAGCCCAAATCATTTGAAACCCCTCCAACCCATCCATGCTGGTGGTTCTGGTGATCTTTTAATTAGAGGAAAAATATGGCCAGGTAATACAGTTCAGATTATAACACCCCCAATAGCTCTTAGAGGTCTATTTTGAGCAAAAAAATAGTGAAATGGCATTCCTCATTTGTACACTAAAGGAGAAAGATTCCTTTGTAACCAACAAAATCAATAATCAGTATAATGCTGTCAAAAGTGATCTGTATTAAACATGGTAAATGTACCTGCAGCTTTCCAGGTAAACAAAACAGTAGATAAATCTGTTAATCAGTAGAGATGTCTGCAAGAGATTGATTTTATTTCCAGAGAGGTGGTTAAATTTACAAAATAAAAAAAAGAGGAGCTAGAGAGACTCATGAGGCTGGACCTCTTCTTTGGAAGTTCTGCCTGTTAATCCCAAACACACTTGGGTGCAGAGTGGAGAGACTGTGGCTATTTAAAAGTGAAGAAAATCCACTCTGCATATGTTCAAAGGCAATGTTTTACGCATTATGACTTGTCACATTGCCATGCTGAGCATGGAAGACAAGGGATTAAACCCTGGTTCAAATTAGCCCCTGTGTTGGAGAATCTGAATTGAATCAGACACAATGAGACAGTACAATTATGTGCAGGAGTCAATGTATCACTCAGAGCTGTCTGATTGGTGGCATTTTGGGAACACTTAATACCAGGTTATTATAGCAACCATTTCATTCCGCTAGCAATCAAAATGGATGGGAAGTTGTTTGCAAAGCTTTCAACTGGAAAGGTGCTTGCGCTTGCAGAGAGAACTGAGGCCAGTCAGGTAATATTGGCACAGGATTGGCACCTCCATGCACCTCCACACAATTCTCCTGTGCTCCAGGTTGCTTGCCTATACATCATGGCTATGCCTACTTTGCTGTTAGAGAGCGAGCGAGCGCAATTTGGAAAAGACAATTCCCTTTCATTTGAAATGTTAATTATATTGTAGAGAGGAATGAAGTTTTCAGGACCCAGTACAAAGAACCCATATCTTTAGTTGCACAGAGGGTGAACAAACACTATAAATGAAAACTAGGCTTCCCCCAGTAACTTTCAGTGCATCTGTGTGCAGTAGAAAGGCATGGGAGCCCAATATTCATCATCATGCCCCAGTATGAATTGTACACTATGTGAACAGGCCCTTAGAAAATGCAATGCATGATTGAGATGGGTGACATATTATACATGTCACGGGTTTAAAAAGGCACAGCAACATTACCCATACTTTAGGTTAGGGATGGGGAAGCTGTGGCCCATCAGATCTTGCTGGACTACAGTTCACAATCCCTGACCATAGGCATTGCTGGCTAAGGCTGATGGGAGTTTGGAGTTTAACAACAGCTGGAGGGCGGCCACAGGATCCGTATCTGGGTTTTATGTACCAGCTGCAGGAAATAACGATGTAGCACAGATACACTGGTTGGTCATCAGCAATTGCGTAAGCCACATAAAGGGTGGGGCTATTCTTAGTTGTTCAAGAACGTACTTGGGACGGAGAGGTTAATGAGATTTTGCAGTTCTTGTACTTAGCATGTACAAGAACAACATCGGTGTCAAAGCAACATCCATGGGACATCTACAATCCACATTTAGGTGGACCCATGAACTTTGCCAGTGAGCACCCAAACATGTCAGGAAATGACCGGGTGTGTAGTAAAAAAAGAATAAAGAAAATCTGCTTATGATTTTCAGAAAGTAGCTTCAGCCCTAGGATAATATCTAAAGCTTAATGTTGCCCCACTAAAGGTAATGGATTTTCTGCCACTGACATTAGTTATAGCCTTTACAGCTGAATTAATAGACCAGCCATTAGTATGGAGACAGAAACAGAGATCTCACGGACAGCCTGCCTCAAAGTATATATATATATTTTTAAAACTGATATATATATATATGATGGAAAATGGAAATATTATATTCTGCTCATTCTGCCTCTGTGTACTAGAAGGAAACCACAAATGGCTAAAGTGAAACTTGCACAGAGATCTGAGGGTTCTTCTTTTCCCTTTCCCTGCTGGTTCCTAGACATTTATTTTAAAAATTACATATTTACCTTGCAGCGCTGCTTGAAGGACTTTGATCTGCTCAGTCAGCTTTAGGTTATAACCCTTGAGGTAATGGTTTTCCATCTCAAGCTGTGAAACAGTAGAAGAAAACACTTTATGTTAAAAAACACCATTTGAAGTATATTTCTTTTACAAACAGTTCTGTCCAGACTTTTGGCTTTAATAAAATTTCAAGAAAATTAAGATAAATTTAATTGAAAATTCCTACCTTCTTCGAAAGGAAGGCCTATCTCTAGGAAGAGTTCTCTTTGTCTTGTATATTTACGGCCAAACAGTACAACGATCTGCTTAACCAATAAGCTTGGACTTCACTAACTAAATTACTACACAAGTACAGTGGTACCTCGGGTTAAGTACTTAATTCATTCTGGAGGTCCGTTCTTAACCTGAAACTGTTCTTAACCTGAAGCACCACTTTAGCTAATGGGTCCTCCTGCTGCCGCTGCGCCGCCGGAGCACGATTTCTGTTCTTATCCTGAAGCAAAGTTCTTAACCTGAGGCACTATTTCTGGGTTAGTGGAGTCTGTAACCTGAAGCGTATGTAACCCAAGGTACCACTGTACATAGGTTGTACTGTAAGCGTCATTACTGGCCCAGTTCTATAGTCCATCGGCACACAAAAGAAGGCACACAGCTGTACACATTGTCTTCTCCAACAGTGCAATGTAGAAGTTTACATGTCACTGCGGAGCAGGATATCCCTACTGAGGTGTCACTGCAAGCACCCCTTTCATGCCAATGCAGTTGTACAATTCTATGGACTAGGGGTGTGGAAGAAACAAACTGGCCATCACCTCTCTTAGTTTAGCTGTCACCCAGTCTTTAATTTTGGCAGCCTTTTCTTGAACAATTTTGGCATCATCCGCTCTCAGTTGCTTCTGTGAAGAAGAGAAATAGACAAATGTTATAAGACAGCAGCAGATCCATTTGACTTGAAGAAATTGCAGGTGTAGCCATGGGCAACAGCTCACGATTCTTGCACAATTCTTGAATAGCAGTAAGGAATATTCTGGAGACTCTGTGGAAACTTGCCCTACAAATCAGAACTAGACCACTGAACTCAGGTGCCAGAAGGAAAGCCTTTCCCCATAGTAATTTGCCTATGTGCTGAGGTCATATTTAGAGCCTCTCCACCAGGTGCTCCAGCCATCTAAAGTAAAGCTGGTGGCAAACAGAGAGAGCCTTCTCAGTGCATCTTTTCCCTCTTGATATACTGTATTTTTCGCCCTATAGGACACACTTTCCCCCCTCCAAAAATGAAGGGGAAATGTGTGTGCGTCCTATGGGGTGAATACAGGCTTTCGCTGAAGCCTGGAGAGCGAGAGGGGTCGGTGCGCACCGACCCCTCTTGCTCTCCAGGTTTCAGGAAGCTCCGTGTGGGGCTCCCGAGGGTGGCGCAGAGCTGCCTGCGCTTGCGGGCTCGGCGCAGCTCCGCGCAACCCTCCGGAGCCCGGCACCAAGCCACGCCGGGCTCCCGACGTTCCGCGGAGCTGCCCGCTCAGCTTCGGCATAGCTCTGGCTCCCGTTCTGGGGGCTGGGGTCGGGGGAAGCTCGGGCTTCCCCCGCCCCAGCCCCGCGCCTGTACGGGGGGAAATAATTTTTTTTCCCTTTATCCCCCCCCCCCCAAAAAATCTAGGTGCATCCAATAGGGCGAAAAATACGGTATTCTGTTATTGACTTAAATCACATAGCTGTTTCCTATGGTTATTCATTGTCAGTTGTGACAACTTAACTCTTCTGCCCCATACTTCTTCTTTTTTAACTAATTTCTCTTTCTTTTCTTTTCTTCTCTTTCTGCAAGCTGTTTGTAGTTATTAGATATACTTATGTATAATGAAAAAAAGAAAGCCTCTCAGTGCCTTATTCCCTCTGGCACCAACTGCATTATCCTTTAGGTGCCAGGCATAATCCCCCCCCCCCTTCCAGTATGTATGTATGTATGTATGTATGTATAAATAAAATATATTGTTCTTCTTCTAACGTATTAATTACTATTATGGGAGATATCCAGTTTTGTGCAAGCAGACACAATGAGACTTTTCCTTCCTCCCCCTCCCTGCCACAGTTCTCTCGAATCAGCTTCAGAGGGACCCGCAACACACCAGAACAGATTTTAGGGCCGTATGAGGGAACTGCAAGGGGAGCAAGAGGAAGTCCCATTGCATGAGTTCTCCCATTTTATTTGGGATGTCACCTGTTTTATTTATGTATGTTATATTGTTTCTGCAAATTGCTCTGGAAACTCTACTCAAGGGCAGCAATAACTGTTTAGAAGCAGGAAGAGAAGCCATAATATCAGATGGTACCTTTCCCACTGGCCGCGGAGGCAAGATGTGTGTCCCAGCTAAAAATAGCTTAATTACCTGCTTTTCCAGCTGTGTCTCGAGTTTCTTGATCAGTTCATCCTTTTCTTGCACTCTGCTCACCAGCTCCTGGTATTTCTTATGTACACTTGAACCGCTTGTTTTCATGTGGGCAAGTTTCAGCTTCTCTTCCATAACGTCCACCTGAAAGATTCCCTCACACTTTCATTGTAATGACAATGGGTGGGGAAAGGGAAGGAAACACATTGGACTCTTTGTGGGAATAGACTGTTTATTCACTAATGGACCCTTATTTGGGGCAGGGCAGATTCTTCTTAAAGAACTCTCACACATTTGTCCCTTCGTATAATCCCATCCACTAGAGTGCTGGCATCTGATGTGGAAAATATCACATTAGCAGCACTGCTCAGCCTAGTCTGAGGTAAGTCCCACTTTCAGGTAAGTGGATATATAACCTAAATATTCAAAGGCTCAAGGAAAATATATTTTTCAGAAGATAATTAAAAGAAATGCCTGGAAATGCCTCAGACAGCAAGATGGTCCCAAGTATACAAGAAGAAATAAGATATCAAACATGTCTTACAGGTAGATATAAGTGGGGCACTGAATCGCCACTTGGCAGGCATTCTGCCCCTGCCCCTTCTTTTTCTATTAACATGTCTCTCCCTCTCTCCATCCCAGCAGCTATGTTATCCGTCCCCTTCCAGGGTTTTGGACAGAAGCTTTATAGGGATGTCATAAATAATTTGGTTGTGCCTGAGAGTACCTTCTCAAATGTAGTCTCCGCTTTTCTCTTTTAAAATGTTGACGGCGCCGGCGCCCTAGCCTACTGACCTCCTCCTCAAAGGCCTCAAATTGAGATTGGCAATGCCGTGCGGGATATTTCCCCGTCTATGTGCCAATTTCTTCATGAAAGCTGTTTATGCTCCAGTGGACATTCCTGGCCCCCGAGTTGCAGAAAGCTGTGTTTTGTCCTCCTGTCTGTCTACATTAGACAGAGAGAGGCAAACAGTCTCTCCCCTACGCTGAACCTGAAAGGCAAGCGTGTGGCACCCCAAGCCAGAAAGCTTAGCCTGCCAAGCTGCCGGTGTTTGAATCAGAGCTTGGGAATAATTACTGTCTAAGGAAAGAGCCCCTCCCAGCTGTCTGATGCCTGAGTGGTGACTCTACACTGAAACCTCCAAGCTGGGACAGTAACCATTTTGCATTCCTTATCTGAAGATAAGAGCACATTGAAGACACCATCCAAAATCCTGAACTCAAGGGCTGGAAAAAACACTCAACTTTAGGACTCAGCACACAAGTCCTTTCATTTCCTAGATGTCTTTTGCTTCCCTGCACAATATACCTGTTTGTGGGGTGGCAGCTCCACATGATGTATTAAACCACTTCCTAAGCCTGTCAGATTTAATTAAGGCATTTCGAAAGGCCTTTCCATTTCCCTTAGATAACGAGCTGGGTGGTGCCACTGGTAACAGGCAGCAGCAAACTCCAAGCCTCCAGGCCTGATTCACTCCGCCAAGTTTGGCCAGGATATGGCGGTCCAACCTGGACTGTAATTTTCCATTCACCTTTCCCCCTCCCCCTTTAAAAGGGGATGTTGAAGAATAGTATCCTTGGTAGCTTAACTGGATTCTGTGTGAGTCCCAAAAATTGCTCAGCAACTAAAAATGGTGGGAATAATCGGCCACAGAATCCCTGTGATCACACCCACACGATGCTTTTAAAGCACATTTATACCACTTTAATAGTCATGACCTCTCCCAAGGAATTCTGGGGACTGTACTCCCCACAGGGCTAAAATTCCCAGCACTCTTAACAAACTACAGTTCCCATGGGGTTTTTTTGTGTGGGGGAGAGACATGGGTTCCAAATGTATGGTATGGATATGAGTTGGAGAAGAACTCAAAGGCTATACTTTTTAGGCTTTGCCCACAGAACACAGTTCTCTCGCTGCTACAGCAAGGTTTAGAAACATGATTAAAAGCTTATAAACACTGTAAGGTGTAAATGTATCACCTGAAACTTAAAACCTTTGTATAATTAGAAATCTTGGGGGGCCCATCCAGCTGTAAAGGTTTTCACATGTTATGGGACTAGTGATATCAGAGAAGCTCTTACCTGTTTCTCTGCATTTTGGGCTCTCTGTTCTGCCTCAACCACTCTTTGCTCCAGTTCTTGCATCTTCAGAAGAAAATAAGACATGAAAAAATGTTTACTACCACTACTACTAAGGTAAAAGGTAAAGGTAAGGTAAAGGACCCCTGGACAGTTAAGTCCAGTCAAAAGCAACTATGGGGTGCAGAGCTCATCTCACTTTCAGGCCAAGGGAGCCAGCGTTTGTCCACAGACAACTTTCCAGGTCACGTGGCCAGTAGGACTAAACTGCTACTGGCGCATAGAAGACTGATGAGCAGGCGTCCAGCTTCTGGGTCATGTGGCCAGCATAACTAAGCTGCTTCTGGCGAACCAGAGCAGCACACAGAAATGCCGTTTACCTTCCCGCCAGAGCAGTACCTATTTATCTACTTGCACTTCGTGCTTTCGAACTGCTAGGTTGACAAGAGCAGGGACCGAGCAATGGGAGCTCACCCCATCACGGGGATTTGAACCGCCAACCTTCTGATCAGCAAGCCCTAGGCTCTGTAGTTTAACCCACAGCGCCACCCGTGTCCCTTTTAACAGCACTATCACCCGTCATTTTCTCATTAGTGAATTTTGACATTCATTATATGGTTGGAAAGGATACCTTCTGGTACATTTTATATGCTATTCACTACTCCTATAAGCAGCTTACTTAGAAGCCACCAGCTCACCATTAGCATTCAACTCACCATATCTCTTTGATAGACTTATGATCGATTCTGCATCACTATATAATCACTATGATGCGCAGGATCTTTTAATGTCTAGAAACGATTTCAAAGAGTGCTATTTACTTTATCACATATTCCCATGTCAAGTTATTTACAGGTACGAGATTGACATAAATATTATGCAAATTCAACGGCGTTTGTGGCCCAATTTACGCAGGAGACTTCAACCTCCCATGTGCGCACTTCATGGGCTTGAGTGATTGATTCTCCTCCTATATTCACTCGCTCCACATTCACTTTTGCAAAACATGCCCCTGAATAATGGTTCAACTGCACTGCCAGGAACAGCCCCATTTTTCCCAGAAGCGTCCTTTATTATAGTGTTCCAGGTTGGCAAGAGATACTCGGTGCCATGCTGTGGTAATACCATGCTGAAGCGCTGACTCAGCATTAATTTTGACAGAGTAAATGAAAGGATTTTAGAAAGCTGTTTTTCCCCCCCAATCAAATTTGATATCCAAGCTTCTGTTTGATCCTCGTTTTGCAGATGATCTACTACCATTGCAGTGCATGGATATTATATCAGCTGGAATTACATTAAAAGCATCCTGATCTCATGTACGTAACTTCCCCTGCACTTCTTCTCAAGAGTCTGGCTTTCTCTACGTCAATTCAGAGCTGTGTCTGCAGCTCCTTCCTCTTGCCCTGCCTTCTCCTATGCCTTAATGAAGACCTCTAAAGTACCTCCCCTCCTTTCACATTCTTCTTGGGAAAACAATATCTGCACACAGACTTTCCCTGCTGGAGAGAAAAAGAGGGCTGTGGGTCAGTGTCCCATAGGTTCTTTGTTCTCACAAGCTTATATACAAGAGCTCATTAATTTTAATAATTGTCATAACGTTTTCCTTGGAGGGTTGTTTGAGGAAAACCAATGCTTTTGGATGGGGAGCAGCAATCCCATTTGGGTAAAAGTGCAATAACTCCCCTTGTAGAGTTACTATTCCCAGAAGGGGAGAGGGATCAATGTGACTTCTCCATTGCCTCAAGAGAATGGAGTGCACTTCTGGGGATGAAGTCATTAGTAGCACCAAAGTAACCTCCCCAGGGCACAAGCTTGGGCAGTGTGTATGGAAGCCCTGCGCTGCCCAGGCGACAAGACTCCCCCTCTCGGCCACGCTGATATTCTCCAAAGGAAAGCAGAGCAGTAAGTTGGCATCAGGAGTTGCTAGAAGGAGGTGTACAAGGCACCATCCATCTGTCTTACGGACTCCACTCCAGATTTGTGTAGGGTTTATTCCCTAGCTTTTTATTCTCCAAAATATATCCTGTAAGTTTTAGGGTCAGAGTTTCAGGGGGTTTAGGATCAGAGTTTTCCTTTTCCTAGATGGGCAACCTTCTCGGGTTGATGAGCCCCATCTGCCTCTCGCTTCCCTCTACAGCATGTGCAGAAAACCACCACCTTGACCTTTGGTCCCACTGTTGGTCTTGTCTGCTCAATCAGCTGGAGCCTGTCTTCGCACGCAGGGGAAGTCCCTAACTCACCAAGGGCCTGAGACTCATTGACTACCCTCACCTGGTTTAGCTGGTCGGTCAAAGCCCTTTCCTGGGGTGTGGCTGCTGTCACATGCTGACAGCTTCTAGGAGCCACAGATGAGAGCTGAGTGCAGGGTGGGGACCAAATGTGGGCAAACTACCCCAGAAAGAGCATACACCCCTACTTGGAATAATACCTGGAAATTAACATCCTTTTTGTCCCAAACCGAAGCTTCAACTTCATTGCAGTACCATGGCTCACTGCACAGACATTACCATTTGCACATTATTGGTGATATTTCTGCTCTTGTGAACGATGGCAACTGTACCACTCTGACACTTGACCACTTATTGGCATAGTTCACTGTCTCCCATGAGTAAGCTGAACAAGACCAGCATTTTAGAAACTGATCTCCCCAAGAAACCTGGGTTCTTTGAGAACAGAAGAACTCTACTTACCTCCCAACTGAATGGATACCGAAACTGTCTGCATTCATTAAAAATCTCATGGCAACCCCTAACAGCCTGCCAAACCTTCAGATAAGCTAATAAAAATCCATGTAGCCTGACTCAGTTTAAAAATAATTAGTATTCACCTTCCTTCTCACCACTTCATTGTCTTGCTGTGGGATGTTAAATCTGCTGCTCTGTTTAACATCAGACAAGAGTGTTAATTTCATGGTGCTTTTTGAGTATCATGTGTTATTCAAGGTTCCCCAGGGGCAAACTAACAATAAGCTGAGCATTCAGATTGCACTTTCTATATATCATGTTTTGTAATACTGATGAGAAAACTGCACTGCACGGCTAATTAACTGTGAAACAAACATTGAAATGAGATGTTCAAAATTCGGTTCCTACGCTTCTGATCCCTAGCCCACCAAGCTGTCCTCTCCCACGTGCTGTAGAAAGATAAAGCCCTATTATCGAACAGAATGATGTCTCAAAGGTGAGGAGAGCGGCCAAAGATTCATGGCCCACAGTTCATTTGTTAACCGGGTCAATTATGCCGCCATGGCAACAGACTGCTATGTCACTCATCAACTGAATATTACCCCTCTTTCCCGTTGTGTGCACAACTGTGTAAGTAAATGCCAGTTACTAAAGACATGAGATTCTTGAACACATTTCTAGATTAACTGGGTGAAGATGCATTAACAGTCAGTATGAACACCCTTCAAATGAGCCCATGAGAAAAGTACCCAGGAAATCCTGTGTACACACATCTCCACTTCTAAGCTTAGTCAGGCATTCCTGCCAGAATCAAAGTATTTTTCTTTGGATTTTTACTCTCTTTTGTGTTAATTAGATTCAGCTCCATTTTCTCTCTCCATTTCTCTCTCTCTCTCAGTCCTTTTCTCTCTCTCCTGAGAGGCCCCACAGCTCATTTGTAACAGGGTCATCATGCTGCCATGGCAACAGCCTGCCATGTCACTCATCAAGAGAATATTACCCCTTTTCTCCTCAGTGTGTGCAACTGCATGGAAAAAAAAACCCTGAGTGCAAGTAAATGCCAGTTAGCAAAGGCATACAATGCATACAGTTCTAAACTCCAGCATACTTTAATTTCCATGGAAAGCTTCCAAAAAACATTTGAGCAGTATCATTGCTAGCATTGCATTTGTTTTGAGTTTCTCAAGAGAGGCATGGCAGAACGCAGTGCAAAGAACTTTTATTAAGAAAGCATTGTAACAACCCTTCACATGTTTATTAAGGACTTGGGGGAATGTTCACCTGTGTGTGTGTGTGCGCGCGCGCGCGTGCACAGTCACTTGATAAGTTATCACTAGACAATTCAAAAGGTGAATGTTCAAAGCTGAATGTGTGAACTAAATCCTTCCAAAAAAAACCCCATTGAATTTGAAGAGCTATGCAGGGATATGCATGGGCATCCTGTGGTTTGTTCATTCATACATACAAGTCACCACTTGATGCTGCAGTTATCAAATGAGTCACTATAAACTGCCCTAGGAATTTGTTGAGGGGTGGGAAATTAGCAAACAAATTTGTGAACTAGCCCTTAAGGCTGAAATTCTGGTACTTAGGTTGTGTATTAGAATTGTGTGATTCAGTTCTTAAATTGTTCGACTGACTTGCTAAATCACTTACTAAATTACAAAATTAGTCAGTTTTCATTTTCAGCACTAAGGCAACCATCCTGTTAGCCTGAAAACCTCCCCTCGCTCCTAGCACTTCTGACAATCCTTTGTTGAATTACAGCCTTTAACTGCTTACTCTTTGGCCTTCAGAGGAAAAACCACATCACAAAACCATACAGCCAGTTACAGAGTAACCTGATCACTGAACCAAACTGCTCCCTAATCTCAACAAAGGGTAGCCTGACACACCCACACCCCAAGGGCTGGATTAACTCCAGAGTCTTCATTTCCCTTTCCACAGGGGTGTCCAGCCGTCAGGTGCTCCGCAGAGTGCAGGAGTAATCAGACAAGTTTATTGTGCTGTCACCATTCTGTTGGAATTCTTTCCGAAAACATTGACTGGGTAAAGATTTAAATTTAGGATTTCTAATGAACGAAAGAGAGCTTGGGGTTTAAATAACAAACACATGGATAGGGTGGGAATCAAGTTCTGAAATCATTATTTCAAAGCCATCTGAGTTCTTGTCCACATCCTCAGGCTGCTCTGAAACTTAAGCCAAATACATTTTTGGATCAGCTAACGTAGTTTTTATTGTGATATTCTATTGCAGTTGGTGTTACTGTAATTAATTATAGTGTATATTTCAGAATAAGGGACGCAGGTGGCGCTGTGGGTTAAACCACAGAGCCTAGGACTTGCCGATCAGAAGGTCGGCGGTTCGAATCCCCGCAACAGGGTGAGCTCCCATTGCTCGATCCCTGCTCCTGCCAACCTAGCAGTTCGAAAGCACGTCAAAGTGCAAGTAGATAAATAGGTACCGCTCCGGTGGGAAGATAAACGGCGTTTCCGTGCACTGATCTGGTTCACCAGAAGCGGCTTAGTCCTGCTGGCCACATGACCCGGAAGCTGTACGCCGGCTCCCTCACCCAATAAAGTGAGATGAGCGCTGCAATCCTAGAATCGGTCATAACTGGACCTAATGGTCAGGGGTCTCTTTACCTTTATATTTCAGAATGTTGTTAACTTAGAGAAATTTTTTTTAAAAAAAAATCAGTCCATTAATAAGCAAATAAAAACATGGCAGGCAATTTCTCTAGACCTTCTTATAGGGTACTGTATCAAATTTAAGTTGAAACTGTTTGATTTTTCATTATAAAGACTTGGTTTTAAAACATATGTCCCTGGCCTCTTCATGGGGGGTTACAATCTCTCTTACTAGCTATCCTCATTCAAAGGTTTAAGGATAAGCAACCTTGTACTTTGATATTTTTTGTAGTTTTTTTAGCTTTTTTCATTATTATTATGGAATTTTCTTTTGTAATTTTGGTTGTCTATATTTATCTGTATTTGTTTAAAGCAAAATAAAAGTATTTTTTAAAAAAAGAAAGAAGAAGAAGCAACAAAGACTGGTTACAAAATGTAGCTTTTGCCTCACCTTCTCAGCCAAAAGCTCCCGGATCCTACTAGCTTGCAGGCGGAATTTGAAGAGCTGTGTCTCCAATGCAAGGCATCGTTTCTGCCAGTCCATGCAGCTACCATTCTCAACAGCGAGCTCTGCCATTTTGAATGCCTTCTCCCTAGACCAATCTCAAGATGTCCTAAGTGAGCAAGACAAAGGGGAAAAAATGTCCCAAATGCTATATGAATTGTCTTATGTCAGTTTACACAAAACCAACTCTGCATTCAAATTTTAAACACTCGGGAAGTTTAGGAGAATCCAGAATGAAGATTCTAACTGTAAACAAACTTTTAACAACTAAGACTTCCAGGACAAGAGCTTCAATCAAGCCTGATTAGAAGATTAGGCAAACGCAAACAGCCTAAGCCTTAGACTATGGTATAAACTCACTGTTGCTCCAGACTGTGCAGTGAAAGAGTTAACAGAATCTTCTTATCAGCTCCTAAAGATCACATTATCAAAGTTACTCTGGTTTCCATATGGTCTCTCTCTCCCCCCAGTTTAGCTATCTTTTGGACCACCAACATGCTCTAACTCTTAATGTTTCCCAGGGTCATTCTGGTAGCCTGTCAGTGCGTATTTAATCTCCTGGTATGTAGGTTCAGCTACAAGAGCAGGAACGATAGGCCTGTTGCTTAGCTAATGCTTAAAATTCACATAGCCAATATGCCCCTTTCATTAGAAGCCCATGAGCTAATTGAAGTGGGCAGCAGAAGACACAATGCACTAAGTGTCCTCATGGATGACAGAAGCCCTTCCATGACAAAGCTTTGGCTATGAATTATCCAAGTGAAACAGATAATAAGAGAACAAAGATAAAGCTTCATTCATTATATTTCATTGCCACCGTCTGAAAAATATTTAGCTAAGGCCCTTTGTCCATTTTAATCACCTTTGGAAGTCCCTTTTGCTTGTCCCCAAATTTAATGAATGGAAATGGAAAGATATGCTGAAAAGCTGGAGGGGTGAGCATAGAAATTAAAAACTTTGGAACTATTCTGGTGATTTAATTCAGCCTTGCAAATAAGCCCACAAAAGGCGACAGCCTCTAATATATACTTTTTACCAGCCTGCCGAGGGCTGCCAGTGGAGAGAGAGAGAGAGCCTCCTGCAGCATTTCTAAGCTGCATGTGGAAAGAGGGATTTCACTCCTCCAGCAGCCCCTGGTTTCTGTGTTGGCCACAGAGAAGTGACGGAATGCTCCATCTCTCCTTGGCTATCCTGCATATAATTTTTTTGTCACCTATGACTACTAAAGTGCTGAAAAACAAAGCTGAATTAATTAATGAGCAGAAAAGCTTGCGGGCACAGTTTTTCATTGGAAATCTGCCTTTGAGGGTTAATCCATTCCACCCTGTTGGATGTGAGAATGAGGGCTGCACGGATGCCATCAATGCACATAGTACAGTCAGCCATATATACATACACACACACACACACACACACACACATATATGTAGTCTGAACACTCAGCTCACATAAGAACACAGCTGAAATGTTTTGGCAGATGCCCACTCTATTTTTCTGCTGCCCTCCGTCTATCCAATCTATCCATTCCTGATCACTTTCGCTACCAGGTGTGTCTCATTCATGATTGCATCAAGCTGTTGTGAGCTTCAGAGCACTGAACTGATGTGGGGGCACTGAATTAATTGCCCATAGCATCACATGAATCCAGAATGACAGAACATCCATATAAAATGAACATATAGAGACAGGAAATACTCCTTTAAAGATTTTACTGAGCACATGTCCCTATCACATTAAGCATGTGTACCAGAAAGTGATCTCAGTGGGACTTACTTTCAAGAGAACATGTCTAGGATTGAGTTTCAGGCTTTTTATATTGCATCCTATGGACCACTTGCCACAGAATGGAGTAGCCTATTTTGAAGAATGGCTAGATGATACATTTCCAGTTTGGTTCTCTACACTCCCATCTTGTCAAACCTGACATGCCAAGGATAGGAGATGGTGAGGAAGAAACTTGCCTATATAATATGCATCATCATAGATTTGTGGAGTTGGAGGGGGCCTTGTAGGCTACCTAGGACAACCCTCTGTTCAATGAAGGACATCCAGAGCTAGAGAAACATCGCCAATGGATTGCTGTCCAGCAAGGGAGAGCCCCTCCCCACCTCCATTTAATTTTCAGGTCTGCCACTCCATTATCTTTCTATTGAAATGGAACACACATACTAAACACTGCAGAATAATGAAAATTGTACTGTCCAGGCATCCAAGACAAAAGTAAGTTAAAGCAACAATGGTATTACTTCTTTCACTGCAATATGGAAAGATCAGTATCGGACAGCATGGAGGGGCACCCCTGCTCACATGGTCAGTCACATCACTGCTGTTCACTGAGGGTTCGCAGAGGGTGAAGGGTAAGCTGGCAGAGAAGATGGCAGGGTGGAAACACACTGGAAGGAGGCACTCAGTTGGTTCTGCTCCTGCATCTGTACCGCACAAACCTTGCTGCAGCCTCCTCCCTTCCCATCTACTTCTCAAAAAGCCATAGCAACAGAACTACCCAGCAGTCAGGTGAGCGGTGGCACCCCACTCCCAGCAGTGAAGCTGCATGCTCCGCTACCGGGGGGCAGAGAATTGGCGGGGGCATGACTGGTGATCCTGGGGGTGTGGGGCACATCCCAGGGGCATGGCATGCTGCCTGCGAGAGCGTGGTGAGCCGCCCACAGGGGCGTGGCATGCGTTCTGGGGGCGTGGGGCGCTGTCTGTGTGGGCATGGTGCCTGGTGTGCACGGGGGTGCGTTGGGGGGGGCACCACAATGGCACTCTACCGGAATAGTGGTGCCGGGGGCGGTCCACTGCCTCCACAACCCCGTTCCTCCGCGAGTGCCCACCCCACCACTAGCTACTGAGCAAGTTTCTGTTATATATATCAATAGGGAAAAGCCTAACAGGCATAGCTGCAGTAAAATTCCATATCAAGGCCCAAAAGCTAAAGAGTTAGCCCCTAGTTACCCAGCTACCAAGGCCTTTTGTTAATTAGAACATGGTGCCTTATTGTAGGAAGGCAACATTGGATCTATTATAACGAAGTCATGGACAGCATTTTTTTCTCATGGGAGAACAGGCTTGAGGTGAAAGACACAACATAAAGGCAGCTGAGTCCTTGCTTGTATCAAGAGATAAAGTTGTACAGAAATCCTTGTAATGATTAGGGGGGGGGAAACATTGAATTTGACCTCTTTCTTCTATCTGCTTGGTTTTTTAAAAAAAGTTACAAGAGCTCAGAACAAATTGTATTCATCATAATCAAAAGCCTACCACCCATTTTGCAATAATAAATCACTTTGCAGTACTAGATTAGTAGGTGTATTGTGCCATTTGCAGACAATCTTATGATATCCACTATGAATGCATCTATCCAGAGAGGAATGCAAAAAATGTAATCAAGGATTCAGCATTAAGGCTTGATCTTAGAGGTTATAATGGTAGTACATGCAGTTTTCTGGAGAAAACATGTCCATACTGTTTCACATATGCCTTTTTAAAAACACAGTTTATTTACCCAAAAATGTTGGTTTTGCATCTAACATAACCATTATATAGCAGAACCTAACTATTTATCTTTTCTTTTTTTCACTTCTCATTATGTCAAAGGTATACAAACTAATCAACATAGCATTTTAAAGATATATGTATCATGTGAAATACATATTAATGCAATTACATTTCTTTACAAACACATGCATTACATAGATTTCTTTTCTTGGATGGCAGCACTTAGTCGAATAATCACATGAGTTTTAGGGGGTAGCCAATTTCAATTCTAGGTTGCAACAACAGATACCGGTATATAGTGTCCAGATCAAGGGAAGTACATAGGACCACACTATTCTGTCTTGGTCTGACCTGACCTGGACTACTGTAACTTTTTGTCAATTAAAATGTTTCTAATTCATTAGATATTGCAGTCCTGGTGTTTCATATACACTTGCACCAAGGTGCGATACTAAAGACAGTTTCCCGCCACCTGTGCTCATTTGCCATCTCAAATTAAGACTGCAATGCTATACACATTTACCTGGGGTAACAGACATTTTAGGACTGCACTTCACTTTACCACTTCAGAAGTTTCATATCTATATTATCTGGTTTCATCTCAAACTGTATGCAGCTGGTGGAAAGCACTACCATACTGATACTCACTTTTGCATGGGTTATTCCATTACAAATAGCATTATATATTTGTAATTATGAAAGAAAGCGAAGGTGGGAAATTCACAAGGAGATCACTTTCAAGCTCCTGTTAAGACTGTTCTGCTCAATGAGAGTTTTGCCAGTTTTAAATCTTGCCTAGTCTCAGGGGGTGATATCCAACTAATCCATCATACTCAAAGCATACCAATTAAAATTAATGGACAGAAGCTACTTGTCCATTGATTTCAATGGCTTTAGTCTGAGTATGACTAAAGTTGGGTATAACCCAATGAGTTTAGTACAGGCTCTTTTGGGAGCTAGTTATGGTCGGCATCCATGGGAACCAAAGGTGGACAAACTACCCCAGAAGGAACACGATGTGTTCCCTACCAGAGGTCTGGCACCCTGACACCCCATGAACCCCATGGGAGCTAGTATTGACATGGCATTTAATATGATAACTGCTGCTCTAAAGGTTTTGTTGGTGAAACAAACGGAAGACACTACACTTTAACAACTGTGCATGTGTGCCTAACCAGGCAAGATGGTGGCACAATCACCATTCCATTGTAATAGTATTGTATAAGCACTGCATCTTATGGTTTGCACCTGCATATCTCAGAGAGATATTAAGCACATATCCCATTTATTGTTCTTCTGCTTTTTAAGATTCGTAAACTGCACCGTGCTTTGCATCCCATTTATAAAAGCACCTAAATCAATTGTGGGAAGGAACAAGGCCTTTTCAGTTGTAGCCTCACAGTTATGGAATGAGGTTCCCATGGAGATGAATCATCAATGTGTCTCATTTTAAATTTCAGGTAAAAGCACAAAGCACTTTTTAATACTGGGATTATTTTTCCTGTAGTTTTATCTTTCTGCTGCTTTAATGCTACTTGTGTATGTTTTATTCTACTTTATGTTTAATTGATGTTGATTTTATCAATTTTGTACGCCACCCAGAGCTTCAGAAGAACTAATTTTGTTCAATACATGAACAAAAAGAAATAACTATAAGCAAACACCTCAGCTATTGAAGATAAGGCTAACATGGTAATCATTTAAAGTTTAAACAAATAGTCCTCAGGAGAATCTTAATTACTTAATTTAGCAGGTAAAGCGACCATAGAGTTAAGTTTCTCTTGTAAACTCCATCCTTCCACTAGGCAATACCCATCTTATGCAGTAAATGAAAGTACCCTTGAAAGTCCTGGTTAATGTACCAATACTCTGTGCCAGCTATTTTTAAAAGACCAACAGCACAATCCTAAATATGTTTATGCAGAAGTAAGTTCAATGGGGCTTGTTTCTCGAACCCCAAACTGTTTACTATTTGCCAGAGATGGCAATGGTTAAGGCTGCTAGTTTACACCACCCGTTCATTACATTGGTCATAACTAGTTCACACTAAGTCATCTGTAATAATAAGATAACACATTCCATAAAAGAGGACATTTACCTACTCCCTTCTCTCCTAGTAATTTTAAATGAAAGAAGGTATCAAAGTAAGACAACACCACAGGTAGTGATTTCCAGTACACAGTACAGACATGTTATAGCAGTCATCCCTTTCTGCCCTACAGTTTTAAACCCTGCTTAAATCAGTTTTGGAAATAACAAGAAAAAGCAAAGATCGCCCCGCACACCCCCAGCCTCACACAGTCTCTCACCTTGGGCAGGCTGCTCTAGCAGCAGCAGGAGGAGGAGGAGGAGAAGGAGAAGGAGGGAGGGCTGAGGCAAGCCGGGCACTGGAAGCAAAGAGCCAAGATAGCAGAAGCCTCCCCCCCCCCCCCGCCCCAAGTTGCGACTGACCTTGTATTGTTCTTGGTCAGAACAAGGTTATATTGTGCTCAGGAACAGAGTGTTGCCATCCTCCTGCCGCTCACCTCCAGCCTGCGAGGCAAACGAGGGCTGCTTCTGCCCTGAGGGGGAGAGGATCTCACGAAAGTCATGCACACAACAGCTACGCTCGAGTCCCATTCAGCCTTTCCCCGTTCTCTGCCTCTTTTCTCCCTCTTTTCCTTCAAGCGGGAGAGCCTGGCTCAAATAGCACAGCCAGCCCTCCAAAGAAGCACAGGAACTGACATCATCGGCACTACACTTTTAACCCCTTGCCTGACAATAATATCAGGTTAGGCTGCCTCCCCTCCAAAATAAAACAGCAGGGAACTGACTTCCCACCCACAGGATTTCTCTGTGATCTTTTGTGTGTCTGTGTGGGAAATGGCCTTCTTTTGTACCGACAAGCACTCTTGTCACGTTTTCTTTCATTTCAGCTTGGCTAGGCATTGTCCCAGAGAAGAAATACTCACTCTAGATGCATCCATTCTCTTCCAGAAAGCTACATACAAATGGGCGTAAAGTAACCAGGATTTTTGTTTGGGGGGGGGGGGACAGAACCTCAGTTAGCTATTGATTTTTATTGATTATTATTGATGGGGGGCAGCTACAGCTCCCTCTCCCCCTACACCCATGTACATACCGCTAAACAACATTAAACAACACAATACACAAATCCTAAATCTGATTTTAAAAAATAAAATAAGGAATTTGAAAGAGAATTTGTTAAAGCAGCTGAGTTCCAGAATCATGATTGATTATGATTTTTTTAAATGTCAAAAGATGAAAAGGTTTTGTGGGAGGAGGAGTTGGGGGAAAGGAAAGCCAATACATTTTGGTGCAAATACTCTAGCACACAATATCCAGCAACGAATTGTGCCCTTTCCACATGTGTTGGCATAATAATACGCAAGTGGTCTTAGTTATCTATATGATCTATACATGTCTAAGTTATAAAAGGAAAGTGGATCTTAGCCACACTGGTAGTGCTTGGCGTGATGCAACCACACCGCATCACATAGGGAACAACTCAGTCTTCGCTGCAATCATAAATGCATTCAGACTGTGCACACATTACCATTTACTCTGGCTCTGGTGCATGCTGGTGTTTGAATCTGTGTACACACGACGTTATCCACAACAGAGAGCTGGCCCGTAGTGTCTTGAAAAATACTATTGTTTGATGTGTTTTTCCCTTCAACTAACTTCAATATGAAGGGAAAACCTAAGGCACATTCACTTCACAGTTAAGCTGAGGTGTGTGCATTTGAGACAGCCATTGTCCTTGTGCAAATGACAGGGGTTGCAGGGGCAGGGAAACCAAACAGGTAATGTACATCAGGTTCAACCTCCCCACCCCCTATTTGGTGTGTACAAGAGTGTGCAAATGTGACTCGAACACAGTTGTGAGGGCTGTGTACATAGCCTTACTTACAGAGATAAGTCCAAGGGACTTACTTCTGTGTAATAAGCATGTTTAGAATTGTGCAGTCAGTCTGGTATAAGCAGCAACCAATGTTAACTACATAAACTAGAGCTATCAAGGGTACTTTTATATATTACTTAGCATAAGGATTCCTAGTGGATTCTGTTTACAAGATAAAGTCAATTTACCTGCTAAATCAAGCAGTTAAAAATTATGAAGGCTATTTAAATTATTACTGTTTTAGCCCTGTCCTGACTAAATGAGGTGTTTGCTTGGGAATATTTCTTTTCGTCCATGCCCAAGCAGCAGTTGTGCTGGTTCCTGCTTATTTGCCCCACTGTCTTTTATTTGCCCCACTGTCTAATTTTCCAGGTCCGGCAAGCAAAACATGGCACCCTGTGTCTTCTCTCCACAGCCCTTCAGTCACATATATTTGTATCCTTGCTTGGTTCTTCCTCACCTACCAGCATATTTATTTATTAGCACCTATTTCTAACTCACTGTTGACCCATACTCATGCAAAAGGGGCCAAAGACCGACCAGGCAAGTGAGTTCCACGTGAGCCATGAAGTTTGCCAGGTGAAATTGGGCCAATCCTGACCTACTTCACAGGGTTGTTGTGAGGACAAAATGGGCAGGAAACCATGAAACCCCCTCGAGGAAAGGTGGGATACAAATGTAATTATCTGTCTGTCTATCTATCTATCTATCTACCTATCTATCTATCTATCATCTATCTATATCTATCTATCTATATCTATCTATCTATCATCTATCTATCAATCTATTATCTATATCTATCTATCTATCTATCTATCTATCTATCTATCTATCTAATCTATCTATATCTATCTATCATCTATCATCTATCTATCTATCCAGCCTGCCTCATCTAATGCCACTGTAGAGAACTTGTTGGTTGCTTGGCAATCTTTTGAACCAGCAGTAGTTGAATATTTGTCGCTGTTCAGTGTTATGGTGAAATAATACGATTAAAAGAGGAATAAGGAATGGCCAAAATTCAGTTGCAGAGCACATGCTTTGCATACAGAGGATTCCAGCATCAGTCTCTAGCATATCCGGAACAGGGCTCAGAAAATCCCCTGTCCAGAACTCAGGAATGCCTCTGTCAATCAGGGGAAGCAATACTGAGCTAGTATTATCAGTATGGTCTCACTCAGTCTTCCCATATGCACTAGCATATTGGCTGGTGATGTTATGTCACAAAGGCATTGGAAACTAAATACCCTGTTGTTGTTGTTCTTGTTGCTCTCCCATATATTTTCAAAGGAGTAGAGTCATTTGGAGGTACCGTATTTCTCCAAATGAGTAGGTCTTAGGATGACCAAACCCAGCATATTACTTTTCCTTTCCTAAGAACTGTCATACAGGGCAGTGAAGCAGTTCAAGAACAGAAGGCAGGTGTGGAACATGCAAACATTGTGTATTACTACCCTCTACAGGAGAAAATGCACAATAGTGTTATTATGTCAATTGTGATATAATTCATGATAACACAACATGCAGGTCACACCATACGTTTAAAGCTGTATTACACAACTTTGAACATTCATTGCTTCCCCTGCTGAAGAATATTTGGAACTGTAGTTTATTAAGAGTGCTGAGAATTGCGAGGAGACCTCTATACCCCTAACAGAGCTACAATTCTTAGAGTGGTTTAACAATCACTCTCTCTTCCCAGGGAACTCTGGGAAATGTAGCTGTGTGAAGGGAAAATGGGTCTTCTAACCACTCTCAGCACCCCAAACAAGCTACAGTTATTATTTATTTTAATGCAGAAGTAGGGAAGCTCTACCCTGTGGGCCAGACGCAGTCGCCATGCCTCTCATCAGCCTAGCTCTGTACTCTTGAGTACTTTGGCCTGGAAAGTATCCTTGAACTGTGATTGGTGCTTCTTGCTTAGCTGGGTTGAGTGATGGGAGGCCATAGAAACTTATGGCTTTTGCATAGCTGGAATGGAGCCCATGGTACAAAGATAAGAGTCACATTTGTTGTTCCACTTCTATGCCTGTGACTCTGTCAAACACTGGCATACAGCCCCTGGATGTTCCCCTACAGAGGAATACAAGCCTTATGCTGCAAAAGATCCCCTATAATATTCCCCTGCCCATGATAAGTATAGATGAAGAGAGTGTGCTACAACTTTTTCCACAATAAACAGTAACATAGTTAAATCACTGTAGGGGATGCCCACAATTGTGAGGTCTGAAGAGATGAAGATGATGCCTCTGCAATTGTTGCCATTGCCTGTAGACTGCTTGTGATGTCACAAAGCACTTGAGTAAAACACAGCTTGCAATGGCTGTGATATTCAGCATTGCACAGGTTTATTCTATTTGGAGGAGGTGAACTGGCAAATGGAAGGAGGCAATCAGCTGCCAGCAGAATGCTATGGACAGATAATAAGGCAAGTTTGCTTGCTGAACGGGATGGTGTCTTGAAGGCTGCTGATATCCGTATTCAGAAGCTGGCTGATGTCTTGTAATGGACCTAATGGACGCTGGCAGATGTTGGTGGGTGGAAGTCAGTGGAGTTCACATTCAGAAGCTGATGGAGACTGCAAGGCAGAAGCAGGCTGATGTATATGGATGTAAGCTGGTTGACGTTTGCCTTCGAAAGCTGGTCAACAGAAGCTGGTGGATATTTGTGGACTGAAAGGGGAGGGGGTAAATATTAATATTTGTTTTTTTTAAAAAATGCTTATATAAATTTACTTTTGTTATAATATTTATATAAAAAAAAGAAAAATAAATTTATAAAAAAGAGGAGAGGCCTGCTGGGTGCTGCTTGTGGGCTTCCCAAGAGGCCCCTGTCTGGGTACTAGGTGAAAGATGGTGCTGAACAGGCATTTGGTCTGATCCAAGATGGTTCTCCTTATGTCCTCATTGTCAGCTAATGAGCAGAAGGTTAAACCCTGTTGGCTACAGGAGTCTGCTGAAACTTGGGAGTGGAAAAGAAAAATAGGTAAGCAGAATCTATACAAACAAGCACAAATAGAAAACCAGAAATAACAGCACATAAAATATTTGGCAGGCTTTGAGTAACGATGGCGTCTAGACAGAGTTGAGTTTAGTACTGGCGTAGTTGCCATTTTACACTCAGGGAAGCATTCCCTTCCCCAGTGATTCCTAGCTCTACAGACAACAGCACCTGGCAGACAACAGACTGTGAGGCACTGAGCTTTCCAATTATGTTAATCATTATGCATGGTGGCAAATGTATTGTAATAAATAACCAGTGCTGAAGTGCCTAAGGATTTCCCAAAGGGAGTTTTGAGGAAAAAAAGAAAGAAAATAACCTCTGAGCCTGGCAACAATTAAAAAAATTTCCATGACTTGAGAGGCATTTATTATATCTCCATTGTTCTCTGCTCATCTAGGGAATGTTTATGCCAAAAAGTATAGCTGTCAGAATGCAGTGTATTCTCCTACCTTCAAAACTTTTCATGTTCTTTATGAAGCATATTTGTCTTCATTTTGTATGGCCCAATCACCCCTCATGCTTCTTTCATGTGATGCTCATTGACTTTTCTTCTGAATGCAGACCCTTTCAGAGATGCACCACCTCTTGGAGAGCCACCAAAATGAAAAGTTCAGAAATGGATGTATTTCATATGAAAATATTAGTGTCAGTCATGTTGCCACAGCCTTAGATTCCAGCAGTAACCTCAATGCACAGACCAATATCTGTTGTATCAACAGAGGAGGCACTGAGCATCACCACTGAATGGAAGACCCCCAAGCCCACAATGCCAGGGATCCCCCGAACGAGATCATAGAATTATTGAATTGTAGACTTGAAAGGGACCAGAATTTTTTGGCCAGTGTAGGACTTGAACCCACAACCCTAAAATTTAGTCTTATGCACTGCCAACGGAGCCCTGCAGCTTGTAACCCTGAGTCCAGCAGCAGGCAAGGATGCTCGCCTAAAGAGCCTCAAACACCAGCCCAGCATGCCCAAAGCCAGAGAGACAACGGAGTGCCAGGCTTTCAAATAAGTGGCTCTGGCATTTCAAGAAGCAACAGTCTCACAATTCTGCATAAATGTATATATTTTCATTTATAAAAAATTATATACTGTACCACCAACATTTAGGAAAAAATATGGTGAACAGCATAAGATCAACAATAAAAATGCATTTATAAAACAAGTACAAAATACATCACAAATCAATAGATCAGATTAATATGCATCACCCGCTCAGAAAAAAGGCTGGGTGAACAGACAAATTTTAAGAAGGTGCCCACAGGCCAATACTGCATCTGCCTGTTCTTTGGAAGCACATTCCAAAGGGCAGGTGCCAACACAATAAAGACCCTGGGCATAGGGCAAACCTTGGGCACATTCAACAATACTGAGATTTTCTTCCCAACCCTCCACACACACCAAGATTAAGTGACCAGGCAGGATATAACAAGGTATAGTGTTTTTGAAGGTATGTTGGTCCCAAGTCCTTCACAGCTTTATACTGATGTCAATAGCAGACGCTGTATCATTCTGCACTAGCTGCAGCTTCGACAGTGGAACAGACTCCCATGAAAGGTGGTGGATTCTCCTTCCTTGGAGGGTTTTAAGCAGAGGTTGGAAGGCCATCTGTCATGTATGATCTAGCTTAGATTCCTGCATTGCAGGAGTTTGGACTAGATGGCCCTTAGGACCCCTTTCATCTCTACGGTTCTATGATTCCAGACCAACCTTAATGGAAGCCTTAATAGGCTGGCACAGTACCATTATTACAGCAGCTTTGATTGCTGTTTATTAATGTTGACTTCATTACTGTTCTATAGTTGTGTACTGAAAGCCTACTATTTTGCCAAATATGCGGATATCTTAATCTATGCTGGGCAGCTTAAAACTGAAACAGATGAATGATAAATAAATCAATTTCTATTGTGTGGCTGGTCCTGGTTACGCAAGGGAATAACTAATGAGAGGCAAAGGTGTAGGAGTTGGCAGGCCATAGGAAAGGAGAATGTGCTTGTTAGCAGATTAGTTTTATGCAATATATTGTGTGTCTGGTATTGGACGGCATGTAGTACATGATGTCCTCGCATACCAGAGCACTCCCTGCTGCACCTTTCTCAGAGTCAGCAGGTTGCTGGGTAAATGCTATGCAAGTGATGTCAGGCATCATATATCACCGAAAGTCAAGATCAAGCCCAGCTGCTGCAACTATGGATGCATTCAGAAGAAAAGAAAGATAACCAAGGAATGGAACTGCTTGGAACCCAGCCAGGAATGGGAACTTTAACAAATACCCTGAACTAGGTGGTTGGCATCACTGAAGTATGTGGGGTGATGTGACCTTTATGAATGCAAGAGCAGTGCTCCCTCAAAAGGTACAAGGCAATCTCTTTTGTGATTCCTCTGCACTCCCAACCCTCTTCACTAGGCTTTTGTGTGTCTTGATTAGCCACAGGGAATGAATGGGGAAAACTCCTCTCGCTCTCTCCCTGCTAGTACTATATAATCATATCTGTGGGCCTTAAACCCTGTGTATTCCTGTTGACTGCAAACACTGGATGCTAATGAGACACAGTGGGGAGGACAATTGCACAGACTCCCCTGCTAGCAGGGCTGGCTCAAGACATTTTGCTGCCTGAGTTGCAGGACAAGATGGTGTCCTCCCCCCAAGGCACATACAGAAGCCAATTGGACCGGTAGTTGAATGTTGCTCTTTTACTGGTGAATTAGCAGTATCCTCCACTGCACTTGAGGGCAGCAGGCTAGTGTAGTGAGTATAGGGCAACCACGTGCCCCTCACAGCTTTGCCCACTTCCTGCAGCTCAGCATCTGTTGCCTGTGGCAGCTCTGGCATCTGCCTCATTGTAGGAACAGGACCAGTGGTCAGGGATAATGGAATTTGTAGTCTCAAAACATATGGAGGGCCGAGTTTGCCTATGTCTGCTCAAGAGTCTCAAAAGCACACTCAGGTTCACTTTTTCCTCCCAGTTTCTTTGTACTATACTCAAGTAAAAATGAGCTCTTTCAACAATGTTCCTGCCTTTATTGTATCTTAGTTGCAGTTTGGGAGGTTTATAAGCAGGGCTCCCCCTCCCTCGGTAATTTTATTTTTTGATCACAAATCACATTCACAACTTTTGAAAGAAGGTGAAGGTCATCATCTTGAGGCCTCAGAATCTTCACCATCATCTTGTGTGCTGATACAAAGACAATTCTTCTCATGCTAATGGAGCTGGAGCAAAGACCACATACAAAATAGCAGAATAGCAAATGTGGAGGAACCTTAAGGCATGCACATAGACTAATCAGAAGGAGGGGAGGGAATTAGGCAGGCCCACATCCTGAAAGCAGCCCCATAATAACTTAATGGCAAGGAATGCTGAGTGGCTGAGAAGAAGAAAACTGACAGCCAGGTGGAAGCAGGGAATAAACTAGAGTGGCTAGAACAAGAGGGCAGAGCACATTTGTGCAACCCCCCCCCCCCCCGAAAGAACCATCTCATTCTGGATACCGTATTTTTCGCTCCATAAGATGCACTTTTTTTTCTCCTAAAAAGTAAGGGGAGAGGTGCCACCTTCTCTGGGGGATTGAGGGCCTGACTTGACATTGCATGGGTGTGGGTGTGTCTCTGAACATTGAGGGGCCCAACCCCCTAGGAAGAGATT
The DNA here is from genome assembly GCF_965153285.1 of Podarcis tiliguerta. Lineage (NCBI taxonomy): Eukaryota > Metazoa > Chordata > Lepidosauria > Squamata > Lacertidae > Podarcis > Podarcis tiliguerta. The sequence continues at coordinate 87,786,232 of NC_139534.1, forward strand.
GCCCCCCCCCCCAGTGCCTCAGTCCCCAGGAGCAGGCACCCTTGATTCCTGGTTCACCCTGAAAAGCTATTTTTAAAAATTCTCAGTGACTTAAGCTTTCATAACACATTCAAATTCAGCTCTGCCACTGGGAAACTCTGTTATCTCTCATATCCCCAGCATCAACCCTCCAGTTCTGTAACCAGACCCTAATGATACTGCCCTGCAATACAAGGTGTGTGCACAGGTTAAAGACATCAGCAGCCTTCAGCTTGAGGCCGTCCAGGTATTGTGGCCTACCACTCCCATCAGCCCCTGCTAGGAGGGCCGTGTGAATGTGTTTGAGGGATTGAAAAGGCTGAAACGTGAAAGTTGGGAAAGTAAGAGATGAGAGCAGCTTCACTGCATGAGTATTTTGGCCTCTGCCCCAGCTTCATGCTGACATCAGGCAAACTGTTGCCAGATGCTTGAATTCTCTGCTCTCTTATCTCTCAGGCCTTGATAGGGAAGTGTGTGATTGGAGATTATCTCACTCCCAGGAAGGCGAGAGGATACCCCCTTGCTCAGCCCTCCTCTCCCTGACTCATCTGACTGAGGGTTCTTATAAACATACACAGCTGGTTCAGGGCTTCCAGGAAACTCAGGGCTTTTCCCACAAAATTAACATTTACTGCAGCAGAAAGCAGGCAAAGGAAGACAGCAAGGGTAAGACTGGTTTGGAAAAGTGCTTACTTAATAATAATAATATATTATTTACACCCCGGCCATCAGGCTGGGTTTCCACAATTCTTAAACTTGCCTTGAAGCTGCCTTCTACACCTTTGATCCCTGTCCCTAACTGTAAATGTGTGATGGTGGGCTGTGGTTACTCATTGCTGAGGGAAAGACCCTTTGCACATGATCAGAAGCTCTCTGCTGTGCATTTACTTCACACCAGGATTTGGTACTGAAAAATAATTTCTGAGACAGACTAGTGGTTCAAACTAAGCCTCAGGAGGAGTCCAGTTACCATCTTTCTGACAAAATGGATGTCATGAGATTTACTGTGTATACGCCACATATTATAGAATTACGACTCCCATAATCCCGGGCCAATGTCTCTGCTGGCTGGGGCTGACCAGAGTTAGAATCCAAACAATCCCCTCAAGGGGGATGGATGCCTAAGTTGCTGCTTCAGAGAGAAAAGTGAGAAGCTGCTTTTGCAGGCAACATTTATTATCATACTGTCTGTCGATGCCATCTAGTGGCTACCGTTATTCACTGCGTGAATACATTTTCCTCACTAAAGCATTCAGGTGCCAGGGTGCATATATCCATGCAATGCTGGAGAATTTTTCTCCTCACGGCAGTGGAGATAAGGAGGAACAAGGAGTACATCTCAATAAATGGATTTATTTCATTGTCAGCAAGGGTAAGAGATAAAGGATTATTGCTGGAGATAAGGAGTATTGCGGGGAGTCTGAAAACAACATGTAATAGTAACTCAGAGCCTAGTTTGAATCATAACCTGTCCTTAAAAGAACCTGTCATAAATTCAAGTAAGTGGATTTAGAAATGATGGGGATCTGTCTATATTACATCTCTGAAGTAAGACTACAAACATAAATGCAATTCAAAATTTGTCTGCTCCCTCTGACCGTTCTGGGCATTTGAGAGCTGATTCTGCCATTATATCCCCCTATACACACCAATAGTCTGTAGTGAGTGGTCAGGTGTTAAAATCATTTTGAAGGTGGTTTGCCAACTGCATGTCTTGTATAGAGATCTGCCTTATAGTAGGTCACCATTGTTCTGTCTAACATAGTTCTGTTTTCTCTCAAGGAGAGTGTCTCAGATGCATAAAGTACATACTATCTACAGTTTTTAACAGCTTGGGCTCAGATTACTTGCAGGATCAACATCCCTATATATATGTCTACACAACCACTTCGGTTTGCAGAACCAGCACTGTTACAAGTGCCACATAATAATCATTCTGCATTTCTAAGGAATTGATCTTATAGTGAGCCAGCACCTCCACTATGGAACTCCCTGCCTGAGACCAGGCAGGTGCCTTTGCCATACTCTTTTCGGTGTCTGCTTAAAACATTTTTGTGCCATCCAGACATGTAGAAGTTACATGTGTTTTATCTCTTTTTATCTAAACGGCTTTTGAATGTTTTTAATTACCTGCTATAAAATGTTTTTTTTTAATCAGAAGTTCTCATGTTTTATCATATATTTTGTAAACCACTTGGAGGTTTTCTTACAATCAAGCAGTGTTTCGGTTTTGTTAAATAAATAAAGTCAATTAAAAACTTCCCTAGACAGGGCTGCTTTCAGATGTCTTCTAACAGTCAGATAGTTGTTTCTTTCTTTGACATCTGATGGGAGGGCGTTCCACAGGGCGGGCGCCACTACCAAAAAGGCCCTCTGCCTGGCCTCTGCCCAGACCTGCTGCCAGCCTTGTAGCTATGCAATAGGAAGTGATATGAGACTGGCTCTCCTACATCACCAGTGGACATATCCAGGTTTGAAATGCTTGGTGTTTCTTCCTCCAATAAGTGGCCCTAGTAACAGAGAGAATCAGAGTGTAAGCTCCAAAGCTCCTGGTTTAAGACTTGTTGATCCTGACATTCTGGATGGCTCAAGGTACAATCCGGTTGCCTGGAACAAAAGGTGTGTCACCGTGATTAACTTTCCCCATAACAATCCATTTTCTCCTCTTCCAGCATCCCTTGCCCCCGTCCAAAATGGAGTATGAAGGCTAAAAAAAACCAAAAAGGTCTTTCAAGGACAGGAAGCCTTCAATCTCTTGCTCTTTTTAAATGGTGATAGGTGAGAAAACTACCGTAATCTGGTTAATATAAACGTATGCGTGATCCACCAAACCCTATGTGTAGGGGAGTATATGTCCAATAAACACAAAAATGACTAACTTCAGATGCAGGATATGTAGAAAGAGGCAAACTCTGCCGTTCAGAGGTACTGATAGGGCCACTTCAGATAATCGACTTCTTCAGATGCTTCAGATTCTTCAGATGTTCTCCAGGGCTTTTATTTATTTATTTAGATGTATTAACTGACCTTCAAACATATTATCAGGGTGGCATACAACAAAATATTCACAACACTATAAAATAACACAGCACAACATAATAACCTAAAGCCAGCAACTTGCATGAGCTCTTGTGTCCTCGTGCCTGCCTGACTACTAAGGTCTGCTTCTCATCTAAAGGCTTAAAGGAATGTAAAGGGCCAGAGATTTGGCTTGGAGTTTTGCACAGAGTAATTAGCTTTAGAATCACAGTATTTTAGAGTTGAAAGGTTACTTTGGAGGGCACCTAGTCTAATCCCTTGCACCATGGAAGAGATGCATCTTGGATGGCTTTAAGAGAGGATTAGACAAATTCACAGAGGATAAGGATCAATGACTACTAGTCACGATGTCCACCTTCAGGGTCAAAGGAAGTATGCCTCTGAAAGCTGGTTGCTGGACTGGGAGAGAGCTGCTGCACTCAGATCCTACTTTCAGGCATCCGAAAGCATCTCACTGGCTGCTGTGAGAACAGGATGCCAGACCAGATAGGCAAGCCGCTGTCTGATCTGTGAAGGCTCTTCTTATGTGCCAAGCAGATGACAAGAGATCAGGTGATAAGGTACATTTCAAGTGGAATGGCATCCAACCTCCATGTGTTCATTAGCACGGCAAGCTGCCCAGAGCCTGGACACTGTACACACAGATAATCTCTGTACATGAATTAATCAGCCCCAGATTACATGTCATCATCTGCATGGTGTGACTATTGATAGCTTTATGTTCCAGGGAGAGCCAAAGCTCAGCGGCAGAGTATCTGCTTTGCACCCAGAAGGGCCAAAGTTCAGTCCTTGGCATTGCCAGTCAGGGCTGGGAATATCCCATGCTTGAAACCCTGGAGAGCTGCTGCCAGTCCGTGTAGGTGATACTGAGCTAGATGGGGCAGTGCTTTGACTCGGTGTAAGGCAGCTTCCTATGTTGCTCTGTTGGTTGTCGGTTCTCTTCAGATGAGCACGCTTCCATAGGTACTTGGCGTATAGGTTCAGAAGGGGGACAGATCTCATCATTTTAATAATTCAGTTGCAGCAAAGAGCTCCAGTTTCATTCATTAGAGGGTTTGTAGTGTAGGGAAAAACCTGAACTTAACAAACCAGCCCTATGGTAATGGTCGTAGCATTAGCTGACCCTTTTCTTGACCTGTGGGAAGCCTGCCAATTGCTAGGAGCAACAGAAGCTGATCAAGGGGCTGTTAGCTATAGCCCAGAGGTTTAATATGTCCATGCTGCCAAGAATGCAAGTGGTAATAGCTTAACAGCTGACGATGATGTTTTAAAAAAATGGTGGCCAGCTTTTGCTTCTTTGTGCAAGGGTCTTATGTGCAATGTGGGGCCCTGCAACACCCGGCAGAGGCTGATTCAGCCAAGACTTCAGTCTCCACCTTGAGGTCTAAATGTAGGCTTAATCACAACAAAGTCAAGCTAGGTTTTATTTATTTTATCCCTCCCCTTTCCCCCAATCCCCTGCTTTGCATATCTTCCGAGGAAGAATTCTAAAAGCTTTAATACCAGTTGCTGGGAACCACAGTTGGGCTGAGTGCAGTTGCACACGTTCCCAGCTTTCAGGCTTCCCACAGGCATCCGGTTGGGAACAGGATGTTGGCCTAGATGGGTCACTGGCCTGATCCAGCAGTCTTGTCTTATGTTGCTCACTGTTTTATGACATTTTGGTTGGCCCTAACAACTCCCTATTGTGAATTTTTGATTTTGTCTCTTATGGACCAACACAACTTCCTTTGCATTCTATATCTCATGGTGAAACCATAAACGGCTATAAAAGTTGTTTCTTTCTTGGTGAGCTGGCTGTATTTTGGTGGTCTAGATTGGTGGTGCTGTGAGATTCACAACCGTCCCTGAACTACCTGTTCAACTTTCTAAACAGATTATTACAAAAATGCTATAAGCCTCCAGCAAATAAAATACTTTCAAAATCTATTTTCATTGTCGTCTGCACAATTGCTTTCTTCATTGAATTTAGGGTGACCCCTTTGATACAAGATAAATGCTCTGTAGAGCGGCCAAACATCCCTGCTCTCCAACCACATTGCCCAAACTCTTACTCTTAAGCCCTTGAAACCCATGATCAGAATAGTGATGTGTGGTTGCTTTTGCTGGGTTGTACCCTCTTATTTGCCACAAATAGAAATTGACTCCATACAGGCTCCAATGAACTTCCGCTTGCTTGGCAATGGGGAGTTTGAAGCAGTATTAAGCATTTGATACTTATACCCTGCCCTTGCTGTTTGACTCTCCTGCATACCAAAGCTGTAGCACTTAGCAACATGAAATCCTATCCTAATTAGCTTTCATTTAACAATACCCTTTTGTACGCAGTTAGAATGTCAACCACCTCCCATTGAAGGGATGCAAGGGAAAGTAACACAGTATTTAAAGTAATGGGTCAATGGTTCTAGACCTTTTGCAAAGTGAAAGCCCTGCTGCTATATTTGAGCCTACAGAACCCGTCTTGAAAACTAATGACGGGATTTAAGTAAGGTAAGGCTGGATTGGAAGCCTAAGGGACTATTGTCCAAATGCAGCCTGTTCTGCGGAGGTCAGGCTCCTTTGGGAATCTCCAGCCAGCATTCAGTCACGTAGAAGCTACATGTCAAGTACTTCTTCATACGACAGGTTTAGTATTGTGAAGCAGGCAATTTTCAGCAACCGGTGCATGAAACACAATGTGGGAACTTGGGAAATGAAGCAGAGTGTCCTTCCACATATAGGTCCAGTAACAACATCGTCTGCATCAAACTTTAATTTTCACCATCTGTGACAGAAGTGCGTTGATCTGTGTTCCCCCTGGGGTTGGATCTTGATTGCTCCTAAAAATTTAGGGATCTAAAAGGGTTTCAGACTGGACTGTGGGGACTTCCTGTCTCTTATCTAGCAGATCAATGGAATAAAAAGCTATTACAGGTGATCGACAAAATCATGTCTCTGTTTGGGTTTTGAGATGCTGTAGGGATATTAACTAAACAGTACACCTAACGTTAGACGTTCAGTGAATGCTAATATAAACTGCTAATAGTTCTTCAGGTGATGATGATGCAGCGGCCAGTAGGAAATGTCTATCCTTTTCTCTAGTCCAGGGGTTGCCAAGGTGGTAGCCTACAGATTCTGATGGATTCCAACTCCCATCAGCCCCAGCTGGCATGGCTGATAATCAGGGGTACCTCGAGGGCACCACATTGGCTCCCAAGCTTTAGATGTTTAGAACAAGGCCATAGTAAATACTGGCAAATAATGAAAAAGGGGAATAAATTTTGTAATTTATCAACAACATTAACTTTGAGATCTACAATGAATACTATAATTCTGGGAAGTCTCTTATTTATTCTGGGTGCTTCAATATTGCGGTGGGAACTCCTGTGTTTACCATGGTTGGTCCCACTCACCTTTTCATTCAAGAAACAAAAATGTTGTTTGCAGCTGTACAAACTAACAGGTTACCTATGCGCTTACAGATCAGTTACTCTGCCTTCACATACCAGGAAAGTCTCGGATTTCAGAGTCCTTTGAACATATGCTGCTAGGGGTACTTTCCATCTCAGGCCCTCAGGGAAGTTGTTTACAGCACATTGTACTCATTTTCTTTCTTGGAAGTTCTGACCTAAATTCTTTTCCGCAAACCACCTTCCCGGCTGATTGTGCTTCATTCTAGTGAATAATGCATGTTGTCCTCCCTGGCATGTCAGACAGCATTTGCATCAAGATTCTTAGCGGTTCAGAATAGGTCTCCTTTCCCTCTGATTTCTTTTCTCTCTTCTGTAGTTTGTGTGCTTCTCTCAGATTTTAAAGGAAAGCTTGTGTCTTCCAAGTGGAACAAAAAAAAACCAACAACCCAAAAAACTATTCTCAGGGATCATTCAATTCTCCTTAAAGGGAATCTCATATTTTATATAACAGAGATTCTATTTGCAGCAGGCTTGCACATTTAATAGTTTATGAGATTTGCTCCATAATTAAAGATGCAAATTAGCGACCCCCTTCTGGGTCTTCCTTTTCAGCACTCTGCGCAACTTACAAATTTTGCATCACTTCTCAGCCCTATGCTGCTGTACCTGAAATAAACTTTAGACAGACATTGGTCTTAGATAGACATTCATTAGCCTCAGTATCCCCAGCCAAAGGAAACAGGAAACAGCTGCTGGGAGGACAGTTTACATTTCACTTGTGGAGTCCACAGTTCAGTTATGGACTGTGGCTTGCCATTATAACATCCCCTGGGACTGCTTGACCATACCCCAAACTTTTCCTATCGCCGTGGCCCTTTCTTGTGCCAATTCTGCTTGCTTGGTTATGACTCTTGCTGAGACCTGGTCCTCCAGTTGCCCTAGCTCTGATGAACCTACCTAGCAGCTGCATATTAACCTGGTAAGATCAGGTACAATTCAAAGACAACCTTGCATGTTAGTCCTTATATAGGTAAGGAAATAAGTAAGATACTGTATTGAGTTAGATCAGGCTTCCTCAACCTCGGCCCTCCAGATGTTTTTGGCCTACAACTCCCATGATCCCTAGCTAGCAGGACCAGTGGTCAGGGATGATGGGAATTGTAGTCTCAAAACATCTGGAGGGCTGAGGATGAGGAAACCTGAGTTAGATGCTGCTATTTATTGCTGTTGTTTTTCTGCTGCTATTTTTATTATTATTGGTGATGATGCTAATGAGGCAACATAAAATTCTGTCTCATATTGCTGCTTTTATCTTTTATAATGCTTTGGTTTTATGAAACATTGTCCTTTATACTCATGGAAGCTGCTAATTGCGAATAGCTGGAAGGCTTTTTTTTAAACATGAAATTTCTTTATTAATAATGTATATTCCCAAAACTAAGTAAGACCTCATACATTTGAATAAATAATCAAGTCTTCAAAAAGGGAAGCTCAGATGATCCTGCTGCAGCAGTATGTTATCCAAAAAACACTTTTACCTTTGTGAGGCCACAGAACCAACAGGTGTTAATGGATTGCCTTTCTTTGCTAATGCCTAAAGGTATTCTGTGAAGAGAGCAACAGATTTTCTCATATTTCCATGATTATTTCACTTAGATGCCAACACCGTCCCCCCAAATCCATTTTAAAAGGGTGAAGGACGTCCTCCTGAAAGGACTGCCATATGGAAAAACCACAAAACAAGCCAGACTGATTTGAATAGCTGGAAAATCTTCAGAGATCAAGACCTATTTTGTATGTGCTGTAAAAACCTATTCATGTTTTAAAATGTCACAAGCAGTTTCATAACTTCTAGAGAAAATCTCATGTATGAAATGGAACAGAAGCTGGACTCCTACATTTACTTCCTAATGAAGTAAATTCATTTCTGCTCTAGACCTGTCATTCTGGGAGTCACCAGAGAGAAAACCTCATTAGCCTTTGGTTCTACAGAGCCAGAGAGATTACAGTTAAGTGTTGTAACAGATTGAAACCCAGAGGTAATAGCACCATCATCTGAATTCACCAAATGAAGTGAATATATTTGCTCGAAGAAGACAGCGTCTCCACCCCCATCGTTCAGCCTGGACATTGAGGTCCAGCTCCGAGGGCCTTCTGGCGGTTCCCTCACTGCGAGAAATGAGGTTACAGGGAACCAGGCAGAGGGCCTTCTCAGTAGTGGCGCCCACCCTGTGGAACACCCTCCCACTAGATGGCAAAAAAAATAAACAACTATCTGACTTTTAGAAGACATCTGAAGGCAGCCCTGTTTTGGGAAGTTTTTAATGTTTGATATTTTATTGTGTTTTTAATATCATGTTGGAAGCCACCCAGAGTGGGGTGGGGTATAAGTAATTATTATTATTATTATTATTATTATTATTATTTATTATAGATCTGCAGAGCCATTGGCCATAAGGAAGGCTTTCCTAGCCTAGTGCTATCCAGATGATTTGGAAAACAACTTCCACCAGCTCTAGCCAGCATGACTGGTGGGAGCCATAGAAGGGCACTAGAATGAGAAAGGCTGTCGTAAGGTCATAGTGTGCTGACTGCCACAGTGTTTATACTCCCCCTTCTTCCCAAAACCGAATGTGGCTGCACCATTTCACTGAATCGTGGAGTCTTTCTTCTAGACCTGTTTGCTTGATCAACCACATGGATGCCTTAGACATACAAAAGGGGAAACATTTCAAACTTTTTCCCTGTTGAACACTGTAAGGAAGAAATTGTCATAAGCAGAACTGAATGCCCTGAGCTTGTTGGACTCTTAAAGAAACAAAGTTTGCATTGCCTCTTTACCAATCCTGTACAGTCTGATATTCTGTATATTAAAAAGTTTCACAAACACAGGATACAGCTCCAGTTTTGCCTTTGTGGGAAGTTTCTGCTAGAAAAAAATTGCCCTTAATTTTCTGCCACTCAGAGAAGGGAAAGTGTGGAAGGGCCATAGCTCAGTGGCACAGCACATGCTTTGCACATGAAAGGTCCTTGGTTTAATCACTGGCATTTCCAGATAGGACTGGGAGAGACTCCTGCCTAAAACCCTGAAGAGCCACCCACAGTCTGTATGGAAAATACCAGACTAGATGGGCCCATGGTCTGACTCAGTATAAGACAGCTTCCTATGGAGAACAAAACAATATCGCAGCCTTTCATTCTGACATTCCCATAAAGAGTAACAAACAATTCCAGGCAACTGCCATAAGCTCAGGACTTATATCTGGGAACCTCTTGATCATAAACATCTTAGCAAACTGAAGGCCTTGAGACTTCTACAGAGCCCTCACTGGACTGTCCCAGGAAGCAGCCCCTCCTCTGTGGAGATCACCCCCAAGCGATGAAAGAGAAGCACCCCACCCCTAGGTCACATCCACATCATGCATTTAGGAAACACTTAAAGCACACAGCTTCTTCCTAAGAAACCTAGGACTGGTAGTTAAGGGTGCTGGGAACTGTAGCTCTGTGAGGGGCAACCTACAGAACACTTTGGGAGCAGCCATGTGCTTTAACTTTATGGTGTAAGTGTGACCCTAGTTCCTGTGAATGTCCCTTCCTTTATCCTCAAATACCAGCAACTCCATTTCAGAGATTCCTTCTTAGCCACCTAATTCCCAAGGATGATAGCTTTCTTGGCTCCCACATTCCCAAGAAATATGGGACTAGTGCACCAGTCAGGACCAGAGGATTAACAGAGAGCTGATAGTCTCCAGGAAGGTGCATCAAAGGCCACACACCTCCCTGTAACAGTGTTCATCCATCTATAAACTACTGACCAGACATGGACCTATATTTAAGGTTATTGTAGCTTGTAGCCAGTTGCTCCATGATCTGTCCTTGGTCCTGATGACTTGCTCTTGGGATAGTAACTGACTCATACCTGCTTCCCGCTAAGTGAGAACCTCCTTGTTCCGTTTCAGACTGGCAGTATACTCTGCCTGTCCTCTGAGTGGCATCTCCCTGCAGGTCTTGCCCTTAAACAGGAGAACAAGCAGACACCTCCCCATATTTTCACAGAATTGCTGGAGGTCGCAGGTAGGGACAGTGCTTCTTGCGCTCAGGTCCTGTGTGCGGGTTTCCCTTGGGTATCTGGGCTGGCCCCTCTGAAAACAGGATGCTGAGTTACATAGGCCACTGACCTGGTCCAGCAGGGCTCTTCTTATGAAATACAGTGGTGCCTCGCAAGACGAAAATAATCCGTTCCGTGAGTCTCTTCGTCTAGCGGTTTTTTTGTCTTGCGAAGCAAGCCCATTAGCGGATTAGCGCTATTAGCGGTTTAGCGGCTATTAGCAGCTATTAAAGGCTTAAGGGATTAGCGGATTAGCTGCTAAAAGGCTATTAGCAGCTTAGTGCCTTAGAAAAAGGGGGTGGGGAGCGGAAAAAACCCCCCAGGAATCGCAAGACATTTTCGTCTTGCAAAGCAAGCCCATAGCAAATTCGTCCTGCGAAGCACCTCCAAAACGGAAAACCCTTTCGTCTAGCGGGTTTTCCGTCTTGCGAGGCATTCGTCTTGCGGGGCACCACTGTACTGTACAGGAACCAGGAGAAGATCTCTGGTCTGTTATGTCTGTGCCAATCCGGGGCTGATTTTTGGCCTCAGTCAGGGCACGTATTACCAAAGATGACCAAAGCCCATGGGCGTAGCCAAGGGAGGGGGCGGAGGGGGCAGCTGCCCCCCATAATCAATAAAAATCTAAAATCAATACAAATCTGAGTTTCTGTTCCCCCCTAACAAAAGCCAGTCCTCCCCCAACAAAAATCCTGGCTATGCCCATGACGAAGTCCACCCTCTCCAGTAGCCATAGATAGCCTTATTCCCCAGGACTCCTAGCAGCAGGTGGGGAGGTACCAGGTAATGCATGTATTTATGCCAGACATCCCTGGTACACTATGAGAACAGGATATATGGATGGGTAGCAGCTCCGGGGCATGTTGGCAAAAGGAGGATTCGTCTCTCTTCCCACATCGTCTCCAGTCACCACGCCGGATCTGGCGCACCGCAAGCCTTGGCATGGTTGACTCACAGGCGGTTCACTTCCAGGCCCATCCTCTGGCCTCGGGACTCCCGGGGATTCTGGGCCTCTTGCCGGTTGCCGGACGGAAGGAACGCGCCGCCTGCAAATCTGCCGGGTAAATTATTCAAAGCAAGCGGATGTAGCTGACAAAGGACCCGAAGGAGAAGAAGTAACCCTTCGCGGGCTGCGCCTCGCCAAGCCAATCCGGGCAGCGGCGGCGAACGAGTGGGCCGGAGCGGCGGGGGCGCTTTCGGGCGGCGGAAGAGAGCCGGACCCCGCCCGCGAAGGAGCCCCGGCGGCGGAGACGCGCGGCCGCCTTCCCTCCCTGCGCGCCGCTCTCCCTCCTCTTGCGGGCGCGGCAGCGGAAGGGTTAAGCGAGGGGGCGGGGGCAGGAGAGGGAGCATGTGCAGTCGGGCCCCGCAGCCGCGCTATGGGTCCCTCTTCGCTGGCACACTGGGTCTGCAGCTGCCGCGGCGGCGGCGGCACAAGCAGCCGGCGCAGCCGGAGGAAGAGGAGGAAGAGCAGCCGGCGCCGCGACGCTTCCATGGAGGCGAGCGCGGAGAGGCGGAGCTGAGCCCAGCCCAGCCGCGTCCCGGATCGCCGCCAAGCACCTGCGCCGGGGCCTCCTCGCCCACCTCCCTCCCCGCCGCCGCCCGGGTAGGTGCATCCGCAGAGGCCTCTTCCTCCTCTTCCCGCGACAGGGGCGCGCCGAGGTGGCGGGGCGGCCGAGGGAGGAGATCCCACCGCCCGCCCTCCTCGGGGTTTCCGAGGGAACTCCGTCTCCGGGGAGTCCCTCGCGGATGGAGGCAGCGCAGACGGGCGGGAGGCGCTGCTGGGCGGGCGCTGCTTGGTGCCGCAAGAGCCGCATCCTGGCGGGCTTCTCTCACGCGCCGGGTCCGGCTGCCGGAGCGCTCGCCGGCCCCGGACACCTTCATGCCTTGGCCGGGGATGCTGGCCGTCCGGGGAAGGATGCGCAGCAGCCCGAAAGCGGTGGCCTGGAGAGCTAGTCGGGATTGGCTCCGGGGCTGCGCTGGGCGCGCTTTCAGCTCGCAGGGGATCCCGAGTCCCGAGCGCGTCTTCCGCAGTCCCGGAAGGGACGGGGTGGGGGAAGGGAGGTGTCTCCCTGCTTAGAGCTCTTCTCCAGCCCAGGGCGCTTCCCTACCTTGGCGTTGCATTTCTTGCTCTCCTCCTCTTTGCTCTCCGTCCTCACCCAGCACTCCGGTCCCCCTTGGTCCTGAGCGGCACTTAAGCACATGCTACAGTTCTTGTTCATTACTCGGGCTCCCCCAACCCGCCACCCCCAATCGCGATTCTCCAGAGAACGACCGGGCTATATATTTTCTTCCCGACATGCTGTCCAGCTGTCAAGATGTGATCTTTTCTGTAGTCCTCTTCTTGCCGTCTAACTACTATTTATCGGTTTTCGTTTGCAAAACGCTGAAAGCCTTTCCTTATGCTCACCATCCCGACTCTATGAAGTGAGCGGCTGTACCATTAGCCCCATTTTACAGATGTGAAAACTGAGGCTGAAAGAGGAAATCGAGCCCTTGCCAAGGCCAACCAGTGATAGATAGCGGTGGGTTTGGGACCAAATGATCTCCCAGATCCAAGCCTCACCTGGCTCTCAGTGATGTTTATTTCCTCCTAGCCTCACTATATTCCTACCATCTCCTCAGCCTGCTTTTTGCTTCTGATAACTAGGCTGGCTTGGTTGCCTTTGGAAACCTTCGCCACAATCCACTTGTTGGCCTCTGAAGTGCCATACCAAGTCACATGTTTGTTTTCCCCAGTTACAAACTGAATGTAGTGATTTCTCTGGAGTTTGTCATAGTTCTTTACTTTCTGGCTGTAATTAAGGGCATCTACTGTATCCGTGGTAGACCTGTCTTCTAGGTGCCACTACCAGGGTATTTAGCTAACACACCTCTCTAGGTAGTAGAGTGCTTCCTACTCAGCCAGAGACTGGCTGCATAGGGCTGGAGAACAGGAATTAACTACCGTTGGTGTGTGATATCTGAAACATTAGGTCTTGCTCATAAAACACATGTACATCACTTGATTTCTTTGCACTGGATCACTGTACAGCTGATGACTTGGACTCTACCCTATGAAAGGTGGTAGGTAACCTCATACATTTGTTAAGATGCCACAAGGCTCACTGAGGGTTTTGATGCAACAGACTAAGGGCACAATCCTAAGATTAGATCTGGGATCTAATTGAGCTGAGCTAGGATCTCAGCTGGGAACTAGGTGGCTGAGCTAAGCTGGGTGGACCTTTAAGATGCTATTAGCCCTTAAAAAGGGACATTCCTAGGCAGAGCTGCGGGGGGGGGGGCAGGGAGGGGGGACAGGACCTAGGCTGGATCCTAAGTTTATTCAGCTCAGTACATTACTTGATGTGTGTTAAGCCAACAAGAATGGTGCTGGAACTCAAACTCTATTTCAAAGGGCTTGTTTCCCCTTCCAGGCTTAGGCTGGCTCAGCCATCAACAGCCCAGCTGCTGAATGGAGTTTGGATCTGGGATATTTTATGACAGCTTAATTTAAGTTGGCATAATTTATGCTGGTTTCCCATATTTAGGACTTCTCCGTTACACACTTACTCTGGTGGAAATTGTATTTTGAGATGATAAAAAGGGATAGAAACCTGCCTGTGGTGATTTCTATATTTGTGATGAAACACAGTGGAAGTCATCAAAGGGATGAGCATACTTGTATTAAGCCCAGCTACTTGAAATAGTAATATCACATACATTGTTCTCCCATCCCACCCAAATTTAGGACGCTTTCCCACATGAAACTGGTTCAGTTGATTTGACTAATTCAAATCAATTCAGGATAAACAAAAGGATGTATTCAGAAGTTGAATAGGATAGATGGAGGAAAGGTACATGGTTTGCTTGCTCCTCACTTAATTATCTCTAAAGAGGAAAAAGTCCATCATCTCTCTTGTATCCATAGCTAAATATGTACTAGTTGTCAACAAATGGGTATACCGTTCTGTGCTGCTCTGAAACCAACTATATTGTGTTGCCAGAAATAGCCAGTGTTTTAAAAATAGTACCTATAATCTCTAGCATTCTGAGGACAAAAAGAGAACCTTGGGAAAACTCATGTATGGCTGACTGCCGGACTGTCATTTGAATGGAGGTGAATTTGCTAACATGAACAGCTGTTGGTGTTATTGAATTCTTGTGAACAATCAGCTTGACAAATGTCAGATAGCAGTAGATTTTCTCAGTACAGAAAAATTATAGTTAGATGGATGTGTACTCAATAAGTTAGATCTGACCTACATAAATATAATCAACAATGCAAATTAACTGTGTGAGTGTGTGTGTATGTGAGATATATATATCACACACACGCACACACACACATATTGCATAATTTATTCTGCTTCTATTAGTCGTGAAAAGGTGTAGGAACTATGCAAGGCACTTAAGCAGAAACCTCCTGACCTCAGGAAATTCATTTTAGACCTCCATTCCATCTGAGATTTTTATTAGGCATTCCCCACACATCTTTAAGCCTATTTTTTATCCCCATAAGGTCTAGAAACTTGCTTTTAGAAAAGATGACTCATGTTTGCAAACATAATGTCACTGGGGGAAAAAATAGGATTGGCCATGAACTGAGATATGATCCATGCATAGCACTTCTGGGCATTTCTGACAATTAGGAAGACTTAATCTCATTAATCTGTTTATTAGCAGCTAGTCTGACCATCTCCAAGGATTTGGAAAAATATGAAATCTCTCTATATTTTTCAATGGTACAGAGAACGTGGAGGTCAGGTTTCACGGGCAAACATAAGCAGCAATTTCATGTACTGTATGGTGTGACAAAGAAGGATCGCTTTATTGAACACTGGCTCCCATTCATATCACGTGCTAACAGGAATCCAGCTGGGCAGCTTTGCGATGAGTCTTCTACCATATTGTGCAAGGTTCTGCTTTCTCCTTAATGCTCAAGTTCTTCAAGTAATGACTAAACTTTTATGTATGACTCTACATCCTTTTTAGAGGGGGGAAGTGTACTGCTTTGGTATGGTGGTGGTTTGGTCCGTTTGACAAATTGTATGATTCTGCCCATCCATGTTTATCTGCTCTGTTATTTTAAATAGAACCTGGAGAGGACTAGGGAAGTGGCTTGTCGGGCCTTCCTATACCTCCCTGCTGGTGGGGAAACAGAGGTCCCTCAGACCTCTGCTCCTCCCTGTCCTTCTCCACCCTTTTCCCCTGCTGTAGACTGTTTAAGCTCAAGAGTTCCAAGAGCCCTTTATTAGGTCTTGGTGGTAGCAGTGCTCACCCATTTCTGAGTGACAGCAGCCCGGGTGCCTGTAGGGGAAGGTTGAGGCATTTTGTTAGAAGCCAGTCTGCCCAAAGTGATCCCCTGCAGATCTTCACACATACAGTACTATAATAATTTGTTTCTAGACGAAAGGTTCTGCAAATTTTGCTGGAGAACCTACTGTGTGCTGGTTAGATCTTGAGAAGTTTCACTTCCTCCTCACTCTCCATCTAAAAAGAGGAAGCCCTTTTGAAGTGACAAAACATTTGTATTTCCCCCCATATTTGGACGCTAATGTCAACGGGTTTTTCTGGACCGCAGGAGTAGCTAACGTTGATGGCGTTGCTGTTTATGATCCATAATATAAGCATTATTCAGAATATATTCCTTGTGGGAATAAAGTTGAGAAACATAGGAAAAAATGGTAAAATTGACAACCCATACATAGATCTGAGTCTACAGTTACTGAGCCAAGTGTATAGTGCCAAGCTGGGGCATGATCTAGCCAAAGCTAAGCATTCTTAAGTCTCATTGATTTCATTGCCTGTTATTAGCTTAATTTTGACTGCAGCACACTTTAAACCAGCTTCTATGACCAGGTTTAAAATGTTGGATTATAACCCGGTGGATGCATTCTGGGGTAGGGCTTGAAGCCTGAGCATAAGGCTATTTTTTAAAACTAAGAATAGTATCTACTCGGAAGAAACTTCAGTGCAACTTGCTTTCCTAGTAAGCATGCATAGGATTAGCTCTTCAGGTGTAAGAAGTTTTCCAGGTCCCAGCTTTCAGAACCTGAGATTCACTTCTGGACATGGGTGGTGTTGGTTATTTTGAACGGCATGTCAAGAGATTTATTTTTATTTTTTGTAGATTGACAAAAAATGGCAGCCAAGAGCTGCAAAGCCAGTAGCAGAAACCAAGCTATCCTGAAAACTGTATTAAATGGCAGTATGTAAATACTCATAACCAGTCAATCATTGGTTATATAAATAAAATGCAAAGATTCAAGGAGCAAAGATCTGTGTTCTTCCCTGATGCCAGCTATTTTTGGGGGGTGGGGCATCAGGAGTGAGCAGCTTTTGTTCCTGCGTATTATGATGGGGGGGGGTCACCCTTCCTTCTGAAACATAAGCAAAAATCTATACTTAGTGAAAGGAAACAGCTTTCAGGAATGCAGTATTTATGTGATAATCCGCCACTGAACTGGTAACCTACAAAGGGAACCATTTTTATTAACAGGCATTTCTATGGTACTCAGCATTGATAGTGTGTGTGTGTGTGTGTGTGTGTTTAGGTTATTAACTTGCAATTTTTCATTTCACAGTTGCTATACAAAAGAGTCTAATTTCTATTTTCATACCAACTTTCCCATTATTAACCGTTCCTAAGTGCTGCTCGTAGAAATGAATAAAAAGCAAAGATGAATTAAAATACTGTGTAGGTGAGAGTAAATTCTTACACCACTGCCAGGGACCTCGGGTTAAGATCTTAATTCATTCTGGAGGTCCGTTCTTAACCTGAAACAGTTCTTAACCTGAGGTACCACCTTAGCTAATGGGGCCTCCCACTGCCGCCCTGCTGCTGCTGCATGATTTCTGTTCTCATCCTGAAGCAAAGTTCTTAACCCGAGGTACTATTTCTGGGTTAGCGGAGTCTGTAACCTGAAGCGTATGTAACCTGAAGCGTATGTAACCCAAGGTACCACTGTATACTACTAGACTGTGCAGTAGTTTCAGAAAATTCATTTCAAGCATACTGCTGTGACATCTCACTGAGTCACTGTAGATGTACCAGCCATGATATCTTTGCCTTCTGTCCTCTCCTTCACCTTCCATCTCCTGCTGGCCTTAATCACAATTAAATATGACATCGTCAATGACATTAACCACGGTTGAGACTACATAACCAGGTTCCCTTTTAACCAGGGATTTGAATAGTGACTAGTCGCTGATCATCCAGTGAACTACATGGTTAAGCACAGATTGGAACCTTGATCTCCCTGACCCACTGCATTGCACCACAACCTTCTCATCACTTCTGTATACTATGCCATACTCCTCTGGTTTTGATCCAGCAAAGGTTTTGAACCGATAAACTGGCAGTCTGCTAAATATCCCTTCCCCCAAAATGATATCAATTAGAGCAGATTAATTATAATACTAAGATTCTAGGCTAAATCTCAAAATAAAACTTTGACCTGTTTTATTAACAAATAACAATAGTCACATCAGCTTTGTTTAGCAGCGGAGCATGGAAAGCAAATTTCCTATATCTCATCTAAAGACGTATTTGTGGGGAAAGTACATTGTTTCCCCAGAGATTTTGAATAGCCTCTGGCTAGATCTTTCCAACAGCAGATGGAGTCATAAACTTGTGTCCAGAAAGTACTGCTTCCGATTGCAGGTGACACGCAAACATATGATGCAATACACTCTGGCTTTTCATTCACCCATTCATTTTTATTTAAAATTGCATCTCACACCCTATTTGAAATCAGTACAACAAAACAGAAAACTCATGAAACCTTAGCTACAGAAGAACTTATTTATTCATACACACATAGGAGAAAATTAATTAATTAATTAATTAATTGTCCTCCTCTTTCCGTCAAAGTGGTATGCATGGTTTTCTTCCTCCATATTTCCCCACTCACAACAATCCTGTGAGGTAAGCTAAGCTGAGAGACTGTGACTGGTTCAAGGTTACCCAGTGAGCTTCATTGCTGAACAAGGATTTGAACTCTGGCCTCCCCGGTCATAGTCCAACCTCTGCACCACAGTGGGTCTCACAGTGGCCACCTGTATGGACACTCCTTAAGAGCGGAAGAGGGAGATGCTTGTGCCTTGTCCCCCGGTGTCACAGAGACACAGCCATGCTTCTCCACCCACACATAAGCGCCTGCTGCCCTTGGAGGTCATGAGTGGGGTGGCACATTCGCACACAATGTTTTAAAACATCATCCTATAAAGACGCAGAGAAGCAGAAAGCATAACGCAACCGTCACAAAATAGAATGAGGCTCAGGTTAAATGTTCGAAAGTCTAACCTGGGAAAGTAAAGTAACTCTTCACCGAGCATCTTAACTACAGTACATGAGTAGGTGCAAGTGAGCTTCCCAGAGGAGAGCATTTGATATAGTCAAGAGGGCCCTGTCTCTGGTGATCACGTGCCTAAGCCCAGAAGGGAGCAGGCATTCAGAGAAAGGGCCCTGAAGACCGTAATGCACAAGCAGAAACTTGTGGGGAAGGAGGATCCTTTAGGTACCCAGAAAGCAAGCTATGCAGTGGTACCTCGGGTTAAGAACTTAATTCGTTCCAGAGGTCCGTTCTTAACCTGAAACTATTCTTAACCTGAAGCACTACTTTAGCTAATGGGACCTCCTGCTGCCACCGCGCCACTGCTGCACGATTTCTGTTCTCATCCTGAAGCAAAGTTCTTAACCCGAGGTAATATTTCTGGGTTAGCGGAGTCTGTAACCTGAAGCATACGTAACCTGAAGCATATGAAACCCGAGGTACCACTGTATAGGGCTTTAATTATAACACCAGCATTTCAAATTTTATTGGGAATAGATTGACCACCAGCAGGGTGAGGCAGCCACCTCAGACACTTGATTGTGGAATTCATGAAAGGGCAAGTTTTTAGTTATTTGTTCTTTCTTTCTTTCTGCTGCCAGGAAGGAGGAGAACTGTTGGTGAGGTCTTCTGCCTCATGTAGCAATAACATGGTTGGCCTGAGGCACTGTATGGTGGGTTGGGGGACCCATTTACTGTTTCACATCATACAGCAAAATGCCCTGGGCTGGCACTTGCTAGCAGTGAAATTGTTTCAGAGCTGGGCCGATATGTTCTAGGAGTGCTCCCAGTAGCAATCTTGCACCTGTGTTCTGGACTAATAGAAGCTTCTGGGACGTCTCCAAAGTCAAGCCATGTAATGCATTGCAGTAATCTAAGCCAAAGATTGCACCATATTTCACATATAGAAGTACTTGATATGATGACTTCACATTGAAGCAGCACTGAATTTTGTATTTTGGTCCATAAAGCAGGGATGACCTTGCCTTGCCTTGCTGCAGAGTGCCATCAAGAAATACTGTATACCCATTAATGGTAAAATGTGTTTGTTGGGTTTTTAAAAAATAGCCTTGGTGGCAGGTGCTCCACACTGAGAGATGTATTTCTCTTAGCGTTGTATAATATGGCCTTACCTTTTCAATTCAGCTTCTCGTGCAAAATTCAGGCATCTGTTGCTTTTCCTGCCACTAGCAGTTTCCTTTCTGATAGCACTGCAGCCAAAACATGCCACTGAGCATCTGAGTTTCCAGAAGACATTAAGATACAGGATCCCAGAGGGTTCTTGGGGCCTTGTAGAAGGCTGCAGTAGTCATTGTTCAAAAGTTTTTGTTTCAAACCCAACAACTTGGGTTCATAATGAGGAAAGAATAAACCCAAAACATTACAATTCTTACCCATTCTAGTATAATTCCCTGCTCTCTTCTTTAAAAGAGCACTCATTTCCCTTTGTTGGAAGGGAAATATTTGGAAATTAAATAGCTATGTGTTAACTCTGGCAGCAGCTGGGAAAGAAAGCCGAGATCTAGTGATATTCTGGCTCATTAGTAAAAGTTACTGTTGTATGTGTTAATTAGGGATAATGATGCCACACTGAGCTTTGTTCAGAGTGCTTACTCCTTTGCCAATGACATGATTACCAATCTGTGTCAAAAAGCAGAGACCAGCCTCAAGGGCATCTGAAGTGGACGGTGCATAATATTTTTCACATTGAGTACTCACTTGTAACAGTTTTAGAATAAAGTTGCTTGTGTAAGAACTCAAATAGATTTATGTTAGTAGGGAAGCAAGAACGGAACTATGTCATCCTGTGTTCTGACCCCTGCTGTTGAATTAATTAATCTAGTGCAGTGGTTTGGGCAAGCTCTCCTAAATAATCCTCTCCCTACGCAATCTTGTCTTCAAGCTCTCTATAAAAGATGGATTAGTGCATAAAGAGGATCTCATCCGCTAAGCCCCTTCGCTATCATGTGCTGTCTTCCCTGTGTCGCGTAAGGTTGAGAACTGATGCTCATTAGTTTAGACTTAAGCGATGGGTCTTGAACTAGAATTCAACTCTCACTGCGGCTTGTCCTGTTTCAGGCCAGCACCTTTGACAGGAGCCACATGTCTTCTGTAAATTCCTCCAGCACAGGCATCCCCAAACTCGGCCCTCCAGATGTTTTGAGACTACAATTCCCATCAACCCTGACTACTGGTCCTCTTAGCTAGGGATGATTGCCCATAAGCAGTCATCGCAGTGCAGTCTAGCTTGGCTGCTGTTTGTGATGGATTGACCTCTTTTTAACAATGAAGATCTTCAGAGCTGATGGTACCAAGAACATCTGTATGGTGCCTGGGCAGGAAGCTCTTCAAGGCCTTTCACTGCTACTGAACCAAATGGAAGATGGGATTGCTAATTTGCTATTTGAGCAACCAAGGAAACAAACTGTATACATGTCTGGGGTGAGGATAAGTAATGAATTAAGTGAGTGAATAGAAATGCTGACAATATTTTTGAAAAAGCCTGCTGCACATGAACTTACTGATGCATAATTTAAAGTGCTTTTTATCTAGATGTCATACCCTTGTTGGTCCAACATCCTTGCATCTCTTTTTACATACTTTATATTTATATATAAACATTTTTGTGAGGCCCGTCTGAAAAGTGATAACTAGAACTACCGTACTTCACATAATAAACACATGATCACAACTGAGCAGTAATTGTTTTTCTAAATATATAATTAAAACTTTATGCCAATTTTTCAAGTCACTTTGCTGGTAAAATAAAAGTAACCAAGGCTGAAATATTATACATTTACCTAGGAGTAGGCCCCATTGAACTCAGTAGGACTAATTTTTTTTATCAGACATGTATAGGATTGTGCTGTAAGGCTACAATTACATACCTGGGAGAAAACATTATTGAACACAGAGGTACTTCCCTCTGAGTAAACATTCCTAATAGGATAGCACCATAAGTTACTCATTCCTGAAAAATATAGTAGAAGAGTGGAAAAACTAGGAGTATTGCTGAAGCGTTTAATAACCCACTGTCCTCCACAGAGTATGTAACAGTTGGAAAATGTTAATCTGCTAGGTTGCTAAGCAACTGTGTCCTGACCTCAATCCCTATTGGATCAAGGGGAGTTTACTGATGAATTATATTTTTACTCTAATTTAAACCTTGATAGAGCTGGTGTAGGTGGGATTTTAACAAAATGGTCCTTTTCCTGGTTCATTGGAGTCTTAAGGTGTACCATTTATCATTTGGTGTGCTTGCAAAAACATGCTAATAAATTTCAATAATGAGAATTAAAGCTTTAACAGAATATCATGTTGCACAAATTCAGTTTTTATAGGATCTTGTGTCAGTGTTAGTAACCCAAAATTAACCTCAGATGTATTACTGCTAGGCTAAAGGTCAAACGGATAAAGAGCCAAAATGTGAAATGATGTCACAGGAATGAGAGCTGTCAGAATCACTCAAGTATCACTTTTAAGATATATCTCACATTGCAGGTTTTTAAAAAATTAAGTAATAAAACACACCCATACAAGGAATACAGAATATAGCAGTACAGGGGGAAAAAATGATTGAAGTATTAGACGTTCCAAGAAAGGCAGTCAAATGAAAGTGTATCTCCATACAGTTCCACAAATTGAGGGAAGGTGAAAACCGTGTTCAATTGCCTAAACAAAGTCCGTAGAAGGATACCATGTCATATAGATGGTGTGAGTCTTATTCACCCCATATCAATATTTTTTTGTGTGAAATTGTTAATTTGTCCATAAGCACAGTGTCCCATACTTGCAAAATTCATGCTTCAAAAAGATTTTCATTTAAAAGTTTTCCCATTTTTTGCAGTCACTAATCTAGGTGCAGTTAATAAATGGAAGATTATGTCTTTATTGGTTATGTTCTTAATATGAGTAAAACAAAATAGTAGGGCTAATTTTGCATCTGTCCATACTTTTCAGTTTTAGCTATATAAAAGTTTTAGCTACATAAAACCTTCCATCATTTGTTTTGCTAAAGTCCTTCAGTTTTTCAACAGTTTGTTCTTATGGCATTTTGCTTTAGAGACCCCGTGATTGTGGAATCAAACGTTCTGGTTCTTTTCCAGACAGGCACATGCTTTCATTAGTCAATGTGGCTGCCTACACTTTTCTTAGAGCTATATGAATGCAGTCAACAGCTCCATGCTTTGTTTTTATA
The DNA here is from genome assembly GCF_965153285.1 of Podarcis tiliguerta. Lineage (NCBI taxonomy): Eukaryota > Metazoa > Chordata > Lepidosauria > Squamata > Lacertidae > Podarcis > Podarcis tiliguerta. The sequence goes on from NC_139534.1 coordinate 87,809,299, forward strand.
CACAGGAATGACTTCAAAAAGCCTGCATTTTTGCTAATTTACATTGTAATAGGGGCAGCAAACTTGAGACAGTAAGCAAAGAGTCTGCAAAATAGAGGCATTCAGAATTGCTACAAAGCTGATTATTTCTACCATTTACCCTCTTGTTTCTCAGAAATCAATTTGGAGGCAAGGAGCAAAACGTTTTGGGTGCTGTGTTCTCACAGGGTTGTTGCAGCTTTCTACCTTGTAGGTTGGATTGTTTTAATACTCTTAATGCAGTAGGGTAGTGGGGGAGGGGCAAAAGCGTGACTGCCCTAGCAGAAAATTGTTAGGGGTGGAAAATTTCAACACCCAGTATTGCCTCATTACAGCTGCACGCTTCCTTTGCTGGGCTCCAGTGTTTGAAAACAGCTTCTCCAGACAACGGAACAAGTTTTCTTTTCTTGGTGGTTGCAATCTCCACCATTAGGCAGTTGAATGTTGAGTGTACTCCGTCCAGTGAATCTAAAGCTTGCATCAATTCAGAATCTCCTCCCCTGTGATGTCTCATGTCCCAGAAGGGCTTATTTTTAATAGTTGCTTCCCAGCGGATTCTGACTCTGTGGTTCTGGAGTTCTGCTGTAATACAGTTCTTCAAAGCACTAAGACACACCTTTTGTCCAATTAATATCTCCCTTTAGGTAACTAATGATTAAGGTACCTTCATACATCACAAAACTGGCCTATCATAGCTACTGTCTCATTAAAAACAGAGTGGCGTTGGGCTGCATTGTTGTCTGAATACCCCTGGGCCTTGCAGACTGCCTGAGCAATGCAGTGTCTCTCAAGTAAGCAATCATCCATTTGCCTACTCTCTGTGTTGTAGCTGAGAATTAGCTCCTTTCCCTCATAGGTGCCAACTCTCTTCAACTCTAAAGTCTCTAAAGTCAGGATTTTGCAAGTAAGGAGGAAGAAGTTTCTCCCAAGGCAGTGGTGAATAACCTTTGGTGCACCTGTACCACAAGCCAAGACCCAAGTAGAAGGCTGTGTACACATTACCATAGACTCTGGCTCCATTGTCCACTGCTGGTGTTTGAAAGTGCATTCACATGAGGTTAGCCGCAATCCTTATGTATCCTCTAGCTTATCGAGAAATTATGCTGTTTGATGCCTTAAAACCAGCTTCCATCTGATTCGAAAATGTAGGCCACAGTTAAGCTGAGGTGTGTACATTTGAGACAGTGTTGCACATGCACAGATGACAGTGCATGCACACATTACAACTTCACTGAACAGGAGTTTGGCACAGGGAAACAAATCAGCTAATGTACATCAGGTGAAAACATCACCAACCCCTCTCTGGTGTGTACAGCAACATAAGAAAGTGACTTGAAATGGAGCAGGGGGATATGGGGTTGATGCATTTTAAGCTGCTAATATGTACAATTAAGTCACATCTTACGTGCATTTAACATACATTATTTCAACCGTATGTGCTTGGCTTTAGACTCTTTCAAGATTCCATTCCAGCCTTTCTCTTCTGCCTGCATCTCTCTCTCTCTCTCTCTCTCTCTGCTCTGTTCCCCCTTTATTTCTCTTTGCGTCCCTCCCTCCCACCAGTTGCTCACATGAGGATGAGTGAAGGGAGGCAGTGGAGCTACATGGAAAGCCTCCCTGCAGGGCTCCCCCCCCCCATGCCAACCAAGGGAAATTAAAATTTGGCTATACACAATTTTCACATAGATGCACAACCATTGGCACCAAATATCTGTGCATGATACAAGGTGATTGTACGTAGACACTGACACTCATCAGATGACAAAGGCTACTTTATAGCACTGCGTATGCCACTCTCATGCCTTGGTGTGGTTTTACCTCTATCCTGCTGAGCAACAGAGCAGGCCACAGTCTAGACATGCGTGGATAGGTCCTCCTTCTCCAGGCAAGGATTGCTTAGGTTGGCTATCTAAGTCCTGAGGCATGATCCATTGGGAAGGATCTGTTCTTCCTTCCTTTCCAGAACTGCTTGGCTAGGTAAGGGTGATTACCACTGTTCAGACCATGAGCTGGGTTTCTTCCAGAGAAACAACCCAATAAATGGATCCTTGGATTCTCAAGGGCCTTGGGTTTCCTGCATTTGGGGCAGGCTGTTCCACATGGTGATTTTGTGAAGTTGTTCTTCCATATTTTCAAGTCCACATTCGTTAAAAAAGCAAGGGAATAGCTAGTGTGAAGTGAACTTGAGTGGTGTGAATGCAATGTTCTACTGAGGACTCCCAAATGCATTGCCTGCCCTTCGCAAAGGGGCTTGCATTGATCTCTCTGGGCAACTGAGCAAGGTTTATTACAGACCAAATGGGGGCAGATGCTCCTAGGAATGCTGCTACCATTCTGAGATAACAAAATTTCACCAGGTGTGCCTGGTGGCGCAGTGGTGATCGCAGCTGAGAAAGGAACATTGGGCTGACTCCCTGATGCCTGATCCTGTTGCTCCGAGTACAGCAAGTGCCCCTTATCGTTTGCCCTCGAGGACTATCAAAGGAAACCTAGATGTCTTCCATTACTGTTGAAAACAAGAGTGGAGTCCCATGCCGGGCCTCGAAGAAGAATGTAGATCTATTGGCAGCGGATCTGAACAAGGGAATGAATAATTCATGCCCCCAAATGCCTCCTGTGTGTTCTCATCCATTTAGGCTGCTTGGGAGTTCTAGCTGTTGAGATGCAGACACAGATCGACTTCCAAAGGATAAAAACCCTGATAGACGCTGCTTGCTGTTGCTTCTGCCAGCCTCCAGTTCAAAGGATTGCAGCAGCTGCTGTGATGCTGGCTTAAGAGGGCGAAGGCCGGACCTCCGATTGCTGCCCCATCAAAACTGTGGTAGTCCAAGAAGTTCTGTAGCAAGGGCAGCCTGCTAGAATCCCTTCTCTAGGTAAGTAAGGAAAACAAAGGTGGCTTGGCTAATTTTACCAGGAACCATGAGGTAGGCAGGGGAGGGCAGTGGCTCAGCCCAGAGTTGGAAATGGCCTTGTTTACGTGCCAAGGGGCTTTTCTTAGGAGCGGGGGCGGGGGCGGGCGGGCACAGGAGAAAGCAAAGCAGGTTTGTCTCTGCCAAAAGCTTGCTAAAAACAGACAGGGCTTTGATTCGCTTTCAGCCACCATCTTAAGAAGTAAAGCTGATTTAATAGCCGTTCAGTGAAGTAAATTCATTGTGTGGAGTCACTTACTAGCTGGGCAGTTGTCCATATCGGAGTTGGCAGCTAAGGGCTTGGGAGGAGGAATTTCTCTCCCTGCCTCGGTCGAGGTCTCTTTAGGTCACGGCAGAGGTGCACTGGCAGGGCAGCAGCGGGGAGAGGGGTTAGTCCAGGTCGGCAGGAAACACAACTTCATTCTCCCAAGCTGTCTATCCAGCGCCTGTGAAACAGGGCTTGTGGGCTGCCAAACTTCCTCTTCTTTGTTTGCTCAAGTCCCTGCTGTTGATTTATAGTGCCACCTTTTACCTTCCCTGCTTTCACTGAGGATAAGCTCTTTCCACTGGATTCACTAACTTCTTTTACATTTTGCTGCTCAGGTTGCCATTGATCCAACAGGCTGTATATCCTGTGGAGGAGAGTGTATGACCTAGCTATTTAAAGCAGGTGTTTAAACCCCAGCGTGAGTCAGGTTTCTTAACAATGGGCTATTGCCACTCCATCTCAAGGTTGTTCCAGTCAGACTGTCTCCTCTCCAGATCCCAGTGATATCCAGCTAAGTCATACTCGGAATAGACACGTTAAAACCAATGTGCTTAAGTTACTTAGGTTCATTGATTTCAGTGGGTCTGCTCTGAGTATGACTGATGTTGGATGTCATCCAGGGCGCTCTCTTGCTCTGGGTGTGTGTGTGTGTGTGTGAGAGAGAGAGAGAGAGAGAGAGAGATTAGAAATATAACTGTGTCACAATTCAGTTGCAGTGTATGAAGTTAGGCACATGGATGTCGTCTGTTGCAAAAACTGCAAACTGTAGGTGATATTAATCTGGTCCTGACTATTATGTTACAACAGAAGCAGGGAGCACAGCACAATTTATTTATACAGATTTATCAAGACATTTGCCTCTTGGAACAGTATACAGCACAAAGGGATAAAATACAGTAAATGCAATAAAATAACACATTGCAGCAGCATTTAAAAGTCCAGCATTGCAGTAGTGAAGATTACCAGAGCATGGGCTACTATGGCAGAGCCGTATCCATACCTGCTTTTTTCTGCATAGCCCTGCCCCTGGATCTGTGCCAAGGTTACACTAGGCAGCCTTTCTCAACCTTGGGTCCATAGATGTTGTTGGACTACAACTCCTATCATCCCTAGTTAGCAGGATGAGTGGTCAGGAATAATGGGAGTTGTAGTCCAGCAACATCTATGGACCCAAGGTTGAGAAAGGCTGCACTAGAAAATGTGACGGAATACAGGTTCAACCGAGTCCACACAAGTTTTGGCCACACACACAAACACAAACACACAGCATCATTTGTGCAAGAACTAATCCCCATGACTTCTGAATTTAGGGAACTACTGTTGTTGTTGTTGTTGTTGTTGTTTAGTCATTTAGTCATGTCCAACTCTTCGTGACCCCATGGACAAGAGCACGCCAGGCACTCCTGTCTTCCACTGCCTCCCACATTTTGGTCAAACTCATGCTGGTAGCTTCGAGAACACTGTCCAACCATCTCGTCCTCTGTCGTCCCCTTCTCCTTGTGCCCTCCATCTTTCCCAGCATCAGGGTCTTTTCCAGGGAGTCTTCTCTTCTCATGAGGTGGCCAAAGTATTGGAGCCTCAGCTTCAATCTGTCCCTCCAGTGAGCACTCAGGGCTGATTTCCTCAAGAATGGATAGGTTTGATCTTCTTGCAGTCCATGGGACTCTCAAGAGGGCACAAGGAGAAGGGGACGACAAAGGACTTTGCATGAGCAGGTATTTGCAAAAAGGACTCCTATTCAGTTATTGGAGACCATGGCTAGCTTTGCCATGCAACCCTAAGGATGAGGCAGGCAGTGTGCACCCGCTCCCAGTCATTGCATGATTTCCCTTCGTATGAATAACACAGGAAGGGGACTTATACATAGTTTAGTAAAAAGAACATTGGCATGCCCAGTTTCATTCCCTATTATTTATGAATAACAAAGATTTTGATAAAAGCTGATGCACGCAACAGGGCTCTTTTCGGTAGTGACCTTTGTGAAATGCCACAGTATAGAAGCTTGTGTCAAAAGAGACTCCTTAAATGGAGGGTTACAATGATCCCCTCTTGTACAGCTCTAAGCTGTGGCCTTGATATGTACAACTGCTAGACTCTGGTGTAGAGAGCTCAAAGTATGCAAAAGAAAATAAGCCTTACAGTGAAATGTTCCCCGTTGCTTTGGGTTAGTCTGCTGTGCAGATGCAAGGATGGCAAAGAACTCACAGCAAGGTTTCACGGCTTACTTTTAAGATTGTTCAACGGAGCAGGATTTGAAGAAATGCCCGGGTGGTTTCCATAGTAATGTTGCTGTGGAGCACTTCTTACACTTCAGAGGTAGCAAATGTGCCACCCTCTGTGTGGCAAGATAGTCAAATCTATCAAATTGAGGAGCCATCTGGAAATCCAGAGATGGACACAGGTGTGCTTATGCTTGCTTTTGTCTTTGTTGATTATCATCTGAGCAAAGAGCACTGAGAGAAATGGAGTTGGAAGGGGTTCGTTCTTCCAGACAGTCATTCCATGCTCTTTAACTGAAAATCCACATAGATTTTCAGGGTAATGCTTGAGCTGCACTAGCAGCAGATGGTGCTCTCTGTCTCTCTTTTTGTACACATATATCTCAACAACACACACAGATGCCTCTTATCCTTGCTTCTGCCCCTCATAAAGGTAAAGGACCCCTGACCATTAGGTCCAATCGTGACTGACTCTGGGGTTGCAGCGCTCATCTCGCTTTATTGGCCGAGGGAGCCAACGTACAGCTTCCGGGTCTTGTGACCAGCATGACTAAGCCGCTTCTGGCGAACCAGAGCAGCACACGGAAACGCCGTTTACCTTCACACTGGAGCGGTACCTATTTATCTACTTGCACTTGGGTGTTCTTTTGAACTGCTAGGTTGGCAGGAGCTGGGACCGAACAACGGGAGCTCACCCCGTTGCAGGGATTCGAACCACCGACCTTCTGATCAGCAAGCCCTAGGCTCTGTGGTCTAACCCACAGCACCACCCGTGTCCCCTTCTGCCCCTCATAGCCATCATGATATAAAGAGATCGCACTGGTCTACTTGCTCACAGTGCTATCATATGTATATATGCAAGTTGTCTGCCTCTTCAGAAGTTGTGTGTGAGCCTCGAACAGGTTTATTATTATACTTGCAACATGGAAATGTTATATTCTTGCTAGAAAAGAAACGCTCTGTTCCTGCTAGAGTTGCTTTTAATCTTACAAGTTTTTATTTTTGGAGTTTTGAGCAGGGTGGATCGATCTCAACCGAGGCAAGTTGTCACCAATAAAAAGACAGTTTTAAATCAATTTCTCCATTGTACAAGTCATACTAATTTGTTGCTATAACAATGAAAACATTGGTTAGCAGCTAAGAGCTTTTAAAACAGCACCGGAGCATAATCTAAAGCCTCTGGACAGGAAGTCTCTGTGCCTTTGGCACCACATTTTTGTTTACTTAGAAATAAGGGAGAGGCAATTGTGCAATTAATAGATTTATTTTTTGACCCTTAGTGCAAGATCACTGCTTTGTCAGCTTAAATTTCTAGAATGTTCCAGAAAAAGGGGCTAGTAATTGCTGAGGAGAACAAAGATAAGGAGCAGCCAGTTATATCCATACCATACGTTTAAAGCACACAGCTTCCTCCAAAGAATCCTGGGAACTCTAATTAGTTAAGGGTTATGGAACTGTAATTCTGAGAAGGGTGCACTACATTTCCCAGGATTATTTGACAGTACTGCCCTACCTTATGTTATATTGTAATAAGGTATACGCAACACTGAAAGCATGGTATAAATGCTGCATATATTTTATTCATTTGTATCCTGTCTTTCCACTATAGAAGTCTTCAAAAAAAATGCCATTTGAGTTCTGCCCTTTAAATACTTTTAGTTTATGAGATATCTTTTCAAGGAAGGCAAAGAAGGCCAATAAATCTTTTTTGTTTAAATAAGTCACACACACACATTGATCTACGAATCCACTTTCCTGGTGCCTTAGCATTTGGACCGGGTCGCAGTTCATTAAACCAACACATTGTGGCACAATTGCAAGCATCCAGACTGGCTTAAGCCTCACATATCATACAGAAACATAGAGCCTAGCTGTGAACCGTCTCATTACAAATAGAACCAGATGCAAACCAATCATGTCAATAAACCAGAGCGTTTGTTTAATGGAGCCTTCTCCAGCTTGGCGTCCTCCAACTCCTATCAATTCCTGCCAGCTCCGCTGTGCTTCCTGGGGCTGTTGGGCGACTGTATCCCAAAGCAGCTGGAGCATGCCTAGCCGGGGAAAGCTGCTTTAATCCACAACTGTGACTGGAATGCGAATCTTTGGCTTCCCCTGTGGCATCTAGTGCTTCCCCTTAGAACCTTGAGGTTCCTTGCATTTCACAACCAATCAGAGGATGGATGGATGATGGGCATTTGTTGTATGTGATCTCACTCAGGGCTCATGAAAATGCAGCATGTGCATCTAGCATCATGAGGCTGCAGCCCTACACTCTTAGGCGCATTGAACTCAGTAGAAATGGCGAATTGCACTGTAAGTCGCTCTACTTCAAGAGCAAGCTTAGACCTTACGGCTGTCAAGGGCAATAGCAAGGGATTTCTCTGAGGGTGGGGAAGACTTCAGTGCTCTCCTTAGCAGCTTCCTGTTCCAAATGACTACTTGCAGAAGGGAAATAAAGTAGGGGAAAGGAGTGCATAGATGAAAATAGGCTAAATTTGCATAATATGTACACAAAATGTATACTTCATGCATAATGTCTGCATAATGTATGCACAATGGAAACTGTTTTTCCTTCCTTGAGCATGGCATGCTCCCTTTGCCCATGAGCTGATGGGTGGCTGAGAGGGCATGTTGCTCCAGCAGTGGAAGAATCGGGAGCCCACTTGATTGTTCCTTTAAAGCACCATCGTTACTTGCCCCATGCCTGATATCAAGAAAGTCATTGGGTGTGGGCCAGGAGGACATTGTTCCCCCAAAATGGCCTAGCAGGCCAAACAAGGGGGCCTGATGGACCAGGTTTAGCCCAGAGGCTGAGGCTCCCCACCCCTGGTCTAGAGGCTACAATGTTCAGCTTCTCTTGGTGAAGAATTTGAGTTGTCTTAGCAGAATGAATCTTCCAGGGCAGAGTTTATACACTCTTGGATAATATGTCATTATTTTCTCTCCATGATTTCCCCTCTACACAATTGCTCTGGTCTGTCATTATGGTATAGCAGGTGGCCTACTGCTGGCAGTACTGTTCAGAATAAGCTGTTGCTTGTTCTGATGTTGAATAGCATTTGTATCTGAAGGAGCAATTTTGGACTTACTGGATAAATACAGGTAATAAAACAGCACTTGTATAATTTGTGTTGAGTTGCTTAATCCTTCATTGTGAAATTGTTGTTCAACTTTTATCCAGGAGGAAATCTGTTTTATGTACCTTCTGTGCCAGACCTCTGTAGGTATTTGCCTACACACTTATAATAGGACATTTATATCATCTGGAATTGGCGTTTTCAAACTGAAGGCCTTTTCTCACCTGTGTCTTTTGTGCAGCCAACACTAGCTCTGCTCCTGGATATTTATTGTGCCCTCCAGTGTAGACAGTCTTCTTGTGTATTTATTTGTGCTTATTTATAACTGATAAAATGGCCATAATGAGTTCTGTTTGTAAAAAAGGATATTGAATAATTTTTATGAAACTAATTATATAGTCAATAACTATGCTGCAGCAATATCCTCCTTTCAAGAAAAGGAAGCAGACATGCGAGAGGGGAGCTCTCCTTGCTTTGTTTATAAAACTTTCTAGAGAAGGTAGCAGCACAGACAATAACAGGGAGCCAGCCCTGCCATTAGGCAGAGTGAGACAGCTGCCTTGGATAACTGAATCTGGTTATCATGAGAGAACAGCAAATTGTTAGTTATTTAAAAACAACCAAGATTCTTATGTCACCACAAGGACTAACAAATGTATTATGGCATAAACCTTTGTGGACTCAAGCCGCCTTTGACAAATACATGAAGTGAAATATTAGTTGGCAGGTAAGGTAGGATTAAGGGACGCGGGTGGCGCTGTGGGTAAAAGCCTCAGCGCCTAGGACTTGCCAATTGAAAGGTCGCGGTTCGAATCCCCGCGGCGGGGTGCGCACCTGTCGCTCGGTCCCAGCACCTGCCAACCTAGCAGTTCGAAAGCACTCCCGGGTGCAAGTAGATAAATAGGGACCGCTTACCAGCGGGAAGGTAAACGGCGTTCCGTGTGCTGCGCTGGCTCGTCAGATGCAGCTTGTCACGCTGGCCACGTGACCCGGAAGTGTCTGCGGACAGTGCTGGCTCCCGGCCTATAGAGTGAGATGAGCGCACAACCCTAGAGTCTGTCAAGACTGGCCCGTACGGGCAGGGGTCCCTTTAAGGTAGGATTATGTGACAAAGAGATGCAAAAATCACAACCAGCAATAATTGAAGCTTAAATTCATATTAAGTAGACACATAATGGATTGAGGAGTCACTTGTGAGATTTTTCGGTGTCATCCTCCAAAATAACTTGACTAACTTTGGGTGCAATGTACTTGTGATGAGGAGGACTATTTGCTGATTTACCTGGCGGGGGGGTGGAGAAGGCTGAATGCAGTCTTTGGACCAAAGAAACGCTAAAAAAATTGCCACACCTTTTTTTAAAAACACTGATATAGTGATGGGGATGTATCGGTGCACTGACATTGGTCCAGGGGCAGCTCTATGCATTGTGTGTATTTTTCTGTCATTATGGCAGGTTGCTCCTTCCAACAAGACAACATTTTTCTTCTTCCTGCAACTTCATAGGTCAATGTCCATTTTGAATGGCCTTGTGAAGTTGTGGACATATCATCACCTGTCATAGTCCTGTGCTGCCAGCCACAGCAGAGCTCAGTGGAGGGAGAATCCAGCCAACCAGCCGAGTGTCGGGGGGGTACTTGCCTGGAGGCAGAGTCTGTATGCAAGGTTCAGTCCAGTCCTAAGGTCAGGAGTACCTCAATGCACATAGTCAGACGATTCAGGCATCAAGAAAGCCGAGGGTCCACAGTCACAAGAAGCAAGATCTAGTCAGGAATGACAAATGCTGTTTCCAGCAACTGGCTGAGGCTGGAAAGCCTGCTTAAGAAAGCTGGAGCCAGCTGGTTCTCATCAGGAGCAAGAAGGCTGATCAGCAGCAGGTGGAGTCACTTCACCTTCTGCTCCTTCAGGCTGCTGCTCAGCAGGTGAAGCTGACTCCTGGCCCATGACATCACCCTCTACCTCCCTCTAATGCAGTTTATGTAGCAGGTGTTTCATATCTTTACTCTTTTTTTGGTGATTCAGCAGTCTGTACAGTGACTTCCAAAAGATCACGACTACAGCTGCCAGAGGGCTTTGCAAACAGGAAGTGGGCTTCACACAACTTCCTTTTGAGACTGAAGTACCGGGTTTCTGTAAGCTGCTGAGTGTAGTGATCACTCGGCAGGAGAGAGCTCACTTTGTCTCCTCTCCAAGGGTGAGCAGACTGTGAATAGGATTTTATTTCAATCATACTGTACTGTAAGACAGAGAGCCTCTCCAGGAAATGAGCCGTTGCAAGGTAATACAATTCTCTTTGCTCTCCATATGGTTTACATTTGAAACTTTGCCCCAAGCAAAGATCACCTGGCATCAGGACAACTGGATTATTCATGTTCACTTTTGCCTGCTTTGTGTCCCACTGTGATAAAGCGACTCAAATTCTAAGGATTGGGCTTGTGGTAAAGGGAACTTGGTGCTGATTATTTTGTTAATTCTAATGATCATTGTGCTCTGTTTCTATTCAGCAAAATGACAGCCTCCGTGCTCCCTCATATTTCAAAGCAATAACTGGAGCGAGCACATCTCCAGAAATATAAAATTCAGCATACCGAAGGAGTTAGGAACCTGTTGCCTTCCATATATTGGATTGTAATTTACCATCATTTTATTTGTGTGCTGCCTTTCTGTAGTTAAAACCATGCTCAAAGTAGTTATTAGACAAAGAAAGCACATTAAAAAGTATATAACAAAATTGAACAGCATTGCCGGAAATAGACCATGACGCCTGAAATCCTACAACATCTGGAGGGCCACAGGTTCCTCACCCCAATATATAGAATTGAGCTACATGTACCAACAGTCTATGTGACTAATGATAGTAAAAGGCAGTTTATCTGGAACAATAATTGTGTCTGTTTATTTTCATATTTTATATGAGGGCTTTTGTTTATCAGTCCAACGTTTTCCTCCCTAGTTTACATAGGGAGGTTCACTATGCCAAAATTTAAGAAGAGGGAAATTGCTACCTAGAAGAGAGAGAGAGATATTTTATCATAACAAGGTGTTTCTGCTCTCAAGAAAAGGAATTAACATGCAGGCTAGACTGCATGTTATAGCCTCTTCCATAGTGATAAATAAACAGTGATTGCTCCTTGGCATCAGCATGAAATTTTTTACCCCTGAGCTCTTGAGTCGTATGCTGATTTTTGAAATCAGTTGCCCTTAAAAATCTTAATGTGTTTTAACTTATACAATATCTCAGTCTTAGGGCCAAATGAGATGAGATACCACTCCCGCAGTTAGCAATTGCATGCATGGCTTTTAAAAAGTAAATTGCAGGTGTGGACCTACCAGTCTGGAGTGAAATATTGGTATGGGTGATAAGTAGACTTTGTCCCTTTGTTTCCCCATGGGGTCCTGTCCTGGGTCACCCCTGCTCTTTGTATGGGGGTGGTAGAATCCCCCATTCACTCCAAAGTCCAGTCTTGTGGTCTGTCCAGCCGCAACACTAGAATGAAAAGTGCATTGTGAGCTTTTTTTATTGACATTGCTTAAAGGCACAAATCAATTGCCCCTACAATTGGCCATCAAAGTCGATATGGTAATGGGAAATTCAGTGGCCTGGACTCCTTTTTGACTCGTGCGTCAGCAAGAAAATAGCCAGCTAAGATTAAGCTGCAAAATGTTACATGCGAAAGGAATAAAAAAAGAGAAAAGAGCAGCTCCGTTGACTTGTGCTCAGCGGCTGAAAAGTGTCGTGTTGACTCATAAATGGCACATATTGGAGCTAGATTAATTAGTGACAATCAGTGGGAGATTTTCAGTTTTGGATGGGTCGCCATAGCAGCTGCCCCTTTAATTCTGGAGCAAGCCAAAACCTGCCCACTTCTTTTAAGACTTGCTTTTCCTTAAAGACATACCAACATTTCTGCTCGCTTTGGAAATGCACTGAGATGGAAATCTAAAACCAGGGTTGACTGAGGACCTTGATGAAATTATTGATGGCCCTTTGGGACAGCTGGTCCAAAGATCTGTCATCAAGTGCAGTGCAGGCAGGGTGGTGAATCCCGTGACTTCAGCCTTTACCGGCCGTGTATATGACTGCGCCAGCCTTGAGCAGAAAGTGCAGATGGGGACTGCTTGCTATGAAGTAGCAGCAAAGTCCATAATTTCATTACACCCCCACCCAACAGACAGGACACTTGAGTGCTGAATCCCAAAACATAGGTGCTGGGCTTCAAGTTGTCTTCTCCTGCTGAAACATTAAGTATGAATGCTAATTGTGATAACTGGTTTATGCAGAATTGATGGCACCTGCAAATGCAGCTGGGCGTTTGTCCACACACCAGCATGTTTTATTACTTCACGTGCTCCAGGGCTTTATCCTGCTACCAGAATCCAGTCCTGGCACAGGTCAAGCTAACCGTACCTGACCTGGTTGGGGCTAATAGGAGTTATAGTCCAAAACATCTGGAGGAGCCCAGACTGGCAAAGGCTAGATTAAGCCATCAGAGTACAATTTATGTCAGCATGCAAGCACTGTGGGTTATGAGTTGCTGAGATTCTGCATCTGCATGTATATGTTTCAGTTTGGAGTTGGGTGGCATAGCAGATGGCACAGAAGACATTGCTCACAGAAAGCCAACTGTTAGAGGTGGTGCAGGCCTCTGAAGTAGGGGAGCAGATGTTCTACTCATCATTGGCCCATCTGCTCTCTCTGCTTCTGCCATATCTACAGGCACTTGTGTATCAGTGGTAAATGAACAAAAGAACAATCACAGCCACCCTATTCATCATGGTCCCAGCTGCTTAGTCATTGACTGTGAATAAGGGGGGTGGGGGTGGGATGAGGAATAGCTGTTGAACCTTCATGAAAACTCGGGATGGAAAAGCAGCACAGCAAATTTTGAGTTAAGACTTTAACTGAGTGGAAATGTGGCTTGTTGCTAACTCTGAACCGGCTAGTGCACATGGTATGATTCTGTAGGACAGAAGAACACCCCAATTGCATCAAGATAGTCTCTGGATAGGTGGCAATGGTTCTGGGGGTTCTCCTGACCCCTCCAGAGCCACAGTTCTGGGTGTTTGGGGGAAGGAGTGGAAGCCCTAGCGTGGGCTAGTGTTAGCAGACCCATTCAATATATGAAGAGGAGCTTGAACTCTACCTATGGTCTCATATCACTCCCCATTTTAATTCGTTGGAGCTTCATAGGAATATGAACCTGCTTTCAGTTCTGGGATAATCTCATGAAGATGGTTTCTGCTTCAATGGTTTGTAGAAGCTCTCAATAATTAAACTGTTCTGAGAGTCACGTTCTTTGGGGCCAGCATGGCTACCGAAAGCTCTGCTGTGCAGCTCACACAGATGGGCAAAGCATCTGCCTCCAATATAAATGTGCAAATGTTGTGATAGGACACCTGTCAACTTCTTCTTCCTTTGTTTATTGGACCAAATATGGCCTATTGGTTCAGAAAAGCAACAAACAGTCTATGGCCTGCAATTTGCTTATGGTTCTCTAAATGCCTTAAAGACGCGGCTCTATGTGTGAAAGTCATCACTGACCATACAATATGTTCCCATTGCTAATTAAGCAGCCTGTAAACCACAGGTGTAAGGAACACAATACTCCCTGTTGTAAGATAATTGCTGGAAAGTGGCAAGAGAATGGCTTACTGCCAAGGAAACGACTTCAGGGACCTGCTTCTTTGAAAGCAGTAGCTCATTTTAAGAAGCAGGTCCAAGCAGTGAATATTCACCCTCAGTGGCAGTCTATGGAAGCCTGTTTTCATATGTTAAAAAAGGATGACATGCTTTTAAGTGTTTTAGACAAAAGAGGTATATCTTCACGTAGGGATGGATGGATCAGGTTATCTCCAGCCCATGTCAATGTCACAAGTCCATTCCATCTTGTTTCTGCATCAATCTGCAGTTGTTGTTTTCAAAAAAACTGCATAAGAAGATCACATTAACTTCGGATATACGTGCATTTTTGTTTACACCTTATCCTAAACAATTTAGAACATTATTTAAAAAGCAAGAAGTGTATTGAAAATTTTGAGAGGGAAATTTGGTACCTTATTCCCAGAGTGGATGGATCAGGACAGTGTGTATCAGAATGTGCTCCCCCCCAAAAAAAACCCGAACAAAAAAACCTAAAACCCAACTCCCCAGCAAGCTTGGTTCAGAGGTGTCGATACTAGAGGCTGATGTACACCTTTGCTTGTTTATGCCATACAGACATATAGGGGAATATGGAAATTGTCCATTATTCCCATCAGATATAGTTGTTTGATTAGGAACATGGCACAATTAAATTAAGCCCATCCATTGTGCTTTGCATTTCACTGGGAGCATTGTGGAAGTTTAAGGAGCACAAGCAAAAGTGCCGCTTCATATTTTGAGGCAGGGAGAAGATTTGCAGCAAGGTTCGAAAGCTTCCGCTTGGATCAAATTGAAGGTCAGATTCCAGAAAGCAGTGTAGAGGATTTGCTGAGGTTATTTTTTATACCTCATAATTACTAGAGACATTGATGCCCCTGAGGCATGGTCATGAGTATCCTGTTCTGCTGGCGCTTAGGGGCTCACAAGGGAAGTGGTATACATTCCCAAGGCATCTTTCAGTCAGACAGCCCTGGGCAGCCCTGCTATCTGAGCTATGGAAGGTGTTTGTCTCAGCCAAGGACCAGAGTCACCCAAAGGCTTAGAAAGGCTGGTAGGGCTTTCCCCTTCAGAGGCTGTGTCCTCCCTTGGAAAGCTGTCTGCAATCTTTAAAGGTCTCATAGCTGATTCTACAGTCCCAAGCACCTGTCTGACTGTGGAGCAGGGGAAACGGCGGGGAGTCATTCCCGGAGTCTGCAGATGATGGGAGAGCCACATCCTCAGGCTGAGTTGCTGTAAATGGGCATGCTAAGGACCCCACAGGAGGGTGACATGCGAGTCATCCAAATATGTGTCCTCCTCATGATAATGCGTGGTCTGAAACATTGCAGGGGGGTTGCCTCACATGCCAGCTGTTGTCAAAAAGTAAATCCAGGCTGCTCAAAGGAAACATACAAAATGTTCTTTGAAGAAATGCCTTGGAACCCAGTCCGGCCCGTGTGGTGTTTGTGCTGTGCACAGTTATTGGTACCTGTATGCTGGTTAGTTGGTGGAGGACTGATTTCCAAGGGCAGACAAATAGAACTGATTTTTAAAAATGAATAACGTTAAGCATTTAATTTTCCAGAAACAGGAAAACCCCCATTTTAAAACATTGTTTAAATTTGCAGGTGGTTTTAAAACCAGTTACAGTTGCTGGTATTCAGCAGTCTCCTGCCTTGCTGCTGGCTCTCTCTCCCCCCCCCCCCCCCCCGCCTTGATCGTTGAGTGTCTACATGCTCCTGATTCCAGGACTTTTTCTTTCCTCTATTTATGATCTCTCGGAGAACTGTTCAATTGACTAATCTGTTCTCCCTGGCACCGTCAGCATTTCAGCCCAGTTTTTCAAGACTGAGTTAAGCACTTGAAAAAACCCATTGAAACCAGTTTTTCAAAACTGGCTGTTACGTTTTCATCTTAATGGCAACTTCTGACACTGCTGCTTACACAGTTGTGAGTGGGCTTTTGCCTCATTTGGAGTCAGCCACTTACAACAACAATCCCACTAGTACTTGGGCTTTTACTAGGGTCACTAGGGACAACCCTATTCCCCCAGTTAGCTGCAGGTGTACCTGTTGAGCAGGTTTATCATCCCCAAATGTGAATACTCAGTTATCGAGCCCAACTTCATGGTAACAATTGTCTGTAGCTTTGAAAGTCCACAATTCCTATTGGTGCCCAACAAGAGCCATCAAGAGTGGCAGAATTGTTAAATTGGGGACCATTAGTCTGACATGAAAAGACACTAGCTCCATCCTGTCACAGTGCCTCTGCTAGCGTAATCCCAGTCAAAATGCTTGCAGTAAACACATAGCACTAAGTGGACTTTTTAGCTCAATAACCCACCAGCTGTGAGAGGTGTACTTTTTGCACTGGCAGCAGTTGTAAGTCAGACCAATTCCTAGTGTATTCTGAGCCATCCCAGGAGGTGGCTTTTGCCCATGCAGCTTAGAGATTTGAGTGTTGCTCGCTTGCAGCTTGGTTGTTCCATTGTGAGCCCCTTAGGAAACATTGACCTTTTCTAGAATCTTAGTTCACTTTTTAATTTTATCTTGTAGGAACCGTACGAGCCCAGACATGCCTGTGAATGTGGAGGAATCTAGGCAGGTGAGCTGTGAATTGCCAGTGAAACAGATCTTTTTTTGTAAAGCACAGAACAACTTTTCAGTTATGGGAAGTAATAATAAAGCAATGAAATACATTTTTATAACTTGTTTTCACACAATCTTTTCTCCAAATCCTGAATTCATTGGTAAACTGCACATATTGCTTAGATGCAAGCACAGCTCAGTTGCTTTCAGTGCAGTTGTATATCCTCTTTTGCCAGCTAAGTTATTTCCTTGGGTCACCATTAGTATGTGCAACTTCCCCTCTTCCTGAACCTAGAGTCCACCAAAATAACCTTATAAGGAGGTATTAGCTATGGGGGTCTCTAGATGTATACAGCAAGTCACAGACACATTGTGGGAATGTACAGACCCATTAGATGTACAATATCTCGTAAGGATTGAGGAAGTACATTTTTCCTGTTTCCTGTTGAAGCTGGCTGAATCAGAACTCGTTCATTTGACCCCTGTCAAAATGCCACTTTCTTTAGAGCAGTTCTTCAACTTTTAATTGCTGAGTCCTGCCCCCCGTAAGGAACTAATGTTTGATTGAATACAGGAACAAGATGTGCTTAAACATCATCATCATCATCATTACTATTAATAATCATATTAAAATTGAAAACATAGGAATGCTTTTTTTAAAAGCAAGGATCTAATGTTGGTTTGAATTGAGGAACAAGCTGTTCTTAATATTTAAAATTATTTTATTATTAAAAGCGTGGGGGAAAGGCAAGACATCCAACCGAATCACTATTTGATTCATGGATTAGATTGATTGTCGTTGGTTTCCAAGCTCATGAGGAAGATGGGCTCTCTAGGGGAGAAGGTTCTGACTCCTGTTTTTTGATACGTCTCTACACACTAAATTGCATTGAAGAAGTTAACTTTGGAAGATTTGTCCAGCCGCTTTGTAGCACTGTTGGGAATATTCTGATAATTACATATCCAGAGTAGGCTGCTTCCAGATTGTTACTTATTTTGCCAGTCAGGTTTGATCACAAATGGGCAAATTCTGGTTGCACACTTAAACTGTATTTGGCACTTGTGCAACAGACCTGCTTGCAAAACCAGAAAACTGTTTGTGGTAAGGAACCTGACAGAAGAATGCACTTGAAAGTGTGGAACAATTGCTTGACGCAATGTCATTTAACTTCCTCAGAAAACAGACAGACAGACAAACCAACAAACCAGGATAGGTGCACTATAAACAGGTAACCTGAGTCTGTTTCCCCTATTCACTCCAAAGTGGTAGTTGCTTGCTTCATCACTTTAGCCTAGCTCTTAGCATTATCTAATAATAATCTTAAAATTATCTAATATAATTGCAGGCCAGATACTCTTACTCAGTTTTGACCAGGTACCATATTGGTGGATTTATGTTTTATTATTACACTATTACTTTTTAAAATGTGTCTTGGCCACATCTGCACTGGCTATTTTCTGAGAGATCAAATTTATTGCAGATCAGCAGGAGAGTTCTGTTGTTGAAATAAATTTCTCTACACTGATTATCTGCCTTTCTCTGGCTCTAGCAAACCTTTCTTTCCTCAGTTATTGCTTTCTGTAGCACTACGTATTTATACATATATACTGTACTGGGGGAGGTTGTCCACTAGGTACCCTTGTCCTGAGTTGTTTCAATCTCTAAAAGTTGACAAAACCTAAACCCAGCTCAGTAGCTGACAATTGGCCAGTGCAGAACTTTCAACACCACCTGCACTAGGTCCAGCTTCTGAACCATGTGCAAAGTAGCCTGCCATTCAACATATTACAGTAATATAGACATTAATTTATCAGTGCATAGACCACCACAGCAAGGCTATTCCTATCCAGGAACAGTCATAGCTGATGCACCAACAGAAGTTGATAATGGGTGCTTGGAGCCATTAAGGTCACCTGGGCTCTAGTGACAATGGTGGATCTAGGAGCACCTCCAAACTATGCACCTACTGCTTCAGAGGACGTGCAGTCCCATCCAGGGCAGGTTCCCAACTTGGGAACTGCCTATCCATAGGAAATCTATTAATCATCATCGTCGTCATCATCATCATCATCATCTTCATCTTGCTGGAATTCAGTCACAATTTATAAGCCCTCATCAACCCATAACTGCATCCAGGCATCTTTTTCGGACGGGCACAGCCTCTCCTGATTCAGATGTTACAGAAAAACAAGTATACTGGTGACACCTCCTAATGCTTGCCCCAGCAGCTTCATATAGATGTTAAATAGTTTTGTGTCTGTGGTACCCTCCAGATCAACTGCCAGGGGGCAAGGGAAGTCATATAGTATAATTCTTTGAAATCTACTCTGTAAGTTGAACTGAAACCACAGGAAAACTTTGCCCCCAGGATGATGCCCTGGTCAATGGTATCAAGTCACTGAAACATCCAGGAAAAGGAGCAGGTTTGCACTTCCCATCTCTGTCTTTCTCTCCCTACTGAAGAAGGTCAGCCATCGGGATGGCCAAGACCAATTTTGTCCCAGAACCGGGCATGAACCCAGATTGGAATGGGTCAAGATAATCTATTTCATTTAAAAACGACTCTATGTCTTCATGCTATTTCTCAACCTTTTTATTTTTCAATGGTTCCCCAAGTGAAATAGGCCTCCGATGCGTGGGAGGAGCAGAGCAAAATACCCTTTGACTAATATAAATTGATGTTTTCTGCTGATGACTGAGAAGCCTGTACATCCCTTCTCTTTTGACTTGATTTGATAATTAGATTCATTTAATCTTCTTTTGTCGTTCCTTTTTATTCTATCCATCTCCTTGCTCAGGATGGATTTGAGAGCTAGTCAGGGATCTCCTGACACAAGACACAGCCTGTACTGGACTGAGCAACAATACAGCCCAGGAAGGTGAATTCCTCTAGAAGGGAAAAGAAGCAAGCATAGACACAGTGGGAATACCTAAAAATAAACAAATGGAAGATAGCTTGCTATGCCTCTCTACTTGAACTACACAATCTAAAAAGACAAGAAAAGAGCACAGAGCCTTTTGACATCTTTCTTCCTCTCTGTCTTCCCCAGCTAATGCAGGTTGTGAGCCTGTGCATGGATTGTATCACTGTGGTGTTACGTACGAGACATGCCACATTGTTGTACTAAATAAAGACCCATTAAAATCTCTTGGAGTGTGCAGTTATTTAAATGGGATGTGGTTATACCCTAATTGTATCATAGCCTTATGTGGTTTACAATGCAGATAAGTACTGTATTTTTTGCTCTATAAGACTCACTTTTTCCCTCCTAAAAAGTAAGGGGAAATGTGTGTGCGTCTTATGGAGCAAATGCAGGCTGTGCAGCTATTACAGAAGCCAGAACAGCAAGAGGGATTGCTGCTTTCACTGTGCAGCGATCCCTCTTGCTGTTCTGCCTTCTGAGATTCAGAATATTTTTTTTTCTTGTTTTCCTCCTCCAAAAACTAGGTGCATCTTGTGGTCTGGTGCGTCTTATAGAGCGAAAAATACGGTAACTGAGTATAGATTGATCCTTATAACAGACCTATGGTCTCAGGTTCACTGTAGTGTAACTGAAGAGGTAATTGTTGTGTTGTGTGCCCTGGTCCATATATTTGGACAAGCAACTTTCAATAAATAGAACTAAGTTTATAGTTCTCCTAGGCAGAAATTCAACTCACAACCAGTGCACAACCCATATTTTTATACATTGAAGAGCTGGTGTCCTAGGACCAATGTCAAGCTGAGTGGAAACCCATTATTGCAAGAGAAGTTGCCTCGGAGCAAGGATATAAGATCTCAGCATTTGAATGGCTACTGACTTCCATCTTGCCACCAACGCCATCGCTGACCACTAGAAAGTGAGAAACAAGCCTTTGATAAGTGCTGCCTGCTCTTAGTAGGCAGTGCCGCAAGCTAATTATAAATTTGATACTTGCTAATTCCCTACTGAGAGAAGGGCACAATGGAAATGCACATCTTTGTTTTTTCTTTGTAGCCCTTCAAAGAAAAGCATTTTAATAAAGTGTGTTTATTTATGAAAAGCTGATTTATTATTGCATGTGAAGGACAGCTGCTTTGAAATTTAACAACCACGGACACTGTCTGTGATATTGCCCCCATTTGAGATATGGGATGTTTGCCAGAGAGACTGCTGTAGTCACTCTTATTTCTAATGGTGGAGTTGAGCCAGTTCCTTCTAAGAGCAAAGCTGGCAGACCTAACAAGTTTTCTTCAGGAGACAGAAGTATCAAATGCAAGGCATCTTAGCTCCTTGTCATCACATTTCCTGAGTGTTTCTCTGCTCTGGATCCTTCCTAGGCATTAGTGACTGTTTAATGTGCTTTATTTACAGCATCTGCAACATGTGCGTTGAGCAACTGGTGTTGCCAAAGCACTAGAAAAGCTGCCTGAGATTAGCTGCTATTGCCATATCTTGCAGTTGAAACAAATGTCTCAGGGCCAAAATATGTGGGGCCCTGTCACTGTAGCTGCTGTGGGTATGAAACATAGGTTTCTTCCCTCTTTGGGTGCCCCTTTTTTGTTTCATTGCTAGCTCTGTCTACCCCACCCTCAGCTGTAGAAGATTATATAGGTAAAGGATTTTTTAAAACGTAGTTTGTAGCTGAGATTCCTGGGGTGGACCAAATGATGCTTGGGACCCCTTGCAACTCTACAATTCTATGATTCCTCCATACGTTGCTTGTTTGTATGAAATCCAGATTCCTCATCAAATCTATGTGTGCAATTTAAATTAGCAGTTTGGCTTGTGTTGTATTATCCATATCTCCACATGCTGTACGAAAAACAGAGCCTCATTGATGAAGCAGCAGTGGCTAGTTTTTAACTGTGTTACACAGAGCAATCCAAACCCCTGATCTACTGTGCCGGAGAAGAAGAGCATGAGAACCTATATACTTTAGTATAGCTGGGAATAAAGGTTTTTTTAAAGGACAATAACAACCCTACCTCATTGAGTTTAAGTATGCTGTTACCTAGCTTATTCCCAGGTCAATGGAGTAGTTGTGACTTCATCAGTGACAACTCACAGGCCTCAAAAAGTCCAATTAAGATCTGACTAGGGAGCAGTTCATAGTGTACCATATTCAGGAGGCCTAGGGTTGGATTTGGGCCTGAAAATGTCTCGGTGTGGGGGCTGAATTTCTTTTTTATATTATTATAAACCAAGGAAAAGGCAGAATGTCAACATAGCACTGGCTTCATCTCACATGGAGAACCATTTGATATCAAGTACGTATTTGGCCCTGACCTCTGCCCTTCTACCTAAACGTGCCTCGTAGCTATAACAAAAGACGCTTCCTCTAATGTGGAAGGAAAAGGTTATGATACAAGTGATAGAAATAAAAGTATTCTCTATAGGTTGTGTTTGTGTGAACATGTGAACTCGGTTTGTCATGGGGCACAGATCACCCTGTTCCCACCATTCTCCGTTCTCCCTAAGAAGCAACTCCAGCAAAGTGTAACTTTCCCAGAAGAAAAAGCTTTTCTGTAGGACATGGAAATAGTTCTGCATCCAGGTGTATCAGGCAGAACACAAATGTACTTGTGCTACAGACCACCAGTTGGTATCACCACCAGTTCACTTTTCAGGTCCTGCACTTGGCTCCCAAAAGGTGGGATAAGTCAGTGTGGTGTAGTATTTGAGAGTATCCGACTAGGACTGAGGTTCAAGTCCCAATTGGCATGAAGCTTACTGGGTGACATTTAGTCAGTCATTATCTTGCAACCTAACTTACTTCATTGGGTGGTTGTGAGGACCATGCATGCCACCTTGAGCTCCTTGGAGAAAAATGTGGGCTGCAAATTAAGTCAATCGATAGAACAGACTATAAAACCGGACATGCCTCCTTGTTGAGGTAGATGGAGCAGTAGCTGGCAATTTTCTAAGTTATAGCCAAAGCATTGCTATCCCAAGAAGACTTTTGGAGAACACAAGAGATGTGCACTGAGAATGTGGTATGGCCAGAAGCACTTGGGAAAGTAGCACTGCATGGGCAGCTAGTTCTGAAGTTCCTAGGTGGTTGTTAATATCCAGATGCCAGAGCACTTTCGGATACAGAAAGACTGTCATCTGTCAGAGGGCCTTCTGGCGGTTCCCTCACTGCGAGGAGCAAAGCTACAGGGAACCAGGCAGAGGGCCTTTTCAGTAGTGGCGCCCGCCCTGTGGAACGCCCTCCCATCAGATGTCAAAGAGATACACAACTACCTGACATTTAGAAGACATCTGAAGGCAGCCTTGTTCAGGGAAGTTTTTAAATGTGTAACATATTTATGTATTTTTAATCTTTGTTGGAAGCCGCCCAGAGTGGCTGGGGGAAACCCAGCCAGATGGGCGGTGTACAAATTATTAATATTATTAAACACCAAATCAAGGTTTTGACATTATATCTGAACTGTTTTTGTCACACTCCCTTTTTTATTAAATGAACGTCTTAAAATGCCTTTGTGTCACTTACCATGTCTCTCATACAGTACCTCATACTGTTCTTTTTCTTTCCTCATGCTTCCATTAGTTTTGCACCTTAGTCACTTCTCCAACTTACTCTTTCTTGTAAGCTTCATGTTTGGATGTAGAGCACCTTGCATCATTTAGCTAAAATTAGTGTGGCATTATCTCTTATGCTTGCCTTAGCTTGGTCTTACCTGCTGCTACGAAGAGGTAGAACGTGTGTCACATTTTAAACAAGCTTCATATGCACCCCCTTTTCAGGCTTTCTAGTTGTCTTGATTCCCAGGTACAGCTGAAGTGTGTAGGCAACAGGAATACCACAGCCTAACTTAAATGAGAATTGGGACGTTTGCACATAGGCATCTATGTGAAAGTAGGTCCCACTGCCTGGTGTCTAGTACCAAAGCCGGGGAAAAAGTGAGGCCTGCTTGTGCATGCGCAAAACCCTCAGTCCTGATTAAAGTTATATGCACAGCCCGGCTGAGGGAGAATGTGCAGATCCAAGGTTTGCTTCTGTATCGAACTGCGAGAAGACACTTTCCTGGCCACGCATGAGTCAACACTATATTACACTGTAATCTGGTTCTGAGCATACTGCAAGAAATTAGGCAAAAGTAAGACAGTGCAGTGTTTTAACTACTCTTCAAAACTTCACTCGTCAGACAAGAAAGAAAAGATACTCCTACTTCCTATTCTGGTTTTGAGCAGGTCACTTTGAAGATTTATGCCACTTTCATTATCTGTTATATTATTGATTCACATTTTTGTACTTTGTACCCTTATGCATTATATTATTTTGTTATATCTTTAACCCCCAGTGTGACAAGATCTAGTGCTGTTACCCTTGTTTACTGAGTCTTTAATCCCTCTCTCCACCCCCAATTGTCTTTCAGAGTTCCTGCTGGGGACTGTGCGGAAGGATGGCGTCTGCAGAACCCCTGACTGCTTTCTCCCGTTGGTACCTCTATGCTATTCATGGTTACTTCTGTGAGGTGATGTTCACAGCTGCTTGGGAGTTTGTGGTCAATTTCAACTGGAAATTCCCAGGTGTCACTAGCGTATGGGCACTCTTCATCTATGGAACTTCCATCCTCATTGTAGAAAAGATGTACCTGTACCTGAAGGACAAGTGCAACATCCTAGTGCGCTGCCTGATTTACACCCTGTGGACGTATACTTGGGAGTTCACCACCGGCTTCATCCTGCGCCAGTTTGATGCCTGCCCTTGGGACTATTCACAGTTTGACTTGAACTTCATGGGCCTCATAACCCTGGAGTATGCCATTCCATGGTTCTGTGCAGCAGTCATCATGGAACAGTTAGTCATCAGGAACACCCTGCGTTTGCGATTTGATGAGAATGCTGAACCCGGGTCTCCTACTGCTGCTGTAACCTTGGCCAATGGCCATGTGAAAACTAACTGAACAGTAACTTCAAACTACACCTTGACTAAGTGAATTCTCCTGCCCCTTTCACTGGAGACTTTTGATGATGGCCTCAAAAACAAAACTCCTGCTTCCTGTATGATAAACAAACCTCCTGTGTTTGGAGGCATGCATGAAAAAGTGGAATCAGTAGGTTTTCTATGGATTTTCGCTCTCTTTTTTTGTTTTTTTTAAAGCAACAAGTAGCACTGTCAGCTACCTGTTGGTGAGATAGTTTGACTTCTAACTTATTATGAGAACAGTCATAATACCTGCATTTTACTTCATATGGGTGGGTGGGGGGGATAAGAGTAATGCTCATCAACCTTGTACAAATAACAAGTTAGAAGATTGGCACAGATGCCCCATTTAACTTAGTGATTGGCTTATAAACCACTAGGCAATATTCAGGTGCTTGCTTGCAACCAGTACCTCCCATGGGACCCAAGATGCTTCTGGGTCAAGGAAAACTCATTAGCTGTTGAGACAACCCAACAGTGGCAGTCAACTGGGGAGGTGGTTTGCCCTCTTGTGTGCTCCCTCTTAAGTTTTTTGTTTTTAAATGCACCACAGTGTATGATAATATGGTGCTGGACATCTTCCTGAATTTCTATAAAATTACTTTTTGACTCATCCATCCTGAGGCTCGCTAGAGACCTTCTCCCACTCCCAATAGTCTTTTTAAAAAATAAAATAAAAGTCTCTTCTGCTGGATTAATTATATCATTACTGTACAAGTTGCATTTTTGGCCAAGGAGCCCAAAACGGGAGAGAAATGGCTGAAGTCTTCCCTGCCTCCTATCCTTGTTCTTTGTAATAGAACTGAACAGAAGGGCTGCTTCAGCTCCGATTCGTCCCATAGTAACTGTTCACATTACCAGGATCCTCTCTGCCTTCCTCCCCTGAGAATTCTGTCACCAATGATACCACTGGCAATAATTGTGGACCATTGGCCCAGGTATTGAAGTCTCCGTGTGTCTCCTGGATTTATCGGGAGTTAGAATTGTGCAAGACACTGTGCAGTGCTCATCTGCTTCTACAGATCTTCGGGAAGCTATGCCTGATGTTCTTATCTATGTACTTAACAGCAGTATTAGGGGTGCAGTAATCTCTCTTCAGAAAGCTTTGAGTCGCTGGAAGTGATATCCCACTGCTTTATGGTGGGGAGTGCTGAAAAGCCATTCTCCAGGATCTTCCAAATGGATTGTGACCAGTGTAGGTAGGACGGCAGGCATTCTCGAACCACCTTCCCTAAGGTTGACTCCCCAGAGATTGCTGAACCACAACCTCCATCATCTCCAGCCCACATGTCCAGTGGTCAGAGGTTATGGGGGTTGTAGTTCAACATCTGGGTGACCCGGAGTTGGAGAAGGCTGTTTCAGAGCCTGCAGAAAGTGTGAAAGACCCAAGGACAGCTTAAATTAACAAAGCATCCAATAGCCTTAAGAGGAGGATATGCTGTTACTAGACCTCCTGGGTAAAAATAAAGAAAGAACCAGGTATCATTTGCACTGAACGGAATTGAATTGCACTAGCAATGAGTTGAGCTTGGGATGTGAGACTCTTTATGTGGCTGCAGTCTCATCTTCTGTGGTTTGTTTAGATGAGGCCTGCATTATTGTTTGACTGACCATTGACTGTTTTCTCCATCTGGCAGTCAGTTAACACAGCTGTTGTTTGTTCTGTTGAATTTCATTCTACCACCCAGGATGGGATCTGCATTGTTTTATGAATAAGAATAACTGTAACAGTATCTTGTCTTGTATTTTCGAAGTGTAATTAGTTTGTTCTTCCTAATTTTCGCTCAGGTGTGAATCCATTGCGGGCAATGGATCTGCTGGAGCACTGAAAGCAGAAGCTTATTCAGGTCTGCCCTGTTTTAGACATGTGTCTCCTGAAATACTCAGCAAACACACAGAGAGATTAGCGTTCCCGTTTATCATTCATCCATTTTATATTGAATTAAATTGTGTTTCCTGTCTGAGGCAGTGCCATGCAACAACATGCTGCAATAATGGTCAGCTGAGTGGAAAATAAAATGGAGGAGCCATTTATTGGCTATGGAATCACAATCTTAATTCTTTTTTACAGTGCAGTCCTATGCATGTCTGCTCAGAATTAAGCCCAATTGAGTTTAATGGGGTTTGTTCCCAGGGAAGGGGATATCAAATTCCAGCCTTAATTCATAATTGGATTTGCCATGAAAATAAGCATTATTCTTGGGATTCCACTTTTCTAACCTGCTGTCCTAAACCACAAAAGAGAAACAGCGAATCGGAAAGATACTGCGTCTTGCTTTTCATGAAAAAGTTTTTAACAAACTAAAATATATTTTCCTCCAAGTATTCTGTGATGGAGGGAATGGTGCAAATAGGAGATGGGCTACACTTGAATCTTCTGGTAACCACAGTTCAGAGCATTAGATAAGGCTGGACTAGTGGAATATCCTTGCTTTCACTAGTAGCCACTGACTGCTAACATCCGCTGCAACACTGGTTCCTTTACTAACATTACAAAAGCACTATAATGGAAGGCTTTTTTAATTTTAAAAAGGCAACATCATGGATCTATTTAGAATATGTAAGGTTGTGGTAGCAATATCTATCCCCTGAATTGGCCAGTAGCACAATCCCATGCTCCTTAGAGGGTCTATAATCCCATCCTAAATAACACAGTTATTTCACGGCTCACAAATTGTTACACTGAAAAATGGCTTCTAGCCTCTTGCCTATGAACACCCCTTTCACTTGAGCTACATTTTCCCATGAGGCATCAGAACTACACCTCCTTGAGCTTATTTTATGCTATTTTATTTGGTTCGTACTGTGTAGATGTGTCCCCAAGGGGCTATAATTTTCACACACAAGTGCACTTTATTCGCAGTTTGCACACCAGGAACTGAGCTGGGCATAAGTTCATATTTCCTCATGCAGCATTCACCAGACTACAACCCACAGACCATATGAGCTTTCCTTGATACTATTCTACAACATCTCAAAGTTACTGTATGTGTCAGGCCCTGCAGATCTCATTACTCTTTTTTTGAGAAAAGCAACTTGGTTGCAGTCAAGCGTTTTACCTCTTTTGCTTTATTTACATTTATTTTGTCCTTCAATTCTAGTGAAAACTACTGATGTTGTTTTACAGTTGGGTTGCTTAAACTACACAGCAATGGTGGCCTCATTGTTGAGAACTGTAGCCTAGAAGCTGTGCAGCAGGTAAAGCACTGGCAAATAAAACACCCACAGAACTCTCAGTTAAATATTTGCTTGTATGTGTATCCTCCTCAGTAGATTAAAGTTGCCTGTTTGAATTCACCAGCAATAAAAAAAACTTGTGGTTTGTTGGTTTTGCCCTCTCTTCCTTGTAAGAAGAGGGTGGTTCATGCTTATGTCATGGAAATGGGTTATAAATTTGCTCATGTACTTGTGTTATGTTGCAGCTTTTCTTACAAAACAGTAAAGAACCCAAACTCAGTTGGTCTATTTCTAGGCATACCGTTCATATTTATTTAGGTTATTCAGTGGTCATGTCATCTCCCACCAGCCCTAGCCAGTGTGACCAATGACCAAGGGTGATGGAAACTGGTCCAGCAATATCTGGAGGCTACAGGTTCTTCACCTCTGTTTTAGCCATTCAGATAGAGAGCAAAAGAGCTCCATCACCACACGGATAAGGGACAAATCTTGCAATGAACGCAAATGTGTGGCAAAATTAAAAAGGACATACTTAGTCTCTAAAATATGCTGTCTCTGTGCTTCAGGGCTCACTGGGTCTAATGTAGGAAGTGCCTCTGCAGTTCCACTGTGTATTTACACTGTGTACAACCAGGCTGGGAACCTGTTGGACTTCCATCAGCCCCAGTCAACATGGCCAATGGTTAGGGATGATGGGAATTGTGGTCCAACAGGAGGGCCACATCCCCATGCCTGATATACAAGCTTCCTAAAGCAAGTCATCTTGGAAGCACTTTGTCAGCACTTATCTTCTACTTCTGTACTACTGTGCTCAGATTTGTGTATGTGTGTGTTTCTTCTTGGTTATTCCAGATAGGCACACTCGGATCTTCTTTAGAGTCCCCCACCCCCGCCATTCTCTACCTTCTATGTAGAGGGGTGAATAGTGGGTAAAAAGCAATTTCCCCTCAATACAATTCCTATATATAGCAAAGAAAGCCCTGACAATAGAATTTACTTTCTTTTCTGTATTATTTTAGCAGAACATATCTGGAACATTGCAACTTTCAATTGAGCTGAAGCAATTTATCTGTTTATAGTATGCCTGAACTTCCAGACAAAGTCAAAACATTTTGAGTGGAACACAAGCATGTAATTAAAATTGCTTTCAGATCATTGATCTATTATAGACACTGCAGAATAGTCAAACCTGCTTTGTTCATTAGGAAAGTGCTAGGAGTATATGCAACCTACCCAACATAGGGTCCTAAACCTTATTTATCTTGAAGCCTTTTGGTCATTGTAACAAGCTGCTTTTCTGATGTTAAATTTTGATTTCCAAACATGCGGTCTACAAGTGCAGGTTCTAATTTTGAAATCCCCACATAGCTATCAAGTTAAGACAAAAGACCCTGATCCAATTAAAGTTAGTCATGACTAAGTCCCACTGAACTGATGGAGCAAGTTAAGTCACAGCAACCTTGAAGTCCATTTTTTTTTATATATTTAGAGATGCTTTGACCTGTTGCTTTGACCATATTTAGAGATGCTTTGACCATAGCATTCTTGCTATGCAGTTGAAGCTGATACTGTGATGAAAAGAAGCACAAAACATCATAGCTCGTAGCAAAAAGAAATTATTCATGAATAATTACATCTATGATTCCATAAAGGGGGAGGTGAAATATTAGGAAACACAGGAGACTGCTTCCCACACAATGGCTGGGAATCACAGGAGTGTCCTTGATTGTTCATCTAAAATGAAAATGTAGAAAGAGTATGTCTACTTGAACGAAGGAGAAGGTAAACCTTCCGGCCCATGTGAAACTTAACAGCAATCTGTCTCAAAAGGAAACATAAGCACACCTATAAGGGTCATATATTTATATATTTTTTCCACAATATGGTTCTAAACATGGAAGTTACTAACTTGCATAGGACCCAGCAGCAGTGTAGGTGCTGTAGCAAGGTTTTCTTTAATAACTAAAAGCTTGTCACAGAGAAGACGGACAATGTTATGTGGAAGGAAGGACTGAAGCAATGGATTCCTAGGACAGTATATTTACAGTATATTTATTGAATGCTGGGGGGGGGGGGGGCAAAGGAAGAACACCTCTCAACTGTTCTAGGGGATCTTCCCAGAGCAGCAAATTGGATCTGATGACCTTTGAGATACCTTTCATGCCCATTCAGTAGTAAGTCGATTGAGACCTATGGTGCTTACTACCTGGTAAGTGGGCATAAGATTGTAGCCTAAATTTGCAAAACTGAATGCAAATACTTAAACTAAGGTTAGTGTCACAATCATTCGTTCCTTTATTTGTTGCTTTATAACTCACTATCTACCCAAGGGACTTTGGTGAATTAAAAATATGCTAATATTTGTTAGTATCCCATCCTATCCCCACATACCCCTACCAAAAACTACAGTAGCTGACTAAAAGCACCTTGCACTGTTTCAATGTAATTTGCTTCCTAGTTTTTGCACAGTGAGGGACGTGGGTGGCGCTGTGGGTTAAAGCCTCAGCGCCTAGGGCTTGCCGATCGAAAGGTCGGCGGTTCGAATCCCCGCGGCGGGGTGCGCTCCTGCTGTTCGGTCCCAGCACCTGCCAACCTAGCAGTTCGAAAGCACTCCTGGGTGCAAGTAGATAAATAGGGACCGCTTACTAGCGGGAAGGTAAACGGCGTTTCCGTGTGCGGCTCTGGCTCGCCAGAGCAGCTTCGTCACGCTGGCCACGTGACCCAGAAGTGTCTCCGGACAGCGCTGGCCCCCGGCCTCTTGAGTGAGATGGGCGCACAACCCTAGAGTCTGTCAGGACTGGCCCGTACGGGCAGGGGTACCTTTACCTTTTACCTTTTGCACAGTGAACTGAGTCAAATATTTCTGAATGCCAAATTGGAAAGCATTTGAGAGTCAGGAAGAACCCTATGTTACATGGATGTCCAGTGCTGGAATAATTATTTTGAAAAAAGAGGCATCCCATTGTCAGGCTTTAAATAACTATTCTGGAGCATGAAGCATTCTAGTTTAGGAGCACCCTTTGAGATTCCCCAGTGAATGGTTATTCATCATGTTATGTAGTATAGTGGATCAAAGAGATTTCTAGCCAAATCTCATTTCTGCCAGGAACACAGTAAATGGCTTTAGGTAGACTACTATCATACTGGGCAGACCATCTACAGTGGGGGGATAATAACGCTGACCTATTGCTGGAAGGATTACTGATGTAATGCATGCAAAGTCCTTTTGAATACTCTTAAGTGCTATGCCTATGTTCAATAGTAGATTATAAGTATTGAATACTAGTCTACAATATGACCTATTCATTTTCATTCATTCATTTTATTATATTTTTTCCACTTATGCAGCCATTTATTCATTATTCGTTTTCTGCTGACAAAGCACACATAGTTTCAGGATGAAAGGGAGTTTTTAGAGCAGCTTTCACCAATCTGTTGCTGCAATGGCTGGGGCTGATAGAAGTTATGGTCCAAAACAGTTGGAGGGCAACAACTTGTCAGCAGCAGTTTGAGAGTTAAAAACATGCTTGTTGTGAATCCACCTTTTCATGAATCCACTATTTCATATTAAAGACCAATAGCCCAATCCTATACATACCTAGCTGAAAACTAATCACATCTGAGTCCAGTGAAATGTTCTCCTCAGTGTATAAGGCTAGGTTGCATTTGGAGAAGAATTTTATTCTAGGTGCCATCTACAACTTCCAATCAGTCTAACTGTTCAATTTTTGTATGGTATTTACTTGTGAGTCACTCTATAGCATATGTTCTCTGCACAACAAATAAGTAAACCAACCATTTAAGAGAAATCCTAAAATGCAATAAAATAAACACAGTACTAAAAGCCAACTAATGAAAGCATCACAATACAAATTCTAATAATATCAACTAACAAAGCAAGCATGATAATAGGCTCAGCTGGCAGAGCATGAGAGTATTAATTTCAGGGTTGTGGGTTCAAGCCCCACAGTGGGCAAAAGATTCCTGCATTGCAGGGTGCTGGACTCAATGACCTTTGTGGTCTCTTCCAACCCTATAATTCTATGGTTGTAAGTATCTTACTGTTTGAGATATTCCAGGACATTAGATTTCATTGTTCCGGGACAATTGATTATTTTTCTGTCAATAACTCAAGAAGGAACCAGTCTGGACCACCGACACAGGAAATCTGTGTATTTTCAACAACAACTCCAGCAATATGGAGGATACCAGTTATGTGTGTGTTTCTTGTCTTTTTGTTATATATATATATATATATATATATATATATATGCAGGTTTTGGTGTCCTCGGGTGTCTTCCCGTGTAAAAGTTGGGGTGTCTAGGCGACGTTTCGACGAGGTCTCACTCGTCATCTTCAGGCTGGTGCTTTCGGCTTCTTGTTACTGGAACAGAGCAGGATCTCAGTGTTTGAGTTCCTATAAATACTGTTGAGGAGGTGTGGTGTATAGCCTCCAATGTTCTGGGCAGAGAGGAGGTTCCCAGGCTAGTGTGCCTTTTCTTCTTTTGTTCCTTAATTACTTGAGGGATATCTTGAGTGATTTCTTGAGTGATTTCCTGAATCCCACTTAGGTGGGTCATTAGGTGTGGATTAGTTGCTAAAGCTTTCGTGTCTTGAACTCTTGAACTTTGTGAAGAGTTTTTCTGAGAAGATGGCTGTACTGCACTTGGTTGTGCTCTGGCTTGGCTTCGTGTATAGGGGCGAGCTGTGGTTTTGTGGCCTGTGCCAGCCAGATCTGTGTAGGGATTGCAGGGGGGTGCAGCATCCGGAGGTGCCACCCTGGTTTGGCTACTGGATGGTGTCTGTAATTTATCTGTGGAGAGGGTCTGGGTTTGGGTCTGGTGTGGTTGATTGGTGATGGCGTTCTGTGTGCCTCTGGATCTGGTGTCAGATTTTGTGGGGAGGGCTAATTTCCAGATGTCTGGCAAGCGGGATGTGTCGTCACGCTTGTTCATGTTGTGAGGGTGTTTCTCTATCTCGATGGCTTCCATGATTATTCTCTTGTGGTGATGTTCCATGTTAAAGAGCAATTTGGAATCTGCAAAATTAATTTCGTGTCCTGTTTCTTTCATGTGTTGGAAAAGAGAGGACGTTTTTTCTTCTTTTTTGACGGCATTCTTGTGTTCTGCGATCCGTGCATTTATTCGTCTGTTTGTTTGTCCAATGTACGTGGCTGGGCAGACTTTGCAGGGTATTTCATAGACCCCTTGGTTTTCCAACTGAATTTTATCCTTGGGGTTTCTGAGGATATTGGCTATTTTTTGGTTGGTGCAAAAGGCTGTTTTGATATTGTGTTTATGGAGGATTTTGCTAATTTTATCTGTAGTGCCCTTGATATAAGGAAGGAGGGCTATGCCATTGTTTTCTTCTGTGTCTTGGTTTTTGGGGGGTGTTTCTTTTTGGATTAGCTTCGTAACCCTGTTTTGCTGGTATCCATTGGCAATTAACACATTTGAGAGATTCTGTAACTCAGTTGTCAAGTGGTCTTCGTCAGCCAGGCGTTTGGTTCTGGAGATGAGAGTCTTGGCTACGGAGTTTATTTGTGCAGGGTGGTGGTGTGATTGTGCATGTAAGTAGCGGTTGGTGTGTGTTTTTTTCCGGTAGATAGTGTGTCCTAGGGAGCCATCAGGTTTTTTGTAGATTAGGACGTCAAGGAACGTGCCCAGCCACGTACATTGGACAAACAAACAGACGAATAAATGCACGGATCGCAGAACACAAGAATGCCGTCAAAAAAGAAGAAAAAACGTCCTCTCTTTTCCAACACATGAAAGAAACAGGACACGAAATTAATTTTGCAGATTCCAAATTGCTCTTTAACATGGAACATCACCACAAGAGAATAATCATGGAAGCCATCGAGATAGAGAAACACCCTCACAACATGAACAAGCGTGACGACACATCCCGCTTGCCAGACATCTGGAAATTAGCCCTCCCCACAAAATCTGACACCAGATCCAGAGGCACACAGAACGCCATCACCAATCAACCACACCAGACCCAAACCCAGACCCTCTCCACAGATAAATTACAGACACCATCCAGTAGCCAAACCAGGGTGGCACCTCCGGATGCTGCACCCCCCTGCAATCCCTACACAGATCTGGCTGGCACAGGCCACAAAACCACAGCTCGCCCCTATACACGAAGCCAAGCCAGAGCACAACCAAGTGCAGTACAGCCATCTTCTCAGAAAAACTCTTCACAAAGTTCAAGAGTTCAAGACACGAAAGCTTTAGCAACTAATCCACACCTAATGACCCACCTAAGTGGGATTCAGGAAATCACTCAAGAAATCACTCAAGATATCCCTCAAGTAATTAAGGAACAAAAGAAGAAAAGGCACACTAGCCTGGGAACCTCCTCTCTGCCCAGAACATTGGAGGCTATACACCACACCTCCTCAACAGTATTTATAGGAACTCAAACACTGAGATCCTGCTCTGTTCCAGTAACAAGAAGCCGAAAGCACCAGCCTGAAGATGACGAGTGAGACCTCGTCGAAACGTCACCTAGACACCCCAACTTTTACACGGGAAGACACCCGAGGACACCAAAACCTGCATTCCTGTACCCGTGAAAATCTACGAAAGCATATATATATATATATATATATGCATGCCAGGGATACCCAGTTTTTCAGCCTTACTTGCATAAACACAGGTTTAGATATACCTCTGCTGCTGCCTTTACTCCTGCCATCCAGTCCAGCTGCCATGGACAATCTGCTTCTATGCCCCAAAGTTTCTCTAGTTCTTCTTTTGGTGGCTTTGACAGTTTAGTTCACACTTGTGTAATCTCCCTCTAGTAAGATCTTTATACAGGGTAGCTTTGCAGATCAACTCAGTCACTAGTAGGGATGGAAGGATTTGTTAATTTTGCTTCTCTTTTTTTCAGTCTTAAATCCAGTTCTTCACATTTTGCAGCAACTTGTGACTTTTTGAATACATGTGAATTTTTTGACAAGTCTGATTTTAAAGAAAGGCTGTGCTTTTTTCACATATTGTTTCAGAAGGTGCAGATTTGATAAATGCAGCTTTATATCCAAACTGATTTGAAATAATATCCAGACCTTAGCTTTATACTTTTTCTCTCAGCTTTTCCTCATACCTCTGTCATCAATTTTCTCTCTCTTCCAACTCCTCAGGGTACAGCTAATTTAAAACTGACTGGAATCTTCAGCCAATCAGAGACTGCTGTTCCCCAGGCCAATCAGACTGAACTCATCTGATCTAGGCCTTGCCTAAGAAAACCTTAAAGTCTTTGTCAGAACTTGTCCCAAAAAAACTACTGCTACACAGGCAACCTCACAGCGGTACAAGGTCTTGAATGCCTGTTTATATGCTGTCCACCTGAGTGGGTTGCCACAGTCACTCTGGGCAGCTTCCAACAAATAATAAAACTACAGTAAAACGCCAAACATTAAAAACTTCCCTATAAACCTATACAGCATTTCTCAATAGTATACCAGATGATGATCTTAAGCAAGTGTGAAATGTTCATTTAAATTCTGCAGAACAAAATTTTCATTTCACGCATCTGGATTGTGAATACAACAAGGTTCATTAAAATAAAAGCAAAATTGTACATTTAATTAATCATAAAATCATTGAAGTGGGTAACTCGCCTGACTTCAATAAACTATGTACTCTTGGAATTGAGAAATGGGCACATAACATAAGTTTACTGAGGCCAAATTTATAATTTCTTTAAATTTTTTAAATTTTTTATTTTTTTCAATGCAAAATCATAACAAAAATTACAAACATTGAATCCAAAAAAATACTATACAAACAAACAAAACGGAACATACAAAAAAAAAAAAACAGAAAAAAGGGGAACAAAACAGAACCAAACGAAAATGAAAAAGCACACATTTACAGGGGGAAAAAAACATATCACTACGTACATTTACACATATTGACTTCCTTCCTTTGTTCTAAAACCTCAGTAAATTTACTCTTACTGTATTGTTGTGTCTGGTTAAATTACTTTCATCTTTATACTTTTTTTATATATATACACCATTTCCCCCCCCCCTTTAACCCTGTAAAGCATCATTCATTACATACCAATATACTTACTCCAGAACAATGTTTTTTCATATACTCTTTTGCACAACCCCATACTTTTAATAATTTCTGGTCTGATTGTCCCCTTATAAATGCTGTGAGTCTTGCCAGATTTATGTATTCACAAAATTTAATTTGCCAATCTTTCACTGATGGAATTTTCCTCCCTTTCCAGTTTTTTGCTATAAGCATCCTGGCAGCTGTTGTTGCATAAAGGAATACTTTCCTTTGATTTTCGGGAATATCGTTTGTAATTAAGCCTAAAAGGAATGCCTCTGGTTTTTTACTGAAAGATATTTTAAACATCTTTTTGAGTTCTTCGTAAATTTCGTTCCAGAATTGTTTAATAGGTCGGCATTTCCACCACATGTGAAACATTGTTCCTATTTCTTTTTTACATCTCCAACAGGTATTCGAATTTAATTTATAAATTTTAGCCAATTTTACCGGAGTTAAGTACCATTGGTACACCATTTTCATAAAGTTTTCTCTTATTGTGTAACATGCCGTGAACTTAATATCATATTTCCATAATTTCTCCCATTGTTCTAGCCGAATCACATATCCTATATCACATGCCCATTTGATCATAACTTCTTTTACTTCTTCATCCTTTAATTCCCATTCTAATAAGAAATTATACATTTTGGATATATATTTTTTTGAGTTTTGTAATAATACTTTTTGTAATTTTGATTCATCTTTTTCAAATCCTATTGTTTTATCCTGATTGAATATTTGTGCAATTTGGTGATATTGAAACCATGTAGTACAGTATTGGGTCACCTCTTCATATGGTCTTAATTTTAATTGGCCCTGTTCTTCCTTTAGGAGCTGCTGGTATGTTGCCATTTTTCCTATAGTATTCTTCTTTTTAACAGATGTTACTTCTAACGGTGAGACCCACCATGGGGTTTTCGATTCTAACAACCTTCTATATCTCACCCAGACCTTGTATAATGCATTTCTAATTACATGGTTCAGGAATTCTTTATGTACTGCCACTTTGTTATAAATTAGATAGGCATGCCAACCATATCTGTTGTTCCATCCCTCCAAATCCAAAATGTCACTGTTATCCAATTTGATCCAATCCTTGATCCAAGTAAAGCATGCCGCATCATGATATAGTCTCAGGTCTGGGAGTCCAAAACCTCCCCTCTCTTTTATGTCGGTTAGTAATTTATATTTGATCCGTGGCTTTTTGCCTTGCCATATAAACTTTGTTAGGTCCGTTTTCCATTTTTTAAAACAATCATCTTTACCTATTATGGGAATCATTTGAAAAAGGAACAAGAGTTTTGGTAAAATATTCATTTTAATAGCCGAAATTCTACCCCAGAGTGTTAAATTCAATCTTGTCCAAGTTTCCATTTCTCTTTTTGTTTCTTCCCAGTTTTTTTTATAATTATCTTCAAACAAATTTATATTTTTCATTGTTATTTGTATTCCTAGATATTTCACTTTTTTTACAATTTGTAATCCAAATTTTTCTACCAGTTCCTTTTTCTCTTGATCTCCCATGTTTTTTACCATTAGTTTCATTTTTTCTTTATTCAAAGCAAAACCTGAGACCCTTCCAAAGTTTCCCATTTTTTCTAGAGCCTTTGCTATGCTTTCCTTTGGGTTTTCCACCATTAAGACTAAATCATCGGCAAATGCCCTTATTTTGTATATTTTCTCTCCTAGGGATATTCCATTTATTTCTTGATCCAGTCTGATTTCTTGATTTAATATTTCCAAAACCAAAATGAATAATAACGGTGAAAGTGGGCACCCTTGTCTGGTGCCCTTCTGTATTTTAAAATAATCAGTTGTGTCATTATTTATTATTATATTTATTATTATATTTGCTTCTTGTTGTTCATAAATTGCTTTTAGCCCTCTTTTCTTTTCGCAGCCTTTGATGAATGGCAGAACAATCCAAAACCCCTTTGCACTGGACTGGGCTGCATGTGATCAGAAAATTTAGTGATCAGAAAACGGATCTTGCTTACAGGAAAGTGAAAGAGAAAAGGAGTATAATTCTGGAAAAA
Organism: Podarcis tiliguerta; assembly: GCF_965153285.1. Classification (NCBI taxonomy): domain Eukaryota; kingdom Metazoa; phylum Chordata; class Lepidosauria; order Squamata; family Lacertidae; genus Podarcis; species Podarcis tiliguerta. The sequence continues at coordinate 87,847,178 of NC_139534.1, forward strand.
ATAACTTTTGGTTCTGGGAGAGGATCAGGAACTTCCCAAATATGGGGGCAGGTTTGCCACAATTTCTTGTTCCAGCCCAATTAGCAAAATGCATTGGACCAGCACTGGGGGGAGCCATTGGTATATATATCCCCTCCTACAAAAAAGCTTGGTTTGCACAAACAAAACTACTGGTACCATACTTCAGCCACAAAACAACAGGATCTTACTAATGAGTAGCGGGAGTATACTCAACAGTACCTGTTTTAAATGCAGCATGGGATACACAGTGCTTCTGGAATTTAGCCACAAGATGCTTTAATTTAATTGCTGACACAATCTTAAATATGGTGGACAGTTTTTGAACTGAGAATTGTCAAATTGTGAGCCAGTTATCATGCCTTTTCCAAGTCTTCCTTTTAAAAGTTCCAAGCCAGTAGAATATGCAGCCACTACGCTTTCTCCTTTGCTCACTTTTCTCCTCACCCACCGCAAGGGGGGAAACTACACTTCTGCTTGTTGCAGCCATGAGACAGGAGGGAGAGCAAGCAGACTGGTACAGGAACATGGCAGAAAGTATAATGGTTGCATACTTTGCCACAGTCTTAGAACATGTAGGAAAAAGCAGTACCTTCAGGATGCCATATAGCAACAATATTTAGTTGAAATATAACATATTCGGACCCAGATTGGGCCAAAGAACCTAATGGTTAGAGGCCATTGAGCTTGACCTGGGAGCCCTGTAGAACTGGCACTGACTCCCTACCGATTGAGCTACAGAGGCTACTGGTCAAAGGGAGAAACTGCAGGCAATTTCAATCAGGCAACTCTCATAACAGCCCATCATCTTCCTGGCCCGGGAAGCCAAATGATATTTCAGGGCTCAGATATACAACATTTTGTTGTAAGTGTTGGCAATACCTTGTTGGATAACATGAAAGACTCAAGTGTTCACATGGCTAATGTTGAGCAACATCCTATCTTGACGGCCGTCTGTGAGGAAAACAGGAGTGAACTTTGATCAGAGCTGTCATAACTGTGTAGATTGCCCTCCAGCTAGCTGTGGAATCTCAGGGGTTGTCATGGTTAGACTATGGTGTATGTTGGCTGCCTTGTCAACATGGTTACTGGGGACAGAACAATTATGCTGTCATGCTGCTTGCACCAATGTTTCAGCAATTTTCCCAATCTCTTTTTTCAGTGTCCTTTTGGATGAGCATAGGATCACAACTATTTTATGCCACTGTCAGCCCTGGCATAATGCTCAACGTTCTGCCTCTGATCATAGGATAGGTCCACTTGCCTTTCTCCCTCTGATGACCTCACTTTTCCAGCCTTCTCTTTTGGCCAAGCCTGGAAGAAGCATCTTTTTCTGTGAACAGCAAACCTGAACACAATGCTGTTCTTGTACTTGCTCCATTACCGAACCAGATGATCAACTTTAGTGGAACCTATAATTAGACTAAAAATTCTGCTTCCATCTTTTAATTTTTTTCTCCCCATGGAAGAACTATCACATTCAAAATGCACTGCGAATTTTGCTTTGCAATCGAACTCTGTCTGCACCTGTTTAGCTTCTGCATTCAACATCCATCTCCTCTTTCAAGTAATGCAAGGCAGTAGCCATAATGGGACCAGCACTGATGGGCACATAAGCTTTTACATTTGTGGCTTTTTACTTCTTCCATTAAAAAATGTCAGCTTGTTTTTAAAACAGAAACATTTTAAACCTTAGTCACAAGTGGACTACCCCTCTCTACCCCTTCCAAGTGACCAGGAGGTCTGGCACAGTTCCTCAAAAAGGGCCCCCCTTCCCCACCTCCCCCGCAAAGGAGCACATGAAATAATAAAAAAGACTTATTCAGTTAAAATGGTTTTTAAAAAATCATTTGTATAATTCATATAGCTGGAGAAGAGAAGCATGTTGTGGGCAGAGGCAAGTGGACTTCTGGTGCAATTGCGCCAAGCTGCTTCTGACCCCCAGCCCACTCAGAAGTGATGTTCCAAGCTCCATCTGCTTGTTCATCTATCTCTTCCCATCCAACAGTCCCCCTGCACCAGGGCCGTTTATTCAAGATCATAATAATCTTTGCCATACTTAGATCATTCAGAAAGAGGAATGACAGTTTTGCAGGGCCGGCCTGTCCATGAGGCAGACTGAGGCAGTTGCCTCAGGCAATAGATTCCAAGAGGAGCCCTTGTGGGTGCCCCCTCCCCCGCCACTGGAGAAGCAAGAACTGGATGCTGCGGCTTCCAGGTTCTGTCATGTTCTTGCAGGGCTCTAGCTGGAACCTGGAAGCCACAGCTGCACGATCCCAGTAAGCAAGACTTCCGTGGCGGCAGCAATGGCGGTGGGGAGCAGGAAGCAGCCTGTGTTGTTCACACAGTGCGGCACCTTCCTGTTTTGCCTCAGTCAGCGAAATGGGACCACGAGCACAGCAGGATGCTTAAAGGGTACAAGGGATAACTTAAGGAAATCACTATTTAAGGTATTGAGTAAGTGCATTTTTAAATTGACATTCCTTTTTGACACTAACAATTCATAGATTCTAAAATACACATAGGCACTTGAGCTTTACAAATTTTTAAAAAGTGTGTAGAAATAATAGAAGACCCTGATTTTTTTACATTTTTTGTTTTGGAGTCTCACCTAGAAATGGAGCTGTCCCACTGAAACAGACTGGCTATAGTCAGGTACTGGTAATTCTCCTCATCAAGTACCACAACCACAGGGAGTCCTTGTGTTGCCCCTGGCAACAGGGCCTGGTTCCTTCATGGCTTGATTGCCAGCCAACAGTACTGCTTCATCAGAGACAATGGAGGAAGACTTGTTCCAGCACTCATGGGAATGATGGTCCCAACTTATACAGTTATGGCCCACAGCCATCCTGCTTTATGTGTTTGTGCATATGTGTATAATTTGAAACAAGCCTACTGCAAATCCTTGTCTCTGTGATGAGTTCATATGAGATGCTTTATCTCACACTCTAGATTGGGATCTTAATTGAACACCCCTAACACTAGCAGATACAGTGGTGCCTCGCAAGACGAAAAGAATCCGTTCCGCGGGTCTTTTCGTCTTGCGGTTTTTTCGTCTTGCGAAGCAAGCCCATTGACGGATTAGCGCTATTAGCGCTATTAGCGCTATTGACATTTTAAGGGCTAAAAACGGCTTTTTAAGGCTTGGGGGATTAGTGGTTTTGCTGCTAAAATGCTTTTAGCAGCTTAGCGCTTCAGGAAAAGGGGTTTTGGAGCGAAAAAAAATTCAAATTTTTTCGTCATTTTTCGTCTTGCGAAGCAAGCCCATAGGGAAATTCGTCTTGCGAAGCGCCTCTGCAGACGGAAAACCCTTTTGTCTTGCGGGTTTTCCATCTTGCGAGGCATTCGTCTTGCGGGGCATCACTGTATGATACTTAGCTATTATCCTAACAAATTATTTAATATAGTCACGGGTACATTGAGGATGAAACAAGGAGATACATGCCAGAAACACACAATTATAGATAGACCTGGGAGGAAACAAAGGCCGCCTAGTTCATTTCCCTTGCTGCAATGCAGCGTAAGCCAGTCACCCACACAAAGAACAGGCCACCCAATCTAAGCCCAATTTGCTGCATAGAAAAGGTGCCACCACAGAAACACATCAGCTAAACAAATAGCTCAAAAGACATTTTACTAAACAGGAGGTTCAAAGCAGCTCTTCCTTCAATGACTTTGTGAAGCAAATGCAAAATCCACATTGATCAGAATGTTCATTTGTATTACAAGTTCCTGTTCTCTGTTTTCTCTTCTGCATGAACAGCTTTTCAGAATAATAGCATGGGAAAGGCTTGAAAGCACTTGAAGCCTAGTTTTTGAAAATGCTCTAACATCTTTAGAACTTTACAGCTATGACCCCCAAAACCTTTACTAGAAAAGAAGTTTCTCAAACAACTCTACCTAAATGACATAGATTACTGCTCCTAAGAGGAAGGGATTTACTATTGAGACTGTGTGCATGTTTGTGTGTGTGTGTGTGTGTGTATTATTAACAGTTTAGAACCTGACTGAAAGCAAAGCCCTACCTACCTGTGTCACATAAGACACAGAAGCGTTTAGTGCTTTAGTAGAAGCTCAACATATAAAACAAAACAACCCATTGCTAGCTGTGGTCATCATACATGTAGTTAAATATGGCATCCTCCTTTTTTATATTCCCATAATTAACAGATGCAGCCATTCCAGTTACTCTGAAAGGTGAGCTCTGCTCAGCTGATTAATTTGGTCAGACAGATCTAAGAAATCTCTTTCTCTCTCTTTTTAATATTCTAGTTCAGGCTTTCTCAGACTGGTGGCCTCAAGATGATTTGGACTACAACTCCTATCATCTCTGATTATTGGCCACATTGGCAAGGTCTGATGTGTGCTTTAGCTGGAAGGTACTAGGTTGGGGAAATGTGTTCTAATCTGTCTGACCTCTCTTGAAGCTATATTCCAGTTTCTTCTGTTTTTATTTATGTTGGAAGCTGCCCAGAGTGCCTGGGGCAACTCAGTAAGATGTGTGGGGTATAAATAGTAGAATTATCATTATGGAATGGGACGTCCCTATTTTCACTGGATAAATGTTGGAGGGTATGAGACTGCAATTCCCAGTGGGCAGAAAGATTTGCTGGTGATGCTGTGTGATCTCTGTAAATTCAGCTCTATTTTCCATCTGTTGTGTGCCATTATTTTCAAAGGACCAAGAAAACAGGTGAGATGGCTGCTGGGTGCCACAAAAACATCAAAGATACAGTTCTGAACGCATGATGAAAAGAACCTCGTGGGAGCAATAGAGAAGTGCTTGGTTAGGTGTGGGGAATTTTTGGGGGGTGAGGGTGTAAGTGAACATTCCTTTCAGACTGGGTTATTATTGGGGGGCATGGCCACAAAGGAAAGAAGATGGCTGCTTAAACTCTAAGCTCTGCTCTAAGGCTCAGAAAAACAGCTTGGAGCAGGGATGCCAACTTGCCCCTCACATTAATGTGGGACACAGGTGAGAAGGGTAAGAGATCAATCAGGGGCAGCTTTCTGCATGGAACACTGAGTAAAATATTTCTGTTTGAGAAGGGATGCTTTAATTTCGTATTGAAGGGTTTTCAACCAGAATAGACCTTTCTGCTAAGCCATCAGGCAGTTTTCTCTACACCTCATTCCACCAACTGTAAAAAGGGAGTTATAGAGACATATCATTTGAGTATGAGTTGTAGGATATGACAGTTACTGGTATTTCAGTTCAAAGTTCACAGTAAGACAAAATGCGAGAGGATTCCTCTGAAAGTCTGAGACAGTGGGGAGCCTGTGCCAGCCAGAACAAACATTATGGAAGTTTCTTATACATGAATATTTTAAAAATTGTGTGATGAAAAAATGAAGGCATACTCCAATGGGCAACCTAACCGGCTCTGGGTACTTGCAAAATAAAAGTCAATTTATGCTATAATAATAATAATAATAATAATAATAATAATAGTAATAATAATAATAATAATAAAAATAATATACCCTGCCCATCTGGCTGGGTTTCCCCAGCCACTCTGGGTGGCTCCTAACCGAATGTTAAAAACACAATACAGCATTAAACATTAAAAACTTCCCTAAACAGGGCTGCCTTCAGATGTCTTTTAAAAGTAAGATAGTTGCTTATTTCCTTGACATCTGATGGGAGGGCATTCCACAGGGCAGGCGCCACTACCGAGAAGGCCCTCTGCCTGGTTCCCTGTAACTTCACTTCTCGCAGTGAGGGAACTGCCAGGAGGCCCTCAGAGCTGGACCTATTGACTACAGTGGCAGGAGCAACACAAATGTGGCTGAAAGTCAGATGTTTTCAACTGAGGAGATAGTTGCCAGCAAGTGTTAAAGAGTGCTTTGGTGCTAACTTGCACCCTGAAGTTCTCTATTAGTAACATGAAGAATACTGGAATAGTAAACCTGTGCAAATGTCAGAGTACTACTTGCCTAGATGTAGTAAATATTATTAGATAATCTATGGAATGTTATGTCTCGGAAAAGCTGTTTGGATAGTGTTAACTTTTTGCTTTTAGTGTTTTGTTATAGTGTTTTGTTTTTTAACAAGGAAATCTAAAATCAAGAATACACTGATATGCAGTATTCCAGTCAAAGACTGGAAGCCAAGAAAGCTATTCACAATGTATTAAAGGAAAATAACATTATGGAACTGTGCAGGAAGTCCATGCATCAGCATGTACTTTTTCAGCACCTGTCCTCCTGTTTGCTAGCAGCAGCATTATAACAGTGCCCATAAATGGTACAGGAGTCAATAAAGGACAACAAGGTTATCTCAGTAGAATATTCCATAGAAGAAGAGAAGAAGAGTTTGGATTTGATATCCCGCCTTTCACTCCCCTTCAGGAGTCTCAAAGCGGCTAACAATCTCCTTTCCCTTCCTCCCCCACAACAAACACTCTGTGAGGTGAGTGGGGCTGAGAGACTTCAAAGAAGTGTGACTGGCCCAAGGTCACCCAGCAGCTGCATGTGGAGGAGCGGAGACACGAACACGGTTCCCCAGATTAAGTGACTACCACTCTTAACCACTACACCGCACTGGCAGAGCTGCAAAAATTTATTTCAACACCCACTATTTTCTTGAAACTCGTGGAGTTGCAACAAGTGCACTTCAGTAGTGACCATGCCCATGCTTTTCTCTATAGACATTGGCTGCATTCGCACATAATAAATCAAGGACTTTGGCTTACTAAATAACATCCTGAATCCAGTTTTGTGCCTCCCTTCACACAAGCAGGCACAAAACAACAACAACACAAAACAATGAGATCAGAGTTATGTTTTAATATGAGATTGTGGATTATTTCCTTATAAAAAGCAAATATCACTAGCCAGCCTTGGCTAACAAATCTTGGCTTGTTAGGGAGAAATAAACCACGACCCTGGGTTCAGTTGTAACACTAAGCTATCCCATTCCAGAACTCAGCTATACAGCTGCAAATAAAATGTTTTAAGTGTGTTGTGAAGTGCATTATACCTTACACTAGATGGTGATGGTGAGCTATGGCAAAGTCAAAATATTTTTCAAAACGTTTTAAAAAAAGCATTTTCACATTGTTTCTTATATGTGTCTAGATTCCATCCTGGTTTGTTTACCCTGCTGCACGAAGGGAGGAGCTAAATGGGAGTATTTAGGCTGTGTGCATGTGCACAACTCATGCACAGTATGCTTTATTTAGTCAAGGGTCTTGACCTATTACTATGTGCAGTTACCATCATTATCTCCAAGTAAGAAAACCATCACAGGAGAACAGGCTATACAAATACATTTACATGATCCATTTGGATTTGTTTCTCTTATCTGTATTTCACACAAGTCATTAACTGTTTTCTTAAATTCTCCTACCATAGTTCGGAAGCGTATTTCACTCTGAGGGTCCTGCCATGTGGTTACTTTCTGTTCTGTCTTCCGTAGTGGTTGCTTAAATATATATATATATATATATATATATATATATACCGTATTTTTCGCCCTATAGGAGGCACCGTCCCATAAGGCGCACCTAGTTTTTTGGGGGGGAAATAAAGGAAAAAAATTATTTCCCCCCCAGGCGCGGGGTTGGGGAAGCCCGAGCTTCCCCCGACCCCAGCCCCCAACAGGCCGCTCTCTGCAAGCCGTGGGAGCCCAGTGCTGGCTCCCGCTGCTAGCGGAGAGGTCCGCGAAGCCTGGACGCGCTGAGCTCAGCGCGCGCAGGCTTCGGCATGCAGGCACCTCTCCGCCAGCAGCGGGAGCGCTCCCGCTGCTAGCGGAGAGGTCCGCGAAGCCTGGACGCGCTGAGCTCAGCGCGCGCAGGCTTCGGCATGCAGGCACCCCTCCGCCAGCAGCGGGAGCGCTCCCGCTGCTGGCGGAGAGGTCCGCGAAGCCTGGATGCGCTGAGCTCAGCGCGCGCAGGCTTCGGCATGCAGGCACCTCTCCGCCAGCAGCGGGAGCGCTCCCGCTGCTAGTGGAGAGGTCCGCGAAGCCTGGACGCGCTGAGCTCAGCGCGTGCAGGCTTCGGCATGCAGGCACCCCTCCGCCAGCAGCGGGAGCGCTCCCGCTGCTGGCGGAGAGGTCCGCGAAGCCTGGACGCGCTGAGCTCAGCGCGCGCAGGCTTCAGCATGCAGGCACCTCTCCGCAAGCAGCGGGAGCGCTCCTGCTGTTTGCGGAGAGGTCCGCGATGCCTGCATTCGCCCCATAGGACGCACCCAGATTTCCCCTTCATTTTTGGAGGGGAAAAAGTGCGTCCTATAGGGCGAAAAATACGGTATATATATATACACACACTGAATTTTTCGCTGTATAGGACGCACCGGCCCATAGGACGCACCTAGTTTTTTTTGGGGGGGGGGGGAATAAAGAAAAAAAATTTTATTCCCCCCAGCTGCGGCTTCAGCCCGCCCCGCGCTCCGGGCAGCAGGCTGCTATCTGCAGCCTAGGGAGCCCTGCGGGAACTCCCTAGGGCTCCCTAGGCTGTGGATGTCTGCCCGAAGCGCGGGGCGCTCTGCTGCAGCGCGCCCCGTGCTCCGGGCAGCAAGCTGCTATCCGCAGGCTCCCCAGGCTTGCTGATAGCTTCCTGAAGCCTGGAGAGCAAGAGGGGTCGGTGCGCACCGACCCCTCTCGCTCTCCAAGCTTCAGCAAAAGCCTGCATTTGCCCCATAGGATGCACACAGATTTCCCCTTCATTTTCGGAGGGGAAAAAGTGCATCCTATAGGGCAAAAATACGGTAGATTCAATAGTTTAGTACCATGGAATTTGAGATAGACTTGTCTCAGCCTTTCACAGATTATTTTGTACAATTAGACCCCTTAACTCTGAGGCAAAAGGGAAGTGAGAAAGCAAATGCCAATGTCATAAATCCATACACACATGTTCCTGTCCAGATAAGGCAAACGTTTAAAAATAAAACCCATGGATGTCTGCTCTCAAAGCCAGGTGAATAAACATAGATAGCGGAACATAGTATAAACTCACTCCTATCCTCCCAATATAACTTTATGGGAGATTTTTTAAAAATATCCATGCCTAAAACTAGAAGAAAAATGGTATTAAATAGTATAGCTATAGTTTAATAAATACTGCAGGAACACAAAGCACCAAGTGGATCTTCTGTTTTACAGCAACTCTTCTTCAATACTTCTTTTCCTTTCAAGCAGGCCCTTTGGGTGAAGGGGGAATATGTCTAACACATAGAGGAGGCCACATCAACCTGAAAAAAGTAAAGTCCGAGACGGAAGGGTGTGTTTCATGGGGGAAGCGGGAGATTCAGCCAATGACCATCTCAGGTGGCAATCCCACACACACACACCTGGGAGTAAGTCTCTCTGAATTCTGAGTAGAGATGCATAAGTTTGCACTACCTGACTCTTTCAAAGGTTCTGCTTTCAAGGTGTTCCAGCAGGAAATATGGCAGCAGTTTGATGCTTTAGAAAAACAAATGTAACTTTTGATCTCTGATTGACTTAGGTAGGAATGTGTATAAAGCTGGAACTGATCAACAAAGTGACTTTGGTTCATCTAGCTTAATTCTATACACATAGAAATTAACTTCACTGAAAACTTCAATTTTTCCTCTGTTAGCATATGGTATTGCACAAAATACATAACCGCAGATTTCCAGAGCAGAAGTTAAAACCCTTACAGGAAAACAAAGATTACATTATTTTTCTGGCTATAGAACTGAGAACAAGGATTAAGAGAAAGCTGTTTGCCTACAAAAATGGATTCATATACCACATCCAATATTTTTGTGGCTTAGCAAACTTCAAGATGACCTTGCCCTCCTTCAGTAGAAATTAGCTGTGGGACAGAATGGGAGATGCAATAATACAGTGGTACCTCTGGTTACGAATGCTTCTGGTTATGAACGCTTCAGGTTACGAGCTCCACTAACCTGGAAGTAGCTTTTCCTGGTTGTGAACTTTGCCCCAGGATGTGAATGGAAGTCGCGCATGTAGTGGGAGGCCCCATTAGCGAAAGTGCGCCTCAGGATAAGAACGGTTTCAGCTTAAGAACGGACCTTCAGAACGAATTAAGTTCGTAACCAGAGGTAGCTGCTAGGTCTGTGTTTCTGTTTCAAGTTGGATACTAAAATTAAGTCCAAAGGCATATGTAGTAGGCAAAAAATATTGGTGCCAGGAATTGTCAGGTGGCATTTCCTGACTGCATCCTTGAACTTCAGTGGTGTTTCCCTTCAGCCTCCACCTACCAGGCAACAGCTCTCACTGATGTCCTCTGAGGCAAGGGAATGGGGCCCAGCAGCTGGAATTTGCTTGGTCAATGACAGAGGTAAGACTTGACTCATGTATCAGTAAATAAGCCATTCCCTTGGGTAAATAATTGTAGCTCAGTGGCAGAGCGTACATTTTGCATGCATAAGTTTCCCCAGGTTCAATCCACGACATCTCCAGGATAGACTGGGGAAGATCCCTCTTTGAAATCCAGGAAAGCTGCTGCCAGTCAGTGAGGACACTATAGAGCTACATGGATCAATGGTCTAAGGTAGCTTTCCCTAACCTGGTGCCTGCCAGATATTTTGGACTACAGCTCCCATGAACCTGAGCCAGCACTGACATCCAGGGGGCAGCAGGTTGGATAACAGATCAGCTTCTTTTGTTCCTAATAAAAATATTTAGTGAGGCTTCTGCACCATGACATACATATGGAGTGAATGAAGGCCACAGCAATGCCCTGTATGCATTAAATATACTTATTAAAATGCAGGGATAAAATGAGTATGTTCTTGTGTTCTCAGTCCTGGATTGAGAATTTATTGTTCCAAGATAATCTGCTGAGTAAAGTGTGCCGTTTCTATGTCAAGGGCACCTCAATAGTCAGATCTCATATGGAGATAAACACGTGGACTGTGAGTCTACTGTTGCAGGCTATGGAGAAACCCTGTTTTGTTACAGAGTCAGTAGTTCTAGATCAGCTGACTCTCTGCCTTTTTCCTCCTCTGGTGCAATTTCCGCTGAAGTACTTAGCTTGCTTCTTCTTTTTAGTGATAAAAAATATGCAAGACTGCAGCCGAGGGAAGCAAGCATAACTCTAGAGAGGATGTCTTGGATAATGGATTAAAATGTAGTTTGATTCATTGGGTCATTATGAAACAAATGTCTTCTAATGGATTTCGTTTATTTTAGTTTTCTTTCCAATATGTGTAACTACTTTTCTGCCAAAAAAAGCATCCAAATTGATGCACAGCATAATAATTAAACCACAATGCAATGTACATTTTTAAAAAATCCATAAAACCACATAAAACATAAATAAATAATACTAAAATACTAGGCGGCAGGAAGAAATAGCACTCATCAAATAAATGACAGATTAGATAATTTTCTAAGGGCATGGTCTTATTCTTTAGATCCTGGCAAAGGGTCACCAAACAGGGCGAACAAGGCAGTTTCTGCAGAAAAACTGGGCCTTAAATCCAATCAAAATTTATTGAATAAATTAAAAAAATCCAATAGCACCTAGACTTGGCAGATGCTTTGCCTGGGAAAGAAAGGCTAGCTACCTGCTGAAAGTTGCTAACTTTTTTCAAGTCCAATATACTGTAGCTTTTGTTTCAGGAACAGTTTTACTATAGCCTTTTTAAAGATAACTGGGACTGCCCCCCTGTCTCATTTACCAGACCCAACTAGATACTCCCTCCCTGCTAGATGCAGTAAGTCAAGAGTGGCAAGGATCAGGAATACAGGTTGGTTGGTTGGTTGGGTGAACTTAGCCATGTGCCTTGTCCATGTCCTCAGGCCTTTATAAATGAACGTCATCCAACAAACCTGGATCAGATGGTGTCCTGGATACCTCCATTTAGATGTTCTACTGGGTCTGATTGTTAAGAGTCCCTGAGCCACTGTGAAGACATAATGCTGGCAAGGGAAGATGCTTCAGTGCTACCATCATAGCCTCAGAGTAGGCTCGATAGTAGGCTAACTTGTATTCATTCCAGTCATGTCAGCTCATCAGGCAAATGTACTTCACCTTATAAATTCAGGACAATGGTCTGGGAAGTGGGAGAGAGAGAATGTAACAGCAGAAAAACATTTATAGCTCCAAGTAATAGATTACTATTAATAGTAATAGTTATAATCTATTGTATATGATGGTTGCAACTAATGGCAGATCTGTCTAAATACAATTTGCCTGATACATTCCGTCAGGGCCCTTTGCTCCTGTACCAAAGCATAGCAATTTGCAATGCAATAGGATCGTGCCTGTCTCAAGGGGCAGTTCACAAAATGGTGTTATTTTCAGTATGTGCAGACCACTTTTTTCCTGCCTGAACTGAGTATTTATGCAGCAAACTAGTATTGTGAAACGGCTGCTATGGATATAAATTACCCTGGCCTTTGACACCAATATACTCTATTTTATAATTACTCCACCCTATTCTGTTTATTGACATTTGTTTCAACTGCTTTTAATATTACATTTTAAATTGAGCCTTCCAAGTGGAGATGCAAGAATTAAACTTGGGGTTGCTTTAATGCAAAACAAGTGCTTGACCACTCAGCTATGGCTCCTCTTCTTGATTTAAATATGAGTGTTGGTGGATCAATTAGTTAGTTAACTGATAAAATCTACATTAAATTCCATATGAGAGAATGTGGCTTCTAAACACTGGGTAATGGCCGTAGCTATTTGGGTTCATAGTAGTTGCTTCACACAGCTGGTTTAAAATGCCTACATTCCATTGAAGGAAAAATTTGATGATGATGATGATGATGATGATGATGAAAATAATAATAATAATAATAATACCCAACAAGTGGCTATGTCAGAGAGAATACATAAGGCAAATCTACATTTCATGTGCCTCAAAGGGGTTTCTTGTGTGTGTGATTCTTGTGGCTGATTATCGGCGCGCGCAATTTCAACCATCTTTTAGATTTAGGGGAGCTAGTCTCAAGCCCAACGACACATTCTCAAGATGGAGGGGGAGGGAACAGCTGCAGTCGCCTGCGGTTCCTGCGCAATGTTTGCCATCTTGCCAAAGGTTGCAGGCAGCTTTACGTGCAGCAATTGCATGTTGATTGCCCTCCTAAAAGACAAAGTCCAGCAACTGGAGGAACGTGTAGCTACGCTCCAAAGAATTAGAGAGCTGGAGCTCTTCTTGGAAGCAACAGAGCACACCGTCTCCACCAAGGAGGCGACAGGGGACTCCCCTGAGAAGGAGGCTAGTTCACCAACACAGGAGCCCGATATGTGGAGAAACGTGACTCAAAGAAGTAGGAGGCCCAGGGTTCGCTCTGATTGTCTAGAAATACACAATCGCTTTGAGGTCCTCTCCTCTAGCATGGAAGACGAAGAGCAGACTCCATTTGAGGATCTCTCCCTCATTACAGTCGATCACGTATATGAAGATGAGCAGCAAAGTCAGTCCTCAGGGAATGTGCAGGCAACCTTGGAACAGACCGCTCACGGAAGAACCCTGACCAAACCTAAGAGAAGGCGTGTAGTGGTGATAGGGGATTCCCTACTGAGGGGAACAGAAGCAGTGATCTGTGGGCCTGACAAGATGTCTCGGGAAGTGTGCTGTCTCCCTGGGGCTAAGATCCAAGATGTAACTGAACGACTGCAAGGAATCATAAAACCCACTGACAAATACCCCTTCCTCTTGGTTCATGTGGGAACCAATGACACTGCTTGCAATAGCCTCCAGAAGATCAAAAGAGACTACGAGGCTCTGGGCAGGAAATTGAAGCAATTAAATGCACAAATCGTCATCTCATCTGTCCTCCCAGTTGAACGACGTGGCCCAGGGAGAGAGAGGAAAATAGTGGAAGTAAACAGCTGGCTTCGCAAATGGTGTAAACAGGAACGGTTTGGATTCTTAGATCACAGACTGCAGTTTCTTGAGGATGGACTTCTGGCAAGCGATGGGCTGCACCTCACAACGGTTGGGAGGAATGTTTTTGCCAAAAAACTAAGAAACCTCATCAGGAGGGCTTTAAACTGACTAATGTGGGGGAGGGAGACAGTGCTCCTGAAGGTAGGTGTGTATTAATTGATGAAGATGATCATCCAAATGTCATAGACCAAATGGAGCAAACAGCAAGCAGACCTAGTGGTGGGAGGAAAAAATCCTTAAATAAGAGACACGGGGGAATGACTAATGGACTTCAATGTCTGTACACTAATGCACAAAGCATGGGAAATAAACAAGATGAGCTTGAGCTCTTGGTACAGCAAACTAAATATGACATAATAGGCATCACTGAAACCTGGTGGGATAAGTCCCACGATTGGAATGTAATAATGGAGGGATACAATCTATTTCAGAGAAACAGACCAGACAAGAAAGGAGGAGGAGTGGCGTTATATGTCAGGGATGTGTATACCTGTGAAGAGATCCAAGATTTAGAACCTCAAAGCCAAAGTGAGAGCATTTGGGTCAAAATTAAGGGAGAGAAGAATAATAGTGACCTCATTGTGGGAGTTTACTATAGATCCCCAAGCCAAACGGAGGACATAGATGATGCCTTCCTGGAACAGATGGCCAAGCATGCAAAAGGAAGGGAGATAGTAGTAATGGGGGACTTCAATTACCCAGATATTTGTTGGATGTCAAACTCAGCCAAGAGCATAAGGTCAAACAGATTCCTCACTGGCCTTGCAGACAACTTCATTGTCCAGAAAGTGGGAGAAGCAACAAGAGGAACAGCCATTTTAGATCTGGTCCTAACCAATGTCGATGACCTGGTTAATGGGGTAGAAGTGGAAGGATCATTAGGCGCAAGTGATCATGCTCTTCTGAAGTTTACTATACAACGGAAAGGAGCAGCCAAGCATACTAGGACTCAATTTCTTGACTTTAAGAAAGCCGACTTCATAAAACTTAGGGAAGTGCTGGGTGAGATCCCATGGACAGTAATACTAAAAGGAAAGGGAGTTCATGATGGCTGGGAGTTTGTTAAGAGGGAGATAGTAAAAGCACAACTTCAGGCAATACCAATGAGACGGAAACATGGAAGGTGCCTAAAGAAGCCAGGGTGGCTATCTAAAGAACTTTTAACTGAGTTAAGATTAAAAAAGGATGTGTACAAAAAATGGAAAAGGGGGGAAACCACCAAAGAGGAATTCAAACAAATAGCCAGCACGTGTAGACACAAAGTCAGAAAAGCTAAAGCACAGAATGAACTCAGGCTTGCTAGAGAGGTTAAAAGCAACAAAAAAGGCTTCTATGGGTATGTTCGTAGCAAAAGGAAGAACAAAGAAACAGTGGGGTCACTCAGAGGAGAAGATGGTGAAATGCAAACAGGGGACACAGAAAGGGCTGAACTCCTCAATGCCTTCTTTGCCTCAGTCTTCTCCGATAAAGAAAACAATGCCCGACCTGAAGAATTTGGAGGAAATGATTCAGCAGAGGAAACACAGCCCAGAATAACTAAGGAGATAGTACAAGAATACTTGGCTAGTTTAGATGTATTCAAGTCTCCAGGGCCAGATGAACTGCATCCAAGAGTATTAAAAGAACTGGCAGATGTGATCTCAGAACCACTGGCAGTCATCTTTGAGAATTCCTGGAGAACAGGCGAAGTCCCGGCAGACTGGAGGAGGGCAAATGTTGTCCCTATTTTCAAAAAGGGGAAAAGAGAGGACCCAAATAATTACCGCCCAGTCAGTCTAACATCAATACCAGGGAAGATTCTGGAGCAGATCATTAAGCAAACAATCTGTGAGCACCTAGAAAGGAATGCTGTGATCACCAATAGTCAGCATGGATTTCTGAAAAATAAGTCATGTCAGACTAACCTGATCTCATTTTTTGACAGAATTACAAGCCTGGTAGATGAAGGGAACGCAGTGGATGTAGTCTACCTTGATTTCAGCAAGGCATTTGACAAGGTGCCCCATGATATTCTTGTAAAGAAGCTGGTAAAATGCGGTCTTGACTATGCTACCACTCAGTGGATTTGTAACTGGCTGACTGACCGGACCCAAAGGGTGCTCATCAATGGTTCCTCTTCATCCTGGATAAGAGTGACTAGTGGGGTGCCACAGGGTTCTGTCTTGGGCCCGGTCTTATTCAACATCTTTATCAACGACTTGGATGATGGACTCAAGGGCATCCTGATCAAATTTGCAGATGACACCAAACTGGGAGGGGTGGCTAACACCCCAGAAGACAGGATCACACTTCAAAACGACCTTGACAGATTAGAGAACTGGGCCAAAACAAACAAGATGAATTTTAACAGGGAGAAATGTAAAGTATTGCACTTGGGCAAAAAAAATGAGAGGCACAAATACAAGATGGGTGACACCTGGCTTGAGAGCAGTACATGTGAAAAGGATCTAGGAGTCTTGGTTGACCACAAACTTAACATGAGCCAACAGTGTGACGCGGCAGCTAAAAAAGCCAATGCAATTCTGGGCTGCATCAATAGGAGTATAGCATCTAGATCAAGGGAAGTTATAGTGCCACTGTATTCTGCTCTGGTCAGACCTCACCTGGAGTACTGTGTCCAGTTCTGGGCACCACAGTTCAAGAAGGACACTGACAAACTAGAACGTGTACAGAGGAGGGCAACCAAAATGGTCAAAGGCCTGGAAACAATGCCTTATGAGGATCGGCTAAGGGAGCTGGGCATGTTTAGCCTGGAGAAGAGGAGGTTAAGGGGTGATATGATAGCCATGTTCAAATATATAAAAGGATGTCACATAGAGGAGGGAGAAAGGTTGTTTTCTGCTGCTCCAGAGAAGCGGACACGGAGCAATGGATCCAAACTACAAGAAAGAAGATTCCACCTAAACATTAGGAAGAACTTCCTGACAGTAAGAGCTGTTCGACAGTGGAATTTGCTGCCAAGGAGTGTGGTGGAGTCTCCTTCTTTGGAGGTCTTTAAGCAGAGGCTTGACAACCATATGTCAGGAGTGCTCTGATGGTGTTTCCTGCTTGGCAGGGGGTTGGACTCGATGGCCCTTGTGGTCTCTTCCAACTCTATGATTCTATGATTCTATGAAATGGGCAAGGCAGATGGCAAAAACTACACTGATCATTAAATCAGAAAAGTTATGAGCTTAGTTAATATTTTTCCTTAGTGTACATTAGACTTCTGAGGCTGAAAGTACAGTACTTCACTACTGAAAGTGAGTTTATATTCTCCCTCTACATAAAATGTTTTCTACTTTTCTCTGTGGTTCATTTATTGAATTATGTACCACTGCCATCTCCTGGCCATATGTTTATTGCTCATTCAGATTTATGTTAAGATATTTCTAAGCAATACTGTATGTATTAATTCAAGACTAATTCCAATTCACTTCTGGCCACTTAAAACAGACCAGACAAGATTCTGTACACTTCACATACATTTAAACCATTCCATTAACTAACAGAAAGTATCTCTTTCAAGACTGTTTCACATAAGCTAAATGCCGTCAGCAGAAGTGCCACTCATGAAGAAAATTGTGTAAAACGTATAGACACACATATGCCCATTTTTCACTGGATGTTCAGACCTTCCAAGTATCCCTATTTTCCAGGGACAGTCCCAGATTTACTGAAGCCATCTCAGTTTCTGATTTGATCCCGGAATGTCCCATTTTTCCTTAGGATGTCCCTATTTTCATCAGAGAAATGTTGGAGGGTATGGTTGTTTAGGGGGAAAGGGGCACTCATTAGACTGCTTTTGATTTCCAGTCACTCTACAATGGCTAAACCTGATGCCTACAAAGGGCTCACAATCAGGGCATAAAGGCAATTTTCTTTCCTATGCTAATTATTTCCCACCAATACTTGTTTTTTTATATATGTTCAACAGTTCTAGGTGTAATAATGCTTACTCCAGTTTAGCCAGAACAGATGTTGGGCTAACTGGACTGTAATTTCCTGGCATCCCTTCTAAAAAAAAAAATCAAAAAAATCAGTTTTTACATTGGCTGCTTTGCAACTTTCCTTTAAGGAGGCCTATTTTAGTGAGAACAGAGTTGCATATTCTTGTCAACAGTAATGCAGTTTTACAGTACTCTCAAGTGTATTCCATTTGGACCCAGTGACTTGTTAATTTTCATCGACACTTTACTATTTTAAACCCTTTTCAACTAACAGGACATTGCAGGTCTATTTTAGAAGTGACTGCCACAGACAGATAAGTGCTGTTTCCCCTTTAACCAAGAGAAGGGAAACAAATAGGATCTTGGAAAACAATCCTCTTAAAGGAGTCAAGGCTAAATGTAGAATAATCCCAAAGACCTCTTGTTTATCCTGTTGAGCTCCAGCTGAAAAGCATGCAGACTCATCCTCTCTGCAAGAGGTCCCTGCTTTATAGCTCAGAAATCAGCTGCCCTGCTTACTTATCCAACAGTGGCAGATTTGCTGGTGCATGTGTACCTCCAATTGTTGTTGAACTCCAACTCCCATCGTATCTGTCCATTGGCTATTCTGGCTGAGGCTGGAAGGAGTTGGAGACCAACAAAACTGGAGGGCCACAGGTTCCACATCTCTCTCCTAAGAGCTTATAGTGTTCTGAAGAGGGTGTTGGCATGCATTCCACCCAGGATGCTGTTAGCTTTGCAAGACACCAAATCCATTTGGAGTAAGAGTCCTTGGAGAAGTTACTAGACTGGGGGGAAATGCTTCCTCCAATCCTAATTAAGTCTCCCACAGGACTCTTTCCATTGTGAAGACAGTAGAAACCCTAACAGCATGAAGTATCCTGGAATGCTGTGTGTATGAAACTATGTTTATGTGCTATGTGCTACAAAATGCACATTCTTTGGGCCCAATTTTCCCCATTTAACTCTCCATTAAACATAGGAAAGAGAAGGTTAAACGAAACTCTTTCCAAGCTCTACTGTCAAGTCATCACCTTTGATCTCACCTACATCTGAATTCTATGAGAATTGTCCTAAGGTGCTAGATAGCTAAGGTTCAGGGATAGGTGAGCAGGAAATTATTTATCTAATTCAGAACAGTTTTACATGGCTGTGCTATAGAAGCGAATTTCCTAATTTGCTCCCTCCCCCTGGATGTCAGGGAGGGTGTCAGGAGCAGGTCAGTAATAATTCACAAAGTGTCAGTGAAGTTAACTCCATTTGTTCAAAGAAACAAAACAGCTTGGGAGGCCAGGCCTAGTGAACACAGCAACTTTCTCCAGTAGCTCTTGCCCCAATGAGGCAATTGTGAGGACTACCTTCCCACAGCTCTCTCAGTCTCCTCCTAACCTGGTTCCTTCCCAAGCAATCTGAGGCTCCTTCATCTTGCCCGTCTTTGCTCTGCCCTCTTCATACCTATTTGGGTTCTGGGAGACCAGGGGGAAGGGGAGCTGCCTATTGCAGGAGGTTAAGACATCCTGGCTTCCTCACCTGTCTGCCTCATCTCTGCCTCTTGGCCTCCCTCCTCTCCTGCATCAGCTTCTACCTCTGATTCTGGACTGCTCTCTGCCCTAGCTTCATTCTTGCTCACTAAACCCTGTTACCTCTTCAGCTTTTGGCACCCCTTCCTCCCAGTCTGCTCCTCCTTCTCTCTCTGACCACTCATTGTCATCCCACCATCAACCCCCAAGCTCTGAGCCTTTTTCCCTTGGGGGTTCCCTTGGGGACGCCCCTGCTGGTGCCTTCCACCACTGCTCTGCATCCAGCTACTCCATGACACTGGATTTCTAACTAAAGTGGATAGACTATTTCCTAGGCAAAAGTTTCACAGAAATACTTACAATAACTACTTTTTCTTTTGCAAAATGGTCAAGTTACTTTGTTGACTCTTTCCCCATCCCCGTAATGTGGATAATGTGCCCTTTAAGTTGTAGAAACACACCAAAGTCATCTTATTTTAGCTTCCAAATGATGGGATAAGAAGAGATTTAAAATATTCCATCTTCTGGTTTGTCCTTTGCTAAGCTAATTATTTTTGATTCCTTCATGGTAATTGGAGTGTTTGATGTCAATGGACTGTGCCACTGGCAAATCTCCCCTTTGTTGTTACTGTTGTTCTTTGCTTTTCTTGGGAAAAATCTGTCCTCAGTGTCCCAGTTTAGCAGGGCAGTACAGTTAGTACTTGTTTTACTACTGTAGAATCTAAGAATCATTAGCTGCAGGGGTCCCATAATATTCAAAAACAAGCAAAATACTGTACTAAATGCTGAAGTTGGAGAATTTAAAACTAAAATGAGAGTCATTAAGGCCATATAGCTTTAACCATACCATTGTGCTTCGTAATTCCTTCATTTTAACATGAACCTTTGTGATGTGTAATGCTCACCTCAAATACAAGACGAACATTTCTACCACACTCCCATTCTCTCAAGCTTCTTATCCAGTTTAGTTTTTAATCTGTGCTGGAGAGGAACTCCTCCCCACTGACTTGTGACTCTTCAAGCCTCTTGCCCCTCCCCCCCCCACAATTTCCTTGCTGTGGCTCTTGCAGCCATATGTGGGAGACAGAAACCTCTTTCTCCACATCATAAACCTGGTGCTGCTACAGCTGTTGTGCCTCTCCTTTGTAAGCAGGAGTGCAGACAGGGAAATGCCCCGGCCCCGCGGCAGTAATTCATAGCTTCATTCGTACACGGCACAGTGTGAAGACGGAAACTTGGCTTCCCACAGTCAGATCTAACCCTCTAGCAGCCACGGCGAGCAACAATGGGGTGTCCCGAACACAGGAGAAGAAGCGACCCATTCATATTTTATTACTTTTAAAACATCAGCCCCTTTGGACGAACCCGTTTTGCTCAACCCGCGAGCAATAAGATAGAACTACAGCTCCCAGAAGGCCTTTCGTCGGCGTAGGCCCCGTTGCCAGAAATTACTGGATGAAGCGCCTCAGCCGGAGACCAATCAGAGCTCTAGGTGCTCTTGGGCGGATGTTTCCACCTCCTCCTGTGGAGAAGTGGGAGACTTTGAAAAGTTTCCAGGTTAGGATTCGGGGCGCGCGGTGGGCGGTGGCGGCGACGGGTTCGGTTTCCCCCCCGCCTTAGCAGGCCGAGTCAAGAAGTCTCTTGGCTGCCACTTCTCCTCCCCAGGGGTGTGTGTGTGTCGGTTGTGTGCATGATGTGTGTGCGTGGGTCGAGGCTAGTTCCTACTGCTGCCGCCCTATCCTGGGTATGTGTTGTGCACGCTATATGCTAGGAGCATGGAAGGGAAATAGATGGTGCGCGCAGCGTACTGTTGGGAGCTCGTGTTCCGCAAAAGTTGGAGGGCTTGGCTGCTGCTTCCGCCTGTGGCCGCCGTCGCTTCTCTCAGCAGTGCCTGAACCGCCAAGCTGGAGCTTTCTCAGAACGTGGACTCCACCCTACAGCCCTATAGGGGGTTCCAGCGCAATCCTATATATGTCGCTTCGGAAGTAAATCCCGCTGCTGCGCGCAGTGAGACCTCGAAGTGTGCATACGATTGTTCGCTAGAGCGTGTTCTCCCCCTCCACCAGGAATGGGCAGGGCTATCAGCTTGTGGCAAGGCTGCTTCTCTCCTCATTTAGCAACGTACCAAGACCTTACCGACTGTTAGTTCTTATGGGGCGTTATGTTTTCCTAGGTCAAAACACAATATTTTCTCAGAGGGAATCTTTTCCTGCCAGCTGGTGTGGTAATTGTAGTAACCTGTGTAGTTCTGTCTGTATGTATTTCAACTTGTGCTTATGTGGCATCACTGGCACTGAACGGTTTCCTCCCCCTATGGAATTTTGTGACATTAAAAGTTATAGCATTTAAAATAAACTTTTAGAGACTGAACACTTACCCCTTATGAAGCACTAGTGAAACTATTTCAGTATAAAATGTATCAAACCCCAGAAGGAAAACAGTTTGATCCTCCAAAACTAGCATTCCTGATACTTTGTGAACTTTTTTTCCTCTCTCTCCAACATTTACCTGGGAGTAAATGTGGAGTAATTAGGGTGGAGAGAGAGAAATGAACAGTGAAACCTAATGTGCAACCCTGGATGGAATAAAATGAACTAAAGTGAGAAATGCAGGATACAGAGTTGGTTTTGCATTTTTTAAAAAAGACATCATATGAACATGGGTGTGGCCAGGATTTTTGTTAGGGGGGGCAGGACCGAAGTGATTGGCCAGTTAGTTAAGTAGTCCTATTGTTTTACTTGATGGGGGCAGCTGACCTTTTCTGTCCCACTTGGCTATGCTCATGCATATGAAATAAACAACTGATCCCTCAAGATGCCATGCAGTCACCTGTGATAAAACCATGACCTTTTAAAAACACAACCAACTAGTGTAATATGATAGAATGAAAACACTGACAATTATCACTAGCAGTGAGGGAAGGATACTGTGCACATAAGCCTAGGACTTACATTTGTAGTATAAGTACTAGACTTGGGTACACAACACCATTCTTTCACTGTTGAGTGACCACAGCCAACCTTGGGCATCTAGTATTAAAGGGAATGGCTTTCATATAGCCTTGATCCCTGGCATATCTCTTTTACAAAAATTAGACATTTTGGGGGAGGCTGAGATAAATACGATACAGCTGAAATTATTTTAAGAATAGCTGTGATCAAAGTATTATTTGAAAGCTATGGGCTGTGCTACCTAAAGTAGATTCAATCAATGATTACCTGGGTTGAGATACGTATTAATCAGAATCACAGTTCTGCTTCCCAGGAACATCAGCCTGCCTTTGAATCACCTCAGGACACTGTCTGCAAGAAGACCTGACCATCCCTCTCAGTCAGTGGGGACTGGTGCCCATTGTGATTGCTAGGCTGGTACCAATAAATTGCTTGTAAAAAGGGGGGGGGGGAGGGATTGATTGCTAGGCTGGAAGGCAGGGAGGTCAACAGTATGTGACGCCAAAGCCAATGACAGACAGAGCCAACAAATACTGGTTATGTCCTTGTCCTGCTGAATTTTAGAATGGCAAAACGAAGGGTACCACAACTGAGCTGATTGTATGTAAGAAGACAGGCAGGTGGGAGCTGGTTGAGGGAAGAGTGAGGTTGGTGAGTGGTGCTTCTTTCACCCCAATGGACTATCCTATACTGGTTTCAAGCCCTGTTTCTAAGCATGAAACTTTAAAAACACAAGGACCCTACACTGAGTACAAGTTGGGAGAAAGCTCCTGATTGAACTTGCTGGCCAGAAAGAGATACTTGTGACTGCTTTGTTTTGAGTGTCATTCCAGTGCCATTTGTGTAAGCTGAGGAAAAGTAAAGGGCCACAAAGGTCTCTGGGCATCTTTTGGTTGCATTGTAACTGATGCTAGAAAGGGGCCAGAACTGGATTTATGACTATTCATGAAAAACAACAGATTAAGTGAGACGGATGT
Organism: Podarcis tiliguerta; assembly: GCF_965153285.1. Lineage (NCBI taxonomy): Eukaryota > Metazoa > Chordata > Lepidosauria > Squamata > Lacertidae > Podarcis > Podarcis tiliguerta. The sequence goes on from NC_139534.1 coordinate 87,870,412, forward strand.
GCTCGTATTCAGCATTATATTGAATAAGAGATGTAATAAATTCAGTAGAATGAAGGCAAAACTCTTAAGGGAGGATGTGAACACATTGTTCTTGAACATAGTGTTTCAAGTAATCTTGCATTTGTTATGACCTAGGATTGTGTTTCTTGTCACGAAATATATGAACATGGCAAGTAAGAAACTGAGAAGAGCAGGGTTGCCGCAGGAGCTTTGTAAGAGACTCAGTCGACATCAGATCACTACTTGTCAGGTGAGACAAATTTAATAGAGGCATAAAGTCTTCTGATGTTACGTTAAAGGATACATGGCATGATTAAGACCAATCTGTGAACTCTTGTCATCTTAATTGCAGAAGAAAATAAATGTTTTAGAAATTGCTTTTAAATATGTGAAGTTATTTTAGTTATTTCCACTCTTAATTCTCCCAGATTTTTGTTTGGTAATGTTTCAGGACTTTTTATGTCTTTCACTACTGGAGTTAATGAAAGTGACTGGACAGAGTTACTGGAATGTGCAGAAGCTTCTTCACACAGTCAGCCAAGCCTGTGCTCCCAGAATGCAAACTGTAAGTATCCATTTGCTGATAGCTTGGTGGGTAGGCATGAGACTCTTTAATCTCAGGGTTGTGGGTTCAAGCCCCATACTGGGCAAAAGATTTCTGCATTGCAGGGGTTGGACTAGCTGACCCTCATAGTTCCTTCCAGCTCTACAATATATGATCCCAGGATAGGAATGACTATTATTGCTATGTGTGTCTCCTGTCTCATCTTTCCACTTGTAGGGGACACTATACCTCAGGTATTAACAATAAATGTGCTTAGCTTTAAAAAGGGTTTCTCCTTATAGAAAGGCTCACAGGAAGGAAGTAGCATATGAAGTGAGCCTTGTTCTTGAGAATATTTGTACTAGCAAATGCTTCCTTAGTATATGGTAGAGAAATGGCACAATACATTATTCTCTTGTATGTCAAACAGATAAACTGCTTCATGTGTTTTGGAAGAGGGACTTAGTTGCCCCTGCACTATTCATTTTCTCTGGAGTTACCATCCTTTGTTCAGTTACTTTTTACAGGACATCCAAGCAACGTCACATAGCTTTCTGTGTTATCCAGCTGTAATGTTTTAGTCTTTTTTGTCTATAGTACAATTAGCTATGGGTACAAATCTCCTCACAAACATTTGCCTTCTACCAAAATCTGTTAGGGTATCAATACTTTGAGATTTAGGTTGCATTTAGGTTTGTAATAGTTTGCATAAGTCTTGAAAATATTTTATTTTTTAATCTTAATCTGAGGCACAAAGCCTTCCTTTTTCAAATATAACCTTTTCAAGCAATTCCAACGTTGCATCAAAGCAAAGCGTTTTTGGAAAAGAACCTGCTTGCTTTGTACCTGTTGTTCATGTTAAACACTTTATTAGATTTTTAAAATATATATATAAAAGCTTCACAACTCTGTACAAAAATCTCAATAAGCTGGGAATGTTATATACACACTTACCTGTGAGTAAGCCCCATTGAGTTCAGTTGGACTTAATTCCAAGCAGACAGGTTTGGATTTGTGCAGTAAACCTTGTAATGAACCCAGACTTTTTGGAACCAGTTAGTTTTGTCTTGGTTTGTGGTTTTTACTGTGTGTATGTTTTCCAGCTGTACTTAACCACAAGTATAATATTTTCTCTGAAGTGGTACTTTGCAAATTAAATGATGCATATTGTCCCAAAGAGGGGAAAATATTTTAAAGCTTGGCACGATGATACAAGATATAAATTGAAGGCTGTAGCATAAAAATGTTGATAGACACAACAGTCTTTAATATTGTTTTGTGGTGTTTGGTTTGGTCGGAAGATTGGGGAAAATCTCATTAAAGGATGAGAAAGTACATGGCTTTTTTTTTTTGCCAAGCACTAAGAAATTCTACTTGGGAGCAAACAAATACCAGACATTTTTCTTACCAGTTGATCGCAACATCTTTTTCTAATTGATTTTGGTTATTGTAGGTTTATGAAATGAAAATGAAAAGAACCGCCAACCCTTCATCAGCATTCTTGCCCACAACACTGGGAGATCTGGATAAAATATTGCATGGTGGGATTGCCTGTGGCTCTCTTACAGAGGTAAAAGCTGCTGCTTCTTTTTCTGTAATAGAAGAGTTGTTTTATGTTTTACATAAAAGGGGTGACTATTCATTAATAAGTTTAAAATGTGACAAACTGAATCTTTTTGTACATTAATAACTGGTTCTGTATAGTTCCAATAATGTGCACTGTAAACTTTCTTGTTAATAGTAATGAACCAAAAGATACAGATGTGTGCTCTCTCTTGCACACATCAGTACTCTTATGAGCAGGTTAGGGGCAGTTGCAATGCTTGGTTGCAACACAAAACCATAAACCATGTATGAACAAATTAGTCTGTGCCATGATCTGTGTTCTAGTCTACATAGTTTGCTTGTTCCCACTTTGCTTCTCACTTTCTCCAGCAGGAAAACAAGCCATGAAGCACTTGCTTAGTGTTATGAATACACTAGACCTTGTGGTTTGCTTAGCTTCAAGCATGCCACTTTCTGAAGCCAAGGTTTGTTCCTGGCTTCCCAATGGTGGCTTGTTTGAGATAAACAAACCACAGAAGCTGGTTCAGACATAATATGAAGCCAGCCACTCTGTGGTCTATTTTCCTGCTGGAGGAAAGGAGCAAAGTGTGAACAGCTATGCTGTGTGCATCAGCACACATTTCATATACAAACTAATTGGCTTAACCATGGTTTTGTGGTGCATCTGAATGTAACCAGTGTTTCTGTTTTCTACAGTGGGATCATGTGAATGTTCAGGCTCCCTGAGAGTAGCTTGTAGGCACTTTGTTCCTCCCTGGTCTTTTTTACTCCAGCACTGCACTGACCTGAGCCAGATTTTAGATTAGTTTATCATCTGAATCTGTGCTTGTAGTTAAGCTCTCTCCTCACTAGTCACAAGGTTTAGACAAGAACGTAAGGAGACAGCATAACCATGAGCCTGGGTTTGGATGACATTCTAAGCCAACCTTAGCTTAACTTAGTGCAACACAGGAGTAAAAAATACTGGGGAGAAGCAAAGTGGGACAGCAGATAAAGCAAACATGATCAGCAGATGGGTAAAAAATGTTCAACTTGTTAGGTCAAATGCTGAAAAAAGAACATCTTAGCAGGTGGCCAAAGGCTGACGAAGAGAGGCCAAGTTGGAGTTTTATAGCCCAGGTTTGCCCACGGAGAAGGGTGTTTCCCACACCCCACCCAAATTCATGTATTTATTTCCTAACATGTATATACTGCTTGATTGTAAAAAAGCAAAACAAAACCAACTTCAAAATTTAAGCCTCAAACTCATCTGAACTACTAATCCTTGCATTAAGAATCTTTTAGTGAAAAGTACCATTATAAAGTTTCTAAAATAAATTGCAGGGGAAAGTGCAAAAGCATCTTATAGATTGTCTCAGTGCTCACCAAGTTGTCTGTTTCACTGTGTGTAGTGATAATTGTCAGTAGAGACATGGGGTTTTCCTACCTTTTCCTACATGAAAAATGTAGCACATGAAGAGCCCCTCTCATTCCAGTCTTACACGGTTCTTCATCTTTAGATAGTTAACAAGAGAGTATTAAAATAACTCCACAGGTTAAGACTCTTTTACAAAGCTTTCCTGTTCATCTGACAGGAAGCAGCTCTTTTGAACTCATAAACCTGATAAAAATTTACTTACTTTTCTAGTTCAGAATTTTGACATGGCCATTCATACAATAATGGATAGAAGAGATGTTCTTTTGTAATATCCATTAGCAGTTTTGGTCACCCTGGAGAATTCAGTGAAGACGAGCTAACACTGCCAAATGTTTCCCATGTTTTAGAATAATCATCTTGAAGAATACATGGGGGGATGTCAGAATGCAGAAACTATTTGAAGAATTGCTTTGTGAACAAAGCATAAAAGTTATGCTTATATTTATCTTGCATCAAACTCCAGACAGCATTCCCATTGTGTAATTAAGCTTTTTTATGTGGATGCCTGTGTGATAATCATGCACAGCAACAATTTGAAAGCTGATGTAGTATAGTGATTAGAGTGTCATACTAAGACCTAGGAGACCAGAGTTCTCGCTTGACCATGAAGCTCACTGGCTGACTTTTGGCTGGTCACTGTCCCTTAGCCTAACCTACCTCACAGGACTTTTGTGAGGATTAAATGAGGACGGGAAGAACCATGGATGCCACCTTGAGCTCTTTGGAGAAAATGGTGGGATATAAATGCATTAAATAATAATTTAAAGAAGGATGCATATGGCAGTATTTGCGGCTATGTACTGCTTCGTTGTGAAGCTGAAATTGCAGATGAGCCCCCCTAAAGTGCAGTACTCCATCTTGATCAAATGTAGCTTCAGTTTAGCTTATTTTCTTCTCTGACTGTTTATGTTAAACTTGGGACGACAGCTAATGCATAGCCTGCACTTTTACCTCAAAGGAATAGTGTTTTATTCCCTACTTTTTGTGGTTACGCTTTTTAAGCTAAATCTTTCTGAAAAAGTTGACCTGTCTTTCTTCTTACATTATCCAACAATGATGGTGGTTGGAAAGTTGGAACTCAGCTACATGAGCCATGTAAAGTAAAGGTTTAAATGATATCCTCTGCTGCCAGATCTTGTGCTTGTTTTCTAAGAGCCAGGAAACTCTGTTGGCACGGGACCTTTTTTTCCAAACCACTAGTGTGGTTTAAACTGGAAACTGAATTGTAAGTAACTCTTTGCGGTCAATCAACTCATGTTCTGCAAATAACATACCATTAACTGAAAAAGAAAAGTGTCTCTTTCCAAAGGGGAAAATTTGAATGCTGTTATCATAGTGAGGTCTCTATTACATGGGCGGACACCTGATTTCAAATTAAAATTGGAATAAGATGAACTATGAATTCTCAACAGGTTTGGGAATTACATTGTTCTAAAGAGTCAGCATATTACTGCTTGGTGGATTCATTCCCTCAGCAGATTCAAAATTTATGGATACAGTGAGCCAAAGGTAAATATTTTTAAGCCCTGCTGACCTTGGTGGGACAGAGTTAAGTTTTACTCAACTTGCCCATTGGAATCAATGTGACTTGGATGCTGCAATCATATATGTGCTTAACCTGAATTCAATAGGTCTTAACTTCTGAGCAGCCATGTATAGAATTACTCTATAAGATTGCTTACCTTTGACAGGATTGTGCCCAGTGTATCAGTTCTTAGACTCCATCCCCCCACCCGGGTATATAAAGCAAATATACTACTTCATGGAATAATAAATACTCCTGGTTTAGGTGTGTCCGAGTGACTTGCGATTGCACACACGTGTATGGCAGTGAACCTGGAAGTAGTCCCAAAGCATCACAGAAGGGGTGAGGCGGGTGTGAAGAGGGTTTATGTGCGCTATACTGACACGTATGGGAGTCTGGAGTGGAACCCCCATGCAAAATGAGGATTGCCCATATACACAAAAGCAATATTAAAAAGCTACAAAAATATCTCACAGCATTAATATATGATTTTGTTATCCTGCCACAGGTTTGCTTGTTTTTCCACTAAAGTGTGTTTGTGGATTAGAAGTTGAACCTTTAAGGTTCAGCTTATCATTGCCATCAGTTTGAGATACACTGTGAAATGCTAAGTTACATGAGTCGCAAGTGAATAATGTGCCGTTGGCTAAAATAAAAATCAACAACGGCTTTGTCTTTTCTGTATGATGCTGCTTCATACGTGTTCTTTTCTTATTAGATAACTGGTCCATCAGGTTGTGGCAAGACTCAGTTTTGTATTATGATGAGCTTGCTGGCGACGTTTCCCACCAGCTTGGGAGGATTGGATGGGGCAGTTATATATATTGATACAGAATCTGCATTCAGTGCTGAAAGGTAAGTTTACACACACACACACTGTCAGGGAAGAGTTAGAAGTTTTCAGTTTATCAGAGGGAGAAAGCATTCCCCAAGGGGGGAAGGAGAGCAGTGAATCTAATAGAAGGGAGCAAGAGGAACAACAGGGAGGGACCGGCTGTTCACAGGAAAGGCAAGGGTTAAGTTCTAGCTCAGATTCGGAGGAGAGGAGATACAGGCCAGCTCTAGCCAGGAGGTTAGAAAAAAGAGCGGGAAAGCAAAAGGAAGGGCGCCTTCGCCATTTTGAGGGTGGCTGGTCACGGAGAAACAGAGCTCAGAAGGTATCTGAAATAAGTGACTCTGAGGAATAATAGTTAAGAACTGTTTATAAGATTATTTTGTTAATACACAATAAAAAGTTATAAAAGAACAGGAAGCGTTTGTGTGGTGATCTGAAGAGGACAACGACCAGTCCTGACACACACACACACACACACACACACACACACATATATATAGAGAGAGCGCTCTTTATGGCATTTTTCATATGTCAACGCATATTGCAAGGGTGCAATCTGAAACCCTTGTATTGTCAAATCTGTCATCTGCATCCAGCCTTTGCAAGATCTAAACATATACAGAGTCCAGATCCTGTATGGCTCCGGAAGGTGGAAGAAGGCATAGCAGCTTGTAAGCCTGAGGTGCCCTGTTGTATCTTGCTCTGGCAAGTCACATATGGTGCCAGATCTTTGTGTTTTTTTTAATAATAATTTTTATTAATTTTCCAACACAGATAAACAATCATATCAAAATTTCCACAAATTTAGTTCTATTTGGACCTCCTTCAGCTTCTCTGACAATCATCCATATATACTTCTCAGTTACACATTTCTTCTGTTTATATTGCCATTAAACTTCCCTCCCACTTCTATTTCTTTTTAACAATATATCTCAACTTTCACAGTGCTTCTTGAAATCCCACTAGCGTTGTTTGCACATCACACCTTCTTTTCATATATTCGACAAATTTTCCCCAGTCCTCGATGAACTTTTGGTCTCAAAGATATTTAATTTTCCCAGTTAGTCTGTCCAGTTCTGCATAGTCTGTCAGCTTCAGTCTCCATTCTTCTACCGTCGGTATTTCCTCTTGTTTCCATTTCTGGGCCAGTAGAATTCTTGCTGCTGTAACTGCATATTGGAAAAGTTTACAGTCCTTTCTTCTTATTTCCTTTCCTGTAATCCCTAAAAGAAAAATCTCTGGTTTCTTTACAACATCTTTTTCATTTCATTGTATATCATCTCCCAGAATCCCTTCACTTTCTTACACTCCCACCATGGTGCCAGATCTTTGAGGCCTCGTATGCTTAAAGTCTTCTGGAACTTGACTGTCTCTGTTATTGCTGTAAGGGGAGACCTGTTGGCAAATCTGAAAAGTGCAGTGTGTGGCTGCAAACTTAGGCCTGTTGAAGTTTATTTTGACACCTTCAGGGGCATCTAAAGTATTCTCATTTGAAGCATTGTTGCTGCCATATGTTTACTGCTTTTCCATGTTGTATTTTCATTTCCTTTTATGTATTTGAGCTAACATGACTCTCTGCAGGAGTTGAGTTTGGACTTTGTTACAAAATCAGTTAATTCGAGCTCTCTTTATTCAGAGAGCATTTATGGAATGCAACAAAGTAGAAAATCTGCCTCCCATTGAAAATCAGTCTCATAACCTCAAATAGTGTAATGAAGGTGGATTGCAAATTCTATGCACCTTTTAAGAAACTTAGTTTGTTGCATATGTGTTTTCTCTTCATTTTCAGAAATTCTGAGAATGAACTTGAAAGTTTGCAAAACATTCTTGAATTCAGATGCACATCCTCTGTGCCAGATGGGCAGGGTATAAATAAATGATAATATTATTGTTATTATTAATGTCAGTGACATGTCTTTTGGGTTCCTAACAGGCTTCTTGAGATGGCACGGCACCGTTTTCCTGATTATTTTGCCACAGAAGAAAAGCTGGTTTTAATTGCCAACAGAATTCATCTTTATCGGGAATTCACCTGTCACAGTGTGTTGAAAAGGTAGGACTTCTTTCTGGGGTCCAGCAGTGCATTAGATGTGTAAAAAACATTCTATACAGAATATATAATGGTTGGACAGAATGATAACATGCCTTAAGGCTTAGCATTACAGTATTTTACTATGTTTTTCCTGCCTGAAACACATTGACACTTGCTGACTCTAAAGGAAACTATTTTTGCACCTTGTTCTTTACTGTTCTAAGTGTTTCTGTGTGCTGTGTGTACAATAAACAAAGGAAGTGAGGCTTTTATATGTTAGGATTGCATATTTGTAGGTAGCTATGTTTTTGTTTAACTAGAGATGTCAGGGATTGAACCTTCTGCCTGCAAAACGTGTACCTGCCCTTTTACAGAGGGTTAGACCCTTACCGAAATATGAAATGGAAAATGTCGACCCACAGTCAGTGCTAGAAAGCAGATTCTGTGCAAAATTGCACTGAGTGTTTAGAAAGCCTTGCTTATAACCAATGGGCTTCTCTGTTCTAATAGAACTATTCAGGTACAGAAAACTCTTGATATCTTGGTAGCAGTATATGTTTGCACTTGTAACATTTGACCCTGTAAAGCAATTGCCTGTGAACAACCTTTTTATAAGATTATTATTTTGAAAGAAGAGCTATTAAAATATTATTGCAAATCAATTTGTTTTCCTTCTGCTTATTCTTTTTAGTTTATATTTTAAGATATATTAATGGTTTATGGACTATTTTAATGAAGTATACCAAAACACACAGACAATGTTGCCTTACCCAACACGTTTAAATGTATGCTTTAAAGTGTGAAAGCAACACACGTGTTCAAAACACATGCATCGTGGAAGTACACTGGTAATTGTAAATGAATTGAAATTAACCGGTCAATGTTCATGAGTGTAGAGCAAGGTTTGCTTGATTAAATGAGAAATTAGCCTGCAAGATATGTCCATGTTCACAGGTATAGCTCTCAACCTTGTTGGCATGCAGGATTCAATGGAGTGAGTTTAAAGGGAAAGATCAGGTCTCTGTACCAACTTTGCCACTTGCATGTCTCATGGCACCTAACACACTCTAAATCCTGTTATGGTATCATTGCTAAATGAATGCTTCAATTTGCTTTCAGGATTGAATCTTTGGAAGAAGAAATTATTTCAAAGAATGCCAAACTAGTAGTAATTGACTCTGTTGCTTCTGTAGTCAGAAAAGAGTTTGATACAAAACTTCAAGGCAATCTGCAGCAAAGGAGCAACTTACTGAGTAGGGAGGCATCAATACTGAAGTACTTGGCTGAAGAATTTTCAATACCAGTAAGTTTCTCTCCCTTTTTACTTTGTGCACATATGCATATGTATTCAAGTGCAAAGTTGTTAGTAGTTTGGATGGCAGACACAAGAGATGGGTTGCCCATCTCTTCTGTGTGGATTTATATCACGAGGATATTGCGGCATGCTTTATCATCAGGCATTTGGCTGAGCATCATCAGGCATCATCAGGCATTTGCTGTTGTCTCTCCCAAGGACTGAAATTTGTGTGTGTTGAATTTTCATTGACTAAGCAGTGAGATATTTTGAACTTGGCAAATGTGGACTGAGGTTGTATTGCATCATAATAAGATGGAAAATGTTTCACAATTTATTAGACCACATTTATTAGAAAATGTTTCACAATTTATTAGACCACTTTATTAGACATACGTTTTATCTAGAGTTACTAGATACTTTGGGGTTGGAAATTTGAACATTGCTTTTAATGAAATATAGTGTGTCCATCTTTAGTCATTTGGCATATGTTTAGTGGTTCTGGTCCTTCAGCTGATATGCTTAGTACTTTACTAATGATAAATTTACTAATTATTTTAATACATAATAAATACGCTACCTTTTTGTGCAGTGTAGGGGTGGCTACTTGGAGAAAATTAAAAAATGTATACAATTGATTAAAGACCCAACACTGCCTGTACAGGAAGGCCTGGACACTGCAGCAGAAGGCAAACAAGGATCTCCATAAATCAGATGTGCAAAGTCTGATGTGGCAAGAGAAAAAGCTCTCCTTCTCTTGTTCCAAATTATCCATGGTTTGGGGCCTCTATGGATCATCTTAATTAATGTAATTGGGCAGAAGGTGAATTTTTGGAACAAAACATTCTATTCAGTGAAGAAAAAGAAAACTGAACTTTAAATGTAACACCACCATAGGAAGAAACTGGAAAGTACTCAATTTGAAAATGATAACACTCCATCTGACAAATTGATCTGGGGGACAGGCACGTGTCAGAGTATTTGAGGGAGATGTCGGGAACCTCCTGGCAGTCTTAGCATTCTTGACTGTGTCTGATTTGTTGAGTTAAAGTGATATGGGGTGAGGTTCAACTGAGTCCTGTCGGTGGAAGCCCTATGCAAAGACGTTCACTTGTGCAGTGTGGCCTCCCCCCCCCCGCCTCCTCCACCCTGTGTGCCTCCCCCATATTGACTCTGGGGGATTGAAAGTATCCCCAGGATAGTGTGTGGTGGGGAGAAGAGTTGGGATTGTTCTGTCTGGCAAGCCAAAATGCTTGCACTGACAGAATTATCAGAAAAGCACAATGTTGAATTCCTCCCTTGGGGATATATCCAACAAAGTTGCCTTGTTTACACAAGGGCTTATGCAGTGGAACTTCTCCTCCCACCCCTCTTCCTGAGTGCCCCCTACTCTCTGTTCTGGGGCGTTTAGGGAGTATCCAGAACAGATTTGGGTGGGTGGGTGAGAACTGGAAGGGGAAGTTCCATTATGTAAGCAGAAGTTCTTGCATGAACAGGATGATTTCATTGAATACAACTCATGGTTTATTTCAGAATTTGTCATATAAAGAGTAGCACTTCTTCCCCACCACCATGTGTGTGTATAAGAGGGTCAGAAAATGGTCTGACATTCTAATGCTGAAAGTAGTTTGGCCCTGTAAACTGTCTGGAAATGGGATCACATTAGGAATATTTGTAAGTTGCCCTGAGCTCCTTAGAGGAAGAGCAGGGCCAAATATAAAAATACAAAATCTTAGGTAGCTTTTGAGCAGAGTTAATTAAATCTGTGTCAAAAGCAATATTTTGCTTTTAGACAAGTTTTTCCTTAAGAACAATTTTAGAGAAGAATAATCCGCAGGAAGCCTAGTATGATAGAATTTTTAAGCATTCTGTAAGTGTAGGAAGCATACTGTATTGAGTAATTAAAGAAAAAAATGTGTCGGTGAGATGTGATCCATCTGTGAACTCTTCTGTCTCTGACTGCTCTGGTTCTTGTAACTTTTGCCTCAGTCAATCATACATTAGATTTAGGAAGAAAAGTTCCAGTGAAACATGGTAGGGGTTGATTTTATTTTTTGAAACCTGCTATAAAACTTGTCAGGTGTCTTGAAATACTAAAACATTAATCCATGCCTTTAAAATTGTGTGCAAAGGTAATGGCCCAGACCATCTTACTCAATGATACACATTTAAAAAGGAGCCAGGAAAATGGTTTTTGAAAAAGTGACTTTAACGACATTTCTGTTTGCATTTAGAGCAAATATGATGCATTCTTGGCAAAGTGGAAAGTTACATAATGTGTATGGAAGTTCTTAATACCTCTGTCTTTTAGTTATTTCATTTCAGTTGATTAACATTGTAAATTTGAGCTATAGAAAGCAATCCAGAGATGTTGCACTTTGCCCTTCCTTAAGAACATAGAGACAGAATGCTAAGAAGACTGAAGCTTTTAATGTTTTCCAGAGATGCTGAATGAATGGAAAAGTTAAGCATTGATGCTTACTTTATTAATGTATCCTTTTGATACTTTAACCCTGTATATACTACAAACAGCCAGTTTAAAAGGAGGTTTGAATCACTGTTTAAATTCATAAAACAGCACAGGAAATGTATAGTAATTTTGTATTTGGTGTCTGTACTCCATTTAGATTGATTAAATATGTTGCCTTGAACACTTGAACGAAAATGTAGTCAGAAAGTTTTTTTAAAAAAGGATTAAATTACAGTGGTACCTCTACTTACAAATTCAATCCGTTTCGAGGTGCCATTTGCACCCCAAAAAGTCCTTAAGTAGAGTGCCGCTACTGCGTGTGCACGAAGTGCAATAAAGCGCTTCTGTGCATGTGCGCAGATCGCTCCTGCGCGTGTGTACGTGGCAAACCCGGAAGCAAACACTTCCGGGTTTGCTGCGTTCCTAACTTACTTTTAAACTTCCACAAAATTGGTGGAGGGCTTTTAAATATTTTTTTTAATTTCTGAATTGCTTTTTACATTTGTCTCATGGCAATCTACAAAACTATTTCTAGTTGTTTTTTGCTGTTTTATGAGGTGTTATTCAACTAAGCTTTACTCAGGGTAGACTTACTGAAACTAATGAACATGACTAAGTTGGGACCATTAAATTCATAGTGGATTTAACAGAAGTGAAGGCTAGGAAAATCTGTTTACACCGTTCCATGTGCAACTGTCTTTTAAGGTAGGCCAGTCTTGCCCCATAGCTATCTGGTATGCTGCCACCACCCTCCCTTTTAGGGCATCATCTCAACTCAAGACATGGGTGGTTTCTGGGAGCCCAAGGCAATTACATGTGAAGAGGCCTGGAGACAGTGCATTCTGTGCTTCTTGGCCAAATCCCTCTCCTCTTCACAGGGAAACAGAGCTGATATCCAGCTGTCTATCCCACCCTAGAGATCAGAGCAGCTTGCTTGCTTTCCTGTCAGACTCCGCTTATTCACACAAGAAGTATGTGCCCAGGGTCTAAGCCTGTGGGAGATTACACTAACCCTTAGAGTCTAGCATCAACACAACCTCAGACCTCAGCAGCCAAATTATATAAAGTTGATTAAGAGTAACTAAGGAAGAAGAGGACCATGGGAATAAAGTAGACTTCAGAAAATAAAAAGAACATAACGGTTCAGGTCTGTTTGTCTTGCTACTTACAAACAGGCTTTTGGTCTCCCCATGAGAGGAAAAAAAGTTCACTGATAAATTGTAGTAAATTGCCATGTAGAGTTTGATTAGCTCCTGCCTTCTTCTTCAGGAAGTGACTTTTATCCCTCCCTTTACCCTTGTAGCAGGGTGAAATGTCCTCCAGCCTATCTGAATAACAGTATTTCATTGTGTAAAAATTCTCTTTTCTTTATAACGGTTAAAATTATTACCTTGCAACACAACATTTACTTTGAAAACTGTTACGGTTTAAATGAATTTATAACTAGTTTCAGTTTTGCTGACATCTGTCTGCTTTCAAGCCGAGTGTTTCAAGAATGCACATTTTTGCAGTTTATGGTCTTGACACAATGTTCCGTTTGGAAGAGTCATGCTCATAAAAAAATAATGCTGTTGAGAAAAAGAAATGAAAAAGCTGGTGCAATATTTCCTGTTTCAGTGCCACAGAAAAGTGTAGAAAGGGAGGTAATACAGTAATACTGGATTGCAATTTAAGGTAATACAGTGGCAGGACAGGCCGTGGTCTCTAAAGGAGAGGTTGGGGCTTTCAAAGCACGTATGTTTACACACAGTTTGACGGTTAGAGCTGTTGGACAGGTGTTGTCAGTGCCATCATGTTAAAACAATTGTATCTGCTTGTACCACTAATGACTGTTTTATTGTAATCTTATTTTAAGTAATCTGGGGGGCTAAACAACTTCAATTCTAAAAAACACTTCTGGTAAAATCCTAAAAAAAAAATAATCAGCAATTTCAATCCTCCTAAAAAAAAAAGGGGTCAACAACCTTGGTTGGCCCCCACGGCCCTTGGCCCTTCACTTCATCAAATCTGGCCCTCTTCGAAAAAAGTTTGGACACCACTGTGCTAGACAATGTGTGTGTGTGTGTGAGAGAGAGAGAGCGCGAGATTGTTTCCTGGGATTGCCACCTTAAGATGGAATAACAGTGCGATCTTATATGTTGAGTTCAGTGGAGTCCCAGGTAAGTGTGCCTAAGCCAGCTCCCACTTCTTCCAAGTCATGTTTTAAGATCTGGATGGTTTGTTTCCCTTTTAAATTACAAACATCTAGCGGGTAACAAAAGGTTCTTCTTAACTTTAAAAAAAATCACAATATTTGGAAAATTTGCTTGATCACTCCTGGCTCATACTTGCTACTGCTGCATTCTAATTTTATACTACCTCTGTTATTTTTTTTTGTTTGGCTGTAAAGCAGGGCTGAGGAACCTTTCTAAGCTTTGGGGGCTGCATTTCCTTCTGGCAGCTTTCCAAATATAATTCTCTGAGATCGGATTGGAACCACTGTAAAGCAGTGCCTCCCATACCGATCCCACTAAGTCATTTCATAAGGATACCATGGTCAAGGGGATCAGAAGCTCCTGAAAGATCAAGTAAACACAACAGGGTTGCACTCTGCCAGGCACCAGGAGCATTTTGCACCTGGCTATTGGCCACTTGGGACCAAGTGAAGATGCCTGGGTGCTAGGATGGCGTCTGACGCCTCCACCCTCTGGAGGTGCATGCCTGGGGAGCCTTGGATTGTGACTGTTTTCACACAACAGCAACACATCCTGTAGATTTCTATCCATTATATTTTATCTTCACAATGAGATTGAATTTCAGGAACCAAAAAAATTGTATTGAAAAATGAGACTTTCAAGCTGTCTGCCCCCAAAATGCCAACTAGGCATTCTGTTTTGGCAATTGGTTTAAGGGGCCATTGGGCATGTAGCTTATATACCTGATTGACCAGGGCCAACTCAGTCTCATAACTAGGCCTGAACTCAGGTTGAAAAGAGTAATGATAACCTCCTTCATCCCAGAGTACTTGCATTTGTTTTGCTGCAAACCTCTCAATCAGTTTCCCTAAAAAGGATGTATTTGTGACTGGGCAGTAGTTTCCACAAACCAATGGATCTAGGCTGGGCTTTTTCAGGAGTGGGCTTGTTCAGGATGGCCAAGAACACTTTCTCCTTCAAGGATACATTGACCATATCCTTGATCCACTTGGTCATCTCAGCAAGCTTAAATAAGCCAAGATGGGCACATATAAGATAAATGTACAATAAAACTCTGGCAGGGGGAGACATTCTGACTATGGTATTTACACAAATCTAATGCGCCATCAAATCTAATGCACACCTCAATATTCAAAACATTGAAACCAAAAAAGTATTTGCTGGAAAATGTAAATGTGCCATCAAATCTAATGCGCACCCTAATTTTTGCAATGTAATTTGGCCAAAAATGGTGTGCATTACATTTGAGTAAATAAGGTAATAGTGGGAAACGGGCACTTTCTGTTCTATCGAGCACCTCAAAAGATTTCACCGAGTGGAAAAGAGATGGCGTTGCATCTTAAATTCTGTAAAAATAAGTTCCACATTAAAAAATGAGGTCAAAAATTGGCATTTTAGACAGAACTCCAGAAAGTCTGTTTTGCTTTAACTCTAATAAACTGCTGGTGGGTTTTCTTTCATTGCTATGTGTAACTTTCTCCCACTTGAGACTCTGGTTAATATTTTGGGTAGTAGAAAAATAAGACAGATGGGAGGTTATGCTGAAGGAAACCTCAGCCAGTCTGCAATTTAATTAGGACCAAATGAAAATGCTCAGAAATGCAACAGTTCTTGTTTGAAATGTTGATATCTGAGTTTTTAGTAACAGGAAAGATTTTCTTTGATCAATTTTCTGGTATTTTGCTGATATTTTTGAATGTGTCCATTTTGCTGAGTTACACTGTCCATCAAATATATGAATGAGCTACACCATGTCTTTTTTGTTTTGTTTTTAGTGATGTTTGCCTCCCACCTTCCTGCATCTCAAATTTCTCATATGACCTTTAGGGCCCAAGGATGCAAAGCAGGGCTGGCTTGAGGACTTCATTGAGAGTTGACTGAAGCCACTTATGGCCACATGTCAGTTATGGACATGGCTAAAGTGGCCAGTGCACACTCGCATCATGTGTGCACACACACTCTCTCAAGAAGGCAGGCAGCCAGGAATGTGTGCACACAGACATGCACACTCTTCCACATATTTTTGTCATTGAGCAAGGAACCATGTGGAGGCTTTCTTGGTTATGGTGTCCTGGTAGTGGAATTCTCTCTTCAGGGACGCTTGCCTAGTGCCAAGTCTGATACCTTTATAGAATCAAATAAAGACTGTTCATTCGCCCAGGCCTTTTAGTGTGCTCTAAGTTACTTTTTCTTGATTTGTATAAGCAATACCCTAGATTTGTTTTATTGTGTGTTTTACTTGATTTTTAGTTTTTCTTTTCTTTTTATTGCTCTGTTTTTAATGTGTGTTTGTGGATTAATAGTTTATAATTTTATTTAAACTGCGTTGGGAGGCCTCCACTCTAAAACCCAATAAAGCTAAATCACCTTGTCTTTGAAGCATGCTTCCAAAATCTGAAAGTATAAACCTTTGCCAGGGCACTTTTCTGCATGCAAGTGTTTTTATTTTATAAGTGATTGGCTGGTTGATCATGGAATGGCATGAATCAAAGCTGACTCTGCCTTTGTTAGTTGTGAACTGTAAATGATAGTATTTTGGGGCAGAAAATATCTGGCACAGGCAGATAGTCATCAGCTGCATTCTTGTAATGAATGTGTTTATGTCTTTTCTCACGTCGTTGCACTTACTACACTCCAGCCTGTAGTCATAACTTTTGTGGTATGGGAAGCTATTTAAAGATATACAGCAGGTGTGGAGAAAAGGCATCTTGTCTGTGCAAAAAGCAGTAATGCAAGAACTCAAATATGCTTTAAAAATGTAATCTTTAGCTTCTTTAGAATAATTGCGAACATATAGAAGATCTCATCCTCTGATCCTGGAACAAGGCTATTTTGCATTATATTTGATACTTGAATGAAGTTATCAGAGTACAAAATATATGTGTCTCTCACCATGTTATGAAGGCTCCATGCTTCAAATGCAGCTTTCCCCTTTATTGCTTACATTTTCTAATCTAATTTGAGTTAGAGGAAAAAAGACTTACAAAGTTAGAAACCCATACAATGTTCCCCTTGATTTGACGAGATGAAGTGTCACTCAAATTTCAGTTCTAGACATGCTTACTCAGAAGTGAATCCAACTCAGTTCATTAGTGAGTTTGTAGTGAAGTTTGAGGTTTGTTGCTTTGGAATTCTGCAAGAATTGATAGAGAACTTAAGTTGTAGGAGTATTTTCCTTTTTGGTTAAAAAATAGTCAAATTGCTGCCTGTGCTGTTTGACCTTGCATGTCAATGGTCTTTTAATTCAGTGTTATGCTGTATCTCTATTTGTATCTTTGGGTTGTTATGTATCTGTGCTTATTTACTTGTTAGCAAGTTTTGCTATCCAATACCAGATTTTTAAATTAACAGTTCCATATTCATCTGCCAACAGGCCATGGCTAAGCCATCTAACTTGTTTTGAAAGCAGCTGTTGAACAAGATGGTAGCATCCAGATATCTTTGCTTCAGCAATGAGGTTTGCAGGAAAAACCTTAAATAGTAATTCTAGTGCACTTGTGTGACAATTCTCAGATTTCGATCCTGCAGTCTAAATATTATATAGTAGCACTGCAGTGGAAGAAAATAGCATATTCATTTGCATTACAGCATGTTTGTTTTCTCTGACATCCTTGGTTGTCATTGTCTTGGGTTTATCAAAATACCTGTTTCAAAGATCATAATATTTTTAGTCTGATGCTGGGACCTTGAAGCAGAAGCTTGCCAGTGTTCTTTCTCCTGTACTCCAACCAATTTCTCAGTAGATTTCATATTTCTCTTAACACTGAATGTACAAAACATGTTTATTATGTCTGAGTCTCCTTGAAACTTATGTGCCCTTTTTGGTACACTAGTATTAATAAGATGTTTTGAATTTTTTTGATTTAAAAAAATAGCTTTGAGTACGCACAATGTTTTAAATAGGTATACTTTCATCACATGTTAACTGACCTTCAGTGGAAAAGCAAACTACAGTGGTACCTCAGTTTATGAACAGTTCTGTTTATGAACAATTTGGTTTACGAACTCCGCAAAACCGGAAGTAGTGTCCCAGTTTGCGAACTTTACCTTGGTCTAAGAATGGAATCCAAACGGTGGAAGGACACTGGCGGCGGGAGGCCTCATTAGGGAAAGTGCGCCTTGGTTTAAGAATGGTTTCGGTTTAAGAATGGACTTCTGGAACGGATTAAGTTCGTAAACCGAGGTACCACTGTACTTCGTTGTAGAATGCAGAATCATGTTTCTCCAGCAGTGACTCCCCAACTTTCCTCTCCTTGGACCATTTGAAAATCGCTAAGGATCTTGGAGGACAACTTAATGATTTTTCTGCCTCTTGTAGCAATTGTAGTGTGCTGTGCTAGTTGTTGTATGCCTTTAGTTCTTTATTGCTAGTTTGATTTCCTACATTGAATTCCTTAGAATCCAATTAAGTGCAATTAAAAATCAATGTGAATATTTGCTTTGATGATCTTAAACCACAAATCCAGACATGCTGCAGACCATCTGAATGGAACGTTTGGACCACTGGTGGTCTGTGGACACCCTCTTGGAACCCCTGGTCTACATTACACTTTAATTGCCTTTGACTTTTCCCATTATATTTTGCTTATTAGGTTTATAGCCTGGCTGAGAACCTGTAGTTTTGCTAGTTAGGTTACACAGTAACATTTCAGATCACTCCTACCTTTACTAAACTTTGTCACAAACAGGGTTTTGCTTTGCTCTGACACCAGAGATCCTCTTAATCTGGAGATATAGTGGAACCTCAACTTAAATATTGCTACAGTTTTGTTGTTACTACAGCTATAAAGCAATCTGTACATCATCTCTTGAAACAGTGTCTCCAGCGTGTCTCTGTTTCTGAAGATCCTGTTTTCATAAAAGCAGTGTCCCCAGTTGTGATAAAAAAAACTTTAAAAGAAGCAGAAGGAAAGAGCCACTAGGTGGTGCATGTTTATCATGTAACTAATTCCAAGTTGATGAATGAAAAGGCCTCCAAAGGAATGCATAAGTCTTTCTACTTGGCCGGTGGGGGGGGGGGGGCATTATTAGAACTGTAAGTTTAGATTCTTCTTTTCCTAAGGCAAAGCTAGCATAATGATCCACTTATTTCAAAGCAATGTCACATTGAGAAAGTATTTCGAAGGAACTTCAGATTCAGGTACCGTATTTTTCGCCCTATAGGACGCACTTTTCCCCCTCCAAAAATGAAGGGGAAATGTGTGTGCGTCCTATGGGGCGAATGCACCGACCCCTCTCGCTCTCCAGGCTTCGCACAGCCCTCCACAAGCTGTGGGAGCCCGGCGTTGGGCTCCCGCGGCTTGCGGAGAGTTGCCTGCATGCTGAAGCCTGGGCGTGCTGAGCTCAGCGCGCCCAGACTTCGTGCAGCTCTCTGCAAAGCGCGGGAGCCCGGTGCCAGGCTCCCACGGCTTGCGGAGAGTTGCCTGTTCTGGGAGCTGGGGTCTGGGGAAGCTCGGGCTTCCCCTGCCCCAGCCCCACGCCTGGGGGGGAAATAATTCCCCCCCTTTATTTCCCCCCCAAAAAACTAGGTGCGCCTTATGGGACGGTGCGTCCTATAGGGCGAAAAATACGGTAGGTAGCTGTGTTGCTGACACAGTCAAAATAAATTAAAAAATTAAAAAATTGTCCAGTAGCACTGTAGAGACCAACTAAGTTTGTTCTGGGTATAAGCTTTCGTGTAGAATCCTAATGCAAGCTCAAACACTTCATATAAGTTGAAGCAAAAATAACTGGGCAGAAGTAAGAGATCATCTTGAAGTTACTAAAATACATTCTGCCCCACCCCTGAGAATCCTGGGAAGTGGAGTTTACCCCTCACAGAGCTACAGTTCCTAGCATCCTTAAACTACAGTTTCCTTGCCATGTGCGTGTGTGCTTTAAATGTATGGAGTGTATGTAGCCTGTGACAAGAATGGCAGCAGAGAAGCAATTCTGGCATGCAACCACATACTTAGAGCCTCATCCAACAGAGCTGTTCTGAGGCCTTCCCCAACAGGGCCATCACACTTTTACAAAAGAACAATTAGTTCTCTTGCTTGATAAGTACTTTGAAGATAAAGTTGATTGTATCTGTAGCAACTTGAATTTATTTGTGCAATGCCTATTGATGGTTTTGTTGGATTAGTTTCAATGATTGAAGCGCAAGGATAAGTTGTGTCTAGCAAGAACTAGTGCAACAAGTCCTGCTAGCGCAGTGGGGTCTCCCCCCCTCCCCCCTGTCCATTCAGCTTTGGGGGTCAGAAGAACCCCGAAACAGCACAGGGGGGGAGGAGAGGGGTGATCCTTTTAGCAAGCTAGAGAAATGGTTGCATCGCTGAAAGGATCGTTATAGCGCAACACAGAATTCCTCTCTTAGTGTTGCTAATTCTGGCTTGTAATGTCTTATGGAGGTGTACACACTGACAGATTAGGTCTTGCATCTCTGTGTAAAGATATGTCTGTGCATCCACCCTAGAGGAAGGGCAAACTGCATCCACAGGTTTGTCAGATTATTTTTTCTAGTCCAGGAACTCAAGCAGTTGATGGCCACACCTCCAGATTGGATTATTGTAACTCGCTCTACGTGGGGCTGCCCTTGAGACTGACCCAGAAACTCCAGCGGGTGCAGAATGCCACAGCGAGACTCCTCACGGGGTCTTCGCTGCGAGATCACATTCATCCGGTGCTGTACCAGCTGCACTGGCTCCCGGTGGAGTATAGGATCAGGTTTAAGGTGCTGGTTTTAACCTTCAAAGCCCTATACGGCCTAGGACCCTCGTACCTATGGGACCACCTCTCCTGGTATGCCCCACAGAGGAACTTACGGTCTTCAAATAAAAACATCTTGAAGATCCCAGGCCACAGAGAAGTTAGGCTGGCCTCAACTAGAGCCAGGGCTTTTTCAGCTGCGGCTCCAACCTGGTGGAACGCTCTGTCACAAGAGACTAGGGCCCTGCAAGACTTGACATCTTTCCGCAGGGCCTGCAAGACAGAGCTGTTCCACCAGGCCTTTGGTCAGGGTGCAGCCTGACTCCCTCCTTTGGCAATCTTTACAAAACTTTAGTTTATGGTTGCCATCAGTTTTGAATTTGATCCTAATTAATTTTTTATAATGTTTTATAATGTTGCACTAAGGGACGTGGGTGGCGCTGTGGGCTAAAGCCTCAGTGCCTAGGGCTTGCCGGTCGAAAGGTCGGCGGTTCGAATCCCTGCGGCGGGGTGCGCTCCCGCTGTTCGGTCCCAACGCCTGCCAACCTAGCAGTTCGAAAGCACCCCTGGGTGCAAGTAGATAAATAGGTACCGCTTACTAGCGGGAAGGTAAACGGCGTTTCCGTGTGCGGTTCTGGCTTGCCAGAGCAGCGATGTCACGCTGGCCACGTGACCTGGAAGTGTCTTCGGACAGCGCTGGCCCTTGGCCTCTTTGAGTGAGATGGGCGCACAACCCTAGAGTCTGTCAAGACTGGCCCGTACAGGCAGGGGTACCTTTACCTTTTATAATGTTGCACTATTTTAGTGTTGTTAGCCGCCCTGAGCCCGGCTTCGGCTGGGGAGGGCGGGATATAAATAAAATTTATTATTATTATTATTATTATTATTATTATTATTACTACTACACAATTCTAGTCACTCTTGAATGACACTGATTATCTAGATTAATGTCAACTCTGATTTAGTTGAGGTTTGATACAGAAACAGGTTTGGTCACCCTGATGGATGATCTTTGCTGGCCAACTTGGGGTGTGTGTGTGAGATGTGCTAGTTCTCCTGGATGTCTTGGTGGCTTTCAATGCCATCAGGCTATGATTGTTTGTGTCTCATTTTTAAGATGACTGATCTAATTTGCATTCCCACACTACTATGCAGATTGGAGTGTAATTATCCTTTGGATTTTACACTTGCCTGAAATTTGTGAAACAGTTCTGTGCCCAAAAAAATAGCAAAATGCATAGGTAAAGGTAAAGGTACCCCTGCCCGTTCGGGCCAGTCTTGCCAGACTCTAGGGTTGTGCGCTCATCTCACTCTATAGGCCGGGAGCCAGCGCTGTCCGCAGACACTTCCGGGTCACATGGCCAGCGTGACAAGCTGCATCTGGCGAACCAGCGCAGCACACGGAACGCCGTTTACCTTCCCGCTGGTAAGCGGTCCCTATTTATCTACTTGCACCCGGGGGTGCTTTCGAACTGCTGGGTCCGAGCGACGGGAGCACACCCCGCCGCAGGGATTCAAACCGCCGACCATACGATCGGGAAGTCCTAGGCGCTGAGGTTTTACCCACAGCGCCACCCGCGTCCCCAGCAAAATGCATACTTTAGGATAAAATACATTGACAAGAGCATACACCAAGAGAAAATGCTGTTTAAATATGTGTGATACGATAAAACGTATTTAAATATGGATTTTTGTATGAATGAGGAGGCAGGATGGAATCGACTTAAACCAATAAAAATGAATGTAGTGCTGATAATGCCTCTTTGAAGCATATGACGCTGGTGTGTCTGTGGTGCTGACTTTTTGTGCCAAGGCCCCATGAATCTCGCAACACTCAGCAGAGATTGGGATGGCCTGTGTCAACATACTGAAACAGCTCTGTGCGCAAAATTATCAAAATGACAAATTATCAGAACATCAGCATATCAAAATACTGGGCTGTACTAACCGGGAAGAGCATGAAACAAGAGACGCACATTGAGTATATCAACTATGTATGAGATGATATTATAAAGCAGATTGTGTGGGGCTGCATGTATTTTATATGAGCCCCTTCCAACATATAAGACTTGCTCATGGCTGCTTGGTGACATACTTTTGTCACAGGCAAGTTTGGGAAAGGCTACAACTAGATCTGCATGTTGCAAAAATAAATAAAGTCCAAGCTTCCCCTCTGTTCTAAACCTTTTAATTGTATCTTTGTGCCTTTGGAGAAAATATACTTCCCTTCTCTCAAGTTGCATTGCTCACAGTACAGTACAGTGGTACCTCGAGTTACAAACGCCTCAGGTTACAAACGCTTCAGGTTACAAACTCCGCTAACCTGGAAGAGTTACCTTGATTTGAGAACTTTGCCCAAGGATGAGAACCAAAATCGTGTGCTGGCGGCACAGCAACAGCAAAAGGCCCCATTGGTGAAAGCACGCCTCTAGTTAAGAACCGTTTCAGGTTAAGAACGGATCTCCGGAGCGAATTAAGTTCGTAACTAGAGGTACCACTGTACAGCAAGCGAAAATAAGTACCAGGAAGTGATGTGTGAAGTGGCCTAGGCCCTCAGTTAACAGGTTAAGTTACTTGGCCATATATAGCTTTTGGCGAATGGTGCCTGAAACTGCGCGGTCCATTTATTCAATTTAATGTGAAGGCTGAAATCTTGAAACATAAAATATTTAGTGAGGTGGGAGTTACTGTCATAAAACTACATATTACTTCTGCTTCGTGTTCCCAGATTAGCTGCACTTCCTTCTTAGCACTGATACTGAACTGAAGTACAGACACTGTAGGTGGCGCTTTATTCTTGGTTATGCACATGGAAAAGAGATTTAAAGCTGGTTAAGCGCTGAGGCATACTATTTTTGAGTAGGCAATATTTCATCAGCAAAGAAACTGGAAAGCTTATGCTTTTGATAAGATAAGCAGTCTAGATGTTTCCCGCTCCAAAACAAACCTCTATTCTCAGCCCTTGGTTTTATGCTCCATTGGTCTCTTAAAATGTAATACATGATCAGTTGGAACCATAAATATATTGGTGCAATTTATCTGTGTATTTCCCTTTTAAAGCCTGCCAAATATTTGCCTTGCAATTGTAATCTGTTCTTTCAATCAGTTTCTTTCATTTATTTTTTCTTGCTTCATTTCCTGGTCTTTCTGACTTGCTTAACAGTGGCCACACTTTCTCTAATACAAATTTCTCAAAATCGCAAAACAAAGTGGAATGGATTGATTTGTAATCCTCTGTAATATACACCAGCTTTTCTTACATTAGGTTCTGCCTACTTTGAAAGCATTTCTGTTAACTCAGTGTGAACAAAGAGTTTTCTAAAGGTTTTTCATTGTGGTGCCTTTTCATTTTTCAAAGCTTTTCTGTGGCTATCAAATGTAATGGGGTGTTCATCTCTGCAGTGGCGTGCTGTGGTGACTGGTCTGAA
The DNA here is from genome assembly GCF_965153285.1 of Podarcis tiliguerta. Classification (NCBI taxonomy): domain Eukaryota; kingdom Metazoa; phylum Chordata; class Lepidosauria; order Squamata; family Lacertidae; genus Podarcis; species Podarcis tiliguerta. Next base: position 87,894,405 of record NC_139534.1, read on the forward strand.
TTTCTGGGTCTTCTTTTGCCTATTCAGTCTTAATTCTTTTTATAGTTTATAATAATGTTGCTTATGTTATGTGATCTGTATTACTATCTACCCTTTGTATGAATGTCAACAAATGTAAACAGTTTAGGAATTTTCTTTGCTTTTACTATTTTTCTGGATGCTTTTTCCCTGTTATTAAGATTTCTCAACTATCCAGGTTATTGTATGAGTCTATTTGGTTAACTGGGGCAATATAGAATAAAACAGCCCTGCATTTAACAGCTTGACTCGTAGCCACAGGAAGCAAGATACTCCAGGTGTGTAAATGGGGTGCTGGAGGAAGGATGCATCTCTCTGTTTCTCCTTCACTAGTTGACGGTCTGTCCAGATCATGGAAGTAGGAAAGCTGACCCTCTAACACCATCCTCTTAATAAAAGGCATTTCTAAAAGTCCAATTTGCTAAGCAACTGGAATCCTGTGTTTCCATGCTGGCCACAGAAGGAGAGGACTTTCCCTCTTCAGCTATCAGTATGGAAACCCAGGATACTGACCTCTTAGCAGGCTAATAATTTATTGTTTTTCTGCATGCTAGTAACTTCTGTGAGCTTATGCACAAGGCTACAATAAACATTTTACTTTTTCATTTACCCAAGGCCCAGCTTGAGAAGCCAAAGAATATCCAGCTTTTGTGTTGTTTCCCAAACAAGGTAAAAAGATTTCTTAGAGAAACTCAGGGTTGTAAATAAAACATACAGCAGGAGAAGAATCTCTGTATACATGACTAAAACATTTCGGTGTAGGTGCCTAGAGGTGCCAGTTCTGCCAGTTTTCTCTTTCCACTGCAGCTTCTCACTGTGCGTTGGATGTTGTTCCAGAGATATCCCAAATCCTCAATAATGGCTTTTCATGGTGTGTCAAAAGCTGCAGCAGGCAGCATGGATTGAAAAGCATTGTTGGACTCTGCTTTGGATCCTGGTCATTGTATGTGTTAAGGAGTTAGTACAGAAGTTAATAAGATGCAATTCAATTGTGGGCCCTGAATAAAAGCCACCAAAACCACGGCTGTGCTTATTGTTCTACATGGGTTTGCAAGGTTTGTAAGTTGTCCACCATGTGGACTGGCCTGATTGTGTGAAGAGCAACTCCATTGGCATTGAACTGAGCACTCCCTTTGAACACTGAGGCTGGCGTGGAATTTCTCATGGTTAATCTCCTTTTTGTAGCAACTCCTATATCAACATGGTCCTCATTTGGAAGCATTTGCGGCAGCCATTTGGGGGCTGAACTTCTGAACTGGTCTCAAACCTTTCTTTTGTAGCTTAAAAAGACTCTTCTTTGATTCTGAGCCAAACTTTGGATCCTCCAAAGTTTTATTTGTCTCAGTGTTGTGTGTGTGTGTGTTTTGTTTTTTAAATGGTATTAAACCCTTTTCTTCCTGACCTGTTTTCTTGTTCAAATCTTCCTTTCCTGGCTACTGCTTGTCTTCAGGTGCTGGGATACAGGTTTCTTGTGGGACAAATGGTGGTCAAGGGGATTTTTTATCAGAAAAAAGCAGCTCTGGGGGAAGACACATTTAAATGTCCCCCAGCTTTTCTGTTGCTCCAATCAAATTTGCAACCTCCATTGTATGGATTTCCACTTAAAAAAATGCAACCAGCATGTTTTATTTACCATATCAACCATGTGTGGGGACCTCTTTATGGCAGAGGTCAAGTAATGGAGCACATGCTTTCTTTGAAGAAAGTCCAGCATCAACCCCTGAAATCTCCCACTGAAATAGAGATGGGGAACTAGATGCTGTAGAGCCACTTTGTTTGTTTGTCTGTTTACATAAAATGTATATACATCATTTGATTGTAAGAAAAACCTCACAACTCTACTGTAAAACACACACAAAATAAAATACAGTGGTACCTCGGGTTAAGAACTTAATTCGTTCTGGAGGTCCATCCTTAACCTGAAACTGTTCTTAACCTGAGGTACCACTTTAGCTAATGGAGCCTCCTGCTGCCGCCGGGGGAGCACGATTTGTGTTCTCATCCTGAAGCAAAGTTCTTAACCCGAGGTACTATTTCTGGGTTAGCGGAGCCTGTAACCTGAAGCGTCTGTAACCCGAGGTACCACTTTATACCAGTTAGAATTACCTCAATATTCTAAGCATCTGGGTAGGCTTGTCTACACAGTAATGTTTTTAGCAGGTACCAAAAAGAGTACAGTGAAGGTGCCTGCTTGATCTCAATAGGCCGAGAGTTCCAAAGTGTAGGATCTGCCACAGTAATCAGTTGAGTTCTTGCAAATGTGGAATGAGTATTATGTCTCCCATCATCTCTGACTATTAACCATGTTGCCTGGGGCAGACAGGAGTTGGAGCCCAGCACATCCATCCATGTGCTAGTAGGATTTGGGGAAGCAGGGCTAGGAAATATTTTTGCCTGAGACCTAGGGGAGCAGCTTTTAGTCAGAGTGGATTGTACTGTGCTGAATCGACCAATGATGTAAGGTAACTTAGTAGGTTCATTCTGCCATTTGACTACATGCGTGCATATCGGGTACACAAGGGGGCTTTCTCGGTATGCGCATGCTATTATTTCCACACAGCCTTCCACAGCTGCTTATTTCAGCCATAGCTGAACAAGTCTGGAATGTGAAAGTAAAGTTCTTAGGGGAGCCCTAGGGTCCTATGCCATTTCAGATGGAATAATTAAGAGAGAGGAACTGGTACTCCCTGCGCAGATTTTCTTCCTTTGATCTGGTTTATCTTAATTAATGATGTGAGCTCTGAATCACCATGCTGTCACTCTATATAGCTCAATTGCACTCATTTCTTAGGCCTGATAAAAGAGGTGGGTTGTTTTTTTTGCTTCCACTTTCTTCAAGAAATTTTGGGACCTTCTTTTATTTCACAGTGTACCAGTATGAACACACACTACCATTCTCATAAACTTATTATCAGTTGAAGCATTCTTTTTTAGCTCTTTTCTTTCTGGCATTTCTCCAATTTTGCTATTTCCCCTCAATTTTATAGCATTTGTTTCTTTGGCTGCCTTTGATTCCCAGTTTATTAATTAGCTTGAATCCTTAAAGACCATCTCTCCATCTCTGTGCCAGGAAAAGCTTCACCTACTAAATCTCTGTGTGTCAGGCAACTGTTAAAACCACAGGAGCAGGGCCAGTAAAAACGTTCCCAACCTTATGGCAATAGGAACAGTAAATCACAGTTCTTCTGAGCAGATATCCTTAGAGTTGTGAAAGAAAGGGATTTTTAAAAAACCATTTCATCCATCATGAATATTTACATGGACTAGGTGGGCCTCAGTGCAGTGCTGCTGAGACCCCAGAAACCCACCATCTTAATTTGCTCAGAAGCATCTACACATATAAATTAACATGTGCATCAAGTATTTCTGCCATGCACCTCTGCCCTGTGGTTTTTAAGTACTTGTTTCCTTATTTCTTACATTTATATCATGCCTTTCTTCCACCATGTAATCCCCAAGGCAACATATTTGTGGGTCCCAGGTTGTCTCCCATCAAGGCATGGACCTGACTGGGACCTGCTTAGGTCGTGGCCTCATGCAGCTTCAGGCCATGCCTAGCAAAATTGCTCATGGCGCAAATATTAAGTGGTTAAACTAAAGGCTCCCATGAAGAAGCTGGGTTATGAGAAGGGATTTGAAGAGGGGCAAGTAGCACCATGAAGATATTCAGGGAGGGAATTCTATTCATTGGAGATTGGACAGTCATTTTAAAGAGCATAAGCAATCTTTAGGCTATTGAGAGTGATAGTTTTGGAGGATCAAAGTTTACTGGTAGAAATTATAATGGGAAGCAAAGAAGATGGGGGAAGCTTTAAATTAAATGCAGGGGGTCTCCACTTAGAAAGCTAGTTGGAAGAGGAAAGTATTTAACAGACAACTGAAGGGACTATAAAGATGAAATATTGAGGACTAAAACTGACATCAAATAAAGTTGGGAGGATTGACCCTCCAAGATCAAGGCAGTAATAAATGAAAACTAGCATGGTTTTAGGAGTAAAAATACACAAATACTGGTGCATTTAGACTGCTTACTTGAAGGAAGAGGCTACCACTTCATATGGTATTTATTGATATGGAGAAAACACTGTAAACCAACTGATGGAAACTATGGTGCCTGAAAAGGAACTCCACCCCATCAATTTGGTTCAGATATCACAAAAGGGGTGTTGTGATGAAGTTGAAGTGTGAAGTTTTGGTTTGCACTCTCTTTTTTTGCATGTGAGGGGAGAAGTCTCAGGGAGAGGTCATCCGGGACTGAGGCATGTTCAATCTTGGTCTGCAAAACTACCATATTTACTCAAATATAATGCGCCATCGAATCTAATGCACACTTTAATTTCTGCAATGTAATCTGGCCAGGAAAGGTACACATTAGACTCAAGTAAATATGGTGGGTAGGGGACGTGGGTGGCGCTGTGGTCTAAACCACTGAGCCTAGGGCTTGCCGATCAGAAGGTTGGCGGTTTGAATCCTCGCGATGGGGTGAGTTTCCGTTGTTCGGTCCCAGCTCCTGCCCACCTAGCAGTTTGAAATCACGTCAAAGTACAAGTAGATAAATAGGTACCTCTCCGGCATTTCCGTGTGCTGCTCTGGTTCGCGAGAAGCGGCTTAGTCATGCTGGCCACATGACCCGGAAAAACTGTCTGCGGACAAACGTCGGCTTCCTTGGCCTATAGAGTGAGATGAGCGCCGCAACCCCAGAGTCGTCCGTGACTGGGTCTAACGGTCAGGGGTACCTTTACCTTTAAATACGGTAAAGCTTTACTACTGTAATATTTGAAGGAGCATACTAAAGCACATTCAGTCTTAAATACCAAGCGTTAAAAAAACTCACAACTTTTTGATGTCGTCATAGAAGGGAAATGAAAGAGGAAGGTGTGAATGTTAAAGCACTGGAATTAATAATGATCAGAGAGATTAGGAAGAAATAAAACTGATTTGGCCAGGGATTAAAAACTACAAAGGAATTAAAAAAAGTGAGCTGCTTTGAGAAGACACTCTTCCCCTGCCAGGCTCTTGCGTAGGTGTGGCCACTGGTTCTTTGTTTTGTCTTCTGAGTTAATCTTTTTAGTTTGATTTCAACATGCCCATAGGGCTAAGCTCTGAAAATGTTTACTGATGACAAAATTAACTAGAACAAATGGTTCATCAGTTCTTGCTTCCTTTTAAGATTTTTTTTTTTCATCTTAAAGGAACTCTTGTTAGTGATACTCACTGGATATGTGACAAGCATTTGTAGATATTGCAGGGTTTGGAATTTTGTTCAATGAACTCAGCAAAAATGTGGTGAAACATTTGTGAGCCCCTCTCATTTTGGGGGGCGGGGGGTGGGATTTATGTCTCGCCTTTATCAATAGCATGAATTTAATAGGCTCATTTACACCACTTTTTTGGAAAACACAACAAATGCGCCTATAGGCCAAGTTTTTAAGACTAAAAAGTTTGTAGATTTCTTATTTTAAAAGAATGTTTGATATTTACTACTTCCTCTGCTCTTCCATCTTCTAAAACTTTATGAGTCTAGGAGCACACACACTTCTGTTCAATCTGATGGATGCTGCTATTGATACTGAGTTTATCTTGGGATCATTTCAGCCTATCCTTTATCCCTTGATGATGTTGGCAGGATGCTGTTTATTGTGACTTCTTCTACTTTATTTTTAAATCCTGTGATTGATGAAGTTCTTCTAAGAGGATCTTTGCTTGACCCCTGGTTAGAACTATGAATGCAGTGGTACCTCGGGTTACAGACGTTTCAGGTTACAGACTCTGAAATAACACCTCGGGTTAAGACCTTTGCTTCAGAATGAGAACAAAAATCGCACGACGGTGGCGCAGCGGCAGCGGGAGGCCCCATTAGCTAAAGTGGTACCTCAGGTTAAGAACGGTTTCAGGTTAAGAACGGACCTCCAGAACGAATTAAGTTCTTAACCCGAGGTACCACTGTACAGGCAACTCCTGATTTACGCACCACCGCTGACATGCAAGCCGTTTTGAGCACCGCAAGGGGGCCGGGTGGGGCTAGACTTACGTGTGTTCCACTGATGCACACAGTGCCTCAGAGCGCAACTCCCATTTAAATGGGGAGCTCCCTGTAAATCCTTGTAGGAAGATGGGGTCTTATCTGTTTGAAATGAGGGGAAGCAATCCATCCCCTTTTGAACACACACACACACTTGAACAGGGTGGATCTAGTCAGAGGCCTTCCATTCTGGAGTGACTGGTGGCAGATCATTTCGTAGTGTTCTTGGATGACTTCATCAATCCCTTTCAGCCTGGCTTAAATCCTGGTTTTGGGATGGGCAGGTTTGTTCTCCAGTGGTTTCATTCTTTTGATGAGAAGGTGTTTCCACATGTAAGTTGGTGTATAGCAGTGGTTCCCAAATCCCCCCCCCCCCATTTGAAAATAGTTGAGGGTCTTGGTGGACCACTTAATACTTTTTCTGCCGGTTGTAGCAAGCATAACATGTGGCATACAGTGTGATTTTTAATTGTCTTTTTATAAACACAGCATGGCCCATCCAAATGAAGATTGCAGACCTCCACTTGGGAACCCCTTCTAATTAGCAGCTGGGAGAGATCATCTGGAGTTTTTGAGTTGGGTGTCATCCATATACTTGACACCCAGCTCCGTACCTCATTAAGTAAGGGTCAAAGTACCTTTTGATGAATGTTCATTTTGATGAAATGCTCTATTGAGCAAAGACAGACATTGGAGTAACTGGAGGCTATAAATGCATGCCAAGACAAAGCCTATAGCTTGGTGCCTGTGCCTATGTTCAATGTGAGAATGTATGTGGGTTGAAGTATTTGGATTTCCTGGTGTCTATACCAGTTCTGCTTGTTTAACAGGAAGCTGCCTTATACTTAGACAGACTAATGGTCCGTCTGGCATAGTTTTGTCAACAAAGGCTCTCTAGGGTTTTAGGCAGGAGTCCTTTCCAGTCCTACCTGGGACCTTTCACATGCAAAACACATGGTCTGCCACTGCACTGTGGCCCTACCCTAGGTGCCATATTAACATCAGCATCCAGTGCTAGAAAACTGCAGATATTATATGGTTATTAATCTTTATTAGTATTTTTTTAATTTTATTTTGGAGAGAAAGCTTTACGGAACTGGCAATTTCCTTCTGTCTGCTGCGCTGACCACACATGCATTTGCTTGGCCAGGTGCAAGTTCACTTTGACTGGTTTACTCTTCCCAGTCAGCATTGTCACATTTTGTTCTTTTATATGTGTTTTGATTCAAAACTTTTTGGTGATACTTGTCACAAGCTTTTTGATATTAACCATTCTAAGCTTAATTTTTGTTTTCGGGAAGGACAAGAGAAGTTTGAGAAATACCACCAGAGTGTTTATGAGGGAAATAGTGGTGTGAAAAGCCAGCCCCCCCCCCCCCCCGCGGCATCAAGTGTTTTGATTCTACTGAAATCTCAATTCCTCTTCCCTCTGTTTTTAGTTACTCTTCTTGCTATGATGTCTATTTCTTAAATGTTTTAGTTACCTTAGCCAAAATACTACTGTGTGAGCAGCTTGGTCAGCAGTAAGACTGCATCAGAAATATATCATTATCAGATGTTCCCAAAGTAATAGCCATAATATTGCTGCAGCTAGTTAGCATATTTGCAAAGCTTTTTTTTTTTAAAAAAAATAATAATAATTGAAGACTTTTCAGCTAAAGTTCACAGATCAGGTAAAACTTAATTCTGAAGTAGTTATTTTCAAAAGTTGGAATTATGACTAGGTATCTGAAAAAAAGTTCATACTATGTAATGGAATAGTATGAAACCTGAAACAATTTGAGATTTTCTTTTTTAAGTCTACATGTTGTTTTTTACTTTACACTTAGTAGTCAAACTTCCATTTTTAGTGTTGAATTGCTCAGTAAGGAAACATGGGTTGCTGTACCCTTGAATTTTGTCTGTTGATCATGATCTGCTTCCCAGATAAGACCATTTCCCCTATATTGGCAGTTTTAAAGCCCTTCTCCATGTTTTAAGAATTCTGGCGTGTCTATCTGCTCAGCATGCAAGTCTCCCTTTCTGTCTCCCTGCCAATTTTGTTTGCATTTGGATTGTCATTCTTAATTCAGTTTCAGTTTAGCATTGAGAATTCTCAAACCAACTCTGAATATTATGCACCTACTAAATGCATTCTAATTTGAATTGATATAATTACTGAATAGCTTGTTGCTGAAACATCAGGGTCTCTGAAGACAAGTGTAACAGTTGGACAGTTTTGTGTGGAAACAGATTACCATAGGTAGTTCTGCATGTATCCAGGTTCAAGGCTGTTTAGGGTTTTAAAGGAACACCAACATCTGTTCCTTAAAGCCTGGGAACGGGCAGGCAATCAGTGTAGTTCTTTTAGAACTAGCAAGGTATGCCCCCAAATGCTTGACCCAATTGGCAACCTATCTGCTGTATTTTGTACCAGTTTTAAGTTTCTTGACAGTATTCAAAGGCAGCCCTGTGTGGCAGTAATCTAGTATTAGCCCCATAATAGTAGTCCTGTGGCTAGTAGGTGTTACCAGGGTATGAATTAGTGTAGTCAGCTCACCTTTTTCAAGAGCAACCACATATGGAGAATCAGCAGCGGCTGATAACTGCTACAGACCACCAAAGTTATCTGACCAGTTATCCACAAAGCTGACTATTACTACCCCTCTGAAGAAATAGATTCAAACCTAGTATTTCATGGGTAATGTGACCCTGATTTATAATGGGTTGAACTCCAATTCCTTTGTCAACTATATCACCATCTAATGGTGCCTCTCTTGTCTGGACTGAGCTTCAGTTTATTGCCCCTCCATCCTTCCCATTAATGATTTCTGACAACTGTTTAGGACCTCAGCAGCCTCACTTGAAGTAGATGGAATTGAAAGAGACAGCTGTAATGACATTTCACCCCAAATCTCTGGACACACTCTTCCATGTTCATGTTAGATAGCATGGAGGAAATTAGGGAATCTTGCAGAACTCTGTAGTATATAAGCCAAGGAGGGGAAAAAGTGGTCCCCTTGTAAAATGTTCTAAAACTAGTCAGCCAGATAGGAACTGAATCACTGGAAAACGGCAATCTCAATACCCATCTCCTCCAGTTATGACAGGGCAGGTATCTAGATGAGGATAGCTCAGAGTCATGGCTTTTTGGGGGGGTTGGGGTACCAAGTTTAATCTCTGTTTGAAAGCATGCATGTGCATGACAACATGTGCATGCGAGCATGAATGTCTGTTGGCAGTATGTGCATACATAGTTCAGCAAATTTCCATGTTGGGAAAAAGAGCTCTTAGTACTTTTCAGTGTTGTTCCGCTTTAAATTATTTTGAACCATTGTAATTTCTTTCTGCTTCATGGGAAGCCACTCTAGCTAAAAAGTGGGGTTAAGTAACATTACCTTTTTGAGACAGGAGAATTATCTCTGGGCAAACAAGTACCCTGGGGGGGAACTAAACCTTATGTTATAAAAATGGCTCTGGCAGACATTTCAAATGAATTGGTCACTAAAGTATCCTATTTCTACAATGAATCCTGTGAAACTGAAATATAAACATAAAGTGGGTAAGTAGTTAGGCAACCAATGCTTCCTATTTAAGGTAGATGAACTGTAAAAAGAGTTCTCCATCTGGTGCCAGGGGAGCTTGAGAAACACCACAGAACTGTTTGCCTTAAATTTTTGTGCATCCGCTCAATTAAATCCTCAAATATTTAAAGCCCCAGGGAGATTTAAAAAAGATTCACCTAATATATTTTAAAATGTAGAAGGATTGAGTTTTTCTTGTATTTAGTTCTTATTTTAGTCACAGTTGGATTGTTTTTATCACATTTCATTTTGGAAGGGAGATGTGCTCAGATTTCAGTCTTGAAAGGGCTTACCAAATGCTCATAGGGAACAACCCTATGTTCATCAGTAAACGTGGTAGTATGACTTTACAATTATTCACTGAATAAGAGCAGATCAGTGGGTCTCTGAGGAAGGGAAAGAGGAGAGTCACTATCGCCTGCAACAAGCCGGTAGCTGGAGCTGGCTGCTAAGGGACTCCTTGAATGAGTACTTCACCTTTCCCAGGCTTGCTACACCTTAGCAGTTGGGTAGCAGGGTTTCAGCTAGGCTCCCTAAGAACCTGTTGTTTTTTTGGTCTATGCATAAGTACCAGAGGAGAAGACACAAATCTTAGCAGCTCTTCCTGGTCTTAACAATAGTAATTCCTCCTGCTCTAGCATTAGTGTTGATTTCCAAGGGGCACTGCAGAGTTCCAAAGGATGGTCAACACAAGTGTAAGCAGCTGACAGGTCCATCATTCTGTAAGCTTGACTACACAGGCAATTTTGCTGCCAGTGGAACACTCCCAGCCAAGGTGTTCGAAGGGTGGGACTGATGTGGCCCAGGATCCACTGGATTGCAAACTTGCTTCACAGCCGTCGCTGGCTTGCCTCAGCCTTTTTCAGGATCTGATTGCTGCACCACACTTCGGATAGAGCCGGGATCAGGCCCAATTGTCCTAACCCACCCTCACTTTCTGCTACTTTCACCATGAGCAGCCTGGTTGTGGGTGCAGCGGAGACTCCATTGGTCCCCAAAGCCCAGTGTGGGAGTGGGGTTTAGTGTTGCAGCCTAACGTAGGACCTTTAAGCTCTATCCACATATGACAAAGTATGACTAAGAACTAACTTTAGATTTCTAAAAGTCAATTTTTAAAAATAGCATTTTAAGTCTTAAAAATAATGCTGCTTTAAGCACATACATATGTAGTATTGACTGGCACTTTCCCTCTTCCCAGATATTTTCATATTGATATAGGCCAAATTAGATTCATTTTTATACATCTGGAATTTAGATAAATCCTCAAGACAGGTTTGATCACCTCTGCATGACGTGCATATGATTGCCACTGAGAGCAAATTCCTTAGCCAGTTCTGTCACTGGTGAGAGGGAAGAACAATGGGATATCCTGTGAATGTTTGCAGGATTGTAGGACTGCCATATGCCAGGGATTTGACCATCAAAAATGGCGTCTAGGTGGAATTTTGTGAAAGTGGCAAAAATGTCCATATTGGAAGTGTTGCTTTTGGGCAATTTTCCTAAAATATAGTTACAATCTTCTCTCTCTCTCTCTCTCTCTCTCTCTCTCGATTATGCAAAAAGAGCTCAACAACTTTGCCCCCCCCCCATTAAAAGCTCAGCAACTTTGCCGCTTTTTGAAATATGGCAACCCTACAGGAGTGAAATAGGGAGAATATTTCTGTTCAGATTATTTCTGCCTCTTCTAGCTTTTTCAGATGAAGTTTGTTTATTATAACTTCATTTAGTGTATTTTAAAATGTTTAATAATGTTGCACTGTGCTGTGCTTACCTAGTTCAGGAGACAGACACACGTACTAAGAGAAAAACAGCTTTCCCTATGCTCATCACATTATCATAATTGATTGATGGTTAGTTTTAATTGCACTTATATGTTTTCTGTACTGTCCAGTTCTGAATCTGCTTCTGTACTGTTTTACAAAATTTATTTATATTGTGGTGGGGATAGAGAAGAACAAACTGTTAACAGCTGGAAATTTGGTTGATTAAATGAAGTGCAGACAAATTTACAAGAGGAACTGTTCCTTGAAAAACTCCAGTACATTGAAATATGAAAGCATCCTGGCTATTTCATACCAGTTTCCATAGTTTCCTGCCAAAACCAATAAACCACTGACACCACAATTTGAAAATGGTAAATGTTTTATCAATCATCATAGGTTGTTGCGAATCCCAAAAACAAATAGACGTATCTATGTAGACACCTGGAGAGTCTCTTAATCCTGGAAGATCATATTCTGTTCAGACGGTGATTCAGAACCCCTTGTGGTCATAGAAAATTATGTTTGTGCCAGCTATTGAGAGGCACCACATAATAATGGAAATTACAGAACATTATGGGATATTATTTTTTTACTGTGCAATTAAGTACAGCTCCTGAATAGGTAAGTATAAAACAGTAAAGATGGTTAAAAGATTAAAATTTGTTAAAGTCCTTTAACCTTAATATATCTATTAAGGATTTAGTTCACCACAGCAGGGAACTTTACTGTGAGTGGAGTTTTTGAAGTATAACTTTATATGACTAACTCAAGATTGCCCAGTTAAATTTGTGTCAGATTCATAATAAGGATTCCAGTTATGTATGTACAAAATAATGCTATTTAAAAGGGACATATTTGCAGTCTAAAAAATAATGCATTCCGATGGTCAGCCCTTTGTTCTACCTTGACCCTGAGCTGAATTTAGAATGAAAGAATCATTTATTGCCTGTTCCTATCTCTGTGGCTGAAGCTCTGAAAACTGCTGCTTTTCTCAATTTGTAAATTTAAGCTTTCAATCTAAGTGGCCCCACATTTGTACTTTAGTAAACAAAGTGATCTACAACAATATAGGGAATTTTCTTTTACATAGCCATGTACATGTGTGTATGTGTACATACTCACACATACAAACATACAAATTTACCAGGAGCATGTAGATTTACTTTTTCACCAGTATATAGTGAGCAACTTTAACTTCATCTAAAGTTGAAATCACTTAGCAGAATAATTGACCATATGTCACACTTACCTTATGATTGCCAGACTTCAGTGCCTTAAGGGAGATGAATGAAATAATTTATGGCTATACAGTTTTGATTTTAAAAGAGGTGAATCTATTATGTGCTCCCTGGTCTTCTAAATAATAAAATACAACATTAGAGCAGACCTTAGCTTTTAATACTTTAATCATCTTGAGAACACTGACTGCTCTATGAACCAGTAATGATAGCTGGGATCAATAGTCAGATCAATAATGGAATGGGCAGTCAAGTTACTTATAAAGAGATAAATAATTTCTACTATCATTTAGGAAACAACTATGGCTTTATGACTTTCATTAAACACATTTCAAGCAATTGGTCTCAATCCACTTAGCACACTACCTAAATTTAATTTCTACCTTTGTTGATATAAAAACTGCCTAGTTTCTCTTTATTACTGTTTTCCACCTGCTATCAATGAACCTGTGTGTTCATAGGTGGCTACCTAAGTATGGAGATAGACTTGAGAAACAGTCTGTTTTTCTACTGCCAGAGATGTGGAACCAGCCATGATTATACTTCTTTGGAGTAGGCTTCGGTACAACCTGATATCTGCACAGTATGTAAAAGAGTCTTATTTGAATGCCTACCACTTCCTGCTTTAAGGCTCTTACCAGCCGCAGTCTCCCTCCCAATTTACAATCCATGCTGATGAAGACCTCTGGAAACTAGAAAGCTTACACACTGTTTTTGATATTTTGGTTGTCCTAAGGAAGGTATTGACTTACTGTATTGGCCTGAATATAAGCTACACTCCCCCCCCCCCCCCCAGTTCTGATCGTGAAAAGTTAAAGTGCGTCTCATATTTGGGACCTTATATTGCCAGCAAAGCGGTGCGGCTTCCCCCCACCCAGGAAGCAGCCCAGGAGTGTGGCCGGTCGCCGCTCCAAAGCCTCTCCTGAGTTGTCGGAATGAAGGGGGGAAGAGGGGGAGTCATACCACTCTGCCGGTGGCCACCTGCTTCCCTCCAACGGCTCGAAGGAGGCTTTGGAGTGGCGGGCTGGCTGAGCGCCATTGACTTGTGCTCCCAGGCTGCTCTCGGGGGGGGGGAGTTGAGCAGCCCGCCCGATGCTCCCAAGCCTCCCCTGAGCCGCCTAAGGAAGGGGGGAGGCTGCTGGCAAAGCTGCGTGGTTCTCACCCTGCCCCCAGAGAGCAGCCCGGAGCATCTCATGTTACCTTTGGTGTGTAGGACTTCCTATTGCTTTCCCCCGCACCACTTAAGTAATATCATAAGTCCTGAGCCATGCTGGGAGGAAGCACTCTAGCTCCCACACTGATATTTCTCCAGTTTCTGGCACAGGCAGTGCTGACATGGAGGAAATGACCATGTTCATAGGAGTTACAGTAATGTTGATTTCTAAAATTATTTCAAATCAACAAATAGTGAAATAATCAGTCAAAGACAAGTCCTGTTCTTAGCTCTACAATCCATTCAAACATCTCCTGACAGGCTCTGGTTTTCTTATTGACTTTCAAGGGCAAACTATGTTTTGTTTCCCACCCTTTGTTGCTGACAGGACTTGGTAGAAGCCTGGATTATTCAGTCAACTCTTCTTCAAGCTCTAGATTCTGAGTCATCTTCATAAAGTAACTCTTAAAATATATTCCATGGTAGCCCATTATAGCAATCATTGCCAGGAATTATCCTACAAATTTCCAACAAGATACGAAATAGCTTGGTTTTACAAGATGCATATATGTGGCACTATTTCTTGTCCAAAATAGTCATCCATAATATGACACACTGGTAAATCAATGCCCACATACCCAAAACACAGCGCGGATGAAGAAAAAAAAGTCATTTGTGCTTTCTAAAAATAATTTTGAAAGAGCTGAAAAGAGTAAGCCACAGACTGAAAATTCAGAAAAGCAGGCCATATTATGCTATCCTGCTTGTGTTTGTGTACAGAAATAACCCCCTTCTTTGTTCTGCTTGGTTTCTGTGGAATTTTAATAATTTAAACAGAAACGATTATCAAAATATGTTGAATTAGAATGGTCAAGAAAAAGAAAGCAGACCCTCCTCTCAACAATCAAATACTGAGCAACTCAATCTTCAGCAGTTACAAATTACATCAGAATGTTGATGGATTAATATACTTGATTAATAGCATTAATACTGTATTTTAAAAAAGGTAAAGGATCCCTGACAGTTAAGTCCAGTCACAGACAACTCTGGGGTTGCGACGCTCATCTTGCTTTACAGGCAGAGGGAGCCAGCGTTTGTCTGCAGACAGTTTTTCCGGGTCCTGTGGCCAGCATGACTAAGCCGCTTCTGGCACAACGGAACACCGAAACCAGAGCAGCGCATGGAAATGCCATTTACCTTCCCGCTGGAGCAGTACCTAGTTATCTACCTGAACTTTTTTGGTGTGCTTTCAAACTGCTAGGTTGGCAGGAGCTGGGACTGAGCAATGGGAGCTTACCCGTCGCAGGGATTTGAACCGCTGATGTTCTGATCGGCAAGCCCAAGAGGCTCAGTGGTTTAGACCACAACACCACCCATGTCCCTCCAATACTGCAGACTAAACACGTAATCAGATACCTGTTACAGTCATACCTCGGGTTAAAGTAGCTTCAGATTGAGTGTTTTCGGGCTGCGTTCTGCAGCGACCTGGAAGTAACGGAACAGGATACTTCCGAGTTTCACCGCTCGCGCATGTTGAGACGCTCAAAATGACATCACACACATGCGCAGAAGTGGCGAATCGCGGCATGCGCAGAAGCGCAGACGCGGGTTGCGTTCTGCTCAGGATGCGAACAGGGCTCCAGAATGGATCCTGTTTGCATCCAGAGGTACCACTGTACTCAGAAGCAAGCTCCTTTATATTATTAGATCTTACTTCCAGGTAAGTGTGCATAGGTTTACAGCCCAAATCACACGTATAGTCTGTGTGTTGAAGGGAGGCTGTATCTTCTCTGTAATGCACCAATCTTCTATGGGATAAGTTATAGTTGACTTCAGCTAGTTATGAGTTTATAGCCGGAGTGTTAAGCTCATTATTATGTAATGTCATTCTTTTAAGCTCTTCCTCTGGATTCAATTATAACTTTGATTTAAGTCATGTCTAGGATGACTCATAATTGTTAAATCCCATTTGCTGTTGCTTAAATTGTGTAACAGTACCTTTTCAAAATCTAGAATGGAAATGATAGGGATTAAACTTGTTTGAAAATTCATAAGAAGCTTATTAACCCATTTTTATAATTCTAAAACAATCAAACATTTCATACAAGAACTGCATACATAATACCCTCCAACATTTCTCCGAAGAAAATAGGAATGTCCCATTCCATAATGATAATTTTCTCTTTACACACCACACATATTACAGGGTTGCCAAAGCTACTCTGGGCAGCTTCCAATATATATAAAAACATAATAAAACATTAAAGATAAAAAGCTTCCCCACACAGAATTGTCTTCAGATGGCTCGGGGGGTCGGATAACTCCATACCCTGCAACAATTCTCCAGTGAAAATAGGGGCAGCCCAAGGAAAAGTAGGACATTCCAGGATCAAACTGGGATGGCTTCTCTAAATCAGGGACATCCCTGGAAAATAGGGACACAGAGGATATGTACATATGTGAAAAACACAATACATTTATTAATAAAAAACTACGAAGCTACCAGCATGAGTTTGACCAAACTGTGGGAGGCAGTGGAAGACAGGAGTGCCTGGCATGCTCTGGTCCATGGGGTCACGAAGAGTTGGAAACGACTAAACAAGAACAACACATATAAGAACATTTACCAGTGATAAGCCTCTCTGGCCCTGCCCCATAACCAGCATAAGATAGAATCATAGAATTGTAAGGGACTCTGAGGATCAACTATTCCACCCACCTGCAATGCAGAAATAGTCAGCTGCCCCATACAGGGATTGAATCTGCAACGTTGGCGTCTTGAGCACCATGCTCTAACCAGCTGAGCTATCCAGGTTGAGAGATTTTTCTACACTTCTCCAGGTTTCCAGTCAAGATTGATTTGATTTGATATTTTTATTCCACTTTTCCAACAACAGTGTTGAGCTTAAAGCAGCTCACGTTATAACAATATAAAAAAATTAATGAACATTACAGTAAGTATAATATCAAAAACGTTGTAACATACAAATTAGGCAGTCAATGTTTGCAATCAATTAGGGAAAGACTTTTTCAAGTGAACTTAAACAGAAGCACATTTCCACATCTCCTGTTGCCTCGGGTTGCCATATTTCAAACAGTGAAAATCCGGACAGAAAAGTTGTTGAGCATTTTTTTGGTAAGATCACAAAAATGCAGTTTTTGAGCTCTTTTAAAGGCAAATCTGACACGGGCTGCCATACGTCTGTATCTTCCTGCACATTTGGCCGATTTCTGCCCGGACACTGCTGACGAATGCGATATTCCAGATATGTCCGGAAGATTCCGGACATATCGCAACCCTACTGTTGTCCTGCCATCTAAACTGTATTAAAGATGGGAAATATCTGTCTGAGACTGGAGAGCCACTGCCAATCAGAGTAGATGATACTGGAAAGTATAAGCAAATAGTCTGTCTGAGTATGGCAGCTTCTTACATTCCTAATTAGATAAAATTATTTCATTATTGATAGACTGGCTTTGCTCAGTAATGAGGGTGGGGGAGAAATAACCTACTGCTGTGAAAAAGAGCATTACATTTTTAAGCTGTAGGCTGATGTGCAACATGGATAACCAAGAGTTTATAGACATTTGTTGCAAAAACAGTTTGGTGTGTTGAGCTTTTCTACAGACAGGTTCTTATATCATAGACATAGGTGGTGTTACATGGTGTTTTCAATGGATTCATTTTTCCATTTGCTCTTTATGACTCCTTCTGTCTGTAACTGTTGAATCATTCATAAATCACACTAAAAGAGGTGGCAAAGCATAACAGACATGCTATAAAAGTTTGGCAATTGATACATAGCCTAGAATGAAGATTTGGCATGCATATAATCTGCAAGTAGCTTTTTCTTTTCTTTTTAAGGAAACTGCAGCTAGGATATAATCATAGCTATTAAAATGAAAAAACTCAATTATTTTGAAGTAATGAGTAACCTTGCTATATGTTTCCATTACAGTGTCATTCCATGTTGTGTACAGATTTACTTCAAAGGCTTAATGCACTGGAATTCGTTTTATGCACTATAACCTCAGTTTTCTGTAGATGAATAATATCGATCTGTTACACTGGTACCTCAGTTTTCAAACGTAATGCATTCCGGAAGACTGTTCAAGTTCTGAAATGTTCGAAAACTGAGGCGCAGACAGTCACAAAAACAAATTGGTTGCAAGAGAGCTCCTGAGATTAGCTGAACACAGATTGTTTGCACACGGAAGCCACGTGGCATGTTCGACTTCCAAGGCATGTTCAAAAACTTAAGCATTTACTTCCAGGTTTACGGTGTTCATAAACCAAAATGTTCGCCAATGGAGACATTCGAAAACTGAGGTACCACTGCATTTCCATTTGTGTACTGTCCTTCATCCGTTACTGATCCTAGGATAGACCACAGAATAAAACAAATGATATCAATTAAACAAAACAGTAAAATCACATGACAATTAAAGCAATTTTAAACCTCATACTGCAATACAGTAACTCAGGAAGCAGACAGCAACTACTTTACAGCTGGCAAATTACCTCAGCCGTTCACAAAGGCCTGGGTGAAGGCAAACATTTTTGCCTGGCGCCAGTATGCAGTCATTTAGAGCCTCTGCATGTCCTTTCCTTTCCTCCTGGCTTGGGAAGCCTATGTCCCTTCAGATGGTGTTGGACTCCAACTCTCATCAACCCTAGCCAACATTACCAATGGCCAGAGATTATGGGAGTTGTAGTTCAGCAGCATCTGGAGGACCGCAGGTTGTCTACCTCTGCTGCTTTACGCAGTGATTTCCTTAGTTTTCAGAGTTCAGGAAGGAATATGAAAACTATACCTCTTATCTGGGGCATAACAATCCTTTATGTTTTGAGTGTTATTCTTTTTTATACCTCAACTCACTTGAATGTAGCACATCATGCCTGACCACGCTAATAGTAGTTCGCTGTTGGCCTTTCAGTAGTTTTGTGCTTGTAGCAGCCAATCCCCGTACAAATTGTTGATCTTCTTCATGTGACTATGTAGTGCACTGATGCACTTTGATTAAATGAGCTTAAAAATCACAGAGTTAGGGGTGAACGTGTAAGCCTGGCTGCTGACCCAAATAAATGAAGGTTCATTTTTATGGATGGATGGGGTCAGCGAAGCTTTCACTTGAGTTTTAGTTTGGTCTACATGTCATCTTCATTTCTATTGTTGTGGAAAGCTTTGACTTTCAGTTTGTGATGTTTTCTGCTGCAGGCATGCCAAGTTAGCTGTTTGTGTGTGCTGAGGCCAAGAAGTGTGTTAAATATTCTGCAAAAGTCTAACAAGTTAGAACAGTTTAACTATTTCCATATTTATCAATCTTGCTGAGTAATATTACCACCAAGCCTTCCATGGATTAACTGCTCTAGTTGTTTGCTTTAGGCTTTATTGCCAAGAGGAAGCTAACGTTTCAGTATGCTGCAGTATAGTCAAATTAATTAAGTGTGAGAATGTAGGATGGACTACCAATGGAGATACCTTTGCAAGGACAGGAATCATTCTCTAATGCCTATCAATGGCATTAGAGAATGCCTATCTATCTATCTATCTATCTATCTATCTATCTATCTTAATGACTATACAAGTAGGTTGACAGTTGCTGCAACCTGAGAGAGATGAACGATATTTGGTTTGAAACCCACACTTGCATCTGTCACACCTGCAGTAAAGGCAATGGGTAGACTAAATTGTAGGCTATAGTCTACTCTCAGCATAGCTACTTCCAACATGTGACATGGGGACAAATAATTGTGTTTACTTTGAAATGGGCGTTTGTAAGTTTAAGAGCTGGCGACTGGGTTTGCTTATTTTTCTTCTTCCCTCCCCTTCCCTTTTAGATTGTCAGTCTGAGGGCATGAAATGTCTTGTTTTCTGTTGATCTGAAAGCTGCTCTGGAAGACTTTTAGACTGAAGAGAAAGGTAAAAATGCTAGGAATACAGGCGGCGACCATTTTGTGTGTGTCCAATTGACGCACAATGTGCAGGTCCTTTTGGACATGGAAGAGGGCAGAACAGGGGTATAACAGAGTGAGGCAGGCTTATGCACTCCCTGCTGGTGCTGGGGGGCGGCGGGCGGCAATGCCATCCCCGTGCAAAATGCTTGCTGTCTGTAAATAATAACTAAGTTATAAAGATTTATATTCTAAGCTGCCCTGGGATCATACACTTCATTCCATCCCTCCACCATGGATTTTTGTGTCTCTCCCCCCCCCCCCCATAATCTGTCAGCATGCTATGCCCCCTCAAGCATGGTCTATCCTCATTGGGCTGTGTTTGGGTTTTGTGGGGGCTGTGCACACTGATGTTCTGTCACAGCAACATTAAGATTTTGGATATTGCTGTCGTGAACCACCCTGTGATCTTCAGATGAAGGGCTGAACAAATTTAATAAACAATAAATACAGTGGAACCTCGGGTTACATACCGTCCTCCTTACGAACGCTTTGGGTAACAAGCTCCGCTAACCCGGAAGCAGATGCTCCTGGTAGCAAACTTTGCCCTGGGATGCAAGCAGAAGTTGCGCAGCGGCGGCGGCAGCGGGAGGCCCCATTAGTGAAAGTGTGCCTCAGGTTAAGAACGGTTTCGGGTTAAGAATGGACCTCTGGAACGAATTAAGTTCGTAACTGGAGGTACCACTGTTAATTAAAATACTGTATATAAAAAGTCATTTATCTCCCTTTCCACAGTGAACCAGGATAATCTGGATAATGAGCTGTGTCTGTGCACTTCTGTCTATGTGTTCCTTGGCCCTCTCTTGCTTGTTTTTCTCAGAGGAGGAAAGAGGAGAGACAGTCAAGGACAAAGACTGTCCATCTTCCGTTCATCTTCTTAGCCCCTCTGCACTACTTATCTCTTCTTCTTGCCTTTCCTGCTTGCCAGCCAGCAGTCGTGCAGAGCCCTTCATCAGCCACTTCAGGTTCTCCCCTTGCACATCTGGTTTTCTTTTCCAACTCACTTAAAATTCCAAGGCTCCTGATCATGCTCAGTCTTCATTAGGTTGTATTGGCATCACCCCCTGCTGTGTTTCCTCCTACCCTTGGTACTTCTGCAATATTTCCCCCCCCCCCCAAGCCTGTTGTAGAAGGATGGTACTGTTTTGGCTTCAGTAAGCATCAGCACTGGATGACGAGTTCAAGGATAATGAATAGAGAAATACGGAATTCTTTTTCTAAGTTTGTAAAGAACTTGTTGCTTTTGACTTTTGAGCTTTCTACTAAATGACTAGGTTTGCTTGAAAGTATGCCAGTCTGGAATGATCAATGACTGGTCTAAATGCCATTAGATCCAATTTGTATATTGCTGGGCCATGCCCATGGACCAGCCACAGACAACATGATATGGACCAGCCTTCCCTAACCTGAAGTCTTCCAGGTATTTTAGGCTACCAACACCCATCGGTTTCATCAACTTGTGCTTGCAGAAAAGTATCTGAATTCCTCCAGCTGACCTTTTTGTTCTCTAATGCCCACCATCTAGATTTATGCAGTGCAGAGTGAGTAAGTTATATGGCAAGACTTTCAGCGTCTAAAATCCAGAGATTATCTAACATCATTTGCTACTGCTTCAGTTCAAATTACCTTGGTCAGGATTTACCTAATGCCTTCTATCAGCACAAGCCCTGCACAAGGGCTTCTGCTTGCGCAATGAAGCTTCCCCCCCTCTCTTTCCCCCGTACTCACACCCTCCAAAACTGGCTTTGGGGTGTGTGAAGAGAACCGCCAGAACAATACATAGGGGGAATAGGGGGATCCTTCCATCTGGCAGGCTGCAATTCTTGTGCTGATGGAACATTCACCATAGCGTGACATTGAATTCCACCCCTTGTCATGCATTTCAGACTTCCCATGCAGTTGAATGAAATTAATCCTTGTATTCTCAAATCTATAATGTCACACTTCTCAGAAGATGACTAGTAATATGGGAAAATCTGTCTTGCAAAGTGCATGTCAGCACTTTTCATTGTGTTTTTAAATTAGTGTGTATAGTTTACATACAATAAGATAACTTTTTTTGGGAAGTGTGCATCCTTCCCTTACTACACTGTTATCTGTGTACTTAAGAAACCCTTACCAAGTTTCTCATGGGAAAAGTGAAGCAAAGCATTACCTTGTGCTGAATTCTTAAGTGAAAAGCAAGGCAACAAGAGTTACAGTCAGCCAGTTTGAAGGAGTGCTCTTGATGGTGTGTGTGTGTGTGTGTGTGTGTGGTGGTAGGGAGCCCTACCATTAAGAACAGATTTGGCCATTGTGTTGATTTTAGAAACATTCTCTGATGCTGGAACTGTGAAGAGGCAGAAAGTGGATTTCTCATCCAGAACACTTTCTGCATATTTCTCTCTTGCTTGAGGATTTTCTCATGTTCTTACATCTGCCTCTGTTAATTATAGCAGGACAACTATTGCCATGCCAGCAAATTTGTTTATGTCTAATAGAACAGCTTTTTCTGCTTAAGGAAAGCTTGAACTGTGTTCAGGCTCAACCTTGGTTGCCCTGTATACGTAATAGTAGAGGCTGTTGAGGGCTGTGGGGGCAGTTAAAATCTCAAACACATTGAGATTTTATTGTTCTTAATTAAATAGTGAGGGGAAATATCAGTATCGTTTTCCTTCTGCTGCTCAGCATCAGGAACTTTATTTTTGTTAGATGTTGAAATTATATTTCAACATGCGTTATTTTTATTATCTTTTTAAAATGTTAAATGGATATTTAATAGTCTTTTTTTTGCTGGAGTATATTCCACATAACGTGTACCATTTTATTTCTCTACGGCAGCAATCCCATACACAATTTCTCGCGTGTACGTCCCATTGAACTTACCGCTGAGTAATGATGCACAGAATTGCAAAAATGGGTCCACATGGCTAAAGACAGGGAGGGCAATCTGTATAGTCACACACATTTTGTCAAAATATCGGTTGAAGTCATGTATTTATTTATTTGTACTTAAATGTGGTGTCAAGTGCTTAAATCATTACAGTGCAAAGAGAGATTTGGCTAGAGAAGGTATAAATCTCCTGTAGCCTGATACCGGCTCCTTATCTGGATCATTAATGAAGGTCTAGTACTAATACATATAAACGTAAGAAAAGCTAAACGGATTTAGCAGTAACCTTTGCTAAAGGATCGGTGGGGTATAAAAGATCAGGTAGAAGCTAAAAGCATAAAACGTAGTAAAGGAGGACAAAAGATGATCCTTCCTTCCTTCCAAAAAGATAAACAAGGGAAACCAACAACTCAATTTTTAGCTCTGCCATTGGGTGTGAAAAGATTGCATGCTTTTAGAGTATTGTCATGATTTTCTGGGGGCCAGACCTACCCCTTTACCCATTAAATGTTAAAATATAAGCCATGTTAAAATATAAGACAGGCTGGCTTCCTGATGAAGTAATTGCCTGGAGAGATGGGGTATTAAAAGAGGACAACGGGAAGGACCATTAAGAAGGCAAGGACTGTGCCAGAGGAAAAGTGGGAGAGGCCCCTCCTCCAGCTCTGAGTCAGGCAGAAGACAGAGAGAGACTCTTTGAAGCAGAGTGGAGAGCTTAGGATGGTTGGGGTTTTTTTTGCTTGCAACGATGTTGCAGGCTGTAAAATACAGCAAGCTGGCGAGAGGGCCAGAGCCACATTTTAATTTAGAGCATGTTTGATTTCTGTTTGAATCCAACGCTGTAGCTATGAGAGAAGACAGACCCTCTTGGAGTGTAATGCTGGGAGCTCCTTCATCGCAGGCTCGGGTTGTATATATGTGTTAATAAACTATATATCATAAAGACATCACAGTCTCCACTGTGCTTCATTTCCAAAAGGGAACACAGACCCTGAGTAAAAACCTGGAAACTCTGGAATTTCACACAGCTTGGAGATTGGGGTGGCGTATTCTGACGCCTACAGTTCTATGAAGCTGCAAATGTCAAAACTAATACCCCTGGAAAAGCTGGAAGGTTTCTTCTTTTGTTTTGTTTTGATGTTTTAAAAACTAACCTTGTAAATGATAGCCTTGTAGTGATAGCCACAAGAATGTTTTTTGCGTGTGAAGAACCTAGTCTCAAAAATGGAAAGTTTAATGGAAAGACTTTACATGTCACATTATGAAATATAAGCTGACTCACAAGTAGGAACAGAAATATTACTATCTCAAGAATGCTGAAAGAAGAGTCAGCTAGCTCCCTAGTTTCATCTGCATAGGGATAATTCTAGTTGATCAAAGACAACTTTCCAGAAGAGTAGATAAAGCCGGTTTATATCTCATGTTACATGTTAGTTAAATAACTACTTTAAATTTTACAGTTGACTTATCATCCATTAATAGTGAAGAAGATGAACTTGAGGCCGTATCTGTATTGACATTTAATCCCCATTTGACATTCTGGGGAAGCTAAACCAAAATAGGTGAAGAAAGAACTAGAGTTTACACAGGTATGTTTTTGGGGGGGTAAGTTTGATGGCAAAGGTAAAAGGTAAAAGACCCCTGGATAGTTAAGTCCAGTCAAAGGTGGCTATGGGGTGCGGTGCTCCTCATTTTTCAGACGAAGGAGCCACTGTTTGTCCACAGACAGCTTTCTGGGTCACGTGGCCAGCATGACTAAACAGTTTCTGGTGCAACGGGACACTGTGACGAGTGTCAGTGCGCATGGAAATGCTGTTTACCTTCCTGCCACAGGGGTATCTATTTATCTACTTGTACTGGTGTGTTTTCAAACTGCTAGGTTGGCTGGGACAGAGCAATGGGACCTCACCCCGTCAGGCGAATTCGAACCACCAACTTTCCAATTGGCAAGCTCAAGAGGCTCACTGGTTTAGACCACAGCGCCACCCGTGTCCCACAGTACCTAGTCCTAATAGCTTATATTTGTTGTAGGGGTTTGTACCATGAGAGTGATCTTAGCTGCTGAAATTGAGACAATTTGGGCAAAGTTCCAAACATATATTCATGATTAGAATCGATAAAGGCAGCATTTGGGAAACTGCTACTTAATGGCATAGCTGTCAACTTTCCCCCCTTTTTAAGGGAAATCCTATTTGGAATAATGAAATTTCCCTTTAAAAAAGGGAAACGTTGACAGCTATGCATGGGTATTGAACTTTGTGTAGGATAATAACATTCTCTGTGTTTTGAACTTCATATGTGTAATCTTTTTCTGTCTCTCAAGACATATAGTTATGGGATACTCAGTATCCAAAGAGGGAGTTTAGCCTTATAAGTGCAAAATATAACGAGCAGAAAATATTCTTAGGAAGTCTGTGTAAATTCTTAAAATTTGTTTTACTTTGCAAGCATTTGACAAGTGAATTGACAGTTGCATCCAATAACACTGAAGCCATTGTTAGGGTGGGGTGAGAATCTGATATTGTTCCACTTGAATTAAGCTTTGTGAGGAAATGCTTGGAAATTCTAGCTGTACTATTGACAGAACTCAGTCAAGTGGAAAAGTTTTCAGGTTTTTGCACTAAATGGTGAGGGGGAAGGAGAGGGAACTAATTCAACCTGGATATGGTGGCTTACTTGACAAGCTTCTAACAGAGTGAAACGTAAATAAGTTCTGCAGATGAATTTATTGGCTGGAAACTACAGAAAAACATTCTCGTTTGTCTGTTTATCCACATACTTTGAAAAATGTCTATATTTTCACATGTGATGAGAGTAATACAGTCTATAGAATCTAACACATATATTAGTGGACAAAAAGTAAAGAAAATAAGAATGTCGAACATGATTAAGTCTCAAATGACTGCAGCTGCTCTGTCATTCGTAGGACTCAGCAATCTACCTGGAAGGTGAGCAATGCAGACTATAAGTGATGCTGAGGAGGCAATAAAAAAGGAGTGCAGAGTTAATGGGAGGCTGTAACTAAGAAGCTGAATCTTGATGTTTGGATATTTATTTACTATATTATATACTTATAAGTTGTCATGCAATGAAATGCAACATGTAAGAAATAAAAGAAGTGATTAAAATACAATTAAAATAATACAGCATCTAGAACAGCATATTACAGTTGCTGCAACAGGCAGAAAAATCATTAAGTGGTCCTCCAAGACCTTCAGCAATTTTCAGGAACTCCATGGGAAAAACCACTGCACTGGATATCACAAATTTAAAGTGGCTATCGTTTTTTCCACATTGTTCAATACAACCCAGTGATTACACGTCAGACAAGGCAAATTTGCAAGTTCAAACAAAGCTTTTGAGTTTAGGAAAAGTTAAATACATACAGAAACTGCACAAGGAGGTGACAAAATATTCCTCTTTTAAGTGCATTAATAAACTTTTCATATCTTCAATCATTCACATCATACACACTTACCTCTCTGTACTACATACAGTGGTGCCCCGCAAGACGAATGCCTCGCAAGACGGAAAACCCGCTAGACGAAAGGGTTTTCCGTTTTGGAGGTGCTTCGCAGGACGAATTTGCTATGGGCTTGCTTCGCAAGACGAAAATGCCTTGCGATTCCTAGGTTTTTTCCCCCCTCCCCCCCTTTTTCCCAAGCCCCAAAGCCACTTAACAGCTGTTCGCTAAGCCGCTTATCAGCTGATCTAAGCCGCTAATAGCCTTTTAGCAGCTAATCCCTTAAACCTTTAATAGCCGCTAATAGCCTTTTAGCAGCTAATCCGCTAACCCCTTAAGCCTTTAATAGCCGCTAATAGCGCTAATCCGCTAATGGGTTTCTTCGCAAGACGAAAAAAACCACAAGACGAAGAGACTCGCGGAACGGATTCTTTTCGTCTTGCGAGGCACCACTGTATTAGGAATGTTGGATCACCCATAGTATATATAATGAGTAAAATGTTACTGATGTATGATTACCCTCAGAACAATTAATAAAAACAACACTGTTGACAAAATTATATTTTGGATCAACTTGTGTACAGAATTTTTAGATCAGGTGCCAGTTGGAATTAATTATCCCCTCCGCACTATCCATTGTTTTCCAGAAGGAACCTTGACAGTCAGTACTTTACTATAATACGGTTCTCAGCTTACTTTTCCTAACGTGGAAGTAAGTTTAAGGTTTTAGTTCAGATCTAGTGGTTATGGTTCTATGTCCTGTGAATTCATTTGTGATGTTAAAGGACATCTCACTAACTCTACTAAGATTCATATAAAAAAAATAAAAAACTTGTCCAGTAGCACCTTAGAGACCAACTAAGTTTGTTCTTGGTATGAGCTTTTGTGTGCATGCACACTTCTTCAGATACACTGAAACAGAAGTCACCAGACCTTTATATATAGTGAGAAGGTGGGGAGGGGTGGTGGTGAATGGGTGATTGGCTTGTGTGGTAAAGCTGTTGACGACTGTTAACCACTGCAATTGGTCTAACAGGAAAAAGCAAGGGATGAGGTGGCCAAAAATAGCTTTATCATGTAAAATGAAATAAGAATCCAATGTCTCTATTCAGACAAGGTCTCTCCATGGTTTTAATCTACTAAGATTAGATTAAATTGTAAATGTATCAGAAAATCATTCTTCAGGTTCTAGTTTGTGGTTTCACCTCTCTCCTTGATTTCTTTCTTTCATGCACACTTCATCTGATAGCAGTGTCATAACTAATTATTTGGAAAAATGCCCCTGATGTCTTTCAAGTAATGACTTCTCAACAGTTCTCCAATGATGAGATACTGGATTTCATTCATCTGTTATTATGAGGCCTCTCTGGCACATGTTTGCTAGCAACATTTGTTTTGCATATGTATGCAGATATATTTAGTAGGCTGGCAAAATGTTTCTATATTTTCTGTTAATGGTTTATGATAGAGCTGTGAATAATTTTACTGTACCTACTTTTTGAAGCTATTGTATACATGATGCTTTTATTAGATAATTATACTATTTAATACTGCAATTTTAATATTTCTTCCTGGGGTACCTTGAGGATCTGGTTAGGATTATAAGGCAAGATATAAAATCCATACAATAAATAAGTAGTCCATATGGGCGAAACGAGGGTCAGACAGTCTAAAAGTGAAGGCCTGGACCTTTTTGTCTTTATCAGCATGATGATTCCCGTTCCTTCATCTTTTGTGCATTTGTATGGCTATTTATATTTCCCCTAGACTAACCTAGCTATCAAGTTGATAAATTTTCTGCAGCAGTAGTTCAATTCGAGACCAAACTTGTTCTTAGACGATATATGTACTCTGGATGACTTTATTTGTATTACATGGTTAATTGTATTATATGATCTTGGTTCATTGGGATCCGATCTAAACAAAAATCTCCCTGATTTAGTGAGACTTTTCCTCCCTCTGAAATAGCTTTTCAACAGCTGGGCTGATTGAAAACAGACAGCAGCTGGCATCAAACTAACATTATATCATTTGTGTTTATATTTCCTACCCACACATTCTTTATTTTTAATGGTATATTAATTTTGAAACAGCATGTGACATACTGTTATAATTACATCATTTGGAACTGTGTTTATTCCCAAGAGCGCATATTTGATTTAGGAACTGTTTTTCCTGCTTTCTGTTATTCATGGCATGGCCAGCAGGCTTCTGCAGGAGGACCTGATGCTTATACCACTTTAAAGGTTTGCAGGCCTGCGAGACAGAAGCCCATTGAAACATCTTGGTGGGGATAGTGAATGATTTAAGGTTTGATAAAGTGCATTGGGGTTGATTAAACTTTAATAACAGCTTGGTGACTTCAGTGCAGGGCTCATTCATTCACTTCTCTCTCTTTTGCTTTGTAAACATCAGTCACTTTATGAGGAGTTTTATGTGTTTATATATGGTGCTTATAATAGGGTTGAACGTCCGGCCTTCGGTCTTGTTCAGCAGGAAGCAATGGTTCTTGAGGCTATTTGTTAAAGGAAAACTGTAATAAATTTTAGTGCTCCTTAAAGCAGCTAAACAAAAATGTGCTTAATTAGAATAAGTAAGTTGAGGAAATTTCAAGGCTGTATCTTTTTAAAACAGAATTTTCCAGTATTAGTTGAGCAGCTGTGTAAACCTAAAAGCTGCCATTTTAAATTATTTTGCAGTTGGAAGTGTAGCTTAGAGATATACGATTATCTAAAGATAAATATTCAGTAGTAGCACAAACTGCAACTAGAAACTATTCTGTTGCAGGTCATTTCACAGTGCAGTTGATCTCTTCCTGTCCTTGTTCATTTTGCAGTGCATGCCCTGGTCCATTACCTATGTGGGCCTGTTCTCCTTCAAAGAACATCTCTCTTAGATAAAGAGCAGGCTTTTCGAGGAGCCTGTCATCGAATCAGTTGATCCAAGCATTGTGCAGCATGCCACTTGAACCTCAAATGGATTGTTTATCTATGTTTAAGTGGACTGTGGATAAGACCATGCACTCAGCAGAAGAGAGGAGCCTGCAGTATTGCTACTGTATCCAGATCACATTCTTTAATAAGTGCCAATAGCAGCTTTTTCAAATGTGAATGATAAACAAGACAGTCTAGGTACTTTATTCAAACAAGTTGCTTCCAGCATTGGATGGCACAGAAGCAAAAAGATATGCAAATGCATTCGCTGCATAAGTTGTAAAAATGTATTTTTTCATATGCTTTACTGGGATGGGCGGGGTAGAAATATATTATTATTATTATTATTACTACTACTACTACTAATTCAATGGAAGCAATCAATGTAGATCAATTTGTACAGTAAAGGTGGCAGCGCAGAAAGCAAAGTGGTTGCGAGATTGGGTTGCAAGATGAGGAAGTGACGAGGGTGACTCGGGGGGTGGATGGGTGTAAACCTTAATTGGGAGCACCTTTACTCTGAGAATGGACTCTTTGTTCTTTCGCTGTGTTCATTAAAATCTCTTTAAATGGTAAGAGGCTATTTTTGCTTTGTTCAGCTTATCCACAGCCAAAGGGAGGGAGGAAGCCGCTCCCCCGGAGCCTGACAGAGGTATGGCTTTATGGATTTGGTCCTGCACATCTGCAGGGAATTTCTTCATCAGCTTGCGTAGTTCCTTCTGGTATTCCTCAACTGAGAATAAGAGAAATGAATGAATGAATGAATGAATGAGGTGTTGTAGATTCGCTGATCAGCCTCCTTTATGTAGAGGAGATCAGTTTGTTCATGATGACAGCAGCTCTTCCTTTGTCATCCTCTTTGTTTATATTGTCACGGTTGTTTCTCGGTCAGTAGATGGCATCACACTGTAGATGTTCTGAAAATTAATGGTACTTCCTGGTTCATGTGCTCATCAAAAAAATCCTCTAAAAATATCAAGGGTTTTGATGCTAAAAATAATAACCTAGTGTTCAAATTAGAGCATATTATTTTGTAGCTGAAAAATCAGTCTGTCAGTCATTCTATACTATGTGGATTACGAATGCACAGAAATATATGCAACTATTCTATTAATAATTCTTTGTTGTCGTTGTTATTCTTGTGTAACTTTCATTGCTGGAAGGCCACAATTTTTGTTCTTAAATGCATTCAAAAATAATATGGTCAACAAGCCAGAGCCCTTCCAGCTTATGTTTGTCATCTTTACCTCTTGTCTAATTTTTTATTGCTTTTAATGTTCCATGATTCAGGGATAATTTTCTTGATTAAGTATAGCTGTTGTTTTTAGTAGAAAGGAATAAACTGACAGCTGTGTTATATTAGCAAGGCTGGAGAAGGAGCAGACACAACAGTTTTGTTTTCATAGTTTTCTCATCCGTGTTTAGCTCAATGCTGTTGCCTTATCTTGGTAGCGCTGTGAAATATCTACCAGACTACTTTGAAGTCATAGATCTAAGCTAAGAAAAAGTGAGTGCAATAAAATAGATTGAAGGATGTAAAGTAATAGGCTAAACACACAAACACATGCAAATAAATGTAGTATTCAGAATTTATGGTTAGTCTTTATGTAAATAATTGGCACTCCTCTACTACAGGTCACATCAAAGGTCATTTCCGCCAATTTTCGCAAATAATTACTACGATGTAGCCTGTAGCTTCAGAGTTGTGGCCTATTACCAATCACCATAAAAGGCAACAAAGATGTGGAGTTGCGGATATGGAGCTGTGCCTATGTAATAATGGCCTTGATGGTTTTTCAGGGGTGATATTGCTGAGGCAAGAGATCTGCTGGGATATAAATTACTGGACTAGAGTCATGATCTGTTTCCTGTCTTCAAACCTAAATGGTGAATATGAAACAGTTATTTCAAAATAGTTGTGCTGAATTCTCTAAGTTCAATTCCCAGGAGGAGGGACACACCAGTGGAAAACCTAGTCTGTGCATCAGTATTGGTACAAATATATATAAGGTAAAGGTACCCCTGCCCGTACGGGCCAGTCTTGACAGACTCTAGGGTTGTGCGCCCATCTCACTCAAGAGGCCGGGGGCCAGCACTGTCCGGAGACACTTCCGGGTCACGTGGCCAGCGTGACAAGCTGAATCTGGCGATCCAGCGCAGCACACGGAAACGCCGTTTACCTTCCCGCTAGTAAGCGGTCCCTATTTATCTACTTGCACCCAGGGGTGCTTTCGAACTGCTAGGTTGGCAGGCGCTGGGACCGAACAACGGGAGCGCACCCCGCCGCGGGGATTCGAACCGCCGACCTTTCGATCGGCAAGCCCTAGGCACTGAGGCTTTAACCCACAGCACCACCCGCGTCCCACAAATATATATACCCATGCATTATTTATTCAATCTGGACCCATGTGACTAAACTTGGCCAAAAAGTTGTACCTACATTAGAAGTGTCATACAAAATGGCTTCAGAATTAATCAGTAATGAGATCCGTCTTAGCTGTGCGGTAGTTTATTTTTTAAAAATCTACCCTCAAGTAATCACATTTTTGGAGTTTTACCTGTGCCACCTGGGTTGCATTAATGCTAATCTCTGAGATGATTTGCATATCTTTCTGTAAATACTTCCACCTAGAATATATTTCTGGTAGTTGGACATGAAAGTTCCTTCATTAAGTTCCTGCATTTTAATAAATGTTTGTATCCAGTTTTTAGTATTTTGATATTTTATGAATAACCAGCACACCTGGATAATTGAATTTAATTATTTAATCAGATGTATCTTACTGAGATCTTACCAAAATGGAATCACTGAAAGCATAACAAAATACTGGGGCATGCACATGCAAAAGGACTTTGAGTTTGTTTTTCTCAAACTCTGCTCCCTTCCTCATGCCATAGTCACAATGATACTGCTTTGTAACTGAAGCAACTTTCAAAAGCAGCTTATTGACTTGTGAAGGGAAATGATGCCCCAAACCCTTGAGGACTCATGAAATGCAACTCTTTAGATCTTGGCTTTGGTGCTTTGTTTCTTAATAAAACTGTAATTGTAATGAGTGCTCACATATGTAAAGAAGATTGCTGACTATGCAGATACAAGTTTTTGATGCAAAAGATTCCCACATATAAAATAGTTAAAAGGAATGTGGGAATGCAATTAAGCAATTTAAATATTTAATACATCTTAATATAAAGTAGATACAAACGGGGCTAGATTCCAAAGAACAGATCAGCTTCAGAGATATGTGAGCAGATTAAATTCTAATTATGGTGCTGTTCCACAAACATATTGTGCTCAAGAGCTAGTGGAAAACACAGCTCAAGCAAACATATTATTTCAGTTCTGTTTTCTCACACAGGAATCCTTCACTAAGTTAAAAAATTATTCCGCTAACAAACATTCCAACCCATTGTGCCCTGGTCACATTTTTTGCTGTTTGGGTTTGTATTGTTTTATATGTTACTTTCTGATATTCCTTCCTATGGAACCATTTTATCTTCTTCCTCTGTATTACTGCGAGAGTCATATTATGCTTGGGGGACGCGGGTGGCGCTGTGGGTAAAAGCCTCAGCGCCTAGGGCTTGCCGATCGAAAGGTCGGCGGTTCGAATCCCCGCGGCGGGGTGCGCTCCCGTTGTTCGGTCCTAGCGCCTGCCAACCTAGCAGTTCGAAAGCACTCTCGGGGGCAAGTAGATAAATAGGGACCGCTTACTAGCGGGAAGGTAAACGGCGTTCCGTGTGCGGCTCTGGATCGCCAGAGCAGCGATGTCACGCTGGCCACGTGACCCGGAAGTGTCTTCGGACAGCGCTGGCCCCCGGCCTCTTGAGTGAGATGGGCGCACAACCCTAGAGTCTGTCAAGACTGGCCCGTACGGGCAGGGGTACCTTTACCTTTACCATATTATGCTTGAGTAATTTGACTGCCTGTTGAGATGTATGAATTTCTGTTTTAACCATCAATTCCCTCTTAAAACATGTTCCCTTCCTTCAGTTAATTAGTTCATTTTACCTATTTTCCTACTCACTCTGCATTATTTGATTAAAAACTGATATATGGGTTATGCTGTAATCTCAGTCACGTGTATTGGGAAGTTCATAGAATCATAGAATTGTAGAGTTGCAAGGGACCATGAGGATCATCTAGTCCATGGGTAGGCAACCTAAGCCCTGGGGGCCGGATCCGGCCCAATTGCCTTCTCAGTCCGGCCTGTGGACAGTCCGGGAATCAGCATGATTTTACGTGAGTAGAATGTGTTCTTTTATTAAAAATGCATCTCTGGGTTATTTGTGGGGCAAAGGAATTTGTTCATTCCCGCCCCCAATATAGTCTGGCCCCCCAAAAGGTCTGAGGGACAGTGGACCGGCTCCCTGCTGAAAAAGTTTGCTGACCCCTGATCTAGTCCAGCTCCCTGCAGTGCAAGAATATGCAGCTGTCCCATACAGGGATCAAATCTGTAACCTTGCCATTATCAACACCACATTCTAACCAATAAAGTGGGACTTTCCAAATGAAAAAGGAATCAGGCTACAGACCTTTCAGTTGTAAACAGTGTGCCAATCTGAATTACAGTTCTAGATGATATCTCTCTAAATAGAAGACGTATGAGTGGAACATAAAATGCCTTACAAATAAAAGTGTAAGCTGTAGCTGGGGGCATTGAACTGCAAATGGAAAAGCAGAAAAGTTGTAAGATAGGGTTAGATTTTCATTATGTCTGCTTCCCCCAGTAGAGTCTTTATACAAATGTACAGGCCAGGAATGTTGTCTTTTAAAAGTTTTGTTTGACTTTATAAAACTTTGAACATTTACAAGAGCAGCGGATGCAAAAGGAAGAACAGCCAATTTCTTCAAATGCTGTTCTCCTTGATACAACAGACACGACCTGACCTCCAAAAATTCTTGGTAAAAAGCCTTTATTATTCAACACTCAGATTTATTGCCATGAGAATATCCAGTGTTATTTTCAACTGTTTAGCCTACTAATACTTCATTAAGTTATGTCCCGAAGAAATTAAGATGCACTAATACTTATCTCCAAAGTAAAAACTCTTATTTACTAGTAAACAGATGTATTTTAGTTTCTCACTGGCGTTACAACTTTCCCACTCCAACCAGTTTCAGAAATGACTCCTATCATTTCAGATTACAGGGTGGGGGATTGCATTTTTGAACATTTGTTAAAAGTTCATTTATAGCGAGAATTGGCACACCATGGAAGAGTTTCTAAGGTTGATCTTTCCCTGATGCTTGGATTTTTGAAGGGACAGCTTGTACATTCCATTCAGCAACATCAACTGATAAAGAGTTTCCTAGATTGTAACATTTTAGGCTGCCAGTAGGGAGTTCTACATCTGAATTCCGCTCTCAAAATAAATGACCTTCACTTAGAAAAGTAGCATGTTGGGGGAAGGCTTGGCTCAGTTTTGTTCTTCTGTGCTTAATGTGCTAGATTTATAGGTGCAGGGACTTTTACACATGGGGTGACATTTAAACATCCAAGTCCCACAACTATAGCCAGAAGTAGTACAGACCAGGAAAAGCACCAGGTGGCCTTAAATGAATTGAGTTGTTGGATATTGGAAAGCACTTACAAATGTGATTTATCTTTCTCATCTGCAGTTTTACATGGTAGCATCCTAGGAAGCCTGTGCTGTATGATTTTGCTGAATACACAGGTCAGCACTTAGATGCACATCTTGTTTCTTCTACTACATTAGAAGCATAAAAACTTAAATAGCTAGAGGAAGCCGCATTACCTTGTTTTTGAACATTTGAAGCAAACATATCATTTTTTCTGAAAAAGCTTTTTAATGAGCAAAGTTATTTTTAAGATAATATCCCAAGCTAAGAAAATACTTTTACTTCACCAGACTGATGTGCAGGAATGTTGCAGTATATTAACATGCAGTACAAATATTACCATAGAGATGGAGGGAAGCTGAATGATCACACGCAGATTGTTTCAGTTTGCTGACTTGAAGCAGATGACAGAGGTACAATACTTTGCAAGGAAACCGACCTGCTGAACCAATCGTGTTCCCCATTTGAGCCAATTGGTGATTACCTTTTCCTTAGAGAGGTGAAGTGAGGGCTTTTGTTGGTGGGGAGAGGATGAGGGATTCTACAGGGAGCTTTTTAGCAGCTGTTTGTTCAGCTGAATATGTCAATTTGTGTCTTAAATGTTCAGAACTTCAGTATTCTTTGGCCTGCCATGTTTCTTATTCTCATGCCACAATGTTCCGTTTTAAGATTTTATTTCATTGTATGGTGACTTTGAGATTACAGTTATTTCCTAATGTAAATACACGTATTGGTTCAGAATAACAAAAGAGGAGGTTATTCTATTAAAATATTCTGTTTAGTGCTGATTGCAATAAAATAAAGATGGTAGAGGAATTTAAAGTTTATTGAAGCAGTCACATTGTGTGTAAGGTGTAAAATAAATAAATAAATAAATTTGCTTTATGAACAGTCAAAATGAATCTCCGTCAGAGCTTTGGGGACGCTCTGTAAAGCATGTCAAGTCTGTCTCTCTTATTGCCATAGTTCGTCATTCTGTCTTAATAAATGAAGACATAATTAGCTCCCTCTCCCCACTCATTTTAGTACTCATTTTGAATGATTGTAGCTGATAAACTTTGCTACATGTATTAAGGTTTTTATTTGCTAAAAGTGCATAGGATAACTATAAAAAGGATATAAGGATTCTAAATATCAAGCAAGCTACTAAATGAGATACTACAATGTTACTAGTAGCTAAATGAGAAATATTTATCCTGCGGTAAGAAATATGCATTGTTCTCTTCCTGACACACTCTTCTCAACAACTTGCCACCCCTTTCTCTCTTTTCCCCTGTCCAGTCACTCCTCCTGTCGGGCACTCCTTTTAAAAATACTTCATTCAGAACACATACACCATCTCTGAAGCCATTTCCATGTCACAGTGGTCTGGTTCACATGACAAACTGGAGCATGGTTTACCATAAGGGTCACCAACACAATGCCTGCTGGTAACTATTGTGCTCAGCAAGATCTTCCTTGGTGCTGCCCAGCCAGTGGCCCCAGACTTTGAGCTTTCTTTCTTTCTTTCTTTCTTTCTTTCTTTCTTTCTTTCTTTCTTATTTTAAAGTAAGTCTTTAGCCCTTCTAGAAAGTTATGAAGAAAAATGTGCAGATACCCTTCTAAGCAATTTCTGTGAAATGAGTCAGCCTTTTGCTGCTTCCCCCTGTCTGTGTTTAGCTAATGAGTGAAGTCAGAGTTGTCACTGGTAAGTGAGTTGTTTGGAAACCAGGCAAACCCTGTGGTCCTAAAAAGCTGCTGTTTCCTCCTCCCTTTAGCACACTTTTCCTGTTTTTGTCTTCTTTTTAGTAGTCCCTGGAATCCCTGTAGCTTCCCCTGCCTTTCCCCATAAGAACCAGGATCCATCCTGCCTGTGGTGGGTTCATCTGAGATCAGGTACTCATTAGAAGCTATAAAGCTGATGTCCTATGGTAAACATGAAATGACTGTACTTTCTAATTTTGTGTTATGCCATCAAAAATCAAAATGTGCCCATTGGTACAACTCCTGTTTTACCATGGCTGTGTGAACATGCTGGCTTCTGGAGAGGGACTCACACTCACTCTGCTACTTCCCAGGATTTTAAGTTAGTGTGGGATGGCAGCTAAGCCAAGGTTTGCCTTAGTATGCGGTTCAAACCTGGATTTGTGTTTAACGATGACCTCTAACCATAGGGCAAACCTTGGTTAAGGATCAAGGTTATGGAGGAGAAACCTTAACCATGATCCCATGTTTCAAGAATACACTAAAGCAAACATCAGCTCAGGTGACATACCACACTGACAAGACTGAGACGGAACAAAGCAACTGTGATCTCATAAGCCAGGACATTTGTGTTCATGCTAAGCCATGACATGCAAGCATAACAGAATTCATGGTCTCCCTCCTATTCAAAACAAGGACAACTCCTTCTCTTAGGGCTGTGAGAGCTGCTAGAATAAACCAAAGTAAGCTGTGTTGAGACCTGCAACCTAGAGCTGCTAACAGCATGTGCAGTTGGTTTACGAGCTTGTTTCAAAGCACTGGTTCCAGGATTGAAACCTCTTTCATATGAACTTACCTGTGCAATCGAGTGAACTTTATTTGCTTTGTTCCATCCTCCCCTGTTGCCTGATGTGTGGTAGCTACACAGGATAGTGTTCTCTTAGTAGTGTTGTCTGGGTTATGGAATTCTTTCCTTAGATAGGCTCATTTTACAGTTTCATTGATTGGTTTCACGTGGCAAGTTAATACCTCCATTCTGTTGGACGCATTTGTAATAACTTTTACTTTCCACACTTAACTCAGTTTTGTTGCAATTGCTAATGTGATGGTATTGGCAATACTTAATAAGTACAGTGGTACCTTGGGTTAAGTACTTAATTCGTTCTGGAGGTCCGTTCTTAACCTGAAACTGTTCTTAACCTGAAGCACCACTTTAGCTAATGGGGCCTCCTGCTGGTGCTGCGCCGCTGCTGCACGATTTCTGTTCTCATCCTGAAGCAAAGTTCTTAATGTGAGATACTATTTCTGGGTTAGCAGAGTCTGTAACCTGAAGCGTATGTAACCTGAAGCATATGTAACCCGAGGTACCACTGTAATATGTGTGACTTGGCTCATCTTCAAAAATAATACATAATAAAAGCAAGGCAAGCCAGAACTACACAAAGAGTCGTCTCTCCCACCCACCCCAGCTAGAAAATGGTTTCATAAAAAATATGCCCGGATTTGTGTAATACACTAAAATTTGGGGATTTGTCTTAATAATAATAATAATCTTTAAAGAAAAAGTGTTATGCTGGAAGCATTTTGTTTTTGGACAGATGTGTATCACTTCAGAGCATTCAAGAATTGTGTTTTGAGAATTGAAAGAAAAGAACCAAAGAAAAGCTCCTTCCACTTCCCACCTGAGGAATTTTGATTCATTAGGAACCAAATCAGAAATCCCACTTAATCTGTATACTTCAGTTTTTCCTCTGCTCAGCTGGCCTGCAGGTGCAGCCAAGCTTGGCTGTTTTTTCAATGTGGTGAAATTCACTGGCACACGTCCCTCAGAATGCAGCTGATGTCATGGAATAACAAAAACTTTGTGGGTAACCCCTAACAACCAAAGCAGCAGTAAACAGTAAATGCTGCCTCCACCAAGATATTGGAATTTAAAGATATTTAACAAGATGGTGCTTGCCTGCCAAGAATCATAAACATATCGTTTAATTACAGTCTTCCTAAATGTGCTAACACATTACTAGAAACTAGCTATGATTTTCAGTTTCAGAGCAGAATTGTGGCTATTTTGCAGCACTTTCTGCTACCTGATAGGTTATGCTGGTTTTTTAAAAAAATAAAATTATAGAATATATCCTAATGCAGAGTAGAACAATAGAGTAATTTTCTGTGCTTTAAGTTTTCTAATTATCAAGGTATAATTTTGGTGGGGAATTAATCAAAAGGACTGAGTTCCAGGAATAAGCTGATTTATTTCAGGGTTCATTTCAGTCCTGGAGCTATGCCTATTCCGGCTATGCCTATTCCGGTTTTGTAGAATGACAATGGAGTACTGCTATATACCCCTATGACAGTTAATGAACAGTTACACTGTTCTTGATTTTTGTGTGTGTGGTAGAATGTGTCATTATTTCCACCTCAAATATAATTCATTTGTTTGGACTCTGCACATGATTATGCTTTAGGTGAGACTAAACTACCTGAACCTCTTAGGTACTTCTTTAAAAATTCCAGGGATGCTTTCTCAGGTGATATGACTCGGCTGAAATTATGAATTTATCTGCTGTTCATTTGTGTTTTTTCTTGGAATTAGAGATGTGAAGACCTGTGGGGAAAAACTAAAAAAGAAATTCAAGGCCCCTCCCCACATTTTTTCCAAGGTCTCCCTCTCCCCCCAAAATGGGGGGTGGGGTGGATTATGAAATATTTTCTTTCAGAATCATGAATAAAACTTAAAAGAAAAGGTGCTTATATGTTTATTCCCCCAGAATGATTTCTAAAAATTAGGTAACAAGAAGACTTTTATGTTAGACTATTGAACAGTATCATATCATAAAATTCCTGTATGCCAAGGACAAGCAAGGCCTGAATTATACACAATACAGTTGAATACAGTACAGTATCTCAAATGCAAGAGCAAAATGCATTTCTGCCTCTAGGGGGCACTGTCATTGTCATAATAAGAGAAGGAAGACGGATTTAGTGCCTTCTTTACTTGTGGGCTTCCTCTTGTTGGTATAGTAGAATCTGTCCTTCCTATTTTCTTGATAGGTTTCAAATTTGTGATTGTTTGATGACTGATATGAAGAAGCAGAAACTGATAGTGATAACTTAGAAAATGAGTATTCTTTGAGTCTTAGTTTCCCCTCCTCTTTTTCTCATCCCTTTTTTATGGAAATGACTGCTTTATGTCAGCTTGACACTGGAGGGTTGCAGAATGTAATGTTGACAGTTTCTTCTGTTTTTATTGTTTTTTGCTGGGCCTTCATAAACTGGTAAAACCAAAGAGATGCCAAGTTCCTTACCGTTCATCAGCTTGCAGCTCTGTTTAAAACAGCAAAATAAAAAGTAAATTCAATTAGTATTTATTGTCTGAACAATCTGTACTTTTAATATACAAAACATGATAATTTTAAGGCATAACATAATACAGTTATGTTTCTAAAGTAGCAAAATGGCTTTTGATCTATTTTTGTTGTTTAGTCATTTAGTTGTGTCCGAATCTTCGTGACCCCATGGACCAGAGCACGCCAGGCACTCCTGTCTTCCACTGTTTCCCGCAGTTTGGTCAAACTCATGTTCGTAGCTTCGCGAACACTGTCCAGCCATCTCGTCCTCTGTCGTCCCCTTCTCCTTGTGCCCTCAATCTTTCCCAACATCAGGGTCTTTTCCAGGGAGTCTTCTCTTCTCATGAGGTGGCCAAAGTATTGGAGCCTTAGCTTCAAGATCTGGCCTTCCAGTGAGCACTCAGGGCTGATTTCCTTAAGAATGGATAGGTTTGATCTTCTTTTGATCTATAAAAGACCCTAAAAATGTTGCATTATTTTTTTTAATATTTCCCCGCTCTAAATTTCCAGATGTTTTACATCTCTATTTGAAATAGTTCATCTGGTGTCATCTACACAACTGGTGCATCACTGCTATTTGTCCAGCAGGCTTTCAGTTATTAAGAGAGAATAAGGGATAATAAGTGCCTTGTTATTTATTATAAATATTTCATGTAAAAATGTTAGATTGTACTGACAAAAATTGTCTTGTGGTAGCATTATGAAAACATTGAAGAAAATGTTGACATATATTAAACTACGGAACTTTTCTTCAAGGAGTTCATAGAATCATAGCATTGAAAGGGATCCCAAAGGGTCATTTAGTCCAACCCCCTGCAATGCAGGAGTGTCAACTATAGCATTCATGATATATGGCCAACTTCTGTTTAAAATTCCTCCAGTGAAGGAGAGTTAAATGCAAACTATTTTGATCTCAACCTTGTTAATATTATGACATGGGAAATATTTTGCTATATTATTAAAAGAACATCTAGCCCAGACTTTTGTTGACCAAGATCCTTAAGGTGGTATGATGCAGCCAAATTTAAAATTGCTAGATTAAAGATAAAATAGGGAACATTGTATCACATTTATATTCAGAAAGGAATTGTATTCCTTTATTATTTGTTGGTGGTAGTGTGATAATAAGGACTGAATTGTTTGAAACTTCATAGATTTGTATGGTTAGATATGTGGAAAAATATTAATATGTTCCAAGGCTACACTTTCCCATTCAGAGCAGGTTATTGCTGAAGTGTGCTGAGCCCTGGCTCTATTTACAAAATCATAACTGTTCTGCTGAAAAGAACATTTAGTTTTGTATATTGTAGTCCTAGTTCTAAATATTTTGTCTTTTGACATCAGGATGAAGGGGATTTAGGAATATCTGAGGGGATTCTCTTACCTAATTCAGAGGAAATTGATTTGGGCAGCAAATTATGCTTTGCCTTTGGTGAACTGCAAGAAAGCCTGAAGCTTTAACTGTTCTTATTTGTGTTTACATTCTAGTCCCTTTTGTTCTGTTTTTTAACTTTTAGTAGAGTTATGGTTGAAGTTTCTTCCTCTATTTTTTTGTCAGGTATTTTTTTTCCCATGTAAAAGATCCATACTCATTTAGGTGTAAATGTAGTTTGTTCTCTATAAAGCAAAGTGTTTATTTTCCTATTTATATGTGTTAGGAGTATAACTGAGGATGTTGCATAGTAGTTGACAAACAGTACAAGCTGCTTGCCATGCTGTGTTTAACCAAGAAAAGAGACTCAGTCCTTAATTACTTAACTTGCTGTTGGGTAGATAGTGAGTCATGGCAGGACCTTCTCAGTGGCTGTTCCCTTTTTGTGGAATGGGATCCCTGGTGAATTGAGTCTGTTTCTCTCATTATTAACTTTCAGAAGAAATGTAAAAACATTCCTGCTTACCCAGGC
This sequence comes from Podarcis tiliguerta, assembly GCF_965153285.1. Taxonomy (NCBI): domain Eukaryota; kingdom Metazoa; phylum Chordata; class Lepidosauria; order Squamata; family Lacertidae; genus Podarcis; species Podarcis tiliguerta. The sequence goes on from NC_139534.1 coordinate 87,935,901, forward strand.
ATTTGATAAAGATACTGTTCCTGGCAACCTTGAAATTATCAGCTGTGAAATTACATGCCTGTTCTGCATTTTTAGATGCTTTTAATTGTTTTTAATCATTTTATGTTTTTAAATATAGGGTATTTTTTAAACTGTATTGTTTTATCAATCATTCTGATGAAATGCCTAGTTTCCCTTTTCACGAATTATTTCCATGTAACTTTTATGAAACAAACCCACTGAATATACCTCCCTCCCCCAAATCTTTCCTTCCCGCATATTGAAATGTATAGAAATAAGTGTTTCTATAGGCAGGCTCGCCTGGTGCCTTCATTACATATCTGTAGGCAAAGGCAAAAAAGTTTCTTTTTAATCAGGCGTTCATTCGGTTTGGTTCATTCGGTTCATTGGCTTTGGTTATTGAACGGTTCCGGGAGTTGAATGGACTCCTGGAATGCATTCTGTTCGAAAACCAAGGTACCACTGAAGTTGAAAATTACAGCTTTGGAGAGACTAAAAATGCTCTCCTATTGACTGACAGGGTCTTGACTACCCTACAAATGGAGGATAGATTTATACAGTCATACCTCGGGTTGAATGTGCTGAAGCAGGTTGAGCGCTTTCGGGTTGCACTCCGCAGCAACCCGGAAGTAACGGAGCACGTTACTTCCAGGTTTCGCCACTCACGCATGCCTGGACACTCAAAATGATGTCATACGAATGCGCGGAAGTGGCAAAACGCGACCCTTGCATGCGCAGACGTGCCGTCGCGTCTTACGTTCTGTTCAGGATGTGAACGGGGCTCCGGAATGGATCCCGTTCGCATCCCAAGGTACCACTGTAGTGTCTTCTGTGGGGTTGTTGATGTCTTTTCTGTTTTTAAAGAATATCTCTGCTGTCACCTCTCATGTCCCAAAATACCTTATTCTTAGGGTGAGCATGTTGAAATTTGCAGATGAAAGAAAGAAGGGCAGTCCAGATACTATTAGTGAGTTGGACTTTCATTGTCTGCCATGCCTTTCCTGATCATTCTATTGTCACTTTTTACAGGCCGCAAGGACCTTATCTAAACGAGTATGTTGCGAAATCTTGGTGTGAATCTGATGGCATTTTAAGTTTGTTAGCCCTCTTTTAAAAGTAGATGGTTTGCAAACAGCATATGCAAAGTGGACCATGTTGTATTTAATAAGAATTCAGATCTCCGAAGTGTAGAGCTCTGTGCTTGGGAAAGGGCTAACCCTATGGCCAGCTAAGTACTAGCTGTGATTAATGTTCTCAGGTCTGATAAGCATTTGCCACTCAAGGCTAATTTTGTTTTTTAGTAAATGGTGGGCAAAGGTCTTCACCGTTCATTTGGTAAGATTATGGATGTTTGCACTTTATCTGCTAATAAAGCCAACCCTCCATTTGGCTTTCCTTTCCCAGAGTTGGATAAGACATTTAGTCTCTCAGTGTATTTGTCTTAAGTAAATGAGACAAAGTAAACAAATCTGGCAGATTAACTTTGTAAACAAAGAAGGTAGAGTGTTACCTGCCAAGATTAGCTCCCCATAAAAATGGGAAGAATTGCAAAGTGTTTACAGTGTCCTTTACAGAATGCTGTCTTTATTCCTTAGTGTACTTGGTACATTTTACACATTCTCTCAGCATTTCCAGTAGCAACCTTTCTTTTCCTTTGTGTTGCCAGCATGTAAAAAGAAGAAAAGCCGCAAGAATGTTTTAAATGGGTTTGCTTTTCTGTGACTTTGCTCAGACTGTGTCTGCATTTCCCTTCCTCCTCCGCCAAGCAGAACAGGAAGTGGGAGGAGGTGTTAGGAGATACTCAATACCTTGTAAACTAGGGGTGATGTGGCACGGAGTGACCCAGTGCCAATCTGGCCTGCAAGACAGTCTTGCCAGTGATTTCTGCTGGGATCTTCCAAGCTGAAGCAGCGGCGTAGATTTTGCCGTGCAGTTGCTCAACTACCCATGAAAAGAAGGCATTTCCTCAACCTATTTTTCACCAAAAAGAAAGAAAGGAAAGATTAACTGTATCACTACTCCGTCCAGTCACAAAGACACAGAAAACACCTAAGAGCCAGAAGAACAAAACCTTTGAGAAGTCTCCCTCATACAGTTTTCCCCCAAACCAAGCTATACAAATTGACTTAAAACCTAATTCATGCCAAATACGTTTGTTGCACAAAAGCTCATTTTTTCATGTTCTTATATATGCACCTTATATGGTACGATCAATATTCTGATTGGTTTTGACATAACTGATTGAAAACTACACTTTTACCAGGCCACAGTATACTAGCCAATGTGTGCACTTTTACAAAACAATTTCAGTGTCAACCTAACACACACACACACAAAACAAAGAAATAGGGAAATCTATTCTTTAAAAATCTTAAACACCTCCATCTAATGGGCCTATTGTACTTCTATAAAGCATTCTTATAATCAAATGCCTAGATGCAATCCTTTTTTTTCAATCAGTGAAGCTACTATTATTACTAAATACTCATCTGCCACTTACGGTTTGCTATGCAGCATACAAGGCACAGCAGTGACACTGTCTTTTGTGGCAGATACAAGATCGAAAATTAAGCACTTCCCGATGCGGTTTCCCACAATAAATGATAGGGATGAGCAAAGCACTGTGGAATACATAGGAAGAGGCTCTACCATTTCTGGTTTTGTGTCACAATTGCTGTAACATCCTCACCTATGAAAGCAACCATATGACAGTATCCTAAGGCTACAAAGTTGTAACGACAAAAATGGCTAAACCTCACTGAAGTTGACCATACTTGCCTGTGCATAACTGTTGATAGAATTCTTACAAAAGTTAGTATCAGTAGTCGGGAACATCCACTATTCCTGATGCAAGAATTAAGACAGGGTGTGTGTTGAAAAAGGAAGGTGACGTTAAAACAAGAACAGTGGATAACATTCCGTCAGTTTTAGCAGGCAAGACCAAGCCTGAATGAGCCTCAAGAGACCAGCCTTTCAGAGTAATCACAATTCTCCAGAGTTTGGCTGACAGCAGACAGCAGTCACAGCCATTAGTGTATCTTCCATGTGAACTAGAGGCTGCTTTTGCTCCAGATGTCAGTTCAGTACTTTCTATCAGCTTTGACTAGTTCATTTCAAATTTGCCACAAAAACTTTGCTTTTGAAAATACTTGGTCATACAAACCTCAGAATTTACAATTTTGTAGTCAATTCTCTACCTTTTGGAGATTTGCATTCTCTGCCCTTAGAGCAATAGATAGTTTAGGGTTGAGTACAGCTTCATGGCAGCAGTTTCCTATTTTAAAATGTTTGCTTTTGTTTAACACCCCTGAAGCAAATGCATTTTACAGATGTCAAATAAGATTCCATTTTACAGTCTAAATTCTAGAGAGCAAAAGGAACACTATTACACAGCAGCTAAGGAATTCACATTAAGCAATACTAATTCTTAAAATCTTAGGGACTGAACTCATGGTTGCCTGCTGTTGTTTGCTTTTTGGTTATGTTATTTTAAGCTTAACTTTTCAAAAAAAGGCTTCATAAAGGAGAATGTGAATGTTAAGATTCTGAAATGGTTTGCTGAGAATTTACCTTATTCTGATATTATTTTACATTACTTTGGGGGGGGGGATGAGACTTGGTAGTTCTGTTATGTTCAGAGGCCTAGAGAGTGGTCTGAGAGACAATTCTGATAGCCATCTCATCCATGGGACTGACCAACTACCACAGGAATACAATGTAGTGTTTAAAAAGAATATTATCTTCAGTTTTTCTAGGCCTTACTTTCTATGCACAAAGAGGGGTTGGAGGGAGAGGAACAAGTATAAGCCCACATCCAGATGTAATGTCTTAAGTAGCCCTAACAGAGTTAACCGATACCTTAAAATATATGTATTATCATTATTATTATCATTATTTTATTATTTATTAAATTTGTATACCATCCTATAGGGATGTGGCTGGCGCTGTGGTCTAAACCACAGAGCCTAGGGCTTGCTGATCAGAAGGTTGGCGGTTCGAATCCCCGTGACAGGGTGAGCTCCTGTTGCTCGGTCCCAGCTCCTGCCCACCTAGCAGTTCGAAAGCATGTCAAGTGCAAGTAAATAAATAGGTACCGCTCCGGCAGGAAGGTAAACGGCATTTCCATGTGCTGCTCTGGTTCGCTAGAAGTGGCTTAGTCATGCTGGCCACATGACCCAGAAGCTGTCTGCGGACAAACGCCGGCTCCCTCGGCCTATAGAGCGAGATGAGTGCGCAACCCCAGAGTTGTCTGTGACTGCACCTAATGGTCAGGGGTACCTTTACCTTTATACCATCCTATACCCATAGGTCTTGGGGTGGTTCTCAACACAAAGTTGCAATAGCACAAAGCAGAAAATACATGATAAAAATAGTCAAACGATCAACAATAGTAATGTATATACACTAATAAACAATGCCCTCCCCAACAAAAGCCCTTTAACATACTCCAGTCCACAAATCCAAAAATCCAAATTAACATATAACATTTGAAAACAATTTTAAACAACCCTAGTCTCTAAATAAAACAGCACCCATCCAAGTTAAAACAATAATTTTAATACAAGGGGGCTGGCCCACACCCACATTTCACCCCTGAAGTGCTGCTACCAAAGGGACAGTGCCCAATAGTGTCTCCTCTTTGGTGCATGCCTGGTTGGGGCAGCAGGTTCCCAGTGCCGCCTGACTGCCCAGGATGCTTGTCCCCGCAGCACTCTCCACAGTCCTCTCACGTGGAGGAGGGTGCCAGTCCTTGGGCAGCATCTGTAGATAGTCCCCTGAGGAATAAGGAGACGCCAGTCCCCAGGCAGTCAACTGCATGTCCACGTAGAACTGGAACTGTAAAGCCAAATCTTGTTTTTATTTAAATGTAAACACATGAAAGAAAACTAACTAAATGAACAAACCCTATCGAAAGGAAATTGCTTCCTTCCTGGTATCCACTATCAGTGTTCTCCATTTTGCTACTGAATTGTTTGTTCTTTTTGTTAGGAAACATCAAAATTGTATATTGATTGTGTTATGCCAGTGAATTCCAAGTAACACCTGAAAAAGTTTTAATCACCCAATTTATTGTGCTGGTGTGCCTGTTGAGTGCTTTTTGTGTTCCAGGAAAGCAACTTTATGAGGAATGAAGAATTTGTAATACAAGTTCAGCTGGACCCACTTTATTTCTGCATTTGTTAAACATCCAAACCTAAATCAGGCATGGCAGACCAGAAGTTTTGGTTTGCATTGTACCAAAAGCTTTAGAGTTTTATGCAAGCTGGAGGTGGCAAGATGGGTTTTAATTCCTGCCTATCCTCCTCAAAGTTGTGATATCCGGTCATGGAATGACCTCAGCCTTTTCTGGTTTGGTTTGTGACGCTTAGTACTGATAGCTGTGTGTTCTACTCACACAAAGATAAATTGCAGTGGTAAATTGCAAACCCCTTTTCTTCATTGGATAAATGCGCACAACCTTGACATTGCTGGAACACAGTTGAACTCCGGCAGTATAATTGTAGTAGCAGATTAACTTCTACAACTGCTAATGTGTGTGCAATCTGTTTGATCTTAGAAGCTGATGACCATAGTCCCTTTGTCCTTTTGAACGCATGTAGAGCCTAAGCGTGGACATTGCCCTTGAGACCATTTTTACACAAGCCAGTGAAGACTGAAAGAGTAGGAACATCTTAATACATGTTATGATACCTTTGCACATGATACCTCTGCTTATAGACTGCAAAGTACCTTGAGTAATGTTTATGGCAGATCTAGTCTTTGTTTCTGATGAGGATTTCAGAATGCCCTTACAGATCAATCCACCCCAGAACTTACAGTAGGCTGACAGGGCAAGGGGTTTTCTGAAAGGAAGAACACCAATCTGCATGTAGTAATGTTCAAGGAATGAACACAGAATAAAGTACACATTATCAAAATGTAGTCTGGATCCAGATTCTAAAGTGATAAGGTAAAGGTAAAGGTACCCCTGCCCATACGGGCTAGTCATGACCGACTCTAGGGTTGCGCGCTCATCTCGCTCAAGAGGCCGGGAGCCGGCGACGTCCGAAGACACTTCCGGGTCACGTGGCCAGTGTGACTAAGCTGCACTGGCGAGCCAGCACCAGCGCTGCACATGGAAACACCATTTATCTTCCCGCTTTAAAGTGGTACCTATTTATCTACTTGCACTTAGGGGGGCTTTCGAACTGCTAGGTGGGCAGGAGCTGGGACCGAACGATTGGAGCTCACCCCGCCGCGGGCATTCGAACCGCCGACTTTACGATCAGCAAGTCCTAGGCACTGAGGTTTTACCCACAGCGCCACTCCAATAAAGAGGAAGGAAACAAAACGGAAAGAGAAAAAGGACAAAAATGTTTGTCTTTTGCAAACCACTTTGAGGTTTTTTAATATCAAGTGGCATATGAATTTTGTCACAATAAATAAATAATAGAAAAGTTGCATGCTGAACTGAGAAAGCTATGGGATTTCCCCGTAGCATATATAAAAGTATTATTCTGGCTAGCATTATAACATAGAGAAGCCTTGGTAGGAAAGGAGATACTAAAATGCTGAGAAGCAAATCCCATCGCACTAAGAAAAGGATGGCAAAAGGAAACAATCTCTTTTCATTCATTTAACATCTGGCAAGTTGAAAATACCTCTGACGCCATTGGTGATATATAATTTCAGGAAAATTGTTTGGGAGTGAGTGCTGATTTCCATGACACCATCCTTCAGGGGGCGAAGGCTTCTTATTGGAGTCTAAACTTCTTCCTCCGTTTAAAGCCGTGAAGTTCTGAAGTTCCCATTGGCTGGTGTCCAGAAAACCATCTTTTCATATAGCATAGCCCAGTGTTTGTAAATGTGTGACTATAAATGTCTATTTGGCACTTCCCATTGTGGCTATAACTAGTAAAATAAGGCTGGAACTTAATGTTTAGAAACATACTCTGTTATTGGAAATGTATGCTAGCTTCTTGTTCTTCCATTAAATCTTGATTTTCATTGGGGTACATTTAATAAAATAAGCTCTTTCCTGGCATTTAGCAGATTTGCTTCTATAAGATGTTTTGTTTAAAAACCCAGCTGCAGCAAATACTTTTTTGTCTTGGTCTGTTAATCCCTACAAGGTGCTCATATTTTGTATGTGTTTAGATCCTCTTAACGATGCTATTAACAATGAGGGCAAAGAGGAACATGGAAAACATAGTTTGAAATTAAAAAGCTCAAAGAGTTCCACTCCTCAGAGTACTTCATTAATTTGGAAAGAAATTCAGCATCATCAACTAAAAAGAGAGATTTCCCGACAAAACTTTGCCTTCCACAACTGTCAAACCCTTTCTCTAGATTATGGGAGGAGAAAATGGATATTTGTCACTAAACTTTTTAATATTTCGGCATTTAATGATACTCCATTCGTCATGATTTAGATTAATCTGATATGATTGTTCAGCATTAGTTGTAATGCTAAATTATTATGAGTCACATTTTAAAGACACTTTACTAATTATTTTTTTAAGTAAACAAATGAAAACAGAATGACAGCTAGTATTTTCTTGTATAGCTTTTGCGTGTGGAGTTTAATAAAATTTGTAGGAGTTAATAAAATAAAAACAAGTGGTTATATGAATAATAATAATAATAATACCCCACCCATCTGGCTGGGTTTCCCCAGCCACTCATTTATCAGATGAAAATCAGTAATTATTTGTTCAGTGTGGTGGAACAGTTAAATTATCTTGACCATGTAATAGAAAATTCCGTCATGTGCTGTGAAACCTTGAGAATCATTGGGAAATGTTTTATTGCTTCTTGCTGCCAGATAGCATTGTTGTTCCTTCACCATAGATTGAATTTTACATGAGCCAGCATGGGGATTTCCTGCAGTTGCAGCATACCTGCTTTTCAAACTGCATGGCATGCTCTGTGTACAGTAAAGTTACATTTCAACCCAGATGTTGCTTGGTAACGGAGTTCAGTCATCGGTTGGACAAAGCCCAGTTCATTACTAAGAGGAAGGGACAAGTTTTGCAGCTTCAGTTAAGCACAATACATATACAGTACAATCTTATGTAGCAGCAGCAGTTTTTACTAATTACCTGTCCTTCACCCTCAGGTCCTAGGTGTTGTTACAATGCAAACATAGTCATAATCATAAGAGAAAACTAGATCTATGCCATGCACATAAAGAGTTCATTAAGCAGTCCAAATACTTGTATAATGTGCATAAGGATTCCTGTTATATTCTTTTATGTTACATAAAGCATACCAAACTTTAACAAATTAGTTGGTCTGTGAATGAGCACAAAGTACTCTTAAGTTTCCGGATCACCTTTCCCACTAATTCAGTGTATCACACCTTCAACATAAAAAAAAACTCAGATCATGGCCATTGGTCCCATCACTTCCTGGCAAATAGAAGGGGAAGAAATGGAGGCAGTGAGAGATTTTACTTTCTTGAGCTCCATAATCACTGCAGATGGTGACAGCAGTCACGAAATTAAAAGACACCTGCTTCTTGGTAGAAAAGCGATGACAAACCTAGACAGCAGCTTAAAAAGCAGAGACATCACCTTGCCAACAAAGGTCTATATAGTTAAAGCTATGGTTTCCCCAGTAGTGATGTATGGAAGTGAGAGCTGGACCATAAAGAAGGCTGATCACCAAAGAATTGATGCTTTTGAATTATGGTGCTGGAGGAGACTCTTGAGAGTCCCATGGACTGCAAGAAGAACAAACCTATCCATTCTTAAGGAAATCAGCCCTGAGTGCTCACTGGCAGGACAGATCGTGAAGCTGAGGCTCCAATACTTTGGCCACCTCATGAGAAGAGAAGACTCCCTGGAAGAGACCCTGATGTTGGGAAAGATGGAGGGCACAAGGAGAAGGGGATGATGGAAGACGAGATGGTTGGATAGTGTTCTCGAAGCTACCAACATGACTCTGACCAAACTGTGGGAAGCAGTGGAAGACAGGAGTGCCTGGCGTTCTCTGGTCCATGGGGTCATGAAGAGTCAGACACAACTAAACGATTAAACAAAAACAAGGAAAAGCGGGACATTCTGGGATCAAATCAGAAACCGGGAAGGCTTCTCTAAATCAGGGACGTCCCTGGAAAATAGGGACGCTTGGAGGGTGTGGGTTCACTGGACAGAAACTTCAGAAACTGTCAACTCTTGGCCTTGCTTCTTCCTCTTTTCTCGTATGCTTTGTCAGTCTCTGTTTATAATTATTGGCACAGGAATGTTGGCACATGGGTTCTAGCTTTTAAAGCTGTTGCCTAAATACACTTACCTGGAAGTAACTTCCACTGAATTTCATATGGCTTACTTCTGACAAAAAAATGTATATTTGCTCTAAGGTTCCAGAGTGAATTCTAACATTAAAACACAATGTCAAAAGAAGTTTAAAGCAACATTCAAGATTTCAAACTTTGGTCACCTTAATAATTTTTTCCTCTCAAACACAGTATTTCTCAGAAAATAATAAACATTTCCTCTCCCAGAACCCGGTGGTTGCATCCATAATAACTTAAGTTATTAAGAAGGAGAGCTGTTCTAAACAAAAAATACGGATACAGTCATACCTCGGGATGAATACGCTTCAGCGTGATACTTCCGGGTTTCGTCGCGCATACTCAAAATGACGTCATGCGCGGAAGCGGTGAGACGCGCAGACGCGCTGATGTGTCTTACATTCGCTTCAGGATGCGAACGGGGCTCCAGAATGGATCCCGTTCGCATCCAGAGGTACCACTGTACTAGAGCCACTTAAATCTACAAAACGCTTTGTGGAAATAGCTTTTAAAGCCCCGTGGTTTGCTTACAGGGTTTTGTGATGGTTGCACAAGGCCTTGGGATGCTCTCATGAGATCTCATGAGATCTTGGTCGGCCCTGTGAGATCTCATGAGAGCTTCCACAGCGTTTAATTTATTTTTAATGGCTACTGTTTAATTTGTAAGCAGCTTTGAGAGCTAGGATCAAAAGGCAGAGTAACAGTAAACATCCAGCCAGAAGGACGGGGTATAAATTTATTATTATTATTATTATTATTATTATTATTATTATTTTTATTATTATTATATTTGATATATATTGTTTCTGAACCAGTTTCTGTTGTGTTGCCATATTTTCCCACAGTAGGATATACCCAGCTTTCATCTGAGTGATCAAGATATTGGTTAAAAGAAATGGACTTGTTGACTTAATACTATATAAAGATTGTGTTTTATGTTTTGTGGTCTACAATATAGTTAGGCCTAATAGCAAATATACGATTCTCTTACATTTTTAATATATCGTGCCACTATTTGGCCTTAGCAAAACATTTTCTATGTATGACAATTTCTGAAGTTTACTTTTACACCTCAACATCTCTTTTAATTAAATATTTAGTAGTTTGGATAGAAGTTAATTTTTAAAAGCCCATCAAAGCTTGTACCAGAAAAATAATTTGTACCTGAGTCCAACTATGGTACTAATGAGTAAGCCAAAAGGGCCTCTTCCTGGTTAGTGATGAGCACAGAAGGCTTTAGAGGTTTAAATAAACTTGCAAAACAGTTTGTCAAACTACATAAAAGAACATTAAAGAAAGTGGTCTTTATTCAAAATGGAAAGATACATGAAACTACTATCAACATTTTCCCAGTACACTCATAGAGGTTCCAAGAGTAAAACGCAACAAGAAAAATATCTAAACAGCTTGTAAATATTTCTCTTTCCTTTTAACTACCAAAATCCTAATAAAAAATTTTTAAGAAAAAGAAAACCAATGTAATTTACAGTTAATATATTTTTCAGTTGTAGGCCATCAACACACCCAATGTGGAGTGGTCAAGGTAGAGTGGATTTTCAGGGTATGGCTCAGACTTTTTGGAACCACAGGTTAAACTCCTGGCAAGGTCAACTTAAGCCTCTCTTTGCCTATGACATGTTGAATGCTTGTGAATTCTGTCCTGTGTTGGTTATTTGGATGAGAGACTTAAAACTGAGGTTAGAAGTTCTCTGAGTAGCAATTTATGATCCCAACACGTTTCTATAACTGCACAGTAGGGAAACTTTCCTGGAAGCATTGAGAAATTTTTACCTCACAGGTTGCCACATCCTGTTGTGCACCATTATGTACCTCAGTTGTATGCTTGTATGTTGCTCCACATCCCACATAAGATATTTCTCTCTGTGGGAACCATATTAAACTCTTGGAGTTTTCTTTCTGTTCTCTTCATCTCTAAAGACAGATTTCATGGAACTCAGAATGACAGTGTGAGAATTATATTATTCAGACACAGCAGCAAAAGTTAAGGTTATATGAAGAATAAAATGTGCAACATATTTCAAAGAGCATATGGATTTAAAAGGTAAAAAAAGATACTCCTGTTTTCTTCTCCCAGTGGGATGTTCTCAGAAATTGGGTACTTGGTTGTGGTACTAACATAACTCCTCAAATAGAGTTTTTGTGAGTTGGATGGTTGAAAACATTCTGCACTAAAATTAGGTGAAGTTTGAGTGTTCAATTAAAAATGAATTTTACTGTGGGGCAGTTATGTAATGGTATCCCAGGCCCTGCCCCAGGAGTCATTCAGTTGTGCCAACTGGTGTGGAACTGCTGAGTGAGCCAGAGAGTGAATCTCTCTCTCTTCTGGTCTACTTCTGTGTAAACCAGTATGGACCAGACACGGGCTTTGTAATTGCGGTCATTGTCTACCCTCCTACTTCCCTTGACTTGCAAAAGTTATAAGCTTTCTATGGGCAGAGGTTAGCTGTCAGTTGATGAAACTGGGAAGGAATATTACCTGCACCCACGATTAACTTAAGTGATAGGGGGTTTATTTTGCCCATAGCAATGTTATTTGGGCTTTCTTAAATTATGTTTCTCTATAGCAGTCTTTCGCAGCCTGCTGTCCTGCAGATGCTTTGGACTACAACTCCCGTTTGCTATGCTGGCTGGCCACTATGGGAGGTTACCATGAGGAAGCCCACAATATAGTATCATCACAACCATGTGACAGGCATTGGCAGGATCCATATCTGGGATAAATGGGGACCTTGAGGTGTTGCTTCAAGGTCCAGCCTAGCTCAGATCACACATGCCTGATACACATCCCGGGGTGAGATTATCCATCGTATCAGCCTGCTGATGCAAATTGGGTTGTGTGATGTCTGGATCCTTGCTGGTATGTATGCCATATGAAACTGCATGAGCTATGGCCAGTAAGGTTGTGGCACTTTCAACCCATTTCTTCTCCATCTATAACCTCGCTCTCCATTCAGGTACAAATAACGATGCAGGCTTTGGTAACCGATCTTTATTCAAGAACTTAAAATTATTGCTATTCCCTATATTTATCAGATGCTTGTCTTCCATTATCTCTTTACCCTAAACATAATATAGAAGGCTTCTTTTTTTCTTATCCAGTAGCAACACCCACATTATATTTATCGCAAGAATAAATAATGTGTGTGTTTTTTCTTGAATTATTACCTAGACCTAGACTATCGTAAATATTCATCTCTTAAATTTATGTGCATAAATAATCCCTACCGTCATAGGATTACTTCTGTTACTTTCCTTTGAATCTCCCAACCATTACTATATTCATTTTGCTTTGTGAATACATAAGATATTTGTGTGGTCTTTCTTAAAATAAACTTTTCCACAATCTTTAAAAAGTGCCTGCAACCATCTACTTTTAAGCTGTGATTTTGTCTATTGAAGAAGATTTAAGGGAAGGGGGCAGGCCCCTCCCACTACTTTACCCCCTCCTTTTGGTTTTTGAGATGAGGTTTGTGTTGTTTAAATGTCAACTGATACATTGGCCTAATTAATGAGACCATCTCAAAATATTCTGTAAGTCTTAAATTGTAATGAAGAGTTGCATCATGTATACCTCCTTGGGCCATACGTTTCTATACATTCCCCTTTAGGGTAAGCTGTCTCATGTTGTTTCTGCCTGTTACAGGGGAATGATAAACATAATGTTTGGAACTATGCTGCCTATCATAATTATCAGCTTAACATTATTATTAGAGAGACAAATGCAGGCTTTATTTTGGGTGTATTTACTTCATTTAGAAAGCACTTGCATAGGTATAATAAAAGAGGTGGTTTTCACGGGCTCATTTGTCTGATTGATGGTGATCATGAACTCTAATTTTGAATCCCTTGTATATTTCAAGTCAGAAAGGAAGGCATTCCAAGTTTTAATGGAAAACTTAAGTACACTGCTTTCCACCATATGGCTTTCTTTAAAGGCATTTGCATTTTCAGAATCTGCATTGTGTTAAATTTGAAACTGAAGTTAAAGTTGCTGAAATATTTGGCTAAATTTCAGAAGAATAACCTTTGAAACAATTCAGTAATGTGGAAAGTATACTTATAAGGATAGTTAGTAGAATTCTATTGTTTGTAACATTTTGCCCTCCAGAATGTGTAAAGATGTCCCAACCAAAAGTTCTGAGCTTGCATTGCAGGTTCTGATTCATGGCCCTCTTCTGATAGATTGATTTGACGCTGGCTGACTTGACATACAAACATGTTGGGTTGGATACAGACCTTCCATTTATGAATGAAAGGACTCCTTCCATTCACAAAAGGATTTTGATCCATCTGAGAGATCTCACTGCTGATAGGAGGAGGCTGCAACTTTTGCTGATTTCCCCCCTACCTTTTCTCCCCCAAATGCATCTCATAATGTTCCAGAGTAAAGAAGCCTAAACTTCATTTTAAAATATTAGTGGAATTTTTTCTCTGCTTCTTTTTCAGGTGTATTATTGCATTTTTTAAAAGGACTTTTTTAAAAAAGTGTGGTCTTTACATAGACCATGTGACCACTGTCAACAAATTGAAGAAGATTTCATTTAACAAATATTCATTCCCTTGAAGCCTTCCATAGCGTAGACTGTACAACTGAGTTCCAGTTCCAGATAAATTTGTTGTGTAATAAATTCTCTGGCTCCATCCACAGCTGACATGCTACCCTCAATAGATTATTTTTTGAGATAATTCAGTTCGCATCTGGGAAAAGTTTCCCCATTCCTGTCTTAATACCCCTTGTTCATTGTAGGTCACAGTTATCTTTTTATCTAGCATTGTTCCAGTGTAGCCTCCACTCTGGTCAGTTTCTAAACAGGTCAGTATCAAACCATGGTTATGAAGCTGGCTTGTTTATATTGGAGTTTGCTTTAAACCACAATCTCTGGTTTATATGCAATGGCAATACTGGATTCTTGGATAATGAAATCAAATGCTGCAGAAGTCCTTCTCCTGGCTGCATGGAAGAGGGGAGAAGTAGCCCATCAGTCCAGTTTTTTTTGCTCAGGCTTATTTCAACTTGGACACATTTTGTTAAGCCAAGGTTTAGTGTTACATGCAAATCAGTCTACTCTCAAGAAGAACACATTACATACATATGTCCCTCCTGGGAAACATTTGTTTGTGAACATACAAAAATAAATAAATAAGATTTTAAACTGAAAGTTGACTATTCTTCTGATTAAAAACCTTTGGTTGAATAAAGGTGAGATTTGTCCTATATTTGTCCTCCTATTTACAGGAGTCACGGATATGGGCTATAACAGAAATATAAAGGACAAATCTTACCTTTGTTCAACCAAGGTTTAAAATGTTAGCAGGTCCTTTGCAACTTAATAGCACACTTAAAAGTAATGTTACACAGCGGTATTTCACTGAATTGAGGCCTATAAAACTTTGACTCACCAGTTGTATTCCTTAACTGTAGTGAAGTCCTAGATACATACCTTAAGATGTGAGAATAGTATTTTACTAGTACATTAAGAAAATCTTGGAAGCTGGCTAGTAGACACATAACTTTGTTAGAAACAATCAGTTTAAGTCGCCTTAAGTTATGCTTTTCTGAACCAGTATATGTATGATGATAGTCCACTAAAAAGAAAATTAGCATCAAAGGCATCCCTTGAAGTTAAGTAGTTAGTTAGTTTACATGAAGCACATTTTTGTTCATGAAGGAGTAGTGTGCTCTGAATGTTTGTTTAGACTATGAGCAATGGTTTCCTGATTAATAGGTCAAAATATCACTTATTGGTGAAAATTCAGCATAGATATTTGGGCATGGTAGAATCACAATTCTGAATTTTCCATCTCAGATTATGCCACCACCTAATTTATGTGTGAATAAAGTGGCTAACATGACTGAGGATTACATTCAGAAAAATGTCTCAGCTGTAGACCAGACCTCAGTTATTTTACTTTTATCTAGGGCAGTTGCACAGTGAAGCCAAAGAGAACAGATGTGCTGTCAAAATAAATGATCATCATTGGTCTATTCTCTTTTTATTTTTTAAAAAATCAGAGAGCAAATCAGCAAGGGATTGAAGTCTTTTCAACTTACGGAAAACCTCTCACTTTGCAGATGCTGCACTTCTGCTTTGACAAGGTTTACTGAAGTATTGCACTTTTCCTGACTCTTGTTGTTGATTAGTGATTCTTATACCCTTTCTTGTGGAATTCTGAAGGAAATAGATCCCGGGGTTTTTTGGGGGGCGCTTGAGCTCCAAATTAGGCAAGACTGATCACAAAGGCGTATAGATCTTTGGAAAAATGAGACGTTTGTCAATGGTATCTATTCAGGGGCTACTGAGATGCTGGCAGAGTCTTGTAGGGGACTACTGTGGTGTAGTCATGGTTTCAAAGCAGCAATGTTAATTGAAAAACCTTTTCATGTGTACTATGACGTGTTTTGTTTTTCAAAACCCCAGTTCACTGCAAAGCTGTATGTGTTAAATAGTTACTCTTATTTAGTTTCCGTTTGCCTTTTCCCAGAAGGAAACTTTATAATATACAGATCAGCAAACCTTGGCCTGAATTAAGTTGTATGTTTTGTTAGATTCGGCAAATACATTCCTGGTTTTGCAAATAAATGGGAGACTTAACAAGAAAAAAAAAAAAGAGTAATTCTCATGTCTTTGGCCTAGAGAGGTGTCATCAATAAATTACATGAAAGCTAGGATAGGTTGTACCCAAATCATTATGTATTATGTTATATGTGTTTGTTTACCTGGTTTTTTAGCAGACATATTTTGATCTTTCTTGTTTTAAACTTGTTTCCTTCAGAATAAGAAGGAAGATGTCTGCTAAATGTATGGGAATATCAGCCACACTATATTCTGGCTGCTATTTATTATATTGCATCATGAGATGCTGCTGTGCTATAGCTCCAAGTGCTAAAATACAAACATTAGTTGCAGAAGAAGAAAAATCCATTTAGTCTCCAGAACAGTTGCTCCTTCCACCCTCAGCTACATTAGGGTGGAACAAACTGTTCCAGTTCTGTAGGAGGGGAACAAGTTTATTTTAATCGAAACAAAACAGAAAAGGAACCATAGGGCAGCCAGAGAAGGGCAGCCACACGAGAAGGACTTCCCAGAAAATAAGTGCGCCAAGCTCTGTTAATGAAAATTCTTTACCAGTGATCAAAGATTTATGTGAAATAGAGTTAAGGGTAATGAAACTCACATGGGTCTTTATGTAAATTCATCCCAAGTGTCCAGTTCACAGCTGTCTTTCTTGACTTCACCCGCTCCCCCCGAGACATACTTTTAGCTTCTTAGAAAGTAATTACAGAAGCAAATGCACAGGGTTCCAATGGTTGCCTATGTAGTATAGAACTTTTGATAACTGCTGGGTATTATCTTATACAGATTGTTCTAAGTTTTCAATTACTGTATAAAGATTGTGACCCAACATATCAGAGCAGTATGTCTTATATCTGTTTTGGGGATGAGCAAGTGCATGTCTGCTGAGATAACACCAGTGGTAATGCCTGCAGATTGGACCCACCCTGCGCTTGTTCTTCCCCACCTCTAGATCTCTGCTCCCCCTTTTAATAATCTATTGCAGTGTTCTGAAGCAACACATCATCATGAGTTTGTGGGAAATTTTAAGTGGGCAGTTGGCAGCCAACCACTACCAGTAAGGCCTCTGGTGTCCCTGCTCATGTCAGGAGTTCCCTGACTTTGTGGTGGTGGTGGGGAGGGAGGAAAGGCTTGATCCTGAAGCAGGTGTTAGGAAGATTCCTGTGTGAGACCACAAGACTACATTAGGAGATACTGTTAAGGGAAGTCATTTATATTTTACTCTTAAGTTTGGACTTTCTTCTGAAGCTGTCATCAACAATAGAAAGCATGATCAGTGTACTCTGCATAATATGGGTTGGATCCAGACTTGGCCACCCACAAACAGAAGGGCTCCTTCTGTCCACAAAAGGCTTTTGATCCAGTGGAGGGATGCTGCTGGCAGAAGGTGATTTGTGTAGTCTCCCCTCCTCTTGCAGCTTCCCAGCTGTTCTGGAGGGTCCCCTAACACCTGGAGCAGATTTTCAGAGGGTGCAAGTTTCTGCAGGCAAAGGGGGAAATGAGCGAAATTTATCTCCACCTGCCAGCAGAAGCAAAGTTGAGATCCAATGTCAGTAATGCTTATTATACTGTAGCACAATATGTCACTATAATTATATCTTCATTTAAAATTGAGGCTGAGATTGAGAGGTAGCAACTGGCCTCAGGTTGCCTGAGCTTACCTAGTGAGTTCCTGATAGGGATGACATTTGAATTGGGGACTTTTGATTCTGATTTTTAGCCCCTCGGAGGAGAAGGCCTGTAGCTTGGTATTAGAGCACTTGCTTTGCATTCAGAATCCCTGGCATCTCCAGGTAGGGATGGGAAAGACATCCTGTCTAAACCCTGAAGAGCCACTGCCCAATCAGTAATGCTGAGCTATATGGACCAATAGTCTGAATCTATTTAACAACTTCCTATGCCCCTACACATGCCTGAATTTCCATGCATATGTTTTCTTGCAGGACAGCAACCCTATTTTGGAAGTTCAAAGCAAATGAGAAGTAGCTTACGTTGCTTTGGTGTGAGCTCTGATACTGTCCCTAATGTCTTTTGTACACAAATCAAGGTGTGGCATTTCAGTCTCCTCTCCCACCCTGTTCTGTCATGACTTTTCAATAGCAGCTGTTTACCTTGCGGTGCCAACTTGACTCACTTTTTAACATTCATCTCATCTATTTGTGGATTTTTTGCTAGAGAGGAAGTGAATGTTTCTTTCATAGGTGCTTTTTGTGCTTGACTCACAATGACAGATTCATTGTAGCTGCGACATTGAATGCAACATTAGGTGTGAAATAGAATCCTATTCGTAGTTAAGAAATATTGCTTGGATCCATCTTGGAACAGAGAAGCAGCTCAGCAAATCACAGGCTGCAAGTGGTGCCAGAATCTGTTGAATTTTTTTTGTGAAAAATAGGGATACTCCACATTTCAGAAGAGTGAAGAGGCTTTCCCCCTTGCTGGAGGTTGCAGTGATTGCACTAATTGTGTTCTGAGGATACTGTTTGCACAGTAGTTAGGATGATTACGTTGCTGAAAGTTGTGAGCTTGACACCAGTCTACTCAGATGTAAATGGATACTTGATATATTCGACTGGGAATGACAAAGCTAACTGTGATTCTCCATATCACACTTCCTTGAATTCTGTGGGGCAAAGAAATTAGTATGTATTACTATACTACTGGATTTTTTTTGAACAGAAATGAAACCTTGAGCAATATTTATTTGCTCTATTAAAGATGTGAGCCCAGAACAGGAGTTTAACAAAATAGAGTAGATTTAGTCAGACAAAGGTTTGGCTTGCTTAATATTTATCAGTCTTTATAGACAAGAGCAAACATGTAAGATAAACACTAGAACATTTGCATTAATATTCTCCTAATGCATCCATCTCCAGTTATTAGCTGAAACAGTTGTTTGCTTATTTATATTTGATAATATGTTACCTCGAAGCTTAGGGCAGTTGCAACATTTCAAAGTCAACTCAAAAAATTCTCTTTAAAAACAGAATTTATAGAATACTGATCCTTCTGTCATTCTGCCCTTCTCCGGTACATCTGTCAGAAAAGGCATAGCACTCCCTTGATGTTTGTCAAGCACTGTAGGTCACAAGCTAAACAACTCTGTATGTTGATTACAAAAACTCATTAATGTACAGCATTTCAACACCTTCTATTACATGAAATCTTAAATAATATATACAATGCCAAAATAATAATGACATGTGCAGCTCAGTATCTTAAAGCCAAGCAGTCCATATATTACTGAAATGAGTCCATGAGAAAAACTCTCTTTGTGTATACTTGTGTTGGTGCGGTCCCAACTGAACTTCAACTTCAATCTCTGTTTTGTGAATCTTCTTCTGGTCGATCCGAAAAGGAACTATACAATGGCAATTCAACGCTCCACCAAATAGATCAGCTCCAACCTTAGAGTGGCACTTTGCCCTTTTTTGAAAAGGCACTGCAGGTCTACATTTACTGTATCCCATCCATATGACAGACCAGGCTGCTCCTTTGATTCTCGATTGATTGGAAAAGAGTCTCATCCACTACGCTAACTGGATGGGTGGAAGTATGCATCTTGTTAGCTAATGCCTCCAGCTACCAGAATCATGGCTCACTTGTCTAGGGCTGCGGCAGCCCCTGCGACCTTCCCCCTAAATGCCCATCTACAAGAGACTTGCAGAGCGTTCACATAGTCAACACCACCTGCTTTCCTTTAGAATTACAAAATCACACTTTGGCTTCAGCTGAGGCTGCCTTTGGAAGGAGGGTGCTACAGCATGTCCTTTCAGCCTCCTAAACAGCAGTTTCCTATTTGTCCCACCCTTCATGGGTCTGTAGGCGGATTCTGTATATCTCTGTCTGGCCAATGCTTCTCTGAAAGCTCCAGAAAGCTGCCTTGCATGCTATACTGGTGCCAGACTGAAGAAGGGAGGAGCAGGGAGGAGCTAAGACAGCAACTTCCTATTTGAATTTTTAAATCTTTTTAAAACTTGCGAGGTTGGCAACTGGGGCAGCGCCAAATCCTAATTTGGCAGCAGCTTCTACGGTATCCAGCAATACCTTTCACGGTATCCAGCAATGGACTTTTAAAATTTCTGACAAATAAAAGGTTTAAAAGTACATCTTCTGGATCACTGTGGCCATTAAATCTATCTAGCTATGAATGAAAGAATGGTTTATAGTTTTAAAGTAAATAAGGTGCATCAACTGTAGTTGACCTCTGTAGTCCAACCAGAAAATCCACCTCTGCATTCCTGCAGTTGTAGTGAATTGCTGGAAAGCCTGTCTGTCAGTCGTGCTGCTGTGTAAACTGGGTGGCTTGTTTTCCTGCAGCGTTTTCTTCTTGGGGTTTCTTAGAATACCTCCTGGAGAAATGCTGTAGGTGGGATGTTGTCTTGGCAGTTAATCTGTATACTCGATGAAATGAAATTCTTTAAGTCCTGTGTTGGAATCTGATGCTATTATAGATGTGTTACTTAGAGAAGTGGGAGTGTTGCCTCTAACAGGCAGCTGGAAATCAAAGACTTGGGAGAGAGGGTGTATGTTTACTCTAGATAGCAGTTGTTAGCTGCCAAAACTAACACTGAACAACAAGCCTTTAATGGAGCTGTAAATGAAAGATAGACTGTTTAACCCTTCACTGACTTGCTGGCAGTGCCTTCAGCTTGCAGATGCTAAGAAGCTGGAAACAGCAAGATATGTGGCGGGGGGCGGGCGGGGAAATATTGTTCTTGTACTTTCTATACACAGGACAAAAATACAGGTAACAGAAACAAGTAAGGACAGGTCCTGATCCTCAGGAACTTACATTATAAATTTCAACAAGGGCTGGGAGAGAGAAACAAGGGTAATGAAACAACAGAATCAGAGAGGGAAGAATAGTGTGGGGAAAGACGAGTGAATGTGAGCGAATGCATGTAAAGTTTGTCAAAAGCCTAAAGAGCATCATGGAGTTTTAAAGACCATGATTCTGAAATAGTGGGCTGAAAGCCATCACTGGGATGAGGGAGCGCTCTCTCTCTCTCTCTCTCTCTCTCTCTCTCTCTCTCCCTCCCTCTCTCTCTCTCTCTCTCTGTGTGTGTGTGTGTGTGTGTGTTGCAAGTTTTGTGAGGGTGTGATGTGAGGGATTTGATTAGGATGTTGGGATGCATAAAGACGAAATTCCGTTGGTGGTTAAACTTGGTGAATGTTTGGGAACCGGTGAATCTTTGATGTCCATGTTCCCTGTGGGCTATGAAAACACTTTACAATTCAGTATTATGGAGACAGTCATCCATTTTCTGCATAAGAGATGCAATAAGTGCAGAAAACTGTCCTTCAGGAAAAGAAAAATAATAGAGGAGTAGATTTATAATGTATAACATACATAGTTCTGCAAGTGCTTTTAGTACTTTATTTTTCTTCAACAGAAAATATTAAACAGTACTAAATTATGTGTTGTCCTAAATAAAACTAATAAGTAGATTTATTAATAAGCTTCTTTATTTTGCTTTCTTACTTTCATCAATACTTCTAATATAACCATGAAAGCAACAGTAGGTGGCAGAGTAGCTACATCTAAAGGGCCAGTTTTTCAGTTCACCCTGTCACACTCAATGAACATAAAGTTGAGAAGAATGAAATATACTCACAATTGGTTTTGTCAGATGATTCATTGTAGACTTTTTTGACAGTGTGTACCACAATGATTTTATTTATCTTGCTTTGAAGGTTCTCTCCTCCCAGCTCTATAGTTACTTTCAATCAGAATTTTATTTAATTTACATATTTATGACCCACTTCCCTGCCTACCAATAAGTCTGACAAGTTACAAAAATAAATGTTCTAAAATTATATAATACACCATTAGCACTTGTCACTTGTAAAGGACAAAAACAAATTCTTTACTTTTCCAGGTGAAACAGCATTAGTAGTTATTAATTCACAGAGTGACTTAATTAACTTTGTATACCTCAGGTTTTTAAAAAGAATATATTGTTTATGAATATGTCAGGCGCATGGACCTTACAGATGTACTCATCAGGGATTCTCAGTGACTTCAGCTGTCTACTGAATAGTCACAGTAACAAAGCATAATGTGTGAAATGAATGTTAGGAAGCTTACTTGCTCTTCTGAATAACTGCAAGTTCAGGCTGATAGGAATTCCAGTGACAAAATAATCTGTAGTGTTGGGGCAATGACTGAAAAGGTCTTGCTTTGTCTCATAACTAACCTTGGGAGTGATTTAAATGCCACATTGCTCAAGCACAAATTACTAACCCATGTAAGTACTGCACAGAGCCTCTGTCACAGTGTACTTATTGCCATGTGCTGCCTGTAGACATGCAGCATTAACATGTAGTCAACGTTTGCTGCATCAGGGCTACAGATTGCAAGCAGTGGACATGTATATGCCAGGACACAAGTGCATTTAAGCAAGCCAGCAGCTTAGTTTAGGCAATCTTTGCAAAACATGACTACTTCCCCAGAATTCCACACATCATTCTCTTTATACCTTTATCATTCTCTTTATAAACTTTATACCTTTCTGTTCAACATCTCATTTTCTATTATAGATCTAGAATGATTCGATTAATTTGAGTTTCCTCCTCCATCTTCCCATTGATGCCCCAGATTTTTCCCTTTTAAATGCTTTCAATCCTGCTTCTCTTAGTGACATCTTCTGTGTTCTTTCTTCCACTGTCTCTCTTCCTCTACCCTCTTTTATCTTCTAACAGGCCACCATTTCTCCTTTTTTTGCTGCTCATCGTCAGACTCTCACTTTCCCACAGCTTTCAAACACACCACTGTTTCTTTCATCCTCAGAAAGCACCACTTGGTCCCTCCTTCCTTTTGTCTCCCAAGTTACTTGAATGTGTGGTCTGCACCCGCTGTAATACATTTCTCTCCTCCAATTGCTCCCTTGACCCCTTTTGGTCTGGTTTCCGTCCGTTTAATTCTACCAAAACAGTTCTTGCTAAATCTCCAATGACCTCCTGGCTGCTAAATCGAAGAGCCTCTTTTCTGTTCTTGTTCTGTTTGAACTCTCACCAGCTTTTGACACACTTGATCTTTCTTCTTTTTCTTTTGCAAACTCTCTGCTCTTTAGAATCTAAAATCTAGATTTTAATGATCCCCCCCCCAGCTAGTTTGATCCTTCATGCCTGGCTTCCAGCTATGCTTCTCCCCCACCCCATTGTACATGATAACAGACTAAAATGGGTACATTGATCTGGCTGCAGGTAAGATCAGCATATTAATACACATTGCATTTTTTCAGTCATGCTAAGGCATGAGATACTATTCTTATCAGCCATGATTCCGACAAAATAATTCTGAAACTATGGCTCTTTTTTCTTGCGGCATGTCTGGTTTACAAGAGTTCCAGTCTCTGTCAGCATTAGGCTGTAGGTAGTCCAGTCAAAACTCTGTTGCTAGGAACTAAGGGCCAAAGTGTTTTTCAAAAAATCAATTAGTAGCCCCATGCTACTGCTTTGATGTTCTGGGAAGTGGTGCTCTGGTAGAAAGAATTTAACCTTCACCTTTTCCTTTTCCCCGTCTTACTAACTATCAAATCTCCTATTATTTCCTGAGTTGGTTAGGTAGGTGGGTGGGTGGATGAGACTGGTACAACATAATTCCATGTTTTGTTGTTTGGGAAGGCTAGATTGTGGTTCAACCCTTTTAAGAACATTTAAGATCCAGTCTGCTGGATCAGATCATTGCCCCATCTAGTCCAGTATCCTGTTCCCACAGTGGCAACCCAGATCTGTGGGAGACCTACAAGCAGGACCCAAGCACAAGAAAACTTGTATAACAACATAATGATATAGGCGGTTTTATTTTCAATTACTTTCCCAATTATCCCTGGCATGATTGTTTATATTTTCTCAGCTGCCATACACAGGGCTGACATATTCCCATCTACTATGACATTCCTGGTCAGTCACCACCAATTCACATTCTATGAGTGTATAGTTGAATTTAAGATTTATTTGACCTGGCATAACATCAGTTCTTGTTGACAGTGAATTGGAGTTGGCATTTTACTATCTATTCACTCAGTTTGAAGAGGTCCTTTTGGAGCTCTTAACAACCTCTTTCTGTTTTAATAACCTGTATCATCAGCTAATTTGGCCATCTCATTGATCACCCCTTAGTCTAGATTGTTTGTGGACAAATTAAAATGCACAGGTCTTGATACTTACTCAGGGACTCCATTTTTTACATCTCTTCATTCAGTGCTTCCTGCAATTTAACCAATTTCTGATCTACAAGAGAATGTCTCCTCTTATTCCATGTCTTCTAAGTTTACTCAGGAGACTTTGGTGAGTTACCTTGTCAAAAGATTTTGAAAAATCTTAGTACACATTCTCAGCTAGATGACATCTATCTACAGTGGTACCTCGGGTTACATATGCTTCAGGTTACAGACTCCGCTAACCCAGAAATAGTACCTCAGGTTAAGAACTTTGCTTCAGGATGAGAACAGAAATCGTGCTCCGGCGGCACGGCAGCAGTGGCAGGCCCCATTAGCTAAAGTTGTGCTGGTCCCGGGGGTAAGGTACCTTGGGTGTAGCAAAGTCCACACGAAGAGGGGCAAGGTCCGAGGCAGAGTGCCGGGCGGTGAACAGGAACGCTGGAACAGGAGGCTGTGCAGGGAACAGGAACACCGGATGGTCGGGAACAGGAGGCCGAGCAGGGAACAGGAGTACCGGATAGTCAGGAACAGGAGGCCGAGCAGGGATCAAGAACGCAGGAAGGTCCGAAGCCAACAACGACGTTGCTCCCGCAACCTGGGGCCGGGCTGACTGGGCTTTTATCCTCTTCTAAGGCCAGGGGCGGTCCCGGCCCCCAGGAGCCCCGCCTCCTCTGGCCTTAAGGCGAGCACTCCTCCTGGGAGCAACCAGTTCCCTTCGCCTCTCTGCTCTAAACCTCTGCAGATCAGGAGAGGCCGAAGGGTTACTGGGCCCTGGAGGAGGCTCACCTGTGGCCACTGAGTCGTCAAGCCTCTCTGGGGCCAGAAGGGCTTCACCTGGGGCCAGCTCCTGATGCACTGCCACAGGTGCAGGCTCTTCAGCATCTAGGCCTGGCCCCAGTTCAGCCGGCCCTGGAGGCGGGGACTCCTGTGCAGGCCGGGATTCCTCTGTTTCATCCTCCGAATCGGAATCCCAGGCCATCACACCATCCCCCCTCCCAGGCCCCCCCCTCAACCGAGGGTCCGGACCCGGCTTGCCGGGGTACGTCGCATGGAACTCTCGGAGGCAGGCAGGTGCGTGGACGTTGGCCGCTGGTTCCCAGGAACGGTCCTCCGGTCCGTACCCCTTCCAGTCAATGAGATACTGCAGCTTCCCCCTGCGGTATCGGGAGTCCAGGATGCGTTCCACCTCGTACTCAGGCTCTCCCCGAACCAACACTGGCTGCGGTCGGGGACGGTTCGGGTGGAACTCGTCGGGTGGGGCCACCGGACTCAAAAGGGACCTGTGGAAGACCGGGTGAACCTTCAGGGTTGCGGGTAACCGGAGACGAAATGCCACAGGAGAGA
Organism: Podarcis tiliguerta; assembly: GCF_965153285.1. Taxonomy (NCBI): domain Eukaryota; kingdom Metazoa; phylum Chordata; class Lepidosauria; order Squamata; family Lacertidae; genus Podarcis; species Podarcis tiliguerta. The sequence goes on from NC_139534.1 coordinate 87,961,286, forward strand.
CTTGGTCTACGATAGGGAACGGGCCGGTGAAGCGGGCGTCCAACTTCCGCGAAGGTCGAGAGGGGTGGAGGTGGCGAGTGGAGAGCCAAACCAGGTCACCGACGCGAAGTTCCGGCCCCACCTGGCGGTGGCGGTCGGCCTGGGCCTTGTACGCTTCCTTGGCCTGGTGCAGTTGCTCCACCAAAAGCTGTTGCTGGGACTGGAGCTCTTGAAGCCACTCCGTCACCGCCGGGACTGCGGATGTCGGCAGCACCTCTGGAAACAGCCGTGGATGATAACCATAACTGGCCTGGAACGGGGTCTGCTGGGTGGACGCATTCACCGCGTTATTGTAGGCGAACTCCGCCAATGCCAGGTGGTCGACCCAGTCATCCTGCTGGTAGCTGCAGTAACACCGGAGGTACTGCTCCAGCACCGCGTTCGCCCGTTCCGTCTGGCCATCGGTCTGTGGGTGGTAGGCTGACGAGAGGCAGACCTCCGTCCCGAGGGTCTGGTGTAGTGCTTGCCAGAACCGGGATGTGAACTGAACGCCCCGGTCGGACACCACGCGCTCAGGTAGGCCATGCAGGCGGAAGACATGCTGAAGGTACAGCTGAGCAGTTTTGTGATGGCCTGGGATTCCGATTCGGAGGATGAAACAGAGGAATCCCGGCCTGCACAGGAGTCCCCGCCTCCAGGGCCGGCTGAACTGGGGCCAGGCCTAGATGCTGAAGAGCCTGCACCTGTGGCAGTGCATCAGGAGCTGGCCCCAGGTGAAGCCCTTCTGGCCCCAGAGAGGCTTGACGACTCAGTGGCCACAGGTGAGCCTCCTCCAGGGCCCAGTAACCCTTCGGCCTCTCCTGATCTGCAGAGGTTTAGAGCAGAGAGGCGAAGGGAACTGGTTGCCCCCAGGAGGAGTGCTCGCCTTAAGGCCAGAGGAGGCGGGGCTCCTGGGGGCCGGGACCGCCCCTGGCCTTAGAAGAGGATAAAAGCCCAGTCAGCCCGGCCCCAGGTTGCGGGAGCAACGTCGTTGTTGGCTTCGGACCTTCCTGCGTTCTTGATCCCTGCTCGGCCTCCTGTTCCTGACTATCCGGTACTCCTGTTCCCTGCTCGGCCTCCTGTTCCCGACCATCCGGTGTTCCTGTTCCCTGCACAGCCTCCTGTTCCAGCGTTCCTGTTCACCGCCCGGCACTCTGCCTCGGACCTTGCCCCTCTTCGTGTGGACTTTGCTACACCCAAGGTACCTTACCCCCGGGGCCAGCACAGTTTGCTCCCGCCTCCTCCCGCACTCCCCCTTCGTCGGGGTGCGTTCGGGAAGAGCCAGAGGCCATGGCTGAACAGGCGGCTGCACTGGTGGCTTTGGCCCAGGAGAACCAGGCCTTGTCTCACACCGTGCAGCAGCTCAGTGACGCGGTTGAGGCACTTCAGCAACGCTTGGAAGCCCTACCGGCTTCTGGGGCCGACGCCCCGGCTCCGGGCAAGTACCCAGTGGCTTTGCCTGAGAAATTTGATGGAGCCCCGGCCAGTTTTCCCATGTTCCTGGCCCAGGCCAAACTGTATATTCAGGGGCGAGCCCGGAACTTTCCTGACGACCGTACCAAGGTGCACTTTTTGATTAGCTTGTTAAAGGACCAGGCGGCCAAGTGGGCGTTGCCGCTACTCAGGCAAGACTCCCCCTTGCTGGCAGACTATACGGGGTTTTGCAATCGTTTGGAGGCCGCGTTCGGCAACCCCCAGAAAGAGAGTCAAGCCAACCGGGCGATTCGGCATTTGAAACAGGGCAAGTCCACGGTGGCCACATATACCACGGAGTTCCGGCTGTTGGCACAGGACTTGACCTGGAATGACTCGGCACTGCGGGACCAGTATCTCGAAGGGCTTTCGGACGAGGTACTGGACCAGTTGGCCACAATGGAACGCCCCACCACGCTGGACACTCTCATTCAACGGAGTCTACAAATAGGCGACCGGTTGGAGGATCGTCGTCAGGCCCGGGGTCGCCGACACTTCCAGTTCACGGCACCAGCTTTTTCCGGCAGCCCCACGGTCACAACTGATTTAACGGAGGAGCCTATGCAGCTCGGGGCAGTGCGGCCACGCCTTTCCCCCGCAGAGAAGGCGCGGCGTCGGGATGGAAATCTCTGTCTTTACTGTGGCGGAAGTGGACACTTCGCTCGGTCCTGCCCTGAGAAACGCCAGCCGCAGGGAAACCGCCAACCCCAGTAGCTGATGGCCCTAGCTACCGGGGGTCCCAAACCGTACAGAATGGGCCCGCACCAATGGACTTGCAACATCTTATGGTTTCGGTACGTTTATACCCTCCAGGTGGGCCCTGGATCCTCACCCATGCTTTGGTAGATTCAGGGGCAACCCGCTCCTATATGGACGCTGCTTTTGCCGCCCATCATCAGGTGCCACTTCGGAACAAGCCAGTACCGGTCCAGGTGGAAGCGATTGACGGACGACTTCTGCGTTCAGGTGCCGTTACTCAGGAGACCCAGCCTCTGGTCCTGTGTCTCCAGCAGCACCGGGAGTTGCGAACTTTGGACATTGCCTCTATGCCCCGCTTCCCCCTGGTGCTCGGGATGGACTGGCTGGAGGCCCACAACGTTCAGATTGACTGGGTCAAACGGACCGTGCACTTCCCAGACCCATGTTCCCATGCTCAATCCGGAACGCTGGCGGCCGCGCCCTCAGAGGAGGCAGCACCCACGCTCCCAGCCGTGTACCAGGACTACCAGGACGTGTTCGAGGAACGGGGGGCAGACCAGCTGCCGCCGCATCGGCCTTTTGACTGCGGCATAGACCTCCAACCCGGAGCGCCTTTACCAGTGAGTCGCTTATATTCCCTAACAGAGCCAGAGCGCGAGGCTTTGCAGGACTTCTTGCGCAAGAACCTGGAGCGTGGGTTCATTAGGCCTTCCACCTCGCCCACCGCGGCGCCGGTGCTTTTTGTTAAGAAGAAATGTGGGGAACTCCGCCCTTGCCATGATTACCGAGCCCTGAACAAAATTACCGTCCCAGACCGGTACCCCTTGCCCCTTATCTCGGAGCTGCTGGAGCGGGTGCAAGGGGCACAGGTGTTCACCAAGCTGGACCTCCGGGGGGCCTACAACTTGATTCGGATCCGAGCCGGGGATGAGTGGAAGACAGCGTTTGGGACCCGGTACGGGCAGTTCGAATATTTGGTTATGCCTTTCGGTTTGTGCAACGCGCCTGCTGTGTTTCAACGCTACATCAACCACGTGTTTCAGGACCTGTTAGACAAGTACGTGGTGGTGTATTTGGATGACATACTGATTTACTCCCGTGACCCGGCTCGCCATGAGGGACATGTCCGGACCGTGCTGCAGCGCTTGCGTGAGCACCGTTTGTACGCAAAGCTCAGCAAGTGCGAGTTCCATCAGCGGACTGTGGACTTCCTTGGTCACCGGCTCTCTCCAGATGGGGTGCAAATGGACCCGGGGAAGGTGACAGCGGTTCAAGAATGGGCGGCACCCCGGAACCGCAAGGACCTACAGCGTTTCCTGGGGTTCGCCAATTACTACCGGACCTTCATCGCTGATTATGCTCATCGCACCACCCCGTTGACCCGGCTACTGCGCCCAAAGACGCCGTTTTCCTGGGACAAGGAGGCAGAGGAGGCGTTTCAGGGGTTGAAGGCCTGTTTCCAGAGGGCACCAATCTTGCAACATCCTGACCCCTCTCGACCCTTTGTGGTGGAGACCGACGCTTCCAGTACGGCTCTCGGTGCCGTCTTGTCTCAACAGATTGGTCCTGAAGCGCCACTCTTACCCTGTGCCTTCTATTCCCGCCAGCTCCTACCAGCGGAGCGTAACTATACTGTGTGGGAGCGGGAACTACTGGCCATCAAGGTAGCCTTTGAGGTCTGGCGCCACCATCTTGAGGGGGCACGACATCCGGTGGAGGTGAGAACCGACCACCGGAACCTGGAGTACCTCCAGACCACCCGCAAGCTGAACCAAAGACAGATCCGGTGGGCGTTGTTCTTTTCCCGGTTCCAGTTCCGGATCCGCTACATCCCTAGCTCTCAGAATCAGAAGGCGGATGCCCTGTCCCGGAAACCTGACGACAACGCAGACACGGTACAGCAAGCAGAACCCACCACGATCCTACCTCCGGCTGCATTCCTGGCCACCCAGGAGGCGCAGCCACTGCAGGTTCGGGTGCGGGAACAGCAGCGGGTCGACGCTTGGGCCCAGGAACGACTCCGGGAGCTGGCTGAAGGGTCCAGCCCACAGTATCCGGGGCTGGTCCTGCATCAGGGCCTTCTGCTGCACCACGGTCGTTTGTACATCCCGCCAGGGCCACTACGGCTGGAGGTTCTCCGGATGGCCCATGATGCCCCAGCAGCGGGGCACTTTGGACGGTATCGGACCACCCATCTGGTCAGTCGAGAGTTTTGGTGGCCCCGCCTGAAGGCTGACGTGGCTCGCTACGTTGCTGGTTGTGATGTCTGCCGGCGCGCCAAGGGACCTACCGGGCGACCCCCCGGCCTACTTCAGCCATTGCCAGTTCCACCGCACCCTTGGCACACGGTTTCGTTGGACTTTGTAGTGGACTTACCCTCGTCTCGTGGCTGTACCTGCCTTCTGGTTTTCTCCGACCATTTCACCAAGATGGTGCACTGCGCTCCCTGTCCATCTGTACCCACAGCCAAGGAAACTGCTCAGCTGTACCTTCAGCATGTCTTCCGCCTGCATGGCCTACCTGAGCGCGTGGTGTCCGACCGGGGCGTTCAGTTCACATCCCGGTTCTGGCAAGCACTACACCGGACCCTCGGGACGGAGGTCTGCCTCTCGTCAGCCTACCACCCACAGACCGATGGCCAGACGGAACGGGCGAACGCGGTGCTGGAGCAGTACCTCCGGTGTTACTGCAGCTACCAGCAGGATGACTGGGTCGACCACCTGGCATTGGCGGAGTTCGCCTACAATAACGCGGTGAATGCGTCCACCCAGCAGACCCCGTTCCAGGCCAGTTATGGTTATCATCCACGGCTGTTTCCAGAGGTGCTGCCGACATCCGCAGTCCCGGCGGTGACGGAGTGGCTTCAAGAGCTCCAGTCCCAGCAACAGCTTTTGGTGGAGCAACTGCACCAGGCCAAGGAAGCGTACAAGGCCCAGGCCGACCGCCACCGCCAGGTGGGGCCGGAACTTCGCGTCGGTGACCTGGTTTGGCTCTCCACTCGCCACCTCCACCCCTCTCGACCTTCGCGGAAGTTGGACGCCCGCTTCACCGGCCCGTTCCCTATCGTAGACCAAGTCTCTCCTGTGGCATTTCGTCTCCGGTTACCCGCAACCCTGAAGGTTCACCCGGTCTTCCACAGGTCCCTTTTGAGTCCGGTGGCCCCACCCGACGAGTTCCACCCGAACCGTCCCCGACCGCAGCCAGTGTTGGTTCGGGGAGAGCCTGAGTACGAGGTGGAACGCATCCTGGACTCCCGATACCGCAGGGGGAAGCTGCAGTATCTCATTGACTGGAAGGGGTACGGACCGGAGGACCGTTCCTGGGAACCAGCGGCCAACGTCCACGCACCTGCCTGCCTCCGAGAGTTCCATGCGACGTACCCCGGCAAGCCGGGTCCGGACCCTCGGTTGAGGGGGGGGCCTGGGAGGGGGGATGGTGTGATGGCCTGGGATTCCGATTCGGAGGATGAAACAGAGGAATCCCGGCCTGCACAGGAGTCCCCGCCTCCAGGGCCGGCTGAACTGGGGCCAGGCCTAGATGCTGAAGAGCCTGCACCTGTGGCAGTGCATCAGGAGCTGGCCCCAGGTGAAGCCCTTCTGGCCCCAGAGAGGCTTGACGACTCAGTGGCCACAGGTGAGCCTCCTCCAGGGCCCAGTAACCCTTCGGCCTCTCCTGATCTGCAGAGGTTTAGAGCAGAGAGGCGAAGGGAACTGGTTGCCCCCAGGAGGAGTGCTCGCCTTAAGGCCAGAGGAGGCGGGGCTCCTGGGGGCCGGGACCGCCCCTGGCCTTAGAAGAGGATAAAAGCCCAGTCAGCCCGGCCCCAGGTTGCGGGAGCAACGTCGTTGTTGGCTTCGGACCTTCCTGCGTTCTTGATCCCTGCTCGGCCTCCTGTTCCTGACTATCCGGTACTCCTGTTCCCTGCTCGGCCTCCTGTTCCCGACCATCCGGTGTTCCTGTTCCCTGCACAGCCTCCTGTTCCAGCGTTCCTGTTCACCGCCCGGCACTCTGCCTCGGACCTTGCCCCTCTTCGTGTGGACTTTGCTACACCCAAGGTACCTTACCCCCGGGGCCAGCACAAGTTTCCTTGGCTGTGGGTACAGATGGACAGGGAGCGCAGTGCACCATCTTGGTGAAATGGTCGGAGAAAACCAGAAGGCAGGTACAGCCACGAGACGAGGGTAAGTCCACTACAAAGTCCAACGAAACCGTGTGCCAAGGGTGCGGTGGAACTGGCAATGGCTGAAGTAGGCCGGGGGGTCGCCCGGTAGGTCCCTTGGCGCGCCGGCAGACATCACAACCAGCGACGTAGCGAGCCACGTCAGCCTTCAGGCGGGGCCACCAAAACTCTCGACTGACCAGATGGGTGGTCCGATACCGTCCAAAGTGCCCCGCTGCTGGGGCATCATGGGCCATCCGGAGAACCTCCAGCCGTAGTGGCCCTGGCGGGATGTACAAACGACCGTGGTGCATCAGAAGGCCCTGATGCAGGACCAGCCCCGGATACTGTGGGCTGGACCCTTCAGCCAGCTCCCGGAGTCGTTCCTGGGCCCAAGCGTCGACCCGCTGCTGTTCCCGCACCCGAACCTGCAGTGGCTGCGCCTCCTGGGTGGCCAGGAATGCAGCCGGAGGTAGGATCGTGGTGGGTTCTGCTTTCTGTACCGTGTCTGCGTTGTCGTCAGGTTTCCGGGACAGGGCATCCGCCTTCTGATTCTGAGAGCTAGGGATGTAGCGGATCCGGAACTGGAACCGGGAAAAGAACAACGCCCACCGGATCTGTCTTTGGTTCAGCTTGCGGGTGGTCTGGAGGTACTCCAGGTTCCGGTGGTCGGTTCTCACCTCCACCGGATGTCGTGCCCCCTCAAGATGGTGGCGCCAGACCTCAAAGGCTACCTTGATGGCCAGTAGTTCCCGCTCCCACACAGTATAGTTACGCTCCGCTGGTAGGAGCTGGCGGGAATAGAAGGCACAGGGCAAGAGTGGCGCTTCAGGACCAATCTGTTGAGACAAGACGGCACCGAGAGCCGTACTGGAAGCGTCGGTCTCCACCACAAAGGGTCGAGAGGGGTCAGGATGTTGTAAGATTGGTGCCCTCTGGAAACAGGCCTTCAACCCCTGAAACGCCTCCTCTGCCTCCTTGTCCCAGGAAAACGGCGTCTTTGGGCGCAGTAGCCGGGTCAACGGGGTGGTGCGATGAGCATAATCAGCGATGAAGGTCCGGTAGTAATTGGCGAACCCCAGGAAACGCTGTAGGTCCTTGCGGTTCCGGGGTGCCGCCCATTCTTGAACCGCTGTCACCTTCCCCGGGTCCATTTGCACCCCATCTGGAGAGAGCCGGTGACCAAGGAAGTCCACAGTCCGCTGATGGAACTCGCACTTGCTGAGCTTTGCGTACAAACGGTGCTCACGCAAGCGCTGCAGCACGGTCCGGACATGTCCCTCATGGCGAGCCGGGTCACGGGAGTAAATCAGTATGTCATCCAAATACACCACCACGTACTTGTCTAACAGGTCCTGAAACACGTGGTTGATGTAGCGTTGAAACACAGCAGGCGCGTTGCACAAACCGAAAGGCATAACCAAATATTCGAACTGCCCGTACCGGGTCCCAAACGCTGTCTTCCACTCATCCCCGGCTCGGATCCGAATCAAGTTGTAGGCCCCCCGGAGGTCCAGCTTGGTGAACACCTGTGCCCCTTGCACCCGCTCCAGCAGCTCCGAGATAAGGGGCAAGGGGTACCGGTCTGGGACGGTAATTTTGTTCAGGGCTCGGTAATCATGGCAAGGGCGGAGTTCCCCACATTTCTTCTTAACAAAAAGCACCGGCGCCGCGGTGGGCGAGGTGGAAGGCCTAATGAACCCACGCTCCAGGTTCTTGCGCAAGAAGTCCTGCAAAGCCTCGCGCTCTGGCTCTGTTAGGGAATATAAGCGACTCACTGGTAAAGGCGCTCCGGGTTGGAGGTCTATGCCGCAGTCAAAAGGCCGATGCGGCGGCAGCTGGTCTGCCCCCCGTTCCTCGAACACGTCCTGGTAGTCCTGGTATACGGCTGGGAGCGTGGGTGCTGCCTCCTCTGAGGGCGCGGCCGCCAGCGTTCCGGATTGAGCATGGGAACATGGGTCTGGGAAGTGCACGGTCCGTTTGACCCAGTCAATCCGAACGTTGTGGGCCTCCAGCCAGTCCATCCCGAGCACCAGGGGGAAGCGGGGCATAGAGGCAATGTCCAAAGTTCGCAACTCCCGGTGCTGCTGGAGACACAGGACCAGAGGCTGGGTCTCCTGAGTAACGGCACCTGAACGCAGAAGTCGTCCGTCAATCGCTTCCACCTGGACCGGTACTGGCTTGTTCCGAAGTGGCACCTGATGATGGGCGGCAAAAGCAGCGTCCATATAGGAGCGGGTTGCCCCTGAATCTACCAAAGCATGGGTGAGGATCCAGGGCCCACCTGGAGGGTATAAACGTACCGAAACCATAAGATGTTGCAAGTCCATTGGTGTGGGCCCATTCTGTACGGTTTGGGACCCCCGGTAGCTAGGGCCATCAGCTACTGGGGTTGGCGGTTTCCCTGCGGCTGGCGTTTCTCAGGGCAGGACCGAGCGAAGTGTCCACTTCCGCCACAGTAAAGACAGAGATTTCCATCCCGACGCCGCGCCTTCTCTGCGGGGGAAAGGCGTGGCCGCACTGCCCCGAGCTGCATAGGCTCCTCCGTTAAATCAGTTGTGACCGTGGGGCTGCCGGAAAAAGCTGGTGCCGTGAACTGGAAGTGTCGGCGACCCCGGGCCTGACGACGATCCTCCAACCGGTCGCCTATTTGTAGACTCCGTTGAATGAGAGTGTCCAGCGTGGTGGGGCGTTCCATTGTGGCCAACTGGTCCAGTACCTCGTCCGAAAGCCCTTCGAGATACTGGTCCCGCAGTGCCGAGTCATTCCAGGTCAAGTCCTGTGCCAACAGCCGGAACTCCGTGGTATATGTGGCCACCGTGGACTTGCCCTGTTTCAAATGCCGAATCGTCCGGTTGGCTTGACTCTCTTTCTGGGGGTTGCCGAACGCGGCCTCCAAACGATTGCAAAACCCCGTATAGTCTGCCAGCAAGGGGGAGTCTTGCCTGAGTAGCGGCAACGCCCACTTGGCCGCCTGGTCCTTTAACAAGCTAATCAAAAAGTGCACCTTGGTACGGTCGTCAGGAAAGTTCCGGGCTCGCCCCTGAATATACAGTTTGGCCTGGGCCAGGAACATGGGAAAGCTGGCCGGGGCTCCATCAAATTTCTCAGGCAAAGCCACTGGGTACTTGCCCGGAGCCGGGGCGTCGGCCCCAGAAGCCGGTAGGGCTTCCAAGCGTTGCTGAAGTGCCTCAACCGCGTCACTGAGCTGCTGCACGGTGTGAGACAAGGCCTGGTTCTCCTGGGCCAAAGCCACCAGTGCAGCCGCCTGTTCCGCCATGGCCTCTGGCTCTTCCCGAACGCACCCCGACGAAGGGGGAGTGCGGGAGGTGGCGGGAGCAAACTGTGCTGGTCCCGGGGGTAAGGTACCTTGGGTGTAGCAAAGTCCACACGAAGAGGGGCAAGGTCCGAGGCAGAGTGCCGGGCGGTGAACAGGAACGCTGGAACAGGAGGCTGTGCAGGGAACAGGAACACCGGATGGTCGGGAACAGGAGGCCGAGCAGGGAACAGGAGTACCGGATAGTCAGGAACAGGAGGCCGAGCAGGGATCAAGAACGCAGGAAGGTCCGAAGCCAACAACGACGTTGCTCCCGCAACCTGGGGCCGGGCTGACTGGGCTTTTATCCTCTTCTAAGGCCAGGGGCGGTCCCGGCCCCCAGGAGCCCCGCCTCCTCTGGCCTTAAGGCGAGCACTCCTCCTGGGAGCAACCAGTTCCCTTCGCCTCTCTGCTCTAAACCTCTGCAGATCAGGAGAGGCCGAAGGGTTACTGGGCCCTGGAGGAGGCTCACCTGTGGCCACTGAGTCGTCAAGCCTCTCTGGGGCCAGAAGGGCTTCACCTGGGGCCAGCTCCTGATGCACTGCCACAGGTGCAGGCTCTTCAGCATCTAGGCCTGGCCCCAGTTCAGCCGGCCCTGGAGGCGGGGACTCCTGTGCAGGCCGGGATTCCTCTGTTTCATCCTCCGAATCGGAATCCCAGGCCATCACAAAAGTGGTGCTTCAGGTTAAGAACAGTTTCAGGTTAAGCACGGACCTCTGGGACGAATTAAGTACTTAACCTGAGGTACCACTGTATGTGCTTATTGACTCTATCCTGGGCCTGTTGTTGTTCAACGTCTTTATAAATGACTTGGATGAAGGAATTGAGGGGATGCTCATCAAATTTGCAGTTAACACCAAACTGGGAATCATACAATCATAGAGTTGGAAGAGACCACAAGGGCCATCGAGTCCAACCCCCTGCCAAGCAGGAAACACCATCAGAGCACTCCTGACATATGGTTGTCAAGCCTCTGCTTAAAGACCTCCAAAGAAGGAGACTCCACCACACTCCTTGGCAGCAAATTCCACTGTCAAACAGTTCTTACTGTCAGGAAGTTCTTCCTAATGTTTAGGTGGAATCTTCTGTCTTGTAGTTTGGATCCATTGCTCCGTGTCCGCTTCTCTGGAGCAGCAGAAAACAACCTTTCTCCCTCCTCTATGTGACATCCTTTTATATACAGTGGTGCCTCGCAAGACAAAAAGAATCCATTCCGTGAGTCTCTTCGTCTAGCGGTTTTTTCGTCTTGCGAAGCAAGCCCATTAGCGGATTCGCGGATTAGCGCTATTAGCGGTTTAGCGGCTATTAGCGGCTATTAAAGGCTTAAGGGATTAGCGGATTAGCTGCTAAAAGGCTATTAGCAGCTTAGTGCCTTAGAAAAAGGGGGTGGGGAGCGGAAAAAACCCCCCAGGAATCGCAAGACATTTTCGTCTTGCGAAGCAAGCCCATAGAGAAATTTGTCCTGCGAAGCACCTCCAAAACGGAAACCCCTTTCGTCTAGCGGGTTTTCCGTCTTGCGAGGCATTCGTCTTGCGGGGCACCACTGTATTTGAACATGGCTATCATATCACCCCTTAACCTCCTCTTCTCTAGGCTAAACATGGGAAGGGTAGCTAATACCACAGAAGACAGAATCAGAATTAAAAATACCTTAAAGACTGGAGAGCTGGGCACAAGCTAACAAAATGAATTTCAATAGGGACAAATGTAAGGTTCTGCACTTAGGCAGGGAGAGCCAAATGCACAAATTTAGGATTGGGGATCCATTCAAAACTGTTGTTAGGAACTTCCTATCAGTCCCTGCATGGCTAACGGTCAGGGATAATACGAGTTCCAATCCAAAACATCTGATGTTCCACCCCCTGATGTATAACATTCTATAACTATTATGTCTGAACGAGGCAGGAATGTCCAAAACCTGGTTTGTAAACCTCCATGAAACTGTACAGGCCCTGCATTAGCCTACAATACATAGTTCAAGGAACCTGCCTAAACTTTGGAACTAAAGAGTATTCAGTTAGGAAGCACCCGCTCTGAGCTCAATTAAAACTTAGAGTTTTTTTAATATACACTTTCCACAATTAGTGTTGTGAAACCATCATAAGAGCAAAAGGTCCCTAATTAAGGTAAATGTACACATTAAAATACTTGGACTCTCTTCCAAGCTCTCCTGAATTTCTCTTCAGAAGTTCACTCTTCACAAAATGTGATTGCTTATCTCCACCCAAAGCATGTTACTGCCTGAATCTTATGGAATAACCCCCCCCCCCCATCATGGATGTCTTTGGGGAACAGCTGACAGACCTTTCCTTCCACAAAGTCAGCTGACATTTCAGCTGTCATCAGATTTCCCATCCATATCAGCATTGGAACACTTGAAGAAGCTGTCACTTGGGGGTTTAGTTTGGTCTGTCACAGAGGTCAACTACAGTTTACTCTCTGGTTTTGAACAGTAGCTTGGGAATTATTTTCCTAAGCCATTTGAATGTCTAGAAATGGCAGAGAAAGTGTGATTTGATTCTAGGATGTATGAAAGATCGCTTGACTTGCCTAGTTGCCAAAGTTTGTGACAGTAGGAATGAAGAGTAGGAGCAGAAACATGACTCACATCTGATTTTATTAATGTTTTAAACCATGAAGAGACTGCTAACTTTTAATTAATTCCTTATATCTACTCAGAATGTAAAGGAGGGAGAAAGAAAGGCAAAAGCAGCGACTTTCTTATAAGTCTAGGATGATTTGGAGGCATTCTAAGAAAAAGCAATTATTGCATAGATGGAAATAGCAAGTCTCTCTATTTTCATATGAAAGCTGATACCAGTAACATGGGAACAAACCCCCTTGTAGCATGTAAGTGAAATTGTCAATGCCCTTATGACGGGAGAAACTTACTCAGAAATTAAATTGTGGAAATCTTTATGGGCAAGATGTCAAGTAAAATATAGTTTATAAGATCTCCGTCATAATCCTGGGCAAAAGCCAATAGCTAAGGGGATTTTGCCTTATTAATTTTAAAAATGCCAAACTGTTTTCTAGTTGATACATGTTTGGCTGATCTTTGAAGAACAACATAGATAGAGGCATATGTTGTGTTTTGCAGTATAGCAGAAAAACTAGTGCCTTTGATGAAGACTGCAGTGTTTGGGCTGTTTCTTGTGGGGAGAAGCAGTCCTTGAGGTCTTGGGGTCCTGTGCACTTTCAATTGAGCCCAGAAACTGATTGGTAGCCAGTGCAGTTGGGTGAGAATCAGTGCAATATGCTCAGATCTTCTGGTCTCAGTAATCTGACCACTGACTTCTGCAGTGGCTATAGTTTTGAACTCTCTTTAAAGGCAGGCCCACATATAACGCATTGCAACAGTCCTAACATAAAAGTTACCAGAACACAGATTTTTGAAAGTCGATTATCCCTGTACAGATAGCATTGCATCTGGGCAGCCAGTTGAAGCTGGTAAAGACACTCCAGCTTTGTTGCCTACTTACTGCTTCTCCAGGGACGCGGGTGGCGCTGTGGGTAAAAGCCTCAGTGCCTAGGGCTTGCCGATCGAAACGTCGGCAGTTCGAATCCCTGCGGGGTGCGCTCCCGTTGCTCGGTCCCAGCGCCTGCCAACCTAGCAGTTCGAAAGCACTCCCGGGTGCAAGTAGATAAATAGGGACCGCTTACTAGCGGGAAGGTAAACGGCGTTTCCGTGTGCGGCTCTAGCTCGCCAGAGCAGCGATGTCACGCTGGCCACGTGACCCGGAAGTGTCTCCGGCCAGCGCTGGCCCCCGGCCTCTTGAGTGAGATGGGCGCACAACCCTAGAGTCTGTCAAGACTGGCCCGTATGGGCAGGGGTACCTTACTGCTTCTCCAAGCCCTTCCTTACAAAACACACACACACACACACACACACACCAGAAAAGACACATCTGTCAAGTGACTATGTGATCCGTAGTTTTTTTATGCCCCACTTATGTTTCAAGGCATCTTTCATGTAGCCACCTCAGTACACCACATAATGTGAGAAAGTAAATAACTTTTCTATAATGTATAGAAACAGCTGTTCATTGGAGCAAAAACAGCATCAAGATTAGGAAAACAGAGACATCCTGGTAACTTTCCTAACTTTTAGAGTTAATGAAGCTCTATTACAAAATATAGGGACGCGGGTGGCGCTGTGGGTAAAAGCCTCAGTGCCTAGGGCTTGCCAATCGAAAGGTCGGCGGTTTGAATCCCCGCGGCGGGGTGTGCTCCCGCTGTTCGGTCCCAGCGCCTGCCAACCTAGCAGTTCGAAAGCACCCCTGGGTGCAAGTAGATAAATAGGTACCACTCCAGCGTGAAGGTAAATGGCGTTTCCGTGTGCTGCTCTGGTTCGCCAGAAGCGGCTTAGTCATGCTGGTCACATGACCCGGAAGTGTCTCTGGCCAGCGCTGGCCCCCGGTCTCTTGAGTGAGATGGGCGCACAACCCTAGAGTCTGTCAAGACTGGCCCGTATGGGCAGGGGTACCTTTACCTTTATTACAAAATATGCAGGCTATTAATCACTATGACTACCCATTAGCCCCACTATCAGAATCAGTCTGTCTCTTTATACCCTGTGCTGAGAATCCTGAAGCAATTGTGCTTATGTTCTGTGTATGGATTTCCCATTGGCATCTGGCTGGCCCCTGGAAGAGCAGGATGCTAAACTAGATGGGCCTTTGGTTTGATACAGCAGGGCTCTTACGTTCTCATTGGACTCTTTCTTTGTGGGGTGTTTCCCACTTGTGCTTCAGTGAAGTTTGGAAATGGAACAACATGAGCTAGCCTCCTTGCTAAACAAGTTAATTAGGATTTATTTTAAAATATGACAAGGCCTTGTTGGCTTTGGAAAACCATGAACAGCTAAGTGAAGTAATTTATCTAGAAAAGGGCCATATGAGTCAAGCTAATGCCATAAACCTCAAACTAGCGTAACCAGTAAGACAATCTCTTTCATACAAGTTTGATTTTTATATATAATGTATATACATGCCCTCTCTATTTTGTTAAGAACCATCCAAATTTTGTGTGTTTGTTTTGCTATCTGTTTGCATACAGCTTTTAAAGAATTTATTTCCCCAAAGTAATTTACAAGCTACATGTCATGAGCACAATAAATTACTATATAAGGCCATATAAAGCACCACAAAAATATAACTTGTAGTGAGCATTACGGTGTATCTGTAATTACAGGTGAAGTTAAAGTTTGCAAATGGCTGCTTTCACTACAGTGAAAAATCTTTTACATTTACACTGTGTTTTACAAACTTAAAAAATTGTGCCATGAAGTTTCATCAGACATAAAGTATTAGGTGTTAGCTTTTCTTTAAATATGTATTCTGGACTCTATTAGACTTTTTAAAATTATGCACATACTATTTGCGCAGAAAGATCACATTGCTCTTTATATACCATTGATCACTGCACTCTGCCTTTAGGAATTAGTCCTTTGTTATTGTGGCATCTACCCTTTAGAATCCTCTCCTCTAGAATACAGCAGTCCCCCATTTACAAGCTTCCAATAGGTGCACGACTGTGTATACGTGCATCGGGTCAAACCCAGAAGTGACCCAGAAATGTCATAAAGACATCACTGAAACGTCACAAAAAGGGTGGAGTGGGGCGCTTGCAGTCTTTTTCAATTATACACAATTTCACCAGCACGTGTGGTGCATTGGATTGTAACTCCCACATAAATGGGGAGCTGCCTGTATTAGGCAGGCACTATCTCTGTTCTCTCTCCCCCTGCTTAGGCAGGTATTTTGGTGTAAGCTCTCTCTTCCTCTTTGACATAGGGAAGGAGAGTGGGACTTGTGGATTTCTGAACAGTAGCCATGCAAACTTTCTAAACATATGGGTAGGCGTGTCTAAATAAGAATGTATTCAGCGATTTTGAAATCCGTGGTTAAAACTAATGCAGTTTTGAATGATTCTATCTGCCATCTTAATTTGAAAATGGCGTCCATTTCCATCCTGTCATAGATGAAAATCTTGATGTCAGGAATCATTATGCAAAATTTGCTTAGAATCAAGATGGTAGTCGGCTGTCTTGATTTAAAATGGTGTTCAGTTGCATTGGAACGTAGGCGAAAGCTTGCTTCTTGATCTTAGGAACCATCATACAAAGCTTGGTTACTGTATCTTAAGAGGTGCCCAAATGCATAGCAAACAGACAAACATCAGTTCAAAACATATAATTGGTAAGAATTAATCAGATGTGATGTTTCATGGTTTTACAGTGCATTTCTGCAAAGCTTGTATGCGGGGGGGGGTGTGTGTGTGTGTGTGTTATGACCCCCCCCCCCCCAATTCTTTAGGTGTGTGCATATGTGCTACATTTAGAGGTGGATTCCTGCCATAAAATGTACCTACACGTTGTTTCATATGACACAGTTACTATTGTACAACCTTACGGTACGGCCCACATCTTAACCATTTGAGGGCCACAAATTGTCCACAGTTTAAAGTCTTCCAGCAATCATCACTAGACTAGGAGCACGGAGCTATAGAATGCAGCAGTCCAATAGCATTGTCAACTGTTTGGTTTTCTAACATAAGCACACCTATTCAGGAGACTGTGTGCAAAATAGCTTCCTCCCAGCTCAAGCTGTCTGTAGTGAAGAAACAACACCCTGTGTAATTTCCCAATAAAACATTTGCATCTTCTAAATGAAGAGTATCTTGACCAACCAAGTACAGTACAGATTTGCTCTATACAGACTGTCCATTCTGCTTTAGATAGTTCACATTTTTGGATGGAGAATCTCCATTCAGAAATCTGTGCTTTTATTCACAACTTTCTAGAGGATAGGAAAAGCATGTTGAAACTAACCCCTAAGCCCTGGGAGTCTGGCAGGATGTGGAAGAGGCAAGGCAATCTGATCCGCCCTGGCCTTTGGGGATGTCTTGCGCATGTCTCTGCAAACAGGTTTGTACAGGCTGCAAATGCATGGGCTGTTTGGATATGAAGCAGTCCCTCAAGGCACGTAGACCATTTTTTGGTGGAGTAGAACAACACGGGGGGCAGGAGGGTAGGTTTTGAAGGTTACATTTGTGTTGGCTGCGTTCCTTGCTCATAGAGGAGGAAAGGCAATACCCTGAGGCTATTTCTGGGTGGTGGTAGTTTCAATTTGAAGACATGTAGCTGCTTGGGAGCAGCACATTTTTGTGTGTTGTTTTGTGTTTCCCCTGCTTGTTGTAGAACTCTTATTAATTTCTTGTGATTATTTTTAAGCCTTTGGCACAGACTTGCATCCAGTCTCTGCACTTCCCAGAAAACGCTTAAAAGCGAATTGCATAATGTGGTATTTTCCCTCTCTAATGCAGAACTAAATGCAGAGGCCAGTTTGCGCTGGTGTTTAATCCCCCCCCCCCCCAGCCCTTTCCTTGTCTTTGTCTTCTGGTGTGCCTTCTTCAATTGCCCTTGTTAGGGAAGTTGTTTCAGAAGCTGCCTTCTGTCAGTTCTGTGCCATAGGGAACCAGGGATACAGGGAGTGCAAGACTTAGTAGGGTTGAGACCAGGTATGCAACATGAAGGACAAAATCTGTTGCAGACAAGAGTATGAATTAAACTTCTTAGGGATATGCTCAGATAAGTATGCAGGTAGGAAGCAGACAGAAGGGGTGGGCAAATGCATTAGGATGCATGCAAGTTAGAAGACAGGCAAGGAACAGGCTGGAAGAGACCTGGAGCAAGACTAAGGAACTACGCAAGCAAGATCTTAGTCAGCTTGAAGCATTTATAGGTAGGTCTGGGAGAACCAATGAACTGCTTGGTGAATGGGCCCATGCTTGTATCTAGAGGACCTTCAGTGTCCTCAAGTAGCTCACATTGTAGGGCATCAGTGTACAGTGGTACCTCTGGTTGCGAACGGGATCCGTTCCGGAGGCCCGTTCGCAACATGAAAAGAATGCAACCCGCAGTGGCGCATCTGCGCATGCACGGGTGGCGATTTGCTGCTTCTGCGCATGTGTGTGACATCATTTTGCGCATCTGCACATGCACGAGCGCTGAAACCCGGAAGTAACCCTTTCTGATACTTCCAAGTTGCCGTGGGACGCAACCTGAAGAAACGTAACATGAAGCAAACGTAACATGAGGTTTGGCTGTACAAACCAGGAGGCTCCTTATCAGAGCCCCAGAAGTTCCCCGCACTTTTTATTTGGTGACAAAGTAGCTGTAGGGAAAATTTGGGCTGAGGTCTTGGGTAGACAGTTGCTTCATCTCTTGGGCCATAGAAGTGGAAAGCCCAACGTTGTCCACAAAAGCTTTGCAACAATTAATTGTGGAACCAATCACACAATTTAGATGGTGTGAGTGGATTGATGTTTCTTTTTTGTAATCTCATGTGGGTAAGGTAAAGGTAAAGGTACCCCTGCCCGTACGGGCCAGTCTTGACAGACTCTAGGGTTGTGCGCCCATCTCACTTAAGAGGCCAAGGGCCAGCGCTGTCCGAAGACACTTCCGGGTCACGTGGCCAGCGTGACATCGCTGCTCTGGCGAGCCAGAGCCGCACACGGAAACGCCGTTTACCTTCCCGCTAGTAAGCGGTCCCTATTTATCTACTTGCACCCAGGAGTGCTTTCGAACTGCTAGGTTGGCAGGCAATTTCATGTGGGTAGGCATGATCATTATCCTAACACGCTAGTAGCCATTTTAAAGGAAAAAGAGAGACTGGCAGTCAATAGCTGCCACCATCCCCAAAATATATTGCGTTTGTTTCAAGTGACCCTGGATTATTTTAAAAATTGGGAGGAATGAAGTTGATGTTGTTTTCCAGTCTCACTCCTGTTGAGGTGGGCTGATTCAAGTAGTTAGCTATTTATGTGACTTCATGCCCATGTGCCACAGGCAATTTTAGCTACTTTACTGACAACCTACATTTTCAACACTGATACAGTTGAAAGCCAAGTGAGTCATGTGGGCATTACAGCACTACTCCCATTATAATACAGTAGAACCTCAGCTTACGTCACCCTCAGGTAACGTAAACTTCAGGTTGCGAAGGCGGCAAACCCAGAAGTATTTTTCTGGGTTTCGCCGCTTGTGCATGTGCAGAAGTGCTCTATCATGCCGTGCAAATGCGCAGAACAGGCACCTCCGGTTGCGGAAACCTCGGGATCCAACCGGAGCTCCAGAATGGATCCCATCCGCAACCAGAGGTACCACTGTACTTGAATCATCCCAGCAAGCATACTCCCATGCTTGCAAGACATATATATATATATATATATATATATATATATATATATATATATAATAATAATAATAATGATACCACCTGTATGGCATCTTCTTACACTTAAATGTGGCAGTTCAGCAGTAAAACGAAAGTTTGGGAAGTATGCATTAAAAACCCCCAAACCTATATGTTTGTAATTCTTGCACTCAAGTGTTGAATTTGGCTATGCAGATTTTGTGTCTGGAGCTAGTCTTGGCCTATGCATGCTGCTGGACTTGGAAGTGGGTCCAGTGTACTTCTACTTCCTTATTAAACCATATTGTGGAATTGCCATATTTAGTCAATGTGGGTGCAACTTTTCCACAATTTTATGAACCCTGAGTTTTCAATCAAAGGTGCTAGAGTTTAGTGTTCTAATAAGTGGTCTGCTCAGGATGAGGTTTTGTTATTAGGATGCAGTATTATTTATGTGAATTGTTTATGTGCTATGGAATATAATCGCTTCAGTGCTATTATCCTGTCCAAACTGAGAAAATCTAGTAGCATCTCACAAGAATATGGAAATGTGGACATTATGACTTGTCTGGTGAATTTCAAGGTTTGTGGTTTACCATATGCTGGAAAAGCAATCACATGCTTCCCTTTCAACTACCTGGGGATTAGTGGGTGTAAATATAGATGAATGACAGCTAGAGAAGTAATGGGCTAATTTGAGTGAGGCAAAGCCTTTTGAGTTGTATTGTTTTGGAAGTGAATAAAATACTCCTTTTTCCATTTTGGCCAACACTTCTGAGAGAACACTGGAGATTGTTGTGAGGCTCTGAACAGTTCCTCCAGCACCCATCTTCTGTAGAAAACTCCCAACTCCAGTGGAACTGGCAAGAAGGCGCTCTAATGCTGACAGTGTTATTTCTGTGATTATAGCAATTGGATACGTTCTTTTGTCTGAAAGTCTGATATTGTAGGGTTGAACTATTGCCTTGAACCTAGCTTTTCTCATTATAAACACCCATCCATGTGATTGTGTAAAGATCACCAATTCTTTTGAAAGGTGCTAATATCACAGTGATTTACTGTAAGCCTGGATGAGGTAATGGGCAACTGTTCAGCCATGTGTGGCAAGCTGTTATTAATGCTCATGGAGCAGATTTTACCTGTAGAGAGCCCAGAGCCAAAGGAAGTTGCTAATCCAATGTCTAGTCTTAAGTTATGTGTTGTCAGTAACCCCTGCCTGTCATTTGCAGCAGGTGCAAGGCTGAACACAGCTGCTCTCCCTGCGCTCACATACTGGCCATTGCCCCAGCTCAACATATCAAGTGCATCGCTATGATGTCCTTCTCATGATGAGTTGGTAAATGGTTTCCTGGTGTTCTTAGCAATACTGTATGCAGTTGCTTCTTCACCAAAGGATAGACTTCAGGCATTGTTCGTTCAACTAATTATCAGCAGGTCATAGAACACAGCAGCGCTGCTTGCTAAGTGCGCTGACATTTCTGGGCCGGAGAAACTCATAGCTAAGGGTTTTGAGATGCACAATCCCTTCTGCCAAATAGGAATTAAGTTGTTGCC
Organism: Podarcis tiliguerta; assembly: GCF_965153285.1. Classification (NCBI taxonomy): domain Eukaryota; kingdom Metazoa; phylum Chordata; class Lepidosauria; order Squamata; family Lacertidae; genus Podarcis; species Podarcis tiliguerta. The sequence continues at coordinate 87,981,699 of NC_139534.1, forward strand.
CTAGAGAAGATTAATAGAAAATAAAATTAAAATAAAAAAACAATTCCTCTGCAGCATGCTGAGTAACTGTCCTGGCCATATGAAAATGACTGCTGCTTTTACCTCATTATCTCTGCTGTGTTGCTGGAGTGCACTAAAAACAGCAAGAAACATGTAGGGGAAAGCCATTTTGGAGTCATCTAAGTGTTTTGTACTAACTCTCCCAAGGCAATGGGAAGCCTTTAATTAGTGTTTTCCTAAATGCTGCTACATGTGAAATGGGGAATTTTGCCCTGTTCTCATAATAGCCATTTCATGTGAGGTTTCCCCCTTCCCCTTAATTCCGATGCATTCCAAAGCCTCTGTACCTTTGCTGGTTACTGATTGATGGTTCTGTACTATGTTCCCTTTAATTTTGCAATAAACCAACAAGGAGGTTGAGACCACAAGTTTACAGAAAATGCCTTATTTACTCAACTAGTTTTACAAGGATGACAGAGTAATATTTAGTAGTTTCAGTGTGGTCCTGGGGAGGGCAGAAGATGTATTTGAGAAAAGGCATTGCAAAAATAGCTTGCTTATTCCTTTCTGTAGAAGCAGCCATAAATCAATTTCTGGGACACCTTTCTTCTTGAAACGCCAGAGACTACAGATTTACACAAAGTGTGCATTTAAACCAATGCAGTTGTATATTGGTGTCTTATGTTAGGCTCTTTAAATTGTTGATTTTGTAGTGTGCTTTCAAAAAACAAACAAACAAACAACCTACTGAACACAGAAAGGCACTGAACACAAAAAGCACACAATGGCATAGTGCAATGTTTATAGTGGAGCAAATGTGGGATGACCACATCACTCATGGGTTCTTTTGACATTTGTGAATAATGTAGTCAGTGCAAATATCTGCCAATAAAAACTTTATACCATGCCATAATGTGTAAGTGTGCACAGACATGTACATTAATCTCAAATATGTCCTATTCCTCTTCTTCACATCTGTTTCTGTTGGATGTTACTTAACATTTCCGTCTTCTTTGGCTCTGCATTAGGATTTTGAATCTGGAACTGGCATACTGCTGTCAGTGGAGACTGCATCGATGCTGAATCTGCTGTGGTCCTAATCCCATTAAACCAATGTGAATATGGAATAGGTGAATAGGTGACTCCTCTTACACGGGGGTTACGTTCCAGGCTCCTGAGTGCATAAATGAAATTGCGTAGAGTGGGGAGACCCTCTAAACACCCTTTAAACGTGAACTCTGCCACTTTCTCTTCAATCCACACCCAAAATACCCACAACTAGAATTCAAGTTCTGGTGCTGGCAGGAGGCTGGAGAACATGTGAGAAAGTGTCTGCTGTTAGGCAGGGAGGCTGAGCAGCATAAACAAAGCCCTGCTGTACCTCCAGTGTCTTTGGGGCTTCCCCCCACCTTCACTGACATTCTCTTTGGGCTCCGGGGAGGGTCTCCTCGTGAGCCATGAGGACTCTGCAGGAAGTGCACTTTAAGAGACTGAGGCAGGCGAGAGACCACAGCCCAGCTTACTAGTTGATCAGGTGAAGATCATGGGATTTGTTAAGTCTGGGAGGAGGTTTGTGGCCACTTAGCTTGATTAGGCTCAAGACAGGTGAGGATCACATGCTTCATTAAGGGGAGAGATACAGCTACTCAGCTGGAACAAGCTCAGGTGCATCAAACAAGAATGGCAGGAATAAAAGGGAAGCAAGGTAGCAACTCTTTGTTTGCTGAACTTTCACCACTGATGGTCCACGGTTTGGTTGCTTTGGGAACTCCAATGGACTTTGATTTTGCGACTGACTAGGATTCCAACCCTGGATCTTTTTCAGAGACAGGGACCTGGTCTTTTGGGTTGACTTAGAACCTTTCTCGTTGCATTGGACCTGAAGCTGTAATTGAGCATCTGACTCATCTCTAGCATTGCCCTCGGGACTGTGAGCACTATCGGGACTTACCTCAGAGTACGCTGGGGTTTGGGACAAGCACACTCACTGGCTTTGAAGAAGAAGAAGAAGAAGAAGAAGAAGAAGAAGAAGCCTTTATTGTCACTACACCACCTGTGTGCAGTGAAATTAAATGAGCCCCCCCTCCCATACACTCAGTCTTGTTCACACTCTTTGTGCTTGTTGGAAGTCAATTGCACCACTATTTTTTTTTTCATTCAGCAGCCCAACAGCCCATGGATAAAAACTGTTGGTGCGGCTGACTATACTTCTGTATCTCCTGCCTGAAGGTAGGAGATTAAAGAGGTGCTGGGTGGGGTGTGAGTCAGCCCTAATAATTTTCCTTGCTCTCCTGAGGCAGCAGTCTCCTGCTGTCATCTGGCAAACTCAGAGGACAGCCCATGATATGTGCTGTATTCACCACCCTCTGTAGGGACTTCCTGTCCGTGGCTGTCAAACCAGCATACCACACTGTAATACAGTATGAAGCCTGTAATATGGTAAGAAGCCTTTTGTGAAACCTGTAAATGTAGGGCATGAACCAGGCCTTTCTTTCCATGACCTCCAACTTAGTGTGGATGGTGCAAATTACCTCAATTGTGTCAAGCAGGAGCAGCTTCTAAGCATTGCTTCACTATTGCACAAATACATCATGAAGCATAGCTCATTTGGAGACCTTCAGGAACCCAGAGAAATCTGTAGTGGATTTTTTTAAGTAAACATGAAAATTTGTGGTGAAATGCAGTTTGGATTTCAGATATCTGTGGCAACTCTAGACTTAAAGGGTTTACATTAGAGTCTAAACCAGTGGTGGCCAAACTTGGCCCTTCAGCTGTTTTGTGACTACAACTCCCATCATCGCTAGCTAAGAGGACCAATGGTCAGGGATGGTGGGAATTGTAGTCCCAAAATAGCTGGAGGGCCAAGTTTGGCCATCACTGGTCTAAACAAAAGAAAAGATGTTCTGAGAGTGTAAAAGGCTATATAGTACACTTAATGGAGATCACCATCTTAGCCCATGTTTAATATATTGTTGTGCAGGGAAGGTTTGGTAAAATTAGGGCTTTGAAGTTCTGGTTGAGCTTTGAACTTCCTGTTCATCCCCCAATACCAATCTACTCTTGCCCTTTTTTTTTCCCTTGGTTAGCCTATGGGGTTCTGATGTTTACATATAACATGCCTGTATTATCCCATCAAACTCGTGAATTGCATTATGTTCAATTTAATTGTTGGTGGTGGTACATTATCCAATTAGCCACTTCAGCTAGCAGAGGTGGTTCATCTCATGGTAACAAAAATGGGCAATCATTCAGTAGATTCAGTGGTAGCAGTCAGGGTAGCTCTAAGTTCAGCATTGTTGATAAACAAATACACACCCCAAAGTGTGTGAGGTGCTTCAGAGAGCAGATTGGCAAACCATTCTGTAAAGCACCACCTATCCTCCAAATGCCGCTCCAGTGATGTTTAATGGGAGGAGAGGGGTGCTTCAGTCTGCCATTTCACCTGGGCTGCCTGTCACTTATACTGCTTGCTTCTCGTCTGCCTGCCTGCTATTCTGTCACTACGCTGGAGTTTCCCTGGTCACCTATTGGTAGTCAAGGAAACTGCAGCATGACAACAGCCTTACAAATTTATAATATGTGTGTGTCGCTGTTTCATCTCTTTAAATAAAGCAAGGTATCTTGCCTCCTCCAGACCAAAAGGATGATCAGCCTGCAACATTGCAGACACATAACATATTGAACTGTTCTTTATTCCATCTCTGTACACTACCTACCACAGAAGCAGGGGTTGGATCAAGCATGTAGGCTGGTACAGGCATGCTAAGAAGGTGGCAACCTGATAGAGGATCAGTCAGACGGGAAGCTATAGGAGGGACAAGTAAGCCTGGCAGAAATACAGATGTACAACTATGAACTATTGAGTCTGGGTTTTTTGCCCAGGCAAAGGCTCAGGCATGAGCTAGAATTAGTTACACTATACAGTTTATAGCCAGGATTGCTCAAGAGGAAACTGGTGGTGAGGTGCTGGAGCACAGCTGTCAACGTTTCCCTTTTTTAAAGGGAAATTCTCTTATTCTGAATAGGATTCGTCGCAAGAAAAGGGAAAAGTTGACAGCTATGTGCTGGAGCTATGTAGAAAACAATACTCTACCTTCTTGCTCTATCTGTAGTTCATAACAGCAGATGGGACCCCAGTGCATAATAGATCAGAAGGCTTCTAACCTGAATCTTGATAGATCCTGAGAGAATCACTCTCTTGAATAGACAACATGGAAATATTTGGTGCTCCAGACTATCACGGTAGCAGCAATTCTTACACTAAGCCAGACCATTGATTCTCTCCAAGCAGTTCTCTCCAAGCTTTGACAGGAGGCTTTCCCTGCCCTAGCTGGAGATACCAGGGGCCTCTGACATTTTGCATACAAAGTAGGTGCTCTAACATTGATCTACAAAGATGGGATAGCTGTGGTGATATTTTGTTTCCATGGTATTTTATTCTTTATTTGTTTTTAGCCCAGACTGACTGGGACTAGCAATGTCATCTTACCTCACTGGCTCTATACAGCATGCACTTGAAATGATGAGGTGGCCCAATTCAGTTTGTCGCATTCACTAAATCTGTCCAGTTTTTTAAAAGTCATGCATCACCCTATATTCTAAGCTTAACAGATATTCCAGGATCCTCACTGTATATACCCATCTGACTCTTAAACTGCTTTCTTATTTGCTTTTTTGAATTTTATGCACACCCGCACCAACCGGGCCCTAAACACTCATCACTTCCCATCCTGGCTCCTACATACTTGTTTTCTCTGTACCATTGCTCCTTTTCAACAAAGGCATCCCTTTCTCGTACCTGGGAGATATGAGGTGTAATGTGAAGCCCATAAGTAATCTGAAAAGATTGCTTGAAAGGATTTGCTTTCTGCAGCAGTCTATTATGATGCTACTATAGTTGATCCAACATTTCTAGGAAGGAATTGAAGTGGTTGAAAATTAGGGTGGGTGTTGAGGGTTGCCTGTCTGCCTATATACATTCCAATTCTTCTCTGAGGTACCACTGTATATTCTTCTTGTAATTCTAATACTTTTTCCTTCTCCATGTCTGTTTGCAGGTTATCTTGACGAATCAGATTACCACGTGGCTGAGCGATGGCCTTGCTGTACAGGCAGACCTGCTGTCTCCAGCTGATGACTTCTCTCTGTCTGAAGGTAAGCAACCCTTTTTATTACAGTTGAAACTTGACCCTGACACAAATCTCCACTACTACTCGTAAGTCTCTTTTTCATATTTAAGTAGCAGTAGAAATATGGTTATTTGACCTAGTGTAAGATGTAGCTAGAATTCAAAGCCCCTTTCAAACAACTTTTAGAGTTTCATTCTTTAAGACCAGTAAATGGTATTGATCTGCATGCTGGAACCTTAGAAGGGTTTGTTTACCCCACATTTTGTATGGTAGCATGCTTCAAAACATTGCTATGTACTTACCAACCTGGTGAATTACAGAACCTTCCCATCACTGTTAGAGGCAAGGTAGTTGAGGGAATAGTTAGGTCATTCTGCTGATCTAATGTGATACAGGAACACGAGGCAATGACCGTAATTATCAGCTACTCAAAAGAAGAACAAGTTGGCTCTGTCGGATAAAGAATAAATACTCATGTTTCTGCAATGATTTTGTTTCACATATTGTATAGCACAGTGCAGACCTAAATACTTCATTATGCTGTAGAAACTTGTGTGTGATGTAACACAGCCTAATTTTGTTAAAAACCTGCATCAGATAAGGATATGGAAATGATGCAATTGGTGCACTATCTTCCATCTAACCATGTGCACCTATCACTATAGTATCAAATTATTTACTATCTTAAGTCTTTTATAGCTTTTACCCTTACAGCATGCCTATTGTAGAACTGGGGCAAAGTGAAATTGCAAGAGTCTGTGACAGAATTAAAAGCAATTTTCTGAGTCCTTTACCTTATCTGTGATCTATTCATTCAAACGATGCATCTTGCAACTCGCATTAGGAAACAGTTTCACAGAGAAATAGTTGAAAGTTGTGCTCTAGTAATATTGACAAGGAATTCAATAGAAACCTGATGGCAGAAAGTATGACTATATATTATGCATTACTTACTCCTAAATAGAAAAACTTCCTAAAAGCAATTAGAAAATTCTGCTACTAGTATGCTGTTTTCTACATTGTGATTCAGTACCTGCTAGCAGGCTCCAACATTGTACTAGGAACTGCATATACCTTCCATATATGGACATAGTTTGAAACCAAGGATCACTTTGCATATTATATTGTGTGCATACAGTAAAGTGTATCGCATGTGTATGAAAAATCCATGTTTGTAAATGCAGGTATTATGCAGAGACGTGTGCTAGGGAGCTGGGACAGGCCATGGCTCCCTGCCATAGGTACACCCAGCTGCAAATATACCATATTTTTCGCCCTATAGGACGCACTTTTTCCCCTCCAAAAATGAAGGGGAAATGTGTGTGCGTCTTATGGGGCGAATGCAGGCTTCAGGAAGCTCTGCGCAACCCTCGGGAGACCGGCTCTGAGGGTTGCACAGAGCTGCCTGCAGTCCCTGCCTCAGTGCAGCTCTGCACGGCCATCGGGAGCGGGGCGCGAAGTCCCACCCGGCTCCCGATGGCCGCGCAGAGCTGCCTCCAGTCCCGGGCTCAGCGCACTTCTCCCCATCGCCAGCCCCACAAGCTCGGGGGACAGCGGGGAGGCAGAGCACGCCTTCCCGCTGTTCCCAGACCTGGTTCTTCCAGCCCTGCACCTGGGGGGGAAATAAAATATTTTTTCTTTATTTCCCCCCCAAAAAACTAGGTGCGTCCTATGGGCCGGTGCGTCTTATGCTGCGCAAAATACGGTACTTGCTGTTCTGTGATGTTTTGAGTTCTAGGGATAATATAGGTATTAAAACAATGTCAAAATCAATTCTTTCTTGATTTGGGAGAATATGTCTATAACAGGCTGAGGGTGATGAGGGTACGCTTTCATTCCACAGCCTCTGCTGCTATTTAAATAGAAAGACCGGTTGCAGGACTAAAATGTGCAACAAGTCTAATTCAGTATAAGGGAACCAGAATGGGTTTCACACATCTTCAAAAGAAACTAGGAAAACAATTTGCCCAGACTTCTTCTGACCAGCTGCCACCCTCAAATGTTTACCTATAAAAGTCGGATTTGTTATGTTCATGTTGGCTAGATCTAGTTTTAGACTGTGTTCAATTTTCTTTTCTTTCATGTGGGATAATGACTTTGGTCATACGCAAGTGGAGTGACAATTTACCTTTTCCTGGAATGTCATTGCAACATAGAGATGTAGTAATTTATGCAATAAAGGTGCCCTTGTGAAGGCTGAAGGGATGCTAGCTTTACAGTTTGCCTCTCTCCTGGGCCCAGTGCTTTTCTTCTAGAAAAAAAGGCGCCTGTACTCACATGAAGTTGTTACAGTTAGTGCCACACATTTAACCAGCGCTTTTCTTCTAGGAAAAATTGTGCTGGTACTGCGTACACTTGAGTACCCCCAGGAAAAAAGCACTGCCAGGGCCTATAAATCATTCTCTTTTGCTCTCAAGAGCTTTACCTGGTGATATTATAGCTACACATCTCTTTTAGCGCTTTGATAAGTGAACCTCAGTGATTCACTGAATTCAACAAGGCTCGCTTTGGCACAGGAATTTGGGCTGTTAAATAGACTAGAGTAAGTTTGGGACAAATTGCTTCTTGAACTTCTGTGTTCAGGTCAATGTATAGCTTCTGCTATTTCCACTTTAGTAGCTTTTATGTCCTTTCTGTGAGGACCCTGCATTGGATGAGTTTTTGTGCCTTGGAGCTGAGCTAAGGAAGATAAGAGGCCGTGGCAGTGGTGCACATATCACCAGCCAAAGAAACCAACAAAAAACCATCCCTTAATTCCAGCATATTAGTAGTAGTAAAGGTAAAGGTAAAGGTACCCCTGCCCGTACGGGCCAGTCTTGCCAGACTCTAGGGTTGTGCGCCCATCTCACTTAAGAGGCCGGGGGCCAGCGCTGTCCGCAGACACTTCCGGGTCACGTGGCCAGCGTGACAAGCTGCATCTGGCGAGCCAGCGCAGCACACGGAACGCCATTTACCTTCCCGCTGGTAAGCGGTCCCTATTTATCTACTTGCACCCGGGGGTGCTTTCGAACTGCTAGGTTGGCAGGCGCTGGGACTGAACGACGGGAGCGCACCCCGCCGCGGGGATTCAAACCGCCGACCATGCGATCGGCAAGTCCTAGGCGCTGAGGTTTTACCCACAGCGCCACCCGCGTCCCATACTACTACCATAGTAGTAGTAGTAGTAGTATTAATGGTGGTGGTGGTAGTGTTTCTATGCTATCCTTCCTCCCATATAAGCCCCGCTCAGTTCATAACACGGCAAAGTGCAACCAGAACTGCTTTCTTATTTTACATCCAGAAACATACTCTAGCCTTACTGGATAGGGAGGAAACTAGGCATTTATTATCTTTAAGCTCTCTTCTGTCCCTGCTGTGAAAATCAGGCAGCAGGTCACTGAAATGGTCAGCTGAACCCAAGACACACTGCCTCATTGTATGACTCGCTAGTAGAGTGTGCTGGTGCTGATGAACTCCAGCAAGAGTGGAGATTGGTGGGGTGTGGAAGGAAGGGAAAGAAACAGAGAGAGAGAGAATGAAATAAACAAAAGGAAGGAGAAAGGAGAAAAAGAGGGGAATAATATGAATGCAGCTGTAGAGAGACCTGTGGATAAGCAAGATAAGACATGGGTAACACACACCCTTCCTTTCGGTTGGGGGGGAGGGTTGTATAAAAATGTCACTTCCAGTGACCTGATTGAGTATTTGTGGCGATCACACAGGGCCCCTGGACATTTGACGGTCTATTGACCCTGTGCCACCACTGTGATTGCTTTCTTCGCTGCCACCAACCCGTTTCTCACGGGTACACATGGAGTCCAGTCAGTTGGTAACATTAACAAATAATCAAGTTTATTTTATAGGCGTGAACAAGCTTATGGTTTCAGTCAGTTTTTCTTGGCAGTTTCTTAATCTTAGTTCCTTAACTGTCTTATTCGTTCCTAACAACTTCAAACTGATTATCCCAACTATCTATCTGACTCCACCTAACAATTCCTCTCACAACACAACTCAACCAACTCACAGACTATTCCTCCCTCTTCCTTCTCCAACTCCCCACTCTCAACTGATTTTCACACAACTCCCCCTCTAACCCTAACTCCTCCTACCAGTTTCCACTGGCCAATCACATCACACTCCTTTTAACCCTTTCCCTATGACCCACCTAGGAGGCAAACGTCACAGTATTCATCCTGATTTGTTTGCAAAAAAAGTTTGCAGCAAGGCTAAAAGACTTCAACTCTATTGAGCATCCATTCTGTTTATGGGGAGGCTACATAGCACTGCATCAATAAGTTGTTATCCCATACATTCTGGTGCATTTCCCCGTTACTGCAAAAAGCAGCAAGGGAGAGTATGCACACTGTAAGGTGCAGGTATGCAGAGAGAAGATAAATTATGTTGTGAGGTGCTGAGAGAAAAGGGGACTAACAGAATGGTTTAAAGAAATAAAAAAACTGAAAGAAAAAGACTTTTCTTTGGTAAAAGTAGTGACACAACCCTCACGTGTTAGTAAAAAAAATGTTCACACTTGAATTCTACATCCCTGAGCTACGGTGACATGTACTAAGCTTAACAAAAGTGCTGAGCACAAAGAACTGAGCATTTGCTTGGTTGTGATCAGTTCTTTAAACAAGCATCTCAAGCATAACGTGTTCCAGCGTGTTAGAAACTTATATGTACTTGAGGGAATAATCACATTTTGACAGTTGCTGAGTTTTTCTCTTCATTGTTATAGGCACAAAGTCTTCAAATCAATTGCAAGCTTCTTTTGATGATAGCAATAGCCTCTGTGCGTCATTGGGGGTATGCTCTAAAAGATTCATAATTTATCAAATATCCAATTTTGCTAGAAAGTTTTAAACAAGTCATAAATGATTAGACAGCCTTTGTAGCCACAAATCCACTGGAATTAGTTTCATGAGATTAAATGCATTGGAGTGGTAATAAATATCTGGTTTTGGTTATCACTTTGAGTAGTCTAAACTGACAACACTCTGTTTCTGCTAATGGATGGGGTATTGGATTTCATTTTGCTGCAGCACTGTACAGCCACCCAGTATCTATAATTTGTTTCCCCCTACAATTCAACTGCTTTAATGTTAGTAGGGATTTATGCTGATGCATTAGATGGGAAAACAGTAATTAACAATTAACAGTAATTGAAGGTCTGTAGATACACTGGATATCTAGGAGGACGATCACATTTCAAATAAATCTTACATATGCATACCTAGAAACACGCCATTAAGAATGTAGAGATGGATGACAAGAAGGAATTAAGTCCAAATGTTTTTGGAGTTCATGGAGTCACTCTCTAGACAGCTTGGCCTTCAGTGGAGAAGGTGGTGCTCCCACATTATTCAAGGCATCTGTCAATGGTTTTAGCTTTTTTGGACTGAAAAAGATGGAAGCAGGTTGCAACTCTTCTTAGAACAGGCTGTAGCCTCAACACTGCCAATTAATGAATTACCCATTGTTCCTTCTACAAGTTTGTCCCTGTATTGAACATGGTTCTGTAACTGCTACTTAAAACAGTGTTATGAAAAACAGAAGTGAAACTTGAGATTTGATTTAATTAGTGTGCATGCTATGAAAGCTGTTAATACTAACTTTTTATAAGCTGCCAAGGAACCTGTTGAAGGACAGGCCACCTGGTGGCTCTTTGTGACATATATGACAAAGCAAACACATGGTTGGCACATTCCACTGAAATATGATTTTATTTGGAAGTCTTTGTAGTTATATTCATTCTGTATATTGTTATGGTATGAATGCATGTATGCTTGCTGTATTCCCCAACCCTACCCATTGCCGGTACACAGGTCAGGACACTTCCTACTTCCTTTCATTGTGATTACTTGTCTGTGATTTGTTCACATTATCCTCTTGGGTATATATTGTACGATTGCTGATTTGTGCTGCTTCATTCTTGTATTGTTTTGAACATGTTTAAGTTAAAAGTTTAAATAAAAAAGAATGAAAAGAAGAAAAAAGTCCTGCTGGAATAAGAATATGCTGTACAGCGGTACCTCGGGTTAAGTACTTAATTCATTCCGGAGGTCTGTTCTTAACCTGAAACTGTGCTTAACCTGAAGCACCACTTTAGTTAATAGGGCCTCCTGCTGCTGCTGCGCCGCTGGAGCCCGATTTCTGTTCTTATCCTGAAGCAAAGTTCTTAACCTGAAGCACTATTTCTGGGTTAGCGGAGTGTGTAACCTGAAGCGTATGTAACCTGAAGTGTATGTAACCCGAGGTACCGCTGTACTTAATAGGTCCTTGTTCTGATTCAGCAAGGCAATCATTGTGTCCTGTTTGTACTTGAATCAGCTCCCCACCCCCAAAATTTGATTTGAGGCTTGCAAAGCTCAAACTGGTTTGTGCTTAATAGATAAAAGATGTTTTATCGCATGGATAAACGCAGTCCCCCATGCACTCTGGTGATAGCCTTCCAGGAACCGTCAGGCGATGATGAGTCATAGCTTTCTTCCCTAGCTGCAGCTGTGTACCAATGCTCCATTAGAGCATTTTAATTTGGTGTTTAAAAGGCATACATGGCAGTCATAAGACCTGAATCAGGAAGAAATGGTTAAAAGCCTTCTAACTCTGAAGTTGCTGAAAAGCATTCTTTACCATGTTTCAGACGTATGGATCCTGTGAACCTCAGTGATTAGGGGGCACTCAGACTCACCCATAGTAGGTACCTCTTCACCTCTCTTCCAGTTACAAGGCATGGCAACCATCTTTACTTCATTTATGTTTGCATTTAGCTTCCATAAATTTGTCTCTATCCAATAATCTGTCATTGTAGCCAAGCATACAATGAGTAAAGCACCAAGATCACAAGACCTCGTTTCAGATAAAATATAAAGGGTTAGGCTCCATCAGCATTTTGATGGGCAGCTTATCCAAGAGTCCTGCATCATCTAATTAGTAGAGCTAAATTACACAGCGTATGCCACATCCCCTTGATACCATGCTTGTTTAAAAGCAGAGTTGGGAATTAAATCCATGAATCCTGATGCTAACAATCCAAAATGTATTCCTTGACTTGTCTTACAAGAAAAAAAAATCCAACAGAAAACATTTCACATATTGATATAGTAAAATTGCTTCAGGCGCAGGACGTGCAGGACGAAAGGGTTCCTATAGAAGATGGGGAATTACATAATCCCACCCAGGGAATTCTTAAGAAAACAGCAGCAAAGACCATGCACTACACATTCCTAGAGACCCACCAACTGAAACTTCAACCATTTAAAACACAATTCTGGCTTCAGTCTTGCTATAAATAACTTTAATTTTTTAAAATTATTGCATCATTTACAGTTCTTCCTTTAAACCCAGCTGACAAAATCCGCTCCAGATGTTTGGTAGGCAAGAACAGCAAGCAACAAAGTCAAACAAGAAAGTTGAAAACTTAATGAGCAGTGATGGATTTAAAATAAAAATAGGAGCAATAGAGGAAAATCCTGGATGAAATTTGAAACCGTTTTAAAAGGAGCATAATAATTAATTTATCTTGTTCATAAGACAGCAAATTTATTAGGTTGTTTTTTCTTCAAAGCCACGGGGACTTGGCTGATGAAACCTGAAATTGTTGTTCCATAACCTATGCTTTTATATTAAACAGATGACCTCAGATTTTGGAGCAGCTTTTGACTCCAGGGAAAGTATGCCATTAAGAAAGTGCCAGAAATGTGCTTAATTGATACAAGTCTTGAAAACCTCTCTAAAGGGTGTTATTTCCCATATACAGATTTCTGGGAAATGACAGAGCCCCGCTTCATACATTTACTGGAGGCTAGTGCTAAAACAGTGCCAAGGAAGAAAAGCCCTGGTCCTCCCCTCCCTCGTGCAGGTAACGTCCCATGCGAGTAGGCAATGTGCTCTTAGAATAATGGTGTATGTGTAAGCAGTAATCAGAACAGGAGCTTTTTCACAACTGGCCAGTACTGTGCAGGTCTTGGCTCACATGGCAGGCTATCTGTGTCGTGGTGGGGAGAGCTCACATCTCTCTTCCACCATTCCTTTCTTCTATGTCTCTCTTCACATCTCTTCCACTTTAGGGGAAAGGCTGTAGCTCAGTGGGAGAGCTTCTGTTTCACATGTAGAAGGTCCCAGGTTCAGTCCTTGGCCTCTCCAGATAGGGCTGGAAGACACCTCTGAAATCTGGGAAAGCCACTGCCAATCCATGTAGCTAATGCTGAATTAGGCAAATGCTATAAGGCAGCTTCCTATGCTATTTCAGTGCTTGCCCATACTGATTGTATGAATTGGGCCTAAAGAGCTGTAGAATTTCATCAGAATTCAAGCTGTATGTGAAGGACTCCAAAGTCAAAGTCTGAATCCAATTCAAAAACTACTAATTAGATTACCCAAGAAATGTGGTGCATTAGATATGCTCTGTTGTCTCAAACAGCTATCCTGGACAGATGGAAGAGTTTATCTTCTCTTGGCATATAATTAGGATTGAGTCTTTAAAAAAAGAAAAGAAAAAAAGATCAGGTTACGGATACAAATTATGAGCAAACTATTTAATTTCAGTGAAGCTTATACACAGTACCAGCTTGTAGCAAGAGACGCAGCTGCTAATATTTCCATAAGCCACTCTAGAAATTTCAGTGAAGAGGAACTAGGGTGAATGTTTGTGTTTCAGTCTGAATATTCTCTGTACACTTGCATTTACACACACACACACACACACACACACACACACACACACACAGAGAGAGAGACCCAAAACCAGTCCAGCAACATTAATAAACAAAGACCCTTGTCTGATCTTTGAAATTCAGACTTGCAGGAACTTTGCCAATCTCGGGCAAGTTTTACGGAACACAGTAATTTCCCCAGACCGCAAAGTAATGGCCATGTATTTTTCTGCATGTTCCTCCCATTGTTAGTTATTACCAGGATCTTTATGTACAAACTGAATAAATTTTCTTTTCCAGTCAGGCTCCTCCTTACTACAGGGACGTTACACTCCTTTGTTTTCCCCCTCCACAACTCTGAATCACAGAGTCATGTGCCTGGTGCAATAAAATGAAACAGCAAGACTGGGCCAGGTTAGCGGAAGATGACTATTGAAGAGTGATTTCAGAGTACAACACGATACGTATGCACATCTTACTGAGCATGAATACTTGGGATAATAAAAAAGAAGAAAAAAGAATTATAGCTATGCATAGAATTGCAGATGTTTTTAAAACACACCAAGGGTTTTATTATACAAAGCAGAGCCTGGGTGTTTTTAACATATTAAGTTCTGTCCTGCTTTGTAAAAGTAAAACTGTTTTTTTTTCCTGCTGTGCTTAAACCAGCCAGATCTGTAAGCCTTCCTTGCAAAATTTCCTTTTCTATCGCCAGAACATTTTGCTTACCTATCCATTTGTAATTCTGCTGGGTACATCTGTTGCTGAAATCTGCAGGAGCAGATCTATGAGTACAGCTATGAGGTTTTAATATTTACAGAAAGGAATTCACCCATTCCCTGCTAATTCAGAAATCTGCCTGTCATAACATTATAGTCTGAGGGGAGACTATAAAGAAAGGAGGATTGTAATGTAAGCTTCAGTGCACTTGAGCTATGTAGTATCAGTTAATTGCAAGCTGTGACATGAGCTGGGTGTGAGAGAATGAAGGGTAAGTTCACAGAATATAATGGGTATGTGCAGGAAAGCTCAACATCCCGTTTTGGAGACTATTAAAAATATTTTAAGCAACTTCCCCTCCCCCAAACCAACCCCTCCCCAAAAGTTTTGATCTGTAAAGCAGAATGAGCATAACTTCAGACTGCCCTTGGCAACTGCTTAGAGGCTGCAGATAGTGTTAAATCCTGAGAGCACATTGCACTACTGCCCCAGTCCCCGCACTGTTTCTCTGCTGTTACCGTCTGTGCATAATTTAGAGGGTTAGCTTTGATCTAAAGAGCCCTAAACAGCTTGAGCCCTGCCTAAGACAGGGCTTATCCTCATGGTCTTGTAAAGGACTACAGTAAGTTTTCACAAGAAGAGGGGAAGAGGGAAATGACTTCTTGTACTGGTATGTGTCTTCCTTTTATGGATTAGAAATGTGCTTCAAACTGGAGGGGGAGAGCACATTTTTCCAGTTCTTCCCTCGTCTTCCTAAGGAGTCTCCATGCTGTAGATTGACATTGTTACTGTTACTTCCAAAAGCAAGAAAGAGAAAAGAAGAATGTTACACCATCACCTAATTAAGAAAAAAAAACATTCCTGCAGAGCGCTAACAGATCAGGATTCTAGTCCAGCCAGTTCCCTGATCCCCTGGTTTTCTTTATGCAGGGAGAAATAGGTTTCTTTTTACAAGTTGGGTAGTATTCTGATATCACGCCCCCTCCCAGGTGCACAGTGGGGCCGTGCGGCCCTCCTGACACTGGCATCTCAAATGCTTACTGGAGTGGAGCAGGGCAGTGTTGATGCTGGGCCTGTGCAGGTGAACTGGCGGAGTCCATTCTGCATTCCCACCAATGTGCCTGCACATTGCTGGCACCTTTTGCCATCCAAATAAATGGCGCTGGCACTGGTGTCAGTAGGACAGCTGCGTGGCACAGCCCCAATGCACTGGTTGTTCCTGCTTCCAGCACACAAGGTGCAGACCACCTCTTAAGCTAGAAAAGACTGTCCAAAGTATATGAATCTGGGTGTGTCTTTCTTTCCTTTGTGCAGTGTCATTCAGCTTGAATTCCGCCCCTCCAGCTCACGACCAGTTGAACTTTTGTCGTGTTGCCAGGGAAAAGGCAACTCTATCTCCATACAGCAGTGATTTGGGATGCCGTCTTGGAATGTGATGGTCCAAGTTCAATGCATACCTCTTTGAATAGAGCCTATGATATCACTGATGACAGAGATGGTCATGTGCAGACAGCTCTGCTTCATTTTCAGTGATTAAAATCCCCACTAGTTTAAGCTACTGGTAATGGGTCAGTTCATGTTATAGTACAGTAAGGCCTAGCTCCTTCCTATAAGGCAATGTGGGTCATATTTACTGGTCTCAGGGACATCATCCTCGCCATGTGGACTTGGGCCTGAATAAACATGGGAGGTACAAGTTGAGAGCAAGCATAATTTTTGACCTAGCGCAACATGATTACTGATCATCAGCCTTAGCTTGCATTTTCCTGGTTTAATGGAACTTGTGCCAACATGAGATGCCGCTAAAGCAGGCTTGTTGGGAATTGAATTTTTCTGTTTTTTACAGAGAAGTTTATTCAAATACTAGGTTTTGTTAAATGTGTGTGCGTATTATTCCAGTGAGTGGGTGTGGTTGTTGTGGTGCATGTGAGTGCATGTGGTTGTGGGGATGGGAGGCAGGGCTCACATCCGTTTCTCAAGTTTCCCAATGTACTCACTGGCCCCAACAGTTTGGTGAACCACTGAACTAATCACTGCGCCGCATTGTCATATTCTGTAAGTAAGGGGTTAGGCATTGCACATAGCATCCACTAGGTGGCTCCCTCTGCATATATTGGAGTCCTGGCAGAATTCTCACTTCAAAATTTAAATTGCGCATACAGTAATTTTCATCAAAATTGAAAAGAAATATGTGATATGATTATATAAAAAAACAGAATAAAAAGGGTCAGGTATCTCAGTCTTCAGCACTTAAATGACTGTACCTGCTGCAGTTTATAATGGATCAGTTTGGAATTTGGCGCATTTGTCATCCCATAGAACACGTATGACAAGTATCAATTTATTTGCTTAACGGGTACCATTTTATAAGCAATATGATCCTTATAATGTCAGAACCCTGTTTTGTTTAATTTTGTTATTCACATTGACGGAAAGGGAGCTTTAGTATTCATCACTAGAGGTGGGATCTAAGGCTGCCCCTTGTGTTCCTAGCAGGGACAAGATATGAACTGAGGCCATCTGACCCAGCTCCTAAGTATTAAACACAATGTGGTACCAGTTCTGTATGGCTAAAATGCAGTTGGATTTTGCTTTGAGCAGGTGATCTGGATCAACACTGAAGAAGGACACTGACAAACTGGAACGTGTCCAGAGGAGGGCAACCAAAATGGTCAAAGGCCTGGAAACGATGCCTTATGAGGAACGGCTAAGGGAGCTGGGCATGTTTAGCCTGGAGAAGAGGAGGTTAAGGGGTGATATGATAGCCATGCTCAAATATATAAAAGGATGTCACATAGAGGAGGGAGAAAGGTTGTTTTCTGCTGCTCCAGAGAAGCGAACACGGAGCAATGGATCCAAACTACAAGACAGAAGATTCCACCTAAACATTAGGAAGAACTTCCTGACAGTAAGAGCTGTTCGACAGTGGAATTTGCTGCCAAGGAGTGTGGTGGAGTCTCCTTCTTTGGAGGTCTTTAAGCAGAGGCTTGACAACCATATGTCAGGAGTGCTCTGAAGGTGTTTCCTGCTTGGCAGGGGGTTGGACTCGATGGCCCTTGTGGTCTCTTCCAACTCTATGATTCTATTACTGTGTAGCTAGTTATCTTACCACCTTGGGTTAATTCTGGCGTTAATTCTGGAGTTCTGGCGCTTCTGTACATCGCACTGCGAGCGGCTGTGGGCAGCGCGGCGATTGGTGCTGTGCAGCGGCCATTGGTGGGGCGAGAGGGCAAAGAAGAAAAGTTCCCCTAAGAAAAGCTCAACAGCTAACAGCTTTCACTGGGTTGACCTAAAAAAAGGTCAACAAGTTCCAGCACCTCTTTTTTCTAGCAAAAATGCCCTGGGTTTCACCAAAATTAACATAGCACTTGATTGTAATAAAACCTCTGAGGCGTTTACAAGAAATATTAAAATTATCATTAAAAACAATTAAAATTAACAGTGAAGAAATCAAAACATGCAAGTATTTATGTATCTAGATAGGCTTGCCCACAAGAAAACATTTTAAGTAGGTACTTAAAGTTTGTTTTAGTTGCTTTTACTACTACAATACATTTGTTGATTTGCTTTATATAGAGCAAACCTTGGTACACCAGGAGAGTGAGAATTGCTCTAAAGAGCTTTTTCAAAAGTGAAAGCTTTATTTTAAAAGTGCAGGCCTATGCTCACTTACTCAAAAGTAGTAATTAGATAATTAAATGGGGCTTATTTTTAATAAGTGTGTTTAGGATTGTAGCTTGAAGCACACACACAATTTCTTCTTATAGTAGTTACTAGTTCCTGACTACCATTTGATTTTCCATTGTTAAAAAGGCTTTCTCCATGGAGAATGGCCCTGCAGATGGTAGGATATGCTGTCACCTAGCATCTAAAGACAGGCAAACTAAGCTGCAGAAGTAATCTTTTGACTAGGATCTGGATAACTGCTCTACCTGCGCCCAAAGGCTTAAGTATGCTCAGTGGCATTTCGTGGTTTATGCATTGTGAATTTGTGTCCTACTATGTATTTCACTCTGAAATGGCTTCCACAGTCTGCTAATGAATTTCCAACATGAGTTCAAAGTACATAAGTTGAAGTAGAACATGAGAGTGAAACACTCTTGCTATCAGTCTCTTCTCTTCCTGCCCTTTCTGATGGCTCAAGTTTTGTGCTGCTGGAGAAGGAGCTAGTGGAGCTATTTTGTGGCAGAAGGAAGGGATACAAGTGACCCCCTTCTTGGGATGAAGCACTCTTTGGCACCTCAAAGACTAACTAGCTCAGTGTGGCATGAGCTTTTGCGGGCAAGAGTCCAAATTCTTTCAAATCAGGTTGCGAATCTCTGGGAGACCTTCCCAGCTCATCCTGCCGCTTTGATATTCCCCCTGCCAATTGCATCCTCTGGGATCTTGCTGTCTCTGAATGGAGAGTCCAAGAATTGTCCAACAGTGGCTCTCGTGTTTATCTCTTTGTAACTGGCATCTCATTTGGATTTAGTTTCCTGTCATCTGTCAAAACTATCTAGGGCAACTTAGATTCTTTCAGAAATAACTGCCTCTGCAAAGAACAGCTCACAGTGAAGTAGTCATTTCAGCTTCCTTTAGGCTGGGTGCCAGTTTATAGAATAATGGATCTTTCTTCCTCTTGAGTTGCTCCTCTCTTTGCTCCTCTCTATCATTTTTCTTATGTAGATAAGGGAAAGTGGGGATATTTTTCATTGTGCTCAATAAGCATCTGTGATTATTCATGGTGCGGAAGTGTTTTCCAGCATTCCAGCAGCCATCACAGTCATGAAATCTGCACCATTTTACTTTATGTAACAGTCCAGAGTATCATTTCCAGTAAAACTTTCTTTAAAAAATAAATAAATCCATGAGTTTGCTGGTATGATCTAGCTGTTGTTATTTAACCCAGGATACAAGTTTTTATAGAAGAATCAAGTAAAACTTCCATAGGTAAGGGCCAGTTTAATCAGTGAGGGCAAATTTTGATTTGCTGAATTAAGAGTACCTTTGCTTATTTCTTGAGTAAGCATTTTATTCCAATGTGGCCGCTTGGCAGAGAATGAAAAAATAATGATGGCCCTGAATTACTTGAAGTTTTTCTTAATAATAATATAAAAAAAATTCACAGAGATATTTATTATTTTTTCAAAGGGGGCATATTTCGTCAGAACCACGGGGAAAAGAATAATTCCTCCCCCCCCCCTTTGATGCATGTTCCTATATGAGCTTTCATTTCAGGCCTTACTGTTGCCATAGGAGACCATTTTCTTTGGGACCTTGGTAGTAGAAGAAATGGTTATCGCACACACCTGTCTGCCGCAGTCCCAAGGCTGGCAATCAACAATTAATTAATTGTAGTTAATTAATTACAACTCCTCAGGTGATTTGTTTATTTTCACACCTTTCTTGCACAAATGAATATACAAGAGCTATCTCATATATTCTCAAAAGGCACTTAGGTTGAAGTTTTGTAAAAATGCAAAACATACATCTTGTAAGTTTGTTAATACATTTAATTAATTGGCTAAAAGGCAGGTGATTTTTTGAACTAAAATATTTGTAATCATTGATGAGCCATTGCTTAGCTAGATGTGCTAATTTTGGTGGTGTTTGTTTTATGGAAGTGAGTTGTGGGCAACTTACACCCACCAGGAGTGATGCCTTCAGTGCCTTCCATAGGCACTGCATCAGGAAAATTTTGGGCATCACATGGCAGGACAGCACAAAGATGTGCTGTTCCAAGCCCTCATTCCCAACATGTTCACACTTCTGTCTCAGAGACGTCTACACTGGCTTGGTCATGTACACAGATGACAGGATCCCTGAAGATGTGCTTTATGGGGAGTTGGCTTCAGGCACTAGGCCTGTTGGCAGACCAACCATTACAAAGATATCTGCAAATATGACATGAAGGCTGGAAACAATAACTCCACTGTAAGGGAATCCCTGGAGACACCGTCGTATTGTGTATCCACAGCAGTGACCACAGGAGGAATGATCCCTGGGATGAACGCAGCAGAGCGGATAGTTTTAGCTGAGGCTGGGGAGGGTTGTGGGCAACTGAGGGAGGAGGTAACTCAGGAGGAGACAGTGCCCAATGGGAAACCTCAACCGGAGGGTGTGGTATTGTTGCTTACAACCTGCCCCCACAGGAAGCAGACCCATAGCAGAGGAGCTGGTATTTGCAATCCCAGCATTCTCACAAAGCAAGACTCATGAGTACCACATGTTGTCTTTAAAAGCTTGGTGGGCGTGATGTGGAAACTGTTGGGAGATCTTCACTTCTTTCATCCATTTCTGAACATCTCGCCTGATTCCTGTACTCCTGACCTGTTACTCTTGAATTCTTGTGTCTCCTGCCAAGCCTGTAGTGTTACCTCCTGAATAAGAATATTTCTTACTTATACATAAAAGCCTGTGGGGGGGGGGTAATGTGTGGGTATGTGTATGTGTTGAGTGTGAGACAGGACGGTCATACTATTTTTGTGTTTGAATGGCAGAGTTACCTGCTATTAGGATTTTTTAATGAACAAATGGCTGAACAAGTAGGAAACAAGTATGGGTCTTTAAAGACATGCACACATCTGGATTTGCATTAGTACCAGTAGAGTCTGAGAAGCTTTTGGTTTCTGGGGGGTTAAAATACATATTTGAGGATTTACATAAAACTCACGTTTCCTTGTTTTTTCTTTAATGGGATCTGCGGCATATATAAAGCCACATTTCAGGGTAACTGGTTTCAAGTAGTAGTCCTAAGATGTAAAATACAGAGGCTGGGCCTTTCAATTAGGTGTGAATTCACTTTTCCGTCATCATGTCAAGAGCGTGAATGTGCACTGCCTCTGCTACGACTAGACAGAAGTAACCAAATCAGCCCACAAGAGCAATTTGTGCTTATTTCCAAAGCACAGTTGTAGGGTGTGGATATGAGTTTGAGGCTGTTGGTGAATGACCTGTTAGATTGGCAGCTTCTGTAGCTCATCCACTGCATGTATGGGGAAAAGTAAGAAATGGAGCTGATTCTGCCCTGGTTCAAAAGCACCTTCCATGTGTTCCTCAGACTTCCAAGTACATGCTGTGAGTTAGAAAGAAATCAGTCACTTTGAAATTTTATCTTGCACTCAGCATTTGGCATATCCATATCCTAACTCCGGCTGCAGCTTTTAGAATCCACCACATGTTTACACTGGAAATTTCTCCATACATATATAGAGTTTGTTCTCTTATGAAATCATGTCTCAGGGGAAGGATAATTTAAAGACATTTCCGTTTGTTATGTCTGAGCAGAACTAGACTATTAGGGCTTGTTAATGCTGGATAAACTCAAGCCCTAGAACTGCCTTCCACTGTGGATTATAGAATCTGCTGCAAACTGCGTTCTGACATGACCAGTATGATGATACCCAGGAGGCATTGCAATGTAGATAGTATGGTTTCTGCCCCTCCTCCCTTCTTTGAAATTGAGGGTTGCTAGATGGAATGATGCAGTGCTGAATTTTCCATTGCCTCGTGAATGTGAACTAAGAGGTGCTTCATATATCACCTTTTTCTTGTAAGTGAGTGCGGGTGTGTGTGTGTGGCACTTGCCAGTAGGCTCCCAATACCTGCACAGAAAATAAGACAGTTTTTATGCTTGTTTATACCCCTGTAGACGCGGGTGGCGCTGTGGGTAAAACCTCAGTGCCTAGGACTTGCTGATCGTATGGTCGGCGGTTCGAATCCCTGCGGCGGGGTGAGCTCCCGTCGTTCGGTCCCAGCTCCTGCCCACCTAGCAGTTCGAAAGCACCCTTAAGTGCAAGTAGATAAATAGGTACCGCTTTATAGTGGGAAGGTAAACGGCGTTTCCGTGTGCTGCGCTGGTGCTGGCTCGCCAGAGCAGCTTCGTCACGCTGGCCACGTGACCCGGAAGTGTCTTCGGACAGCGCTGGCTCCCGGCCTCTTGAGTGAGATGGGCGCGCAACCCTAGAGTCAGACACGACTGGCCCGTACGGGCAGGGGTACCTTTACCTTTACCTTATACCCCTGTAGAGCCCCCCCCCCCAGTTTAGGTGGCCCTAAATTGCACTTGAAATGGGCACATTATTGTTTTTTCTTGTATCTGTTTAGAAGGAAAACCTGTGTATCATTGTTAAATGTGTTTTAGAATGTAGATGGGACTGAAGAAACTTCTGCACAAAAGTAGCCGTTCTATTAAACATAAAATACATTCTAATCACATTTTGGTCACTTTAAAAGAAACTTTTCAACCGAAGGTCCTGCAGTTCCAGTCTGCTACATTTTCCAGAACCCGTCTGTAATCTTGGATTTACTTTATATGACTTTTGGGAGCAGATTTATAATAGCTCATTGATAAAATGACAAATGTTTTCTTCCTTGCTCTAGATATCACTTAAGCAATAAACATGTCTCACATTGTTTTTCCAAAGTCCGGGTTATCCTTCAGTATGAATATAGGAGAGCGAACCATTAATTTGGCATTTCATAGACATAGCTATAAGCCAGGCAGAGACTGTAGTCCTACTTATATATTTCTCAACTTCAGCAGACAGATTTGGGTAAGGTAGGAATGCAGGATCAGTCAGGCTTAAACTGTCTCTTTTAAAATCAATTTGTGCTGACCTCAGCAACAGAGCTCATATTATGTACCAAATTGCTATTACAGTAAGCTGCTCCAAATACCTTCCTTAGTCCCTGTAACAGACTGTCACTCTGTTGAACTTGGACAATTCACTGAGGGATGTATTAGGTTCTGAATAAAATAAAATGCTTTTGCCTTTTCTTATTTCATTTCTTTCCACTGCAGCTTAAGTATAGATACATTTTTATTGCTTTTTATCCCAACATTCATAAAACAGTGTAGCAAATTACTTTCCTGACTCCATGTTTTTTAATTCAGTCAATAAACCCTAACATGCTATTTTAAAATATTAACGGGAGGTATACATTGGCAAATATGCCTTGCAGAGAATTTAAAGTTTCCCTTTGCATATTCTTTTTGTTGCTGTGAGAAAGCTATAACTAAGTCGAATTAGCACTTTGTCTGAGCTTCGCCAGAAGATACTGGATACCAATGGAAGCTTTTATCTCTCAATACAAATAGGGACTTTAGGGAGGGGCTATCAAAAACTGGGGAAAGCTGGGGAAAAGGTTAAATTCTGGCTGTCATCGTCCCAGTCTTGGTTCTCCCCTCTCCCCCAAGTCTGCAATTTTGTTTTTAAAGATATTCGTGTTAAATGCAATAACGTAATGTGTAGTTTGGCCCTCTAAGTGCAATGAGGGGGAGTAGATTGCTATCTGAACTCTTTCATTTTACAAGTAGATTGAAAAGAATGAGCTTAGCACCACCCACCCACTCACAGCCTGTTGAGAGACAGCAGTTTTTAAGAGACTTAAAGGTGATATTGTAGGTGAATTGTTTAGTTGCCTTTTCTCATTGTTGTCTCTGGTTAAAAAGGTTTTGTTAATTTTTTTGTTAATTGCAAAAACCATAGGTGGATTACATGTGCTGGGAGATGTACCAGGCAGCATGATCCTCCCAGTTTCTCTTGTAGCCCCCAAAGTATTTCTTCTTTACCATCACCACCACCATATGGTAGGCTCGAAAAAATAGCTCTTGCTTGTGTTGAGTCAGATGCAGGTGCCTTGTGTTCATGTATCCCACACTGCTCCAGCACTCTGGTAAAAAAGCAAGGAAGCAAATGGGCTCTGTTCAATGGGAGAGGATACTTGAGAGTGATTGTGTCACTCGCAGCAGGGAGTCATGTGTTTACCTCGGTCCAGTATATCTGAAGGAGCGTCTCCACCCCCATCGTTCTGCCCGAACTCTGAGGTCCAGCTCCGAGGGCCTTCTGGCGGTTCCCTCATTGCGAGAAGCAAACCTACAGGGAACCGGGCAGAAGGCCTTCTCGGTAGTGGCGCCCGCCCTGTGGAACGCCCTCCCATCTTTGTTTGTTTTCATCTTTGTTGGAAGCCGCCCAGAGTGGCTGGGGAAACCCAGCCAGATGGGCGGGGTACAAATAATACATTATTATTATTATTATTATTATTATTATTATTATTATTATTATTATTATTATACCTGCCCCACACTTGACATCATATAAGACATCAGGTGGGTGTCGCTTGCGGAAAACAATCTCAGGAGCCAAAGGACTTCTGCCACTGGGTGGGCCTAAATAGGTCTGTGGGCCAGAGGTTCCCCTCTGTTGTTTTAGGGGAAAGCTGAAAAGAAGGGAGGCAAGCTAATTTTATTTATGTATTTGCACATTTGTTCTTTCTAAGGTACCTAGAATATTGCTCTTAATGGTGTATCCTAGAACCTTGTGTGACACACACTCACTCTCCAAAGAAGAAAATACCCAGCTACAGTACTTTTCTAGTGTCTGAATATCAGGCATTTTACTCCTTTCCTGTTTAGTTTGTGGGCTGGCAGTTTCTTTTTTAGGTTGTGTGTAATTACTGTTTGTCCCATTTCTGAGGTTATTTTTCTCTCTCCATTCACTTGAATCACTAGGGAATTGCTTCAGCTTTATTTTCTAAAAATATTATACTGTAGTTTGATATGCAGGGATTATCATGTGCTGGTTAAAATAAAATTCCTCATTTGGGAAGAATGCCATGTAGAAAACTGGTCTGATCTAGGCTCTGGTTTATCGCCATTGATTTGGAAGTCTCTGAACTATTTCTATGTGATGATAATGGGTATTTATCCCCTCTTTCCTCCACTCCCTTGAGAAATGAACTGATTTCCTTCCATCCCCTTATTTTTCCTGACTGCTTTACTCAGTTCAACAATTGGTGAGAGTCAATGAACCATTCTCAATTACATAGATGCACATAATCGGTTAATTGATCGATAGCTAGAAATCAAGCAGCTATTCAAAGCTCAATCAATACAGTTTTATTTTACAATAATCTGCTACAGGCAAATCCCCGTTTGCGCGGGGATTGCTTTCCGTCTCAGTGCGCACATCAGCAGTCACGCATAAGCCCATTCTGCCCCCTTCCAAGGACGAAAGTGGCATGAGTGCGTGCCTTGGTGGCACGCAAAATGGTCATTTCTTGTAATTGATAATTTACCCAATCCGGCAAGTATCAGTTCAGTTAAACCTTCACAACATGTGGACCATTTCAAGCCTTTGTGGACTACAGTATATTTTGAATCCCCCCCCCCCTCAAAAAAAATCTGACTTTTGGTTATGATAGTCTGTTTGAAGCCACTTGCCCCTCAACTTGGGCCCTGACCCTGCCTAGGCTTGGTGGTGGGTTTACTGAGGCGCCAGTGAAAGTTCTGCTTCCCAACTCCCTGGGCATTCTACCCACTTCATCAAATGCCCCATTGCCTCTCTAACCTCCCTTAGTAACTTTTGCCCATCTCTTAATCTCCCTTTGCTTGTGGTTTCCTGATGAAGTCCTCTCAAGAGGCTGCTGAGCTCCTTGGGTCCTGTGCTGCTATGTAGCAATAAGCAGGAAGCAGCTCAGCTCTTCTCAGCTTGTGTGGCCCAGAGGAGCCTCTCTATCCAATAAGGTAAATAGTAGTTACTGTATGACCCCAGGAGAATCTTTCCTTTCTCTTGTAACCCAGGCATCTTTATACTATGCAACTACTACCACTACCCGCAACTCCAGATCTGTTTTTCTGCCTCCTCACCCTTCAAATGTCTTACATGCAAAATAGTGAATAGTTTATTGGCGTGTTACCATCTGTGTTAAAATGCTTAGAATCCCCAAATACGGGATTTGCAACCACATGATGTTAATTTCTCTCTCTTAAAAAAGAAAGATTTGGAGCTAGAATTGGTTTCAGGTTTTAACGCGTACAGCCTCTGTAGGATGTTTATTACACTTCTACTCATGATTGGCGAAAACAGTGGTGAAGGAGTAAAAAGTTCCAGTGAGAGAGGAAAATGTGCCCAGAAGGTTTTAAGAGTTGTATACTTTTCACTTTAAAACCCTGAGAGCCTCAGTGCCCGGCTTCCTCAAGAGCACTCTTCATCAGTTCACACACATTCAGTTCAGCGGTTGAATAGTTTCTCAGAGCCCTGAGAGCCACAGCACACAACTTCCTCAAGGAACAAACACCGCCAGCTAACCTTATGAAGAATGCTTCTTGAGGAAGCTGGATATTGTGGCTCTCTAAAGCTTTTAAACCACAGAATGTGCTCTTTCTGTGGAGAGGTTTGTTTTGCCAGCACTGGGAAGTGGCAGGATGGTCTTCAGAATGTATCAAGTGTGTAATATGGATTACTGAAGTTTTGTGAAGAATTTGCCTCATGAATGAAATCTTTTGTATTAGCTTAAGTGACAGGCTCCCCATCAGTCACTTCATTTTTCCAAGGCCACATCCTGAATCTCCTGTGGACTTTTGGGTGTTTTATTTCTGTATTTCAGATGTCCTCAGTGCTTGAGCCCCTTGTTTATTGTGAACTAATGTTTTGGACTATTCAGTGTAATTCTACCAAAATGTGTATTTTGATCCTCCTTTATGTATATAATATAAATATGAGCCATTATCCCCAACCATAATTTAAAGTGCAGTAAATAGTCTCTTTTTTCCTTAACATGCTATAGAAGCAAATATAGATAGATATTCAACCAGTTTCCTGTGAATAGAGCTGATCATGTCTTTGTTGTCTTCCCTGTCCCATTGCAGAAAGGTGTCTCACTTCTTACCCATTGGATAGATTTTATTTTACATGTCAATATAGAAAAGCAGGGAATGAATGAATAAACAAAATTTACTAGATTTACTCCAATATTTGCTATGGCATTCCTTAAAAAACCTGGTTCATGATGCAGTCAAAGTTAAATTCTTTTAAATACTACTATCAGCTGGAGAACTGCTTCATTCTTCCATAGGACATGCACATGCTTTATTCACCAGTAAAAATGATAGGGCTTAAAAGTGCTTAATTATAGTTGTGTTAATTTATAGTGTCAATTTGTTCCTTTCATTTCTCATGTATTATAGTCACATTCTGTGCAAGCCTATACTGAATTAAAGGTAAAGGTAAAGGTACCCCTGCCCGTACGGGCCAGTCTTGACAGACTCTAGGGTTGTGCGCCCATCTCACTCAAGAGGCCGGGGGCCAGCGCTGTCCGAAGACACTTCCAGGTCACGTGGCCAGCGTGACGAAGCTGCTCTGGAGAGCCAACACCAGAGCAGCACACGGAAACACCGTTTACCTTCCCGCTAGTAAGCGGTCCCTATTTATCTACTTGCACCCAGGGGTGCTTTCGAACTGCTAGGTTGGCAGGCGCTGGGACCGAACAGCGGGAGCGCACCCCGCCGTGGGGATTCGAACCGCCGACCTTTCGATCGGCAAGCCCTAGGTGCTGAGGCTTTAACCCACAGCGCCACCCGCGTCTGAATACTGAATTATTCTGTAGCAATTAAGTTTTTGGAAGGATCATAGATTCATCCTCCATTCAGAAATAGGCAAACATTCGCACTATTGCATATTGATAGGAAAGTGCCTTCTTTAAATGAAAGGCCTGTTTATCATTAAGATTTTATTCCTAGCCTTATCTCTTAATTATGTGGTATGTAGATAATTGAAAGCTGTGATGGGGTGATGTGTTTTCCTGGCACTGAAATGTGAGCAGGGCAGGTTCAGAGAGCAGTTCCAGTTGAAATGTCAGAATACTGCGCCATATATTCTCAGAAACCATCAGTGGAATCTTATTGCTGTCTAGGCTATATTTTGACATTTTATGGCATAAACAACATGTTTTGCTGTGCCCAGAGACCGCACAGTAGGGCTACCATTGGAAGACAGTACAGCTTAGATTATGCTCTTCCTGCAACCCCCCTCGCCCCCTCTCCTTTTCTTTTGGAGTTATACACGGCACTGTGGCTCGGAGGTCATTTGTTTCCCACAGCTTTACTAGACACTGTGGTGGGCAGGGGAATAATCTTTCACAAGGGGCTTGTTCATCTAAAATAAGTCTCTTTACTAGTGCTGAGCAGTGTGTGTGTGTATTCCTTTGCATGTCATTCATTATGAAGCCCTCTGCAGTTTCTTGTGAACTTATTTTGTGGCTGATTTTGGAATGATTCTCTTTACCCTGGATTCCTGTGTCTACCTGACCAAATTATGAGACATTCTTCTTTCTTCAGTGCACTTATGAAAAAGCACATTTGGTTGAAATCAAAAGGGGGGAAAATGTGTTTCTTAAAATACATCCTAACTGTTCTCTACCAAGTACTTTGTCCTCCTTAGAAGCATTTGAGAGCTAAGCATGTCAGAAGAAAGAAACTTTCTGAATATCTGATCTAACACATTTCTATGTCTGGCCATTTAAGGCCTCATGTAATTCATTTGGTAACCCTGATTGGGTCATAGTTCCTAGTTGCATTTTACCTATTTGCTGTAGGAAGCACTGATGTTCCTAAGCAATTTAAAAACACTTTGAGGTTCTATTACAACCAAGCAGTATATATGTTTGAGTCAATAAATAAGATTCATCATTAAATTCAGAAAAAATAATAATACATATTTTTAATAGGAGAAATTTTGGGAGGGTCTTGGTGGGGTCATGAAAACCATTTGGCACTACTGCATGGTGCCTAAAGGAGCAGCAATTTAAACAAAAACAAAAAACCCACAAGATTTTTAAAAAGTTTTTAAAGGCGGGGGGGGGGGGTAGCTTGGGGACCACACAAACAAAGTGAAACTTTGGGCATCATGGTATTACAGCAGGAGACCCACTGGAGCAGTCAATACTAAAAACCCCTCAAATTTAAAAAGAAATAAAAGGAAATCAATGACAAATATTGCGGGGTCATGGGGGCACATCAGCATCTTGGGGTGCTGAATAAAAGTATTTTAAAATAGTTGATAATAGTTGATGGTAAAGTCTTTTGGAAGGCAATTATAAGAGCTGTGGTTCTCGTCACTTTCACTCAATGACCACACTCACTTTGATGTGGGGTTCCTGACATAGACCAAGATAAAAAGTAATGCATATTGAGCAGAACATACACTTGGGCTTTTCAATTCCCAATTTTCAAGAGAAGACAGTCCCCAAAGTTTCCCAAGGTTAAAGACCTGATAGAACACAGCATACACCCCCTTAGGGCTTATGAAGAAGGTGAGCAGATTTGGACTTGACCATTTAATTCTTGTGTCTATCATATAGATCCAAAAGTGTAATTACTGTTTCTCACTTTTTACTCAGTTGGCTTATTCCTCTTATTTTCAGTTCTTCTTCTTATCCCTCTTCTACTTTGCCATATGAGTGGGCTGTTATTCTATAACTTCCCTCCTTCAGTTCCTCCTTCCTCTTTCATTTTACCTTCTGCTGGGTATACTGGATGGAACTTTGCTGCCAGCTATTGCATGTACAAAATCTTGAGTAGTTGTTTGTCTATCTGAAAGCTGGACAGAGCTTCCTCTATTGCTCTTGCTCTTTGCACTGCTGATAGAAGCTTCTGCAGAGAGTAGCATATCGTAATAATCGAAACATAGGTGGAGTTATAAAACACTCTCAGCATTGGTAAAGTTTTAGAACTAGTAATTGAACAGTGCTCTTGCTGTCTCAGTTTTTGGTTAAAATGGGATGGTCCTTATGTTGGTAACATATAAATTAAACCCCCATTGCCAGTAGAAGATAATGGCCTTTTCCATGACCTTCTTCAAATGAAACAAAAAGCTATTGGTAGGGCAAAATTTCATAGAAGTGGATTTGTTTGAAGGAAAAGTCATCTCTCTGAATTGGGTAATTGGATAGCTGTTCTGACTGCCTTGAGGCTTCTACCAAATATATAATTGCATTAGTAACTTCATTGTCTAAATTAAAAAACAGGCAGCTTGCTGTTGTACCATTTCATTCTCAAGCGCTTTGGGGATATGAAATCATGAATCTTCTGATTGAAGTGTGCAATGCGGCCTTTGTATAATGTGTGTTCGTAGAAAGTGTAACCATAGATAAATAAATAAGCTGTGCTTTATAGGAAAGCAGAATCTAAGGGGTTAAAGGTTATAGATAACCCTTCTGAGAAGTGACTTCTTCTGACTCTTTGTGAGATGCAATGAAAAATATATCTATGTCATAGGTCTTTAATTTAAGATTAGTATGTTCTAGTCTAGGCACTTAATATCTGGAAATGCTGGGGAATGTCTTTGACTCTGGGCATCTCTGTTAAACAGAGGTCCAGAAATCTTGACTAGCATTGATAGCCAAGCCAAAATTGTGTTTCGAGGACCCTGTCCTTAGCAAAAATGCTCAGTGCTTTAGCACCAGTAGCAGCAGCCCAAACATCATCTCCAGCCTGGAGCAGTTATATTCTCCACTGTTGCACTGAGCAGCTCCAGGAATAATCCCCAGCCCTTCTCCAGCTCCAGGCTAGGGAGGCTGGTCTGCTCTCCTGTCACTCTTGCCAGAAGATGAGTGTATGAGCAAGAAGTGTGGGACTCCAGATATTGATGCACATGGGAAGCAACCTTCATGATGAGGACCTGACCTCTAGTGATAACTGTAGATTCCCAGTACAGATTTTTACCTGTATATAAACTGGAAACAGTTGCATTTTGTAGGGTGCGCAAGTTATTTTAACCTGCGGTTCAGTTTACTTCCACACTATTAGGCAGCACCCAGCTGTTTAATAAGTACTAATACTTAGTATTTGTATGTTTTTGAGCCTGCCTTTGGCCACCTGTGAGTTCATCGTTATGGTGCCCGTTGAACTGGAGAATTCCTATTTCACTGCTCACTCTTAACTGGTACATTACCCCACTTCAGATTTTATCCATACCTGCATAATCTGTTTACAAAAAACTTCACATTTCTGCTTTGGCTGCAATCAAAAGTTGAAAAACTACACAGATATTAATTTTTATTTTATTTTTTTGTATTTTCTTTTTTGCAAGTTTGTAAAAAGCAAACTTTCTGCATATGTGATGACACTGTGAAATACTGCATCCCAGGGTATGGGGTGTGAGCTGTGCCTTTATGTTGATCAGTGCGGATGAAGGGTGACATGCAAATTTAATAAATAATAATAATTAAAAAAAAATAGATACAACTCTCCTGATTAGCATGTAATCCCTAAGTGTATTTCCTAGTGTACACTCAGTGTATGTTGCTAAAATAATGAAACCTTAGCTCTTCAAAATACCTTTGCCCTAAATTTGGAGATTAAATCTGAAATCGAGTTACTTTTCTTCTTTTTTTGGAGGGGTGTGTGTATGCCTTGATGTGCTATATTTTGAGGACAAAAGACGTGTTCACAAATTAAATGGTACCTCCCTATAGAGCAAGCTATTTTATCCCAGTTTATATTAAGAATGGGATTTTGCTTCATCTAAAGTTTTTTTTTCCTTTGGGGGGGCGGGAAGAATAAAAAGTCACTCCCAAAGTAATGACCTTGGCTTAGAAATATTTTTGTGGGAAATATGTGTCTGGGAGCTATATTTGGGTTTATGTCAAAGCATATCCTCCCTTGATCATGTTTTATATCATTTTTAGGAGCAGTAGGATTTTATTGAGCATATAATTCATTTAACGGTGCTTATCTGCTGGTTCTGCAGCTTTTATTTTGTGGTTATATTGTTCTTTGATACTATATTTATTTTGTAATTCTTTTCATTGTTGTTGTAATTCACTGGGGGGTGAGGGGAGAAGAGATCATCATGAAAAATTATAGAACAGAGAGAGAGAGATGCAAACCTCAAAATGGTACTAAAATATATGACTTTTTAAATAAAAATGTAAGTTATCTGATGTGTTTCAATTAAATCCTTACTTAGAGTTGCATGATTAGTTGTTGTTTTTTTAATGCTATAGCAGGGCAACATGCTCAGAACCATAATTCCCTACTGGAATTATGGGAGCTTTGGAGTTGATGTTTTTGACAGGAAGTGGAAGGTTTTTAGCATGTTTAAAACGTTATTTCAAGGCAATGGGCCTGCTTCCCTATGTGTCTGGGATCTGGGGGTCTCTCAAATGCTGGTTACACCCCTCCCAAAAACACACACATACTTTGAGAAGGTTGGGTTTTTGTTTCTTTGTTTGAAAGAGAGTGGAGAACATAACATAAGCATGCATATGCTCATCTGTAGAATGGATATTTGCCTGAATTGGAAATATGACCGTAGGCAAATATATATGAAATATTGCTACGTACCAAATTCAGTGAATTGAAAATTGTATTGTACCCAATGAAGTAAGGGGGCATTAGTCCACTTGCAGTCTTCATTTCACATCAGATAGAATTTTCCATATTTGGTAAAAGTGAAAAGCTATAGCATTGAAATATTCAATAGAGCAGGGAGTGGGCACCTATCCCATGATCTCTATTTGCAAGGCAGTATAAATTCACCCAAATTCCAATCTGATTTAAAGCGGTCTTTCCAGTCTTCAAGGCAACCCACAAAGACAAAATTTAAAAACAATAAATCAAGAAAAAGACAAAAGACAAGAGTAGGAAAGTCCATAGATCCGATCCTAACAGTCAAAAACTGTACAGCAAAATAATTAAACTAGCTCAAGCACTTTCTTAAAAAAACAAGTTTTGTGTGTTCACAAACAAGTAGCAATACTGGCAGGTGAACCTGTTTGAAGAAGGCATTCCACAGCGTCTCTTCTATAGTCAAAAATGCCTCACCAACTTCAGACAAATGTCCCTGTACTTGCACTCAATGTCATTTTCTGGTTATTCCTTCTGAATATTGTACTGAACTTTACTCAAGCAGAATTTATGAGCAGCCAGAAGGAAAGACTGAAAAACCTAGCCAATACTTGGCTTGTTCAGCCTGTTAAATTTGTTAAGTTTTACATTCAGCCTAATTAAGAAATTGGATTTACAATTGTAATAGAGGAGGCTCAGAACATATACCGTAATCTTTTTATGACACAGATTTATCATTTGGCACTTTATTTGCTACTCCTTCTTTGTCACTAGGTGGAATATGTCATATCTGTAGGAATTTTGATGGGAGGGAGTTCCACAGGGCGGGTGCCACTACTGAGGCCCTCTGCCTGGTTCCCTGTAGCTTTGCTTCTTGAAGTGAGGGAACCACCAGAAGGCCTTTGGAGCTGGACCTCAGTGTCTGAGCTGATCAATGGGGGTGGAGACGCTCCTTCAGGTATATATGTAAATAAATGTTACATTATCCGTCTTTCATTTAGTTAGTTGAGTTGAATAGCACTACCTTTGCTTATTCTAATGAGTCTGATTCAGATAATAATAATAATAATAATAATAATAATAATAATAATTTATTATTTATACCCCGCCCATCTGGCTGGGCCTCCCCAGCCACTCTGGGCGGCTTCCATAGAAACCAAAAATACACTAAAATATCACACGTTAAAAACTTCCCTGAACAGGGCTGCCTTAAGATGTCTTCTGAATGTCAGGTAGTTGTTGTTCTCTTTGACATCTGCTGGAAGGGCGTTCCACAGGGCGGGCGCCACTACCGAGAAGGCCCTCTGCCTGGTTCCCTGTAGCTTTGCTTCTCGCAATGAGGGAACCGCCAGAAGGACCTCGGCGCTGGACCTCAGTGTCCGGGCAGAACGATGGGGGTGGAGACGCTCCTTCGGGTATACTGGACCGAGGCCATTTAGGGCTTTAAAGGTCAGCACCAACACTTTGAATTGTGCTTGGAAACGTACTGGGAGCCAACGTAGGTCTTTCAAGACCGGTGTTATATGGTCTCGGCAGCCGCTCCCAGTCACCAGTCTAGCTGCCGCATTCTGGATTAGTTGTAGTTTCCGAGTCACCTTCAAAGGTAGCCCCACGTAGAGCGCATTGCAGTAGTCCAAGCGGGAGATAACCAGAGCATGCACCACTCTGGCGAGACAGTCCGCAGGCAGGTAGGGTTTCAGCCTACGTACCAGATGGAGCTGGTAAACAGCTGCCCTGGACACAGATTTGACCTGTGCCTCCATGGACAGCTGTGAGTCCAAAATTACTCCCAGTCTGCGCACCTGGTTCTTCATTCAGTTACCCCATTCAGGACCAGGGAATCCTTGACACCTCTCCCCCAAAACCAGTACTTCTGTCTTGTCAGGATTCAACCTCAATCTG
The DNA here is from genome assembly GCF_965153285.1 of Podarcis tiliguerta. Classification (NCBI taxonomy): domain Eukaryota; kingdom Metazoa; phylum Chordata; class Lepidosauria; order Squamata; family Lacertidae; genus Podarcis; species Podarcis tiliguerta. Next base: position 88,016,195 of record NC_139534.1, read on the forward strand.
TTAGCTGCCATCCATCCTCCAACCGCCTCCAGACACTCACACAGGACCTTCACCGCCTTCACTGGTTCTGATTTAAAAGAGAGGTAGAGCTGGGTATCATCCGCATACTGATGAACGCCCAGCCCAAACCTCCTGATGATCTCTCCCAGCGGCTGCATGTAAATGTTGAAAAGCATGGGGGAGAGGACAGAACCCTGAGGCACCCCACAAGTGAGAGCCCAGGGGTCTGAACACTCACCCCCCCCAACTTTCTGAACACGGCCCAGGAGGAAGGAGCGGAACCACTGTATGACAGTGCCCCCAGCTCCTAGCCCCTCAAGACGGTCCAGAAGGATGTTATGGTCAATGGTATCAAACGCCGCTGAGAGATCCAGCAGAACTAGGAAACAGCTCTCACCTTTGTCCCTAGCCCGCCGGAGATCATCAACCAGTGCGACCAAGGCAGTTTCAGTCCCGTGATGAGGCCTGAATCCCGACTGGAAGGGATCCAAATGGTCCGCTTCTTCCAGGCGTGCCTGGAGTTGTTCAGCAACCACTCGCTCAATCACCTTGCCCAAGAATGGAAGATTTGAGATATAAAAGAAAATAACACTAGTGTTAATTTAACTGTAAATTTCCCACTGTTTCCTGAACTGGAAAACGTATTTTAAAATTTCCTTTCCCCTGAAAATGATGACATTGTTTAGATTATCTTTATTCCTTCTGAAATAACAAGGATGGAACATAGATAATGTTTTGATATTCCTTCTTTGCAGCTCCTTATGTGTAGTTGGTGCCCTGTTGATCAATTTTATAAATATGCCTGTAAAACAGTACATTCAGTATATACTTTTCAACAGTCTTGAAAAGTATAGAAGTATGTTGGATACCATACTAGGGCCATCAGAATTCTGAGTTGACAAAAGTATGTTTCTTTTCCTGTACCTATTTTGCATCTGTACCTTTAGCAAGCCAGAAGAATAAATACTACAAGACTCTAGAATTGAGATGTGCAAGCAATTTTAAACAGTGGGTAGGTAAAGTTAACTGTCAGTGCAACAGCAGTGATCTCTTCGTTCCTGAAGCCAAATAATAATCCTGATTTAGAAACTATTATAGGGGCCAAGCCTTACCACATGGGCATCTACTCTTTCCTTTTCCTTTTTGCTGGCATACATAATGATTGCTGGAGTGGGTAGAGTTAAAAAGTTGGATAATGAGAGAGTGTAACTGGAGGAACAATCAGGGAGGTGATAATGAAATGATTGTCGTGCACAACGGAACTTAGTGAATGTCTCTTGTTCTGAAGAAGGAAGCTAAAGTGAAGGATTTTTTACTCTAATTGCCTTTAAAAACAAACTGTTAGATTAGTTTTAATTAAGGAATTTGTTAGTCCTGCTGAGCTTATGTCTCAAAGCCATGTACGTATAGAGAAGGCACAAAAATTTATTGCTGTGTGACTCAAAAAAAAAAGAAAAAAAAAAGGCTATAAATCTCCTCCGGAACAAATGAAGAACACATTATTAGTGACTGTGAGTTATGGTAGTCATCTTTAATTCCAGCAAAGGTAATCTCACATGCTCCAATTACTTAGCATTCACAGTATAAACACCAGCATGGTATGGTGTTTATGCAACAGCAAGCTGAGGTGGGGGGATCCCAATGGAAGCTTGCCTTTTCTTCCTAGTCCACCATATTTTAAAAATTCCGTGTTTGCCAAATACTGTGTTTATGCCTTGGTCATTTCAGGAATACTTCCAAAGCTACTATATATTCTAAGTCTAGATCACTCAAGGGCAATACAGTCATAGCTCGAGTTGAATGTGCTTCAGGTTGAGCGCATTCGAGTTGTGCTCCGCGGCAACCCGGAAGTAACGGAGTGTGTTATTTCCGGGTTCCGCCGCTCGCGCATGCGCAGGCACTCAAAATGACGTCATGCGACCCACAGACGCGCAGACCCACAAAATGACGAATCGCGATCCACAGGCGCGCCGTTGCGTCTTGCATTCCATTCGGGATGAGAACGGGGCTCCGGAATGGATCCCGTTTGCATCCTGAGGTACCACTGTATTGTCACAGAAATTGGGGCTAGGCGAGGTTCCTGTGCATCAGTACGCATTCAGTTGCTGCTTCATCCTTTTGGGATCATAATACAAAAGAAGAGACCACCCATGCATACTATTCGTAATTATCTGTTTAAAGTGTCATCTTATAATAGTACTCATGACTGGGAATTTCATGAGACGCTGGAGAATTAATCTTCACTCATCTGGGCAGTAGCGTTTGGGAGAAGGGTACTTTAAAGTATGCTGCCATTTTGAGGATATCCATAAGTTGTAACATGACTTACACCTTTGGGAGGTGATGCTCCCTCTATCCACCTTAGAAGAAAAGGTTTTTTACTGTATTTACTGTAAATTCCTATTCTGGGAGGATACACGGAGAGTAATCTACCTAAATGAAACTCATTTTGCCTTGCTGGATCAGACCAAAGGAACATTAATTCAAAATCACAGTGGCCAACCACATATCTGTGAGAAGCCCATGCCTCTCTTTCAGCATTGCATGAACAGCCCTTGGACTTGTAAGCAACCTCTACTCTCTCTTTGCCTTAGCCTCAAGGAGCAAGTCATAATCCGCCCCCCCCCCCACCGATTTAACTAATGTCAGAACCCCAACAAAATGTAACTGGTCTCAAGTAGAGAAACAAATGAAGGTTTGTGAAGTTGGCTCTTCCTCCTAATCTGGAACTAAGAGCAGTACAGATTTAAATTCAGAGGTAATGATAATCAGTGGATATTAGGAATTAGAAGCAAAAGCTTCCAGTCTTGTGGCTTTTAATGGGAAGTAAATGAACCCAAAGATTGTCTATGTCATGCTAGACCATTGTTCAGTGTTTCATCTGAACCAGGCCATAAACATATGTGAGGAAAATAAGGCCTAGGGATGCCTACTTCACTTCTTTAAACTGTATTTTGTTAACATTTGTACTGTTGCCACATTGGCATCTGCATTGTTTGTTTATTAGTTTCAGGAGATTCTGCTTTGCAGAATGCTCTGTTTTGGAAGGCAGGGAGATACCTCTCCCCGAATAAGCAAATGCAACTCTATATTCCACTAGGATGGAGTGTTTTAGAAGGCTAAGAGTGCCCTCTGTCCACTATCAAGAATGAGAATTTATGGTAAGACATTTCCCTTTTTAGATGATCAGAAACATGAAGTTTGCATCTTCAAAGCATCAAATTCAATTTGTCACATTTGGCAGAGCCAGCATCTGATCTAAGCCTGGAAAGTAAATTGCCTTTCACCTCCCGTAGAGAAAGTCTCTATGGGTCAGGGCTGAAATCCTTGGTAAAGTGCTCAAAGGAAGTTTTCATCAGAGCTGCCTCCACCACATCTGGCCTTGTGAATAAATAGGACGGTTATTTCTCAGTACAGCCAAATATCTGACATATAGGACTACAAATATTCACATACCCCACTGTTGCCCCCTCCTGTGTCTCAAATATTTTTGAGAGTGCTTTAAAAGTCAACAAAGAAGGACAAGTTACCATATTTACTTGGTTCCTGTGACAGATTCTACAAAAGACCAAAGAGACTTTTAAAGTATTACAAAATGTGTGTTTATAGTTGATTGGCTGCACAGCCATTCCTTGATATCCAGGAACATCTGTCCAGCAATTCAGACACCCTGGGAGCATTCTGTTCTCAGCTTGAGGCACACTTTTCCTCTAAACAAATGTTGATTGTTTCCTAAAGCAGCATTCACATGTTGTTGTTCTGACTTAAATGGTGTCACTCTCTGCTTCAAAGGTGAACTGGTTGGGTAGGATGAATTGGAGAGATCCACATTTTATTGTGACAAACATTTGTTCACTCGGTGACTTGGTAGGGTTGAAACATGGAAAGGAAGAGTTTGGTTTTTGAATTTCTATTTGTATATAATCAATCCATATTCTGCATAGTTGTTGGGTTGCATACTTTTCAGACAGCCTCAACACATTTGAACAGCACAAAAGATCTTACAAGGTACATATTGTATTTGAATAAAATATTTGCAATTAATACAGCTTCGTAACCTCCAGGGCACAAGTTGTTCAATATAGAAATGCAGGGTCCCAAGATTTTAAAAAATGAAACTGTTTTTTAAATGTTTTAAGAAAAGATGCCGTGGCACATTTGATCAAGCTGACTGACATAACACAGTACTTTTCAGTAGAGACAGACACATCTGTCCATTTTTGTTTCACTCAGTTTCAAATTTTTCTAATCCTAAATTTGGTTAACCACAGTTTCATATCAGTTTGGAAGGTTAAGGTTTTTTCTGAGCCCCCAGAAAAAATCATCAGTATTATGGTACACATTTCTCCTTCTGTGTCAATTGTTGCAAGCAATATCCACAAATATAATGCATCTCTGTACACATTTTGTGTTGGAGAACTGTACAACAAAATTAGGAATTAGTGCGAATTTCAAAGGATAACTGTGCTTTGGATCACATATTGTTTTGGAAAATGTGAATTAGGTATGTTAGAGTAGCTGGGGAAACCCAGCCAAGATGGGTGGGGTATAAATACAGTGGTACCTCGGGTTACATACGCTTCAGGTTACAGACTCCACTAACCCAGAATGCGGCCCAGCAGGAGGCCCCATTAGCTAAAGTGGTGCTTCAGGTTAAGAACAGTTTCAGGTTAAGAACAGACGTCTGGAACGAATTAAGTACTTAACCCGAGGTACCACTGTAATGCCCTGCCCATCTGACTGGGTTAACATTAAAATGTGAACCATACCAAATTTCTCCCCCATTGCTATTTGCCAGGCATTTGGCTTGAACAGGTAAGAGCAAAAATGTGTGCAAGGGACTGACTGGGAGCACACATACGCTCTCCACTCCCAACATTCCCATATGCACTGGGTGTGCCCACTTCAACAATCCCACTGAGGGGGAGTTCTGAAGAGAGAGTTTTAAGTGCATTGGGCTGAACACACTTAGAAGCTTCTTCTCTGACAGGCTTGCTCATCGGATTCTGTTCCTCTTCAAGAAACAGTAGCATATGTCACCATGGGGTGTGTGTGCAAAGGGGACTGCAGAGGAGGAAGCAAGGAAATGGGGCTGCAGGATAGAAGTGGATGGCTGCTTCATACCTGGGTAAAAGGTGAATAGAGTGCTTATGAGTTGCACTCTGTGGGAGGTGGAAAATGCAGGAGGTTATCATCGGGGTGGTCTGTGTGCAGAGGGAGATTGCACTGGGGGAGGCATGGATATGGGGGTTTAGTTGACAACAGGAGTACAAAATGGGGGTGTAGAGTCAAAGTGACTTCAGAAATAGGAATGGGGAGGTGAAAAGGGGGTTAGTGGTTGCATTGGGTAGGAAAGGGAAAGTCTAGGGGGTTAATGCGAGGAGTGGAGTGAGCAGGGGGAAGAATCCCCCCCCCCCAGTATATATATATAAGCAGCTTGTTCAAAATGTAAAGAAGTGAGTAAAATGGTGTGAAAAACACATAAATGTCTGATTTTCCAGAAAGAAGGATCATAGCAAATAGTTTTGCTTGATTTTATTTATTTTATTTTTGTCTCTTTACATTTAATAGAGGAGAAAGGAAAGAAAGCATGAATAACAATTGCTTGAAAAGAGAAAAAGAAAAAAGAAAAGCTTAAATATTTGATAGTGTTCTATTAAGAACAACAGCAGCAGGAAAACCTGAGGGAAAATGTCATCTGTTATTTCTTCATTCCAAAAATGAATAAACAAGGCCCATCTCTCAATGAATTGGTCTTAATGGCCATCATTTACCACTTTCCGTTTATATGTTTGCTTTTAACATAATAAAATGAATGGTAAAATATAAATGGCTAAATGTTTTTATGACATAAATCTTATTTTGAAGTGACAAGGATACTTGTGTGCAGATAGATGTTGTAAGAGATCAGTTAACATTTATACATCCCACATTTTAAACCTCTGACTGTTCTTACAGGGGCCTAAAAATGCATTTAGACAGCAGATGTGGTATCTGGAATGTGTGGGAATATACTTTGGGGGCCACCTGTCCTGGGATTTGGAAGACAGACCCAATTTGCAAGCTCTGCTTTTTGCATCGGTATTAACACATTCATTCATGCATTCTCTCTCTCCCCCCCAACCCCCTTTGAAATAAGGGTTATACTGTAAGATTGGGCTAACTTTTTTTCCTATGGAAATTGTGATAGCGAGAGAGAAAAAAATCTTTAAATATGTATCATCATCATCAAATTAATAATAAACTAGTCTTTGCCCCTTTTGCAGTTAATGTAGAAATTCATGGCATGGACCATTTTAATAGCATTTAACCATGGAGTGCTGTTTTGTAGTTCTTTAGATAATAGGGGCAAGCTACCTAGTGCACACATAAGAAGACACAGCAGCTTCTGGAGGCCGTAGGTTGGATGCAGACTCTGGTTCTCACATGTGCCTTTGGAGGAAGCCTTTTTGTGGAGCAAAGTTGTTCAGGGAGAGTTGGAGTCCTATCTGATGGAAATTTTAGACAAGCAGAAGGCTCTACTAACATCTAAGGAGAGGACTGCAAGTTCAAGCAGAGTTAGTCCTTTCTGAGCCAAAAGCCATCTTAAAAGCTTTGGAATGCAGTTGGTTTTCAAGCCATAATGGCACAACCAGCTTAAGTCCTCAGGGTCAAGGTCTTCCAGGCTACCATTCTCATCCATTGCAGCCATTTCTTCATAGTCCAGATTCCAGAATTGGCCCCAAAAGACCCCTCCTCCTGACACCAGGGAAGTTCCTCCTCATGGGGTCATAGGAAACCAGCTTCTTACATTTTCACATCTTGAGTTCAATGATAACAGACAGATGGCTCCTCAAGACATTCACTCTAGGCTACGCTCTGGAGGTTGTTAGTCTTCCAAGTGAGTACTTTTCCCCAACGCCTCAGTCCTCCTGGGCAGAAAAACACTTGGCCTATGGGATAGCAATCCATCACCTTCTTGAGATCAAGTTGATCTCCCGGATTCACACCCACACTAATCTGGAATTGAGTGGCTGAACAAACATATCAGCCACAAGTGCTTCAAATTGAAGTCTCTGACTCTTGAGTTCCATTGCGCAGGTTCTGGATAGGGATGACTGGATGACATTAATTGATCTGTTGGAGGCCTAACTACAGTTCCTCATCCCAGAAGTTCCTTCACTTCAGCTGCATAGCTTGCCATTTTCAACACTGGGCCCTCCCTATAGGCCTCTCCACAGTCCTCAGAGTATTTGTGAAGGTCTTGGTGGCCATTGTGACATATCTGAGGACCTTGGCCATGTGGGTGCAGACATACCTGAATGTTCTTTTGGTTCACCTTGAGGGAGAAATGCAGATGGGACCAGAATACTAGACTGGAATTCCTGCAATCCATGGCTTCATCATAAATTGGGAGAAGAGTTCCTTGGAACCCACTCAGCCTGTCACCCACTCCGAGGTTTAGTTGGACATTCAGCATGCACCACTTGGAGGAGCTCGGGGAGAAGTGGACCCTCCCCCTATATCAAATTCTCGTGTCACTGACCATGGATCTGATGGTTCTGGTGCAACTTCTGGGCATGATGGTGTCCTGCCAGTATCTCATTTCACGGGTACATCTACCTTACTACTTACCAGACTCAGATTATGGAATCCAGACATCTCCAGATTGCCATACCACATCATCTTGCAAAGAGCTTTGTTGATGGGTGGTCCAGCACAGGTGCCCGGGGGGGGGGGAGCCTTGAGGAGCTTCACAGAGAAGTTATTGCAACAGACGTCAGTCTGTATGGCTAGGGCCCCCACTTGAGGACTGTGGTGATTTGGGTATGTGGAATCAGCAGGACTCCCAGTTCAGTGTAACCTGGTTGGAGCTCAGTGTGATCTGACTGCCTGTCTTGGATTTCTCCCCTCACATTCAAATGGTTCCTTAGAGGGGTGTGTCAGTGGAATCCTCTGATGGTCCATTGGTTTCCTGTTTGGAACCTTAACTATGTGTTGACTGCCTTTATGGGTCCACCCTTTGAACTTACGGCTTCATGTGAGCTCAAATTTCTGCTACACGAAATGGTTTCTTCACCTTAGGTAAGCAGCGTTGTCTCAGGATTCTTAGCTTTGCATTTTTCACGGGGACAAGGTGCTTTGTAAGCCAGACCCAGCATTTATTCCAAAGGTTATTTCTGTTTTTATTCTTCTCTCTTTTAGTCCAAAGCCTTCTAATTTGGGGGAGATGGCATGACACACACTAGATGTTTGTAGGGCTTTTCATTCCTATCTGGCAGGATTCAGGAAGTTAGAAGCACTATTCGTGGCATTTTGTGGGAGGTCCTTGGGGGCCAAGATCACCTTTATCATCCATATTCAGGTGGTTGTAGGAGGCCCTGGGTTGAGGTTTCTCAGCCTTTGGTGAAGGCAGCACCGGAGGGGCAAACTGCACACTTGCTCTGGGGAGCAACCACCTCATCAGCTTACATTGGTAGTTTCTCCATTTCTGAGAGTTGCAGAGGGGCCTACCTGGGCATCTCTCCATGCATTTGCTAAACATAATAGAATTGACACCTTCTCTTCTGCAGATGTGGCCTTTGGGCATAGGGTGCTACAGAAGGTGGTCACATTCTGTCAGGCCTCTGCAGAAGTCCACCCTATTATTTATTTTTTTTACTGCTCTGCCATATCCTAGAGGTCAGAACTGCTCTCTGTGAAGCACCAGGAGAAATGGAAGTTCATGGTAAACAGTCTTCCATTTTTCCTGTCTGTTGGATTTGAGGAGGCTGAGAAAGTTGAGACTTGCAGGTGGGGAATCTCACATTTCATTTTTTAAAATTACATTTCTAGCCCCTGTGGTTTATTGCAATATATCTGATGGTGGATATTTCAGATGCTTGCTTCGGTGTTGAGCAGGTTGGACATTCCTGGATGAAAGAGTACTGTGAAAAAGGAAAGTCTTTAAAAATTGGCAAAGTAGCAAGAAACTCAGGCCAAATCCACACAGATACTTCCTGTGCTCTCAGCAGAGAGAATACAATAGGGAAAGGATAAGATACAATGAACCGGTGCTTCTTTTTAAAAACAGAGTGCAGGCACTTTCAATTCCCTGCGGTGCCCCAAGCCACTGACAGTTTTGAGGTATGGGTGTGCATTCATTTTTAAAAAATCTTTGCACTCTAAAGTTTGAGTTTGGATGCTTGCTTTAAATGTACTCAACATCATTGCAGGAAAACAACAGTGATTATATTTTGGTGATAGGGTGACACACACACACACACACACACACACACGACACTTGCTAGTGATGGGATTCCCAGGACTCTCCCAGCGCTGTGCTTGAGGGAGGGGGGCCAGCGCTGTGTGGTGCATGCTAGAGAATGGGCTCAGTTAAACCTGAGTGTGGGAACTGCAGCTTTAAATTCTTTAAATTTAAATCCCCAGGGCTTGTTACACACAAAACCTCAAGCGTTATCATTAGGGGGTTATGTCTGAAATTTTTGTGTTTGCTGGAGGGAGTTCTTATGATTAAAGAGAGCAGTTTTCAATGAGCAAGACAAGTTCTGATCTGTCCTTTTTTTCACCTCGGCTCGGGGCAAAGACCAGCAGCTTGAGGTTGACCCCTGGAAGAAGCTGGCTCTGAAAAGGAAGATGTGAAAGGCTGGAAATGCTCTTTCTAATGCTCTGCTCTGGAGCCAGGAAAAGGCAGCTGCTTCTGGCCTTTCTATTTTTTTCCCTGATAGCTGAGAGCTGGGCTTGTTGCCATATCTGTTTGTCTGTCTGTGTCTCCTTGTTTTTCTCAGAAAGCTTCAGAGGCCAGTTGCCCGTAGCGGGTTGCTGGGAACAGAGGTCGCTCCTTGTATCGTCTTAACTCTCCATGCCAGAGCGTTCATGCTTGAATAGGAAACAGCAAGATCTGTCAATATAGGCCTTTTCTTCAGAGCTTTGAGTCTGCATTCTCCACGGCCATCTGTTCCCTTTCACCCTTTTGGACAATGTTGCTATTTGAAACTTCTCTCCCTCCCTCCCTCCCTCCCTCCCTCCCTCCCTCCCTCCCTCCCTCCCTCTCCCCATCTCTATTACAAAAAAAAAAAAAGTTTCTGTGAAGTAGTTTGGACTCTAACATCCTTAACTATACTTTTAACTAGCTAAAAATGACATTAAAAGTGACGGGGGGGGGGTTCAATATTTCACAGGAGAGACAAAAACCGTACAGCCCAAACATTCAGTATCTTTTTTCTCTTCATGTGGCTGTGTAGGAATTACTTTATTTAAAGCAGTGATGGTTCTTATTATGTTACAGATGTGGGCTGTGTTTGTTGTTGTTATGAGAGGTATGGCACTAGCCCCTATAGACCATAATGTATACATACACTATTAACAAAGCTGACATTCTAAATTTCTTGTTTTGAAGCTGCGAAAACACTGCATTTTTATAGTCTTGTTAAGAGTCCTGTTGGGCAACTGAAAATCAGCTTTGACTGTATGGAAATTTCAAAGTGGATTATGCCTGGCCATGAAGTGAAGTTGTCATATAGCTAAAGATGATTTGCTCTCCTGGGATTTGGCCGTCATTGTGCTCAACATAAATTTCCTAACAATGAGCAGTATCTGGTGAAGTAGTTCCATTAGTGCAAAGATTAACATTTGTGCAATGCAACGTCCCCGATCTCTCCTCCCCAAATCTGTTCTAGAGGATTGGGGGAACCCCTGGAACAGATTTAGGGGCTGGAGAAGAGGAGGGGACTTTCCTTTGAATAGCCATAAGTCCTTGCCCTGACGAACAACTTTGTTGGATACTGCCCAATATAAGACAACACACACAAGTCTTTATTGTTGGTTGTGATGCTGGTGATGACAGCTGTGGTAAAATTGTGAAAACGGTCCCAAGCCTCTTCAGGGCCTTATTTTTAGGCACAGTACAGATTTCTAGTTGGGAATAGTCCTTGTCTAGGACTAGAGGAGAAATACTCCAATAGTTTATTGAGAGTGGGGCTCACCATTAGCAGTGGCACAGCCTCATCTTTCTGTCAATCTATCGCTCTATCCAGCCCCCAACCCCCGCTTCAAGTGGTACCAGCAGCAATAACTTGTTGGCAGTCTTCCCACCATTTTGCATCCTTTGCACATTCTTGGACCTAGCATCATTCTGGGGCTTGACAGGGAAAGAAGGTATACCTGTTGCCACAAAAAATGGTAGAAAATATTTGGAGAAAATTCTGCAAAGGGCCTTTTTTTTTCTAGGGAGAGCAGAAAAAGAAAAAGCTTAGAAAGCTTCTCAGAAAAATATCTTCTACGAAACCTTGGTTCAACTCTGGTTCTTGATGTTATAGAAGCAATATGGTTTTTGCGACCTTGTTGCTGTTTTCCTATGCCTCGCTCTCACAATCTGGCCTCTGATGATGGCATATGTAATTCTGCCATCTCACATTATTATTTTATTCCTATGTTGCCAAAGTAATGTTGAAACAAGCCACCAAAGAGCAGTCGCTGCACTGTACTTGTTACACACAAATCAGCCCTGAATGAAATGGTTCATTTTATTTTATTTTCTGCCTGTCTTTTTGGGAATTGGCAGTCGTACTAATAGAAGAGCATTGGAAGTTTACCTGAGAGTAGTTGTAACCTGCTTCTTTGAGATCCTTTAACATTAAGAGCAAGATGTTTACTGCCTTAAAACCCAGTTGCACAGGCTGTTTCCCATATTGTCTGTAAATCAGACCGGTTCAATTTGGAGGACATTATGACCAATGTTTTCTTTTCATGGCAGAGTTCTGGTATCTGTTTGTAAAGGTAGAATCAATGCTTCTATTGTGTGAGTGAATGTGGTATTAGTGTGTGGCATTTTATTATTTGGATCCGGCAATGATGTTACTATTGTCTCAGATCTGTTTATTTAAATTATTATTATTTTTACATAATGTCCATTTAGATAGACAGTCAAGTCAGATTGCAGGTGTGAGTAGGATTGTTCCCCTCCCCAACTCCCCAGTCAATGTTAACACTCATATCTAGGCTTACATTTTTGGTTACGTTCTTTCCTACGCTATGATTCCAGTTGGAACTCCAGGCCTTTACTTTTGAGTAGGGGAAAGTGATATTGCAGCTGAAAAGGTTGGATTTCAAATAGTCACATGGTTCAAGCACAGGGAGGAAATAGTTCTGAACATTGTGACTTGCACAAAGAACAATTTGGACTAGCATTTAGATTAAAATCCAAGATGAAATAATTGCTTTCAAGTTGTGCCTGTAATTAACCAAAGTACTGTTGGCAGGCATGCAAAATTCATGTGTCCAAAATCTTTTGTGCCTCAAGCCTATATTTTTGAAAATTCTTGTAAAATGTGGCTATTGGTAGATGTGTCAACCAGATGAAAAAAATCTAAATCAGTTGGAAAGATATGTGGGTTCATTCTTCTCAGTAAGCAGCAATAGCAGTGAAGACAAACCAAGAGAAGTCCCAACAATTCTATTGTCTAATGCTTGCAGTAGAATTATTGTGGTAATTACAACAGAAATATACACATGGGGATATTAATTTACATCTAAAGAATGTCTTGTCAGGGTTCCCCTATCAAATTTAGAAGTGAACAGAAGTTGAAAGTACCAGCTTTATCTGCCAGAAGCTAACCTGTATCCTTGCTCCTCGTGCCATTCATCTCTGTTGAGGACCATAGTCCTCTTTCAGCTACACCAGCTCTTAGCCCTTCCATGAATGGCCACTGCCCATTCTGTCCCTATACAAACTTCTGTGTAAGCCTCTCCTTTTGTAATCAGGCTTGATGCGGAAAGTACCTCCTGTCTGGAGCTCACAGACTCTTTGTTGCATCAAGCCTTCCACCGGTTCCTCATTCTCACCTACCCTATATGTGCCTTGACTGCCTTTCTGGAGTTGACTCCAGCTGGCAATTTCATTTTGCTCCTCAGTGAGACACTTAGGCCCAATTACCTTACTGGAAAACACCCAGACCTAACAGGTCCTGGCTGCATGGGGGATATGGAATATCTGTGCATGATACTAACTAATGAGATTTCATGGTTTTCATGGTTTTCTGAGAAATGGGCTGGACTAGTTGTTGTAGACCCCACTGGAATTGTGGCCTCTCTAACTAGTATTTCCTGCAAATCATTTTCATCTCAGCAGAGAGGAATCATGAAGCCTAATTCCACTTAGGACACAGTTCAAGATTACTTTCAAGGATGAATCTGCAGGTCAGGGTTTAGTTTTTTAATCACACTGAGATATTATCCTTTTACCATAAGTTGAAATCCATGTGGAATTGACATGAGCAATGTTTGATGAACTCATTTCAGTCTGCAATGAGATCCTTCTCATAGTTTGATTCAACATGTATCTCCCCAGAAGATGAATGCAATCATTACCTATAAATAAAGAAATATGTTCCCTATGGATGCTGGTGCAACAACTTTTCTAATAGAACTCAATATATGCAGATGGAAAAATCTCCCTGCACTGTTCATAACTTCACCTTTGCTGAATATACCTAAGTTTAAGCACTTTATAAACAATAATATGGATCAGTATGTGGGGTGGGATTATAAAATCCATCCCTAAAACTACTGCTTTTTTTCCTTTTAAATATTTTTACTGTGAGGTTTTTGCGTGTTAGGCAACTTTCTAGGTTTTAGCTTGTGGAATTTGTAAAAATGGCAAATCCAGATGATGGGTGAACAGCAGCAAAGAATGACATAACATAACAGCTGAGAGAGACTGGCGTGGGAAAATGAAATGCTTTACCCTGAGGTTTTGAGCATAGTGCGCAGAGGCGTTTGAATTTGCACTGACAGTTTCAAATCTTTCTTGTTTCTTCCTCAAGCTTTAAGGGACATAAGCATATGTAATTCAAGCATTCCACTCCCTCACAATCACCACATCCAATATGCTTAATACCATTGTATTCTCTCCTAAGGGAAGAATTTTATGTAATAGCTCATAGTAACACTCGTAATAAATTTTCAGAAAACTCAGTTCTCTGAGTGTTGCGCTTTATGTAACTAAAATGACACCATCCACACACCTGAGAGAATGCTGTGAGCAGGCCTGGAGGAATTGAAAGGTTTGCAGAAGTACAAAGCAGAGTGAGGAGAGCCCAAAATGGCTCAGTTGGGACTGAGTATTTTGGGTTGCCAATGAGTACTGGCTGACTGTTGGATGTGAGGGAGAGAGGAACAGGATGAAGTATCCTGAAAGAAGAAAGTGCTGGCAGGCTAAAACTCTGAACAGAAACAGTCCACACTGCAATTCTGCTGAGTTCAGTCGGTTAGATTGTGGTGTTGATAACACCAAGGTTGCAGGATTGATCCCAGTATGGGATAACTGCATATTCCTGCATTGCATAGACTAGATGATCTTCAGGGTCCCTTCCAACTCTGCAATTCTTTGCTTCTGTGCTAATCTTCAGAAAGGCTATTTAGGACTTCCATGTCCTAAGTCCTATCTTATGTACAGACAAGAAAGAAAATCCTTCCTTTTCTTTTTCTAAATGATGAATAAGTAGATATGATTTTGCAGTGGGAACTGTTTTATAATACAAGAAATAAGGATGAAGAGGGGAAGATATTTGTAAACAGGATTGGTTGCAGGATCCTATCAAGGCAAAGGAAGAATAGAACGAAAGAGAAAACCAGAGTTTTATAGAGACACTTTTGCAAGTTATGCTCACATGAGAGAATTTTTCAGTCTGTCAAACAGAAAAGCTGAGAGAAATACTGAATTTGAAGAACATCAGGAGTTATTGGTGATCAGAGTGTACATCCTCTTATAAATTCTTATACTGCACCATCATTGCTGCAAAATCAACACAACAGAGTAACTATAAAAAGAGAAAGAGAAGACAGTTAGAATATTGGAAGTTAAAATGTTTGTTATTGTTAACCACAGAAGTTTTTTCCTTTCAAATGAAAAGAGAGAATCTCATCAATTCTTTTAGGTTGTGGTTTTCTGCAACTCCTAATCTTAGCCTCTCTCTGCCACTATAAAACAACCAGCTGTCCTCCCACCTCCAGAGTCTGTGAAACCTGATCATTTTACTCAGGGTTGGTGCTTCTAGTAGATCATCTGGCTAGGATTCAGAACAGCTGGATAATTTCTTTTCTTTTTCTTTTTGGTTCTTTAGTAGACAAGAGCCTAAGTACTGGCTTGAGGCCTCTCACTGAAGGGTTTCAAAACAAAATGGAATCCACATGAACCCACTGACGCCAGGAGTTGAGATTCCCTAATGCAAAACATGTTGTGATGACAGTAAACCTGCATGCCACTTCCAAGGATCCTGAAATTAAAAACAAACATAATGTGATTGACCCTGTAGAGAATTCACATTACTATTCTTAATACTAAATCTAGAGCTCATATTATTTTCAGGGTGGAGCTTGGCTTAGATCTTTTGTTGTTTAGAAAAGCCTCATTAAGTCTCACTGGTTATACCGGGGGGTGGGGGTGGGAATCTATGAAAAAGTCATTTTTCTAGCAAATATTCACATATTTCTTTAGGATTGTGATCTAAATGGAGAAAGGGAGCAAAAGTTAAAACATTTTCAAGAGCAACCAAAAATATGGGGGTATCCAACAAATTCATACTCAGTGTAGACCCACTGAAGCTCATGGACTTAAGTTACTCAAGTTACATTCGCCATCACCCCGTGGTTGTATTTAAAAAATAATAATAATTGAGGATCCCTGGGTGCATTACTTATAGAGGTCCAGGAATTGCCAAAGCAGGCAAACTGAGTGGAGCTGGAAACAGACATTCCTTGCCACTGAAGACATCTGGACCTCCAGTTACAATTGTGGATCAGATAGTTCTATCAGCCTACATACCTGCTTCATTTGGGGAAGTGCTACCCCATCCAAAATAGGCTGTCCTCCTAATCCCTGCACCCAAAAAGCCTGTACCTTCATCTTACTGGGATTCACTCATAGTTATTTGCCCCTCATAAGTGCATCATTGCTTATCTACTACCTCATATCTATCAGCATATCTACTACCTCATCTGATTCAGGTGGAAAGGAGAGGAATAGCTGTTGGTCATCAGCACATTTATACTACTATCCTCCTAACCATCCGAAATAATGAAGATCCTTGAATGAGTCAAAGCAAAAATTTGCGGGAACATGGGATGGTTATAGAAGATACGTTCAAAAATACAATAATAGTTTTGACTCCGTGCTAGCATTAGAGTGATAAAGGAACTAAAAGGAGGTGGATAACAATTAAGGATTTATTATGTTTTCAGAATGTATTAGAAAAATTATATAGAAAGGTTTATTGTTTTGTGTACATTCAAATGTAAGATAAAACATATGCAAAGGGACTTGACAGGAAGTCAAAGTTGAAGAAAATATTTTGGGAGATAAAAGGGGGGAAATATTTACTTTCATTATTATCATTTTGGGTGTGGGTGTGTGGGTGTCTGCACATATGTGTGTTGTATGCAATGTTTGGGGGGAAATAAGATGATAAATAACAAATAACAAACTAAATATCAATGTATGTAATTTTTATTTCTTAATTATATTTAGTGGTAGTATGGCTGCATTGTTTTTTGTAACATAAAATCATTCAATAAAAATTATTTTAAAAATAAAAAAGAATGAGTAGGCTTTTCCAGGGCTTATCAAGCTGTTTCGGTATGGGGAAAAGTCATATGTTGGGATGGGCCCATAACTCAATGGTAGAGCATCTACTTTGTATGCAGAAGGGACCAAGCTCAATCCCTGGCATCTCTAAGTAGGGCTGTATGAAACGGGAGAATCATTGCCAACCCATGAAGAAAGTGCTGAGCTAGATGGACCAATGGCTCAGCATAAGGCAGCTGCGTATGTTCCTTCCTATCTATAAGATGAACAAGATTCTGCCCTTCAATGCATCCACAGCGCATTGTGGATTGTCTGGTGAGCAGGTGATGTAGAGAAAGAATTTCTCTCCTAATTCAGTTTATTTGAACAGTATGTGCATCTTTGTATTATTATCCACTACCCCCCACTGTGTTTTATTTTTCACAAGCCAATGCATTGCAGAGTGATTAGTTATATGCCATTTTTTTTAATTTATATGTAGTGCTGGCATACATGTTTGAATAGATTTCTGCATACCCCCCAAACCTTTGTTTATTAGTTCCTCATGGATCAGCAATGAAGCATGCGCCATGTCCTGGGTACGGAATGCACCTTGGCCGGCTAGTCCAGGGAATGAGATCATCCCTTTGGACATCAAAACTGTCAAGCGTACCTCCTAATCTGAAACAATACTGCGGAATGGAGAGAAGGGAGAGTGTGAGGCAAAAAACATGTGAAGGGCACCACATGCATGGAGACATGCTTTATTTAGCTCTCTTTAAAAACTCCTTCCTGCAGCCATTCAATTGATTTGATTAGCATTGTCCCTCTGGTTGGCTGGTTTTTTTAACTTCAGTTTAAATCTGTCAATACATTTATTGATTTAATTTCCATGAACTTTCACGTGAGGGAAACCAATAATTCTGAAGGAAAAAAGCACGCCTCCTTGAAAAATAATAATGTATCTTGTTCCAAGCGCTATCTTAAAAGTGGTGTTTCCTCCTGTGTCAGAGAAGGGGCAGTGCTTCATCTAAGGTGGTGCCCACCAGTTGTTGTTTTAAGAGGGTCAAATGAAGAGCCCCACTGCAAAGACTACAGGATTTTGTTCTCACAATGGCTAACCAAATGCCTGAAGAAAGCCCCAAAGCAGGACTCAATTGTCTTCGGTTAATGATCTCCAGCAACTGGTATTCACACACATACTGTCATTACTTCATTTTATGGCAGTGATAGTTTAACTGTGTGAAGAAGTACTAACCTTTTGTCCTGAATCTTACAGCAGTCACCCTGGTCCTAGTATTAGGAGAGACAGAAAAACTAATATCTACCCGCTTTTTTCTAAATCGTGCATAATTTTATATACCTCTACCATGTCCCTCACTACTTGCCCTTTTTTAAAACTAAAAAGCCCTAAATGTTGTATTTAGGGCCAACATATTGGTATAATGGTTGTTTTGTGGATTGGGGAACAGAGGGGGCGGGGCTTATTTGGGTCTCTAGAAAATGTCAGTAAAGTTGAAGATGGGATAAGGCAAGGGATATGTGTGATAAAATGCACTGTTAATCTTCTTTCATGGTCTTTTAAAAATTCATTTCACAGTTGAAATAATAGAATAATTTTTAAGCAACATATTTGAGCTCCTATCTCTCTCCCTGCCATTTCCGATTTCCTGCCCCTGAGACATCTGTTGTCTCCTGGTGTTTGGTGCTAAAAGAGGCAAAATGTCTGGCCATTGAACTCTCCTGGGGACCTCCTCAGTTTCCTCCACAGTACACGTTGCCGCTTCCTGATTTACTTCCCTCTATTTTATACAACATGCAGAGATTGCAGAAGGGGTATAGTGTTTCTGTTTTAAATAGAAACCTTCCCACCCACCCCCAGTTGCCCTGTAAAAGGGAGGTTGCTCTACCCCAAAATAGTTGTCTTGCGCTAAAGCATATATGTGAGCAGCTCAGAGGGTCACACAAATAGTCCTGCCAGCAGTTGTCAAGGCAGGTGC
Organism: Podarcis tiliguerta; assembly: GCF_965153285.1. Taxonomy (NCBI): domain Eukaryota; kingdom Metazoa; phylum Chordata; class Lepidosauria; order Squamata; family Lacertidae; genus Podarcis; species Podarcis tiliguerta. Next base: position 88,034,735 of record NC_139534.1, read on the forward strand.
TGCTGCAGCCTGGTACCACAAGTGTTTCCCCCCAGAAATAAGGAAAGAGTAATTTATGTGCCTGCACTCTTTCTAACCACTGTGCCCCCTGAACCTGCCTCCACTGCTCACTCAGCCTACCTGTTGACATAAGTGGGAGTCCTGGGTGTGTACAGGAATGCAGAGGGCAATGATATATTTCCTTCGCTTGCATGCTAAGTTTAACTGTTTCCTAGCCATGTCCACATCTGGATTGCAATTTTCACAATGTGAGAGTTGATAGAGGCGCAGAAATTAGAACTTTGGAAAGATTTATTTTTCTCATGAGTCAGCCTCTGTCTTATATATGTTGTGTTAGTTGTCCCTGCTCATTTGGTGATGTGGTGGAAAGTCTTCAGTACCTATATAATGGAGAAACCTCATTTAATTTTACACGGATATGAGCCTTTTCTTTTTGAAAGTTCAGGGTTTGAGGTGAAAGAATGAATATGAGTGTGTGTGTATGTGGGGGATCCTTTACATAGGAGTGAGAATTAACAAAATTGAAATCTAATAGTCTGCAAAAAGACGTTTTGAGAAAACTATGTCATATTATTATGCTTTTGGATATAACCAGAAAAAAACATATCAAAGTGACTGGGAAAGAGAGCCGAGACAAAACACTTAATAAGAAGCATGGAAATGGATTTGAAATGTGTACCTCAACAGACTTTGTGTATGAATGTGAAATTGAGGGTTGTTGTTTTTAAGTTGACACACATCTGGTAGGTAACCCATGCATGACTTTGTCATATACAGTGGTAACTTGGTTTACAAACGCATCAGGTTACAAACACTTCGGATTACAAACTCCGCTAACCCAGAAGTAGTACTTCGGGTTGAGAACTTTGCCCCAGGATGAGAATGGAAATTGCGTGCCAGTGGCGCGGCAGCAGCGGGAGGCTCCATTAGGGAAAGTGCACCTCAGGTTAAGAACAGTTTTGGGTTAAGAACGGACCTCTGGAACAAATTAAGTTCATAACCCAAGGTACCACTGTATACAGTAGAGCAGTCAACATTTTCTAGAGGTGCAGCTCAGAAAATACTAGCATGCTTCATCTTTTCTGGTCATGTTTTAAAATAAAAATAATTGGGGGAAAAATGAAATAGAAGTTATAACAGGATATGATTAACTAGAAGATGCATTGATCATATTGTTTGGGCATGTTAAATACTTGGTCTTATCATTTGCTAGTAATATACTAAGGAGTAAACAGTACACAAATCCAGAATGGAGTCCCTAAAACTGTTGGATGGCGTCTTGTACACCTCTTTCCAGCATGTCTTTGTTTGATCTGGCCTTTCCCAGCCTCTCTTTCCCTTGATGCCCAGGTCATTCCTCTTTTACGGGATCCATGCACTGGTTTGTCTGATATGACATGGAAAGTACATGCAGCTGTCTTAACTCCCTGCAAGACATGGTAAATGATTGCCAGTTGTTGTTTTTAATTCTTGTATAAGCAGCTGTCAATAATAAGCACGTCCGATATAACATGAATACATCTTCTCTCTCCTTTTTGGTTTTTCACTCTAGTGTTATCTTGGAAAATGCATTGGACTTAAAATATGAAATGTCATTTTACTTCAGTTACAAGAAGGTAATATCAATGCTTCCGTCTTCTTGTTTCTAGGCTCTAGAAATGGAGAGTCTGGCTATGTGACTGCAGCACTAGGGAATACTTGGAGTCATAGTGTGAATACAAGACTCATCTTGCAGTATCTGGATTCTCAGACAAGACAGGTGAGGCACCAGGGGAAGCAATGTTACTCCCACAGTAATGTATATGACAGACACATTCTGCTCAAAGAAGGTACTCTAAGTTGTAGTTGTCATGTTTTAGTTAGATAACTGAGAGTCCTATAATAAGAAGGAAGGAGGGGCAAAAATATTTTATTACTTTGTTTCACCTGCCTCCTCTCTACAGGGAATCTATACAGGGGTTGACTTCAGAAAAAAAGCTTCCTCTGACCTTAGTTCGGCTATGATCCTGTCGTCGAACTCCCCTTCTTCAGGGATGAGGTCAAGGACTCAAAGCCAGAGGATGAAATTTCACAAGACAAGCCTGTGGTGCTGGTGCCCTTCTGGCCCAATGATATCACATAGAAACCACAGTACAACCACAGTCTACCTCTCTCCTTTGGAGTAAAAGGAGTGGGCCAGGCCGCTTTAACTGAAGATGCATCCTTCATTGAAGGCAGAGCTTGCAGTTGGAACAGAACTGGTCTGCCTATGTAGTGTATAATCTGCAGTCTAAGGTCAACTGTTGGTAACATCTGATATCTGCTCATCTGTAGTACTCAGACTGAGCCAGGTACAAGGCAGTTTTGCCTTACCTTGCCACTGTGGCAGTTAAGGCAACTGATGTCAAAGACATAAGAACGTAAGAGTAGCCTGCTGGATCAGGCCAGTGGCCCAGATAGTGCAGCACCGTGTTTTCAACCAGATGCCTGTGGGAAATCAGGGAGCAGAATGTGAGCACAAGAGCATTCTTCTCTCCCGTGGTTTCCAGCTACGGTATTTTGAAGCACTGCTGCCCTCCAACTGTGGAGGCAGAGCTTGGTCATCATGTCTAGTAGCCACTGATGTCAGTTGAGTGTCTCAGAAAAATTCCCCATCACCCTGCAATTGTTTTGATGATGTGGGGATCAGCCTGCCTTTGTTCTCCTATGGTCACTCCTTTTCCCCTGGGCTGGTGCGCATGCACATCTGCTGCCAGGTACTCCAGATGGCTCATTGCCACCATCCAAGCATTTTGAGGTGGGGAGATATAGAGGTCATTCTTACCTCTCACTATTTTTTCATTAGCCTTGATCATTGGTAGATATTCTATCTTACTTAGCCATGCTTCTTGGTGTGGCCCACACAGAGCCAACACATGGGTAGGAATGTAATGCATGCATCTATATCTGGGAAAGGATCTTCAAACATGTCTGGAAACATGTCTGCTAGTTTTTAGAAATAGCTGCGTGTGTTGCTATTGCAAGATTCTCATGCATCTTAAGACATAAGTATATGGGGTAAACTTGTTTCTCCAGTACTTTCCCATGGCTAGTAGTACTCTCTGCAGCTTGAGAAAAACAATTGAATTACCTATGCTCTTGGATGGGCCACCTTTGGTTTTCAAAAGTGTTTCTGGAGTTTATTTTAGTGCCTTAAGATTTAGCTTATTAGTTTAGAAGGTGAAATTTTGGGGTTGTTACAGCATGTGTAGGCATAGACGACTGTGATTTGAGCACTTTCCTATTGTTCGTGTACTTCTATGTCAAACATCCGTTTTACATTTTAAGAAGTAAATGTTTATATTTCTGTAGGTATTTGTGAATAGGGTTTTATCATCTCCATCTGCAAATGCTGCTTTCTCTTTCCTCTCATAGTAAACAACTCCCAGGAATTAAAACAGACCAAACACCCACTATTTTAATTGACAGATCACACGTTTTGCAAGTGAAATGTTTAAAAACATTTTACTCTGGGGGTGGTTGTTGAGGGGTGTTTGTTTTTTTCAAACAGTGAGACAAGGTGCAAGAACACACTTTTCAGCAAACACCTGATTTCATTTTCATCTTTTTTCATGTGCGTGGTTGAGCTCTCTGTCACTGAATGCAGTTTTTCAAATGGCTTACAATCTAAACTCTGTTTAAACTCTGCCCAAGCTCTGTTAATGCATGGTCAATTTTTATGCCCCCTTTTGTGACGAACGCTCACTACCAAAATTGCACAATATACTTCACTATTTTGTGATTTAGACCCTTGCTTATAGAAGATTCAGGGAAGCCTTCAGCCTCATATGTTTTTGTTCCCACATCTAGTGGTTCCCTTTATAGAATGGCTGCTTACTACCTGAGATCCTGTGGAAGGTTAGCATAGGCAAAACAGAGAGCTGGATTAGGTAAATGTGTGAACTGACCAGCAAAGGCTATTTTGTTGTTCATATGTACTTTATGGGGAAAAGCTGGGAAAAGACAAATCTGATACATATACAAAATTGTGGGTGCATGGAGGTTAATAATCCTTTGTTTTCATTTGTTGCTTTTGGAATTTATTCTAAAATAATTTTTTTGAGATTAGAGCAAAATGTGTAGTTGTCAGCAAATGTTACAGGAGCTGTCTGATTAGCAGTCTTCTGCTCTCGGTACAATATTGAGATGTGTTGTAAGCCCAAGCATAAGATTTCCCTAGCCTACTAATGCCAGACATCACTTCCCCCGTGCTCTTTGTTAGAGACCAGCTGGTTTTACCCTACTCTGATTAGTGCGATATAAATAGCCTTCCACCATTCTGACTGTCACACAAACACCAACTTGACTGGTGGTAGCAGGGGATGGCTTATGTTAAAACCTAAAAATGAAGCTGCAGTAGTTTTTCAGCAAAGTCTAACTCTGAATATCTTAGAGGTTATACACTGAAAAATTACGTTTTTACGCCTAATGATTCTTCAGCTCTTCTTATATATTTATTCAACTGCAAGAGAGACACATTCTTTACTCTAGAAGTGCTTACAGATGTTTTGACATTTTTCAAAAAAAAAGAAGCCCCCCAACGTCCCAAATGTTAGTGTTGCCATGTGTTAATAATTGTGTTTGATAGTGTTTCAGTGTTACAAATCAAAATAGCTAGGAATGAGAGGGGAGATAGTAGCATTCATTCTAATGTTTTTAAAGAAGTAATGTATTAACTATTTTACTTAAAAGTGCAGGGGGAGGGTAAATAACAACTTTAAAATCCAAGTTCTTTAATGATGACACTATTATATATGTGAATATTTAGATACTGCTTTTCAGCCTTATATGAGTGTGGGTAACCTTTTTGATGAGATTCAAAGAGGTTCTGGAGCCACAGCTGATAAGACATACCTGATGAGTTTGCTGTAATGTAGGGTTGACATATGTCCGGAATTTCCTGGGCATAGCCAGTATTCAGCCCTTGTAAACTGTGTCTGGGTGGAAATCACTTAAATGTCTGGGAAAATCCGGACGTATGGCAGCCCATGTCAGAAGTGTAGATTTTTTTTTAGTTGGTCAAAAAAAAAAAAAAAAAAAAAAGCTAAACAATTTATGTGTCTGGATTTTCTCTTTTTTAAATATGGCAACCCTATGCAATGTGTTCCTTTAAAGGGATGCGGGTGGTGCTGTGGTCTAAACCACTGAGCCTCTTGGGCTTGCCGATCAGAAGGTTGCTCGTTCCCAGCTCCTGCCAACCTAGCAGTTCGAAAGCACGCCAAAAAGTGCAAGTAGATAAATAGGTACTGCTCTGGCAGGAAGGTAAACGGCATTTCTGTGTGCTGCTCTGGTTTTGGTGTTCCGTTGCGCCAGAAGTGGCTTAGTCATGCTGGCCACATGACCCGGAAAAACAGTTGGCGGACAAACACCGGCTCCCTCGGCATGTAAATCAAGATGAGCACCGGGACCCCAGAGTTGTCTGCGACTGGACTTAACTGCCAGGGGTCCTTTGTGTAATGTGTTGACTGAAACTGCATCAATTATGGACAAGGTGGGAATAAAGAATATGTGAAAGGATAAATTGGGATTCTGAAAATGATCTCAAGTGTTTTGAGTAAGACTGGGATATGATAACTATTAGAACTTGTGAGGGGAAATGCCTATTTTCCACATGCTAATATCTGATATGCAGGAAATGAAGACATTGCAAGAAAGGAAATGGAAGTGATAATTGACCGGAGGATCTGAAATGCTCTGGTTAGATTTTAGTAGTATGAGATGAATGCTCCCTTGTGGCCTGAGTATCTCATGTGGATGCTGGTAGATATGTAAACGTTTTCTGGAGAACATTTTGCTCAACCCTATAAAATATATAGGTTTAGAATGGCTAATGTTGTCTGCAGTTACTATGACACTCACCATGTGTGATGATGATACACAATGAGTTCAGTGCTGGTATGAAGTTTAACTAGATGTATTGCTAGTCTTTAAAAATATCTGTTTCTTCTCTTTATGTATGATAATGCTGAAAGTTGCATACTTATTTCAAGTCATGCGTAGTGTATTTTTTTGCTTTTAATGCAGTAAAGTAGGAATAGACATGATAAGAAATTGCATATATGTAGAGTTTCTCAAAACTTCAGGTTTTTTAAAAGAAAAACAAAACACTTTGTCCTTTACTTCAGAATGTCTGTCATGAACAGATCAGTAACTTTTGCCAGCAAAACTTTAATTAGAAACTTCAATGCTCCCTTCCTGATCAGTTTACTTTCTAGTCTTGTATATTGTTCTTAAGTTTGGTTTCCTTTTCCTTTCACTGTGAATTGAAATACTACTGGACATTCAGTTCAGAAGCAGGCATGGATTTTTATAATTGTGCAACTTTCTGGGGTTTTTTTCCCTCTTTGAAGATTTAATTCCCCAATATTCTATTCAGTTTATTACTCTTCCATCAAAATATACTAATTGTTTGTCCTTAACAGGAGGGGGCTGGATCTACAAGTAAAAACAGCTTCCCCTGTTATGAGTTTCTTTGCTGCAGCTGTTTCGTAGTTCTTTCTGAAAGAAGTGGGACTTCATTTTCTCTTAATATTTTTGTAGCAGCATGCATAACAGTCAAGCTCTGATAAATAAGATAATTATGTTAATCAGAATACTATTAAAATCCTGATACATTTCAAACAATATGTATTCATTCCTCATTTCTTTGAGCATAGGAAGTTTCAGAAGCACTGTCTTTTTCTTGCCAGCCAGCTGCACAAATTCAAACTTGTTTTTCCTTCACTGGTTTACATTCACACTGCCAAACAGGTTTTTTTTGAGGGGGGACGGGAGGAGGGTTCTTCAGCCACATGTACACACGAGCAGAATGCTGATTTCAGCCCCTATATTTGCAGGTAAGTATAACTTAGATTCTTGGCTACAGGAACATCAACTGGCCATCAGTGTTCATTTATCAAACACTTTTCTTTCTTAAGGTACACAAAAGCCTTGGAGAGAAGTTAAATTTGTGTGGGTTAAACCACTGAGCCTAGGACTTGCTGATCAGAAGGTCGGCAGTTCAAATCCCCACGACGGGGTGAGCTCCCGTTGCTCGGTCCCTGCTCCTGCCAACCTAGCAGTTCAAAAGCACGTCAAAGTGCAAGTAGATAAATAGGTACCACTCTGGCGGGAAGGTAAACAGCGTTTCTGTGCGCTGCTCTGGTTCGCCAGAAGTGGCTTAGTCATGCTGGCCACATGACCCAGAAGCTGTACGCCAGCTCCCTCGGCCAATAAAGCGAGATTAGCGCCGCAACCCCAGAGTCGGCCACGACTAGACCTAATGATCAGGGGTCTCTTTACCCTTTACTTAAGAGGTAACAATATTTAAAAGAGCTGTTTTATGTCTGTGTGAAAATACAAACTATTATCTCTGCCCTGGAAACTTAAGCAGTATGATTTGTTGCAAAGGACTGACCCAATTCTAGTCCAGATTTGAACACGCTGATTGAACAAGTGGCTTAAAGTGCTATTGTGCCCCTTCCCAACATCCACAAAGAGACTGTTTGATTATTTTCCAGTTTGAAATTGTTGGGAGTAACAAATTACAAATATGATAGCCCTTGTGAGCTTCTTATTTCTGTGAGGAACTGGGCTTAACATGGTCCTAAGGCTTTCTCTCTGTCTGTCTGTCTGTCTGTCTGTCTGTCTGCCAGCCATGGGAGTCTGACACGGCACATAGTGGCTAGTTAAGGCAGCTAGCCGTGTGGAGGCCCCAGCAGGTCTCTCCCTTCCCCTTTAAGAAAGGCTCACTATCTCAACATTTGAGAAGCACTGGCCTCAGAAATTATTGCATGGAAGAAAGGAAGAAGCTAGGAGACTGACCTAAAGTGCTCAACCATTGCTGCAAATCCATCTGCACGGTATGTTGATTTACGCTGCTGTTGTTTATCAGGACTCAGACCTCCTAATGGAAATGTGTGGGATGTATATGAAAAGCAAACACTGTCAGGGCACTGCAGGCTAGTTGGATTTATGTCCCACTTCTCTTCAGAAGGGCTTTTATGGAGGAGCAAATGTTTACATTATTTTAGACTTGTCTTTGACTTTAATCCATTACGCACTCAGATATCAGTGGACAGTTCTGTCTAAGAACTGGATTAGAAACGACACTAAATAAAATGGAAACGCAATACAGTGGCATTAGGGTTTTATTCACTTTTTTCAGTTTCCCCACAGAAATCTCTGTGTTAACATAACATGCAGTTTATATTGGTTTGGGACTTGAGTGTTTTGTCCCCAACAGAGTAACCAAAGGTTTTCTATAACTATCCCAGTCTGATACCTGCTAAAAAGAGATATTCTAGACTGCCAAGGCCCAATGATGAGCTGAGACTTGTCGATATGGATTCAAGTGAACAGTTGCACTAGTGGGAGCCAGTGGGACATATTATGCTAGCACAATGGGACTTGTCCCTCTGTCCTCCTCCATGCCTCCTGAACGCTCCCGCCAATGAACTCTGGGGGGTTGAGACATGTTTACGCTGACAGAACAATCAAAATAGAACAATGTTGAATTCCACCTATTAGGTGGTATTCAACTAAGCTTTTATTCAGAGTACAGTGGTACCTCGGGTTAAGAACTTAATTCGTTCTGGAGGTCTGTTCTTAACCTGAAACTGTTCTTAACCTGAAGCACCACATTAGCTAATGGGGCCTCCTGCTGCCTCTGCGCCGCCACTGCATGATTTATGTTCTCATCCTGTAGCAAGGTTCTTAACCCAAGGTAATATTTCTGGGTTAGCGGAGTCTGTAACCTGAAGCGTATGTAACCTCAGGTACCACTGTAGTCCTATTGAAATTAATGGACATAACTTAGTCATGTTCATTAATTTCAATAGGTAAAACTTAGTTGAGCCACCAAGGGACAGTGCTATGCTCAGTAACCAGGCAGAAGGCCTTCTCGATAGTAGCGCCCACACTGTGGAACGCCCTCCCATCAGATGTCAAGGAAATAAACAACTATCTGACTTTTAGAAGGCAGCCCAGTTCAGGGAAGTTTGTAATGTTTGATGTTATATTGTGCTTTTAATTCTGTTGGCAGCCACCCAGAGTGTCTGGGGAAAGCCAGCCAGATGGGCGGGGTATAAATAATAAATTGTTGTTGTTGTTGTTAACTCAGTTCAAAGCAAAAGACGATTTTTCTAAAAACAGATGGTGTCAAATCCGTTACATTAACGAAGGAATATCGGAAGCTGCCATACACTAAATCAGACCATTGTCTATGCTGACTGGCAGCAGCTCTCTAAGATTTGAGATGGGTATCTCACAGCCCTATCTGGAGAGATGCTAGGAACTGGAACTTGGACCTGCTCATAAATCTCTACAACTCAGGTACAGTGCTTTACCCAAATAGTCTGGATGCAGGAACACCAAACTGCCACTTTGCTTATTTAAAATATTAGCAGCTTTTTATGGTGGCGCTGTGGGTTGCCGATCAGAAGGTCGGCGGTTCGAATCCCCGCGACGGGGTGAGCTCCCGTTGCTCAGTTCCTGCTCCTGCCCACCTAGCAGTTCGAAAGCACGTCAAAGTGCAAGTAGATAAACAGGTACCGCTCCGGCGGGAAGGTAAATGGCATTTCCATGCGCTGCTCTGGTTCGCCAGAAGCGGCTTAGTCATGACCCGGAAGCTGTACGCCGGCTCCCTCGGCCAATAAAGCAAGATGAGCACCGCAACCCCAGAGTCGGTCACGACTGGACCTACTGGTCAGGGATCCCTTTACCTTATGGATTATAAATTCCTGATCTGTCCAGCAATGCAAATTTAGAACAAAAGAGAATATGAACAGGGGAGAAATTATTCCACATATCCTGGAGTTTTTGATGTAGTCTGTGAAAATTTTAATTCTTTTCCAGGTTGACACATAAGGATAATTCCAGGTTTCTGGCTTATTGTAGTTTACCATCATGAATGAGGAACATGCTGCTGCATGCTGCCCCATTACTCCTGTTATGAGTGGGATAAACAAGCTAATAAGCCTTGACTTCCTATTACACATAAATCCAGGTCCCTGTGAGTTGTTGGTCCCTAACTAGGTATGATTTGTAAGCCAGCAGCAATGCAGCTGATACATCAATGCAACATTCCCTTTTCCTACAAAGAGAACTATATTGCTTGAGAGCAAGAACAGGTGATTATTAAATTATTGCTTTCTGTAGCTCAGAGCCATGCTTGTCATCAGTACTTACTTTACAACCCACATATACAAAGGGGCAACTTCCAAATGTTCTTCCAGCCGTATTGTTTTTGGCCCAAGGAATGTCTAATTTAGTTTTGCTGTGTGCTTTTGGAAACTCATGGTGAATTTGTACATCAGGCCCCAGTTCAACTATTTATTTTATTATTGTTTAGAGTGACCTGAAACATGTTCCACATTCAGGGCTTTTGATGTATGTTCTCTACTATTTCTTTAGCTTTCACCTTGGACTTACTCTTTTTTTCTGGGGCATGTGTCAATATGGAATAATAATAATAATAATAATAATAATAATAATAAATTTTATTTATACCCCGCCCTCCCCAGCCAAAGCCGGGCTCAGGGCGGCTAACAACAATAAAAACAATCCGACATTCTAAAAACTTTTCACCATAAAATCAATCAGAAACAAATTGATGGCAACCAGCAAGCAGGACCCTGTGCAGATTGCCAGAGGAGGGGGTCAGGCTGCGCCCTGACCAAAGGCCTGGTGGAACAGCTCTGTCTTACAGGCCCTGCGGAAAGATGTCAAGTCCCGCAGGGCCCTAGTCTCTTGTGACAGAGCGTTCCACCAGATTGGTGCCACAGCCGAGAAAGCTCTGGCTCTAGTTGAGGCCAGCCTAACCTCTCTGAGGCCTGGGACCTTCAGGATGTTTTTATTTGCAGACCGTAGGTTTCTCTGTGGGGCATACCAGGAGAGGCGGTCCCGCAGGTACAAGGGTCCTAGGCCGTATAGGGCTTTAAAGGTTAAAACCAGCACCTTAAACCTGATCCTGTACTCCACCGGGAGCCAGTGCAGCTGATATAGTACTGGATGAATGTGATCTCGCAGTGACGACCCCATAAGGAGTCTCGCTGCGGCATTCTGCACCCGTTGGAGTTTCTGGGTCAGTCTCAAGGGCAGCCCCACGTAGAGCGAGTTACAATAATCCAGTCTGGAGGTGACCGTCGCGTGGATCACAGTGGCTAGGTCAGGGCGAGAGAGATAAGGAGCCAACTGCTTAGCTTGGCGGAGATGAAAAAAAGCCGCCTTTGTTATAGCTGTAATCTGCGCCTCCATAGAGAGGGAGGTATCGAAGATTACACCCAAACTCTTAACGGATGATGCTGGCACTAGTTGCACCCCCGCAAGAGATGGGAGTTGCCCCCTCAATCCCATATCGCCCCGTCCCAGCCAGAGGACCTCTGTCTTCGAAGGATTTAACTTCAACCGGCTCCCACGAAACCATCCAGCCACAGCTTCCAGGCATCTGGTCAGTGTGTCTGGGGCCGAGTCAGGATGGCCATCCATCAACAGATAGAGTTGGGTGTCATCAGCATACTGATGGCAGCCCAGCCCAAAACTCCGGACAAGCTGGGCGAGGGGGCGCATAAAGATGTTAAAAAGCATCGGAGAGAGAATCGCACCCTGAGGCACTCCACACACCAGGGAGTGGCGCGATGACAATTCCCCCCCAAGCGCCACCCTCTGTCCCCGACCAGAGAGAAACGAGCGCAGCCATTGAAGGACTGTGCCCTGGATCCCCACGTCGGCAAGGCGGTGGTCCAGGAGTTCGTGATCGACCATGTCGAAGGCTGCTGACAGGTCTAGAAGAATCAGCAGCCCCGACCCGCCTCGATCCAGCTGCCTGCGGAGATCATCTGTTAGGGCGACCAGAGCCGTCTCGGTCCCATGACCAGCGCGGAAGCCGGACTGGAATGGATCGAGAGCCGATGTCTCATCCAGAAACCTAGGGGTAGTGGAGTTTTTGTTTTATCCTAAAATGATTTTGTAGACAGTGCTGTGGGTCAAAATATTTAAGATGTGATGTAGGATAATCTCTTGGTTTCTTAGCTGGAGTCTGGGACTTGCTGAGTTGCATTTTGTGTTGTTGTATAAGTTAGGAGTTGAGAGAAAGAGAAAGTTTGACTACTGCCCTTCGTGAAAGAGTGATGGTGAGGGACACAGGCATGATTTCTTTTATGCTTATCAGCATGGCTGTCAATCTGTCATCACATGAAAAAAAAACCCCTGTAGAAAGAACTACAGAATAGCTTGCTGGTTATTATGAACCACGGTCTCAGATGTTGACTTCCTTACATATATATTGTTGTTCAGTAGAAATACTGTATGTATGCATAGACTCATCAAGATAAGAAGAAAGAAACACAGATAGAGAATATATATCCATGACTGTTGTCTCTTATGATACCTAAGTGCAAACAAAATGTATGTATATATGTTCCTGGCTGCCACTGAAAGTCCTCAAATCTGAGGACTTTGAAAGTGTGCAAAGGGAAAAGTTTTATATGGCTTATACTATGGACATTTTGATCTTTAGTAATAACATAATAGAACGCCCTTCCTTAAAAAAGGGATTTAAAGGATAGATGAATGTATTTTATCTTGGTGTGAATCCCTAATCTGCATTATTGATCAGGAAATGTGGCTGCTGCATCTTATCCTTTAGTTTATCTCATTCCAAACAAGTGGTCAAATAAATTTATATTACAGTAGTGCACTATTTGTTTATTTTGTTGAAAGAATTAAACTCCCCTTCATCCAAATGTATCCCAGGTTACCGTAGAATAACAATAAACAGTTGGGGCAGAGTCAACTAAATAGGTGTGCTAGGAGAAGCCAGCACAAATGAGTCCCCCTAGCACAATTTTTTTCTTTCCCCCATTCTCCTACTCCCACCCCACTCCCCAAATTGGCTTGGAGTGGGGGTTGAGGGAACCTCTAGAACAGCATTCTGGGTTCGGGGAGAGCATTCCATCTGGCAAACAGAAATGTTTTGTAATGATGGAATGATCATATTAGCACAACATTCAATTCCACACAGTATAAATAACAACAGAAATAATAGTGAATTTTACTTGGAAGATTAAGAAGTTACCTATTTTTCGCACTTTCTCCCCTCCAAAAATGAAGGGGAAATGTGTGTGCGTCCTATGGGGCGAATGCAGGCTTTCGCTGAAGCCTGGAGAGCGAGAGGGGTCGGTGCGCACCGACCCCTCTCGCTCTTCAGGCTTCAGGAGAGCCCCACCACCAGCCCCACAAGTTCGGGGCACAGCGGGGAGGCAGAACGCCGCCATCCTGCTGTCCCCCGACTTTGTTAGAAGGCTGGCGGGAGGGAGAAGCCTGCTCCTCCCCTTCGCCAGCCCCGCAAACTCAGGGGACAGCGGGAGAGGCACAGCGCGACTTGGTTAGAAGGCTGGCGGGGGGGAGAAGCCTGCTTCTCCCCGTCGCCAGCCCCGCAAACTTGGGGGACAGCGGGAGAGTTTTGGAGGCTGGCGGAGGGCTTCCCCCTCCCCCAGCCCCGCAAGAGCTGCCTGTTCTGGGGGCTGGGGTCGGCGGAAGCTCGGGCTTCCCCCACCCCAGCCCCGCGCCTGGGGGGAAAAATAAAATTTTGTTCCTTTATTCCCCCCCCCCCCAAAAAAAATCTAGGTGCGTCCTATGGGCCGGTGCGTCCTATAGGGCGAAAAATACGGTAATACTGGGAAAGGACTTTCCCAACAATATGCATTATGCAAATACCTTTCATGCAATCTATATTTTCTGAATCTATTAAACTGAGATGGGGGCAAAACAAGCAAGGCAAGGAAATTTAGTCATGGATTGCTGGAGAAGGGACCACTTCAGTGAATTATGTTTTTCATGTTGCTGCTGTTTATTTTGATCCCTGCCTCCTGAAGTGTACTTGTGTGGGATGTATGCTCAACACAAATGCTGCCTGTGTACTGTCTTCACTAATTGGTTTGGATTTATGACCCACTTCTCATAAAGTGCCCCAAGCAGCCATTGCTGCTGTTCTATAAAATAGCAGAGAGGAAATCCCTTTCTAAACAGCTTCCGTTGGACAGGATTTTCTTGTGGAGTAGGTATGATGCATTTAGACTGCTCTATAAAGAGTTTTATTGAATTGTGACCCATTAACCTGGTTTTAATTAAAAATCTCTCTTCAAACATACTGAGCTTTGGAGATCCAAATTTTCCACTGCAGCACACACCAATAAGTGTGTGATTTGGTTGTTTGGGGACAAATTATAACATGGCATTCATGGATGAACGGTGAACAGGAACAGGAACACAAACTACAGTCATGCCATTTATGGCTGCAAATATATGCCTCAGTCTTGGGGCTGTGTGAATTTGGCTCTGTAAGCCCCATTGAGAACCACCACAGACTCCTTTCCACAGGATGAAAACTGGACAAATCCATTTGCCTTTAGCTGATTTCTTCTTGCATCGCTGGAGTTAATTGCTCATTCTTTCAGCTGCTTAGTCAACGTTCCTTAATCCCTGTTGATGAGGCTGCTGGAGGAGAATTGTTGAAGCCCCCTCTTGCCTTCTTTTTTTGTACAATAACCTTGAATAGATCAGGTGGAGCCTGCAATATGTCTACTGGTTTTCTTTTCTCATTGCACCTTCTTTGCTTGAGACAAATGCCAGGCATTGACTTCAAAAGCAACAGTAAGGTTTTCCAGGGTTGTACACCCCATGAAGAAGCCTTCAGGATCTTTTCTCTAAATCTGATGAACTATTTCATAGATTTGTGGATATTTAGTTGTTGAATTGATTGTTTTAATGTGTTTAGTTGGGAAGGAGGACAGTATCTAAATTCAATAAATAATTTTATTAGGTTTTATTATTTATATGTATGGTGATGATGATGCCCTTTTTTGTTCTATTGTTCTATTCTATTGTTTCATTCTATTTAGCTGCCCTGGCAACATAAGCCCATGTTGAAGGTGTGGGACCTAAATCCTATAAAGAAGCAAATGTTTTTCTGGAAATATCAATATTTGTGCATTGGTTTTGACTCTTATGGTCTTGACTCTCCTTTGTCAACCTGTTCTGGATGAACCTTTAGTATCTCTCTTAGTCACATCAAGGCACATTGCTTGCCTGATCTCTTCTACGTATCCCTGCTTTGGTTCACAGATTTGTGCAAAGGTTGCAAATAACCAAGAATGAAAATTGCAACATGTGAGTGTAAACAGAGCTGTATTCTGTAATTTACCAGGAAAACCATGCCCAGGGCTATGCAGATGGGAATTGGGGTCCTGTATTACTATTATTTATGTCTTTTGGCAATATTTGGCATCTATATATAAAAAAGACTGTCCCTATAAGAGAAATTTGAGAACTAATGTAATATTTCATTATAGTTCAGTTCCTTAAGTCCATCAGCTTCAGTGGATCTACTCTGAGTATGACTTAGTTGAATATAACTCTTCTTAAAAAATAGAGCTTTATGAATGGTGGTTCTTCTAATGCTTTTAAATTGTATTAGTATTGTGTATTGTTTGAATACCGCTGTGTTTCTTTTGAAGCAGATTTGAAATGTATTAAACTAAAGTTTCCAATTCTTGGTTATGGCAACCAAATGCAAAACATCTGGAAAATGTTTGTGCTTGGGCTTTGTTGTACCTCCATCAGGATTTCTCCAAATGTAGAACTGCTGAGTGTTCTTCTGTGTGTACATAGTAATCACTTTTAGTGCACAAATGGTGTATCAGCTCTTAGATCGTCTGATTCTAAGGAATCCAAGAGGGAAGGCAATTGTATGTGAGGTATATAAGAACTATTTCCCTATCCAGCTGCAACTTAAAAACAGTCCTTAAGGGGTAGTGGTACATAGAGCTTATTACAGGTGTCAAGGTTATGATAATAGGGATGAACGGCCGTTGCTAAGTTTGAAGCAACCTGACAATCCAGGTGCATTGATAGATCCAAGAATACCTTAAGGCTGTATACTTCAGTGAACAGAAACCAAAGTCTTATAAATGACAGGTGTTCACACTTCCTGCCGGTCGCCTACCTTGCTAACCTTTGTTGTAGTCAAAAATTGCATAGGTTCAGCATAAATCAGCTCCCTAGATTAAGTCCTCAATTTTTCAATGTATATTAATATATAAAAACACAGTAAAACATCAAACGTTAAAAACGTATCGAAACAGGGCTTCTTTCAGATGTCTTTTAAAAGTTGTATAGTTCTGTAGACTAATGGCCACAGGCAAAGTGATCAAAACCCCCTGTTTGCCATGCTGGAGTTGGTTTGGATGGAATGGAGGTATGGCTCTGCTCAGCCCTGCCAGCCTTCAGTGTCAAGAAGTGCCCCAGTGTTCCCACCCAAATGGCAGGTGGGCAGAATCTGCCATTGATGGCATCCCTTCTGCAGGTAGCCAGCAAACCCCTCGAAACAGGGTGCAGAAGGAGAGGACCAGCACTTTGGGTAAGAAATGTTTGAAGAGGCTAGCATAACACATAACACTCCAACAAACCACTCCAGAACCTCAGTGTGGTGTAGTGGTTAAGAGCGGTGGACTCGTAATCTGGGGAACCGGGTTCGCGTCTCTGTTCCTCCATATGCAGCTGCTGGGTGACCTTGGGCCAGTCACACTTCTCTGAAGTCTCTCAGCCCCACTCACCTCACAGAGTGTTGTGGGGGAGGAAGGGAAAGGAGAATGTTAGCCGCTTCGGGTAGTGATAAAGCGGGATATCAAATCCAAACTCTTCTTCTCAAATTGCATTATTATCCTTCCATGATGGGAAAGGCTGAGCTGTAAAAAAATAAGGAATTGTTGGTTTTCTCATTTACTGCAGCAAGGTTAACAATAGCAAAGTGTTGGAAATCTGTGGCTCACTGAATGTATAAACACTCTACAAATATGGGGGTGGGGAAATAAGGGGGGGACATGCACACGTTGGTGTGTACATGTGTGGTGTGGATTGTATTTGTCATGTGTGTATTCTGTAAAAAATAAATATTTAAAGAAAACAATCATGAAAGTTTGAGACAGATTTTTGAAACTTGCACAGAACAATAGCTAGGCAGCCTCACCTACAGGGACCATCTTGACACAGAGTCAGGATGCCTGCACTTCTGCAATAAAGTGACCAGTACAGTAGCAGAATTCCCAGAGCATTGTAAACTTCCAAGTGAGGTTAATCATTCTGTATTAAATCTGCCTGGTGATTTATCTTTTAAAGGCAAAAATGTTTATATAGAAAGTTTGTTGGGTATGGGTTTATATGGGTTTAGTGATGTTAAACAGTACCCAAGGCTGCCCTATTTGGGCACATACTTAATTGCTTGGAACATGAATACAGTGGTACCTCGGGTTACATACGCTTCAGGTTACATACGCTTCAGGTTACAGACTCCGCTAACCCAGAAATAGTGCTTCAGGTTAAGAACTTTGCTTCAGGATGAGAACAGAAATCGTGCTCCGGCGGTGCGGCCCAGCAGGAGGCCCCATTAGCTAAAGTGGTGCTTCAGGTTAAGAACAGTTTCAGGTTAAGAACGGTCCTCCGGAACAAATTAAGTACTTAACCTGTGGTACCACTGTACTGCATTTGGGCAAATATTGTTACCTATACCCTGTTCTCAGGGAATCTGGTGGAAGGCCACACACTTTGCATGCAAAGCGTTCCAGATTCAACCCCTGACATCCCCAGGGATATCTGTCTGAAACCTCAAGGAGTTTCTGCCAGTCCTTGTAGACAATACTGAGTTAGATGGACCAATGGCTTGAATCTGTATATATAAGGCATCTTGCTTCCTATGATCGTAATAAGAACTAGCAGTTGAATGGTTGAATTCCAAGTTCAATATTTTTCCTTTTGCTCTGCTTTGGTATTGGCACAGCAGATTAAACCCCTGCATGGTACAGAAGATGTGAGCAAACAGGGGAAAGTAAAGTTTCTTGTATTGATGCAAAAGCCAATGGAGTTGTTTTCCTCACTGGCTCTTTTCCTGTTTTCTTGAAGCAGCTGAAAAAACAATGTTTCTCCATCTACAATAAGAAGGGATATTCTGGCGTAAGGATTGCCTGTCCCAGACATTTGGCACAATCGGAGGAAAGATTTGTTTTGCTTAGCAGTGGTTTTATTAGTTCATGAATCTAATTGAACATTCTAAGATAATCACATCCCTTGTTGAATGACATTGCTGATTCGGTGCATTTCTTCTCACTTTTCAGCTATGCTCTCCCATGCAAATGTAGTTACAAACTGGATAATTAGAGAGTTGGGCTTAAAAGCAAAGAGTAACTAACTGAACAAAGTTCTATGCACCACTTTGGGAAAGGGACTTATAAATGTTGTTAATAATAATAATGCTAGTTGTGGTTTTAAAATCTCATAGCAGATTAAAAATTCTAATAGTATTCAGAACTGGGTAGTTAATTTTGTGAAATTTAGGGATAAGGTTTTGTTCTTTGTGATCTCCACAGTCATACATATGGGTTCTAAGCACAGGGCAACTTTTTGAACCATTGCCATAACTCTTGAAAAAAACTTTGCAGGATAGTTTGCCATAGGGACCAAGATCTCCTGCTCAAAGAGATGTGGTTTCACCCTCCCATTCACTTCATTTATGACTAATGCAGCACAAGAACACTGCTTGGAACTTCCTCCTTGCTAAAGCAAAAAGAACTGTGCCTGTGTTTCTTTTATCTCTTTATATATCACTCTTGCTCTTGTTTCCTTTCCACTCACTATTCTTTTTTCTTTTATGTTTTTCTTTTATTTTCTGTTCTGCATTCTCTTCTCACCTGCCTAGGCATCATTTAAGGATTGTCAGGACTAAAGTTCCCCATATCATCCCAAGGCAGTTGGCAGGGAACACTAGGAAATGGAAATGGTTGGTGTTTCTGCCATATGCCATATCTGAATACTTCAATAGCATAGCATAATATTGTGGTTGAGTCTACTGATGTGTTGTTCCTCTGAGGAGCCATGCAAGACAAAAGGGCTTTTTATTTTGTTTGTTTCAATAATGCCATGTGTCTGCTGTTTGAAATTTGTGTTTTATACAGATTGTTCTTTATTTTATTCTGATTTCTACCAGTAAGTAGAGAATGGAACTTCCCCTTACAATTTTGCTGCTGGAAGCCTCATGAGCAGAGTACATGGCAACTCCAATGACTTGGAGTGAAGATTATTGCATCATTCAATGAGGTTAAATGCAGGAAAGGGAATTCTGGGGGTTGCATCATGGCTACAAGTGACATGCTCCTTCCTTTTCTTTGCATGAAGAACAATAACTTATGCTGAGGAAGGGAAAGTGCTTGCGTTGCAGATTTCCACCGTGCAACAGGTCACCAAGTTTATATCACATCCTGAGATGGCTTTGCTAGCATAACATTACTCAAAGCAAAACATTGACAATGGTTACTAAACCTGCATTTTTGCTCTGTTTGTCTTGTACCCTCATACCTCAGTAGCTAGGGAAGATACATGCAGGCCAACAGATGTTATAAATAAGCAAGAATAAGAGGCTGTTTGTAAGGATCTCTACAGATGTACTTCTAAGCGGTGCCCAGCTCACTTTCTTCTATTGTAGAATGATCCTTCACATTGCAGACAACAAGCAATCTTACTAGGAATTAAAATGCTGACCTCAGTTGTTTGTCTGCACACACACACACATACACCCAAGTCTTCAGGTAGACTGTGCTTTATTTTTGTAAAATTTATAATGAATTGAATTCATTATTCATCTCTGCTTTAAAAAAGGGAAAGTCTGTTTTATAAGAGCTTCAGTGTTGCGCTAGGTGTCATTATAAACTAGCGTATGTGAATCAGCACTAAGAATTCTGATGTAAGTGGGCAAAAATGGAGCTCAATCTTAGACAGTTATTGTGTCTTTATACAGTGCACTGAGAACTCTTCTGCAATGGTTCAGCTACTTACTTTACATCTGTGTGACTCTAAAATGGTCTGATACAGAACGAAGGATGAAGTGCCCTCCTCTTTGATGGCTTTTTAATTAGAACAATTAATCCAACACTAGTTTGACCAAACTGTGGGAGGCAGTGGAAAACAGGAGTGCCTGGCATGCTCTGGTCCATGGGGTCACGAAGAGTCGGACACGACTAAACGACTAAACAACAACAATCCAACACTATTATTATTATTATTATTATTATTATTATTATTATTATTAATTAAATTTGGATATTGCCCTGTACCTGCAGGTCTCAGGGCAGTTCACGTGATAAAATCACAATATAAAACCACAAAATACATAATCAATATAAAAACAAGAACAACCCAATAACCACCCCCATCATGCCATCTATGTGGATCTCTTCGCCCTTTTTTTGCCACTTAATGAGGATATGTCCATTTGTTATCATCCGTATAAGACAGAGCTGAGTTTGTTAGATTTATATAGTGTACAATTATGAGATCCTTTCTTTTCAAGTTCTGTTTACAAAATAATTTTGGGATTTCTTTAGTGCTCACCCCTACCCATCCAGTATATAAATGGTATAACATCAGTTGTCCAGTGGCCCTAAAATGCACATGAAAAAATACAATTATGAGGAGTTCTTCCTTCCTTAGTACTTCCTTTTGTAGCAGCTTGCCCATATGGTAGTTGTCACTGCATAAAACTCTACGGAAGGAGTTGCAGAACAGCTGAACACCTTCACTTGCACTTTAGGGTCAAGGGACCTTTTGGTTTGTGGACTGCAACTTCTAAAAACAAGCCACTGCTTGGCATGGTAGTGATAAAGATACGTTTCTCACATCTGAACTGTGTTATTTAGTGGACAACAAGAAATGGCAGATTTTATCATAGCTCAAAGTAGAGCAGGGTTATAAGGTATATAGCTGGAGAACTTTAATTGTGGAACAGAAGAGTGGCCCTGACAGTGCTGTTCACAGGCCGTATGGATATTTTTGAAATGTCTTTGTCCATGCATACTTGAAAATGAAGAAAGTAGTAAAGTCTGGTGTATTTTCCGGGCATTGGTGAAATGGGTATGACATCACTTTAATTGAAACGGAGCTCTGAAAAGAACCAGAATGTGCTTTGGATCAGCAGCCTTGTTAAATG
Source organism: Podarcis tiliguerta (assembly GCF_965153285.1). Classification (NCBI taxonomy): domain Eukaryota; kingdom Metazoa; phylum Chordata; class Lepidosauria; order Squamata; family Lacertidae; genus Podarcis; species Podarcis tiliguerta. Next base: position 88,055,763 of record NC_139534.1, read on the forward strand.
GTGCCCTTAGGGCTACAAAGTTGGAAATGCCGCTGTGAAAACCACAGACTGGGAAATTGCTTTCCAGTTCCTTTCCCTTTTTTTCCTGAGGCAAAAATGAGTGAGGAAATCTGCTTCAGATTTGGGTTGCAGACATGTTTTTGCAGGAATGGCAGCAGCAAGTCACATGAACTACCAGCAACCATTCTGTGTGCAAATCATAATATAGGGGGCTGGTTGTATGGGCGTGGGTTGACCTGGACAATTGAATATTTTATAGCAAGTACTCTTAAGAACAGGTGGCGCTGTGGGTAAAACCTCAGTGCCTAGGACTTGCCGATCGCATGGTTGGCGGTTCGAATCCCTGCGGCGGGCTGAGCTCCCGTCTTTCGGTCCCAGCTCCTGCCCACCTAGCAGTTCGAAAGCACCCTTAAGTGCAAGTAGATAAATAGGTACCGCTTTCTAGCGGGAAGGTAAACGGCGTTTCCGTGTGCTGCGCTGGTGCTGGCTCGCCAGAGCAGCTTCGTCACGCTGGCCACGTGACCCGGATGTGTCTCCGGACAGCGCTGGCCCCCGGCCTCTTAAGTGAGATGGGCACACAACCCTAGAGTTGGACACGACTGGCCCGTACGGGCAGAGGTACCTTTACTCTTAAGAAACCAAAGCCATCATGGGTACAAGGGTTGACTTAGCTCCTTTCTTAATGTGCAAATTTCTATGTGGGGTCTCATTGCTCTGCCATAGTCTATCTTCTCTCCTTCTGTGCTGGAACACACAGATGTTTGGAGCATTTCTTGTTGTCTGTTGAAACATATACAACAGAGTGGAAGGGCATATTCAAATGGTGTGGTATTTTGGAAAATATGACCTAAATGTGAATAAAAATATGAATATTTTGAATCTAAAGGGCTAAAGGCACATTTTTTGCAAATAAAAGTGGTATACGTCTGTAGTATTTGCAGAGCTGCTGTTACAAAATAGCCTAGACTTTTGATGGTTGCTGTTGTTAAGCTTTCTCTGTGAACTGGAATTGTAATCAGTAGCAGCATAAAATAGGATTTTTTTGTTGGTTTTTGTCTTTGTTTCTGCAGCTTCTGGTTGCAAAGTCCCCGATTGCGCCATTCACATCTTTCCTGTACAGAATTGAAAATTCAGGGTTCGTTCTCCAAGGTAAGACCATGAGTCGGTTTTGCATACTGAAATGCCAGAAGTCTTACATTTGTTCTTGCATCACCTGCACATCAAGTACATTTCCTATTGAGAGACTTTTTCTCTTCAGCTAGGCAGAAATAAACAATATGGCATCTTCTTGTCATAATATTTTGACCAGATCATTATATTTGTTCCAGATCATTATACTTATATATGTTTGAATAAATGTGGAATCTTCCTCTAATGGTCTTGCCTTGTATATGTGGTGACAGGCTGCCAGTATTGCTACACCTATTGTTATTGCAGTCAGTTATTGTAGGAGACCAACCAAGAGGCTGCATGTTTATCTTCAGTGGTGTGGTTCAGAAGGTTATATAGGTTTTATATAGGTTTTATATTGGGCTTAGTCAACTCCCATTGATTTCAGTTGGTCTACTCTAAGCACTAATAATAATAATAATAAATTTTATTTATATCCCGCCCTCCCCAGCCGAAGCCGGGCTCAGGGCGGCTAACAACAATTAAATAATCAAACAATCAGATAATCCAACATTCTAAAAACATTCCATTATAAAAATTAATTAAAATCAAATTAATGGCAACCGTTAAGCAAAATTCTGTGCAGGTTGCCAGAGGAGGGAGTCAGGCTGGGCCCTGACCAAAGGCCTGGTGGAACAACTCTGTCTTGCAGGCCCTGTGGAAAGATGTCTAGTCTCTTGTGACAGAGCGTTCCACCAGATTGGAGCCACAGCCGAGAAAGCCCTGGCTCTAGTTGAGGCCAGCCTAACCTGTCTGAGGCCTGGGACCTTCAGGATGTTTTTATTTGCAGACCGTAGGTTTCTCTGTGGGACATACCAGGAAAATACTACTGGGTTGGATACTACTAAATCCAACCCATTGTGTTAACAAAAAATGATGATTTGGGGGGGGGGGGAGTGTGGCAGTCCAAAATGTATCCCTGATGCCACTGCACGTAGAGGTTAATGGGAGAAAAGTAACTTCCAGACAAGGCCATATTAGGGTTCTTTGAGCCAGCTAAGAAGATTGCGAGAAGCGGCATGAAAAGGAAAACTTTCCCCTACTCCCACCCTAAAAGGAAGCTTCTTGAAAGGTGTCAGGTAAAAAGGATGATATCTACGCTGGTGGCAGAAGAACATTTTAGTGCTAATGAATGGGCTGTATTCCACGGTCTGACAGCAGAGGCAACATTTCCATTCATTCATTATTGTGTATTATTGTGTGAGGCAGTCAGTGTCAGGAGGAGAACACATTCAAAGTATGTGACAAGGGAACAAGTGGATGAGTGTGGGAACTAGTGAAGAACAACAGCTGTCTGAAAAATGAAGCTTAAGGGGAGAGGGGAGGGGAGATCCCATCACAGCTCTCTTAACCAGGAGGCCACAAACAAACCAATACTAGAAAACATACCTGAATCCTCTTTAATTGTGGGTGACAGGAAGGAGGCACACACAAAACATAGTAAAGAAGTTTGATTTAGTGGCTCGGCAGGCAATTCCTCTTGCCATCCCTAGGGGATTTGGAGGTGGGGATGGAGTTAAAACTGCAAGTTGCTTTCTCTCCCTTTTGTTCCTTGGGCCTGGTGGTTAATAAAAAACGGCAGGAGAGGATGGCTAGTTAGAGGTTTCACTGACTGCTATTTGATGCACTTTAAGGAGCTACTCTGCTATTGTTTGTAGTTAAAATGGAAAGCGGAACTGTTCTCCATTTGCAAAAGTCTCCAGCGTCCTAGGGAAAAGAAGGCTGAGAGTGAAAAAGCTATTAACATGGTAATGCTGCCTCATTCGGAGGAGTGCATCAAAATCCCCTTTGTTGATGTAAATTGCTGCTCTATTGCCTGGTCTCTTTCGATCTCATGGTCTCGGTACAAGTACTGAAAATTGTTTGGTGAGACTTGGGTGGAGGGAAAACTGCACCTCTTATATCATTTTAGGAGATCGCCAAGCTGCCCAAGAGCACTGCAGTGGGAGACTTCTGTGCCTTTGTAAACTTGAAGTGCTCAGTGGTGAAAAGAATCCAATTATTCAGTGGCTCTTTTATTGCTGCTTTCACTCTTGAGAAATGCTGCTCAACAATTTGAAGACAAGGATGGCTGGTCAAAGGGTTGAGTTAGATTTTGAACTACGTTTCAAGTATATTGTGAGAACAAGGGAAAAGATAAGTAAGCCCTAGTGAGTCTTACTCAAAGTCTCTGATGCTTGAGAATCATGGGTTTGAAATTCTAATTTTGTAAGTATTGTTATTTATATAAAGGGACAAATCAAAAGCCTGGATTTGCACATTGCTGATTATATCCTCAAACGTGGATCTAAATGTGTCACCTAAAATCTGCATTAGTACACAAATTCTGGTTTAAACCACATTTTTAAGATCCAGAAAATACTTTAAAATACTAATAAAGTTTCATATTTATATTCCTTTCCAGTGACTCCAGTGTAATGAGGCCAGATGTTCAGGTTTAAAAGTTATTTTTCTGTCAGAGCCGCAAGCCTTGCCCTTTAAGACTGAGTAATCTCTTTGAAATCTAGTTCTAGTTCATATGTACATTTTTCAGCAGTCAGGTTCATTCACCAGTCAATTGCTTGTTTTGTTGGTGGTGTATGAGTAAGGAGTAGTTCACTTTCACCCCCAGTTACTATATCCTGCCGGTAGAGGAAAAGGAAGGAGAGGTGTTTGTGTCAAGAAAGGAAAGAGCCATGAGTCAGACAAACAGCTTGTAATAGGTGAAATTGAGAGTACGGAAGTTACTTTCATATAAACACCTTTGTATCTTCATTTACTAGTAGAGCTATTGTTGAAGCAGACTGATTTTCATACCAGTTGTTGAAAATGGCGCCATTTGTGAAAGCATGTACCAGTTCAGATATCAATGAAAATAGAACTGAACTCAGGGAGAAGTAGTTTTCTTGGGGCTGTTGATTGTTATACTAACTTCCAGAGAGAGGATTTTTTTTTTAATTTCACTTACCAGTGATCTAAAATGTATGCATCTGTGCTGTGTTACTTTTCAAACTTTCTTCCTCCAAGGGATATTCTACATTGATGTCTACATGTTTCAAAAGATTGAGGGCATTAGGCACGCACATCATGCTGGATGCTGGCCAGGAGTCCTGCGGCCTCACTTTTGGCCCCTGGAAACTGAGAGCCTGCTCAGAACATAATCATTCCCCTACAGTTGCACACTGCAAGGGAAGATCTATAGTGCTGGACAAGCTGTTTTTCAGGGAGGTTTATCTGCCCATTACGGAGCTTCTAATTGACAGGCTGCTGGCAGGCTTCTAAGGAACCCCGGAGTTCCCCACAATACAGATTGGAAACCCTTGCATCAGTGTGTGGAGAAATGAGGCATCTTCTGTATTTCAGTCTGACCATTTTTTGTGAAGTGCTCTTTATGCTAAGGGTGTTATTCAGCAGTATTATTTTTATATTATTATCCTAAGAGTACTGTAGAGTTCAGTAAACCTTTAAGACTTAGGAGCCCTCTTTAACGCCATTGTACAACGTGGGGCCTGTTTTTAATTTGTGACTAGATTTGTCTGCCCATTTCCTGTCCCTTAATTTTGCCTTTTGCCTTTTCTCACTTTCACTTTTTCATCATTTATTCTTCCCTATCTCTTCATCTCTCACTTTTTCCATCTCTCATTAACAAAATGTAAATAGTGCTGATGGTGGTAGTATGACCCTTTATGAAATGGTTTTCTCCCAGGCGTTCCAAAATATCCTTTCTTGCCGGGGTACATGGCAGCTGCAATTCTCTATTCCTCCCTATCCAGTGCATAGGGCTAGGAAGCATGGGAAATAAAAATTCCCATGCACCCTGATAAGAGATGATGTTTTGGGGTATATGTACTTATTTGTGTCCAAGCCTTAAGGATAAAGTCTACAAGGCTTCTCTTGTCACTAGTGAGCCCTCCCCGCTACTAGTCCTCCCCCCACTTGCAACGGTGAGTTTGTCAGCAGGAAGGACTGGTGGTAAAATTCCCATGTCTTAAAAAAAGTCATTGGATAAAGCTTGGAAAGACTACAGCTTTTTTCTAAAAATCCTCCTAGGAAGTTCAAAAAGCACAATGAAATCTGAACTAATTGCAACATTAACCCACCATACTAGTAACAGAGAAAGGGATGCAGATAGGATTGTATAAGAAGTTGCCGTTTCTGGGGTCTCTCTGAACCAGAGGAGAGTGTTAGCCAACATCTGAACTGTAGCACAGGAATGAAAATGGATCAGGGATCTTTGTAAGGCAATGGTTAGAGCATACATGTCAGAGCTGGCTCCAGGTCCCAGCTCACAGAGGACCAACGCTCACCGGTAGTAATGTACAAAAGTCTTTATTGAAGTACAGTTTCCATTTTCAATCCGCAGCGCCCCAGCTCTACGTCTAGGGTTAGATCGGCGAAGCTCCATCTGAATCTCCGCCCCCTGTACACCAGTTTAAGATTCTAGCCTTACTCCACCTCTTCCGTCTCTCCTTTCTCCTCTGGGTCCTGCTACCCCCCGGGGTCCCTTCCTTCCTGGATTCTTCTGACGCTGATGTTGACCCCCCTGACTCCTCCCGCTCTTTTCGGCGGGCTTTGGGACCTGGCTCCCTATCTGGGCTGCCAACTGCGCCGCCCTCCTGTACATTTGAACTTGGCGCGCGCGCCCAGCCTTCAACCTTCCTCTCGACCGTTTCCTCGCTCCCCGATGGAGGCGTGGCCAATCCTGCCTCATGTCCTCCCTCTGTCAGTGCGCCGCCTGATCCCGATGCCTGGGACTCCTCCCCCCTACTGCACTCTGGTGTGGACGCTGGTCCTGATTTCCAACTGCTGCTCTCTGAGTCCCCTCTGGCCCCTTCTTCCTGGGGTGTCCCCCTAGGCACCCCCCTTGCCCTGACCATGGGAGCCCCTTTCTGTGAATCTTCCGATTCGCTGGAAAGACTCAGAGACCTCGGACCGCTGTCATCGCTAACATTTCCTTCGGACTCCTCCCCCTCGCTCTCTATTTCCTCCCTTTCCTGTGCCTCTGCTCCTGAACCCCTGACAATACAACTTAAAATGATTCAAGTCACTAAATTCCATTGTGTCTGCCCAGTCAAACCAATTTATGCATTTCACTAGTCGAAACAGATGTAAGAGGTACAGCAACCACCACCACAAAATCAGAAAGCAGTGCTTGCAGCCCCCCAAGGTGGATTGTTACCGCAGCAAGTTATTTCCATGCTTACATTGTTCTGCAGGCACTCTCTTTTGCCTCATAAGTATCCTCCTGCATGTTATTAAGAGGTGTGGCTAAGGAAAATGTCACTAAACTTTTGCCCTGGCAAAAACCACAGTCTAGAATTTATTCAATCTATAGGGCTTCCTTGCTCTCCTTTACAGTCTAGGGTTGCTTTCAAGGGAATGTATCTGGCAGATGAAATCAAGATGTGCTTAAGTGGCTTGCTGGACCAGACCCAAGCACCAAAATTTAATTAAATACCTAGTTTTACAAACTAATCTAATACAAAAAGGAATGTTTGCATGATTTCTCTTTTGTTTGGAGGTGAACTGAGTTTTGTAAATCTTTTATTTTTTTGTGTTGAAATGTGTGTGTTTGATAAAGGAGAACCTTTTGTTGAATGGCTAAGCAGGTTGTACAAAAGCTGAAAGTGTTTCTCTGCTTCTCTTCCAAGTCCTGGACAGTAATCGCTACTCAGAAAGAGCTCTGTAAAAGCCCCCCAAGGCAGGTTTTCTTTTTTCTTTTATATATATAAAAAAAGGATTCAGAGAACTAAGTAGACTCAGCTAGCCCACAAGGGAAACTCGTGAACCTTGGGAGTAAGGAAACTATGCAGTCCTTGCTGTCTGAATAAGCTTAGGAAAGCTCTCTAACCAAACTGAGCTCAGTTGCGCTGTCAGGGCAGCACTTCAGGGCAAACATCCAGAGCCCCATGCAACAAAAGGAGCCCCAAATGCAGCAGTTAGCTTACCACATTTTGAAGTAATTGAAATAATACACATTTCCAATCTAGGGAGAGGGGCCCCCTTAAGTCCATTAAGTTCCAAGTCTAGAATTACCTAACTGCACCATTGACTGAGCTAAAGCTTAGGTAGCGTCTGTTGCATATACAGTGTATTCCAGCTTTTCCACATATACAATTACACATTGCTGAAAGCTGTGCTTCATGTACTGTATTTGTTTACTCTGCCCTAGTTTATCCTGCACTGATTTTAAAAGCTGAGGATGTTCTTTTGACTATAGATATATACACACACTATAGAGCACTGTACCCACTCATTTTTTAATTTACTGGCAAGGGGGCATGGTTATGGTAACAACAGCAGAAAGTGGGAAGAGGGCATTTTTCTCCTTCCTCCCCTCCTCTTGTTTGTCAGGCATCAAGACTTAAAGAGCCCTGATAAAGTTCAAGCCCTGGGTTGCTCTTTAAGTCCCAGTGTCTGACAGAAAGGGAGAAGGAGAAGAGGGGGGAAAGGTCCCTGCTTACCACTAGGGAATAGGAGATAAATTAGATTTTGTTTGTATTTTTATGAAAAGCTACCTGATTCACAGTTATTGAATCAGCACGTGAACCAAAACACAGTTGTGCTATAAAAAAATAATAATCCTAATTCTTTGAATTTTGCAATGCACGTCTAAAACCAAAGTGTGTAGGGGAAATTCTGCATTACACAGTAGTGCAAGCAACATTAAAAAAAACACTTGAGGGAATTGCTTGCAATAATGTGTCTTAGTCAAAGTTGCTTGCAAAAAGTTGTGCTAAAATTTCATAAGGATTTTTCTTTTTTTTAAAAAAAAATAGATTGCAGAAATGAATTTAAGATTTGATAACTGAGAAGAACCAAAATTTACAATTTTGTCCAACAGAACTTTGCACTGCTAACCATTGTTATTTCACGCTAGTAAGTAAATGAAAGATGGAACAGTTGCAGGAAGTAGAGCCAGACCCTGTGATAGGTAGAGGCAGCTAATTCTAACTTTGCTCCCGTCCATTTCATGGCTGAGTTTGACAAGGACAGCACTGAGATTGTGGAGGAAAATGCTGACAGTTTCACCCTTTGGACAGGTTGTAATTAAGAAATCAGACAAGTTGGGTCAGGCTGAGGGAAGACTGAGCTTGGTGGGACAGTGCCCCACTTGCTCTGATGAACCCTCACCCAACTGCATATTTTCCTTCCCTTTGGAATAGCTCTTGTGTCAGTTCAGCCTACGGCTTTTGCAGTCTTCCTTCTAATGTCCAGATGATGGACAAAAAAACTACATGCAATTTCAAGGGATCCTCAAAAGCACACCTAAAAACTAGATGTGTGTTTGACAATAAGCAAAGTGAAAACGAAACTTTAAAAGCTGTTTGATTCACTGTCACGTTTCTTTTTTCCATTTCAAAAGATGTTTGCAAACACCTTGAACCACTGGGAACTGGCCTCATCTGGTCCATTAAAGTAAAAGCGAAAAAGAAGAATTATAGTTTGTATAGTTCACCAAGCTAAGCGAGAACAAAAAATAGATTAAACACGCAGAAGGCTTAAAAGCTCTTTTTGTGCAGGGCTTTTCCATCTGAGAACTCACGAGAGCCTCCCAGGGCCTGGTAAACAGACTTGAGAGCTTTTAAGCTTTCTGCCTCCCATGTGCTTAATTTGTGCAGTTTCAGCCGGCCGGCCACCAAGCATGTAAAGTTGAAATTGTGCAACTTGCATGTGTTTAAGTTACAAGTTGTCTGTATTGCACAAAACATATGATTCACAAAACGTAATATGTCAGTGTGCAATTAAAATCTTCAGTAGTGGACTTTGAAATCGTTGATGTTGCTTTGTTTTTTATATTGTTGAAATGTAGGAATTGATCTTTGCTTTGCAAATTCAGCCCCAAAGCATGACTCATGTGCCCTTCAAGGTTTTCAGAACTAAACTCTCCCCACAACCATAACCAGAGAAAAGCTTTCCCTTGTTGTTCTCTTAATAATTATGCTGCGCTCATATGTTTTTCGTAAAGCACTGGAGCAAATGCTGCCATGACTTCTTTCCAAGAGGCTTTTACACACCGTCCTTGAAGGTCCTGTATTGATGTGAGCTTATGTTTTGTGTCAGTAAAACCTCCTGGGGATGGAAACATAAAACAGAGCATGATTTAGGTATTTGTTAGACCTGCTTGCCTCCACGAGCAATTTGCTGGTTGTTGCACAGAAGATACTAGGTTTTTAATGCTTTTTTTTACTAGTTGGTGCTATGGTGAAATTAATTTTAATTGCAAACGCCATGCCATGCTCAATGTGAGGTTGTTTTGAACACATTCAGAAAGACAAAATCTGACAGAGTAGCCTGGAAATGATCCAATGTCAGAGGTTGCCAATTGTTTTTAGCCAGTGGACACATTTAGAATTTTGAGAACGTGACATGGGGGCCAGTCACAAAATGGCTGCCACATCTGAAAGAGCAGAGAAAAGAAACAGGACCACCAAGGGATGCAGACATGTGCCCGCGTCAGCTGCCCCATCAATGGAAAGAAATGGTCTTTGTACCTCTTCTCTGTGCAGAACAGAAGGAAAAGTGGGTATCTGACCTTGTGCACTGCAGATTTCTGAGGGGATATTCAAGACTCTGTGTGTTTGCCATAGGAGGAACTGGCAGGTATACTGGCACCCACAGGCAGGCAAGGGAACTGTGTTCTAGGTCATCATATAGCATCAGAAGATGGTGACTGCCAAACAGAATTCTTGCCACATATACAAAGCTGACAGCGTTGGTGAAACCAGCAAAGAAAGACAAGCAGTTTTATTGCCCCTTTTGGCCTTCCTGAAGAGGGCCCTGCATTCTCCATCCCTGCAAGGTGAGCTGGCTGCTTTCTTTGTTTTCTTTCTTTAATTACGCCATCATCCTGCAGTTACTCTCCAGTTTGTAAGGTTCAGGGGGTGTCTCACAGCTATGGGATTTCAAAATAAGAATAGGGCGGTGTGAGAAAGATTAAGCTCATTGACCCCTTATCTATTATGGCTCAATGTCTGCAGGTGGCTTCAGGTCAATTTATTTGGAGCATTTGTACCCTGCTCTTCAACCAAGTAGGTTACCAGTATGGCTTGCTTGCATGCAGTCAATAAAAGCAAGACAGTCTCTGCCTGCAGGCTACAATCTAAAACAACAACAACACAGCACACAAGGGGAAAGGGACAAGGAGGCAAGAGGAAAGAAATTAAACTCAGCTACTAATCCTTAAACATTTGTTCTCATAATGAACAGTTCTTATAATTTCTGAATACAATTCAAAGCGTTGGTGTTTTTTTGCTCCCTGGCTTTTAACATCTGGTCTCTCCATCTCTGCCTTCCCCCGGTAATTATTTTTAGCATTTACTTTCACTGTGTGTTTATTAGTCATTGTAAACTACCCTGGAAATTTTGATTCAAGGTATAAATATATGTTACATAAATAAAGGTACATTTAGTCGCTAGTGCTTCTAAAATCTACAAGTGCTAAAAAACAATCACAGCAATAAGAATCTATAGATCTGTAGCTTTTCCCTGTCTAGTTTCCTTCAGATGTGGCTAAACTACAACTCCCATTATCCCTGAACACAGTCTATGCTGGCTGGAGCTGATGGGAATTGTAGTCTAAAACACCTGGAGGGCACCAGATTGGACGTGGCTGCTATAGATGATCAGTATTATGTCTGATTGTTTCATTTATAAGTTTGTATCTTGGTAGTGGCCCCGTCACTATGGAACGCGCCCTCCTAAGGGATGTGAGTTTCACCCCCTCTTTGATTGTGTTCAAAAGGGCCTTAAAACCTGCCTATTCCAAACAGATTTTAATTGAATTCGCTTGCTGCTCTATCATTTTTACTTCTGCTTTTATCTATGGTATTTTGGTTGGATAGTTTAAAGTTGTTTATATAATCTTAACTGTAAATTGCCTTGGGGGTTCTTCCAGCCCTGAAAGGCAGAATAAAAATACCTAAATAAATAAATATACACAAACCAATCAGGCCCGGTACAGACCATCTGCAATTAAAACTGAGTGAACAAATAAGATTAAAAACATTAGTTAAATTGTCTGCTGTTGATATGCAACTTCGGTTAATTCAGCAGAAAGTTTTACTGAGAATTTGTTCGTCCCTGAGTAAGTTTCTTGAGGTTGAGGTTGACTACAAATGATCTCTGTTGGAAGTGTGACAAGCCACAGGCTAATTTATCCCATATGTTCTGGCACTGCCCTGTCATCTCACCAGTCTGGAAAGTAGTGGGAGATTGCATAAACATTACCTTATCCGCAGGATCTAACTCTTACCTTAAATCGTTTAATATTTGGATACATATCAGCCATCTGGGCACTCCCAAAGAAATACAATGAATGGATTGCTAGGTTAGTGGTTGTGAGAATAATCCTCCCAACACTGAAATGAAATGAAAACTCTCCAACATTGAACAGTGCTTGGAAGAAGTGTTTGATATTGCTATAAAATAAAATAAATATTTTATAGTATATTAAATTCACCTGATGTTCAATTTTAAAAGTTACATGTTTCTGGAGAATTGTGAAAATGAGCTCCTAAAATAAAAGGGAGATTTGATCATCATTTCCCCTCATTTCTTACTCTTCTTCCCCCTGCCTCTGCTTTTCTTCTTTGGTCTCTCTCTCTCTCTCTCTCTTCTTTGTACTTCATATCAGTTGGATAGGAATCAAAGGACTAGGAAGCTGGAATGGTAGCCTAAAGAGGAGTGGTTGTAAATCTGTTATTTCCAGCAAATTTTAAAAAATGTAAGTTTAAGGAATAATAGTTACTTCTTGATTTGGAGACCTAGGTTAATGTCAACTGTCTCAAAGCATATACAGTAAACTGGCAACTTAAGCACATTTAAGTTGTGCACATTCAGCTTCATACGCTTGGGGGGAAAACTTTAAAAAAGAAAAGAAAAGAAAAGAAAAGAGGTGGGCATCCAGGAAGAAAGACTCTGGCAATCCCACCTGCCATTGCACACACCTGCCATTTGGCTATACACGATTTTGGCCTTAGGCATGATCTCACTGTGGGTTTACTGTAATTGATTAAAAAGATAAAGGTAACTCTGACCATTAGGTCCAGTCGTGGATGACTCTCTGTAAATGGCCATGTTTCTGGAGCATGTTCCACACCACCAGTGGTTATAATAATCAGCCCTGTTGAACTCAGTATTACTTTGATTGACCAGCTTCATTGGACATGCCCTGCTTATGACAGCTTTCTCTTCTTAACAAAATGGACTGAAATGATGAGGATACTGTAACCTACAACTCCCTATAACCTTACCATCTGTTCAAGAGGGAAATAGAACCACACTTTGGAATGTTAACATGAAGTTTCCTTAGATATACTTGAACTGCTGTAGAGTGGAAAGCCATCTATAAGTAGCAACAACAGTGAACTTAGAGTTACAACAATTTACTATTCTCTGTGAATTGCTAAGAACTCCTACCCACCTTGGCGTACAGAAATAAGGAGTAGGAGTGGTTTAAATGCAGAGAATCCTCTAGCAAGAAATCTGGCTGGCGTAGTATTATTTATATAAATCTCTGAGCAGTTTACAGAGTGTCAAGTATGGTGGCGGCGGGGGGCGGGTCATCACCAAGTGCAGTAATTTATTCAAGATACCCTCATTTATTATTACATTCAGTGATTGGATAGCACCTCTTCAGAAACTGTCAAATTGCCCTGTAGTATCCTAAAGTGATTGCTTGGGGGGGGGGGGAATAAATACAGTTCTTTCTTCCCAAATATTGCTCACAAATGTTCAGGCACTGGGGAACTAATAGCTGCCCCTCAATTTCCCACATACCACAGCACTACAAAGACTGAACTATGTAGCCACCAGCGAGCCTGCTTCATTTTCATTTCAAAAGATTTCGTACTCCCTTGAGGGAAAAAACTCACAGGCAAATTGCAGGGAGGGAAGTTGCTCCAGATTTCTGCTGGAAAGTTAAGTGTAAAATGAGTTAAATTCCACAACCAGTCTGAACAGGAGAAAGAGAGAGGCAGCCCGCTAGCTGGTCACAGCTGCGTGATTTGGCAGAGGCCACACCAATTGATGTATCCCCCAAAGGCACAGGAAACATCAGCACACCACTGTATGTACACAAATCAAACCCATCCATTGAAGAAGGGTTAAACTTGCTTACTGAGCCCTGGGAACACAATGAACAATTTCAGCACCCCATTCATTCCTGACAGATTTCAGCTCCTCTTTCATTCCTGCTTCAGTTTCTGTGGTGTGCTGGCACATCCTTTTAGAGACAGAGATGATTCAGGAGGAAGTTCATTAGAAACCTTCCTCATCCAGCCCTTTCATCTATCACTTTATCTTGTCAATCGCTCTCTAAACCAGCCAAGAAACAAAGGTTTATATATTGATAGCCAGCGATATTTCTTCATTGTCTCTGTCTTTAAAATTATGGTTGATTAGTCGTCCACAGTAGCATGCCAGCTTGAAAAGCCAGTAGATTTGTGGTTTAGCTGTAATTTGATAGGAAATGCTTTTCTTCCAGTGCTTTATGCAGTATCTTTCTGCAACATATCAATTTTGAGTATTTATGTAAAATCCTGAAATCAATTTACATCTAAAATAAATCACATTTTAAAAGCCCCAGTTCTCAAAACATGAGGTAAGCTCCCCTGAAGAGAAATGGGTGTTAGAATGAACTTCCTTCTTCCAGACCAATTTTTGGAGTATACAATAGCAGGCAGAATGCCACAGCCAATGGAGCACGTCTATAAGAACCTTGTAGCTAAATAATGCTTTTGCTTGCTCTGATCATTCAGAAGAATCTTTAGCAAATGGTGTCGCACGGTGATATTTAGTATAATCTTTGCATTTTAAAATGTTTAAGAAGAGTTTGATTATCTTTCTTATAAATATTGAAGCACTTTTAGATTTCTCATTTCACAAAAGCATACATAAACTACTGAATGTAAAAGGTAATCTATATCATAAGAATGTTAGAATCAGATGAAAAATAAAAGAAAAAATTCAGGCATAACAACTTTAGGTAAAGGTAAAGGTAAAGGGACCCCTGACCATTAGGCCCAGTCGTGACCGACTCTGGGGTTGCGGCGCTCATCTTGCTTTATTGGCTGAGGGAGCCGGCGTACAGCTTCCGGGTCATGTGGCCAGCATAGAATCATAGAATCATAGAGTTGGAAGAGACCACAAGGGCCATCGAGTCCAACCCCCTGCCAAGCAGGAAACATCATCAGAGCACTCCTGACATATGGTTGTCAAGCCTCTGCTTAAAGACCTCCAAAGAAGGAGACTCCACCACACTCCTTGGCAGCAAATTCCACAGCTCTTACTGTCAGGAAGTTCTTCCTAATGTTTAGGTGGAATCTTCTTTCTTGTAGTTTGGATCCATTGCTCCATGTCTGCTTCTCTGGAGCAGCAGAAAACAACCTTTCTCCCTCCTCTATGTGACATCCTTTTATATATTTGAACATGGCATGACTATATATTTGAACTTAGCATGACTAAGCCACTTCTGGCGAACCAGAGCAGTGCACGGAAATGCCGTTTACCTTGCTGCCGGAGCGGTACCTATTCATCTACTTGCACTTTGACGTGCTTTTGAACTGCTAGGTTGGCAGGAGCAGGGACCGAGCAACGGGAGCTCACCCCGTCGCGGGGATTCGAACCGCCGACCTTCTGATTGGCAAGTCCTAGGCTCTGTGGTTTAACCCACAGCGCCACCCACGTTACAAATGCACTAGCAAATATATAGAAGACTTTGTTGCAGTTGTCATGTATAGAAACATAACAGTTTTAAGTTATAGGAAGGTAAGTTCATGTAAGATGTAATAATGAAGTCTTGATGATTTGCCACTTAAAGGAAAGTCTGGATAACTATTTATCAGCCATAATTTAAACAACAGTCTATTTTTCAATGTGGGAGGTAGTAACCTTGGATGAGATGTATCTCTTGAGATCCAGCACAGACCTACTTGCAGTTTAAGCCTGTTCCTATGCACACCAACATGGAAGAAAGCCTCATTGAACATATTAGGACTTACTTCTAAGTAACCATGCACTGCCTGAGTGCTAAAAATGATGAAGCAAAAAGAGATGATGCTGAGGTTAAATGGCCAAACATTCCATTCACAGTTTCCTTGAAAACAAAACAGACTGCAAGTTAATGTCAGCAATTGGAGCCCAGGAAAGTATCCTATTAGGACATCCGACACTGCTGTTTTACAGGAGTGCTTTTCTTAATGTGGACAAAAGGAAGAGAGGGAGTTTAGTTATCAGATTGGAATTGGAAGTCTTGGCTATACTTACACTAAGACTGAAGAAGAGCAAGACTTTGCACTATAACCTTTCATCAGTACTAACTAGTCATACTACACCAAATATTGAGATTAAAGTCAAGTATATTGAACTTAAAGAAAAACTACCTCTCAAGCTGAAGTTCTATACTGATGTACCTTGGAGTAAGTCCCGCTGAACTCAGAGGGCTTGCTTCTCAGTAGACATGTATAAGATTGCCCTGATATGTTCCTTAATAGCATTCAGTTTACCAGAAACATGATGACTGGGTCAGAAACACTCTGGAGACTCTCATATCTGTAGTTCCCTTGGCAGTTTCTAACCTGACTGATTTAGTGAACTGTATATTATATCTAGAAGGTGCACATTTTTCAAATGAGCAGCATATGCTTTAGCAGTCAGTGATACCCCAGGTAAAGAACAGATCAGCATTTTCCACCAATTGTGGGTGCTTAAATTGATCTCCTAAGACTCTCAGAAATACAGGTTTGTAGTGTGAGTGTCAAAATATATTGGTATGTGCCATAAATTTGGTTTAACTGACTGAATGGAAAGTACCGTATTTTTCGCCCTATAGGACGCACTTTTCCCCCTCCAAAAATGAAGGGGAAATCTGGGTGCATCCTATAGGATGAATGCAGGCTTTCGCTGAAGCTTGGAGAGCGAGAGGGGTCGGTGCGCACCGACCCCACTCGCTCTCCAGGCTTCAGGAAGACATCCGCAGCGTCGGGAGCCCTCCAGGAGGTCCCAGCAGCGCTCCCCACGCTGCAGATAGCAGCCTGCCGCCTGGCGCGAGGGGCGCCCTGAAGCAGAGCGCCCCTCGCGCCAGGCAGACATCCGCAGCATGGGGAACGCTGCAGGAGGTCCCAGCAGCGCTCCCCACGCTGCAGATAGCAGCCTGCCGCCTGGCGCGAGGGGCGCCCTGAAGCAGAGCGCCCCCCGCGCGGGGCATACATCCGCAGCATGGGGAACGCTGCAGGAGGTCCCAGCAGCGCTCCCCACGCTGCGGATAGCAGCCTGCAGCCTGGCGCGAGGGGCGCCCAGAAGCAGAGCGCCCCACGCGCCGGGCATACATCCGCAGCATGGGGAACGCTGCAGGAGGTCCCAGCAGCGCTCCCCACGCTGCGGATAGCAGCCTGCAGCCTGGCGCGAGGGGCGCCCTGAAGCAGAGCGCCCCTCGCGCCAGGCAGACATCCGCAGCATGGGGAACGCTGCAGGAGGTCCCAGCAGCGCTCCCCACGCTGCGGATAGCAGCCTGCAGCCTGGCGCGAGGGGCGCCCTGAAGCAGAGCGCCCCTCTCGCCAGGCAGACATCCGCAGCATGGGGAACGCTGCAGGAGGTCCCAGCAGCGCTCCCCACGCTGCGGATAGCAGCCTGCCGCCTGGCGCGAGGGGCGCCCTGAAGCAGAGCGCCCCTCTCGCCAGGCAGACATCCGCAGCATGGGGAACGCTGCAGGAGGTCCCAGCAGCGCTCCCCACGCTGCGGATAGCAGCCTGCAGCCTGGCGCGAGGGGTGCCCTGAAGCAGAGCGCCCCTCGCGCCAGGCAGACATCTGCCAGCCCCACAAGCTGGGGGGACAGCAGGAAGGCGCATCGCCGCCATCCCGCTGTTCCTCGACCTGGTTAGGTTTCCCCGACCTGCTTTTTGGGGGGAAAATAAAGGAAAAAAATTTTTCCTTTATTTCCCCCCCCAAAAAAAAACTAGGTGCGTCCTATGGGACGGAGCGTCCTATGGGACGAAAAATACGGTATATGCACCTGGAAGAAAACAAGAAAGAATCCTAGAAACACCTGAGAAGTATGTTTGTAAGACAGGTCAAAATACCCTATATGTAGAGATTGTGAAAAAATTAAGTTATCTGACAAGTGCATTATATGCGTTTTTATTGCTACTTCACTTGAAAGTAGATCAACCTATGTGTGTGCCATGTTTGAGGCATTTGGCAGAATGAATGCAAATGTGTAATATTATGGCCTGGATGTTGTGGTTCCAAAATTAAGCCATAAAGCTCAACATAAATCATGGGAATAAAACTCCTACCAACTGGAAAATTAGATGAACATTACAAGACCACTTACCTATGGCTTTAGTTTTCTGGTAACAAATGAAATATTGCTTTTAAATTTTGCATTTTGAAAGTCCGAGGAAATTTAGATAGCACTGAAGGTGGACAGGACAAGATCCAATCCAGCACACACACAAATTTAGTTAGTATCCAGAAGGGGGCATTTTAAGTATGACGCTTTGTGTTAGAAGACCATGCACATTTTTATGTGAAGTAAAGTCATAAGAAGCATACTTTTAATCAGAGCAATGGAATGAAAGTGAATCCAAGTTAGAGAACTAAGAGTCATGGGATATGAGATCTTCAGCCTCTTAAGGATTAAATTTCCCAGGGCCTGTCCAGTTTTGTGTCCAATCCAAGTCAAAGCAGAGTACAAACAAGAACAGGACCTTGGACAACTCCAGTGGACCTGTGCTGTCTAAGACGTTCTCCTAGAAGCCTAGAAGCCACAGAAGATGTCTCTGCATGGAGCTAAAACCAACTGAAGCCTAATGTAGCCTGGACAGACCTGGAGTGTGGTAAGCTCTGTCTCCCTGAAGGAGATAGCTGGCTGTCTGGTTGAAGGGTCCTCACCATCTTTGGTTTCTGCACAGCTGTGGAAATAGCTGTACTGCAAAGGACTCGTCAACTGAATCAGAGGATGATGACAGGTCTGTGTCCTCCAACAGGAAGGGCCCCAAAAGAGATATAAGCAGTTATCCCCGCAAAAGAAGCCAGACCCTTATTTTCATCAGATTCCTTTGTCACACACTGAGCAGTTCCTGGGTTTATGGTTCATCACACGGCCTATCTGTGTTTTGTGGTATGTAGGTCAGGTGCTTATGATTTCCTCTTCTTATAATTCTTTGAAACATCTGTTCCTTCTTGATCTCTTCTGAGTATGCTATAACACAAGGTGGTTCAACAGGTTGGGAGTATGAATTTGATTTTCTCTTTACATTTTAATACAGCGACATTTTGGCTTCTAAAGCAACAAACAAAAATATTCAGACTTTTATCAAACTAACCCTAAGAAAGGAACAGAACCCTTAATCTAAGTAAGACTTTCAAAGTGCACTAGTTAAATGGAGATAACAGCGAACTGAAAAACTGAAACAATTATAAATGGTCAGTTTCCTGTAAACCAGGTATTAACTCTTTAAAAGGCTTTAGACTGCTTTATTTTTAAAATGTATACACCACAGTTTAATACAACTTTTTTCTGAGACTACCAGATTGTTACTGAAAAACATAGAGTCCTGATTATTCAGATTACCAAATACCTGCGGGATTATAGTGGAAAACGAAAGCAGGGAGGGCTCTGGCAGCATTCCTATGCACACTGATTTGGGAGTAAGTCTTATTGAACTCAGAGAGACCTCTGATTAGGCTGCATAGGATTGCACTGTTGAAATATTCACATCACTGAATAAATATTTCCCCATATCAGATTAAGGAAGTTCTCAAATAATTGTCATCTCACGTTCATTTAAAATAAAGAGGTTGTGTTTATTATAAAGAACTTAAACAAAAAAGTTCCCCCAGCAAATGAATCTGGATTTACAAGGCTGCTGTTCTTATACTCCAAGAAGACACATGAAATATGGCCTTATTTACAGTCAGGCACTGGAGTTCAACAGCTGCAGAAGTGTGAGGCAAAGGAGTGAACCCTCCAGCCAGACACTTTAACAACGGTTCTATTGCTGAGGCACCTCTTGTTACACACAAGACAAAAACAGATGAAGAGAGAAGCTTGAGAATGATTCAGAATAGCACTCATTATGAAATAAAACACAAGCAGGAAGTACATTTTTTTTGTCATAGGGTTCTTCCAGCTGTCTGTAATTCCCACAGCTACCCACACCCACACACAATTAGAGAATGAAATAAAGCTTCCACCAATTTGTCTGCTATCCTTTCTCAAATGAAGTAAGCATTTGGTCAGGCAGAAAAGAAAATATGTCCTGATGTTAACTCTACCGACTATATTTTTGGTTAAACGAAACTGGAAAAATATTAGGAGTTTGTTCTGTTTGTGTATAATTAAAGAAAGAATCCTGTATTGTGTCTTCATCAAAATACTAATAAAAGCACTGACTTGCCTCCAAATGTCAAAATATGTGGCATTTCACTCTCTTGCTGATGAAACTCATCCTGCTTCCTTTGCTATCTCACTTGCCCCCTGCTGTTTTCTCGTGCCCCCACCCCATCCCTATCCTCCTTCATTGTTCTTGTGATTGCATCCTGCCAGAGCGAAGAGGTTCAGAAGAACCTGGAGCCAGACCTTTGAGCTTGAATAAACATTTTTCATAGCTAGCATTGGCCTGTTCAGTCCAATCACCATGCAGGGAATAAGACTAGATGAAGCCTTTCAGCCCTATGATTTAATGAGGATCATCTTGAAGGAGCTGTCCCTAGGAAGCCTGACCTCTCATTTCAAAACAGAGACCCCTGGGTTTTCCACTGAAACTGCTTGTAAGGCAGTTTAAGCAATAGTGCTGATTTATTTATTTATTACTTTACAGATAGCATTGTCAAATCACGTTCACTTTACAGAAACTATGGTGTATCCCTGTCATCATAGGCTATTATTATTTATATTCTATAGTAAGAGCTACTATTTATTTGTTTTCTCCAGGAATAATAAGAAAGCCAGTTATTTGACTGGCAACTTGTGCTGAGCCACAATGTGGGAACATGTTTCACGAATACTTTCACACCCCATGCAATGTGCTCCCGCCTTTTGATAATCTTTGCACCTTTTTGTCAGAAGGACACAGGCGGCAGCGAGGGAATTCAGCTAAAACAACAGGACCACATCCATGCACCCCTGTTCATAAACTCCCACAACTAGTCATCTGTTAACTATTAGGCTGAAACAGGGTAATGTCTTGCAGCACTGGTGGACAAAAACCTTGCAAGGCCAGACCCTTGGCCCTGCTGTCAGGGCAGCAGGGATGTATTCCCTTTCTTTCTTTCTTTCTTTCTTTCTTTCTTTCTTTCTCCCTCAGGCAGGACAATGTGAGGACTTGGTTTACACTTAGTGACATCTTGTAGCCAAACCCGACTGGCTACCCAGTGCTGTGATATCATTATGTTCACAGCCCATTTGCTTGGAACACACAGTGAAAAAGCCTTCCAGGTTCTTTAAAAACTGGCACCAGAATAGAAACAGATTGGAGGAAATATGGCTGTGACCAGGCATGAAAAAACATCCATAACGAAGTAGAAATAAGGGGTTTTTCATGGAGCTCTCCCACCCCCAGTTTTGTTCAACATGTGACATATAAGCATGGAGGAAGAAAATTATGTAGTTCAGGTCCCATACCTAGACCACTTAGGCATAGTATTTCCCTACTATATACCATTCTCTCCTTATATAGACAGCAAGGATGTTCAACAAATGGAAAGCAAATTTCCAGTGCTTGCCTCTTCGTTTTTCTTCAATTTATGTAACACTATGTAATCCTTTTCGAAACTGAAGAGAGATCTTCTACAGGAAAAAAAGTTCATCTAGATGAAGATCTGCTGCAGCCTAATAATGGCTTGTGCCCAAGATTTTGGAAACAAAACAAAAAACCTCCACTGAGCTGAATTGGTCTGAACTGGCCTCTGTATCCTGGGTGGGGGCTATAGTGGAAAAGATGGCTTTAATTGATTTTTATTCTTTTACTGAAACTAAACTACTCAACACAAAGCATGGGTTGTGCTGTAGAGGCCAGCTTCAGAGAGGATTGGCTGACACTGATGAAAAAAACCTGGATTTCTGTTCTGAAGAAGAAGAGTTTGGATTTGATATCCCGTCTTTCACTCCCCTTCAGGAGTCTCAAAGCGGCTAACATTCTCCTTTCCCTTCCTCCCCCGCAACAAACACTCTGTGAGGTGAGTGGGGCTGAGAGACTTCAAAGAAGTGTGACTGGCCCAAGGTCACCCAGCAGCTGCATGTGGAGGAGCGGAGACGCAAACCCGGTTCCCCAGATTTCGAGACTACCACTCTTAACCACTACACCACACTGGCTCACCTCACTGAAGGTTTGTGAGTGTTTAACATATATAATTAAACAGGCTTGTTTATATTATTGTTTAAGAGCAGAGAATTTCAACTGCACATTAAAACCTTTTCGTTAACCATCAAACATCACAGAGCAACTTTCAGGTATATTATTTGAAATCAGCTGCTTTTATTGTTTCCCTTTTCTCTAAATGAGGAAGGTGCACTCTTTGGTCTGAACCACTGCTTTACCTACCAAACAAATACATGAAATCAGTTGCTAGAGTTGCTATATCATAAATATAACGTGAAAACCAAGTAGTATATTAGGGAATATAGTCTTCCAACTCTCCTCTCCCTACAAACTGTATTCTTTTTCCCCCCCCTTAAAGTATTTTTGGGCCTTAAGCAGTATGGAAATTGAAGGATATTTCTGTTTAATTGCCGTCAATTATAGAAGGACAGATTCGTGTGTGTTATCTATGTGGCAGAGTGGGTGGGAGCATTATTTCATTTCCTCTTTACTGTACAAAACAAGCACCCTTTGTGACACACAAGCCAAATGTACATTTCCATCTCTTCCCCCACAATTTTTCATCTCCTGCTTTTAGTCTTCCCCAGTCCCCAACATCACTCTTCCCTAGCTGCTTACAAATGGGCTGCGTTATTAAGTCAGCCTTTCCGAGCATACCACCATACCAGCAAGTGTGTGTAGCCATTCTGTCTGCTTTGGGAAGCCCCATGTGCAGCCACAACTTACAACAATCCCCTTGTTGATCCTGTGCTTGTTGGTTAATCCCTCATAAAGTATGGGAATCCTAGCCTCTTCCACATCTGCTTGCAAAACTGCAGGGAGAACACCAACCTTTCAAATCATCTTGGCTTGAAATACTGGAGACTAGCAGCAGGGGAACGGCACAGGGAAGGAATATTCCGTTTTTGAGCTGAGGAGGGTTATAAGATCTTAGAGCTCTCCATCCCTTCCACCTCTCATCCTTTATCATCCTCTTTCAGGTCAGTGGGATCAGGTTTATGTTAACAAACCATGAAGCTTATCAAATAAATGCAACAGCAGCAGGTGTTTGAATCTGCCTGTTTCCACAGAACAGGCCTAACAAGGTTGACATTGTGGCTAAGGCCAAGGTAATGCAGTAATTATTCCTTTCTGGGTATGAAGCCCCCAAGAGATTTCTGGGAACGAGTTAGAAAAACAAACATTGCCAAGAGCAGGATTTTTAATTTTTTTTTAAAAAAAGGAAAGAACAGTAGTCCTCTCTATGCCAGACTGTGAAGACAAGCATTTCCATTGCAGTATCCTGAACACTACCCAGTTTCTCTTGAACATGTCTCATATTACAGAGGAAAGAGATTGTGAGAGAAGCAGTATGTTTGTGTCTGGGTGTTCACATCTGGAGGGGTAGCTTATTTTGGCTCTGGCCGGCATGTGGGAAGACAGCTGTTTACTTAAGACACTAATAAGTGCCAGAAGAAGGGGGGAAGCAATATTTGGGGAGGGGAGGGGGGCTATTGATGCAGCATTTAAGTATTTCTAATTATATAATATGGCTTGGTGTGCTTAACAGTTAAGGACTGTGTGGTACTCTTCTTGAGGTACTGTATAATTGGTAGCTTATTGTGTAACAATTCCTGTTTGCTGCATACCTGTGGAGAATACTATTTTTTATTTTCATTGCCATGATCCTACACATTATGTAGGAAACTCCCCACCAGAGTAGAAATCATATATCGAACAGATGGAAAGCTTCTTAATCTGAGTAGGCTGAAAGCAAATAGTAAGGTTACCATAACTTCTGTCATAGAGCTTCAGTATGCTGGTGAAAACATAGTGTGTGCACACTCAGTGGATGACCTCCAAACCATCCTAAATATCTTTGCAGAAGCTTACAAAAAGCTTGGCCTCTCTCTCAATATCCAAAAAACCAAAGTGCTGCACGAACAAGCACAAAACAACCCCTCTGCAGTGCCACAAATCCAACTCAATGGTGTAACGTTGGAAAGTGTTGATCACTTCTATCTTTCCACAAGGGCCGGCATTGGTGCCAAAATCCTGCATCGCCTGAGCTCTGCAAGTGCAGCTTTCTCCCTAATGAAGCACAGAGTGTTTGAGGACCAGGACATTCACAAGGAAACCAAAATGCTTGTTTACAAAGCTATTGTACTACCAACCTTACTGTATTCTTGTGAAACATGGACCACTTATAAACGCCATCTCCAATTCCTTGAAATATTCCATCAACAGTGACTCCAAAAAATTTTACATATCACTTGGGAAGACAGGCAAACTAATGCCAGTGTTGAAGCAATGATGCTTTAACAGCAACTCCACGGGCTGGTCATGTTGTTTAGATGACTGATGGTCGGTTATTATTCCAAACTTTAAAATGGAAAGCGTAATGCTGGTGGTCAACAAACGAGGTTTAAAGACTCTCTCAAGGCAAATTTTTAAAAATGTAGTATAAACACTGACAATTGGGAAACACTGGCCTGCCAGCGCTCCAATTGGAGAACAGCCTTTACCAAAGATGTCATGGACTTTGAAGGTGCTCAAACTCAGAATGAAAGGGAGAAACGTACTAAGAGGAAGGCACATTTGGCAAACCCTCACCATGATCAACTCCCGCCCGGAAACCTATGTCCCCACTGTGGAAAAACGTGTGGATCCAGAATTGGCCTCCCCAGTCACTTACATACTCACTGTTAAGACCATGTTCATGGAAGACAATCTTACTCAGTGATCGCCAAAGAAGAAGAGTAGTTATGGCACTGTTAGGGCATCAGTTCTTCACTGCCAGCAGTGCTAGCTCCAGGGTTAGGGGGAAGCGTGTACACTCAGTGCGCTCTCCCATGAGCAGACCCACCTCCTTCTCTCAACTGTCACCCTCTCCCTCTAGGCCAAAGTGACACAACCACCCAGAGGGAGAGCAGAAGGCCTGTAGATACTGCTGCTTCATCTACTGAAACTTGTCACTTATTCTGTGTTTGGTGAGGAGGGGGCAGATGAACAGGCAGCATCAGTGGCAGGAAGAGCAGCAGGGCCAGGAGGCTCTGGGGGTCAGCATTGGGGGCCCTGCAATGGAGTGGATTTCAGCAGTTGCCTGATTATGTTGGCCACTGGAGCTGGCCCTATCTAGAGATGAAAACCCAATATTTGTGGAAGCAAATATCATGCTACCTATTCTACTACCTTTGGCCCAAGTGGTAGATACTCTATTTTTTATTATTGTGGCCCATCTTGAACATTTTGGGAAGGCCATGGTATTAATTTGATTGTGTCTTTGTGCCCTTCCTTGTTTACTCCTTTGCTGTCTTCATCTGGTGAGTTTGTTTTCCACTTAATTTCCATCCCCACAAACATCCCCACACAGATCTGCAGTGCAAACTAGTGTGATCATGTAAGAGCAGTCATGATGCCATGGCTGCAGAGTTATGCAAACTGTCAGTTTTTTAATTGATTTGCTTGATACAGCTTGCAAGTATATAAAACCAGAGCATTTGTAAGCCTGGCTTAACAGACAAGCTCAAATTTCCCCATGGGTACCATGAAATGTACTAGGCTTCCGTTGCATTTAGGAGCATCCTTCATTTAAGATTGGTGGTGACCCCTTCTTCCAGTGTTGGGATACTCCTTTCCCTTTCAGTGCCTGCCGCCATCTCCCCATCCAACCTTGACCTGGAGGGCCTCCCAAAGAAGCTTTTCAGGGGATCAGATGGCTAGAGTAGAGAGGAGGGGGTGGTAAACTTTTCTTCCGTGAACATCCTTAAGTTCATTTAATGTAGAATCCAAAACTATGTCTGCATTTGCTCTGCAAATGTTCAAGCCTTTATGAATATGATTTAGTGGGAGAACATTTACATTTAAATGATGGGGTATATGAGTTAAGTGCTGAAAGTATACATTGTATAAATAAAGAAAAAAAGATAAATCAAAGAGTTCATGATCACATTATTTGTTTGTATGCTTATTGCCCACCCTTCACCCTACGGTCCCAGGGTTACATCATTATTTCATTTCATTTTGCTTTGCTTTGCTTTATTTTATTTTATTAGTGTATTAGTGTATTTTTCAGTCACTTTATCTTACCTGGGGCAACGCAAAGCAACTTGCAACCCAACAAATAGGTGATAAACCTCACATAGATACATTGAGGAAAGAGAAATAAATTTAAAACATTCCACTCAGTTCTTAAAGGCCACGGATAGTTACAGGCCAAAGGCCTGATTATAGCAAAAAGTTTTTGCTTGACACCTAAAGATATATAATGATGGCACCAGGCAAGCCTGCACAAACAGAGCCACCACATTAAAAAACAACATTAAAAACAATTAGAGATAAAGGTACACATTGACCAGTTTATCTATAAACCTTAGGATTGTGGCAACGGAAACGAAAAATGCTGTATTGGAGTCAAGAGTAAAGCAATACATAATGCATTATTGTGCCACTTGCAGATTTGATCTGTCTTGTGTTCATCTTAATGATGAAGAAAAGGATTGTGGGTATTTTTGTTTAGTATTCTCATAGTGATTAATAAGTTAGAATCTTTGCCTTGTTCCCATTTGTGTATAGCCCCAAAACATAGTGGAAAAAATAATAAATCAAGTAAGCAAGCAAAAGGCATGCATCCAAATAGTGGGAATAAAATTCAAAAGTGCTGTGTATTTGAGCAATGCCCTTCTTTATAGAGGGGAAATGCATAAATATATTCTTAGACTAGTGCAATATTTATGTTTAAAACAATTACAACTGTCTAATAGCTGCATTTTTATTTTAAAAAGTCAATTTAACCTCTGTTACATATTAGGTAAAGGAATCAAATAACACACACGACTGAATGGATTCTCACGGTGTAATTCCAATATGTAGAGTATTAATCTGTAAACTAAGAAGAACTATTTTGTTTAAACTACCTGTATTAAGAGAACAATTGCTTTCCTATTATCCCTGAGCAGCTGTTTTTGCAGAACATGCCCCTAAACATACTGTGAACAGCTGGAAAATCTGCACTTCATCCCAGGTGGTGTCCTTGATTACGGCTCTACTTCTGGATTTTGTCATGGGAAAGTCAGTACCACATTACACAGCTTCAAACTTCCCTGCAAAGACTGGATAGACATTGTGAAATATATGGCTCTGCATCCTTCAAACATTGTGCAGCTGCCCCTACTCACAATAAATTTACTTGCTATACGCTGCTTCACAACTGTGGATCGGGTGTTGGTGGGGCATGCTCTTCTGCTACCTAAATGTGCACCTCCCTACGCCTGTGCCTGTGCTTTAATTTTTTTTAAAAAAAATCCAAGTTGTTCTGTTTGATGTTTAAAATATTGATTTCTTAATTTTCGGTTCAAAAAAATAGGGGCCCTCTTATACATGGGGGCGTCTTATACACGGAAAACTATGGTAAGTGAAATTCCTGTTTTAGCAAAAGGCCAAGAGCATTGGCAGAGGAGAGAAAGCTTCTACAAAATATATGCATTTAACAGCCAAAAGGCCTAGAGATGGTTGCAACAGAGGTTTGCTATAAAACCATTGCAATCCAACTGCACTGATCTTTCAAAGTACTGCTCTTTGAGCTACTTTCTTTTCCTAAATAACATGCTCATTCGTGCCCAATGGCCTCCAATCAGTGAAAAAGCAAAAGAGAAGCAACTGGATCAACAGTCCTGGGAACGTAGTCTGTGCTTGCAGTAGTTTTGCAAAATGGCATGTGCAAGCATTCATGCCAGCAGTGTCCCAACATCACAGCCTGCCAGTAATAAGGCAATTTAAACACCACATTGGAGAGAACATGTTGCTTGTTCTGTTATAACCTGAAAACAAAAGGCTCGCTGAGCCAAAATAAAAATAACAGGAGGGTCAAGATAGGGCAAAGCCCCACATTTCATTAACTAGCCTTTGTGATTAAATATATATGAATAGGACCAGGAGTAAAGCTGACGCCGGAATATCAAATAATCATTCTTTGCTACTCTCAGCCGCTTCAATATAAATATGAGCTAAGTCTTTATTACAAAGATGAAGGAACTTTGTTTTAATTGTTCTAATTTTGGAATTGGTGCACTTAATGGTGTTCGGGGAAACCTTTTGCCTTGGAAACGAACATTGACTTCCAGATTAGATTTTTATAATATGTTGTATGTGAGGCTGCCTTTGAAGATTATTCCGAAACTAACTGGTTTATGTTAGTAGTAGCCTCATTTTAGTTTCTTCCCCTTGCTCACATTTCCCTCCCCTTCATTGGTTGTCTCCCTTGTGTCTTTTTGTGTGATTGTAAGCTCCTTGGGGCCTATGCTCTCATTCATTGTAAAGCACCATAGCACCTAGATGGCACTATATCAATAGTCAACCTAGCAGTTTGAAAGCACACCAGTGCAAGTAGATAGATAGGTACTGCTGTGGTGGGAAGGTAAACAGCATTTCCATGTGCTCTGCTTTCTGTCACAGTGTTCCGTTGTTCCAGAAGCGGCTTAGTCATGCTGGCCACATGACCCGGAAAGCTGTCTGTGGACAAACACTGGCTGCCTCAGCCTGAAAGCGAGATGAGCTTCACCCCATAGTCACCTTTGACTGGACTTCACAGTCCAGGAGTTATTTACCTTTTACCTTTACCTTATATCAATAAATATAAGTATAGCACCCAACAGTAGCATTGTGAATTGAATTTTAGTTGTTTTGGGCCAGGTCAGGAGAACATTTTTTTCTGAAGAGTGAATTAAAAATGTAACTATTAAATTAGTAATTCATTAGCTATCAGTTTTTGGGGCATCTTAAAGCATTTTACAATGTTGTACATGCTTTGAGACATGTATGCCAGCTCCCTCGGCCAATAAAGCGAGATGAGCGCCGCAACCCCAGAGTCAGTCATGACTGAACCTAATGCTTAGGGGTCCCTTTACCTTCACATGCTTTGAGTGCTACTTTGGTGGCAGAGTAGGTATGTAGAACTGCCACCTAAATAAAATAATAATTTCAGGTGCTGATTTTCACCTTGTCATGGAATGGCTACAAGGGGTTTGGGCCCATATACTTTTTTTCTGTGTCCCACTAATGTAAAGGGAACAATCCTAGGCTTATTGCAGCTTCTCAGTCAGATCTTTTGTTTATTTGGGAGTAAGAGTGCAAACCTAATTCCTCCTACCTTAGAGTAAGCCCCTTTGAATTTAATAGGACTTACTTTTGAGTAGATGTAGGTAGGACTGCATTGTAATTACTGCATTACATACTGACTAGTCTGCCTGCCTGCTCACTCAGTAGGTCACTTACCATCCCACCATCTGACCATAATTCTTGTTTAGAAGGAAGAGCCATTCATTTAAATGGGACTTAACTCCAAATTAAGTGGGTTTAGGACAACAACAAACAACTGCTACCTATATTAAGCTCTGAGGGTACTGAAATTTGTTCAGGGTTATTTTCTGTATGTTATGTATCAGGCAAGTTGACATAAGCCGAGGACAGATAAATAGGTAGTTGTGAAGCATTTGCCTTCAGTAAGATTATTGTGAGCATAACAAATAAGCTTGCTTAAGGATGAGGTGAATTCATGGAGGAGAGGAGCTGGAAACAGGCACTCAATTCCTGATTCCTACCTTCATTGTTTCTAAGGTGACCACTTATGCATCACCAAAGAGAGCATACATTTGCATGTGCTTATATGCAAATTCATAAATAATCACTATAATTTAAATAGAAATACAATCCATCCTTGATCTGAAAGCCCTTCAAATAGATGACTCCATCAAAGAGGGGGAAATTTCCTATGGTAGTCGGGGCGGAGGAAGGGGGGTGCGGTAGGGAGGGGCCACCCTGGGTGTCACCACTGAGGGGGGTGACAAAATGCTGGGCGGCACTCACCGTAAGCCTGCAGCACGCCCAAGCCACGTGTCTCTCTTGGGAGTGACGCGGTGGCTTGGGCAACCACAGGCTCCATGCTGCCCCAAATGGTTCGCCCGCTGCCGCCTCCTCAGCTGTAGGGTGACTGAGTGGGAGGAGGCAGGCAGACTCCTCGGAGGCCCCACAGGGCACAGGGAACGCACGCCGCCCCAGGAGCCCGATCGGCTTGCTCCGCCTTCAAATGGAGGACTGTTTTCGATAGAGTAGAATGCATTGCTGTCATAATTTACCAGCCTTTTGAATAGAATTGCTTATTTCATCTTTGGTAATCAATTTGTAGAGACATGAAAACCTAGAAAGTATTAGTCCTGAGAGTGAGTGCCTTAGATTGTTAGCAGATTTACTTGTTTACTTCCTTTTTGCCTGAATCCTAAACGTAGTACATGAAGGCAAGTTTAGCTGAAATCTACCAAACAGCATGGGGAGATATTTCACTATTTCGAATGAAGAACCTTCAAAACAGTTCATATAATGTTCTTTCTCACTGTGGATTCTTTTTTCTTTCTTTCTTTTTTGTCCAGACTCTTCTTACGCATTTTGCAAGATGTCCTGAGAAGGAGGCCTGCTTCATAGAAATCCTTAGTTTTTTGTGCTTCTGAGTTTCCTCCAAGCTCCTTCTTCTAACACGTAATAAGAGAGGCAGTTTCTGATACTGCCAGTGTTCTTTTCTTTCCCTCTTCCCTGTAGTGCAGTCACATTGCTAATTAATTGAATTCCCTACTTGCTCCTTTGTATGTTATTTCTATTGCCCATTAGCAGAGCAGCTTGGGATTTGAGCTATGTTTTCACTCATCTTACTGGAATTTTGCTTTTGGTCTTTCTTTCTCTCTCCCCCTCTCTCCCTTTGTTGTTGTTTCTGTGCTCTGTGAAAGGCATTAGAGGGGCTTTAACACCAAGGGCCTATATTGTTCACAGGCCCAGCTGCATTCTTTTACACTCTACCTTGTGCGTCACAGCTATTCATCTTGATTTGTACTTGGCTCAACTGCAGATGCTGTAAATATGGTAATTTTAGATTCCCTGTTTGGAAACAGTTTCAGGGCGGGTCTTGTGGCAGGAACACACTTTGATTTACACTGGTTTGTATTACCTCGGTACAGTTGAGAGGGGAATAAAGCTTAGAACTAAAATGGTTTTGTTTGAAACCTCTTCTAATAACTGGGAGGCAAATAAGACTCTGCCTTGATATGCAGGCATGCAGTACTAGAGGCAGTACTTCATTTCAGGGAGGATAACAACCTACCTAGCAAGAACAGGAGGAAGGAATTTTAGATTATTGTAGAATTTTGGTGTCACCGTATGGGTTTTTGAATTCTTTCCTTTTGTTCTCATTACAAAACTGCTGGGGTGGAATGCACTGGTTGAAGAGCATGTTGTATTCCCCCTGATTGGGTAACATGCTATAAGTAGGTTCTCTTCTATTTAGTTATATATATATATTTGTATTTTTTATTATTAACTTAGTAAAACTTAGGAACAGCCATATCTGAAAAGCACTGGAGGGGGGTGGGATATTGAATTTTAATAAAATACAAACATGCAAATGCATTCATATCCCACTTTACATGTTCCAGGTGTGACCTTCAAGTCTGTGAAGTGTGTGTGGTCCAACTCCCACTGAAATTGTTCATTGGTAATATCTTTCTCAATGATGAGTCTTTAAAAAAAACAAATAAACAACTTCGGAATTCACTTGAATTCTGGCTTGTTAGGCATAAATGGTTTCCTTCAGAGATCTCATTTTACCCAGGAGAGGGAAATTTGAGGCCTGGGCCTGAATGTGCAAAACCCACCACCACTACCACCCGCAGCCTCTCTATCTGGCACCAGGAACTCTCTCCAGCAGACATTTAAAGGTTAAAACAAAGGGCACCTCCTGAATCTCTGTTGGCAGAGCATTCCACAGGACTGGGTTGATGACACTAAAGATTTGGTCCCATCTTGCTGCCAGGTGGGCCTTGCCAACTTGAGGGATGACCAACGATTGGGGATGGGCAGCGTAGTGTGCAATCAAGTGCTTTCTCACGATCATCGGTCTTTATGAAGTCCACCAGCAAAACACCAAAGGTTCTGTTCATTCCAATGGAGTGTTGTTTCTTTGTGACCAAAGAGAAGACTTTAATTAATTAACCTTTAATCTGCAATGGTATCATACCCTCCAACATTTCTCCGATGAAAATAAGGATGTCCCATTCCTTCACGATAATGTTACTATTTATACCCCAAACATGTTATTGGGTTGCCCCAGCCACTCTGGGCAGCTTCCAACATGTATAAAAACATAATAAAACATTAAATATTTAAAAAAACTTCCCTATACAGGGTTGCCTTCAGACAGCTCAGGCATCGGATAACTCCATACCCTCCAACATTTCTCCAGTAAAAATAAGGACATCCTAAGGAAAAGGGGGGCATTCTGGGATCAATTCAGAAACCGGGACAGCTTCTCTAAATCAAGGATGTCCCTGGAAAATAGGGACACTTGGAGGTTCTGCAATATCTGGAATGTGTTGAGGGGCTTTTTGCCATCCATTTAAAGGTAAAGTAAAGGGACCCCTGACCATTAGGTCCAGTCGTGGCCGACTCCGGGGTTGCGGCGCTCATCTCGCTTTATTGGCCGAGGGAGCTGGCGTACAGCTTCCAGGTCATGTGGCCAGCATGACTAAGCCGCTTCTGGCGAACCAGGGCAGCGCACGGAAACGCCGTTTACCTTCCCGCCGGAGCGGTACCTCTTTATCTACTTGCACTTTGACGTGCTTTGGAACTGCTAGGTTGGCAGGCACTTGTCTCTTAAAAGCAGTTCAGACATTCAGTCTTCTTCAGATAGGATAGCAGAATCCCCTTCCAGGTGCCCCTTGCATCTGCTGATATTTAGGCCATAGAACCCTAAGCATTTCTTCTTACAACATATGGAGTAGTATTAGTAAAACCAGCTTCTATAATAGCTATACTCCCCGTTTGAAATGCATCCACTGTATCTGGGGTGTATAACCTCAGTTCAAAAACAACATATCAAGGTGGAGTGCAGTTCTAACAAGTAAGACCCCCGGGTCCTTTTCATTCAAATCAGAGATATTTACCCAAGAAAAATAGAAAAGTGACAGAGTACACATGTTAGAAAAATATGCAGGCAGACACTGAAGAAAAAATAACATTCTGCCATAAGTAGCCACCTTGTTCCTCCAGTTTCCTCCCCTCAATATTAGAACCAACTGTTTCTCATGTGTTTTCAAGAACCTACTGTGGTTTCCAGACAGCTGGCTGGAGGAGTCTGGGATTGGGCTTGAAAAAATAGGTCATGGGTCAAGTTATTTTCACGAAAGCAATCACTAAGTTCCTGTTAGATTTGTTAAAATTCATGGTCGCTCCTTTTATTTTCCTAAACTGGTAGCAGGAACCTGAAGACATAACTTATTTTCAGTCACAAATGATGGGCTAATAAAGACCAGTTACAGAATTAGCTCACTGCTCTTTCAGTTTATGGTGAAAACAAATGTCTACTTGTCAGTGTGGAGAAACAGGGCTCTCTGACACTCTCAGCAGACTGTGAGAAGTAAAGCATTTAATTAAATGCAAATACATTTTGTAATGTTCCCCAAACACTTAGCTTACAAAATCTGTCTCATTAACTGACAGCATTAGTTGCAAACGCTCATTTACTATATCAGGTAGATAGGGTGCATGTATGTTATGTGAAATTGCTGTATTAGTTACTCTTTCAGGACAGAAAATTTAAATACTGTTTTAAGTCTCTGAACAGTGGCAGACCTTGGTGTCTCAAATTTCAGTGGCACCCTGTGCAACACCAAAATCCGCCTCTCACCTTCCATTGGACTTCATAGCTGCGGTGCCTGCTGCAGCGCCCCAGAAACTCTGCACACAGTACAACCAAACCAGTTGTTCTCCTCTAAATCTGCCTTTGCTCTCAATGTTATCATCTTATAGTTTGGGGAGTGGGGTGTCATAGAATCTTCTCTGATCCAGCGTTTATTTTAGGAAGGTTTTTCTGTCCATTGAATCTTTGCGAAGAACACTAACAGGTATTAAGCAAAGCATCAAGCTGTGGTTGAGATCTAGTGAAACAGGAGATGGGTGGCAAGAACCCTGATGGTTTGTTTTCTCACTTTTATAGAATTTTTTTATTTGATTTGTCTATGTACTCTATCCTTTAATATTATTGAGTATTTTTTTAATGTAGAGTGGTTTGTGCATTTTGAAATAAATATATAAAATGAAAGGCAGTAGCAGACCTGGTGTCAATGAGTAGGAAGACAAAGGTGTGGTTCAATATGGGAATAAACATTCAAGAGCAGATTTTGGCATCACAGAACTTAAAACTGAAGTTCTCTTTTTAAAAAAACACACAGCATAAACAGGGTTAGCTGTTTCCTAATATTATTTTCATATTATTTATGATGGGAAACCAGGGCCCTCATGCTTCCAGTGCATATGAAATAGGTGTGCCTTTAAGCAGAATGAGGCTCTCCAAGTAAAATGTCATTTAATGCTAATTGTCATGTGACTGGTTTTGATTTTTTAAAAAATTATTATTCTTATGCAAAAAATTATTAAACAGCCAAAATAAAAACAAATACTAAAGTGGTGAACAACATAAAATCATCAATAAAATTGCATGAGTAAAAATAAGCTTATTCTCTACACTGACTGGCAGTGGCTTTTCACAGTTTCAGATGGGGTCCCACTCATCTTTCCCTATAGACCAAGCATGGGGCCTTCTGCATTCAAAGTAGTTGTGCCATGTCTGAACTACAACCCTTCTACTTATCTGGATCACCCCTCAGGGAAAGCCTGGCTGAAAAAAAGTGTTTTAAGTGAGTGAGTTTACACCTGATGTAAATACATGTTTGTAGAAACAGGGCCGAGAACTTTTTGCTGTTGTGGGAGACTAAATCTTCAAGAAGGCTGTGCTTAGTCCTGGGGAGAGTGTGGTGGTGAGGTGGGCAAAATTACGCTTGTACAACATGGCGGACTAAGACTACACACCTAATTGTAGCTTATGATCTTCTTGCAGGAATGCTCTGTAAATGTAACATGGCCCCCTGTTGTGGGCTTAATATGTTCTGGGCCCCAAGTACAAGGTTGCATGTTGTATTAAAAGAACCTTTCAAATAAGGAATTTTATGATTCTCTTTAACTTCACTATAATGGTCCAATAATATTTGCAAACATCAAAGGCTTAATAGTTTAATTATCTCTGATTATAGGTGCCTTAAAATAGTGAAATCCACTTATATTCATAGCATAGGAAGATGGTGCCTGTGCTTATATACTGTTAATCTCAGGAATTCTGAACCAAGTCACCGAGAGTGTCCCATTTTCCCCAACCTTACTTTATTCTGTGTTGTTTAAAACAAAGTTTATAATACTGCACAAAAAAAAACTTCCATTCCCAACCTGATGGCCTTCCCCTCCCCCATTTGGCGAACGGTAAACATGATACGTTTTCTTTCCTGTTTATATCGCCAAAGGAAAGAGCAACATTATGTCAAGACTGATAGAGTAAGAATTAAACCCTACTACTGTATGTGCCCTTGCATTTTGAACCACAAGACGTTTCCTTTCTCCTCCCCCACACCCAGCTTTGCTCTATTCTTTTAAGCAAGCAGGATATTGACATTTACAAGACTTCTGGCCTTTGAAGTGCTAAGTAAACAAAGTTGTGGCAAAATTCATTGCAGCTCCTGTTCATAAGCAGTGAAAAATAAGTAGTGTGAGGAGAAAGAAGAGGCCACTTCAAAAGAACCTCTGCTTTGGAGGTGCTACTTTATTTGTTTGGTACCTTAAGATCAGCTGCTCAGATATAGCTGAGGTAAAAAGGATTGTACACTCTTAATAACAGGCTAATGTTGGGCACTGAACTTTTTTCTTTCCAGTTCTCCTAAGTGGAGATGGAGAATGGTGGTTCCAGCAACTTGGGAAGCAGTTTGTGATCTTCCTGGAGGGGTGGTGTCAGCAGTGCTTTTTTTCCAAAAAATAATAATAAATGTTTAGGGGTACTCTCATTTTGACTCAAGAAAATCACCGCTTTATAGTTCAAATCAGGAAAAAATAAATACAGTAAATGGACAAAAGTACAAAGAATATGCATTACACTGGGAAAGAAAAGGAAACCGCCATCAGAGGTGGTAACAACAAAACTGACCAATCACCGTGCTAGATTCCAACTCCTGCTTCACACATTAAACGCTCGCTTCCGTCTGAGACTGAGGAAACATGACAGGAAATGAGGTTGCCATCAGGGGTAGCAACGGAACTGACGATTCACCATGCTAGAGAAGAAACTTTAAAAAAAAAATGGTTTCTTCTCCCGTTAAATTCACAAAATGTTTAGGGGTATCCGTACCATGCGCCCCCCCCCCAAAGCACTGGGTGTCAATACCTGTTCTCCCACAGCCCATCATCCCTTCTGTTGCCAGGACTGCTTCCTGCACTGTCATGGAATGCCAGAAGCAGTCTCTGTAGATAGCAGCTCAGCTTAAATCGAAACGTCCACAGAGTTCAATGCTTTTAGCGGTAAGATTTGCTCTAGGCCCATTTCCACTAATAACAGAACCAGGCTCGCTCCAGACTTTTGTTAGAGTAAGTATGTGGTGGTTTCTAAAGTATACTCAGTTTTCCAGTTTTCCATTGTATATTGAAACGGTGTCTGGTTTTATGGGGGTGGGGAAAGTGTTTTAAATAACAAAGCTGTGAAATCTTACGAGACTGTATAACATATCCCAAAGCCCAGACCCATTAGCATCTGAGATTTACCTTGGCATGGCCGAGTCTAAAAGTTTACCAAAACGTACACAAATAGTTGCTGGTTCTAAGAACTGAGCAGACCTCAGCTTTGCATATGGCAGAATCTGGAAACCACAACTCACTAAAGAATTTCAGTGTGATGTTTGGCCGGCTGAAGGATGTCAGCATTGCTGAAGCAAGCTTGCGGTTAGACTTCTCTGCTGTAGGAGGATCCAAGCACTGAGTTATATTTTCCCCCTCCCCTTCAAACAAGCGATAATTTGTTTTTCTCCACAGTTTGAAGCAGCAACACCTGTGTAACCTTGGTTAACGACCAGCTCCAAGCACCTTCCTGCACTCAGCGCATGTTCTGCCAACTTGACAAACATTTTTCGTTTAGAATGCAGAACAGCTTGAAAGCTGTTTTCATGGCAGCTGAATAAAAGGAAATGGTCTCTGGTTAGCACTAACAGTATGAACATAGATGTACGTACCGTATTTTTCGCCCTATAAGACGCACTTTTCCCCCTCCAAAAATGAAGCGGGAATCTGGGTGCGTCCTATGGGGCGAATGCAGGCTTTCGCTGAAGCGTGGAGAGCGAGAGCGGTCGGTGCGCACCAACCCCTCTCGCTCTCCAGGCTTCAACAAGACATCCGCAGCCTAGGCAAGCCCTGCGGGAGGTCCCGCAGGGATGTCTAGGCTGCGGATAGCAGCCTGCCGCCCGGCGGGTGGGGCGCCCTGAAGCAGAGCGCCCCTCGCGCCGGGCAGACACCCGCAGCGTGGGGAGCCCTCCAGGAGTTCCCTGCAGCGCTCCCCACGCTGCGGATAGCAGCCTGCCGCCTGGCGCGAGGGGTGCCCTGAAGCAGAGCGCCCCTCACGCCAGGCAGACACCTGCAGCGTGGGGAGCCCTCCAGGAGTTCCCTGCAGCGCTCCCCACGCTGCGGATAGCAGCCTGCAGCCCGGCGGGCGGGGCGCCCTGAAGCAGAGCGCCCCTCGCGCCGGGCATACATCTGCAGCATGGGGAACGCTGCAGGAGTTCCCCGCAGCGCTCCCCACGCTGCAGATAGCAGCCTGCTGCCTGGCGCGAGGGGCGCTCTGCTTCAGGGCGCCCCTCGCGCCAGGCAGACACCCGCAGCATGGGGAACGCTGCAGGAGTTCCCCGCAGCGCTCCCCACGCTGCAGATAGCAGCCTGCTGCCTGGCGCGAGGGGCGCTCTGCTTCAGGGCGCCCCTCGTGCCAGGCAGACACCCGCAGCATGGGGAACGCTGCAGGAGTTCCCCGCAGCGCTCCCCACGCTGCAGATAGCAGCCTGCTGCCTGGCGCGAGGGGCGCTCTGCTTCAGGGCGCCCCTCACGCCAGGCA
The DNA here is from genome assembly GCF_965153285.1 of Podarcis tiliguerta. Taxonomy (NCBI): domain Eukaryota; kingdom Metazoa; phylum Chordata; class Lepidosauria; order Squamata; family Lacertidae; genus Podarcis; species Podarcis tiliguerta. The sequence continues at coordinate 88,093,224 of NC_139534.1, forward strand.
GACACCCGCAGCATGGGGAACGCTGCAGGAGTTCCCCGCAGCGCTCCCCACGCTGCAGATAGCAGCCTGCTGCCTGGCGCGAGGGGCGCTCTGCTTCAGGGCGCCCCTCACGCCAGGCAGACACCCGCAGCATGGGGAACGCTGCAGGAGTTCCCCGCAGCGCTCCCCACGCTGCAGATAGCAGCCTGCTGCCTGGCGCGAGGGGCGCTCTGCTTCAGGGCGCCCCTCGTGCCAGGCAGACACCCGCAGCATGGGGAACGCTGCAGGAGTTCCCCACAGCGCTCCCCACGCTGCAGATAGCAGCCTGCTGCCTGGCGCGAGGGGCGCTCTGCTTCAGGGCGCCCCTCGTGCCAGGCAGACACCCGCAGCATGGGGAACGCTGCAGGAGTTCCCCACAGCGCTCCCCACGCTGCAGATAGCAGCCTGCTGCCTGGCGCGAGGGGCGCTCTGCTTCAGGGCGCCCCTCACGCCAGGCAGACACCCGCAGCGTGGGGAGCCCTCCAGGAGTTCCCCGCATCGCTCCCCACGCTGCAGATTGCAGCCTGCTGCCTGGCGCGAGGGGCGCTCTGCTTCAGGGTGCCCCTCGCGCCAGGCAGACACCCGCAGCGTGGGGAGCCCTCCAGGAGTTCCCCGCAGCGCTCCCCACGCTGCAGATAGCAGCCTGCTGCCTGGCGCGAGGGGCGCTCTGCTTCAGGGCGCCCCTCACGCCGGGCAGACATTGGCCAGCCCCACAAGCTCGGGGGACAGCAGGGAGGCGCAGCGCCGCCACCCCGCTGTTCCTCGACCTGGTTGGGTTTCCCGGACCTGCTTTTGGGGGGAAAATAAAGGAAATTTTTTTTCCCTTTATTTCCCCCCAAAAAAACTAGGTGCGTCCTATGGGACGGAGCGTCCTATGGGACGAAAAATACGGTACATGCCCATGTGTTGGTGTAAAAAAAAAAATTAAGAGAGAGACATTCTCAAAAATGTGTAACTGTGAACACCACAGATGTTCTCTTAGTGTTGATTCGGACAACCACAGGGCTTTTGGCAGTCACTGGAAATCTGGTTGAAATTGCTGCATGCATGTACGTTGTGCCTGTGAAGGCATCATGCGTTGTCTCACATGCGATTAGCCTCTTTGTGCTCTATTACTAGCTACCTTAAATATTTAAGTTAGTTCATTTAGTTTAAGTTAGTTCATTTAGTTTCAACAGAAAGCACCCAGTAAAAAACAATTGATATAAAAAATGCAATACAAATTCCACACCGAAAGCTATACACTACAGTGGTACCTCGGGTTAAGAACTTAATTCATTCTGGAGGTCTGTTCTTAACCTGAAACTGTTCTTAACCTGAAGCACCACTTTAGCTAATGGGGCCTTCCGCTGCTGTCGCGCCGCCACCGCGCAATGTCTGTTCTCATCCTGAAGCAAAGTTCTTAACCCGAAGTACTGTTTCTGGGTTAGCGGAGTCTGTAACCTGAAGCGTCTGTAACCTGAAGCGTCTGTAATCCGAGGTAGCACTGTACTAACAACATCAACAATCATAATCGTACACATGATGTATTACCAAGGTATAGTATTTAAAACCCATATCAGCTTGGGACCAGTTTACTTGAGGGATAGTCCCACTCAACTGCTTTGATCTTCAAAATTGGCACTGTTACAGGTTCGTTCTGCTCTTGTAAGAAGTTGATCTGTCAGGATTCTTTAGCTGTTATTCCTTCATTGCAGGGGGTTGAGCTAGATGACCACTGTGACCCCTTCCAGCTCTACAATCCTATGATTATTTTTAGTGTGGCACCACCTGCACTTTGAATGTCATCAGGCAGGCACCTTGGCTGTGCTCTTTTTGGTACCTCTTTAAAACATTTTTGTTTAAGCAAGCCTTTCTAGACATGTAGAAACTATATGTGTTCCTTTTAGTTATTGTTGATTTTAATAATCTTTTGAATATTTTAATACCAGTTTTAATCAATAGTTTTAATGTGTTTGTTTAATATATTGTAAACCAGAGAGGATTTTTGGTTTGTGACTTTTTAAATAATCAAGCAGTATATAAATTTTGCTGAATAAAATTATTACTGCTCCACATTTTAAGTAACGTAATTAAGTAGCAATAAATAAAACACTCATGGTATTTGGCAAAAGGTGTGTAGAAGGGCCTTATATGACCTATACACAGGAAGCCACTATGCAGAGCAATTTCAGTAGTGTTTCAGCAGCAATAGTATGCACCAAGGGTTGTGCCAGTTCGATAATACAGTGGGGACATTTTTAAGATTCTTGCTAATAAAAGACAAAGAATCCATTGTACCAAAATCACTCTTCTTTGGAGTTTGAGATCTGTGTCTCAGGCTGGTCAAACCTTCAACATGGGAGGGGGGGGATGATCTCTCCTCATTCTTAGTAATGAGGCAAACAGCTTTCTCAACATAAAAGGCCAACATTGCTCCATGTGACTCCTTTGAAGCCCATAGTGGCAGAGCTGAAAGCAAGAGTTTTAGACTTAGGTATCTGGAATATGTTTTCTGTTTTGTCCATGTGAGGCAGCTTCATTCTCCTGAAAGGCATAGACGTTTTCAGAAGTGCACACTGTTTCTCTACCCTCCTTCCCAGATATACCCTTCCCTTAAACACTGCACACAGCACAAGCTTTCTTTTGCAGCTGGTAGTTATCAACCAGAATAAGTGTGCACACACAGGTCAACCATGGGAATGCATCAAGTATTAGATTTGAAAAAGAGCTGGGGAGGAGAGAGCAGTAAGAGGAACAGGACTGTGGTCTTTTTGGCCTGATTACTATTATTATTATTATTATTACTGTCTGCCCTTTAAGAAGGAAAAAGGAAGAAAGATTACAGCAGCTTTGCTATTAAATGAAAAGATTAACATGCTGTGGGTGCTTTGCCAGGGTGTGATGAGATTTGCAGGAGATGAGTGGCTGCAAAGCGGGACTAATGAAAAGCAGGCCACGGAAACCATGTGCTGTGTGGGCCCCCAAATTATCTTGCTTCTCTCTTCCAGGCATCTTCCAGATATCTTCCAGATATTTACTGAGATCCCCACCAGAAACAAAAAAGCCAGCACTGGGATGGGGTCATTTGATAAGTCTTCCTTCCTGAGGTTCTTGGAAGTGATCCATTCTCTGACTTAGCAGCTTTGGTTTCCTTCTTAAGATGAAGTGAAAAGCAATAGTGGCTCAGCCCAGCCTAGTTTTAAGTTTCATGGTACCTTATTTGGTGTGTGTGGGTGGGTGTGTGTGTGTGAGAGAGAGAGAGAGAGAGAACTGGGGGGTGCTGAAGGGAGACAAGGAAGATATGTACGGTGAGTTTAGTTGTCAGCCTTCTTAAAAATTTGTGTTCTTCTGCTCCCCCCTCCCCTTCAAAGCCTGGGACTCAATTGACTTGTTTTTCCTTGCTCCTTGGGAAGGTTCAAGGTAAGAGATAGGAAACTAGCTTCTCAAGGAACAGTATTGAAAACAAAATACAGGCACTCCCCACTTATGCAGGAGTTACGTTCCTGGCCCCCACATGCATAAGTGATATTGCGTAAAGTGGGGCGCACCCTCTAAACACCCTCAGAATGTGCTCTCCGCCACTCACTCTTCAATCCATACAAAAAACACTGAGCACAATAAAATAACGCTTGTGATCTATTCACACAGCCAAGTTTACCAATTCTATTACGTTTGTATTGAGGTCACACTATGAGAATGTAAACCCTTTCCTGAATGTTTTAAAGTGAAAAGTTCAGACAAGCTCCCATTTGGCTTCTTCATAAACAGTCAAAGTGTCCCCTTCCATTCATTCACATGAACATGTATTTGCTCTCTCTGTACATATCAAGGTATTTGCTAAAGAAAGTTAAAGGACCCTGAATTTTGATTTGCTAGATTTTCTGTCTGTAACTTTAATTGTCTTCATTGCAGATTATTTAGAAAAAAGGCCACTTCATGTGTATAAACCCAATTTATCCTGAATCAGAACAGTTCTTAAGCTCTGTGACTTGCTATACTCTAAAAACCCTTTTAAGCTGGTTTATGTTCCCATGGACAATGAATGCAGCCAGACAAAGGCAGGATCAGTGCCAACATAGAGCTGTGCTTTTTACTAGTTGTTATGGCAGGATATTATACATAAACCAGAGTGGCTCTCCCTTTATGGTAACAGGAGTGAGGAGGGGAGTGAAAAGGAATTAAAGGGGTCAGAAGTCATACTCTCTGATGGATGGCAGAATCTCTCCCTGGTTTATGGTCTCTGGTGACTCTGGTTCCTTGATTTTAATGACTGACCTAACAAGACATTGCAACCTTCCTTACTTCAGAGACTAGACTGATGCAAAGTTTGACAAGAATTAAGAAAGAATGCATTGTGCCTTTGATCTATAGGACTATTTTTAATCTGTCATCCGAGAGATAAAATGTCAGAGGGGCCTCCATTTATTTTCTAGAAGCTTTGACCGAGTTAAAAAGTTCCCTTAAACCTTAACTTCAGTGGTTTTACTGCTTCTTGTGTTAACAAAAAAGCACTAATAGTAGAAAAGGGACTTCATGCATCCAAATTGATTAAACTTTTTAGCCCACTTGTTGGGACCAGTTGAAAGGCTGTGATAGAAATGACACGATGCACACAGGTTCTTGTTTGTTCTTGCACTTCAATGTTATGCTATGCCTGAAAGGCAAATTGTGTGCCCGTGGAGGAAATGAAATGTCATCAAGAAACTGTAAGTTGCTGACAGTGTCATGCCTTCCTGTCAGTGCATGGAAAGGCTGGGTCTTGTCTATTATAATGGCTCTGGAACTAAAGCCAAGTCATAATCATCCAAGTCTCAAGAGAGATCGTAAAGCGAAACAGTTCTTGGCCAAGAAATCATCATATGGGTCCATAGTAATCAGACTGAGAAATATTCCAAGCGTACATGTCAGTCTGGAGACAGTATTAACAACGAATATTCAATTAGCATTTAGTGACACCCTTTTCCTGCTTAAAATAACCGATCCATTAAAAAATAAATGTTTGGGAAGGAATTTCAGTGAAGGTGGCCCAGTGCCAACTGAGCTTTGAGGCTGCTGGCTTGCAGATCTAAAACAGCATCAAAATAAAAAATGAAAATTGATGCAGCAAAATTTAAAAAATAATAAAGTGGAATGGGCTTGTGGGCTGAAATAGTTGACAGTTGCGCACAGGCAGGTAAAGCCACAGAGTATTTTTTCTTATTATTGAGAATGATCAATTTCAAACAGGGGAACTCCAGTTATGGAGGATGGGCATTGTTGACTCCTGTGATGTTATGAATCTACCCCTCAGGCTGCATTTCAAAACTTTAAAATATGTGTATGGCTTTTCATATGTTCAAATAGGGCAAAGGAAGAATGGAACTTAAAAAATTGAGAGCAGTCCTGAAGCATGAGGGAAGACTGGTGCCTTTCTGGAGGCAGGGTTGAGAAGAGCTTCCTTCAGAGTCTTCTTCTTTGGAGGTCTTTAAGCAGAGGCTTGACAACCATATGTCAGGAGTGCTCTGATGGTGTTTCCTGCTTGGCAGGGGGTTGGACTCGATGGCCCTTGTGGTCTCTTCCAACTCTATGATTCTATTCTATTCTATTCTATTCTATGAGGCTTGTATGAAAGGAACATTGATGTCTAGACAGGTAATAGAGAACATTATACAGAATTAAATATTACAGAGGGAGAGCCGCCGTGGAGAAAGCAAAGGGAGATCCTGCAGGTAATGCAGTGTCCCAGGGAAAGTGGAGAAAAAGCTCTCATTTAACACATCTAACATTAGACTGGATAGAACACTGGAAAGGACAGCTCTAGGATGGAGTAGGTTCAGGGGTGGCCAACTTCCAAGAGACTATGATCTACTCACAGAATTAAAAACTAGCAGTGATCTACCCCTGTTTTTTAGGGGTTCGGGGAAAAGCCACGTTTTATTGGGGTTCAGGTCACAGTTGTTGAGGGATTTTTAGAGAGAGGGTTCAGGAGGCTGAAGTTGATTTGCTTATTTTAGGGAGGGGGAACACAACATTTTAAAAGTATTTTGGGGAGAAAGAGAAACAGCAATTCACAAAAGGATCACGGGGGGGGGGGTAAATAGCCTCAGTTTGTAAACTCCATCTTCTGTTCTCCAACAATGGAGGGTGGGGTGGGGTGAGGGGCCGGGCCGGAAGGGGGCCAGTGATCGACTGCGATCGACAAAAACATTGCAGGGATCTACCAGCAGATTGCGATCAACCTGTTGGACATCCCTGGAGTAGATTATCTAGTGGGTTTTTTACTGTTTATTCCCTCTGTTTTTAGCTCTTTTACAACTATCTCTGAATACACTACTATGTTTTTACCAACTATTGAATCCCCAATCTTGTGCCTTCATCCCACCTTCAGAAAATGAATTCAATGCATTTTGTAAATTATTGCATCAGCAGCTATATTGATCCCAAGGGTCACAGCCCATAGCGTAGATGAAGGTAGAAATGATCAACTGCAGGCTTTCCTGTTGCTGGCTTTGCTGAAGGCTTGACCTCTTTTTTTTTTAAAAAAAAAAAGACTTCAACAGCTGTTTCTGCTTAGAGACCACTGGCATCTTTATGAACTGTTTTTTCCATTCACCCTCTCTCCTTTCTCAGCAGCAATGAATTATGTAAGATTACATTCCTGCCCTTTCCTTATTAATGTTCTGGCAGACATATCCCTATGAAGTGGATCCACATAGTCTCTCTGGATTGTGCGGACATATACACAACAGAAACACCCCACCCCCACAGCACACACACATTAAATATGTATACTCAGAAGTTCAGGAATATTCTCTCATAGATTGTCCATATTTTTATTCAACTGATATTCCTAAAGCAGATGTAAACAATCTCACTCCTAGCTGTACAAATAACCCTTCCAGTTCTTCACCCATCTTGCAGGGAATAATCCAAGCTTCTGTAGGTTTCTTCCCCCTGTCTTTCCCTGTCAGGCCCAACTTCTTCCTCCTCGCCTTAGCCATGGTACAGTTATTTCAAACAACCATGGTTATCCTTACAGGTTTTGCTTTTAACAAGGACATAAAGCCTGAGTATGAAGCTATCTTGAAGTCTCTGGTTTAAAGTGAACTAATCCTAGCATTCATCATATTTCATATCAGTTTTGAAATAGCGCTTAATTATGGTTAAGGTGGATGATGGACTCTACAGGCAAGAGGGAAGAGAGATTAGGGGAAGGGAGCAGGCAGACCCACTGTGCCCTCTTGATTACTTGACCGGCGATGGGGGATCTTGGCCCATTATGTCTCTATCAGCACGTGGCGCATCTTGTCATAATTTGAGTTTAGAGAATAATTTGTATTGGATAAAGACTGTGGCTTTAACTGCATCATCTCCTACAGGGGTGAGCAACCTTTTTTCTGCCCAAGAGAAATGGTCTCAGCAATGTTATGGAGGCCACATGCCAGTGGTATGTGGGAGCAGAGGCAAAAGTGGGCGGAACAGATATGTCTGTACAGGAGGCCACACAAGTCAGGAATTTCTCCACACACCCTACACATGCATATGGCAAGCAAGAGGCATTATCACAGCTCAAGGACAAATACCAGCCGGGTAAAAGCATTCAGGTTGGCTGGTGAGGGGCATAGACTGGGGGGTGGAGGCATGACCTGGAGAGGGTCCCAAGGGCCAGATAGAGTTACTTGGAGGGCCGCATTTGCTGTACTACACCTCTGCAATTATTTAAAAGTAATTAAAATCATATTAAAAAGCAGGTAAAGTTTGTTGGTTGAGTTTCCAATGGAGGAGGAATGTGCTAGCTTTCAGTTCTGTTCATTCAAGAGCTTGCATGCTATTTGACCAACAAACTCTATCCTCTTACCTAGTTTTTTATCTCTTAAACTGATTTTAATTACTAGATATTAAATGCAGAAGTGTAGCAGAGCATGCATATAAAGGTAGTCTTTATCCGATATAAATTAATCTCCTTGTTCAAATAATGACAAGAAATAAATAAGTCCAATAAAAGGTATCCTCTTATGTAGTTTGCATTTCTTAGCCTTTCAAGCCAAGACTGATCTTTATTTATTAACATGTCAGTATAGAATATGTGGTTTCATACTGCATCCAGAAAATAATTGTTTCCATATGATTTAGTCAGTCTTCTGCTCTTCAATAGGAGATAAACTAGTTTAAGACAATTCTGGTTAGGCATCAATCATCAGTAAATATAAACTAAATTGGTGCATTCTCTGGGTGCATAATAAATTGTAAACATGAACATTGCAGCATGGCCCAATCACATTGGGCCAAATTAGATTGTTCACATAGCTGTTGGTTGACTTTCAACCTGACCAGAATTTTAAGTAAACATCAGTTGAATGAATTGTTGCCTGTTGGTGTAGCTGCCACAATTTGAAACAACTTGAAAAGAGGGCATCAGAATTAAGCAAACTGCAGCAACTATCCATGGGGAGAGAGAGAGAAAGAGAGAGAAATGTATACATACACATACATATTTAAAGATTAGAAAAGAACATTCTAAACTCTTCGAATGCTGATCCTGATGCAGTGTTTCAGAATAGTTTCTGAATCCATACCTATATCCCAAGGATTAATTCTTGATGCCTTTAGTATACGGAAATGGATAAGTACTGCAAGGGGCTTACTGCCTTGATATTGTTCCTTCTGCAATGGACCCAACTCTAGGGAAGCTTACTATGGAACTAACCTTTTCCCATTATTATGGTCCCAGACCTTCAGAATTCCCACAAACCTGGAATGCGTTTGTCTCCCAAAGAAGATCTAGGATAATTTTATTATTGTCAGAACATAGTTCAATTCAGATTTCCCCAGGCTGAAGTGAGAAGAGATATGTGATATATGTTGTGGCTTCTATTATTTTACCAGCTATAAACTGTAAATCTTCTTGCTGGATTGGCAACTTCTAGAATTTTCAGGTAGTCATATTTCAAACACTTCCTCATGTAAAAGTGGCAGACAGGAATGGAGCATTTCAGTGTCACATATAAAAGTGTCCCTAAACTCAGCTTCTGCCTGAATTAAAATTCTAACTGTTTGTTGAAAATTATGCACATTTAGGGAGCAATCCTGCTCCCTCACAGGGCAGCTAAGGATAGACTGCCCTCTCTGTGGGTGGAGGCATCCTAGTATGACCATGGAAAGCTTCACCACTGTTTCTCTTATGCTGGTGATGCTTTTCAGGGTGGTGGAGGCAAAAATGTGATGCATTGGAATTAAAGCCCCTTCATTCCCCCAACAGCTCCTGAAAAGGGCAAAAAAAACCTATGCCAGCCTGGAGCTGGCACTATTATTCCCCTCTCCTTATTGGTGTCAATGGAAGGGGATTTTTTTTAAGGACAGGAAAGGACAGAAAATTAGGAGAGCTGAATCCCTACTTTCTGCCCTGCCAGAGCAAACAGCAGGGCTGAAGAAGTGGTGGTTCTTCCACCACAGAATCTCCCCACCACCACTTCTCCAAGGCAAATTTCTCTTTGCAAATATGAATTTGGCTGTGGAATTCCAAATGGCCCAGCTTTTTAGTTTTCTCAGAGTAAACTTGGCACATTTCACTAGGAATCAAGATATTACTGTTTGAGGAAGCATTCCATGTTCTCAGAATGAGGAACAACTGTAGTACAGCCAATAGTTTGTTCAGCTTGATGAAATGAAATCAAGCTTCAGAACTCCATTACCACATTTTAAATGCACGTTACAAGCACAGCTTATTAGCCAGTTTTCTGCCTGCACAGTATTATTCCCATTACTAGGGAAGAGTGTGAAGAACAGAGTACCCAAACAGCTGACAGCCAGAACTAGAACTCAGGCATTTCTAGTTTCCTAGTCCTTGGTTGAATCTTTTAGACCAGACTGCTATGGGGATAGTTCCATATCTGGGATCCAGCAGAAGACGCCAAGCTATGAGGTCTAGTCCAAGAACATTGTCTCCAATAACACCGAAACAGCACATAAGCAGAGAAGCCAAAGAACACGAAACTTTATTTTTACAGAGACATCATACCAAAGGTCTTCTTGAGTTTTCACTCTTGAAGATGAATTCTCCCAGCTCCCTGGGGTCCAGAACCTTGACTTGCTTGCTAAAGGATTTTGGCTCACACCAGTTTGTGTATTTGCTTCCTTGGCTGACATTTCGTTTATATGATTTAGTTTTCTTCCCTGTGCTAAAAAATCTTACCGCTTATGAGAGAACAGTATTAACATATAAATAGTGATGGGATTTGAACAGACTGGGAGATCTAACCTGTAATGAAGAGCTAGCTGTCAGAGCCCTTTTTAAATAGCATATGGGATGACAGGCAATGTTCTGTGCGGTTATTGCTGGAAGGACTCTAGAGCAGGGGTGGGGGATCTACTCTGCTATAGAGGATGGAAAGGTCAGTGGTGAAGCATATGCTTTGCACACAGAAGAGCTCATCTTCAATCACTGGCATCACCCATTAAAATAGGGATGAGACTCTCGAGATGTGATGAATTCCAACTCTCAACAGCCTCAGCCAGCATGGTCAGTGATGAGGGATGCTGGGAATTATAGTATAGCACTATCTAAATGGCCACAGGTTGTTCACCCGTCACACAATTAAAAGGCTCATGTAGCAGGTGATAGAACTTCTGCATGAGACCATGGAGAAAAGCTTGCAGTGTTGGCTAGATGGACCAATGGTTTCACTCCTCAGCAAAAGGAAACTCCACATGTTTTAACAAATGTGCTTAGAAATATACTTATTAAATGGTATCTCTTCTCAAGTAGAACTTTTATCTGGAGGGTTTTGTAGCAGTAACTTATCAGAGTTTCTTGCCATTGGTTTTTTGTGCTTTACTGTAGAACATTTGTGTTACATAGATCCCCCCCCCAATAAGGGAACACACACTGTTCATTGGTGTGCGGTTAAGTGTACACATATGTGTTGGAGACTTGATGCCTTCCCCATGAAAAACAGTTGCAGGAGGTATTGATAGCAGAGAAGTGGTAGCAGGAGGGGCACTTCACTGCTTCCAGCATGCCATTTCTGTTCTGAATCTCCTTCTCCTAAAGCTGTTTGTAATGCCTGTGTGTGTGTATAAATATTTCACACTGAGGTCCCTGAAAGAAAGGTGGAATATAAATGTCATAAAGAGATATCCGGGATCTAATTTCAAACTGCCAAAGCTCAAGACTGCTGTGCTGTGTGCACTGGGAGTAGGTATTGTTAGCCAAGTAATACTTTTGTTGAGCATGTTTTGGTACAGAAAAAGGGATCAAGGTGCTAGAACAACTCTACTTTCAGGAAAAGTATCAATGTTTGGGGCTTTTTAGGTGAGCAAAGGAGAACATGCTAAGGAAAGAGCAAAGTACAGTCATACATCGGATTGAAGTAGCTGCGGGATAAGTATTTTTGGGTTGTGCGCTGCGTTACCTGGAAGTAACGGAGCACGTTACTTCCGGGTTCTGCCGCTCACGCATGTGCAGACTGTCAAAATGACGTCACGCGCATGTGCGGAAAGGGCGAATCACTACCCGCACATGCGTTGCGTTCGCTTCTGGATGCAAATGGGGCTCCGGAACAGATCCCCGTTCGCATCCAGAGGTACCACTGTATGCTTCAGAAGTTTACAAGAAAAGCATGCTTTAAAAGCAGTTTAAACACATTCATGGGAGATACCAATGTCTACTAGTCATGATGGCTAGATATTAACTCTAAAACCAGAGGTGGTATGCCTCTGAGTACCAGGTGCTGGGGAGCACAAGTGGGGAGACCCCTGTAGTGCTCAGGTCCTGCTTGCTGGCTCCTCATGGGCTGGTCCACTGTGAGAACAGGCTGCGGGACAAGATTTCTTTCATTTATTTATTATTTATTAGATTCATCTACCGCCCTTCTTTGTAAGATCTCAGGGCAGTTCACGGAATACAATACAGGACAAAAACAAGTAAATAATTAAAAACAAAACAGCAAACCTACATTTCTTCTGTCTAGCTTTTAGTTTGGCTGGTTAGTCCATTTGGGTGTTTCTGGTGCCGTTAAACCTGTGTTTTCTGTATTATTTAAGTTTTGTTTTAAGTTATTAACTCAGGCCACCTTAAACCTTGGAAAATCTGCTAATAATAGGGAAGCAAGCAAGATGGTGCAGCCGGACTTTTTATTATTCTTTGATTCATGCTACACAGGTGCATTCACAGTTGATGAATGTCTCCTCTCCTGGTTCTTGTGTAGTAAAGAATTGAAGAGTCAACTCCACTCTGACTCAGAAGGAAGGCTCAGCCACTCTGTAGGGGTGGTGTGAGGAGCCTGGCTTATTGGCGCCTGTACTTTAACTTTTCTCCAGAGGCCTCTGGGACTATGGGTCCCATAACCTTGGCAGCACACATTCACTAAAAGTAGGTTTGTGAATTACTTTTGGAGGCCAGTATGGGAATATGGCGAACTCAAGCTGAGGTTCTGAATTGGGCTAGGGATGGAGCTGCAGTTCACCTGCTGTGTTTTCTCTGCCCAGGGACTTGATAAAGCTCCTTCTTTTCCCCCCGACCCTCATCCCCGCTTTCCACAGCAAAGAGCATATACAAGGAGGCCCTTTCATCTTGGCATATCCCCCTGCTGATTAATGTGATGCAATGTTCCCACGTAGGCAGAGGCAACAGTATGTCGGCCGTGTAATTAGGAGCCAGATAATGAATGCTTAGAGGCTATTCAGACAGCACTCCCACCTCCCTGCCGTTCTCAGCAGTGAAGCCAAGTGGAAGAAAGGGTGGCACAAATCCTATTGGCCCTCTGCTTAATTGTGTTGAAAAGCAGGGCCTCATACTGCAGTGAGGGGATGGGTTGAGGGAACACTGGACAAATGGATCTCCCTCAGTACTGTAGGGCCAAACTTTTCGGTGGTGGGTTGTTTTTTTTAAAAAAATGTGTTTGACCTTGTGGCCGCAGAAGCTCTAAACATGCACATCCCTGTGTGCATTTTTTAAAATGTTTCAGATCATTAGGGAAAGCCACCATAATAAGCACAAGGCTGTCCCTTCTCCGTAACCCAGGGGCAAAGATGCTGCTGCTTAGTAGCCTTTGAAATGTGGGAAACAAGCCAGGCATACAAAGGGGTTATTCTTGTTATGGGCCTTTACAGTTACACCGCCATTCGTTGTCCAATTAATAGTTGTAAAAAGGCTATCCCTTTTCTCCAGGCCTCTGTGCTCACATAGGGAAAATAATAATCCATTGGTGTAACCAGGCTTGGCCAGATGTCTTGACGAAAATAAAGTATAGCTCTAAAATTAGCGGCAAGTTTGTCTGATAAGCTTCGCTCCAGACGAATCTGTTGCCAGACTTTTCAAACCCCCCAAAGCCAACGAGTTTCCAAAATGCCTGCTAATATGTTTATTAACTGGGGAAGGGGGTGTCACACTTGAGCATGTGATGAATGTAAAGCATCCTGCTTGCATGTATTTAGTTCTGAATGGAATCTCTAATTCAACCAGTCTCTGACTGAAGAGGACTGAGCAAGTGATTTGGAATTTCAACATCAGCTTCTGGCTAGTACACAGCATTTTCAACAGAAAGATCAAGGGCCACAGTTCATAGGAAAGGAATAATCAGCAGCCTGTTCGTAAGGCTTGCTGTGACATCATCACGAAGGGCTGTAGGTGGGCTGCACCATCAGCTGCACCAGAGCAACACATACCATGTTGTGTTATAATGTTATGCATCATTCAGAGTAGTATTGAAATTGGTAGAACAGAAGGAGAGCTCTCCTGAATCAGACCAAAATTTCATCTAGATCAGTATCCTGTTTCTCACTGTGCAAGGGCATCGCAAAGCCTGTGACTGCTGGGTCTTGTGGAGGGCTTTGAAAATCATTTTGTGGATTGTGCATTTACCTGGATGATTTAATTTCACACAGTGAGCACACAAAAGGGTCACCTGACATCCAGGTGACTGACAAATGGGCAGCCACACCCACCAGTCGGATATGGCCTATGAAGGACATAATGATCTGGCCCACCAGCCAGATCCATTTCCCCACTCTTGCTGCAGCCCAATCATATGCATACATGTCCTGTCCATGAGGTATACCCCAGGTGGAATAGCTTAGAATAGCAGCCTTAATAGGCATTTTTATCAAGTAGGATGGAGACAGGGAGCCCACAGTATTCCCTAGGTTCTTATTAAAGCACCCTTTTGACTTGTCTTTCTTTAGCTTGCAGCCAAAAAGGGTTCTTTTCCGTCTCCAGTTTTTTCAACCCCTATCCATTCTGAGCCAGCATTTTTTTCCTAGCAAAATAGCTCAATTTTCTAATTTTGGGTTCAGTTTTAACTGACAGTTCTGTGACAGATCTGTTGCAACATTTGCTGGGCAAGTTTTTCCATACTCAAATTCAATGTAGACAAATTTTTCCATCTCCTAATATTGTGCATTTTGTTTGAGTAACTTTATCCCATGTTAGTTGGTTCAATAAAAACCTAACTCTGTTGGAATATCAACAATGGTGAAATTAGAAGGGATACATTTAGGTGTTGTTGTTTTTTTAAAAAAACGTATCTACAAAAGAACAGCAATTAAGCATGTTTCTTGTTTAGTGATGCCATCCCTAGTTATTGCTTCTATGAGGCAAAGAGGGTCAGAGCAGAGCCTAATGTGTCCCTGACCTGTCCAGGGGGACAAAACAGAAGAGCTTTTGTTTTATTTGTTTATACAGTGACTCACTCTGTAGTAACTGGGTTAAAGTCCACTTAGAAATGAAGAGAACAAAAGGCGTCCTGTTAGTACTGGACATTTGCCTCTTAAGATATCATAGAAAGGATCTTTTTTAATACTGCAGCAGGATGCAGGAAGCCACAAGCTTATGGGAACATAGCAGCACTTTGGAAAGGAAAACACAGCCTCAGACTTTCATCTGCAGATTTCTCCCTTCATTTTTCCTCTAGCTTCTTTACCGCCTGCTGGAGCTGAAAGAATCAGAGCCCCAAATTTCCATACATCACAGGCTCCTGAAGAGAAAGGAAAAACATTGGACTGGAGGGCTTGGGTCCTCCGTTGCTTCAAGCCCCAGAGACAGAGGGGGAACATTGCTTTATGCAACCTCTTGGATTCTTCTGTGCAGAGAACTGTGTTTTCATTATTGTGTTATCTGATCTCTAAATTCCCAAACCCCCTACCAGACAGAAAATTCATCAGTACTGAATGCCACAGTCCCAGAGTAAGAATATATGATATTAAGTGGTATTACTGCGTATGTCATTTACTTGCACATCCTAAAATGCTTTTTAAACTATAAAACTGCACAAACCCTGTAGATGGAAATAGCTCTGGAAAGGGTGGTAGTTACTGAACTTCCTTTTTTCATTGTCTTCCTTCAAGACGCTTGAGTTGCCCACTGTGGTCCATTCATAGTGATGCAGAATGCTCAATGAACTGTTTCCCACCAGAGATTCCTACTCCACCTTTTTAGACCTCAGGAAGGACCGGGAGATTCCCTCTAGCTCATTGGATATGGCATTTTGGAGAAACTTTAAGTTGGCCCACGCCCATCTCGGCTCCCGATGCCTGTGTTGTAGTTTTTGGCTACCTAAATTGTCCAACTGCTAAGTTTCATATAACTCCAAATTTCTGCCTTACAACTAGTGAGTACACATGTGGGCGAAGGCTTGTGGGTTTTTATAATATTACCCTGAACCATGCCTTTTACTTTTATTTTCCTTGAGAGAGAAGGGGTAGGATTTAGGAGTGTTATGCAAAAAGGCTGGAAATTCTGTCTGCCTTGGAGGGTAGGTTTGATCTTGTGTTAGAAATTGGTGCGTTTTTGGAAATCATCCTACATAAATCCTTGGGTTTGGAGACGTGATATTTGATAAGTGTAAATCCAGCAAAAATAGTTTTGAGGTAGGTTTTTTTGGTGTGTTTTTTTTTAAAGGGTGGAGTGAATTTTTCACATCTGTTCAGTGCTGAAGGTGACCAGCTCTTGCTTGTAACAGCAACTGCCAATGTCTGGCCAGGGCCAGCATTTTTCTCTGACCCCAGTTTACAGCTTCCCACATGAGCATGCTGCGCCCAGGCTACTCTTGCCAAAGAAAGCAAGAGCTCCTGTAGCATTAGAGCCTCAGTTCTTCATTGAAACTGGAGAGCATATGAAACTCATTCAAGCACAGGGTGAGTGTTGCTGTGACCTGGCTTTCAAACCACCATCACCAACCTCTCTCTTATGTAAAACAAAAAAAAGCTCACATTCAGTATTTTTGTAATAATTCCATTGTTTTGTCATCTCAAAATAGCTACGTCTTAGATGGAAGGAAGTCAGAATATTGCTATACAAAACAAACCAGAGTTAGCAAGCCATCAATCACATGCCACTCAGGTAATTAGCATGCACATATATGCACTCCTTAATGACCCCACAATAACAAACCAAGGCCTCTATAGGGAAAGGGAGGCAAATGCACATTCATAGAACAGAGAAAGTAACCATCAAAGAAAGCGTAGGGGATAGAAAAAGCAAAGCAATAGGGCAACAGACAGCACTGTGTTATATTTCACATAGGTCCAATTAAATTTTTGCTTGAGTTCCCTAATTAAAACTTGAATAGCATTCAGAAGAACTTTCTGTAGATGCTGAGAATGTGGCAGATATAAGGCTAAAGTTACCTTTGCATTAGGTTTTATTTTGCTGCCAAGTATCTCTCTCTGTTTAATTATATGATTGAACTGGACCAACTAGACTGCTTAGAGATTTTATTACAAACAATATATAAATTTTGTTAAATAAAAAGAAGAGTGAACACGAACATTGGTTTGTTTGCTTTTCCACCCTTTTATATACTTTAATACCAATAGTGTAATATCCCAATGCAAAGGAATAGCTAAGTGGGGTTGTTGTTGTTACTGTTGTTACTGTTTTTCTTAATGGTTGTAGTAGGTGTTTTTACAGAACAATAAAACAGAGGGTTGAGGGGGCAGAGAGGGAGTAAGGTGTGGATCCCAGAATCTTAATGAGCTGTTTCACACATAATACTAACTCACGGTTTAGCACTATTCAGAGAATCCTCAGTGAGCCTGATGTCTGATCAGAGTATTTCACACTATTCTCCTGCATGGCTGGAAGCAGAAATTTTGTGATTATTTTCAGTCCTGAATATTTGTTTAGTACTACATACAAATTGGGAATCCCAGTTGAAAACAAACTCTGAAAAGTTGGCTTCATGGTTCACAGTTTGAAGTTGGTTTATTATGAAATTTGTTAGACTTTGTTTCAAATCGGGATTTCTGGTTTCTTTGTAAGGCTAAGATGAGATGCACTGAAACTTAAGTAATCTTGGCAGGTCGCCTAATCCCTGATGCACGGGAGGAAGGAAAGGCACACAGACCCAGCACCTTTGCTCAGGCTTGCTGAGGCTCATCCTCATATCACTAAACCATGCTGGGGTCAACAGCATGTGCAGGCTGTGGCTGGTGGGATTTGTAATCCAAAACATATGGAGGGCACCAGGTTGGGGAAGTTTGGTATAGATGCTGAAAACATACTCAGTGATATCCATTCCTGTTTGGGATATACTCATTAGCCGAGAGAGAGACAGGCAAAAACAGTGGTGAATGCCAGAAGAGATACCTCTCCAATTTCCCTTTGTCAGTCTAACAGATTGTAAGCTACTGGCAGGGTAGGGAGTGGGGAGAGATAGTGAATACAGTGGTACCTCAGTTTACAAACTTAATCCGTTCCAGAAGTCCGTTCTTAAACCGAAACCATTCTTAAACCGAGGCGCGCTTTCCCTAATGAGGCCTCCCGCCACCAGTGCCCTTCCACTGTTCGGCTTCTGTTCTTAGACTGAGGTAAAGTTTGCAAACCAGTTTTGCGGAGTTTGTAAACCGAATAGTTCGTAAACAGGACTGTTCTTAAACCGAGGTACCACTGTATATAAAATAGGTCAACTTGAGAGTAAACTTTGTTAATTGGTCACATAGGGTTCTGGTCATCTGGAGAAGCCCTCAGAGTTTACAATTCCAGAAGGCCTTGGGCCTCAGTGAACAAGCCAGGTATAGCCTCTTGGAAGAGTGACTCTTCCTATTTACATGAGTGCTGGGAGAAAGAGAGAGCTAGGTCAGAAAGATTTGCTTGTACTATGACTTTGTTTTCTGCATCGAGCCATACTATCACGAGGAAGGTTCATGGAGCGTAACGCCCTTTGAGGAATTAAATCTGCTTTTCCTCTAGTGCCATGGATGTGATATTGCATTACAAACAATGGATTCAGGAATAGAATGAGGGAACAATGGCAAAGCTCATTCTCCACTATTCCCTGGACTGTGAGGAGCACTGATCAGCTGCTGGTTCTCCGGCATGTAACCTGAGCCCCTCACTCAGGACTGTTAGAAGCATATGTAGCTTGTTCAAGGCTAAGAGGGCAGGAGGCCAGATATAGAATGCACTAATGGAGGTGACAGGAGACTG
Organism: Podarcis tiliguerta; assembly: GCF_965153285.1. Lineage (NCBI taxonomy): Eukaryota > Metazoa > Chordata > Lepidosauria > Squamata > Lacertidae > Podarcis > Podarcis tiliguerta. The sequence goes on from NC_139534.1 coordinate 88,111,627, forward strand.
GAGTTTACAGCCAAGGTCAGCAGTGCTGGAACAGCCTGTCTTCAGCTGGGGCCATTAAATGGCTCAGATTTGTTCAAATTTGCTGTTTCCTTCCTAGCTGAAAAGAATAGTAGAGAAGAAACAGAATTCAATCTTAATATTTTTCTTTTAATTGTTTAATAATTATTATTATTATTATTATTTATTTATACCCCACCCATCTGGCTGCTGACTTTAAAAGCTCAGAAACTCTCGCCTAAGTGATGCTTCAGACCATGAACAATACACAATAAACAGTTGGAATCTGGGCACAGCTTGTGAGGAAATGAGTGGAGATATTGCACTGACATGTTAAACAGCCCTGCTACTTTTATCTTATTTATGTCCAGGCTGCCTCACGGAGCAGTACACCACTTTGTTTATTCCACTGGCTTGAAAGCTTCAAAATGTGGCAACTCTTTTGTGGCCTTCCTGTGTGTGTGTGTGTGTGTGTGTGTCTGTCTGTCTGTCTGTCTGTCTGTCTGCCTTTCTCTAAACTCTTATTTTCTCCTAGGAACTGTGTTCAGGGAAATGTGTGTAGGTTTGTGGGAAGGGAAGGCCTTAAACATACATGTCAAGAAGGATTCCTAAGCATGTATCCAGGGGTGAGGCCAGAGGGGGAAAGTGAATGGATCAGTGCATGTGACTCTTAACATTGTACAGAAGGTTATATTCCAGCCAAGCAAAGTGAAAGGTTAACACACCCACATCTTTCTTTTCTCCATCACGACAAGCAAGAGGCAGTATCACAATTTAGGAGCACATTCCAGCCACAAACACACTCAAGGAAGGCGTGGAGCAGGGTGAGTGAGGGGTGTGTCCAGGGAGGCCTAATGGCTTGGCTGGTGGAAGTCTCCTAGACAAGGTAAAAAGTCCTGGGGGTTCTCCACCCTTAATGTCTCTAATAAGGGGGGGGGGGATCAATGAATCGTTTTTCTGCTGTCACAGGACTCAGCAACACTGCAGCCTTCTCATGGAAAAAACCATGGATTATATCATCATGGTGTGAGGAAGGTTACAGGGCATCTCTTTGCTTCTGTAGTTATGCAGAATGGGACTTCTTGGCAACTTACAGCGGCACAGGAAGAAACCGCTTGGTGTCCTCATGGCAGTGCAGAACGCTTCCTCTGTTCATGTAAAGAAGAATTCTGCCAAAGTGGTTTGAGCCAAAGTCAGTAACAGTTTATGACTTCAGCCCCCGGCTCAGAGGATGTACATTTTATATATATATGAACAAATTGACACAGCAAATAGTCCTAAACACAGGAGAAGGTAAAATGCTTTGACCCAATTTCAACAAAAAGCACATCCATCACTGAGCTGTAAGTAAAAATACAGATATGATTTTTGGGGAGGGGAATAATAAAAGACTTTGAACTCCCTCTGCTTTCATGCAGGAATGGGTTTGTGGGCAGCAGTTAGCTCTGGTGCTTCTCTCCTAACCTACATGTGCTTTGGACCCCATGCCTACAGCCAGCACGCCTCTAGATCCTGCTCTCTGGCATGTTAGTTTTAGCTCTGCAAGTTGAAAGGAAGGACACTTTGCTTTGCAAAAACCTAGATTGAGCAAGGAGATACTCTCACACAGTCTGTGATATATTGCCTTTATTCTATCTATAGCTAGAATGCTGTTTTCATAGTTCCCATTTTAGGATTGCTTCATCCATACCAGGAAGTTACGAGTTTTGTAAGACTAGGTGGTGATTTGAGACCAAAGATACCACCATAAGATGAAATGTAATCATCTTCTTGTCTTTTTTTCTTTTCTTTTTCTACCTCCCCTTTGTGGCTCTGTTGCTTTGCCTTCAATAAAATCCTAGATATGAGCATTCCAAGATTTGGATAAGCAGCAGAACCAAATTAATAAATTTGTACCCCATTCTTGTGAAATAATTACCTCAGGTTAATTCAGATAGCTTGAAACTTTAAAATTTCAGGCCCTGACCTGTAGCCCTGTTCTAGCAAATTGGTGAGCCATGATTTGAGATTCCAATGCAAACCTCTTTTTAAAGAATCAGCCTCATCTTGTACCCACTCTTGTCCAAAAAAATACATGCTAAGGTGCTGGTAGGCACTTTCTGTCTGTCTGTCTGTCTGTCTGTCTGTCTGTCTGTCTCTCTCTCTCTCTCTCTCTCTCTCTCTCTCACACACACACACACACACAACCCCAAAATATAGAGCTCTAATAACCCTGTGACCAAACTTATCAACTGCCTTGTTTTGCTTTCAGTATTTCTTGTTTTGCAGCAGTTCCTATATTTTGGTAAACATGCTTTTTTTTTAGAATATCTGTTTTTTATTTTAAAAAATAATAAAGAAAAGTAATAAATTTAAGAAGGAATCCAGCTGACTTTACATCTTACTGTTTTGTTCTATTATAATTTATGTAGTGTTTATAGTATTCATAGTATCTGAAGTGCTAGGTAAAGTTGCCTCAAAGTAAAACTGTTTTCCACTGATTTTTACCTAGCACAAATAACATCAAAGTAGAAACTGGGGGGGAATGTACTTTAAAGGTAACTAAAGGGAGATTTTTTTTAGTTAATCCCAAACTACCTGTAGATTCTTGAGAAAATGTTACACACTTGCTTTTTTTGCTACCCTAACTGACTGGAGAAGGTACATTAAAAAAACAACAACAGCCAGTGAGCTCAGCTTTGGGGCCCCTCAACTCAATATTACAGGTCAAAGGAAACCACCTTATGTTGAGATACACAGGCAGATCCAAAATGCCACGCCAGGGACATGCTTCTTGACAAGATATAATGCACAGTATGTATTTTTGTCAGATAGCAAGATGGGCACCTTCATGCAACACGTTAGCATTCACATCCAGTCTGGCAGAATCACTAATGTGAATTATCCTGCGTCTTGGAACAATGTTGGATTCACCCTCTCTTTTATCTGACCTAGCTCTCTTCTCCCACCCAGCAGACTTCAGCATACATAGGGTTAAAGATCCTCTCCTCTGCCACTTTGGCTTGGCGCCCAGAGTATTGATTACGCCCCTCAACAATAGCAAGTCATTAGGAGATATTTTCTTATTTGGTCTCACAATTGCCCCTGACACTAAAGCCACTGCCGAGGGGCCTTGTCTTGGAGAAAGCGCAGCAGGAATAATCCAGCAGGGTCAGAAGGAGGGGTCAGAGGCCAGAGGCCAGGACAGGTCAATGCTAGGCACCCAAAGCTCCAAGCCAGTGGAGCAGGTGAAAGGTCCTTTTTGGTTTCACACTAGCCATCCTTTTGGAAACTTAAGATCCACTTTGGGAGATTCAGTGAGTTGGCTCACAATAACCTGGAGTAAAGGACAGGAGATGACATATGTCCCATAGTTTTTCGCCCAGAAGAAAAGTGGAAAACTGGAAAGGGGAAGAAGGGCAAATCTGAAATATGTCACTGCTTGGGCTTTTCTATGCCAAACATAGCGGAAGAGGAGAACCAGATAGCTTACCCTGCAGCGACAGCCAGTTGCATGTGACTTGGGCCCAGGCTGCCTTCCTATAATCAAACAGCAGCTTTTTCCCCTTGTAAGAGGTTTTTTCCCTGCGCTAAAAGAAAATGTCTAGACAGTAACAATAACAACTGGGCCTTGTATGTGTTCAGGGAATGCCTATCGAAATTCTTATAAATATATTTGGGAACCAACCTCCAGGAACGCCTCCTCCACAGAAAACTGTTTTTGCACAACTTACATTCATTTCAGCAAGGTGTGCATAGAAGACTGGACCTACTGCATTCAGCTGAGTCTTGCTCTTTACTTCCAGTGCTGTGCACTTAAACCTTATAGTAATCGTTCATTAATAAATATAGTATACTTCTGAAAAACAGGCCATTTCAAAAAGAAGGTTTAGAAAAAGAAGGCTTTTTAAAGACTCTCTGAGGTGATGCTGAGCAGAACACAAACAGAATGGATTGTAAAATTGGCATTTAAGTTAGCTTCTCACTTGATTTTTAGGAGGACAGAAAATGTCTGAAAACTAAAGCAGTTGTTTCCATCTGATGTGACAAACTGTTCCTTCTCTTTCCCCCAGTGCAGCAGTCCCTGGATCTGCCAGCTGGAGGAGTGAGAGGTTAGGCCCAAAGGACAGAATAAGTGTACACATTCATATCTATGTGCTGAGATCTAGTCTGGCCCTATTTGATTCAAATATACTAGACTCTGAATTTCAAATGGAAAACGCCAGCTCCTGTGGTAATTGTTAGAATTGACTGGTTTCACTACACTTTTGAATTCTTAGGTCCTCTTTTCAGCACTACTGTAAGATTTTTGTCACTTTTCATAACTTTTCTATCTGTTTCAACATATATATTATGTGAGTCTCAGTAACAGAATCCTTTACGGAAAGATTAGAGGCACAGTTGGTGCTTCCAGATATCAGTTTCTCCAGCAACCACAGTTCCAACACAAGTGTTGGACAGGAACAGGAAGTACCTCAAAGGAAGAAACTTCCTGACATAGGGGTTTGACATGCTGTTGTGCCCTGTTTGACACTACTGCTGTCATGTCATCTGTGCAGCTTCTCCTGTTTTATCTATTGAACCAGCAGCAATTGTCATGAGGACCAGCAAAATCCCCACATGGCTTTTAGGGTAATGATTCAGTGCATCTTGAGCTTGGAAACACATCTGTCTGAAAGCTGCAGCAGCTAGTGGGTATGCTGACCAGTGGATTTGCTGACAGATCAGATCCTGTCTTATTTCTCTAGTAAATTATAATTACAATTTAGTACAATGAGGCCACAATATTTCATCAAGTAATCTGTGAACCCTGAATTGATGCTTAATCTGCTCTTGATCAGGGAAAATGGTTGGACCAGTCTTGATGCACATCATTCCAAGCAAACTTTGTCTGATCGAAATTACAGACCAATAGATTGAGCCATGATTTGATATTCCAAAGCAAACCTCTTTTTAAATATGTATGTCTCCTTTTGACCCACTGATATTCAAAAACATACATGCTAATATGCTGGTAGACTCTCTCTCTCTCTCTCTCTCACACACACACACACACACAATGAAGACCTGATTCCTTGTTCACACAGTACATTTCTCATAAAGCTACAGCTGGCTGGAATTGTTGACAATTGTATATTTGACTTGCCATTTTTACCTACATTTTTCCATCAAATGCATTTCCGAATATAGCAGGAACAGAAATTTTGGGTGAGAGGAAATCAGTATTCATAGAGTCTTGGTACCTGTACACAACTTGCTTCTCCCTTCATCCTAAATCTAAGCCAAAGCAGTCTTCTGCTTTAGGCTGCTCAGAAAGGCGTACTTTCTGCTTGCTGATTCAAAACCTGCCTCCTGTCTTATTTCTGGAGAGAAGAAAAAGTAGCATTCAACTTTTTAAAGCAACACTTTTATTTTAATTGAAACATTCTACAAAATCTGTGGAGGTGGGCATGGCAAAATTTAAGCTAGGAAACATGTAACCAACACCATTTCCCCTTCTGGTCTGACTTGTGACGAAACCCTAAAACCATTCCTCTACAATAACTGTAGATTTCACTATTGTGTTACCGTCTCTTGCACATAGCTGACTTTGCCAGTATGAGTTCTGGAGACAAATTCAGGTCCATGAAATACTCCCCTATGTTCCCTGCTGAGTTGTTTGACATAGGAGGCAACTGGGTGCTTTCTTGAGGCACAAAAGTGAACAGCCCAGAGAATTGGGCTCCCAGAATCCTTCTCTGTTCTCCTAGAATCGTCACACCCACACTTCCCTTTATCTCCTGTTCTGCTTCCTCCTCTAATCATTCTGTAGCTGCTTGTTTTCTGCCTCCCTCAGACATGGCATTGTGACTCAGAATTGCTGCAGGCACGCCATAAATAGGCTTGTTGGGGAGGGGGGAGCAAGTGATCAGAAAGCACACTTCTCCATCTTGCCATCTGAACGTCAGCTTCTCCCACAATACAGAAGAACACAATTCAGGAAGCACTTGTATACATCATAACTTAAGATGTATGGTGGAAGCCTCTCTTTTGCTAAAAGGTAAAAAAGGCAAAGGACCTCTGGACCGTTAAGTCCAGTCAAAGGCGACTATGGGGTGTGGCACTTATCTCGCTTCAGGTCAAGGGAGAATCTGGAGAGCTGGTATTGAATGTGGCCTTTTGATCCACGCACTCACAGAAAATATAAACTTCTGTCACACTGTACTTACTGTGCTTGCACATTTTCTTTGTTGTAGAGATTCATTCCACATTGCAAAAACCACCAATTTAAAGCACCTCTAGTTATGGCCCTGTCTGAGAGTAAGATTTCCCTCAATAGTTCTAGCTAATGAAATTAAGCAGCCTTTTAAAAGTTATTGGTTTACTTTTTTTTTTACTTTTTTTACTTTTTGCTATTGAAGTTTAAATTCCAGGTCCCCTTCGTTTTATGTACTTGGATTCACTTAAAGCAGTAAGACAGGAAAATTCCGTTCTGGCTGTGTGGGTATTTAGCAAGCCCTTATTGCCACAGGACATCAGTTATCTCTCTAAAGTTTTTAAAAATAGAATTATCAGCAATAATCTCTCTTTTTCTTCGTTCCCCTGCAGGGGGTCAGTTCAATGGGTTCTTTTCCTCTGTGGATTCTATGAAGAGCTGTGATTGGATGTAACTCATCTAGCAGTAATTTACATTACTTATCAGAAAATGATAAGTTGTGGGGGTTTTTTCAGTCTGTACATGCAGGGGCTAGTATTTTGTGCACCCTCTGCTGGCTTTGTTGAGTAACAAATTGATTCACATAGCTGTGCATGCTGGTGTTTTGCTGATGAGCAACTTTTGCTGATGTTTTGGCAAGATCAGGTGTTGCATAAGCTGTTGATGTTACTTAAAGGAAAGTGCTACATATATTAATTGCAGCTCAAATTGAAACATTGGGGTGGAGGAATCAATGTCTGCCAGATGGAAAGTAATTTAGAAAATGTAGTATTCCCATGCTAATGTGGTCATAAGCTCAGTGAAGTAGGAAAACATGAAACAATAGTGGTGGCTTTCTGTTTGTTTTGTTTTTGTGTGTGTGTGTGTGTGTAATGTTATTCATTATGGTACCTGGCATTCAAAACTGAGACTTGAGAAGCTGCTATCCTCCCTTCAGATTTCTTTCTCTCCAACTAATACTGTTTAAGGAGTTTCTTATTCTTAATTTGCTAGTGTTAACCTTCAGTAATCAGTATGGTTGCTTTCTTTTCTTCAGATGTGCCTCTCCTTTCAAGGAACTAACACAATCTTCTTAAGAGCAGCTTGAAGCAGGACAGAGCTGTGTTATGAAGAGAACACAAAGTTCCTTGTGATTCCTAGTTTGCTTCAGTCCCGCCAGTGGTGCAGTAATGGCTCTTGGGATTGCTATCTTCAGGGGGGGGGGGGGGGGCTGGCCTTACTGAGAAGCAGAGAAGGAGGATGTTCTCCTGCATCCTTTTGTGGCGCAACATCCTGTAAGTTACTTTGCTTAGGGCAGGGTCTGCACATTGCTGAGACATTGTGGCAGAGCTGGATAGCCCTAACGAAAGCAAATATGTAAGATGAAATTGGCTGGCTGGTTGGCTGGCTGAGGCCTTCAAAGCCCAGCATCGGCTGGTAGCCCATTTGTCCCTTTATCCTTCCTCTTGATGTATCTGGTGGGTGTCACTGGCACAGCTAGGCTTGGGGGGCGGGGGTCAAATTCTGCCTGCTGAGAATTTTCTCAAGATAACAGAAAACCATGGATTTTATGGATAGTGGTGAGGATTATTCTAGTATTTGAATTCGGCCTCATGTTTGTGTGAATCTAGGTTGGTTATTAAACAGCAGATGTCCTCTTATTTTCAGTCAGAGTCGAAGTCAGTTGCAGAGAAGCAGATGGAGAAGAAATTAAGAGGTACATGCAAGGGCAAAAGGAGGGAGGAGGGTGTTTTTTTCATACATGCAAGCATATGATTTTTCCATATGGATGCTTATGGGTTTTTTCTCTCTGCAAAGAAATAGACTCTTGTCTATTTAAAAAGCAAACATTCCCTTGTGATGACCCTCTAAGGATCTCACAGCTAATATAGTTTTATAAACAGTTTGTAATGTCATGTAGAAGCCTCTAAAAGTACTCTCTTTAGAAACAATGCTTCTGTCTCACATTTCCTGGCATTTTCTTCTGCAGCGCTTGACGTGTTAGTCTTCAAAACAAGATCCCTGTTGTGATGGATTCATCTGCTGCTTTGGGTTGCCTTCATTTGATCGTGGCCACAATCCAGATAGCTGTTACTTGTGCCCAAGGACTTCAGTTTCCTCAGTGAGACTCTTTTTATTATTATTTTAAGCAGTCCCTGGTCAACAAACTGCTTTTGAAACTCTCCCAGTTCCCAAAAGTGGCTATGCAGGGGAGCTGCAGTTCCTTCTTTAAAGGAAAATTTATATATCAAAAACCCCAGTAGCCAAGTGTAGGTAATTGTACTGGTCTGTGGATCATAGTAGCCTTTAGACAGAGCTTTCTGGTGTCAGATGAGGAACTGATAGCAACTCTAGGCACCCAGTTCTTAATGAGTTTTCATCCACATCAAATGTCTACATGCACTGCAAACTGTTTATATGCTAACAGTGAGATCCTTATCCTGCTATGATGATTTTATGAAGAAGGGTGAGTTCACACTATGAATTAATTTGATGCCAGCTGAAACAGTGTGCTAAAACTAAAAAAAGGATAAAGAATACATTCCCACAAGGAAGCATGGCTCATGGGCATAGAATGTCTTTCTTGTACTAGCCAAATTATTCATCAGCTGCTGAATCGCTTTTGGAGCCCTGGTACATAGAGCTGGCGAGAAATCCACCATAATTGTCCTCTGATTCAGCATCCTCTCTCCTTTCCTCCTCTGTACACATGAGTGAAGTCTGCACTTGGCTGAAAGTGAGAAATTTATTAGCACAAGAGCTTTTCTGTCACAATCTCTTTACAACATCAAAAGGTTTATATCAGGAATGCAAGTTTTAATCACTTTAACAGGTTGACGAGAAATCAAGAATTCTTTGACTGCAATTGGAGCTGTTTCTATGCTGTTTTCGCCATGGAACAGAGCAACACTATTTCCTATTCATATAAAGCACTGAGCTCTACCATTTGAAAACATCTTTGGGCGTCATGGGTACTTTCACCGGGGCAGTGGATTATGTTCTATAGTTCGAGTCTAAATTCTACTTAACATGTTTTATATTTATGTATTGGCTGTACATTTTACAAATAAATAACAGACACAAGTGGAACTTCTGAGAAAGCAGGGTTTATTTTTTTCAAGTGTAAGGTGAGAAGAGGCCCTGGGGTGAATTTACACAGTGTACCTGGTAACCACAGACTCTTACCAACCCCAGGGCTTCCTTCCCTTTGATAAGTACTGTTTACAAATAATGAAAAGCCTTTATCTGCAATAATTGAGCATCTTGGAAGCCTCAGGTGAATAGGTTAAATGAAAAACAGGTTTGTGTGAATTCAAGTTTTTAGACGTAGGAGTTAAGTACTGAGTATCAAGTCTATACTTTGTGTTCTTTCTCATAGGAAGAAAATGGTTTTGGAAACACAAAAGACTGTTGGAGCAATGACAGTACAGTGCTACACTGATTACTTTCACACAAATACATTTTTAATACAATTTTAATTTTCTCTGGTATCTCAACATTCTGGATCTCACATACCCACTTTTCAGACCAGTTCATGGTGTTAAGGATGCATATGCTGGGCTGAACTCACAGCCTCCAGCCCAGTATTCCACATTTAATAAACTATCACATCTAAAAAAGGCCCCTTCAGGGGGTTTTTTGGGGGGCGGGTGTATCTTGGGCAAAATGCCCATTGGTGAGTCTCCTCTTCTGTTGATGGATCCTTGTGGGCTTACCTGACAGTGGTGGCAGGCACTGCTTCAGTTCAAGCAGCATCAGCTGACTAAGAACTGCCATTTTAATTTTCCCACAATGCTTGCAGGGTGACGCTACATTGGAGTATTGCGGAAAATTAAAATGGCATCTAGACCCAGGGGCTCAAACACTGGACCAGTGGAGGGAAACCATTTTAAAGGAGACGCCAAAGAAAGTGTAGTTGGTAGGCTGGGCATTGCAGCCTTGGCAGCAGCCCAGAAATTCTGAGTGCTGATACTGGCCCTGCATCAGAAAGTTTTAGCTCTGTGCAGGGTTCCCTGCCATTACTAATCTGTTGCACTTTAAACTGTTACTCTGAGGAATGAGCATTCTGACTGTTAACCACTGATAAATCCAACTCTCCATGAGTTGGTTTTATAAAATAATTTTACGTTTGCAAATTTAGTGAGATCATATGCAGCATCATACATTCCTTTTACAGTATCAGTAATTACTGATGTGTCACATAGTGGATTTTGACATTCTCATTGAAATTTTCAGTTGAAACAAGGAAGACGCTTTCACTGACTTTGTAGCCACCCCTGCCTACCTATCACCCCCACAACCCCCCATGCCAACCTATTCCCTTCACACCTCACACCCCAAAACCTTGTACACCTGGCCCATTACCCATTACCCCTTTCCCAACCCCTTCTCCCTTCTCTCACTCATTACCCAAACCATGCCCCTCTTCCCTCACAGGTCATCTAGACTAACCGACACCCCCATTCCCTGACTGATCGCCCAAACCACATCCATCCCATCTTCTCACACATCATCTGACATGGCAGCAGTGAGGTAAGGTGGAGACCAAGAAGAGGGAGGAATGGGGTCATAGTAGGGGATATAACTTGGGCTTAAACTCACTCTGCCAACACAGGCAGGGGCCAGGAATGGAACCCCCACACAAAATGGTTGTCGCCTGTACTTAAAAATTAATTTCCATGAGGATTTCTTCAAATTCACGAATGATATGCAGAAATAAGGTAAAGCAGATTTAGAAAACAGATTGGAAATAGATTTATCTGTGCGTCACTAGCTGTAAACCCTGGAGGCTTTTCCATTGCTGATTTTGCATCTCATTCCAGGTGCCATTGCTCCACATACACAATTGAAGGTGAGAGTTGTGACTGTTGTTGAGAAATGTAGTTTTATTTGGGCATTAGTAAAAGAAGCTGGAAATGCAGGTGTCAGAACAATTCCAAAAGGCAACTTCGCTATTGAATTGAGTCTGGTGGGTGGTAGGTCTGCCTGGGGCAGTTCCAGTCACCTGGCCCAGTACTCCTCCTCTCAGTAAACAGACAAGTGGGATGCTGCTGTGTTTGTGCTAGTATTAAAAGGTAAAGGTACCCCTGCCCGTACGGGCCAGTCTTGACAGACTCTAGGGTTGTGCGCCCATCTCACTCAAAGAGGCCAGGGGCCAGCGCTGTCCGGAGACACTTCCGGGTCACGTGGCCAGCGTGACATTGCTGCTCTGGCGAGCCAGAGCCGCACACGGAAACGCCGTTTACCTTCCCGCTAGTAAGCGGTCCCTATTTATCTACTTGCACCCGGGAGTGCTTTCGAACTGCTAGGTTGGCAGGCGCTGGGACCGAGCAACGGGAGCGCACCCCGCCATGGGGATTCGAACCGCCGACCTTTCGATCGGCAAGCCCTAAGCGCTGAGGCTTTTACCCACAGCGCCACCCGCGTCTCCTTGTGCTAGTATTAGATTTACATATTTTTTGTTTGCTGATTTGATTTAGTGTTTTTATTTAAATTTCGGGTTGTGTATGCTGGTCTGTAAATCATCTAGATAACTTAGTTATATAGGCAGTATACAAATGTAAGAAACAATATGAAATCAGCCTTGGTGGGGCCTCTGGATCACTTCGGCCCCACAGCATTTGCCCACTAGTATCATTTGAACTTCCTCCATCACAGCTGCTGTTTTTCATGATGCATTTTGAGGCCATACCACACTTTGATGCCAATATCCACATGCATCAATACATAACAAACCGTCCTCATCTGTGTTTTCTTGTGACATTGGTGCCTAGCATACTTTGATCAATGTGAATACGTGACGGTGTGTTGCCTAGGTTTTATAAGAACCATAATGTGGGAAGCTCACACCTAGAACCCCATTGCATTGGAAGCAAACTCACAAAGCTGTCGGTCCTAATTGAAAGTTGTAGGATGTTAGTTGCTGAGCAGACTGGTTCTGGAATCTGGAGATGTCTTTAAGACAGTCTTGAAGGAAATACAACCTCCTAAATCACTGCCAAATTCAGCACTTAAGTTCCCCTAGGAAATCTCCTGTCAAGATCACAAAAGAGATGGTACAGGCTCAACAAGTTTTGACACAGTTGTACCGTGCAAGATGGATACACTTGGGTTGTTTTGCCTTCCTTAGCTTAAGAAGAGCGACTACACCCATCTTGGCACACTGTGTGAGGGTAAACTGCTGTATCAGGAGCTGGCTCCGTCTCTGTTCCCAAAGCAGCCAGGTAGTATTATGGGGGATTAGAGAAAAGAGAAAAAGATGGCAGAGATAATGAGCAAACCTGCCTGAGAAGCAAAGGAATGGGGGATACCCATACACTAGCAGCCTTTCCCCATCCAGTCTGCCCACAATGTGCTGTTGTGCAGAGTCTGCAGCAAAGCAGGGGAATTTGGCACTGACATGGCTCAGAATAGTCATCAGATATTTAAAACAGAGCTAGAATAACAAAGGAGCCCTTTGTAGTGTGAAGCTGCACTGAAAGCCCAACCTCCTCCCTCCCTCCCTTCCCCAGCTGGCTTGCAGGGAGCTGTGCACCAGCTAATGTACACAGTAGAGTGCAGGTTGTGGGTTAGTGTGGGTACGGGGGGGGGGAGAAGTATTAAATCCTTTAACTGCTGTAGCATTGATAAGCATTTTACGAAGACCTAAGAAGCTGCATTCAGCTCCCCTTTGATCAAACTGACTGTGCTGCTCGCTGAACGGTGCTACTCGCAGACAGAAATGGGACGCATCTATTTTTAATGCGTTATCTTTGCTGCTAGTCGCAAGTGAGACGGATGAAGGAATGTGAAATATTGCATTGATTTCCCATCACTTTGTTTTCTTACTGCAGCTCCTCTGACTTGGCAACATGGGAATTGTCACTTTTGTCTCTTCTGCATATCTCCCCTCAACCCATTTCAAGGAAATAAGGAAAAGCTTGACTTAGAATTAGTAAGTTCAAATCTGTATTAATTAAATCAGGGGTTTCTGAGGCTGTTTCCAGTAAAAGCGTACAATGCAGCACCTTTCCATACTTTATGGGATTTATTTCAGTTTATGCAGCCTGGTGATGCAGACAGGACCATTGCAGTGCTGCAACCAGCTTATTGCTCTCTTGATCCCTGTCCATCCTGGCTGGTGAAAGCCAGTCAGAGGGCTTGCCCAGGCGGCTCCAGGACATGGCTATGGAGTGGTGTATTTTTCCCTTCAGCAGGCAATAGTATGTCTGCTTCTGAAGACACCCACTCTGGACCTTGTGGTTTAGAACAACTTCTGCCCCGTCACAAATGCCCCTTCTTGGGTAAGATGGTGAAGAGAGTGTTAGTAAGGCAATTGCAGGACTTCCTAGAGGATACTGATTATCTGGATCCATTTGAATCTGGGTTCAGGCATGATTTTGAGAATCAGCCTTGGTCATCCTGGCGGATGGCCTGTATCAACAGCAGGACAGGGAAAGTGTGACTCTGTTCCTGTTTCTTCAGCTTTTGATACCATTGACCACAGTAGCTTCCTGGAGCAGCTCTTTGGAATGTGTATTGGCAGCAGTATTTTACATTCCTGCATTCAGCGCCATGTCCAGAGAATAGCGCTGGGAGATTGCGTCTCAAATCCATGATTCTTGTGCTATGGTGTGCCGCAGGGCACAATCTTGTCCCCAGTGCTCCTCAGCCATTGCTCAATATTAAGCCATTGGGAGCACTCATTGGGTGTCTTGGGATACAGTGTCATCAATACACTGTTGACACATAATTCTGTTTCTCCAAAACATCTGAGTGGTGGGAGTGGGTGGCTGAACATGATCTGGACCATTGTCAGGGCTCAGTGGTGAACTGGATGAGGGCCAGTATACTGAGCCTGAACCCTGAGAAAATGGAGGCACTGTATGCCACTTACAAACTTTGGGGATTAAGTGTCATATGAACAGCTTAAATAAATTAATAAAAAAATCCTGGAATCTTATAATTTAGGCTGATATATAAATCCATAAATTTATATTTAGATTTATAAATCCATAAATTTAAATAAAAACGAACAAATCTCACCTTGGCATCATTAGTACACTTAAAGCTAAATATGTCAGAAATGTACTGAGATAGTTTGAAGTAAACATGTGCCAGGATATGAGTTCAACAGATCAAACATTTGTAATTCCATAGGGAAGATAAAAAAACTAGGATGATTTCCTTGCTATTTGCACATTATGCACTAGAGGCCTATCCTTAGTGATAAGAACAGTGTCTCGTACACTGGACAGATCTATCTTGAAGGAGGTGAAGATAGGAGGTTACGTCTGGGTTGCACCACAATCCTATACTTGGCCGCTCAGAAGTAAGCCCTATTGAGTGTAGTGCAGCTGACTTCCAGGTACGTCTGTATAAGATTGCAGCCTTAATTTGATATTCCTTCCTTATGGTTCAGTTATCTTGCTTTGGGGTTGCTGGCATGGTGATAGCATCCATGCCACGCCGCATTGAGGCAGTAGTTGATGCAAAAGGGGCCCAAACCAAGTACTGAGTACATGTGCATGCTTCTACTTCTTAGAGGTCCAATATTGCTCTATTTGCAGTCCTTGTTTTGCTGATTTCATTTAATATTCTAATTTTCTGAGATTGTTAATTTGGGGTTTTCATCAGCTGTACGCCATAATCATCACAATTATATCAAATAAAGGCTTGACATATCTCGCTTTGCATGTCATGAGTCTATCTCATATATTAGTTTCACCTTTTAAGTTGAATTACTGAAATAAATGAACTTTTCCACGATATTCTTGTTTTCCGAGTTTCACCTGTACTCCTAATTTGAGAGGGAGTGGTGTTCATGGAGGGCCAATGGTTTTGGAACATCAATTTAATGTAGAGACTATGGTGCAGTTGCTGAACATCCCACCAAGCAATACCTTGCTAAGATGGCACTTGGCAACCCATTTTAATTTGCTGATTGGTCAAGAATCCCATCAGCAAAAGTGTGAAGCCATGGAACCTCCAGATTATGTCCTCTTAACAGCTACAGTGGTACCTCGGGTTAAGAACTTAATTCGTTCTGGAGGTCCATTCTTAACCTGAAACTGTTCTTAACCCAAGGTCCTACTTTAGCTAATGGGGCCTCCCGCTGCCCCATGATTTCTGTTCTCATCCTGAAGCAAAGTTCTTAACCCAAGGTACTATTTCTGGGTTAGTGGAGTCTGTAACCTGAAGCGTCTGTAACCGAGGTACCACTGTACAGCTAAAGTGAAGCCAAAGAAAGTTGCTTTTAGTAATTTTGGAAATTTAAGGAAGAAGAAGCAGGAAGATGGGAAGTATATGCATGTTTGATGGATTTGGGACAGGCATCTGGAATTGGATCAAAGAAATGGTTTAAGCCTGGTTTAGATATCAGAGTATATGATGGTGATGATCTAGACAGACTGGAACAGATGGAGGATTCGGAAGTTACCATGAAGCAAATAGAAGCATTTTCTGAAGGTATTAAAAATTTGACTTACATGTTAAGACAAAATGTTGCAAGACTTTGCTACTCACTCTCTTAGTGCCAGTATAACAGATGAGGATTCAATTGTGGTCCCACTCGCAGTGACCCCTTCCCCGGGAGCAAGACCTAGTCTAAGGTGAACAAACTGGACAAGGAAACGTTCTGGGATTTGAAATTGGCCACAATTCCAGATGTAGGTAAGATTTGGCTTAGGTATTGGCTGTGTAATCCTCCCAGCCTCCTGGTGGAGGGCTGAGGCATGAGAGTCGATCATGGGATACTGGGTCCATCACAAGATGTAGGACTACATGGGTGGCCCTCCCTTGTCACTAAAAGAAGCTCTATGGCCCATCTGCTGCACGCCTTGGCTTCTGGACAGAGACTTCCAACTAGACCCTTCCAATGGGGTACCCCTGTGATTGAGCTGTTCAGAGGTGGGGATGAGGCACCACTTCACCCCAATGTAAGACGAAGGATTCCACCCCAAAGCCCAGACCCACCAAAGTTGTGACTATTGCTGTGGGGAAGCCAAAACCTGCAAATGGGGCCAATCTGTTTGCCGGTAAATTCCGTCCTGGCTCCAAAGAGAACCACAGCAGAGAATTAAAGAACCACAGCAAAGCCATAATTGCATAGCCTAGAAGAGAAACCATTACTATAGAACAAGCCCCAAAGCATAAATATGAGGGAGGGAAGGGAGGGGGTGATCACAGTCCTGAGGTCAGGGGCAGCTGGCCTTTTAAGGCCAAAGAGTGGACCAGAGTGAAACCTGCTCCACTCCGGTCTGCTCCCAAGCCCCACCTCCAAGGCCTGGCTTGATTGGCCAGAATTTAAAATTGGGACTGGCGGGAACTACCATCTTCCTCTTTTTCTGGAAGAATAGCACTGAGAAACTATTATTTACCAATTATTATGCAGTCTCCTTGCTGCTTTAATAATTGGGGAGGGGGGAGTACCATAGCTGTCACCTTTTCCCTTTTCTTGTGAGGAATCCTATTCGGAAAAAGGGAATTTCCCTTTAAAAAAGGGAAACGTTGACAGCTATGGGGAGTACTATTCCAGTACCTCTTTTGTGCAAGGGATCAGTCATCTTACAGTGCTGTTTGTAAGCTTTTATGCCATATCCTGTGAACTACTGCCTTGGCATAGCTAAGGAGGCATTTGAGCCTTGAGTTTCCTACATCTAATACCAACATCTAGCTACCATGCTAGAGATAAATGCACTTTTCAGTTGCAGGTACTGTTAGGCAAAGTGTTTATTTTATTAGGAAATTAGTCCACCATGATCCCTAAATTCACATAGCTTAAATGTGACAGCCTCTTCTAAGGCCTTTGGGGTGCAGTACTTGGTGATTAGGGGGTAATTCCACCCCCATCCCATGTTCATCTATTCCTTCTGCAGTGATTACAGGGAGGGGAAGCTATTAATTATTTCCTTTCCTATATCAGGCATGTTGGCCAATTGCTGAAGCACTGGTAATCCCAAATGACAAACTCAGAATCTACTCACAGGCCATAATAGTTTGTCATTTTTTCTTTTATTGTAATTAGATAGAAAGAAAGTGTTTTGGGTAACTAAGTTGGAGATGCCACAGCCCTTTTTATTTGGGGGAGAAGGTTCAGCACCGGTAAGAGTATGTTTTTGTCCATGATGGCAGATTCAGTCAGTTCTCTGAATCTACAGATACTTTCCCCCTTTTTTTCTTGAGGTGTGAGCGGAATCAGAGAGCTGGTTCAGCAGTTTTTATGACATGTCCCATTCTTCTCACTCCTTCTTACTTTCTGAAAGGAAGAGATAGGAATTCTGTAGTTGCATGCTCTACATTTTACAACCAAGTCCCTTAAAATTATATTTGCAGTGTCTTTTTCAATAGATTGGTCTCAGAAACACTCCTTCAGTTTTTCCTCCCTCTTTTATAGCCTCCTCACTCATTGTGCTTACGGCTGAGGAAGTTATCCAGCCATCCTTGTTTGATACAATATTGTATAACAAAACGCCTTATTTTCATAATTTCCTCTATTGGACTCCTCCAGCTAGGCAAAGACTTCAGATTCTGTGGATATTTCCATCTGTAATACCCTTCCTGGCACAGTTCCTTCTTCTTATGAGCCTTCTTGGCAAGGCAATAGCAATCAAGCCTTGCTTTCCATTCTGGCCTGGCAGCAGAATTATTAAAACTGTGGAGGCTTCTGGTGCAGGAAATTGTGCCATTTTCTTTGTCCTCATCCGAATTATTGCTTGGTGTCTGGCACCATGTCATGGAACCAGTCAGAATTGGTACCATATTTATTTATTATTTTCCAGGAAACAGCAAACACTGAGCAACAGCACATAGAGGACAGCAGCAACTTTCGCCCCTTCTTAGCATGAAGTGTACTTGGGAAGGAAGAGACTTTAGATATCAATGGAGTTGTGTGTCTGTGGATGCTGCAAAAGTATAGTAGTTACTATGGGGAAGGAAACAGGAATGAAAGGGTGCAGGCCAACTGAATGTATAAAACTGGCTTCTTCATACCATGCCTGGATTCAAAAGAAGCCCCCCAAGTGGTTGTGTGAATTGGCCCCATATTGACTGAAAACAAAGGATAGTGTTGTTTCTTTTCTTCCAAAACTTGATGAAATTGCATTTGTTATTAGGGTTGTGCTTGAAATGATAAAAACTGATCACCAAGGACAGGTCTCCTGCAGCTTGTAACCTGCTGGTGCTAGTTAGACTGTAATTTGCAAAGACAGCAATATTCTAAAAGGGTACACCTGAAGCAATTCCCACAAAATAGTCTATATGAAGTGTCACTGTCTTGGGAATATATAGGAGCAGAAGAGGTGGGGGAGACTTAATTATTTACTTAAAGAATAAATTGTTTTTCCATACAAAGGAAAGTTCTAAGGAATTCTGATTTTTCTCATAAGCTTTGTTCTGAAAACTTAAATAAGATGGCAGAGTAGTAGTCAGGTTGCAATAATTTTTTTAAAGGGTGAGGTTGAAGCCCTAAGGAGCGAAGCTGCAGGTGTCTTCCTCCGGGGAATTTATAATACCTGCTATTTGTTGCATTCAGGGCCCATTTTAAAGCCAGTTCCCCCACGCACACAATTTCTGCTTCTGAAGAATGCGTAAGAGCCCGGAGGACGCGATCTCCGGCAATTAATAGCAGGGTGGAGGGGGATGGATGGGCTCACAGGAAAGGATCTTCCCTTTGTAATTCGAATGGTAGGATTTGAGTGAGAAACTTCATAAAATAATTTAAGGAGATCTATATGATATAGCCTAGGAAAAATGTTTATATCTGTATATAAAAAGAGAAACATGAGTTGGATCCAGAGATCCTATGAGTTGAGTTCTGGTCACGGCCAGGACTATCCTAAGTAACCAAACGCAGCTTTTGCAGATTTCATTTTCACCCTACACTGATCTCCTCTGAGGGGAACCTGTGGAACAGTCTTGGAGGTGGCACAGGAGCTTGTAGGGATAAAGTGGAATTAGTGGGAGTTGGCTTTCCCACACACACTTTTTAAGCTGCATCCTCACAGATCTAATGCACATTTTCTCTGTCCTGTGCCTTAATGTGCATTGAGATATATGTCAGTGTAACCATCCATACTGTTTTGAAGCAACCCAACATGGATAGTACTATACCAAGCTTTCCAAATAAATGGCATAAGTCAGATTCTATAGTAGAATAGTGGCAGATTTTCCCTTCAAACTTAAGGCTTCTAGATCAACACATTGCTGTAGCTTGTGTAGTTCAGATATAAAAATAATCCAAAGTCTGTACAACAACTCCCCATCCCCAAACCCTAAAATCATTTTCCTGATAATGTAAAGTAAATATGGATATTTTTCCTTGTTTTCTACAATTTATTCTTCTACTCCTACAATTTTTTATAATTTATTCTGGTTTTGCTATGGTTCGGGATAGACAAAGGACACTGAACCCTGCTCTTAAGCTAGCACTAGAAATCTTGTTCCAGACACCTCTAAGTTTCTAAGATTACACCCAAACATCAGCCACTTGCTGATCATAAGATCTAGAAACTTGATATTTAAAAAAATTATCAGGAAGCTGAATGCTGGGGTCACTGCTCCAATCTACATTACTATGGAATGTTTTCTGCATTCCTATGGAAATTGCCAGGACTAGCAAAAAGAAAAGGGATAGTGATAACTTTTTAAGTTATTTATTTCTCAGTTTTTAGAGAGAATCAACCAAGTGTTTAAGAAAAGTCCCTGTTAAGTTTGAAAGCAGCACAATCTCCTGATTATTTCAGTATATGTCTAGCTGGACAAGGGGGCAGGTGAAGGGCCCCAACATCTTCACACAAGGGTTGATCACAGGCTGCAGCCAGCCTTTTGCTGTTGTGCAAATTTAATACAGTTTTAAGCAATTGCTTCAGATGTCCTTGCAAACAAAATGTTGCACAATGATTGTTAACTGACTCATATTAATATAGAAAAAGAGAAGCGAGGTTGTTAAGCAAGCTGCTTATGAGGCATGAGAGGTTGCAATCTGCTCTGTAAGTTCACACATATGTTTGGATGTTTCCATATAAGTCAGTGAAGTGCTGTTGTAAATTAACAAAAAAGGAAATGAATATTTTTGTTTAAAAACAAGGCAGAAAATTGAAGTGGAGACCTGCAAAAGGTATAACAGTATTTTCTTCCGAGTGTGCCGAAGGGGAAGCCCTCTGAACTGCAACTATAGCGGATTGTATTCCGTGATGAAGCTTCTTGAGGAACCCTCGGAATAGAACATTTCTATCCATTTGGGTGTGGTGCTTGACTGTTGGGGCAGCCCTTGTTTTGAGCTGTTTTTTAGAGACAGGTCCGTTCGCTTCAAACATTTTTTAAAAAATATGGATGCGGAGAACAAAACTACCTCTTTTCAGAAAAGGCATGTCAAACTCTTGTAACCCACCAAGACCTTCTTTTTCTATAATGATGGGGGGGGGGGATATGTTACGCCTTCCCAGTACTTTACCCCTGAATAATGTAGTGCTTCTTTTGAGAGAGAAGATTAAGGCTTACTGATCTTGGAGCAGAGGCTTGAATCACTCACTGGTAAATGAAAGGCTGAGTTTAGTCATACATTTATTATTATTATTATTATTATTATTATTATTATTATCTCTCCCATGACCACAGCCTGAAGAATTTCTGACGTAAATTTATCACTGCCAACTCAGGGAGATATCTCTAGAATCCTATATATCATGCGTTGCATTCCGCCCCCCCCCCCGCCCCCCGTCTACTGCTTTCCCTTGTGACTAACAAGTGTCAGCAACCTTTTTCAGCTGTGAGCCAGTCCACCATCCCTCAGACCATGTGGTGGGCCGGACTATATTTCTTTGGGGGGGGGGGATGAACGAATTCCTATGCCCCACAAATAACCCAGAGATACATTTTAAATAAAAGCACACATTTTATTCATGTAAAAACACCACGCAGGCCCCACAAATAACCCAGAGATGCATTTTAAATAAAAGGACTCATGTCAAAACACGTTGATTCCTGGACCGTCCGTGGGCCGGATTGAGAGAGAGATTGGGCTGCATCCAGCCCACGGGCCTTAGGTTGCCTACCCCTGGACTAAAGTAGGAGAAAATGAGAATGAGAAAGAAATAGGTAAGGCAGGGATAGGGAACATGTGATCATCCAGATATTAATGAACTGCATCTCCCATCATCCCCTGAACATTGGCCATGGTGGCTGTGGCTGAGGGAATCAAACAACATCTGGAGGACCACATGTTCCCCCATCCCTGGAGAAAGGGAACAGACTGTTATGGGACAGAGTATTAGTGAATGAACTCCATCAGTAAAGTGTAACCGGTTCTAGAACTTAGAGCTGTCTTGTTACATAGAATCCTACATCTTCGCCCCTCCTCTCCATCTCCATAAGAAAGAGGACTTTCCCTTTTATAGGAATACTGAAAATTTGGAGATGGTAGCTTATGTATTTCTACGGAGACGATGCCCCTTTGCAGCTGCAGACCTGGATAACAACACAGTAAGGTAGGAATCAGAACCTAAGAGAGAGGCATTAGGACCTGATGCCACTAATAATAAACATTTGAGCTGCCCTGATTTTAAAGGGGGGCATGTTGAGAAGCCCTCATCTCTGGCCTAGGCAACACTTCTACCAATGAAAGAAGAACAAATTCTGCTTCCTTAACTCCCTCCCTGGTGATTTTAGCACATTTTGCTCATCTTCCAGGTCAGATTGTTCCTCCAGTGACCTAATCTGGGAAGAATAGCTCCCCACATACCCAGACTGATCTTCTCTCAACCACAGGCAGCAAAATCACGTGGAGTTCTTGGCAAAGGGATTTCCATGTATTTTTTAGAAAGGAAAGAAAATATATTTTACTAGATAGTTTGTAGAGCTTTCTCTCTCCTTGAGATCCTAATTGGAGCACATTTAGGAATGGAGAGTTGAGGGCTTTTGTGCACATCTCAAGCCTGCCAACAATCATATGGCAGCAAAGTCAGAGGAGGCCTTCCACCATTCCCATATCTAAAGGCTCACTATATAAACTAGTGTTCTCAGAGCACTGGAATATTCATTGAGGAACCTTGCTCTCCCCCCCCCCCCCATTGGCTTAGTTAACCTGGTTGAGACTTAGAGTAGGGCCTTCTCAGTGTCAAACTCCTTACTAGGGAAACTCATGTTAGCCCATCATTATGGGTTGGTTTGTTTTTAGATGGCAGGCAAAGGCATCTGGGGTGGAATTATATATTACCTGTACAGTCGTATCTTGGTTGTCAAGCTTAATCCGTTCCTGGAGTCCATTCGACTCCCGAAACTGTTCGAGGTCCAAGGCGCAGCTTCTGATTGGCTGCAGGAGCTTCCTGCACTCAATTGGAAGCTGCGGAAGTCCCATCAGACATTAGGCTTCCGAAAAACATTCACAAATTGAAACATTCACTTCCAGCATTTAGGAGCCAAAACCTCTGAGTACCAAGGCGTTCAACAACCAAGGTACGACTGTACAGCAAAAAGATTCTAGGGAAATAGTTTTTAACATTGGTTTTATTGTGTTAAGTTCTGATGTAAACTGGACTGAACAACAAGCTATTTCAAAATGCAGTGGATGAATTTTAGATATCAAATATTCCTAGGAATACAGTGGTACCTCTGGTTACGAACTTAATTCGTTCTGGAGGTCCATTCTTAACCTGAAACCCTTCTTAACCTGAGGTACCACTTTAGCAAATGGGACCTCCCGCTGCCACCACACCGCCAACACGCGATTTCTGTTCTCATCCTGAGGTAAAGTTCTTAACCCGAGGTACTACTTCTGGGTTAGTGGAGTCTGTAATCTGAAGTGTTTGTAACCCAAGGTGTTTGTAACCTGAGGTACCACTGTATATTTTTATCTTGTTAAACGAATGCTATTTTTTGTGCTCACTTGAGCAACTTGAACCTAGTGAGCCAACTGAAGTCAATGTAGTAAAAGGGCCCATCCTACCAGTACCCTGTCCTCATATTTTGAAACCAAAACAACAGCTGAATGAGTCAAACACAACCAGGCAGTTTAGCTTCTACCTCATCTGTGGGAACAAGTGATTTTGTCCTTGTGGCTATGCTGAGCATTCTGTTTGGTGGTATTATTTGCTTATTCCCACCTGGGTATATGACACCAGACGAAACACCATTAATTGCTTCTGAAACAATGCAGAGAACTGTTTACACTAAGTTTCCTTTTCTAATTTTCTCCTTTTCACTAAGTATCCTAAGAGACAGAGCTGACCTTTGCCAGAATTACAAAGAGCACCCAGCTGGGTCTGTACACATTTCTTAGGAAACAGGTTGAGAACAAATCTGACTCACCGTCAGTGCTCTAGAAGCTATTACAGTAAATCCCCTTCTTCTGCTGACTTCAGCAGAACAGTTTCAAATCTGCATCCTAGTTGAGGATGCAGCACCATAGGACTAAAGAGCTTTTTAAAAAGAAAATAAGGGTTGGGAGACAAAATCAAACAAACCATTAACCGGTGGCTCTGGGACCCTTAATTTATTGCACATGAAGTTTATGTCCAATTTTCTCTGGATTTGGGCCAAGTTTAAGAAATTTCCCTTAAATCAAATACCTTGACTTTCTCATTACAATTGGAAAGCAAGTAAGGATGGAGTCATTTTCAGATCTGGCCAGTGGAAACAACAGAAAAAGCAAAGAGAACTTTCTAGAAGATTGGTATTTGGCTAAAAGGTGACCTGTGCCTATGCAGGTGTAGCCACAGGTAAACTCTTTAGGCAAATGCTGCTTAGGACAGTTACTGTTCCTGCTATTTTATTATTTTTAACTAAAGAGTGTTCTTAATATCAGAATTCTTCCAGCTCCAATGTGATATATTGTGAGATACCACAGTTCCCAATTCTATCTCAGTATAGCATTCCTGTGTTGTTAACATGCATCTCTGGTCATACATGTAGCCTTACATGAATATTTACTTGTATTGTCAATGGAAGCACACTATCCAAGATTTTGGGGCTACCTAGATAAGGCACAACCAAGGCCATCAGCTAATTTGCCTAATTGTACAAAGGAGAAGGAAGAGAGATAAAGAGAGAGAATTACTGCCCTAGGCTGCAATAGAGGCTATAGTGGGGCAAGCTTGAAATGTAAATGAGCTGGAATTGAGTATATGAGGGCAGAATAGAGAGGCAAGAGAACAAGATCAAGGGAAATGAGAAAGAGAGATTGAAGCACCAATCTGTTCCAGAGAGGAAAGAAGGAACCAGAGCTTTCGCACCAAGGTTCATGGTGACCTGGGAGTTTAAAGTTAGGACTGGATACCAAAGGTTCTAGGAGCATCTTGCTACAAATCATGGGTGTCATGCTGCCTCTTCACTAGAAAACTGGACCACAGGTTAGTTTTCTCTTCCATGTAGGTAAAGGCTGTGGTGGGAAGCAAAGGTAGTTATGTCTTCATAGGCTCACCTGAATGACCCATGGTATCAGTTTCCAACAAATTGGGTTCCCTTTCAAGCCTATGTTCACAGCCACAAGAGCTGGCAGCTTACTATGTAAATTTTAAAGTAGTAAGCTTTCTTGGGACCCTGAATTTTGCAACTAATACAACATTCTGGGCTTTATTTTATCCTTGCATGTAATCACAAGATACACATAGTTGAGTACGTATAGCCATTGTACGTGTGATACTGTGAATGTTCTAAGTGTCCTTCTGATCTGGAAATACTTTTACATTCCTTCAGACTTAAGCATTTGCACAGTTATACGTTATCTGTCCATATTATTTCTCAATACATCTGCTGACTCTATGTGGCAATTTTCCCCACAGCAGCCTTTATAGCAGCAAGTCACTTAAATAACTTCCAGCTCCTTCCCTAAGCTTATGTTCTTTTTCCATTACATCTCTCATTCATTTTCCAAGCAATTCTGAATTCTCCTTTTTCCCTTTTTTTTATTTAACACATAAATTAGTGCAAGTCATTGTGTACTATATATAGCCCTCCTGTCTGTTTTCCATATGCTTTGACCTTGGCATGCTTCTTTTCAGCATTCCAGCCTAATTCAAGTCTCCCTCTCTCCTCCTGCACGCATGCACTCTTTTTTTGCTTTTTTTTTAAAAAAAGGAAATGGACTATATTGAATTCAAGAACCAAATAACTGACAACTAAAGAAAAAGCACTGTTTGAGTACTGTTTTTTGTTTTTAAGTGTAGGGGCTAAATTGCTGGCATAACAGTATATTTCTGGCATGTGACAGGAAGGCTGAGCGCTGGGGAACTGAATGGAAATAGAGCCTAGAACTAGCAACTTCCTGTGTTCCAGTGCACTGAGGTATAAAGCAGTAGCTGAGGAAGTGAGTATGTGCTCATACTGGCTAAATAGCTGAGGAGAATATGTACTCATGCTAGCTACCGCTAGGAGGCAGCTTTCAAAAGAGGGACCAGTTTGATCTGAGCAGTGTAGGCACAAGCGGCTTCTAGTGCTCTCCGCACTTATGACTCTGGTTTGCACCAACATTTATGTCTGGAGTCTCTACACCTATTCCACACAGATTACCGTATATTTTGCTCTATAAGACGCACCAGACCACAAGACGCACCTAGTTTTTGGAGGAGGAAAACAAGAAAAAAAAAATCTGAATCTCAGAAGCCAGATCAGCAAGAGGGATCGCTGCGCAGTGAAAGCAGCAATCTCTCTTGCTGTTCTGGCTTCTGAGATAGCTGTGCAGCCTGCATTCGCTCCATAAGACTCACACACATTTCCCCTTACTTTTTAGGAGGGAAAAAGTGAGTCTTATAGAGCAAAAAATACGGTAAGCCCGGCCTCTATCAGCAGCCACATCAAGAGGCCAGGCCCAGTCCTCCATTGACTACCATCTGTTAGTGGCAGCCGAATTATCAAAGTGTGACTACTACTACATTGGGGGAAGGGAGGATTGATGCTGTTGGGAAGCAGTGGGTCTAACAAACAGAGGACCAAGAAGGAAGGTTAAAAAGAAAATGCCTCAGAAAGGGATGGGTGGAAGAGGCTGAGGACTGTAGGAACCTTGGCAAGGAAAGGGTTACATCAGAAGGTGTAAAAACTTCATACAGAAACTATGCAGAGGCTGGGAGCAGGCAAAACTGCGGAAGAGTCAAAGACTTCACTCGCATCTCAAATAGTGTAATATTGCAGATAGAAGCATTTCCTGCCATTTCTAATGGGTTCCATTCTAATCAACAGTAGTATTACAGGCTGACAGCAATATCTATTTTTCTGTTATTTCTATTAAGAAAGGGATGTTTTCTCCATCTCTGGAAAGAAAGAGTTGTACTCTGTTTTGATGGAGAGGACAGATCCATGGTTTTCAAGGATTTTGATACAGAAGAAAGTGATAAAACAGTATTTTCTTGCATTTTCTGTTGAAGACAGGGTGAGTAGGGCTCAAAAGGCACAGTTAGTTTACAAATGAGTTCCTAAAGTTTTAGTACATTTCCAGTTCAAAATGATGAGAAGAAAGTAAGCTGCAATCCTATACACACTTACTTGGAAGTAAGTCTTACTGAACTTGGTGACTTCTGAGTAAACATGCACAGAATTGCCCTATTGATCTTGCATCATTTGTGATGGCTAGAATGAGGAGAAAAGAGCATTCTCAGACTTTTTTTATATAAAAAGGTCAATATATTCATTTACTGTGATAAATCTGTCTCAGAATGTATAATATATGCCACATCAATAGAATTCTGGGCCCTTCCAAAATTTGTGGATTTTATCAGAACAGTACTGAGCTATTTGTGGATTTTCACAGAACAGTTCTGATCCAAGATTAAAATTATCATTTCCAGATGATTTACAGAAGGACTAGAATCATTTCTAGTCCTTGTTTTAGAAGTTTAAAAAACCCTAGCCTTGAACACCCCCACAAAGCTTATAAATGGCAGAAATAATGACTGCTTTGCTGATCATATTTTAAAGGATCTTTGATAGTTCCCTTCCCATATGTTCTCCAATGCAAGGAGTGTCACCTCCAAAACAACACAGGCCACTTTAGTCAAGAAAGGATCACCCAGGGCATATTGCATAACCCTCTCAGAATCTTGCTTTTTGTGGGATGCTTTGATGGAGAGAGGGGTATGGAGGATGAAGATCATTTCCAGGCTAGAACAAGGAGCCCTATTGTTTGCCCAGCTCTGTGTTGGTTTTTGTTTTCTCTCATTCATTACAGCATGATCAGATCACAGCTGGCCTAAGGATATGCTTTCCAGTATGTTTAAGATTTGGAACAGTCCCAGGTTTCAGGAACACATGGCAGGGAAGAGAGGGCATCTGTGATAATGAGTGGAAAGCAAATTTCTGCTTTTCTTCAGACTGAATTCTCCTTCAAGAAGAACGAGATTCTGATTGGCTGGCGGTCCTAGTCAGTGAAAAAAGGACAGTTAACTGTCAAGTGTGGAGAAAGAACACCGTTGGGAAAGTCAGTTGATGATGGCTAAGACCAGTAAAAGCTGAGGCAAAGTGGGATAGCTGAGGTCTAAGCTGGTCCTGCCCAGTGTGATAACAACACTTTGCTGGTCAGTATCAAAGGAAGGGAGCCAGAGGCTGTATTAGACTAACAGGCTGTCGATGTGTAAAGCTAAACTGTCCAGGCAGTCAGAAGTACACCTGGAGGAAATTTGGTGTCAGAAGCAGATTGTACCCAGTTACTGGACCGAGTTTTGAGTGAATTTGGCTGGGTTAGAGCTTTAGGTAATTGGACCTGAAGTAAATGCCTCTGATAGGCAGGTTTCAGCAACCAAATCTATTGAGTGCTTAGAAATGATAATCAAGACCCTATAGTAAACGTCAGTACTTTAATGTACAAAATATCCCTTTAATGAACCATCTTAGCTAATAGTTCATTCTTTCTCCAGTGTGGGAGTCAATCTCACACCTAAACCTATTATACTAAGCTACTGGGAGGTTCTAAAAGCATTCTAAGGGAATGGGTCACAGCAAAACAAAACAAAGTCACCACAGAATTCTGAGTTATTGTAGCAAGGAGTTCCATAGAACTTGAACAATAAAAATTAAAGAAGCACTAATATCTAAATGTGTATTTATACAAAGTGGGACTGAGGAAACATTTCCCCATAGGCCTTCAAAAGGCTTAGTAAAGAGTTGCCAGGAGAAACACACCTGGCCAATTGTGCTCAACAAAAAGTGGGGAAATGGAAAAAAAGAACTTCCTTTCTTTCTAATTTTCCCTAATCCTAAATAGTGTCATAAAAAATAGAAAAGTTATACCCATATAGCCAGTCTCTTGCTTGACTATTGCTGAGTTAGTTTCTCCTGGACCTATTTACTGCTGAGAGGGGATTCCTTTTTGGCATATGGTTTCTGAAATATAAACAGAGCAGCAAAGAATGCCTGGGGTGAGAGGGCAGAGAGAGGCACGAGGCAGGGAGGTGCTGGTACAGAAGAAATTCACCCTACCTGCAATTTGCTTGCTGGAGTTTATATCTCCAACTGGAAAATCACAAGCTGCCAAAAGAAAAGAAAAAAGGAAAGAAAATAATGTCGTGGTGGTATCCTTTATTGGGCAAACTTGAATTGCTTAAATGAAACAAATGAAGTTTTTAAACTCCACCAAAACTCTTCATCTAGGATTAATTGTTAAGAGTAAAACTAAAAGCTCTTTGAGTTTCAAAAAGTCAGAAATGGTAGTGTTACTTGATTGTTCTGAGAGCAAAGGGTGAAAATTAGGCTAAGAAGTTAAGAAGAGCCCTGCTGGATTAGACTAAAGCCCCATCTAGTCCAGCATTCTGTTCTCACCGTGGCCAACCAGATGCCCATGGGCATGCAGCAGCCTTCTCCTGCTGGTGTTCTCTATCAACTAATATTTAGAGGCATATTGCCTGATACCTTCTGATAGATTAATGTTTGCCCAATCCCCTTTGAAAGCTGTCCAAGTTGGCAATCATCACTATATCTTGGTAAAGCTTCCTCCAGAATTTAACATGTCTTGCACAAGGAAGTACTTCCTTTTGTCTATCCTGAAAGTTCAAGTAATACAAGAGAGGTAGAAATTATTATGATGTGCACCATTCACACCAGCGCTCCATGACCACTGAGATCATTCTATTAGGCTGTTTTAGAATCTCCCACAACCCCTTTGGAAGGTTTCCCCCCTTAAATATTTTTTGTACATCTGCAAACCTTGGGGTTTCCCTAAGCATGGTGCTACCTCCCTCTAGTTTGTGGGTCATGTCATTTTGAGTCCATATGGATACACACTCAGAGAATTGAGTACCTTTATTAGTGTATATTATGACAGAAGTGGCAAAAAAACAGAGCATCTTCCCCCATCTCCTCAAACATATTGTGGGGTGTGTATTTTGTGGAGAAATATTGTATGGTGGGTGAAATTTAGTCACACCATACACAGAAATCCCTGAACTCACTTAAGAGCTATTTGCAGCGAGCCCAGATAAATGAAGTTACAGGTAGGTAGCCGTGTTGGTCTGCGTAGTCAAAACAAAATAAAAAAATTCCTTCCAGTAGCACCTTAGAGACCAACTAAGTTTGTTATTGGTATGAGCTTTTGTGTGCGTGCACACTTCTTCAGATACCACTACTGAAGAAGTGTGCATGCACACAAAAGCTCATACCAATAACAAACTTAGTTGGTCTCTAATGTGCTACTGGAAGGAATTTTTTTATTTGTTTCAGATAAATGAAGTTAGCTTCCAGGGCTGATATTATACAGGACTACACTTGAAGTTCAAATAAGAAGTTGCTCTCACTGAAAAGCCTTCAGGTTTCAAAAGGAGGCACAGATGCTTATTAGTTCTTTGAAACATAACATTCGTTCAACATGAAAAGTTCACAAGGCTGCTTCAGCCTTCTAAAACCCATAAACCTGATCAGTATATTTATACCTCTGCAAACAGTGGCCTTGTTTATGTCAAAAAGTCCAAGGTTATCCTGATTTTACTATTTTTAATTTAGCTAGGAATAAGCAGAAGAGGAGGACTTAATTGCAAACAGACTGAACTTTATATAGGAAATGTGTATGCCCCTTGGGGGCACCTAGAAAGTGAAGGCCTGAAATTAAAACCATATTCCTTTCTCCCTCACTCCCTAAAGCATGTAAGCCTTGAATAATGGATTGCTGTTTGCTAGCATTATGTCCTGGTGGTTCTTCCTGCTCACTGTAACACTGGTCCCATTACTGCTGGGTTATTAGATGGTTCACAATCAGTACTACTTTTCTAGAAAAATAGGTGCCGTTTCTCACCATGAAGTTGTTACACTTTTTAACAATGAAAAAGGAGGTGCTGGTACTGCATACTCCAGAGTACCCCCTGGAGAGAAAAAAAGCACTGGTCACAACATCTTTAGAACCTAAAGAGTGTTCAAGAAAACTATAGAAAACTAGCAACCTTGTACCCAGCATTTCCCGGGAATTCTACGAAACCAAAAATTCAGTGTAATTCTGAAACCAATGGTTCATTCCAGTTGTGAAAAGTTCAGACTACCATCTTGATTCAAAATAGCACCCAATTGTATCCAAACATAGAGGAAAAACCTGCATCTTGATCTCAGGAACCATCATGAAAAGCTTAGTTACGATCTCTAAGGTGTCCAAATGCATAGTGGCTGGACAAACAAACTTTCCAAAATATATAGTAGAAATATATAGAATTTGTGCCTTTGCCTCTCCACTCCCAATTCTTTCCATCTGCACACAACCCTCATGATTGCCAAGCCGTATATGAGGCTTTATATAGTTAAAGCTATGGTTTTCCCGCTAGTGATGTATGGAAGTGAGAGCTGGACCATAAAGAAGGCTGATCACCGAAGAATTGATGCTTTTGAATTATGGTGCTGGAGGAGACACTTGAGAGTCCCATGGACTGCAAGAAGATCAAACCTATCCATTCTTAAGGAAATCAGCCCTGAGTGCTCACTGGAAGGACAGATCCTGAAGCTGAGACTCCAATACTTTGGCCACCTCATGAGAAGAGAAGACTCCCTGGAAAAGCCCCTGATGTTGGGAAAGATGGAGGGCACAAGGAGAAGGGGACGACAGAGGACGAGATGGTTGGACAGTGTTCTCGAAGCTACCAGCATGAGTTTGACCAAAATGCGGGAGGCAGTGGAAGACAGGAGTGCCCGGCATGCTCTGGTCCATGGGGTCATGAAGAGTCGGACACGACTAAACGACTAAACAACAACATATGAGGCTTTCCCCTGGCTCACTGTCTTCTTGGTGTCTCCTTCATTTTGCTTGCTCCCTCTTCAGGTTTCTTGTTGGCCCCTTTCCTAACTCCCTGTTCCCTACTCCTTCAACCCCAGTGGGTCCTGCCTCAACTATCTCTGCAGCCCTCCCTCCCCTTTTTTGCATACTTTTCCATCAATAGGATACTCTCCAAGTATTCAGTCTGGTGGGGGGCAGCAGTTTAAAGAGAAAGTATCTAGCTACCTTTTAAAAAATGGAAGGTGGGGAAGCCCAGAGAAGGCTCTCTGATGAAGACATTAGTATATGGACAGGCACATATGGAGAGAGACCATGCTATAAAGCTTCCCTCCCCATTCCCTCTGCCTTAGCCACATTCTGGGGTGAACTTTACTTTCCCTGTCCACCTTCTACCAGGAAGACTCCCGTTCCATACCCTAATAGCCACATACTCAGGCCCCCCGGCTTATGTCTTTGCAATTGGTCATTTTGTTCAGTCAGCTTTGGAATGTTTCAGGATGGCTAGGCATCTACGATCTTTCACAGCATCTGCATTTGTTCAATTGAAGGTGGAATTGACTGGCCTGCCCTCACAGATGCACTGATCTTGATGTGCGCCTCTGACGTTGAACTGTGTTGAACTGACGCCAAGTGTGCGTTTTTTAAATATTTGTTTCTCCAGCTACCAAAATCACACACAGAAAACAAAGCAAAAGCAAAAGGCAAATAATACTCTAAAAACCCATAGGAGATTTGAAAAGGTTGATACTGAGGTTTTAAACAATATTTGTTGGTCTTAATGGTTTGTTGCAATCTGCTGTGGGATTTATATTGAAATTAAGAGTGGTCTGTAATTTATATAATTAGCAAATAATACTTTCCTCCCATTCTTTTATGGTCTTTCGGTGCCCTGTCCCGTGAGGGTATGTGCTTCATCTTGGAAAACTTTATAGTGACATTTGTGCTAAACTAGGCTCCATACTTCCAAAAGTCAGTCAGTTACATCTCTAGAATAATAGTTTTGCATTCAATATAATGTCAGAGTATGATCTGTGATACTTCAGAGAAGGACATTATGATCTCTTCTCCTTTATACCAAGTTTTATTTCCATTCTCCCTTCCACATGCTAAACTTTGTTGTGCTCCTGGGTCCCATATTCCTTACTGCCTGTTCTGTTTCTACATTCTTATTTTGTATGTTAGTTTCTGGATTTTAAACAATCTGAGGAGTTGATGCAGAACACCAGAGACTTTTTGATTTATTGCTTGTACTCAAAAAGTACTTATTTTTTTTCAGTTGGGGGACAGGGGAGATAAAGATAGATGAAGAGCCTAGGGAGCAGAAAAGCAGCCAGAGAAGATTAGATTCAGTGTTGCTTGGCATGCCCAACATACTTTCTAGTTACAATAACAGTGACATTATTTCCCCTTTACGTGCAGCAAGCTTACATTTGTTTTGTACTGACGCTTCTGCACATCACCATACTACATATTCCATGTCTTTTAGGGCTTCTAATAGCTGCTAATCAATTTGTACTTTATCATATTATTGCAAATGATGGGTGGTGAGGAGAAAAAAGTATAAATCAGGTTTCTGCTTCATATATACTACTGTTTCAAATGTGTTGTTGCCTTTAGAAGTATACCCAACATGGTACAGCTATTCTTCTTCAGTAGTAAGCACTCCTTATTGAATATTCAAGTGATGCTCCAACATTTAGCAGTGGTTAATACTTTTTCTTACTCTACAGTAAGGATGGGACAGGAAAATAATACTATTCCTTCTCTCCATCTGGACTTACAAGCAGCAATGCCCCCTTCACACTTCTCTAATACTGTATGGAATCTGCTTTCCTGTAGTGTATGTGTGCGACCCCAAGTAGGTGGGGGGCACCAATTGTACACGTCCTTTCAACCAGATAAGTAATTGGGTGGGAAAGACCACATGATTGGCCCCACCCAAGTGGTTGCAGTATCGACGCACATACTGCAGCAGCATGGGAGTAATTACAGCCCAGAAAAGTAGTGTATATGAGAAGCTGGCTGCTGTAGAGTGACCGTTACCAATAGCCAATCTATCTTGTGGCACACTTTGTTCGTAAATTGTAAATTGGCTGTTTGGGTTGATCATGTGCAGAACTTGGTGGAAGAGAATGAGGGAGAAGCAGCCTAGGAGAATGGTTTTTGAGAATGCTTGATGTGCCACTTGACTGCCATCTCTATGAATGCACAGGGAATGTTTAGAAGAATAAAAGGTACAGGTACCTCACATTTTTTCTGCAATTAATTTAAATCTTGAAACAACAACAAAAAAGAAAATTTAGTATTTACATTTTTTAAAACAACAACAACAACCAGTTAATAAGAGACGAGCGAAAAGCCCTTCACATAACCTTTTTCCCTTGAAAGCAGAGGCTCCAGAAGGAAATGCTTCATGAAACTACCCCCTCATCTGGGGGCATGGGTTGCCTCAGCACTAATAACTGGCATAAGCTTCCCTTCAGTTATACAGTTTAGTTGAGTATGCAGTAGCACACAAGAGGAAGCATTGGTCAAACCGCGGGTTGCACATAACAGGGCCAGATGCCAAGAGCCTTAGGAAAAGGCAGCGAGGGGAGGCGATTAGCCTGCTTGCTTTTCTATATAAAACTGACCTTTTTGAGGAAGTCTTGGTCTTGGCCTCTGTAGCATATGAGTACGTGCAAAAGAACCTCACTTCTCCAACTCTTAAAATGGCAGAACTGCCACCAATACCGGTGTTGGCAAAAAAAAAAAAAAAATGGGGAGGGGAAATTGAGGGAAGAAAAAATACAATTTTCAAAAATGCTTGCCACTTGGAAAACTCTATTTGGGAGGAAATTATAATTGTATCCAAATAGCTAGTCCTGGCAACAGAGATAATTTAAAGATATGATCCTAAGAATATAAAAAAGAGCCCTGCCGCATCAACCAAAGACCCATCTAGTCTCTTCTTCTTTGGCAATCACTTGTAGCCAAGTAAGATTGTCTTCCATAAACACGGTTTTAACAGTGAGTCCATGAGTCACTGTGGAGGCCAATTCTGGATCCACATGCCCTTCCACAGTGGGGACATAGGTTTCCAGGCAGGAGTTGATCGTGGTGAGGGTTTGCCAAGCGTGCCTTCCTCTTAGCTCATTTCTCCCTTTCGTCCTGAGTTCGAGCATCTTCAAAGCCCATGACACCTTTGGTAAAGGCTATTCTCCAATTGGAGCAATCGCAGGCCATTGTTTCTCAGTTGTTGGTGTTTATACTACATTTTTAAAAAATTGCTTTGAGAGAGTCTTTAAACCTCTTTTGTTGACCACCAACATTACACTTTCCATTTTTAAGTTTGGAATAGAGTAGTTGCTTTGGCAGACAATTATCAGGCATCTGTACAAACTCATCAAAAAAATCTGGGAGAGAGAGGAGATCCCAGCAGACTTTAGGGATGCCAAAATTATCAATCTCTTAAAACAAAAGGTGACAGAACCAATTAGAGAAACTATCGAGGCACCTCTCTATTAGCTGCAGCCGGCAAAATTCTTGCAAGGATCTTAGCAAACCGTCTCTCAACAATATCCAAGGCGACCCTTCCTGAATCCCAAAATGGTTTTAGCCCTTCTAGGGGAACAGTGGACATGATTTTTTTCCACTGGACAGCTTAAAAAACAACGCAGAGAGCAAAACCAACCCCTGTATATGGCATTTATTGATCTGACTAAGGCCTTTGACACTAAATCTAGTCTAGCCTCCTGTTCTCACCATGGCCAACCCAGATGCCAAGCAGAATTGCTTTTAAAGCTGTCCAAGTTGGTAACTATCCTGTGGTAATGAACACCACCATTTTCAATCCCCGACATGGAATTCACCTTCTTCACAGCTGCTTTGCAGTGGGTAGACATCACGTGTATATTTTCATTATACAATTTGAGTTGTACAATAGCAACATTACAAATTAAAAAACTAGAACACATATCCATCAGTGAATTTGTGCACAATCCAGCAGTGCCAGGCTTTGCATCTACAGCCAGCACGAAAGCCCAGAGATTTTGAACTACTCTGCAGATTACTAACTTGCTAACTTATTAATTTACTAACTTAATGCTTACTTTGAGCTAGGGCTGAGCCTCAGATCTTATTTTAGATGCCTGGACTCATCCCTGGAACATGTGAACTAGTAAAATGCCTCTGGGTGTCTGTAGGGTACCTTTCCCTCACCATGAGGTGATCACAGCCAGCAACCACACACCTGGAATTTGGCAGCATGGAATCCAGGTGAATGGCTTCCAGGCAGGATTCAGCATTGGTACCTCTCAGTTCTTAAATTGAGCCTCTGGGCATATTAGCCTGTCAGTGATAACAAAAGGGATCATGCAGCTGTAGCAAGAATTCCAGAAAAAAACACCAAGATGATAGCTCCATGGAAAGAAACTTATGCCACATTTTAAGGATAACTTTCTCGGAAATATAACTCAAAACAGCCAAAGAGTTTCATTTATAAGTCCATTTAATTCAAGGTAATTGGAATCTGGTTTCTCTGAAGGCCGTTCAAAAATTACAGCTAGAGCAATCTCAGAGTGGGTTTCTTAGCTTGACAGCCACTGTAGTCCATGGTTCGAGTGCTGGACATGGAAGGCAAAATTCAACTGTTTTGATTGACTACATGGATGAAGTTAATATCCAGTTCTCTAAATTCTGTTGAAAGTCAGGTGTCAAATACTGATGGTTACTACATATCTGCTGTCAAGAACATTGATTGCCGCATGCCCAACACTGTCAAGTGGATTGTCAAATGTTGAGTGCAAAATAATAGCTTTGTTTAGAGACAGCAGTCTTTTCTGTTTTGTGTATCTATTGTATAACACAGGAAGCTGCCTTATACTAAGTGAAACCATTGATCCAGCTCAACATTGTCTGACTTTAGCTCTCCAAGGTTTCAGACAGGGGATTTGACCAACCCTACTTAGAGATGCCAGGGATTGAAGTTGGGACCTTCTGGGATCTTCTTCACATGCTCTGCTACTGAGGTATCCCCTCATATACAAACATTACAAACATTACATTGCTCAAGTGGACATATGATGTTTATGAAGCTATTGAGAAAGAGTATCACTTGAGGAAGAAAAACATTTGAAGTGCATTGAGAAATCTGGGATATGTAGAAATCAGTTATTTAACAAAACAGGAGGGAGAGGTTTTTTGCCCTTTTTTCAGTGTTGTGCTATGTGGTATATGATTCACCTCATTACATGTGGCATCATAAAGTAATGACTGCAGCTTCATGTCAGATGGCAAATACTGCCTGCTACTGCAAAATTTTGCTAAGTCAACTGCTGATGCTGAAGAGCAAATACTTGCCATGCACTCATAGTTGGAGAATAGTAACCATCAAAATTCAAGGTAAATCTGAGGGGATTTATTTATTATTATTATTTTTGCAAATTCGCTTCAACTCTCCCCCCACTAAAATTTGGTGTTAGTTTGTGGACTCTGTGGGCTTATCCTGCGCTCTTTCCAGGCACAGTCCACAGTCTTTAACAATCCATATCCGTGAACCCCCTTTTTTTCCTCTGGAACTTTCCCTGCGAAAACCCACTCAATCAGAGCAAACAGCAACCTGCAGAAAACTTGAATTGATGTTTGGTCCAATTGAGCGCTAAAGAGTATGTTTTCACAGGTAAAGTTTCAGAAGGGAAAAAAGGTTTGTGGACACGAATCTTTAAAGACTGTGGACTGTGCCTGGAAAGAGTGAGGGAAAAGGTAAGTATGAAACACACATACCTGACCCCATACAAAAGCTGAAATGGGATCAGTATCAACATGCTGGAAATTGTGCCAGTTTGAAGAAGGGAAAATATCACTGCTTCAGTTTTACCACACTACTAACGTGTGGAGGTTTTTTCCATCATATCCTTATTACAAGGAGTCTTGGTTGACCACAGACTTGACATGAGCCAACAGTGTGACGCGGCAGCTAAAAAAGCCAATGCAATTCTGGGCTGCATCAATAGGAGTATAGCATCTAGATCAAGGGAAGTAATAGTGCCACTGTATTCTGCTCTGGTCAGACCTCACCTGGAGTACTGTGTCCAGTTCTGGGCACCACAGTTCAAGAAGGACACTGACAAACTGGAATATGTCCAGAGGAGGGCAACCAAAATGGTCAAAGGCCTGGAAACGATGCCTTATGAGGAACGGCTATGGGAGCTGGGCATGTTTAGCCTGGAGAAGAGGAGGTTAAGGGGTGATATGATAGCCATGTTCAAATATATAAAAGGATGTCACATAGAGGAGGGAGAAAGGTTGTTTTCTGCTGCTCCAGAGAAGCGGACACGGAGCAATGGATCCAAACTACAAGAAAGAAGATTCCACCTAAACATTAGGAAGAACTTCCTGACAGTAAGAGCTGTTCGACAGTGGAATTTGCTGCCAAGGAGTGTGGTAGAGTCTCCTTCTTTGGAGGTCTTTAAGCAGAGGCTTGACAACCATATGTCAGGAGTGCTCTGATGGTGTTTCCTGCTTGGCAGGGGGTTGGACTCGATGGCTCTTGTGGTCTCTTCCAACTCTATGATTCTATGATTCTATTCTATGATTCTGCTTTTCTTGCCATTGCTTACTCCCTTCTTAGCTTTTCTTGGTGGAAAAATGTCAGGTGATTACATGGTGAGACATATAGAACAAGTAAATCTTTACTGGATCACATCTAGCTGTTTACAGACTTTGTTCTGGAAGGTTTTTGGCTGCTCAAGTGTTTACATCAGACACAGGTATTCAGAACACAAACAAACAGGACTAAACTTAAAAAACCAGATTTTATGGCTTACCATCCGATTGCCTCAGACCTCTACCCTGACATCAGACTCTGTGATGTGGCAGCTGACACACACACAGAATTCAGCCACGCCACAACTCTTATTTGACTGCCATGGAGTTTTACCAAGGCTTGAACTGGCCCTAGTAAACCTGATCTCTTAATGGTGATTGAGACAATAAACGTACTTTTACTCTTTCCAGATTGACAAGAAGGTGTTTCAGCAATCAATGAATTTGCCTTTTAAAAGTGATTTTAATAGACGTTTCAAAAATAGCTCGCTATTGGAAAAGTGACAGCCTATTTCTCCTGAACATTTCTTAACTAAATGTGAGGACATTTCAAAAAAGGGAATGTATGTCAGTAGCAACTGAAAGCTCATTG
Source organism: Podarcis tiliguerta (assembly GCF_965153285.1). Taxonomy (NCBI): domain Eukaryota; kingdom Metazoa; phylum Chordata; class Lepidosauria; order Squamata; family Lacertidae; genus Podarcis; species Podarcis tiliguerta. The sequence continues at coordinate 88,150,102 of NC_139534.1, forward strand.
GAACTAAGCCCCTAGAAACGCAGTTTCTACTGTACATTGGAATGTATGCAGTGCATGGAAAATGCTACACTCAACCCCCTGCTAACATACCTCAAATGCTGGCAGCCCATATGTTAGCCACCCGGTGAGAAATGAAATGTTAGCAATCTCCAAGAATGGGCATATTTGAGTGTGTAGACTGTAACTGTATGTACATCCCAGACTATTTATTCTGTGAAAATAGCAACCCTGTCATGCTCCAAACCAGCCTGAAGGGAAACATCTGGAATTGAAGTCTGATTGTGGCAGAAAAAACAAGAAGAGATTAAAGGCAAATGTGAGTTTCTGTACCCTTCAGGTAGAACATACTATTCTATCTTAAATATACCATAGTTTGTTTCAAGAATCGCTAAACCCTCTACCAGATGTAGGCCCCTGAATCATTGTGCTGCTGGAGAAACGCAACCACCTTTGGACTGAAATGCAACTGTTCTGAGCTCTTTGCAATCTTTTGCCATTGCATTGAAAGAGAAACAATTAAAATATTTTGTCAAACTGAAATAAGAAGAATCATTTGTTACTGCTGAATATAAATGTATTTGCTTCTAAACTTCAGTTCATGCCCCACACCACGGGTAGCAAATACACTGCCCTCTATATGTTTTGGACTACAGTAAGGCCCCGAATAGCACAATCAATGGTCAAGGATGATGAGTGTTGTAGCCCACAACATCTGGAGGGCACCATGTTGGCTACCCTGCTGAATATCCCTCAATGGGACAGTTAGGCCACTTTAGTCTTCTGTATTTCTATAGTGGCTCTGTCCAAGTGCTCTATAAACTTGCATGGATTCCCCCCCTCAGCAACAGTTGCCATCAAGTGGTGCATGAAGCATAGATTCCGAGCTAATTTGAAATAGAGACAATCCTGTTTATTCATTATGTTTGCATCTTAAGAATATACAAACCAGAAAGAATGTAACTCTTCTGACTTCCTCTACCAGCGATGTTTTACCAAGAGCAGATTTTTCTGTTATTTCTGTTTAGTCTTCAAAATCCATACTCGATGAAATCCATGGCAGTATTTAAGTGGTTTTGGCATGACAAGTATGTTATGCTAGGTTTCCCTCTTGAATAACCTCAGTTAAAGTAGATCAGAACCCCAGAAGAGATTTTCATTTAGTTTTTGTGTTCCTTTTAGGGCTTAATTTTTGTAACAGTTCTTCAAACCATGTGGGTCTTACTCACACCTGACAGTTTCTGCATTGGAACATAAATTAAAAGCTTTCAGACCAGTGCCACTGATCCGATGCAAATTCTAAGGAAGTGTGGGGTAAATGGAAGTGTCCATAGGCACTCTTGACTCCTGGAAATTTCCCTCACCACAGTTCATATCTTTGATCCCTCATGCATTCAATGCTATACCTTGGCATTTATTTACCTCTCAGTTTACACCAATAACATTATGAGCTTTGTTGATTATGCTTCATGTGATTCTATGAACCTTCCCATCATATCAAGATCAGAGTCTTGTCTTCACAGTGTGCAAAAGTGTTTTCCAACTTCTGATTAAAGCAAAATGATTATTAGGAACCAGCAATAGCAATGAATAAAGTGCAAAATGCACAAAGTCCCTTTGTTTCCTTGGAGTTAGTTTTCTTCTCAGGAATTCCAGAGTTAAATGTTCAAAATATGATTCATATGCTTCCCCTCCCCTCAGGAGAAAAAGGGATCTGCTAGACATATGTTTTGAGAAAAGCAGGGGGAGAGATGACGTGAGTCAGGAGCCTGGAAGGAATATTTGGAGGAGTGTTCTGTAGCCCTGATTTTCTGTAAAATTTACTGCCTTTGCTTATTGCACAGACCATTTTTTCCTGGAATATTGCTAGCTTTTGCCATTCTAATTTTTTTTTTTTTAGAACCTAAGCAGTAAACAAGAATTTTGAAGGGGAAAGAAGCCAAGAAAAAGTCAGGCCTATTAGTCACACAGCTGCACTTCCTGTCACAAACGACCCCTGTTGAGTAATCAGTCCAAAAATGCCTATTTTCTGTTTTATTTTTATTCTGTTTGAAATCTGCTAAAATCTCAGCTTTGGAAGACAGAATAAAAGAATCCAGTTCACAGAAACACGGATAAGAGCAGATTAGTTGTCGGCTAATTCATTTTCCAAGTACCATTTCCAAAGTGACTTCTATACAGCCTAGGAGTGCTCCCATATCTCACTTTTCAATATGCAATGTAGGGCAGATTAGCTCACCAAGGTTCTAGAAAGGTCTGAGTAGACTCCCATGTTTTTCTCAGAGGCAGAATCTGCCTCAAGCCTCCCAATATTTCAGTTGTTTAGAGCAGAGACCTATGAGGAAGGGATTCAATTTTGAGCTGTAGTTACTCTTTAAGACTCATTGGTCCTTAAGGCAGCAGAAGCTCTGTGAGGATACCAGGAGGAATAAGTCTGTGTACTGATTGCAAGTCCCTCTCTCCCCTCACACTGGCAAACCCAAGACAGTGGAGGTGTGGCAGACAGAAGCATTAGGAAGGGTGAACCTAACTAGCATGCAGATTCACATCTCCATCTGTCTGTCAACCATAGGAAATGGGGTTTTCATCTCACTCCTACTTAGTCTGAGTCCCAAACCAGGTGCTGTGGACACAGGCAATACCCAGAACTCTTTGAGGAAAGGAATGTGCTTTGAATGTGTTTTGAGGGTGTGTAGACAGCCAAAGTCTCTTAACATGTTGACACAATCACAATCCCAGTTCTCAGCTGGTTTTCAGGAGCATCAACTCTACCTAAACAGTGTCCGTAGTTCTCCCCTGAGGGCTCATCCATACTTATATTTGTTCTGCATTTCTGGGCACAGGACCAGGCTTTCCAGGTCTGTGTCTCTCAGCATTGTCCCCCACCCCTGGCAGTGCTATTTGCCGCTGAATTGAAGCAAACAACAATCTGCGGAAAACCCAAATTGCTGCTTGCTCTGATTCAACAATAAAATCGGGTTTCCCTGGGGAAAGCAATGGGCAGGGGGGTAGGACTAGGAAAGCATGGACCTGTGCCTAGAAAGTGTGGGGCAAAAGGTTCATATGGATGAGCCATGACTCAGGAACCATTTGAGGTAGCAACTGAGCATGTGAAGAGTGGGGTCTAGACTATGGTTACCAGACGTCAATGTTTCCCGGGGACAGACTCTGGATTTACAAATCTGTCCCCAGACAGAATCCATCCCCGGAATGTCCCCGGATTTCATTTAATGTCCCCGGATTTATATTTTAAGTGTTATAGGTTTATTAGTAGGGAATGAACGTTGCGTGGTTGGTTCAACGGCACAAGACACATCATATAGGGACTTCCGGTGAGGCAAAATGCCGGGCGCCACAGAAATGAGCAGCTCCTGAAGCCAGCCAGAGCTAACTGCACTACCAGGCTGGCTCCGGGCTGCTGAGACTGCTGCTGCCACCACCACTGCGGAGGGGGAACCAGGGACGCGACAACTGGGGGAACTGCTGACACCCCATGACCCAAATCGAGCCAGGAGTGAGAGTGCCCGGCCGACTGCCCAGTGGTGCTCTGGGGCCAGGAAAACTCCAGAGCCGACGCAGGGAGAAGGAGGAGAGAAGGAGAAGAAGGAAAAGAGAGAAAGAGGAAGGAGAAGAAAGAGGGGAGCCCTGGTTTTGCCACGCCACTGCTGTTGCCGCCACTGAGGAGAGTTAGGAGAGCACTGGGAGGGCAAGGACACGTGGCCGAGCCCAGGCCCAACCTGAGCCTACTCCATGGCTGCTAGCGCTCCAAGAGAGCAGGCCGGGGCCCAGAGGAAGGCCACACAACAGAGGAGACCACAGAAGAGATATGACTAATTAATATATACACACACTTTTTTTTTCTCTTTTCAAAAAGAAAAAAGTGTCCCTGGATTCTTTGAAAAAAATCTGGTAAGCTTAGTCTAGACCACTAGCACAAACTAAAGCTGCTGTTCTAAACACTACCGTATTTTTCCCCCTATAGGATTCACTCTTTCCCCTCCAAAAATGAAGGGGAAATGTGTGTGCGTCCTATGGGGCAAATGCAGGCTTTTGCTGAAGCCTGGAGAGCGAGAGGAGTCTGTGCACACCGACCCCTCTCACTCTCCAGGCTTCAGGAAGCTATCCGCTAGCCGCCCTCCCACGGCTAGCGGAGAGCTTGCCTGCACCCAGAAGCTTGGGGAGCGCTGAGCTCAGCACACCCCAAGCTTCGGGCTTCGCGCAGTGCTCCGCTAGCTGTGGGAGAGCCGCGCGAAGTCACACGGCTCTCCCACGGCTAGCAGTCTGTTCTGAGGGCTGAGGTCAGGGGAAGCTCGGGCTTCCCCCGCCCCAGCCCCGCACCTGGGGGGAAAATAATTTTTTTCTTTATTCCCCCCCCCCCAAAAAAACTAGGTGTGTCCTATGGGCCGGTGCGTCCTATGGGGTGAAAAATACAGTAGTTACTAAGAAATAAGTCCCATTGAATACAGTGGGACCTACTTCAAAGTTAACAAGCAATAGAATTGTGCTCATTAAGCTACGCTCACACATCAATACATATATAACCATCATGCTCCATAGCATAGTAGCCAGTGTAAGTGAATGCCTCTTTCTTCTCCACTAAGTGCTGTGCATTATGACACAAATTAGTGGCTCTCTTAAACTGCAGTTTTGTGACTTTTTGTGTGTCCTGTTTTAGGCATGTCTAAATTATAGGTGATTATGCTTATTTCCTAACCTACTAACATTTTTTTTAATGTAATGACTGCTTCATTCCTTATACCTGGTAGGCATGGGAACAACTTTTGCTTGCAAGAATTATGTGCCATTGCTGTTGTTGCTGAGCTGCATACTTTAGAGTGCATACAAATAAGCAGAGTAGTCGGGGGTTTTGAGTGGTGGGGTTTTGGTTTGTGTCATTTGCTGTTGATTTCTGCATGAACAGTCCATACCTCATCTGGTACTCTATCCCTGTTTGCACTCTACTTCCTGGTATTTTTGCAAGAGGAACAAGCTTTTGAAGGATTGGCCTTGTCTGGACAAGATCATATTGTTCCTCCTCTTGGGCATTTGTCTTTACCTTCCCCTTTACTGTAACTAGCTAATTTATATCATTGTACCCCATCACCTAGAAATTATTTTTTTGCTATTGTGTGCAGAGCCGTAGGCAGGTGATCTTGCGCCCCGGCAGAACCATCCAGATTGCGCCCCCTAGCCACGGACAGATTAGCTCTTCTTTCTGCCTCTCCTCAAACCCACCCCCACCCACCCATTCAATTCCTCATGCAGTTCATCTTGTAATGAATTCTTTCACAGAAAATCCAATATTTAATTTATTATTTCTTAATAAAAGGTTTCAGCAAAGAAAATGACATTTTGATGTGAGTTGACAGGGTTTTTTTAATGTAATTCAGTTGTAAAAACAATACACAGATAGGCCTAAATGAAATGTACAAACAATATCATACTGAATTGTTCCACAATAATAACTTTACATTATAATACCATATGATGTAAAATGGCATTACTTTTGCAATATCTGTGTTTATTTGGTTAATATAAAGTAAGAAGACTATTATGATTTGCAAGTCACAAGTTACAACTTCTTATTCACAAGAGTTGTTATTTGGAAAAATAAAGTAAAAGTCAAGTTAGGCCAACTCTGGCTTTAAGTAGCAATCTCCTCAATGAAGTCTGATGTGATTATAACTTTATTTTTCTCCCTTTAATTGAAGAAAATTCAGTAATAATTTCATCAAAGTCTATTTTATGTTAGTTCATACTCGCCACCCCCAGCTACAGCCCTGAGTGTGTGGCATTTTCATCAGAAGCTAATCCTGGCTACATTAAACAAGTGTAATGACAGAGATAGTGCTGAGACAATATGGGGCAACGGTGAAATTAAATGAGTGCTACTCACTCAGATTTGTACTTCAGATTACCTTCCATAGCAACTTGATGATTTTATCCTCAAGGTCAGTACAATATGCTTTACAGCACTTGACACTTCTTGCAAATCTGCCATAAAAGTGATTACATACAACAAAATAAAATGGAGTACAGGTAGCAGCCATTTTGCATGGGGGTTCCACTCCTGGCCCCCACACGCTTTGGCAGAATACGCATAAGCCCGCTCTGCCCTGTTATGTCCCCCATTCTGCCCTCTTCTGGATCGAAAAGGACTTGCATGTCGGCAGTCGTGTCAATTGGACGCATGCAAAATGGTCGCCACCTGTAAAACAACAAGCTTTCCCCTTTCATAGCTAGTTCTTTGAAGAGGAAAGAATCATCTGTGGCTACAGTCATTCCAGGAGTGGGAAGTAAAATGTTCATAGCTCTGAGAAAAGAACGCCTAATTTGCTCCATCCCCCCCCCCCGCCTTTTTTTTAAAAAGGAAAAAAGAATGCCACATGGCTCAACAACCACAACATCAGCAATGGCAAACCCCCTATTACTGTCGAGTCATAATCCAGGTGGCCAGGCCACCTATGAAGCATGATTATGAGCCCATTTCGGAACATAGGTTAGACACTGACTTCTATACCCCTTGCTGTGTTGCCCAGCTGGGTGACAGTGGAAGAAAATGCCCTGTTTGGGTGGCTGTGTAAATAACAGGCGAGTCATTGCTGTTTACTCTCCATAATAACAGGGCCCAACATATTTCATGAGTTTGGATGTTTACATTTGTATGTAAATTAGTGGTGATAGCATGTGATTACCTTAATTTGCGCATATTCTTCAAGTCTGACATATAATGGTTCCAAACCACAGTATACAAGCAAATGCAAATTACAGCTTTGACAATGAGTGAAGTTCTGTAAGTGCAAGTCAGGTTTATACACAGTCACACTGAAGTAGTTTTGAACATTGTTTACATGTATTGAACACTGTGATTTTAGTCTTCAGACACATACATGTATAAATGGTTCTAACAGATGAGTTCCATGTCCCTTGAGCTGAAACCTCTCTGAGTTATGCTACTATATACTCTGCTGGTAAAGCCCATCAAAGCTGATTTTGCTCATTTTTGTTCATCCCCTTTTTGCAGTTTTGGAATATGAGCCCTTTGGCACAACTTTCTTTTTTACAAGGTAAATTTCTTTTTTTGTAGAACACCTATAGATATGAGTAAAAGAATGTTGCATAGAAACTAGTAAGAGGTGACTATCATGAACACCATAATATGTGCTTCATAGCCTGAAGACAATAGTTATAAAGGTGGAGAGAGGAGCAACTGCCAAAAACTAGGTGCCAATACTACCCTGTAATTCTGATACAACTCAGAACAGAATTAACAAAACATTTAAGCCACCAAGGTTTTTATTACCTTTTAAAACTTTCTGTTACCTACATCCATTAAGCTGTCAAGGAACTGGAGGTGAGAGGTTTTCGATTCTTGTAGTGGCTCCTTCATACCTTGAGTCCTGGACTCATCCTGTCTCAAGAAGAATTCATTTTGCCAAAATTCCTGCACGCCAGCACTAAGGATGCATCTGCACAAGACTTTCTCCTGCTTCTGTTTGCTGCTACAGGAGGCGTATTTCCCTGAAAACAGAAAAGGTTCATTGTGACTTTTATGAGAAATGTTGTACCTTGAGTGGTGCTGCTGATGTAGCCGGTGCCGGTTTTGCAATTTTCCCCTTTTGTGACCCAAATGGGTGGAGCAGCACTATGTACCTGATTCTGGGTGCATGCGGTTGTTTGATTTGAACAGATCTGACAGCACAAGGATCACGTCTTTCTGTCTTGCACCCGTCTGACTCTTTGTACTAAGAAGGCAAAGATTAGGTCATCAGCCTTAAGCACTTTTGCATTCTTTCTCTCAGAGCTCACTTTTACCAAAATGTCGCAATGACGCCACAGCCTCTGAGGCCTTGCCCTCCTTTCTCACCTGTCCCACTCACCACAGATTTCCTTTCATTGAGCCGGTTCTCATGTCACAGGAAGCCAAATGGTGGTTTACTGGGACTACACAAGCATGCAGGCTCCCAGAGAGCTGAGAGTTTAAACATGAGTCCCAGTAAAAAAAGAGACAAATAAACAAATCAGCTATAGGGGCCTCTATGGGAACCCACACATTTGAGTAGGCCTGGTAAGCAGGGAACGAGGAATCTTTGACCCTGCAAATGTTGCTGAACTACAACTCCCATCAGCTCCAGCCAGCATAGCCCATGGCCAAGAATGATGGAAATTGTAGTTCAGCGACCTCTGGAGGGCCAAAGGTTCTGCACACCTGTTGTAAGCCATATTTTGACTTGCCATGATGTGCAAACCAGGCCGTAGTCAACTTGCAGTTTGCTAGCCCCATCCCTGCCTTTCCTTCTGTTGCAAGATCACACCTTTGGGTTCCTTCATTCACCCAAGCTTCACTTTGTGATATAGCAGCAAGCATTACCCAAGGCCTTAGTTACCCCAGCTCCACACAAAACCATGCTTTCCTGTGTCAGTTTCTCTGATGGCGCATTCTTCTTTTAAGCGCCTTTCTTTTTAGATTCAGCAGCAGCCCTCAAAAGCATACTTCTGAAAGGGTTAATGCCACTGCAGTCAAAATAAGGAGGCGGAACACAATTTTTGAGTCTTAATAAAACACAGGTGTTTTTACTGCAGAACTAGAAAAAAAAATTGCAGCAAGCAAGTATTAACAAGAGCAGAATGCTGTGGAAAAATGTGCTATTGAATAATGAGAAAGCAGTTTGGAAAAGCAGCAGCGGGCTGTGCTAGGGGTTTATGAGGAATGCAGCAGTCCCCGGCTGAGGTTTACCTTAAAGTTCACCGGAGGGGGGGGGGCACATAAATCTTGCATGAACTGTTCCTCTGACAACATGAATTTACCCTCCAGTGTATTACACCAGGGATTAACTCTTGACATTCTTCTCACTGTATGCATGTCCTCTCTTTTTTTCTCTTTTGCTTGCTGTTTGTTTTTGTTCCATTTCCCCCCTCTTATTTAAGACACAGATTATTTTTCCAACCTTTGCATGTGGTAAAAACATAAGAGAAATGCACACATGCATATTTAAGCAGATGATTTAAGAGCTCAAGTTCCCAAGGGTGGAACTATCAGCATAGAAATACATTCTTATTCCTCTGTCAGTGTAATCAACCTTCCCTGAAACAAAAAAACTTAATAAGATATAAAAATTCAAAACTTTCTCATCCCTCCCAAGCAAAATATAATAGACCCGGACTGCACGTAATGTGCGGGTTGCAGGAGAGGAGATTGCAGCTGCTGCCTTCCTCTCCAGGTTCTCCTGCTGCTCAGTGCTGAGCCATGGTTTGGCTTGATCAGCAGGCGGTCCAAACCCAGGTTCAAGCTGTAGACCAAGAACAAGCCTTTGTTCTGTAATGGAAGGGGAAAGGCTAGGAGAGCCTACTTATGCCCTTCCTTGTGCAACTGCTGCAAAACTGCCCTGTAGGGTTGGCCAGCTGTCTCCGGCCAGCCACGCACTGCCACAACCACTCCCTTTCACACTTATAGCTCACAGATGAGAGAGAACTGTAAAATACTAAAACCCAGGCTCCCAAGACAATGCACTCTGTGTTTCCTAGCCAGATTCCTCTCAGTTTACTCAGGACAACAGGGCTGGCATCCAGCTGCCTCTCCCACCCTAGGATTCCACGCAGCCTGCTCTTTTCTCGATGAAACCTCCTTTTTTGCCCTAGTGGCATATGCCCAGTGGCCAGGTATGCGGGATATTATCTGAACCGTAGTGTTTTGCAAAACCACACTTCAGCACCCAACAGCCAAATTATATGAATTTTTATTAAGAATAAAAAAGAGAAATCAGATTAAAAACAAAATGATCTCTGTAGCTCACTCCTTATGCTGACCTAGTTACTTAGAATCACAGAATTGTAGAGTTGGAAAGGACCCCAAGGACCATCTAATCCAGGGGGCCTCAAACTTTTTAAACAGGGCCGGTTCACTGTCCCTTAGACACTTGTTGGGGGCTGGACGGGAAGTTTTGGAGAGTGGAGCACGGAGATGGAGACAAGGACAAGCTGGTGCCTCACTGCAGCTGCTGCCCCATGCAGGCCTTTTCACTCACTCCTCATGCTCCCTGGAGGTGAAGGCCGTCGCCTGGGCCAATTTGCTGCTGGCCTCATCATCCTCCACTGTCTCACCAGCCGTCTATGGGAGTGCTACGGCGGCCCCACTGAGCCCTAGCCCAGGCTGGCTGTCCCCCTCCAGGAACTCCTCTGCCGCCCCCCTCACGGGGATGCAGAGTGGCAGCAGCCACAGGAGCACCAGGCCAGCTGCAGCAGCGGGAACAAGAGGCCGAGTGGTGGCGTCTTTGCCAATCAAACGCCGTGCCTGGTTTACCTCAGTGTGGCACGGCGTTTGATTGGCAGAGACGTCCCCGCACCGTACTGAGATAAACCAGACGTGGCGTTTGATTGGCAGAGACGCCGCCTCTCGGCCTCTTCCTCCCGTTGCCATCGCCTGGAGTCTTGGCTTCGCGGCAGGTTCTTAAATGGCCAGGCGGGCCGGATTTAGAACCCTAGCGGGCCTGATCCAGCCTGGGGGCCGTAGTTTGCCAACCCCTGATCTAGTCCAACCCCATGCAATGCAGGAATCTCAACTACATCATCATGACAGACGGCCATCCAACAGACTGCTTCCCTTGCATAATTCCACAACCCACCCATATCCCCCATGAAAATAGAGTCAATCTTGCATCCCTCTGATATAAAGCTCTGCCTTTATTGTGCTACAGTCATGCATTTGGCAATATCCTGCCCTACACTAGCTTATGGAATAGTTGTGTTAGTTTAATATAACAGTTTCCTTTTTAAAAATGTGTATATTCTCACAATGAGTTGGTTGTATTAATTATATAAAAGTTGCAACTGAAACACATTCAGCAATGTCTGCTGCCCATATAGGCAGATTTGAGGGGGGTATATGAGTAAGGTATTTGTTTCATTCAAACACCGTAAAGCTCACTTTGCTCTGTCATGGTTGATGAAACAGACTGGATGAGGACTGGAGCATAAGTGGCATCAATCTCCCTCTAGAACCAACCAAACATGTGCTCAAGCTTATAATTGGGCCTGCCACATGGCTGAGGGAACAGCAAAGAGATGCTACTTTGCTGCCTCCATTGGATTGCTATGTCGGAGTCACAGCAGCATTCTGTATGGAAATAGTGTTAAAGGACAGAATGTGAGTCTGTCCCTTCTGACAATTTCAGTTTATCCTGGAGTTACCCAACCTAACAGCATCATCAAGGAACTGCCCAGCAGAGTTGTTCCATGTAGTTCAGAGGAGGGCAGACCTCTGGAGCACATAGTGTCTCCCTAGCTGGCTAAACACTTGGAAGACAATGCTGCTTGGCTCCACAGTGGTTTAGAGACTGGTATTGTGGCAGTGTGTGCTGACATGTCCAACCCAACTTCAAACCCAGTGTTGTGGCATTAATTCCAGTTCATGGGGCCTGACTGGATACTACCTGATCAATGATGGATTGCTTCAGGGCACTGTATATAAGGCTGTGTTGTTGGTTGTTCCGAGTTGGCAAGGGTCATCTGATAGCAACAAGAAACTGAGCTTTTACTGTCCTTGACCCAGTCCTCTGGAATGCTCAGCCAATAGAGATTCTTGTTTTAATCTTTAAATGTCTGCTGAAGGCTTTCTTATGCTGCCAGACTTGTGCAGGCAATTAATAATTTAGATTTCTGTAATAGTTGATATTTGATTTTAAATATGTGCATGGTTTTCATTGCATATATGTGTGGTTGTAAACCACTTTGATTTTTTTAATGAATAGTGATATATAAATATTTTAATAAATCAATAATAAATACAGATATTTTTTTCTATCCTGTGCCCAATAGCAACTTGAGGAAGCTTGGGGAAAATTTATCTGGGAAAACAGAATGATGGGAAGGGTTAACCCCTTTCTCTCAATACAAGAACCCCAATTTAACAAACACACAATAGCAAAACAAAAGACATTAGAAGATCCCAACAGGGATCTCCCACTTCATGTCTAGTTTGGCCTTCCTTTCATGCAGTTCAGAATATTCTGTTTATTTAACCATATAAAAGAGAGTGTTTCAGCTGTGTGGAAAATCAACATGCTCCACAGTACAGAGTAAAAAGAACTTGAGAGGAGCAAGTACTGCAGGCTCGTCTCCCGGAGCCTGCACATCCTTGTGGTCTTGGTATACCATAGTTTGGCTTGCACACCATGCGAACCAGGCTGAAAATGGGTGGTGCAAACCACAGCTTTGCAATATTGCTGAGACTGCAGTGGAAAGAAATTAATAATGATTCCTCCTAGCATTCTAATACCTTTGGATGCAAATAAAGGATAAGCCTTGCCAAGCAATATTTATATTACGTAAGGACACTACAATATAGGATACAGAAGCAACTGTGAAAATTATCAGCATGCCAATCTACTCATTAAAGCGATTATAATCAATGTTTCAATGCTGGAAGGTGAGCAATAACTGCAGATCAGCAACAGGACTTGAGTCTACAGCAGTGAAATAACTAAAATAAAAATCAGTACAACTGTATTGATTCACATACTCTCATTTTTCTGGGTGTAGAAATCTCATTTCTGGTAAAATGAGCAGGCTAAAGAAGAAGAAGAAGCCATGTTCCAAAATATATTAGGAAATCCTGACCCATTCTCAGTCAATTCTGCACGAGTTGCACTTCTGAAGTTTTTATTTGAATTTTAACAGGTACCTCCTGAAATTCTTCAAAATCCCAGAAAAACTGTTTTTCCACTATCAACTGTGCAACAAAAAAATTAATATGTGCAACATGGCAGAACAATTCCATTTTGACATACCTGAAAGCATATAGTCCGAAAAGCTACTTGTTTCTCAAGCAAATGCAGTTTCATAAAAAAATTCACTTAGCAGGGTTTATTTAAAAAAAAGATATATTCTGAAATGGGCAAAACAAATGTTTGGATAGGCAGGATTCTGATGAAGTCCTTTGCCTTGTAGTGGGTGAAGAATGGCTGAGTTAACTTAACCAGGATTAATGCAAGATAATCTTTCACTGTGTCACGGAGCTTCAGGCAAGTGGATGAATGAGTCTGAATTACACAATGTTGTTTGCTTGCTTTTCCCCTGGAAGAACTGTGGGAGACTTCATAAACATTTAATTAACCGTTTTGTTGCAATGTTTAACCATGTTGTCTGAATGCTGATCCACAAATAGCTGTGTTCCCTTAAAGCCACAAGACAGGATCATCAGCAAAGAGAAGACCAGGGGATCCCAGGAGGGGCCTAGTAAATACAAACATTTAAAAAAAAGAAGGCAAGGCAAAGGAAGAATACATTTCCTGGAATACAGGACTCAAAGGTCACAAGGTCAGAGGTACTGAGCTTCTCATGCATATCTGCCATTCTCTCCATGTCTGTGCTTGCTCTGAAGAGGGCAAAGATTTAAGGAAAAGTTTTCTAAATTCTCACCCTCCCTTAGTCCTTGCATTCAAAAGTCTATTGAAAGCCTCTTTTAAGTCAGAATGGACACAAAGTGAACTGCCCCAATGCAGAAGCACAATCCGGGATTTTATGCAAGCAAGAAGTTTTGGGGGTTTTTTGGTCTGCTATCTTTTGCTGAACTCATTTTCCATGCAATTGCAAGATAGCTTTTGTTCTCAAATTTAAAGTCATGATTCTTCTACAAGAACCTCAAGGGGATCTGTGGTACGTACTGGGACAGTGAGGGAGTGTTGACCTCAATCATAGTTGTGGGCCCTGGAGAAGAGGGAGAAAGAAGAAACTGAGATTAGATAGTTATCCCGACCCAAGAGAAGAGGACCACACATCATTCAAGGGTTACAGCAGTGAGACTCGCAGTTCCTTATATCAGGCGCAGACACCATAAAGACCCTTCCTAAACTACCCAGGGGGTGCAAGTGGCGCTGTGGTCTAAACCACAGAGCCTAGGGCTTGCCGATCAGAAGGTTGGTGGTTTGAATCCCCGCAACGGGGTGAGATCCTGTTGCTCGGTCCCAGCTCCTGCCAACCTAGCAGTTCGAAAGCACATCAAAGTGCAAGTAGATAAATAGGTACTGTTCCGACGGGAAGGTAAAGGGTGTTTCCATGCGCTGCTCTGGTTTCGCCAAAAGCAGCTTAATCATGCTGGCCACATGACCCGGAAAAACTGTCTGTGGACAAACGTCGGCTCCCTCGGCCAGTAAAGTGAGATGAGCATCACAACCCCAGAGTCGTTCGCAACTGGACTTAACTGTCAGACGTCCCTTTACCTTTACCTTTACCTTTAATCTACCCAGAGAGTGAAGACATTGAACAGAAGTGAATGAACAGTGTCAGATTTAGAGGGGTACGGGCAGTTCCCCAGCACAGGGTGCTGAGCCGAGGAGGCACAAAATGAAGGAGATCCATAATTGAGAAGACCCATTTGAGGGTGCCAAATTTTTGGCCTCACTCAGGACGCCATATTACCCAAAATTACCAAAGTTCACCCCTGGGGCAAGGTGTCCATTTCCAGGTGCAGAGCAGGGATAGGGAGCCTGTGGCCCTCTAAATGTTCTTTAACTCCAGTTTTCATAAGTCACAGCTAGCATGGCCAGTTTCCAGGGATGGTGGGAGTTGTGGTCCAGCAACATCTGGGAGACCACAGATACCTCTTGTTGCTGGGAGGAGAAACAGATGAGCCACAGAATGCAGCCTGCTAGGAAAGCTGCATGATTATTGAGCATGGCCACAGTGGCATAATTTTGGAGTAGAACTGAGATGGGTGCATGATACCCCTGGCCCCTGGCTATGTGAGAGCAGTTAATGGGTGCACTCAATGGCTGGAAAAGCGGAACAGAAATTACACAACAGCTATTTTCCAGACGGGGAAAATTGACTACACATGTATCACATGGCATATAAAAGTTACATGTAGTCCTTGGGCTGTAATCGATCACCACTACCAATAAAATAATCAGATGACGTGTGCATGCATGCACACACCCAGACACACCAGTCCTTGCCAAGAAGCCTGCAGTGTGAAGCACAGGATCATGTAACATCAAGCAAGGGGCACTGGACCTGGGCCACAGAAAGCAGAATCCCGTGCTAAAGATGGATAGTGAAATCTCCCTGGCAGATAACTTGTTCCAACAACTTCTAGAGCATGACGGTGCCATATAGAATGATGCAAGCTCCCATCCTCCTTAGGAAATAATGAAATTCTTAAAGAAGCCAAGGTCCATCTTTGTATTCTCTTGTCAGACCTGTTGACACCTCAGATGAGGAAGGGTTGCATCCTGGCAATTGATAAAGCAACTCCTTAGAAGGCTCATGCACTTGGGTGGCATCGCCCAAATGGGTGGCATCTTGGGTAGACATAGGCTCGTTCCCCAGATGAGGACCAGTTTGAAGACTCTTGATCTTGCCTGTTGAGCAAGCCTGAGAATGACAGGACTACCCTCCATGTGTCACTGGGAACATAAGTTTACAGTAAGCAAAGTCCCACTTTTCCAGTTACACCTAGCTTGCCAGCTGTGGCCATTCTTGGACCCGCATGGCTTTCTCACAGGGATCCGTGCCCTGGTAGCCTCCTGCCTTGACAAGTACAATGACAGATTAAACTGGGGGCTTTAAAACCCCGAAAGCTTGGGAATATAAAGTTAACCTCCCTCCAAGCAGTGGAAGGCTCACCCATGCAATATCCCTTTTCTTTTCTTTTTAAAAAGCATTAGCTCAGCTGGCAAAGAGAGAAATGAACACTGGTGTTCGGGGGCAGAAAGTCAGTGGAATGTCTGGAGTTTGAAGCAAAAATTCTACACTAATTCAACCATGTTTAATTGGCTTTCTCTGAAAGTTAGACAAATTTCTCACAAGGTAGGCTCCCCATATTGAATTTCATACTAATGGGACACAGCCATCTTGCCTTTACAATGAATACAGCTGGATTGAGGTGGGAAAGCAAGATATTTAGAACTTGGGAGCTTCTGCTGTTGCAATTGCTGCTCTGTCATCTGATGGATGTAACAGTTATCCGTTACAGTTGTACCTCGGAAGTCGAACAGAATCTGTTCCGAAGTCCGTTTGACTTCCAAAACGTTCGACTTCCAAAGCATGGCTTCAGATTGGCTGCAGGAAGCTCCTGCAGCCAATCAGAAGCCGCAGAAGCCTCGTCAGACGTTCAGCTTCCAAAAGAACGTTTGAAAACCAGAACACTCACTTCCAGTTTTCAATTGTTGAGTTGCTGTAACGTTTGACTCCCAAGGCATTCGGGAACTGAGGTACAACTGTACTATGAATATTCGTCATTCTAATCTGTTATTAGAAAGAAAACATATTCCAAACAGGAGGGAAACAAACAGTTCCTGGGTTCCATCTCAGAGAGCGTTGTTTTTAGAAGAAAGTGATTCCTTACGTCTAAAGCCCTGTAAGACTGAAAGTAGCCTGTTTCAAATGTGTTATAATTTCCCCGAATATTCATTTTGTTTTGTTTTTCGGGAGCATTCGGCTTTAGGCAGCTTCTTTCAGGAAACAGCTTCTGGCACTTACAGGGTGTTTTCTTGCTCATTCAGCCCTTAATGCACTGGGTGGGTCTCTTGTTTCTTCTGCCTTCCAGGCAGCTTCCTCCTAATGCTCCCAGGGCCTGGCTCAGAATTGCAGAGGATTACTCAGGCCAATGGTGTTTGTGGCCTTCAAGACTGTGTGTCTTCAGGGGCCGATAGAGATAAGGGCAGCGGAGGAGGAGGCGGTGTGGGTGGATAGCTAGTCACTGCAGCTGCCCAAAGGCTGAGGGGGAGAGACATTCTTTTGAATGCATTCAGACACACTGCTATTTCCTGCTTTGCTCTCAAAGTGCTCCACCTGCTTTTACTTAACCATTTCCTGATTTCTGCTCCTAGAAATCCTCTGCTGGAGTAGCTGGTCTCTCTCAGAAGTATTACTTAAAACTGGCATGTCTGTGTGGGGCTTTTAAATGGCAAGTGCTTGTTACCAGTTCATCCATCCAGGAGTATGCCTCTTAAATCCAAACTCTTCTTTAATATAACTTAGTTCAAATGACTAGAATTACATTTACAACTAGCAACCATCTGCTTATATCTGTATTTTCTGTGTGTTTTTTCCACAGCATGCAGACTGTTGAAAATAATATGTTAAATCTCCACCGGGATAGTTCAGTGGGTACAGCATGAGACTCTTAATTTCAGGGTTGTGGGTATGAGCCCCACATTGGACAAAAGATTCCTGTATTGCAGGGGGTTAGACTGGATGGCCCCAGGGTCCCTTTCAACTTTAATTTTCTATGATTCCTTGAACTTGTGCAAAGAATTAAGGAATATAAAAGAGTAAATTTCTCAACAGACTTTTGGAGGGGGAAATGGCATAATTAATCAGGAAGGAAAACCATGCCAGATTGTGGAATATTTACACCATGGAAAAAAGACGTTTATAACAAAGTGTTATTAAACATAAAATAATAATATACTGTGCTGAATGATTCTTTTACTAAGGCAGTGATCCTAAGCACACGTACCATAGGGCAAGGGTACCTCCAGGCAGGGCTTTGTGTTACAAATGCATCATCAGATGCATTTTTAGTGTGTGAATGACTGGCATGTTAACTTCCACACATTCTTTCCCCCCCAGTTGTGGATATTCATTGCTGTTCATCACTTACTGCCCACACAGTAGGTGGTGCTTGAAGGAACATATCCATGCTCTGTATTTTGCCCCTCTCCATTCTGGTCATGCACACAGGTATTTGTGTACTTGTGCAAGCACATTAAATAAATAAAGACAAACAGAGAAAGACACCAGAAGAGAGCAAAAGCAAATGTTACCAGCCCTTAGTTATCAATCTTGCTTCACAATTGGCAAAATGGAGATTTGTGCTTTGAAGGGGAGGGGAGCAGCACCCATCCCTTCCAAAATTTCTCCCATGAAAATAGGGACATCCTAGGGCAAAGCGGGACATTCCGGGATCAAATCAGAAAGTGGGACAGCTACTGTAAATCCAGGACTGTCCCTGGAAAATAGCGACACTTGGAGGGTCTGAGCATCCACTTTCATTTGTTGTGGTTGTTGTTGTTGCCCACACCCCACAATATTGTACTAATGACCTCTACCCCAACAGTGACTAGAGATGTATAAAACTTATTTTTACTTAATGGATTTTCCATATACAGGGAAATCTGGATTAAACTGAAAGGAAAGAAGGAAATA
The DNA here is from genome assembly GCF_965153285.1 of Podarcis tiliguerta. Lineage (NCBI taxonomy): Eukaryota > Metazoa > Chordata > Lepidosauria > Squamata > Lacertidae > Podarcis > Podarcis tiliguerta. The sequence continues at coordinate 88,168,246 of NC_139534.1, forward strand.
AAGAGTATGGACTGGCATTTTGATAAAGATGACATGGTGTGGGCGCTGTCAAGAGTTGTAGGCTTGACCTGTAAACTGCAGTCTAGCAATACTCTCATTGAACTTGGTCAAACTGACTTTTGTGTAAGCCTGATTAGTATTGTGCTTTAAGAAGGCAAATTAGGCTGGGCCATGGTGAAGCATTTTTCTTTCTTAACATAAAACACTTTTGATAATGTGTCATTTTTTTCTTGTGTTTTATTCATACATTTCTAAATGGGGCTAGGTTTAATATTCAGATAATGTTAATCCTCGTTCTAACAGGTATTGGGCCAGGCTTGTTCCAGTGCGTACTGCAGAGCCTAAGCCCTGCCAAACCCTTGCATTTTTGTGCAAGTATGTTCCAGATAAGATAAACCATGAGTACACAGAGCTCACGGAGGGCTGAGGGAACCTTTCAGAGCGGGCTTGCAACACTGTATGAAAAGCTTTATGAATTAGAAAGAGCCACTAACACCTTTCCTTTTGTCTACTCTGTATATGCCACCTTGACCCTCATCATATTGTAAAAAGGTAAAGGGACCCCTGACCATTAGGTCCACTCGTGACCGACTCTGGGGTTGCGGTGCTCATCTCGCTTTATTGGCCGAGGGAGCCGGCGTACAGCTTCCGGGTCATGTGGCCAGCATGACTAAGCCGCTTCTGGCAAACCAGAGCAGCGCACGGAAACGCCCTTTACCTTCCCACCGGAGCGGTACCTATTTATCTACTTGCACTTTGACGTGCTTTCGAACTGCTAGGTTCGCAGGAGCAGGGACCGAGCAACGGGAGCTCACCCCGTCGCAGGGATTCAAACCGCCAACCTTCTGATCGGCAAGTCCTAGGCTCTGTGGTTTAACCCACAGCGCCACCCGCATCCCAGGTTTGCCATATTTCAAAAAGTAAAAACCAGGACACCCCGAAAATTGTTGAGATTCTTTTTAGGAAACCCCAAAGTTCTGGAGCTTTTTATTTATTTAGTTTTTACAAAGATTGATTTGCCTAAGATACAGGACTAAGCACCACATTTCGAAAATTTCCCCCGGACGTCATTTACGCCTTTGAGACCTGGATGTATGGCAGCCCTATCATATTGTCAAAGCAAGCATCAAAAGACTCTGTTTTATTTTCCAAGCAAGCATCAAGACTATTGGCTTCGGAAGCCATTGTAGCCTATGCTGGAGCTGAGCCAAAGGGAAAAAAGTGCTGAATCATCTAGCAATGACAGTATCTAATGTCTCGTGAATACCATATGCCCCAGTTCCCACATGTTTCATCTAACCAGAAAGCACATGTCATTTTCTCATTGGATCTATCCACCTGTATATGGTTTTCCATAATGATTTTCCACTTGGGTCCTCTTTAAGTCTTATTATGTTGCCCAAATTCCAAAATTTTAGACCATTTAGTTTTCCATAGAGTACTGCCCCCCAACATTTTGATGGCTTGTGCACACATTTAGAGTATATCCTGGCAAGATTTCCATATGATTTGTACCCTGAAACATTTGTGCAGTCCCCACTTTATCTTGCACATTCGTCTGGGTTTTCTTTACATCCAAGCTTATTATATTGGCACAAACCTTCTATATTATGCACCAGTTTCTCCCATTCAAGCCATAGGCTAGTAGCTCTTTATACATCAACACACACACACCACCTCTCAGTGTAAACAGCAAGCGAGTCTGTCAGAGATCAGATGCTACATAACTCTCGGAAACTCCAGGATTGAGATACATTAGGAAAAAACACTGACAGAGCAGTCTTTTTCTATTCACATGGGTGGGGAAATTAGAAAGCTTTTTCTCTTAAACTGAATGCTGAACTGCTTAAGTGGCTGTGCTGGTCTGCTAAAGCCTTCACTGTTGCTCATACTATCATTTGTGCAATGTGGGAGTGAGGTCATTGCATACACATAACCAATGGTTAGGTCACATGCAGTATACTTTTATTATGACTCGGCCACCAAACACCACGCATCTCAGCATCAGAGAAATTTCTTAATAAGTTTGGGGTTTTTATGCCTCTGAGTTTGTTGCTGACTGTAACAGAGGAGAGGAATGGGGTTGCAAAAAAATTAATTACGTAAATAACCAGGTAAAGGTTTTGCAAGATGTAGTTTAATGGGCTCTATTGAAGCGGGATAAATTTTCCCACTGGTCGTAGCTAGAGCAATCAAACTGAGGCACATGAAAAGGTCACCAAGTCCGTCTTATTCTACAATCTCAGAGTAGCCTCTTTATTCCATAGACAGATAAAAGCAGAACCCACAGCAAATGTTAACATTATGATAGAGATCTTGCTTACAATAATAAATTACCATTGGGTGACACCTAATAGGTCAAGCAGTCCTGTGTTCTATTTTTGTCTCTCATTTCTCTCTCCCTGGCCCAACCAGCTCAGGAATCTTCTCCAGAGTTAATCTGCTGTTGTTGTTGTTTTCGCAGTGGTGTTTAAAAACAATGTGTTTTACAACTTTCCAGTGGGAAGGACATTAAGCTCATTGCTAAGGTTACTCCCATTACGATGTTTCGGCAATAGGAAAAAGTCTTACTTCAGAACTCTTCAGTAGACCAGAATTCTGATCCCTCTTTTGGGTTATAGTTGCCCTACAGCTATCCCTACATAGCAGTGGCAGTGCTAGCAATATGTCTGAAACATTAGTTCTGATACTTGAACAAGGCGAAAGCTTCAGGTTAGCTGCTAGACTCCAGGTACTTTGGTCAATAACTAGTTAATCTAGTATGATGATCTCATAGTCTTACTGGCTGGTGATATGGCTGATAATGCTGAGAGGACAGCAAAGAAGACAAGTGCTTTTCTTTATATTTTTAAACACACTTGCTCCCTTTCTTATTGCAGAGTCCACATGCTACCCTCTCCCCAACTTTCCAGTGGACACAGGGCTTCACTATTAGATTCACCACGGGCCCTGTGACTCTATGCCTTTTCATTTAAACAGCATCTTTGCCCAGCTTTATTGACATACTTCAGTGCTTTGTTCCTGAACAATAGCGATGAGCTCATCTAGGTGCATGTTGCCCTGTGGGGGGCCTTGGGGGAACTTTACTTTTCAGCACTACAATGGAGCTTGTTTGAATGATCAGCTGAAGAAATCCAGCATGCTGCAGCACATATTTGCCTAGGTCTATGTCACCTTGCAGTGTAATTATTAGTAGCAAACATTTCTCTTTGGACTAAGCTGTCTTCCAAACAAAGAGATGTAATCTGCAGTCATTCATTATCACCTGGAATATTTTTCTCCTGATAAGAACTGAATGCTTTTTCAGGTTGCTATTCTGCCCTTAGCTGCCGATAGCTGTGAGTGGATGATCTTAGACTTAGAGGGTACCTTTAGTACAGGCTTCAGCGTCTTCCTTCAAGGGAAGTTTGAGCAGTCACCTTTCCTACTGCACCTCAGGCCATGTACCGGCCATGTTTGGATAATTCAGCTGATCTGCTTCCTGTGCAAGAGAAGAGCAATTGCTTTCCTCCCTTGCCCACTCAATACAGTGGCACCTCAGGTTAAGTACTTAAGTACTTCATTCCGGAGGTCCGTTCTTAACCTGAAACTGTTCTTAACCTGAAGCGCCACTTTAGCTAATGGGGCCTCGCGCTGCCGGAGCATGATTTTTGTTATCATCCTGAAGCAAAGTTCTTGACCCAAGATACTATTTCTACGTTAGCAGAGTCTGTAACCTGAAGCGTATGTAACCCAAGTTACCACTATATGTCTGTCCCACTTATGTTATTATTATTATTGATTAAATTTGTATACCACCCTTCGTGTGAAGATATGAGAACAGTTCACAAGAGAAGAATACAAAGTGAGAATACTAGGTACATAATAAAGCAAAAACAAAAACCAACCAATAACCCAACCCCCACAAACAAAAAGTCATAGAATGTTAATCAGCCTGGTTGAAAAGAAATGTTTTTGCATGGTGTTTAAAGATATGTAATGAAGGCACAAGTCGAGCCTCCCTGGAGAGAGCATTCCATTGGGGAGCCACCACAGAAAAGGCCCATTCCAGCATTGCCATGCTACAGACCTCTCTTGGAGGAGGCACATGAAGAAGGGCCTCATATAATGATTTTGTTTTGTTTTTTAATATTGTAATTATATGTTGTGAACCACCCTGAGATCTACAGGTATAGGGCAGTATACAAAGTCATGATGTTTATGATGATGATGATGTCTGGATCAGTTCATATGGGGAGAGGTGGTCCTTGTGCTATTGTGGTCCAGAGCTGTTTAAGGCTTTATAGGTCACAACCAGCACTTTGAAATAGACCCAGAAACTAATCCTGAGCCAGGATTGGTATAATATGCTCAAAACATGTTGCCCTGGTAAGCAACCTGATGGCTGAATTCTGCACAGCTATAGTTTCTGAAACATATAACACATAGCAGTAATCTAACCTAGAGTTGGCACATCATGGACAACAGAAGTTAGGCTATCCCTATCCAGTTAAGGGATGAAGCTGGGCCACCAGCCAAAGCTGATGGAAGGCATTCCACACCACTGAGGCCACCTGAGCCTCAAGCGACAGCAAAGAGCCCAGAAGTGCCCTAAAGTTGTGTACCCACTCCTTCAGAGGCAGTATAAACCCATCAATAGCAAGCAACCTTTTGTCCATCTGGTCTAGGGGACTGCCCACTAACAGTACCTCAGTTTTATCTGGACTGAGCTTCAGTATGTTGACTCTCATTCAGTCCATTACTGAGGCAAAACAACGGTTCAACACAGTCACTGCCACACCTCCAGATGTAAAGGAGAAGCAGAGCTATGTCTTATCAGCATATTGCTGACAATGTACTCCAATACTCCAGCCAAGTCCACCATGCATGAGTATAACATTCTAATGGCATTGTCATGCATAAAAGACAACATGCAGACCAAGATTGTGTGGTCAGTTCCCAGATTATCCATCTGAGATATCCATCACACTGCTCCAACCTATGTGCATTAGATTTATGCACATACATGCTATAGAAACCTGCTCATATGTCAGGACAACTGTGCCCAATGGGTGGAGAAGGATGTTGCAATCTTCCACATGGGAGATGACCAGGGGAGATTATCATCTAAACCAGGCCAGTATTGTAAAATTCAAGGTAGATGAAAACCCTATAATACTGAACATTGTACCAAGGCAGTTTGGTGAAAGGCTGCAAGATAAATTTCTTTAACCTCTCCTGCCTCCGTGCAACCTTAGTAAATACTTTTGCCTTCAGAAAATCTCTAATACAGAGATTGGATAGATTAGCAGAGAGGGCTGTTTGCCATCAGCACATAATCTCTGGGAGCTGAGATATGTAGTGAACATACCTGGGTCTACATCCTTAGCTGATAAAAATCAGCAAAGTTTCATCCATTTCAACAGAGACGTGCCAGTTACCACCCACAAGTCTGCCTCATGAACAGAGAAGTTGCTTAGATCATCATCAGTGGGGATATCTAAATTTTGGCTTGTTCCTCTTAATCTCAGTGTCATCGTTGTGGAATTTAACCCCTTTTAATACTAGATGCCATGGCTAATGAAGAAGCTTGCACTTCTAAGCATCCCCCTTTACTTTGGCGCCTGGTGTGAGGTCAATTATAATAATATAGTTTGACTTGCGTACTATAGCATATGGGTTGCCAGTCAGTGGTGGCGCCTCTCTTTTATGGAGTACCCTCCCCAGGGAGACATGCCTGATGCCATCATTAGCAAAACTATTCTTAATCACACAGGCCTTTGGGTCTTAATTTTAGCAGGTTGGGATGGAGTTGGATCTTTATATGTATATATTATTTGTGTATTTGGGGCTGATTTATCATTGGTTTCAATGTTCATTTTTAAAAGTTGCCTTCATTTGGGGGGGGGAGTGACTAATAAATATATTCATCTTCTATCAGGTTATTACAAGTATAGGTTTCCAAAAGTGTTGAAGAGAACAGCCATGCAAAATGGACAAAGTGTCTTGTTCAACACAGTTCTAGTTTTTCATTTTCATTTTATTTGATGCCATTTCAGGTGAACTCCCTGCCAAGTGGTCTCGTGTTTTAAGCATTTGGAGCGGTTGGTCAGCCTTTGCAAAAATGATAATGCATTGATCAAAAGCAGAAGATAGATAAGGAAGCATATGGAAACTAGCTAACACAATAAAATTCATTATGTTGCAGTCTTAGATAGTGCTGATTTCTGAGTGGGCCAAGAATCTAGTATCTCTTTGTAGGCAGAAATGCCATCATTCAAACTTCCTTTTAAAAAAACCCAGTTGTGCACAGTACATCATGTTGTCACTGAAACTGGTTTTATTTCTTGTATGTTTCAGATCAAAAGGACCAGCCATATTGCGGTTGGGAAGGAACAAGTCAAGTGCTGCAAGCCATAAAAGTGAGGAAAGACACCTTTAAAAATGAACCTGAAATGGCTTTATCCAGTTTCCCCAGTGAGACTCCCTAGTACACACCAGCAGTTACAATATGCAGGACTGCAAGCAACTGGAACAGGGAACACGTGCTTGATAAGTGTAGATACTATTTCTTGGTCTGAAGCAACTGCTCCATATGATGGCTGCTAGATTTTTCTGAACAGATAACGAACTCCGGAGTCTGTAATCTTAAAATTCTCCTCAATTAACATTTGCATATTGGAAAGTAGTACACTCAACTTCCTTCTTCAGTTAATAGTTGTGTGTTTTTCTGTACATTTTATATTGATCCCTATCTCTTGTCTGATGCAACAAAAGCTCATCTACTGAGATCTGAGAAGCTGCAGTGAACTTTGTAATGCTTCAAAATGTGTACGGTATGATTTTCATAGCACATTACCAGTAAAATCTAAAAGATCAACATGAATCACCACTACTTGGTTTCCATTCTCACAGCACTATACAAATATTAGCTAATGTCATTCAATCCTGCTTTATTAAAGGATATACCAAACTAAGAGGAAAAAATTACAGAATTTGCCCATACGTGAGAGGAAGGATATATTCACATGGCTGTTTTGCAGAGGAACATCCAGCCAATGCAAGCCACACTCAGCTGTGATGTCATCCTGAATCCATCACCAGCAGAAAAATGTGGACATGAAGGGGAGACCCGTTTTGGTGGCAAAGTCAGTCCAGCAGCCAATGTGCTATGAGTTAATGATAACCACAGTAACAAATAGCCACTTTGTGAATATTATTTTGATGTAACTGCTACAACATTCCTGTACAGTAGATCGGCATTATCTTCCCCATATTGCAGATATGGAGCAGAAAGAGAGTGGCTCGTCACCTAGCAGGTTTATGGCAGAAATGATGTTAAGAGAACTTTTTTAGCTGCCATGTTACAATAGAGTTCAGATGGAAAGGTACCTGCTTTTAAAATGGATCCACTTAGATTGCTTATTTCACTTTGGTTAAGCACACTGGTGCCAACCTACACACCCCAAGGAGGCCACGCAATATCCTACCTAAGGACTACATTGTCTTCTGTACTTCAATAACAGGAGTAAAAAAAAGCAAAGGGAGTGTAAACAATCTATCTGCTACTAGTTTTTACAAAGGACTAGACAAGGGATCAGCAAACTTTTTCAGCAGGGGGCCGGTCCCCTGTCCCTCAGACCTTGTGGGGGGCCGGACTATATTTTGAAAAGAAATAATGAACAAATTCCTATGCCCCACAAATAACCCACAAATAAAAGCACACATTCTACTCATGTAAAAGCACACTGATTCCCGGACCGTCCGTAGGCCAAATTTAGAAGGTGATTGGGCTGGATCCGACCCCCAGGCCTTAGTTTGCCTATCCATGGCACTAGACAGTGTGTTGGGTTGTTACAGAAGAGAGCAACTTGTTCATAACGGAAGTGGAAACTGCAAATTGGCCATATCAGTAGGCTTTTCCTGCAGAGGAAAACCTCAGTCCCAGCCTAAGGCAAGCCAAATCTATTTGGCTGGTAGGTGAGAGTTAACTGCAAGGTGAAAATGAGATAGCATGGTTAAGATGAGATCTCTTGGCGAAATATCCCCACTACTCAGCCTGGCTAGGCTACTGTCTAGGTGCCAAGTATTCTCAAAATGATGAGGAACGGACAGTTTTGCTAATTCGGGACAGTAAGACAGTAACTTAAACAGTAAGACTTTTCCCATTCATTTCAGTGGAGAGAAACACAAAGGAAACACAGAACTGTCCCTTCACTGAAATGAATAGGAAATTATTTTACTCAAGTAGGGAGGGAGGATTCGGTGCATGCTAAAGAGCTCAACATATCATCACATGACCGTTACTCGGCACAAACGCATTTAGTTAAGCAGAAACCATCTCTCTTTGTCTTTCAAGCCATCAATAGAGCCAAAGTTTTTATTTTTAATGCACACGTAGACAGGATAGTGTCAATCCAAAGATAATCTTTTGGAAGCATATCCTCACATTGGCTGTCTTCTCCAGTCACAAAGAACTTGTTGCTACAGCTACCAACTGCATTGTTCTTTTTCATTGAGTTCCTATTTTTTAAAAAATGCAAATTAATTCTTGAATGGGGGAATGCTCCCCACCTTCTGTGTTACTGGTTGAGTAACTTAAAGGAAAAGGGAGCTTCCTGTTTTGATGGCATAGCCTACCTTTGACTGTTTAACTGGACAGAGCAGGAACATCATTTGAACTAGATAACCAATGAATATTTTGTGGAAGTATTCAGAGACACAGAAGTTCTTCCCTTCCTTTTCTTCCCACCCCCATCCCCCAAATGATCACAGGCCTAGTTCCAAGACCTTTCAGTAGCACAATAGGCTGAATGGCAAGGAAAATTCCACAGAAGGACGTTTAGGTCTCCAGGGAACTACCATGGTCTGTGTAAGCCTAAAATCTTCAGGGGGCGGAGGGCAGAAGGAGAGAATGTGTATAGAGTGTACTTAAAATTAAAACACACACACAAAAACCTCTACAATGCAAGAGTTGTTTAACTAGATTCTCCTGTACTGTCAGAACATAATGGTTTTGCAAGGACAAAGCTCTTAAATATTTTCCTCTGTCATTTTCTCTGGAGATATTTCACCCAAGGGACTGGTATATTTATAAACATTTATCATTTAAAGTTTTATCCCTTCCTTCACTGCTTTGTAAATAAAATAATTTAAAGATAGAGAAACTGAGTGAGATACTTGAAATTACACCAAGTTGTTGGCAGATTTTTGGCAGAAAAGGAAGAAAAGCAGTTTCCCCACCCCCTTTAAGTCCCATGCCTCAGATTCTAGACAATATTCTGTCCCCATTTTAAATCTTAAGGCTACTTCCATATCTGCAAATGTCCATTACAGTCTTTGTTGCTTGTCATTCCTGCTTTGTTGTTTGTCGTTTCCATGAAGCACGCTTTGTAAGCCTTGTACAACTCTGTTTACAGTACAGTGCATACATGTTTTGGCTCTATTAGGCTGGATAACATTTTATTGTGAGGGTGACAGTTCCCATTTGGACCTGACAGGCAAGGCCTTTTGCCTCCTCTTTTAAGGGGTGGAATCATTCTGCCCTTCAGTTACCCTGCTGTTTTTGGTTAGGTCTTTTCTTCTCTTGGGAAAATCCTTTAGCTGGGCATTTTAAGTGATCTGCTAGTGTTTTCTTCTTTCTTGTGTCTCCTCTCTTTCTTCCTCTACTGCATCCTCAACCTCAACCTTTTCATACCCAGGACCCACTTTTAACCCAAACATGCATTTGGGGACACATTTCTTAATCTGTTACCATATAGTTGCATGGTGGTAGTGCTCCTATTGTGACCCACCTTGATTCAGTCCATAAATCACTAGTGGGTCCCAACTCACCAGTTGAAGACCAGTGTCTTGGGCTGTCTGGGTTGTTGCTCTGTGTTTTCCTTCCTGAACTCCTCTGAGTTTCCCTGTGTGGTGGTTGTCCCAGTGGTTTGCCTCTTCAGCTTTTCATTCCTGTGCCTGTTCCTCTTCAAATAGCCAAACAAAATCTCCTCCATTTGTTTGTCCCAATCTCAGTCTTCTTCATGAGGTTTTTGTCCTCCCTTGTCCACTGTCCATTTCTTGTGAGTGGCGAGAAGGCTGTAGCCAGAGATTGACTCTCCACCAGGCCACGGCAAAAAAATTTAGAGCAGGAAGTTTGGCAAGCCTCCCAACTAAACTACCAAAAAGGGAGTGCCATTTTGTTTGGTGCACTGTATCTTTTTGCTCCAACCAGCTCTTCTCTGTTTGGTGAGTCCTTCAACCCTCATTCTGAGCAGGATCGCCTAACTGGCCACTTCTTTGCCTTCTGCCTTAAGAAATCAGTGCAAGCAGCCGGCACAGCCATCCACAAATTCCCTGGTGTGCAGCAGTTTGGGAGAAACACAGCACCTTTGCTTCTGGCCATCTTTGAGGCACGCTGGCTTTATTTCCAAGGTGGTTAGGGCCTCTCTTAAGTCTGCTTCAAGGAAGCACCAAAGAAGGGAGATGAAAACACAAGCACAGCTCCAGAAGGCACGAGAGGGCAATCTTACAGATCTTATAGTCATAGCAGCTCTGTGACGTCTCCCCAGAACTCTAGGGCACACTTGCCTTACAGAGTGGAACCAGCTGCCCAAGGGGCCAGAGTGAATTCACAGATTCAGGTGTCCCAGGTTTCATCTCAGCTGTAGGCACAAGCGTTCCAGCCTGTGTCCTTATCACCTCTGCCAGGGGTAAGCAACCTAAGGCCCGGGGGCCCGGATGCAGCCCATTCGCCTTCTAAATCCAGCCCGCAGACAGTCTGGAATCAGCGTGTTTTTACATGAGTAGAATGTGCCCTTTTATTTAAAATGCATCTCTGGGTTATTTGTGGGGCATAGGCATTCATTCACTATTATTTTTCAAAATATTGTCTGGTCCAACACATGGTCTGAGGGACGGTGGACTGGCCCACGGCTGAAAAAGGTTGCTGACCCTTGACCTCTGCTCTAAAGTTTAGAGTCCTAATGTCATGCAAGATGAGGGCATGTTTGAACAGGAAATTGCAGTTTTCGGACAATTTGCACCTACAAAGAGCAAAAACAAAGGCTGTCAAAGTGCAGGCCACAACTCGACTTGCTTTCAAATTGGACCCTATCTTTGTGATCCTGAAGCCCAAAGATTTGAGCCTAGTATCATTACCCTTGCTACAAAAGCTCTGATAAAAGTGGTAGGCATTTGAAGATAATATATTCTTCCTTCCACTGCTTATTTTTTACAATATTCAAACTCTGGAACAAAACTGTCTCCCCACAATATATAAAAATACATTTTTAAATAAATAAATAAATGTACTGAAGAGGATCCAGCTGCAAAGTGATCTGATGGCAGATGTAAGCACTATGAAATCCAGAACTAATAAATAAAAAGTCTTGTCCTGAGGGAAAATAAACAACAACGAAGTGAAATGGAGTGCAAGGGGAAGGGACACAGCCTCAAATTGCACTTGATGTCACTGCTATACAGTGAGTTTATTTTCATACTAAGTTGCTTGCACTTTTATGAGACCAAGAGTCCTAAACATGATGGGGGATATGGGATTTTGTGGAAAGGGCCTGTCTCATTTCTCACATAAAGATGTAATGTGTTACTTGATGGGATGCCTTGTTGGAGCCTAGACCCAGCCCCCAAGATTTGCCTTGCATCTGTGCATTCAAAAAAAATAATTAACAATCAATCTGTTTCTGTGTGCCTCTGTGGTAACATTGTTCAATGTTCAGATGTCACAAGTGTTGATTAGGAGCCTCAAGTTAGTGAATAACTTCCAGAAGGATTTGTATCAACTTCAGTAATTGAAATTCAGTTTACCTATAAATTGGCCATGATTTGTTTGTCAGCTGTGGATATACATAGCCTGCAGAGACTTCATCTCTCAATAGGTAGCAATGAGAATGTCCAGCCCGGGTGTGAAACAAAATAATTATGCCTAATACATTCCCCTGCCAATAACATCGGCAAACAAGAACATGCCAGAGCAGCTTAGTTCCCTTAACAAATCCATGTAGGCTGCTAGCAGTCGCTCCACACTTCTCATAATATTTCCAGGACTGAAGGTTGGCAACTGCAGCTCTTTTCTTTTTTGAGGCAAGTGCTCAACTCTGTTGGGCCCATTCCCTCGCTGGTGTTGTTACTGCAGGCTCAAGATTTGGTCCTTTAACTGGCAACCTTTCACTGCTAGGAAGTATAATATTATTAGTATTAGTATTACAGTGGTACCTCGGTTTACGAACCTAATCCGTTCCGGAAGTCTGTTCTTAAACCAAAACCGTTCTTAAACTGAGGCGCGCTTTCCCTAATGAGGCCTCTCGCCGCCAGTGCCCTTCCACTGTTCGGCTTCTGTTCTTTGTCCAAGGTAAAGTTTGCAAACCGGGACACTATTTCTGGTTTTGCGGAGTTTGTAAACCAAATCATTCTTAAACAGGACTATTCCTAAACCGAGGTACCACTGTATTTCAAGAGTGGATTACTGCAAAGCACTGTATGTGGTGCAGCCCTTAAGGTGGTCCTGAAGCTAATGCAGAATGCAGCGGCCAAACTGCTAAGTGGAGCAGTCTGCTGTCAGTATGTAATGCTGGCCACCAGGGCTTTTTTTTCCTAGCCGGAACTCAGTTCCAGCACCTCTCAGGTGGGCACCTTTGCCATTATAAGAGAATGAAGGAGATGTTCATGGTGAGTTTCAGCACCTCTTTTTCTGGAAAAAAAAAAAAGCACTGCTGGCCACCAACATAGTACTGGGCCTTGCTTAAAGTGTTGATACTTGTGGCACATTAAAAAAAAAATAATTGTATCGTGGCATAAGCTTCCATAATAAATTGTTAGTTTTTAACGTGTCACAAGACTCCTGCTATTTCCACGCTTTTTGCTTGGTCTGCCATTTGCTTACTAAGACTTCATATGACCGTCTCCAGGCCATGAAAGCTAGTGCAATGCTAAATTTGTTAACAGTCTTTTAAGATGCTGCAGGACGCTTTGCTCAACAGGCTTAACAAGCCCACCGCTCCAGAAAAAGGGAAAGTAATTCACAAAACTGCAGGGTTGTTTCTTCATAATAGAATCCGCTTTCCTTTTCATGTGCAGTGTGTACTCCTCGGCTTAATTTGCACACGTATAGCTGCTGCTCTCTCCCACTCCCATGTAATTCTGAGCTACAGCTGCCAAAAGGCTTTCAGCTCACATGACAGAATATGTGAGTTTAAGCTTTTCCAACTGAACCTTCTATTTTCCTTTCGAAGGTTTTCTTAATTAGGCCTGATGGCCAGGGAAATACCAGCCTGAGCAGAGTATTTAGCAGATGATTGCTTAGCTTTACAGTTCTCTTTGTTGCTTATTTAAGCTTCATTTGCCCGTTCCCCTTTGTACCTGACTTATCTCTTGCAAGAACATCAGTACTTGAGTTATGTCTAGTGACTTCATGCATAGTCCCCTGAGATTTTACTCCCTTTTACCCCATTGGTTGACATGCATTGTACTTCCAATGAGTAAATCCTCAAAGGAAAGAAAGCTCCAATGTCCAATAGTACAAATCTATGGGTTCATAATTTGCTGCTGAAATTCACTAAAAGCTTATTTTGATTCAAATATTGCCATGCTGAAAATTCAGAACCTTGTTCCAAAAATCTTAGCTGCCTTACTGAAAACTATTCAACAGTTTCAAGTATTCGAACACCCATGATGCAGTGGCACCTATAGTGAAATATGCATACACAAGTACAACTTAACAGTCTTAATATTACAAACTCTACAATGCATCCTTCTCTTGCGAGCATGGGCATAGCCAAGGGGGGGCAGGGAGGGGCAGTTGCCCCCCAAAATCAATAATAAATCAATAAAAAGACATAGCTAACTGAGGTTCTGCACCCCGCTCCATCAAAAGGCCTGCCACTCTCCCCAACAAAAATCCTGGCTATGCCCATGCTTGTGAGTAAAGATTCATGTGCAAAAATATCCACAGCCTCACAAAAACAAATTGTCAAAGGAATGGAAGTGCAGCTGGAAGCAGTTAAAACACACAAATAACGGGTGCATTTTCTGAAGAAATTGGCAGCATGGGCAATGAAAATGAAACAGGAACCAGCCTCTCCTACTGTGCGTTTTTCATATGAACAGCAATAAAAGCAATTCTCCGTAGGTCATTAAAGAAGAATGGTTGTGGCCTAGAATATACAATTCAAATTTACATTGTTTCCAACAGAGGGTCTACTTTCTATTCTTACAGTTTCAAATGAAGTCTGAAAAGTTTTCATGAGAAAGTGGGGAAGCTGGGCCTGTTTGGTCTAGTAAAGAGGAAGCTGTGAGATGATGGAGTGATATTTTAAATATGTATCAGGAGTTAATGCAGTCGAGGAGGATGACTTGTTTAAACAAGAAGAAATTAGAATACTAAGTTAAATAGTTTTTACTTTTCCATTAGTAAATGTTATCTGTAGATCACAAGCTCTTAAGAATAAAGTCTGAGAGCACTCATTCGAACTGACGAATAGAAATCTTACACTAGTTTAAAAACCAATAACATGTATTTAGTTATTTTACACATATATGCTATTTCTCCAAAATATTTATAGCCGTTTATATATTGTTCCCAATAAGTTTCCCATCCTATCCAGGCAGATGACAGGATTAAATCTGGTATCAACAGTGGAATTATATGTTGTGCCTTCAAACCATTATTTGAGATGAGGCTGGAAAACAAAAAAGCTATACAAAAACTTTGTATCTCTCTGCAACAAGAAACTTCTGACTCCGCTCAGTTACAACTAGGTCCAGTGCCACCCTAGTTACTAAACCATATAATGCCACTGTCCACACATCTCCCCCTTTTTATTTTAGAAAACAGCAATTGAATAAATTAACACTACTGAAACATTTGATAGTTCAGGTTAATCAGTCAATTACATCAAAGGCTTCCAAAGAAGTACATAACCATCTGAATCTTAACATGGCCAGAGCCATCTGGTAAGACTGATTTCAGTCTCAGGGGCCTTTGAGAACACATCAGCCCAAAGCTACAAGAAGAACCTTATTGCCTTGCTCCAGTAAGAACAGAAACACTGAATCCTTACTCCACCCAGAAACAATTTAAGCCTTGAGCCGCCTATGTTATCCACAGCCTTGTGCATTCACTCTCATCAATAATTGCTTCTGCAGGTATTATGGTTAGAGATTTTGGAGTATGTGAATCAGTACCCATCAGGGAGGACAAAGCTGATCAAATGATAGCCATGTGGTTATATGAATTGGTCTACCCAGGATGTGCTGTAGGAGAAAAGACTGAGTAGTCAAGAAACCCTCTTGCTGTTAAACATTGGTTCATTTCCGAGACTGTGCTTCAAAATCCCTCCTCGGTGTGAACAAAGCAGAAAGGAAGTTTCCATGAGCTTTGCTTATTCTAGAGGCAATAACTCTTAGAGCAGAGGTGGGAAAACCTTTCTCAGACGGTGGGCCACATTCCATTGTGGGCAACTTTCCAAGGCAGAATGACAGTGGTGGGTGAGGCCATAGTCAAAACTTGGTGGGGATACAGACGTGACTCTTACCTTTCAACAGTAGGCTGCAAGAGGTTTGTATAAGCACACAAACCTCTATTCTCTGTTCAGTTTAATGATACATTCCAGCCAGGCAAAAGCACTTGAAGAGCTGAGACAGTGAGGGATGTGGCTGCAATAGGAGTTCTGAAGGCTGGAAAGAGAAGGCTGGAGGGTTGCATTAGTTTCCTCTCCCTGTTTTGGAAGACAAGGATACTCCCATATTTAAATACATGAAGGGATCTTAGTGCATTGTGAAAGAAAGGGCAAATTAGGAGTATATCACATATCTTCAGCCTTTATGTGGATGAATGACTCCATGACAACATCCAAACCTTATGGGCAATGTTGATGTGTTTTCAGCAGAGGAGCTTGTTTTAAAAAGAAACAGTTCCTACAGCTTTACTTCTTACAAAAGCCTTCACTGGAATTGAAAAAAATAGACATTCTGCTAAGTTTGTTTATGCAAAAGCGTTAAAACAAACGAATGAATGAATGTTAAGAAATTCCCTTACAACTAAAACTTTTTTTCCTTTAATGGTTTTTCCCCTAACTGCTTTGTAATGAGAATATAGATGCTAGTATTGACAGTCAAAACCAAGTATTTTCCCAGGAGGGACAACTCCACATTCCACATCACTATTCCCAGTAGTCCTATTTAGACATTTGCCTAAATGTGTGTAGATCCAGCATGGGCAGAGGGGCCTGGACACCTGCCCTGCCCCCCCACATCTCCACAAGTGCCTGCTGTACTTCAGATCTCCCCATGTTGAGAGGGAAGATCTAATACGCACAGTATTCTAAACACAAGTCAGCTGAATGTGCTCAGAATCCTCCCTGTAAAGCATATTCACCCAAAACACCCACACACATTTGCCCCCAAAACATTCAAGCCCACATGCATCTGCCCTGAATGCCTGAAGATGGCTATATCTCCTCCCTCTATGCCCATCTTATCCTAATCACCTATACCTGAAAAGTCAGCAAATGTGTCCTGTGCCACATAGATTTTCATTTAAAAATTTGGATTGGCTATGTAATACCCTAAAAGCAAAGGTTGCAGAGTTCATGGATGTGTGTATTTTTATTTAATTTCTGTGTTTACCTTGTCCCAAGTAGCTCCAAGTTAGAAACAATGCATTAAACAAACGTCATGGAATCATAAAACTGTAGAGTTGGAAAGGACCCCAAGGATCATGTAGTCCAAACACCTGTAATGTGGGACTCTCAACTAAAGCATCTATGACAGATGACCATCCAACCTTTGCTTAAAACCTCCAAGGAAGGAGAGTCCACCACCTTCTGATGGAGTGTGTTCCACTGTCAAACAGCTCTTACTGCAAGAAAGTTCTTCCTGATGTTTACTTGGACTCTCCTTTCTTGTAACCTGAACCCATTGGTTCAGGCCCTATTCTCCGCCAGATGGTCAAATAAATACAATTGATACATATATATATATTTAATCCTTCCCTCCCTTCCTGGGCACCAAATACCTGCCCAAACAAATACTTGCAATGCTATTCAGAGCTTGGCAGGGGTCCAAGGAAGAAGGTTGTTCCACAGTTGTGGGACAGAATTCCTCAGTGCATTTCATGGGATCTTTATTTTGAACTTCATTGGCAGGGGAAACATATTATCTTCATTTACTGGAAGGATATGTTCCTACTTGTTTTGCAATCTGTGTATGTGTTACATGCATTGCGATTTGCATGCTTAATCTGTGAATACAAGGTTGCAAAGCAATGATTGGTTATTTTTATATGCACTTGTTATATTGGTTAGCTTCCTGATGCAAAATTCCCTTAATGAAATCTGACTGCAGTCTTTTAATTGCAGGGCTCTCATTATTTCACAATCTTGTGCTCTAGCTAACTTCTCTCTCATTCACATGCAAACAAAGAAAATCAAAGAGGACATAGGTACTTGTCTCCATGAACTGAGTGGGAGGCAGCTTGTTTTGCAAATACTGACGGTTCTGAAGCAGGATCTGTGAGGCATTTCTCAAACCTTAAATCCCAATACAGTGGTACCTCGGGTTAAGTACTTAATTCGTTCCGGAGGTCCGTACTTAACCTGAAACTGTTCTTAACCTGAAGCACCACTTTAGCTAATGGGGCCTCCTGCTGCTGCTGTGCCACCGGAGCACGATTTCTGTTCTCATCCTGAGAACTATGGTTAACATTAAGTATGAATAACCTTAACCATAACTTAGCATTATGTGCAAACCAGGAGATAAGGTTTTTAGATGTTCTTAATTGTTTTTCATATTTTATTTTCAGTTGTATTGTTTTATTCCTCTGTTGTTTTCTGCTCTGGATTCCTTTGGAAGGAAAGGCAGGGTAGACATATAATAAATATTTTGTGACCTAGGGCACCGACAGATAGTTTTCTGAGTAGACCGTCATAGCCTTCCACTCCCCATCTGCTTTGCCTCTCTGTCCTCATTTCCCCACATCATGGGTTGTCATGGACTCTGAGGGCTCTCTAATGCCAATTCACTTCCATGCAGAAGGGGAAACATGATTAAGAGCCTACATGCTACACACAAGTGTATGTTTAGAAATCCTGCTTCTTTGCAATTATATCTCCTTGAGATGCTTTCCCCTCTAAGGGAACCCAAATGTATACAACACAAATGCATCACTGAGTTGTAGTGGAGGACTGAACAACCCACAACAAAGATTCTAATCTTGCTTTGCTGCATGAAACATTGTGTGCTACTATTTCACATGCCAGGGCAAGAAAAGGGAAATGTCTTTAACCTCACAAATACCTAAGTTTTCATTATGCTACATTAAATGTTAACAGTAAATGGGTAAAACCACTTAACCAGTGAAATGGGTAGAATATTGTGTTTTCCGGGAAGTGGCCTGTGCTTTGACCTAATTTGTGAAATTTGTGCATGATTTAAGCAGCGCTTCAGCCTAATTCATGAGAGCAGCAATGGATTTGCTTAAACCATGTAATAAGTAAAGCCTTTTATGAATCGGGGGGGGGGGTGTTTCAGAGTTCATGAATTGGGCAAGGGCTTTGCTTGTTTTCTATATTAAGTAGAAGCTTTGCTTGGTTCATAAATCATAATTACTGGAGCTCATAAATTTGAGGTGCTGGTAATATCTGGAATGAAACATAGTCATACCATCCATCAGTTGAGCATGAGACTCTTAATCTTAGGGTCATGGGTACAAGCCCCACATTGGGCAAGGGTTTCCTGCATTTCAGAGGGTTGGACTGGATGAGCCTCATGATCCCGTCCAACTCTATGGCTCTATGATTCTATGATTCTATGATTCTATGATCTGCCCTGCCAAATGGCGTTCACATTGTGTATTTTCAGTGTTCGTTCCAAAATACATTTCAGTGTTCATTCCAAAATGGGCCTTACACATGTTGCTACATGCACATACAGTATCTGAACCATTCAGCGAGTGGGGCATATTGCAGTGAAAGATGAGGACCATTGTATGCAGAAATTAAAGCATTCAGCTTATAGAGCATGACTGATCACTAATTTGACTTTCACTTATAAACACTGAGAAACCTAGGATGCTTCATTCTAGTTTTTTATATGGCACCTTGCCTAAGATTAAAACTTCAGAGTGTTCACTTCACACATATTAATGTATGCAAGTTCAATCTATTAATAACTAACAAATTTTAACACTGTATAATCAGCTAAAAATCTTTAACCAGCTGACAGCCCTAGCTGCTAGCATTTGTTTAGCAGTTTGCAGGATTGGGCTGTCAATCCCTTTCTGTTCTCCCCTTTCTGTTTTAACCACCCTGAACAATTTGGCATCATCAGCAAACCTGGCTACCTCAGTGCTTGACTATTAATCATTTATGAACATATTAAAAAGCTCTGGTCTCAATACTGATCCTTGGAAAGCTCCACTTTCTACATTCCTCCATTGTAACAACACTTGATTGTGGCAAAAAGTCAGGGGTACCAGAGACTCATTCTAAAAAGAGGTAAAAATCAATAACTTCCCAGTTATCCTTATTCAACCACCAATTCTCACAGACTTGTTCTTACTGGGAAAATCACAGTGACTTTCCATATCTAATTTTAGAAAACACTTGTTAGGCAAAACAAGTTATTTTTAAGATGCCCCCTTTCTTGTAACTGGAGTCTTTCTATTGATCCAGACAGCTTTTAGTTATGCAGAAGTGCTGAGGGATGGTTTCTGTCACTCACAAACCCTCTGGGGTGTCTTGTTGGCTCATCTCTCATTGCCATTAACATGCTATAACTCACTACTCGTTTTAGAACTGAATTAGTCATAACACCAAAGTGTGAAATAATTTGCATTTCAAAGTGTGCTGAACTCCCCTCCCACCGCCTTGTTGCCTCCCTTTGGGGAAGTCTCATGCCAAGGTGGTGACAAGTCCATCATTCCTTTTAATCACAGAGGTCTGAAAATTTGTGGCCTTTTTTATAAGACAGGTGGTGGGGCAGTAGCAAAATCCTTTTGCAGTGGAAGGTAAGCAGTGGGGTGGGGTTACAGTTGCTTGAGATGTGGCTTCAAGAAATGTGTTCAGGCACAGAATGACGCAGTGGGCCAACGTAGCACAGTCATTAGAGTACTGTATTGAACTGGATGCAGGGAGACCTGTGTATAGATCCTCAGCCAGCCATGAAGTTCACTGGGTGACCTTAAGGTACTCATTATCTTTGAATCGAATCTAGGGTTACTGTGAAAATAAAGTGAGGGCGGGCAGAGGAGCATGTATGCTGGGCATGAACTCTGAAAAGGAAAGATGGAATAGGCATGTAATAAATCAATGAATAATGTACAGTGGTACTTCGGGATGCGAATGGGATCCATTCCAGAGCCCTGGTCGCATCCTGAATGGAACGTAAGATGCAACGGCGCACGTGTGCGGGTCGTGTTTTGCCACTTCCACGCATTCGCGTGACGTCACTTTGAGCGTCTGCGCATGTGCGAGCGGCGAAACCCGGAAGTAACATTCTCTGTTACTTCCGGGTTGCCGCAGAGCGCAACCCAAAAGCGCTCAACCTGAAGCGCATTCAACTCGAGGTATGACTGTACAGTGGTACCTCAGGTTAAGTACTTAATTCGTTCTGGAGGTCCGTTCTTAACCTGAAACTGTTCTTAACCTCAAACACCACTTTAGCTAATGGGGCCTCCTGCTGCCGCCACGCCACCGCCGCACAATTTCTGTTCTCATCTTGAAGCAAAGTTCTTCACCTGAGGTACTATTTCTGGGTTAGCAGAGTCTGTAACCTGAAGCATATGTAACCTGAAGCGTATGTAACCCGAGGTACCACTGTATGTGCTTATGTCTGTGTTAAACAAAAGAAGCATACAAACATACCTGAGCAACCGCAGAAGGATGAATTTCACGTGATACCAAGTTGCATGCAGTTTTCCCCCTAGATTCTTAAAAAAAAAAAAAAAGTTACTGGAAAGGAAGGATGTAACCTAAAAGAGGAGGAGGCCCATATGGTGGTGGGAGGGACACAATTTCTTAATGCTTTCCTTTCTAGCGTTTTCCTCCATTAAAAGCCATCCTCTTTATCAGTTGTTTCCCATCTACCACCGAACAGGAGAATAGATACCGAGAACAAATGTTTGATTGCCACCTGCAACTTAAACCTGCTACATGTATCTATATGCTATGTAGTGGTAAATTTGTGTTCGTTGCATAACTTTTACATTAGAAATGCAATTCACAAAGCTGGCCTCTGCATGGACAGGATTATGCCCTCATGTACAAGATGCATTTGTGTAGCGGTAGAATGATATCTGTACACATTTGTGATCACTCTGTCATCACAGTTTGACAGTTGCGTGTTTCAAGTGGGTTTAAAGTAAGTTGCACAGTCCCATTATTTACTTATTATTACCATTAGTAGTAGTAATAAATTGTTTTTACTGGTTATTTTACTTTTAACTTATTTCTTATATTTATATACCAAAACAGCCTCTAAGCGATTCACAAGAAGATAATGCCACATTGCATAGATACATACAGATATGAAAATATTACAATAGCAGACAAAACCATAAAACCCCATAAAACATAGTAACGCACTTTGGAAGCATCTTAAGAGGAAATGACTAAGTAGCTGGTCATCAAGTCCCTGAAAGTTGGGGGGAGGATCAGAGTTCACAGGGACCTGGATTCCATTCCCCCCCCCCCTCAACAGCATCTCCCTTCCCCACTGCTCCCTTTATCATCTCCTGCATGTAATCATCTGAATAGGAGCACCATCCTGACATGAACAATTCCACAGAATAGTTGGTCTTTGCTATAACACTTGGTAATAAATATCTGAAGTATTAGAATCGAACAGTGCAATCCTGAAACCCACACACCATCGCTGGTGGTGCTGTGTGTGTGTGTGTGTGAGAGAGAGAGAGAGAGAGAGAGAGACAGAGACAGAGACAGAGACAAAGAGACTCTGCCGGCCTCCATCAGTGGAGAAATGTGCTGTCCAGGACACTCTGCTATGGCACGGCCCCCCGTTTCCCCTGATCAGGCATGAAGCTATTGCCAGTGGTTCTCTTGCTAATGGTGGCCAGTGGAAAACTCCAGAACAGGGCATTTTGGGTGGGGCACTGGTGGTTTTGGATCAACTGGATCCACCCATTGATCCACCCAGGGATCAGATTCTCAGGCTGCTGCCCAGGCTGACATCAGAACTGCTCTTCCCATAACACTGGGAGAGAACAGAAAGATGGTTTGAGAAAGAAGTCACTGGCACTGGCAATTCTTGTAATTCAGGCTTGCCTGCAGTAATTAACTGTTAAGTGTGTTTCTCCTGTCTTCAGTGAGATGTGCAGAGCCTTAAACCATCAAGCAAACCATGACCACTGACCTGAAAGCCCTTCTCCCTGATTAATCCCAAATGTGTGTAGACTCTTGGCTGTGGTCACTCAGAGGTGAGAGGCATTCTGCAGATTTGACAATTTTGCTCCATCCAGAGGGGAAATCTGAGCCTGAGTTCTATGCAGCAGACACCAAGTCTGACAATTAGATTTTTCATCTCAGTTCCCTCTACAACTACTCCAGTGTTAAGGGAGACAATTAGTCCTCCTTCATATCAGCACATGGAAAATTTTATACCATATACATTTCCTTTTCTCAGTAGGACTTATTCAAGCATTACAGAAAAGAAGATGAACAAGGTTAGAAACATTCTAAAATGCAAGATAAAGTTACAAATCTAAAATATTTACTACTGATGCAGAGCTGAGAAGCCCTAATTAAATTAGAATTAGCTGAAGCAACAAGGCTAGGATGCAAGCGTAAGGTGATATGGGCCTCCCAAAAGAGTGATCGATGCTGAAAGGTGAAGACATTTATATCCCTTTTTCCTTTCAATGAGATTTTCTTTCTCAGTTATCAAATAAAAACAAGACTATACTCCACAAAATATTCAACTACTGTACAGTACATGAAAAAAATGCATTCATCGCAAGTTCTGCTATATTTTGACTAAACGTAATCTACTATCATGAAAACAGAATAAAATTAGCAACGTCTAATAAAACTCTATCAAATGCAAACAATTGCTATTTTTAAAAAACATATCTGGACAGAAATTACAGCAACATATTATCAAAACCTAAATTATACAAGAATGTGTTGTCTTCAGAGCAAATGCTATTTTCAACACTGATACTTGTGCTCAGATGTGAACCAAACTTCTTTATTTAACTAACCTACAAAGTTGGATTGATAAAAGTCAGGCCAATTCAAGGTTTTCTTTTTATAACAAGAGACATAACCATATTGGTTCCAGATAGGCAATGTACCAGTCTGGTATGCAAGTCTGGCCTCTCTCCAAAGGACATCACAAAGATAGAGGTGCCTTTTATTATCATTTTAATAAGTTTGTGTTGCACTGGGGTAAAGAAAATTTACTGTCTGGCCTGTTCCAACGTCTCTGGAACCAACCAAAATGAGTGCAGAAGTGAGGCCCCACAACACAGAAGTGTATATGTTCATTTATATGTATAGGTGCACCCATAGGGCTAATTACTGTAATTCAAACGGACATACCATATCATGCAAGAGCGAAAAATAAAGCTACATTTCAAGAATCACCAGAAACATATGCCTGAATAATTACAATAGGCAGACTTTTGTTCATCTGCAGTCTTTTTCCTCTGACCTATAAGAACAGACTTTTGTGTGCATGGATGACAAAGTGAACTTTGTATGCTGCTTCAGGTGGGGAGAAACAGATCTTCCTCCTAAGAGAATATGCATTTGCAGTTGGGGTCTGAAACCTATGCCGCGGCCCAGTATACCTGAAGGAGCATCTCCACCCCCATTGTTCAGCCCGGACACTGAGGTCCAGCTCCGAGGGCCTTCTGGAGGTTCCCTCCCCGTGAGAAGCGCATTTACAGGGAACCAGGCAGAGGGCCTTCTCGGTGGTGGCACGCACCCTGTGGAATGCCCTCCCATCAGATGTCAAGGAAATAAACAACTATCTGACTTTTAGAAGACATCTGAAGGCAGCCATGTTTAGGGAAGTTTTTAATCTTTGATGTTTTATCATGTTTTTAATATTCTGTTGGGAGCCACCCAGAGTGGCTGGGGAAACCTAGCCAGATGGGCGGGGTATTAATAATAATAATAATAATAATAATTTGAGCATGCCTTCCTATGCCAATCAAGAGCCTCCCTCAAGTTAGAAGGAAAGAGATAAAAGGCTAATTAGGAGTGTAAAATATGAGAAACAGACTTGAGGGCTTCTTAAGAAGCCCACACATGCTTTTACTTGCTCCACCTTTGAACCCTCCCACCACCATTACCCAACCAACCAAAGAAGATCCTGAAATCTGCCTAGAGTAGCAGCAGGTTTATGCAACTGGCCAAGGGTGGTGAGTGGGATAGAAATATGTTGATAAATAGAAGTGACAGGAAAAAGAGTGTGCGTGTGCATAATTTGGCCTCACCCACTGTGGCCTCCCCCATCCAGCACGCAGTCCCTGAGCAAATGGAACCGCCAGTTGCAAAAAGATTGCCCACCGCCAATTCAATTTATTATTCTTTTAAATTGTATTTTGTACTGTTATGGTGTAATTGAAGTCATTGAATTATTTATGCTTTATTACGTTTTTATAGTTTGAATTATATAAGATGCTTTAATTTATTTAGAAGATTGTAACACACATTTTTTTAATTAAAAAAAATTGTGGTGCGTGGTCTGAAATGCCTATTTGCATAGTTATTATAATAAATGTTCTTTTGACCATCAAAGAAGATACACATTAGTGGCTTATCTTGGGTGTGAGCCAGGCCTATCATGAGCGAGTATTTTGTGCAATAATTAAATCAGGTACTTAGGCTTGGTGAGGAAACAAGCCTGTGAATTAGGTTTGTAAGCATGGAGGAACATCTGTGTCAGAGTTCATGTATACATTGTTAGTTTTCATACGGGCTGGGTGAGGCCATCTATATAGGAAGGATTAAGGAATATCATCCTCTATTAAATTACCTCAGGAAAGTCTTTCTGTTTGTATATGTCTCTGCCTCACCCTCCTCTGTCAGTTGGAGAGGATATGAAGGCAGGCCTGTGGTGGCTGCACCCTCACCTCCAGCACATGGAAAAACAAACACAGCCATTCTTCTGTTTGTTGTTTTAGCGCAGGGCGCTCTCCTTCCATAACAAAACCCATTTCCCTACAGGCAGCAGGCTAAGACTTGTTTGCTTATTATTCTGTCAAGGAAAAGGAGTCTTCACAAGGAGCAGTCTTCAAGCATCAATATCCTGTTGATAAACAGAAAAAGAAGGAGGATATTTTCCAGCTGTCCTTGTACAAACACCTCTTGCCAAGTCTAGCCTAGCTTTTGTTAGTCCATGGTTTGTGAAGCTCTAACTCCTTGCAGATTGAACATTAAATGCATTTCTGGGGCAGCATTTCTTTCTCAGGGGGTACTACAGGGCTTCACGCCCCTCAAACATGTCTGCTTGAAACACTTTTATACTCGTAGTTAGCTAATGAAGCGATGGCCCATATATAACATAATGTGAATATTCTCACTTGACTATGCACAGGTTGCTATCGTGACTTGCATTACTTAAAAACAGCGTAGCCTTTTCCTGTACCTGCGTGAAGGCTTAAAGGTAAAGGTAAAGGGACCCCTGATTGTTAGGTCCAGTCGTGGCTGACACTGGGGTTGAGGCACTCATCTCGCTTTATTGGCCGAGGGAGCCGGCGTACAGCTTCCGGGTCATGTGGCCAGCATGACTAAGCCGATTCCGGCGAACCAGAGCAGCACACGGAAACGCCGTTTACCTTCTCGCTGGAGCGGTACCTATTTATCTACTTGCACTTTGACGTGCTTTCGAAATGCTCGACTTACAGGAGAAGGGACCGAACAACGGGCGCTAACACCATCACAGGGATTTGAACCGCCGACCTTCTGATCAGCAAGCCCTAGGCTCTGTGGTTTAGGCCACAGCACCACCCGCATCCCTTTTGCGTGAAGGCTTACTTTGGGACAAAGATCAGCAAGGCTTGCAACCTGTTTTTAATGTAAAAACTCAGTGAAATCATGTGTTGGTCCACGTGCCTGTACACTTTTCTCATGACTGAGTCACCACAAAGATAGCAGCATATATCTGGGATTAGGTTATCCGGAACAGAGGGCATGACTCCCAGATATCCCTGAACACCATCACCTTCCCTTTGTAAAATAGCATAAGCCCTGGAAAAGAAAAAACCAGTACTCTAAATTTAGGTCTGGCTTTGAATGTCACATCTGCCTCTTCTTGTACACAGTCAAAGGGTATTTAAACCATTTCCCACTTGCATTATCAGAAAAAAATCACAATTACTTCAGCAGAAAATGTATGTCTTTTAACCACCTGTTGAGCATTGATTCATATGTGTTTCCATCTTGAGTATGTTTAGCTCAGCTTTTTTACTGAAAGATAACCATAAAAAGGAACCTCCAAACAGTTTATTGTGGAATCAGTGCTGTTTCCACTGACAAGTTTTTTGTAGCATCCACATGTGCTGTTATCAAAATGAAGCCCATAAGTTTTGTTTTTTTGGTTGTTTTTTTACAATTACTCTGATTCCCCCCCCCCCCCCTTTCCACAGAAAATCCAGGAACCCATTATGTATCTGCAGTCATTGCTGGTGTGGAAACTCATTATTGCATTTTTCGGACTAGGCAGTTTGTCATATGTTGTGACATTTCAGTGGATTTTTTCTATTGCCCTTGCATTGCTGGGTTGGACTAGATGACCCTTGGGTTCCTTCCAACTATGATTCTATTTCTGCTTGCTCCTTATGTGAGCACAACATAACCATTTTGTCTCTTTCCATTGATTGCTACATGCTCAGTTTGAATGAGATAGTCTCTCAAGATCTCTACAGGAAATGTGGGAGGTTATGTGGAAGACTGTAATCGCAATTACACAGGTCAGGCTTTTTGTTTGTTTTGTTTAAAGTTAATACAGCGGTCTTGCACAAGACCACTGTATCACTTGTGCACTCTTACGCAATACCTCATGATTAAAAAATAAACTAAAGAAATGGATCTCTCACACACCATTTTGCCCACTGCGAAACAGAACTGGCTAGATAAGACTGGTGAAATTTGCACTTGCACAATTGCTGGGATTCCCCCAGCCCCCAATAAAGGTACACAGAGGTATAGAAATATCTGTGCAGAACATGAAAAGGTAACGCAGTGTGAGAAATAAGTTATTATTGGGAGGGAAGGGAGGGGCAGAAAAACATAACTCAAATACCTTCCTTCAAACTCCACCTACTGGTGTGGGCAGTAAGTAATGGGTTAGCAACGGGTATTATGACTTTAAAAAGTGGAGTATGCAGAAGGATTTGTTTCTTTGTTTGAATTTATATATCGTGCTTTACCTGGAGGTCTCAGGTTCACAAGAAAGATCACAATATATAAAATAAAAATAAAAACAATAACCCAATAATACCCCCCCCCAAAAGAGCCACATTTTAAAAGGGTATAGGATGCCGATCAGGTCAACCAAAAGCCTGGTTAAAAAGGAATGTTTTTGCCTGGCGCCTAAAGGTGTGTAATGAAGGTGCCAGGCAAACTTCCCTGGGGAGAGCATTCCACAGACAAGGAGCCACTGCAGAGAAGGCCCGTTCTTGTGTTGCCACCCTCTGGATCTCTCGAGGATGAAAGAGGGCCTAAGAAGATGATCTCAGGGTCCAGGTAGGTGCATATGAAATGGGTTAGGAATGAAAGGTTGCACCCAGCATTCCTCTCACACAATAGAAACTTCCTCTTCCTCTCCTCTCCCTGTACATCTCCAAAATCGGTTCCATAGGGTCCTCCCGTCCTCTGGAGCAGATTTGAGGGAATACTAAGGGGAAGGGGGGAAGAGATAGAAGTTACACTGTGCAAACATGCTTGTTGCACAACTGGAACAGCAGTATTGGATACAGCCCATAGGAAGCTGCCTTATACAGAGTCAGACCAGGAGTTTTTCCCAGAACCTAGGACTTTCGGCACACAGAGCAGATGCTCTGCCACTGAGCTGTGCCAACAAAGCACAGGAGAGTCTCCTATGATGTTACTGAACACAATCCACTTGGATGAGAAAATGAGGAATGAGTGCTCCTGCGCACAGAGGCATTTTGAAGCAGAGGCTCAGTCCCCATCTCCATCACCCACAATCAACTTGTAGTCTGACTGTGGTTGGTCAGAGCAGATGAGAAGGCTTAGCAACCATGAGACTCAACTAGTTGTGGTAGCACCAAAGCCCTGGACAGGTACTTCCTTTCGTGCTGCTTAAATTTTATTGGTGCTGCCTGAACTGCCTGGATTCCCTCAAGCAGTGAGGAGGCAGTATTGAAGCCATGTGCTTCTTGAATAATCCCTTCAGGAATGTCGGAGGACATTTGCCTTTGTTCATGTGAGTGCATCTTCAGTTTCCCCGGCAACAGCAGCCAGAGATGCTATCTCTTTCTGAAGCTATTTTCCCTGGTGCACACTACGCCCAGCAAAGAGCCCTCCAGTCTCTTGTGTCTGGCCAACATATGGAGAATTATTTGGCTGCCCCCTGGAAAAACAGCTCATTTAGCACTTGAAAGTCAAGCTGCTGTAGCCTGAAAGCTGCTCTTTGCTGCAGTAAAGGGGGGGGGATGAGAATTCTGAAACACTCAGCAGCGAAATACTTTGCAGAGGCCACCACAGAACCTGCTTTCCCACAAGGCTGCCTCCAAAGCCTGCAGCCTCTGGATAGCTTCCATCCCAAATGTATGTCACATTTCCTTCCAATGAAAGCCAAATATTTACATTAATCTGGGGTCACTCAGAGGCCACGCTGCTATCACGAGCTGGAAGAGACTGTAGTAAACCAAGGAGAAGGGGCGGGGTGGGGGGTTGGTGGGTGGATTAACAGACGTCTCTAAAGTAAATCATGGAGCCGTGGGTTCTCTGCTTTAACTGTACTGTGTCAGTAAACAGAAAAGCCATAGGCCGACAGGGTGATTTCAACCTGAGATACGGGCAACGCATCATATTTTGGGTGAACAAATCTAAACATGGTAGGAGTGACATGGGAACCATGTACAGCAGACACACAGGGAGAAACATGTGCTTTCAGAACAGGTCTTGCTTGAGCCTGTTTATCTATTGTATTCTATTTCACTGATTGTTTAAGACTGTGAATATCTTTTTGTGTTTTTGTCATATAAATTGCATATCATAAATAGTTTTATATACTCAGCTTTGGGATTATTTCTTCCTGCTGGCGCAATGGAAATCCATTTCAGCAACCAGGGATTCTGGTTTTTCTTCTCCCCCTCCCCTCCAGGATACCCCCAAAATCTGCTCCAGAGGGTCTCCCAACCCTCAAAAGCAGATTTTGGGAGTGCCTGGATGGCTGCAGGGCAGATGCAAAGAAAGAGAAGCCTTGATGTGCTAGCGCCCAACGCCACTTTCCTAATTACCTCTGAGTGCTATTGTGTGTTGTGTCAAGTAGTGATTAAAAGAGAGTATGTGTTTTGCCAGAATTGTTAAGGCCTATTCCTCTCTTGGCTAAATTTTCTCACCATCTTTGAATCTGTCTTTCTTGGAGAAAGAAGGATTCCACATTGGCACCTTGTAATGGTTGACTTTTATCCATGGTGCCCAAGAAACTTTGGTTTGGAGGCATTCTGCCATTGTGCCGCATGACCTGCTGGACCTGGTTACACTATCTTGGCATGGAATTTGGGCAGAAATATATTTTGGCACTCATGGTTGTCCACAGCAGCTTTCCCTATCTGTGTGCGAGGGCTGGCATAGGTTCTACTGTCATTCATTGACACAGAAGGTCTACCTCCATCATCCTTCACCAACCTGGTGCCCTCCAGGTATTTTGAGCCACAACTCCAGTGCTGTCTGCAGCCGGTAAGAGTTGTAGTCCAAAAGAGCTGGAGGGTACAAGGTTGGCAAAGGCTAACCCACATCATTGGCAGCACCTTCTTTTTAGATTGACATCCCACATCCAATTCTGTCGGGTTCATTAGAGCAGAGCCGTGTTTCACTTGCAAATGTTGTGCAATTTTAGACTTTCTGCCCCACTTTTACTACTAGTGTCACACAGATTTATAACCTCTTTGATTTCCACCTCTATGTAATTAATGAATCTCCCTCCCTGCCCTTTTCCCTACTGTTTCATGACTCATTTTATGCTCTACTGGTGCTTAGCAGTTGATACGTTGTAGAAGTAATACTACTCTGCTGCTAAATAACAATATATTGTTTCATGCTCCCCACTTTCCTGAGCAGTGAGGAGTTATCCAATCTGATAACTCAAATGGAAGATGGGCTATAAATCTTAATGACAAATGATTAAATAAAGTCAAAGGCGGTTGGCTGCCTTTTGGATGAGAGATCCATAGATTCACAGACATTTCTGTGAAGTTTGATTGTACATGGAGTAAGCACTCCTACAAACAACAAATCCCCTGTCCTTAATCAGATCCCCCAAGAGACATTCCAGCAGCACCTCAATATGCTTCTAGAGATCACAGCTAACTCTTAGCTCTCCCTTCCAACTATCTACAAAACACAGTTCTATTGTTTGCTTCACAGACACACCTATACCAACTAGCCTGTACCTTTAGTTGGGATGGGTAAGAAGATGAGTTGTCTTCCTTACATTCTAGGAGAGTCTTCAGCTACGTCAGACCTAGCCATTCTAGGCCTTTTATCAGTTATTTCCAAAAAGTAACAAAAGATGTGGCTGGCACAGCTTGCTCACTGACCATAAAGGAACGTTAAACACTCATTCTGACCCCGTAACCATCTTCCATCCAGACCCCAGACTCCTTAATAGTTATCAGATAGCAAGTGCAACAATGCATTCTTTTAAAGCTGTTGCTTTCCTGTCACTGCTGTTGGTGTTTAGTCATATACAGTATACTGTATATGGGCTCCTTGATCCCAAGGAAATATCAAAATGTTCCTTTGGGTGGATATTATTTCAAATATAAGAACTTCGGGGGCCACTAGGGGGCGCATTGGAAGATGGCCGACAATACCATCTCTCCGACCCACACGGGGTAATTAAGAGGCTGTTATGGGAGTAGGTAGCCTCCCTTGTTGCCCCAAGGAAATGGGGAACACTGCCATTGCCTGCTGTGCCCATAAATCACCCCCTAATTCGAAAGAAGGGGGTGAGGGCCCTAGGCAGAATGCCCCCGTGTGGACCTCGGCTCTCCTGGACGCTGTCTCTGATCGCGCACTAGTTGTAGCAATTTGGAATAATTAATTACAAAGGAAGCAATTGCACATATTTCAAGTGAAGAAGGGGAGTGAAGTCTGCTAATTTAAGTGACCTCTGCGAAAGAAGACGACGGGCTGGAGAAACAGGAATATTTTACGATGAAGATACACCAAAGGTTGGGTATGTGGACAACGGGGCTGAATGGGGGGGGGGACCTTTTTTACTTTCCTTCTATGTGATTTACAAGAACCCCTCCTCATTAGAATCGTCGGTTGAACTGACCCAAGCAGGGTGATTAAGGTCTGTGTGGAGATAAACTTTAGCCAAAAGTATGTTTTATGGAGACCGAGAAGCAATAAGAGCTTTTGGGAATGGCGCAGCAATTAATTCGGAGTCGCCATCTTGCCAAAGGATTTATAGCCAGGAGGAAGAACAGACTTGTTTCCAGACTGCATTCCTAGTGAATCTCCTCAGAGGTTTTGAGAAAGGAGGCAGATTGGTGAAGATTAATGACGCTAAGACTGTTTTGATGTATGGAAGTGATGTTATATGGAAAACGTCTGGATATGGCTACTGGATAAAAAAAATAATATCCACGCAGGAT
Source organism: Podarcis tiliguerta (assembly GCF_965153285.1). NCBI lineage: Eukaryota > Metazoa > Chordata > Lepidosauria > Squamata > Lacertidae > Podarcis > Podarcis tiliguerta. Next base: position 88,200,044 of record NC_139534.1, read on the forward strand.
TACAAACTGTTCTAACCAGCTTGCGGAGACTATCACAGGTCACAAAGAGAAAGAAAAAATATATGAAAATAACAACAAGAGATGTGGAAAAATAATAAGAAAGGACTGGATAGTACTGTGAACATCATAAGGTTAGATTTGTGGACATTAAAACAGCAGTAAGAAGCAAGAAGTTGATTGGATCCCTTCGGAACTTGAAATATGGGTACCCCCAACAAAAATTTAAAATTCGGCTGTGTAATTTGGAATTTATGCAATTTGGTTTGATTTGATGTGATTGGTCGGTTAATAAAAAATTATTCATGGGGGAAAAAATCAAATATAAGAACTTCCTTCAATAACAACCTCTTCCGAGTTTTTATTTCTTAACCCCTTCAGAACTTTTTCAGTGTCTGTTTTGAGTCTCTAGATGCTTCTACAAATAGAGAACTTGGATCATCTCAGCCCATCCAAAATCTTTCTTTCCTTCCTTCCTTCCTTCCTTCCTTCCTTCCTTCCTTCCTTCCTTTCCTTCTGTGCTTAGTTGTCCTGTGGTGAAAACTGTTCAGGAAAGGAACTCTGGTTATGCAGGACATCCTCCTTCCTTCGCTTGTGATGTACTTCAGTATCACACTTCAATCTATCCCTGCCTTTTTCTTTCTTTACTTTTTTTACAAAAAGGAAGCCCAAATCTGAGGCATATTCATGAGTTAACAACAAGTAGTAATTATATAAACCAAAAGAGAAGTTGGTTGGGAGGTACAGAACAAGCAAACAGCAACATGATTTTTTATTTAAAAAACCAAAATAATCCAGGGTATTTGGACCCCTGAGCTATGCTGGAAAGTGAGGCTAAGCATACAGTTAGCTGATCTGTCTGGAGTGGGTTTATCCAAACCCATTCCAAAAAAGGAAATATGGAAATTGATCAACTTAAAAAAAAAACAGCTGTGAATGACTGTTGAGGGAGAGGAATGGAGGGCAGGGCTCATAATCTCAGTGGGGGGAAGCACTGGGGAATTGCCCATTGCCTTGTTCTTCCTGTCCCACAGACACACCCTCCTGGGGAGAATGCTATACAGCATTCCCTCTGCAGTTTGCCAGATGACCAAGGGCTCAGTTTGGTCTGGTTCTCAAAAAGAATGCATTGGCCAGAACATGTCACTATAGCCGTGAAATAACTTGGCTGCCCAGCTTTGTTATCTGTTTGGCGAGATATCGCTGACATCTGTCTGAGGTTTCTGTAAGTACCAAAACACTCAAGAAGCACACACAGCAGCAGATGAAACCTTGGAATCTATCCAGCAACCTTAATGTGGCTGAGAGGGTTTTATATTGTGTACGTGTCCTCCATATATCAGACGTCTCCAGACATGGCAAGGCTGTGCTGCTTTCTGTTGCTTTCCATGCAGGCAGCTGTGCAGCGACCCAAACAACTACAAGCAAAGGGAGTTTACAGCAAATGGAAGTTCTGAAAACTTGCTGCCTAAGCACTCATTAATCTCTTGCATTTGCCTAACTGGCAGTGGCTACACCCATCCTTTCCCAATCCCCACATATGTTTCAAGACAGCACTTGCTGCGGTCCAGCTGCTGCAATCTAATTGTAGTTCAGTAAAGGAGTGTTCAGACAACACCCACACTGAACATGAGAGAGCCATGCACCTGCAACACTGATGTTCTTGTCAGCCACACATTTGGCATTTGTGCAAAGGACCCCATATGCTTGCAGAACACATAGGTGTTCCTCCACACAACCAGGAACTCTGGCTAACCCTGCTTTTCACTCTGTGTGGCTGTGTATGTATATATGGAGGGCTCATTCACTAATAAAATTGTGTGTCCTGTCAGCAACAGCAGGGGGGAAATTCCAATGGGTATATAAGAATTTCCACTAATTTTTAATATTATAAATAGCCTGGACGTAGGTGGCAGATACTCCATCTGGATTTCACTGAGTGACCAGAATGGGATAGACTTTCTGGGCCACTGTCAAATAAAACTCTATATACGTAGGTTTAGAATATTATAATGCAGAGGTGGGGGATCTTTTTGGCACCCTGGGCCACAACCTTATCAGGATCAGCGCCATGGACCAAATTTGACAAGTGGCAGCAGGCAAAACTTGCTAAAACAAGTTCCACCCCCCTCCATTTTAGCAGGACTTTTGATGCAAATCCCTTCCAGAATCAGGAAAGGGGTTGCACTGAATGCTGCTGAACTAAGCAGGATTTAACCCTTGCTTATCAGCTGATGGCACACAAACAGCTCCTGCTTCCCTGGGAATATGTCACTGGTCACTGCAATCAAGCTGGTCATGATGTAGGGGAATTTCTGCCTGGGCGGGAACTCAGCATGACTCAGATTACCTCATTAGCCTTTGGAGGGAAATATCTTTCACTGAAGAGTATATGTTCTTGAAGTGCAGCCAGCCATTTCAGCTCCTTTCCTGTTTATACATAGTGTGTGCCAAATTACACATACATCCTGTGTTAACCCATTGAAGGCAGTTGCTTTGGGCCTTGCTCAAGAGTTTTTCTATACTTTTGCCGCAGAATGGTCCAAATACCATCCCGGTTCACACGTTCGTGGTGTTTTCTTTTATATTAATTAGTCTGGCATTGATATCAACTTCTAGTCCCCTATAAGCATGGGAGGGATCCACTGTTCCTCCTTTTTGTTTTAATCTGCACCTCACGCTGTGTTGCCACTATTGCAGCGTTGTTGTTGTTTTGTCCTGGGACAAAAGGTAACTGCATAATGAAAAAACAAATGTGTTCATGCATCGTGATTTCCCTGACACGGTATAGCTACCAACACTGTGTTTAAAACAGCATCATAATCTCTTATTCACATTATTCATGTTGGTTATATGCTGGCCCTAATGTACAAGTTATTCACAACACAGGGCAGATCACTTAGGCCAACTGCACAAATGTATCCAGCAGGGAACCATGCATGCATTAACATTCCAGGCCCCTCCCCCCCGATTGTGAGGGCCAATGAATATGTGTCCAGAGGCAACTGGTGAACATAAGTAGGCAACTGGACTCTGGAGTGCCAAACTACACAATATGTGAACTGCATCTTTGTGGGGAGGGGGAGAGAGAATTAAATAGAATAGAGGAAGAAATCCAGTTAGGACCAGAGCCCAGGTGGTGGCGACTTTAAAATGTAAACCTCTCCCCACTTCCCCCATTTTCCCTCCTAGGACAAACAGCAGATTTTGGGAGCCATTTTCAGCAGGAGCACAGTGCAGGGGTAATAGGTTAAACACTCCCTCCTCCACTGGCGTCATGATGCCAATCCAGCTACAAGCCCGCTGATGGCTGGTTAAACCACACACAGAGAGACAGCCCTTAACGTAGCATGTTTGGAATTTCCCTTAGATGTGTAAATGTCACTCACTTAGAATCATAGAGTTGGAAGAGACCACAAGGGCCATCGAGTCCAACCCCCTGCCAAGCAGGAAACACCATCAGAGCACTCCATCATACCACATGGCACAAATGGTTTCTGGTATTAAAAAAAAAAATCCAACTGCTATAGTAACATGTCATTCCTGCATTATTAAGTTGACCACAGCCCACCAGCCTTGTAGTGTGATCCTGTAGGACCCGACAAGCCTCTTGCTTTTGTTGTTCCAGGTAGCAGAAACAGAAGGCTTGTGAAGCCCATGGTCAGCCACCATGCATGGAGGGTGATGGTATTCAGCTTGGATGGCCTGCTAGCTGGCAACAGACCCCACTGCCAGCTACAGGCAGAGACGGGCTTCAGAGAAGAAGCAAGTTGTATCAAGTTTTCCTTGATCAGGAAGCATACAAAGTCAGACTATGTGTCCATCTAACCAGGTATTACCTGAGGAGAAGCCGGTCTCCAGGGACCCAGGCCTTTCATATCACCTGCTGCCCATTCCTTTTGGGTTGGAGATGCCAGGGATTCAACCTGGAACCTTTTAAGTGCAAAGCATGTGCTCTGCCACTTTGGCTGGGCTCCCTCCTTTTAAAAGAAGTATGTTGCAAGGGGCTCACAAAAGTCTCTCACCCAGTTTATTGACCAGGTCCACACCTGCTTGGTTTCAGTGTTACTGCAGCACAGTTCCTGTTGTTGAGCCCCGATTAGTTCAGCAGCCTTAGCAACAACCTTATGTTGAACCCTCTCCCTTAAAGCAATGCCTTAGCAGACCAGGGAGAGCCTGCGCCTTGTCCATTAATCTGTTTCCTCAGCCTTTCCAGCACAGCATGTCACCAACTATGAAAAGCAAGCGTGCATACTCAACACACCCCAGTAATGATAAACTAATACTCTCCTTGATTACAGCTCATTATTTAAGCTTCATAAAACACTCAGCCAATGTATTATTATTAAGAGAGTAATGCAATAATTAATACGGGGGTTAATTGTTATTCCATGCTAGTGCTTTCCCAGGAAGTGGATGTTATCTCTCAGGGCCCACACTGCAAATTCCAGACTGATGTTTCCTTGAGAGAGTTCCTAGCACAATAACTTGCAACAGGCCAAAGGTTGCTCTAATTTACTGCACAAGATTTGTTAAGAGCACAGCTGGCACAGGATGAGACAGCATCACCTCATGCCTGTACAGGCCTCCCTTGGACGCTTCTGTACAATCTTTTTCCTGTGGTCTAAAATTCATCCCTTATGTGCTGCCAAAGATAAGACCAAGGAGTATTCATGTGCATGCATAGATGAGACGAGAGTGGGTATCTTATTGCAGTTGGGTGACCGTCTATAATCTTAGCTATTAAAACAGAGTGATTTCAGTTTACCTGTTTCCATGTGCTGGGCAAATCTTACCACCCACAATCAGAATGAGCTCTATGAGCAGCAATCTCATAGGCCCACTGGTGGTACACCCAATGGTGGAGGCCAGCCAAAAGCCCCACAATAGGGCATTCTGAGGGTGGGATCAAACCAGTCCACTGGAACCTGAGCCAATCTCGCTACTATCATGCAACAGCATCCAGTTCCAATATGGACCTGATATTTGTGCCAGCCTGGAATTTGCACAGGGATCAGGTCTGACCTTCATCCCCTCCTTCAGTTGCAGCAGGCATGAGCAGTCAGGTTGTGGGTGTGGCAGTGGATCCACAAAGACCCAGCAACAGGGTGGGGTTTTTAACTGTGCCCTTAGGGAATCAAAATTCCCACTGGCTGGCTGTTGCTTTAATTAAGCATGCAATGTGTCTGAGAAATCATAAGTGCCCTATCTCCTTCCAATGGAACTGGAACTGCAGGGTCCCTCCGCCAATCTTACACTGGTCACACAAGCAGCCTCTGAGCTCTTAAACAAATAAACAGTGGTGCCACAAGAAGAAGCCTTTGGGACGGAAGTCCAGGGCACCCACTCTGAAGAATGAGCAGAAAGGCCCCCAAATGGAGTCATTTTGGACTCACAGCTGTCCATGGAGGCACAGGTCTATTCTGTGTCCAGGGCATCTGTCTACCAGAGACCCTACCTACCCGCAGACTATCTCGCCAGAGTGGTGCATGCTCTGGTTATCTCCTGCTTGGACTACTGCAATGCACTCTACATGGAGCAGATGAACTGGTGACTGGGAGTGGCTGCCGAGACCATATAACAACGGTCCTAAAAGACCTACATTGGCTCCTGAGCACAATTCAAAGTGTTGGTGCTGAACTTTGAAGCTCTAAACGGCCTCTGCCCAGTGTACCTGAAGGAGTGTCTCCACCCCCATCATTCTGCCCGGACACTGAGGTCCAGCTCTGAGGGTCTTCTGGCAGCTCCCTCACTGTGAGAAGTAAGGTTACAGGGAACCAGGCAGATGGCCTTCTCGGTAGTGGCGCCTGCCCTGTGGAACGCCCTCCCATCAGATGTCAAGGAAATAAACAACTATCTGACTTTTAGAAGACAGCTGAAGGCAGCTGTTTAGGGAAGTTTTTAATGTTTTATTAGTTATTGTGTTTCTAATATCCTGTTGGAAGCCACCTAGAGTGGCTTGAGAGGCCTGGCCAGATGGCTGGGGTATCAGTAATAAATTATTATTATTATTATTATTATTATTATTATGGCTTTCCACATTTTGTCTTATTTATTTTATCTAACAAAATTTATATTCTGCTTGAGTATAGGAAAACCTCTAAGCAGTTTACAAAACTAACTAACAAAAAAACCCATTTTGAATAACATAGGACGCCCATTGGTCCATCTGGCTCAGTAGTGGTCAGTGACTGGAAGTGGCTTTCCAGGGATTCAGACTGGGGACCTTCCCAGCCCTGCCTGAAAATGCTGGGGTTTGAACTGTGACCTTCTGCATGGCAAAACAGGTCCTCTGCCACTGAGCTATGGCCTTCCACACATTATCATCTCAAGAGGGGGTGTGGCATAATACCATTAAGTCCAGAATCTAACACTACCTAAGTGCACTAATGTGAAAAAGAAGCCAAAGAGCACAAATGAATTGGACCTTAGAATTAGCTAGTTCCTTCCTGTAATCATAGCAGTTAAATATGCAACTTACAAAGTTCACTATCTATAGGATGTCATTCTACTATGCAGAAATTTGTGACATATTTAATTTTCCCTCCTGGTGGGCTTTTTATTAACTTGATGCATCGTAGCACCTCCATTGATGTCACTTAAAACATAAAAGGGGATTCCAGTCATTTTGGGGTGGGATTCAGCCACATACCACCAAATTTAGGTTCTGCAGTTACGATTGTTTGGGAGGCATTGTGAAATGAATCAGTTACCCTCAAAGATCAGACTTTTGCAAAAAGAAAAGTAATAGGAAAATGCACTGGAAACTGTGGGGTAAAATTGGCTTTGATGCAGCAGCATCTAACCTTCCCTAACCTGCTCAATAAACAAGTTGTCTGGAAATACCCAATGAAATTATGTTGTAGGACATAGTATTTGACATGTTTTGTAGATGTTGTCAAGGACCCGTTTTAAGTATTACATCAGCACGAATATGAATATACTTTTAAAGGAGCCTCTCCAAACTAAATAGAGGCACTCTTTGCAACTTGTGCTTTGCTAACCCGTGAAGCTTTTCCTTTTCCTGTTACATCCCTTCCTAAGCTTCTTCATATGAAAAGAGGGAGTAGAATACCTTTGCAAGTCCCTTTTCTCATACCAAGAAACACTGCCTGGTAAACTCACCCTCAGTAGATTGTCCATTTGGAATGTTTGTTTTTAATTTGTCCTGTAAGTTACATTGAGTGGCTCAATTTTTGAGCTAGAATGGTGGTATGCAATTGTCCTTCGTAAATAACAAATAATAATTACATAACAAATAACCAAATAGCAAAAGTATTTTCTTCTCTGACAGTGGCACTCTTAGGGTCAAGTACAGCACTGAATCTGCTACCTGCTCTCTGGAGATGATACATTGGGAGAGAGAGGAAGAAGGTAACCTTGACTCTCATGTTGTTGACACTTCATAAAAATTAAGTATCTTGTTAAGAGGTTATCTTCCTCTGCAGGATAAAATTTTAAAGTCTCACAGGTATAAGGTTCATTCACACTCCAGGATTTAGTAGGCCTAGTAGGACTAGGAAGCCAGAGCAGTAGCCAGAAGATTAAGCATGGGAAAATGGATATTGTCAAGGTTTGTTTTGCTTAACGGGAACTCCATAACAAAGAAGATAAGGATACTCCACAGATGTTTGTGAAGATTATGAAGTCTGAATAGAATCCTAGAGTTAAAGAAGATTATATAATTATCATTGTTATTAATAGTGTTGCGAATGGATAAAGGCAAGAGGAATAAGTTACAATGGAGGAAATATGATTTATGATTATATGGATAGATAACTATAACTGGATATTTTTTTCGTTCTATCTCCACTTTCTTCCACAACACACAAATATAGACACTGCTATGAATAGTATAAAAAAGTCATTTCCAGAACTATGCTATACTGATGTGAGGAAGAAAGTAAGTAGGCTGCTCTTTGGCTGACTTTAAACCAGGCCAGCTGCATTTTGTTTTGTTTTGTGGTTGCATGTGTGATTTTTCTCTCTTTTCTTAAGGTCAGCCTCAATGCTCAATGAATAAGCAATTGTAAATCTGCACAAATTTTAATGGATGCAAACCATATTAGCAATGGCTTTAGAGAGGTTTTCTGAAGGGCAAAAACATTCCACTCTCATTCATCACGAAGGTAAGAGCTAGTTCAGATGCTCATCATTCTCGAGACTAGATGTGCGTCAGACATGCATATTTGCTTGACTTTGATGTATGCAATGTTGCATATGACGTGTGGCACATAAGCCACACCACATATGCACATAAGCCACACCACACACTACATGCATGGTGGAGAGGATACATATATGCCTACAGGCTTTCCAGAGTGATGAGCATGTAAAATGCATTTTACTTCCTAAGCATCCCATTTTGAAAGTGTTGGTTAAAACGTGCAACCCAATTTAACTATGAAAGGAATGCTGGGTGCACCCCTGTAATCTGTTGGGATATGGAGCTCATTTGTACAGGTTGGTTTTTTGTTTTTTTTTTAAGATAAATGCTGGAAGCAAGTGTATGCATGCAATGTGCAACATTATCACCATGGAATCAATGAAGAATTCACTCAAGTTAATGCCACTGTATTCCATTAGAGGTAGCATTAGGCTTGGCTGCCTCATATGTTTTAGGAAATCCTATTCATGGTTATCAGGCTGGATATACCAAGTGAGGAGAAACCTCCCCCCCCCCAAGGTTCCTATGCAAGTTACACATAAGTTCCCCTTTCTGCAAGTAAAAGATGTCCAGACAGTACATGCTCATTTTCTCACTCGCTCTTCCTCTTTCAGTGGAAGCTCTTACATAGGAAGAGAACAAGAAGTGTGTGGTCTGTTAACCAGATATGCTTCATATGTGCACCAATATGGAGAAGTACAAAGGGGTGTCGTAGCACAATATATTTGACTACAGGCCCTTATTTGCACGATTATGTCTCTGTATACTAAGGGTACTATTAGAAGATGGCCCAGGGGCTTTAAGCATGTCCAGGGCCTTTTGCATTGGTCCCAAGACTCCTTTCACCCTCCTCCTTAATTTTGTTAAAACGTATTTTTAAAAACCTTTATCTACAGGGATGTTGGGCATGCTCCAAAGCACAGTGCCAGTGAAACCCCAGCCACTCACCATCTTAATGTGCTTAGAGACCCAAATCTGCATCTATACATCAGCATTTTCAAATACTATGTAGATTTGTCTCATGTGCTAAGACATTGCCCTGAGTTATTTAAGTATCAAGCACTGCATGCAGATATATGTGGACTGATGGGCTGCTGGGATGTTGTAGTTTGACGGGACTTAAGCATTTGGGAAATGACAAACTTCAGAGAGACAAGATGAGGATTAAAGGAAAAAACCGAACATACCTGCTTCCCAACACTATCACCATTTTAAGAAAAATGTTTCAAATTAAGCTCTTTGTCATGCAAACAAGCCCTAATATTGATCCCCATAAAACTCATTCATGTTTTCCTAAATTTGGTATTTAACAGTTATATTAATACTATGATGAGAAACCAAAAAGGAAACCATTCAGATCGATTGTTGTTGTTGTTGTTTTGTCGTGTCCGACTCTTCGTGACCCCATGGACCAGAGCACACCAGGCACTCCTGTCTTCCACTGCCTCCCGCAGTTTGGTCAAACTCATGCTGGTAGCTTCGAGAACACTGTCCAACCATCTCGTCCTCTGTCGTCCCCTTCTCCTTGTGCCCTCAATGTTTCCCAAGCTTAGTAGGCTGAAATGAAATCCACCAACTGGATAGCTCAGTTAGTTAGTGTGTGGTGCTGATAATGCCAAGGTTGCAGGTTCGATCTCCATATGGGACAGCTGCATATTCGTGTATTGCAGGGGGGTGGACTAGATGATCCTAAGGGTCCTTCCAAGTCTACAATTCTATGATTCTGTGATCTTCTTGATAAATGGTATTATATGACACAGCTTTGTATTAAGTCAGACCACAGAATCATCTATCCCAGCATGTCTATTTAACTAGCAGTGGCTCTACAAGGCCCAATATAGTTTTAGATGGCAATGCCAAGGATTAAACATGAGAATTTCCAAGGCAAAGCAGGAAAATAAAACATAAGTTTCATCCACACACAAAATCAAAGTGCGTTAGTTTGGGGATAAATAGCTAAACAGCAGCACAGAGAAGACTCTGGGAGTAGAGTCAATCTTGTGAACACAAATATGTCAGCAATGTGACATTGCTGCAAAATGTCAAATATTATTTTGGGTCCTATTAGTAGACACAAAAGATCTAGGTCTAGGACACTGCAAACAACTGGGGCTTTGTATTCTTTAGGCCTGAGATGGAGTAATGTCTCACGTCAAGCTTCACTTAAAAGAGAAAGACACAAGTCAGTCTACCCAAATTGTAGTTTTGGACTACAAGTCCCATTAGCCCTAGCTAACACGGTTCGTTGAAGTCCAAGAATTCTAGCCAGAGAAGATACACTGGAAAATAGAACATCCTGTAAAAGGTATAGATTCCACAATATATCCGGAACTGGAAATTACTGGCCTATGGAAAGCCTGCTGTTGGTGACGGTGATGGAATACATTGCTTAGGAAAGTTCTCAAGTTACCGACTGACATTTATGAGAAGTTAAGCATCAGTGAGAGATAGCTTAAGTTGTTGCAAACATTGTTTCACCATAGAAGCTTGAACTAATTTGCTCTTGAGATTTCTTCAAGTCCTGTGATGGTGATGCTGTGATTCTGATAAGGATTTACATATTCAGAATCAGCACATGATACAGCACTTATGGAACTCAAAATACAGATGGTGGGGGAACATATTTGAATGCTTCTATGTGCAAAAAAAAATCTCCTGCAGCTAGAAATCATATTCCAGTGGAAAAGGCTAGTTTTGGATTCTTTCCCCTGGCATGTTGTATATAGAAGGATTGATCCAAATTGTTAGTTTAACTTAAATTCCATTGACGTCTTGGGAAACTACAGTATGTCATGATTAACTTGCCCCATTGATTTTAAGTGCACTTAAGTTCAACTAACTTAGCTTGGGTCCAACTTGGAGAGTTTTATTTTACAAAGGCATAGTATTTACACAATTACACAATTTCCCCTCTTCCATTCTGAAGTGGTGCAAAGCCACTGTCTAGAACAACCAGCATTCTGATTTGATCAGCAGATTGGTCAATTGTTAACCTGACTACATTGGGCCATTTAAACTAGATAATTTGTTGTCATTAACTTAATAAGAGTGGAGGGCAGTTGTCTTTGATTGTTGGATATATTTTAAGTAACTATGGGTTAAGTAAGGTTGGTTTTTGGTTTTCCTCAGAAAACACAATCCTGCTGTTACTAAGCTTTTACAAGCTGTAGTTGGAGATGAAACGAACAATTCAGGTAAAATAATATCTTCCCCGTGTTCTTTTCAAACTTTCAGCTTCAGAATGTTCCCTTTATATTTGTGGCTGGGTTCTTGCTGTAAAAGAAAAGCTCCTAGCTGTTCTAACGGCAATTTCAAACTGATCAGAAAACATGGGAAACCCATTTGAGAAAGTGTTTTGAGAAGATCTCTATATTTTATTAAAGTTAAGTACATCAGCCCTGCTGGCTCAAACCAAAGGCCCTTGTATCCTCTTCTCACAGTGGTCAACCTAGATTCAGGTAGGTAGCCATGTTGGTCTGACCAAGTCGAAATATATAAATAAAATAAGATAAAAACTTGTCCAGTAGCACCTTAGAGACCAACTAAGTTTGTTCTTGGTATAAGCTTTCATGTGCATGCACACTTCTTCAAATACACCGAAACAGAAGTCACCAGACCCTTATATATAGTGGGAGGGTGGGGTGGGGGTTTTCTCAGGAGGGTAGTAGGAGATGGGTGATTGACTCAATGGGTATGGTAAACCTGTTGATGACTGTTAACTGCAATTAGTCCTACAGGAAAAAGCAAGGGATAGTATGCAGATGATTAGCATATATAATGAGACAGGAATCCAATATCTCTATTAAGACCATGTCTCTCCATAGTTTTCAGTTTAGTGATAAGTTGTAATTCAGCAACTTCTTTTTCAAGTCTGTTTCTGAAATTGTTTTGTAATAAGACAGCTGCTTTGAGATCCTGTATTGAATGTCCTGGGAGATTGAAGTGTTTTCCTACTGGCTTCTCTGTCTTGTGATTTCTTATGTCAGTGGCCAACCTGATGTCTATGGAAAACCCACCAGAAAGACTTGAGCACAACACTTTCCCTATTTGAATTCTTCAGCAACTGTTATTCATGAATATACTGTCACCACTTAGCCATGGTGAGGAGTAGCTGTTGGTAGCCTTATCCTTTGTGAATTTGTCTAATCCCATTTTAAAGCTGTCCATGTTGGTGGCCACCACACCATCTTGTGGCAGCCAATTATTCCGTTTCAGTATGTGCTGCCTCTTGTCCTGTCCTGAATCTTCCAATACTCAGCTTCCTTGGAGGACCCTGATCCTAGTATTTTGAGAGAGGGAGAAGTTTATTAATATTGAAGTTTAGGGTATTTTCAAGTCACCTTTCCAGGTCCAAGTGACTGAAGGATGCATGTAACGTCCTTATCTTCTTTGGGCTATTTATTCAGTCTTTCCTCTTTTTGTCTTAGCTGCAGCTGCTGTTGATTCCTCTATACCTCTCTTCTGAATGAAGGACAATAAACCCATTTATTTCCCTTTGGTACATCTCTGCCCTTATCTTACCTCCACTTCTGAATTAGTTCCTCTGCAAGAGGGAATTCCTTCGCCTGAATTAATTGAATATCCTTTTGTTGATCTACTGCCATAGGAACCAGAGTGCACTTTGTAAAAAATCCACTTGAGTACATTTTGTTACGCAAACAGCTCTGGACACAGCATTGTCAGGATCATTTAGAAGACACCGGAGCAAAGATATTCCTTCCTCCTCCCCTGCCTTCGGGAATTGCTGCTCACACTGTAGTGTAGACACTCCACAGAACTGATTGCAGACCTTGAGCTGCTCTGTTTATATGACTTGTTCCGTCTCCAATTGCTCATTGGTCCAGTCATTTGGAAAGCTGCATGGAGCTGTCCCACAGGGAATTAGAACATGGTGTCATTTTAGTCTCTGCCTTTCCCAGCCTGATGTCTGTTTGTTTTTATTTTCTTTGCCACAACATCTGTCCCACATCGTGGAGAGATTTCACAATTTGGAACTTGCAGCAAATACTGACACAGGATCAACAAGCTCCAGAAGTTTGTTATTAGCTGCTGCTTTTTTTTTTTTTTGCAAAGGACACTGGGTCAACTACTTGTTCTCTATGGATCTCAAACTGTCTGTATTTATTTTACTGTTCATTATAGGGCCATGTTGGAATCTGCAAACAAACCATCATCTCTACTGCAGATGCCCTATTTCCAAGTGTGGATTCCATTTAGGGTCCAAATTAGAATTTAAATTGGATCTCAAATAAAACGGATTTCTGGTTTTGTAAATTGAGTGCAGTTGAGCTCTGTAGCAGCATTTTAGCAGCAAATCCCTATATCTAGCCTAGTGTGAAGCTGTTATTCCATCAACCACTGTCTGTGTTTATGAGGCCTAGCTTCTAGGAAAGGGTTTATGTTTGCCTCAACACCCTTACATTCCCACAGCCAAGTCCCAGACAGTTTGGGGCCCCTGTGAGAAGAATGGAAGAAACTGGAGCTTTTGATTTTATAGGTGACAAAGGACAGAGCTGAGTAGCTGCATGTACAGTGGGACCTGTGAATAATGTGGCTTTTGGCAAACGTTCAGCTGAAAGAAGGGCTTAAATCAGTATTTATTTTCAAGTGTGTTCAGAACATAAAAACACTTAAAAGTTACTGTTAATTGTCCCGGATTAGAATAGTTATACACAGTGCTCAAATTACTGAGGGAGCAGGAAGAAAGGGGGTGTTAATTAAATCCACAACCCCTGTCCTAAACTCCCACCAACTTTAGCCAAACTGTATCCACTCCATAGCCTTGTAAAAATTGCAGTTAACAGAAAGGAAGAGGCCAGCTCCTCCCTTCCTCGCCTCTGATTCGAAAATTGGATATACTTCCGTAACAAATTAAGAGGCTGGGTTTTTCTTTATTACTCAAACTCATTTTTGAGTCAGCACAGAAAGCCGTATTTGCAGCTATTTGAGGGCAAGTGTTCATGTTCTGTATTCACAGACAAAACTGGAATTGGAAAGGTACATCTCCTAACTAGCAGATAATGACGGTATAGCTGTTGCTGAAGTATAAACATGGCCTTCAAGGTACTTTGCTAGCTGATGCAGCTCCTTCTCCAGAGACTCAAAGTGTTATTTGGAGAAGGGGCTACAGGAGAAAAAACAGCTGGGGAAGCTACAAGGGGAAGACAATCTTCCCTCCAGATGTTGCTAAACTACCACTCTTGTCATACTTGCCCATTGGTCACGCTTGCCAGGGCTGATGGGACTCGTAGTTCAGCAACATCTAAAGGGCCAAAGGTTACCCGCACCAGGTTTAAGCACTTCTTCACCTCTCCACCACTCCCTCCCTGCACACTACCCACTCCTGATGCCACATTGCTGCAGAAAAGCAGAGGTGAGCATTTGCATACATGAATTGGTCAACCTAAATTCCCTTTGACTCCATGGTTTCCTTGGGGCATCACAGGGCACGTGGCAGCTCAGAATAAAAACCTTCATTTCTCTTTCTCCTGATGATCCCTTATTTATTAAGTAATAACCCTCACTATTTTTGAGGGGGTCAAACGAGATGATATATAAGCTCCGTACCTATGTTCTAAAGTGCAGGATTGTTTTTGTTACACAAATTGCAAGCACAGAAGGCCTGATTCGGATCAGGAACCTAGCATGGCAGCTTGCCCATTGCCAAGGCCCTGACTTGGCTCACCCCCTTTCTGCATGCTAACAATTAGGGGGGGGGCTCCAATTTGCTTTTTTTCCCTTACACAAATTGCAATCACAGGTGTACCAATCTGATTGGAACCAATGTGGGAGGAAAACTGTTAACCCCTCCCCAAAAAAACCATTTATTATTTTTGTTGATGTTGTTGTTGTTGTTATATGCTGCTCCATATCTAAACTGACTTCTAAGCTGTTTACAAAATATAAAAGGCAAATATACTAATTATAATCTATGATTAAAACATACCATAAAGCAGTATCATAAAAATAATACAACAGCAAAAACAGGAGATCCAGGTCAAGGGATCAGGAAATGCTGGTATAAACAGATGTGTCTTCAAGAGCTGGTGGAATGCCAATACAGATTCTCAAATCTCAAATGTCAACAGGGAGGACATTCTATAGATCCTGTACAATCAATTAGAAAGCCTGCCTTTGCATTACAAGTCAGTAATCATTGAGCAGCAGCATGACTGATCTTATAATGCTCTTATAGGGCTATAGATAGGAAGTCAGTGTTTCCAATAACCTGGCCCAGCGTTGTTTAGGGTGCTATATGTAAGTAACATATTGGGTCCTCTCAAGATACGGTGTACTTAAGGGCATGGCTATGAAGTTAACGTATCATCTAGCTTGGTCCTCAGTGTACCCAATGGAATTCTAAAGATAGGTCCAAGTGACCTCTCTATTCATACGCCCAACTGTTTTAGAAACTATCCTGATATAACTTACTGGATTGTGTGTTTCTTTTTGGCATGGCCACACTGTTTGCTGTTTCTTTCCTATCAGCAGTTATGTCCTGGAAGCCAGTAACTTAATTTATCGGAAGAGGTGTGTGGAATCTCAAGCCTGCTTGGCAGCCTCACTCACTGACCTTAGCAAACTAAGGCTCTGGTGAATCAAGAGTGATGGCAGCTGCGTATTAACTAGTTCCCACCTTCTAACAAAAAGGTGCTGCCCTGCTCAGCTAAATCGCCTTGTGTGCCTCCTCAGCCATAGCACCGTGGGAGAGAGCTGTGTCTCACTCAGCTAAGCCTCCACCTACTAAGCAGGCAGGATCCCATTGTTGGGCTAGAAGGGAAGGAAGATAAGTGTCTTAATGTATTTTTAATCTTTTGTTGGAAGCCGCCCAGAGTGGCTGGGGAAACCCAGCCTAGAGTATAAATAATAAAAATTATTATTATTATTATTATTATTATTATTATGTTTGGGGAATGTGACTGTGAACACACAATACACGCAAAGCACATTCCTCTCTCCCCACCCCAAAATCCTAATAACTGCAGTTTCTCAATGGTGGTAGATTTGTAGCTCTGTGAGGAGCAAACTACAGTTCCCATAATTGTTGGAGAAGGGAAATGTGTTTTAAATGTATGGTGTGCACATGGTTTGTGTTTTCCTCACTCCAGCAGCCCACCTCAAGTTTGTAATGCATGGTCTGGGAACCCACATGCCAATAGATCCACAGCCAGTTAGTTGCACTGGGAACCTTGTGTGATGCATTTGTGTGAGTTGCTTTCCCTTGCAGGGACAATACTGTATTTTTCGCTCCATAAGACGCACTTGACCATAAGGAGCACCTAGTTTTTAGAGGGGGAATTCAAGAAAAAAAATATTATTAAAAGGGAGCGCTGAGCAGAGCCTGTGTGCATCCCAGGCTCAGCTCAGCACTCCCTTTCACGAGCCGCGTGGAGCGTGTGCGGCGCTTTCAGGCTTTTGCCCGAGGAGGGAGAAGGGCAGCCCGTCACTCCTCGGGGAAAAGCCCCCAAGAGCCAAACACACACTCCATGCAGCTCTTTAAAGAGAGCTCTTGGGGGCTTTTGCGGGAGGTGGAGGAAGTGAGAGAGCCCCACAGGCGGGATGGGTGCTGTTGTCCTGCAGTCCTGACAGCCCTTGTGGGCAGCTGTTTCAGCAGCGATACCGTAAGGTCACAGATATAAGCTGTACTTGAACTTTTCACAATCGGAATTTGAAAAAAAGTGTGGCTTATATTCGGGCCAATACGGTACTAATAGTAGTAGAAGGAATAATAATAATAATAATAATAATAATAATAATAATAATAATATACAGGTAGCACTGATGTCATCATTGCTTTGTATGTCATAGGCTTTTGAGGTGAGCCATGTCTGTCTTTCTGATTCCACTGGCTTCAGATAAACATTCAGGTATGAGAACTGTCTATGGTTTTAGCTACTCCGAGACAAAGAAAGAAGCAAAAGAAACATTGAGGCAACTGGTGAGCACAACATGGTTTTATATATTTGGGAAGTTCTGCTTTAACCCTTTAAGGCTTTTATTAGTCATGAGTAACATGGTTATTTTTCAATTTATGCTCACTCAGAAATTTCTAAGATCCTTATGCTTGGACATTATGGTTATTGGCCTGGATCCAAAGAACTCTGCATCCAGTTCTGCATGCTCACCAGGGCCTTGCACTTGTATTTCTCAAATAATGGCTGCATAGCCAAGCCCCTTTTGAAACTGAGGGAGACTTCAAAACCATTTGGGGATATGGCAATGGTGGAGGTCTATTGTTCAAAAGGAGGGAAAATCAAAAGTCCATCCTGGTAGGCCCAATCCCAGGTGGCTCTTTGTATATTGCCCATATTCTATATATGGAGACTGTCAGCAACTACATCACTATTACAATAGATGCTGCCTTATACCAGGTTACACTATTTGTCCGTCTAGTCCAGTATCATATGTTCTTATTTGCAGTAGCTCTCCAGGGTCCCATACAAAGAGAAGTAATCTCCAGCTCGGTTAGCTGAGACCCTTTTAATTGGCCATGTACCAGGAACTGAATCTGGGATCTTCTGCATACAAAGCATGTGCTCAACCCTAGAAGATGCCACCTATATTACAGCAGCAACTGTGTAGTAGTAGGGAATATGAATCATCAGCTCCCTTCTCAAGCACCTTTGATGTTATTTACATCAAGACTTAGTAGTACAAATAAAATGTGACAGATATGTTGTAAACCACCCTGAGATCTATGGGTATAGGGTGGTATACATATAAATTTATTTATTTACTTATTTAATGCTAATTAGTTTTGCAAAAGATGAGAAGAGTTCATTTTCTGAATTCCCTAATCAAGAGCAAGTGAATTTCAGCTGAGACTGCAGTTCCTACAGTGATGGGTGAGTCACGCTACACCTTTGGGATCATGGCAAAGGACAGAAACCACACATTTCAAAGAATGGACTCCAAAGCAGAGAAGCCTCTTGTTTCCTTGGCTCTGAACCCTCATCCTTGGTATGCAGCATCTTTTGTTCTTGCTCTGCTATGTTACAGAGTCAGCTGTTTAGTTCCTAGGTGAAATGACACATCTGCGTCACCTTTCATCTTGGTCAATTACTGTAAAAACAATTCTGCTAAATCCCAGAATTTTAAAAGATGATGATAGTACTTCATAAGTCATGTTGAGATTTTAGTTTTGTTTTAGAATTGCATCAACCATAAGCCAAAGTTAAAAACAAGGCATGGCAACAAAGTAAACACAAGCCATGTACTGCACAAGTCGAGATATGTAAGTAAGGGAATATAACTAAAGGGCTGAGACATCTTCAGATGTGGTTTTCAGGCTCATGGCTCCAGAAACTTGTGTGTGGGCCATTGTGTGTGCAGGGGGCAGAGGGCTGAACCTCAATGGAATTTAGTATCTTGTGTGCCCAGGCTCTGTGACCTTATTTACCCATTTCACATTTTATAGCCTATGTAGTCCAGGAACATATGCTCAAGGCTGCTTATATTAAAGTTAGAACACAAATATAAAATAGGGTAAAACGCTTAAAGGAAACAATTCACTTCAGCTAATAGCAGGAGCATTTCCAAGTGACAAGATGCACAAACCATTGGCTAAATACAGAATTAGGACTGTAGGCAGAATCCAAACTGCAGAAATCACAGCCTGATAAATTTGGCAAAACTGCATTTTTCAGCTCACCTGCCGTTCCAACATACAGTGGTATCTCGGTTTACAAACTTAATCCGTTCCAGAAGTCTGTTCTTAAACTGAAACCGTTCTTAAACTGAGGCACGCTTTCCCTAATGAGGCCTCCTGCCGCCAGTGCCCTTCCACCGTTTGGATTCCATTCTTAGACCGAGATAAAGTTTGCAAACTGGGACACTACTTCCGGTTTTGCCGAGTTCGTAAACCGAATAGTTCCTAAACAGGGCTGTTCTTAAACCGAGGTACTACAGTATTTGAATCATTCCCTGAGTCTTAGATGGCATCTTCCCTGTGGATCTTCACCACAAGGTAACTCAAAAGACACCACACTTTAGGGGAAATAGTGACAGGAAGACACTATAATAAGCTGGGGACAAGACAACGAGATAGGAAAAGAGACATACAGATCAGGTTTAGGCTTCAGTATAGATTTTTGCAATAAAATCTATGAGGGATAAAATTATTAAAATTAATTTTAATATTTTAAAGGGCAAAAAATAAAGATAGAAAACTATCACTGCATAGCCAAAACAGATACGACTACGCCCCCTTTCTAGGGAATAGGCTTGATATATTCAGCTGAAAGTGGAGACTATTTTTGGAACTTTACAAGGCATCTTGTATTCATATAAACATGAGGTTCTATCTTTGGAATAAAGTAAATAAAACAATGGCAGCTCTTGAACTTCCCCTGATACCAGACCAAGACTGCTCAGCATGCCAAAAAAACTCAATAAATTGGGTGGCTTCACCACATTAAAAATGGTTGCATGAATCAGCCCTTCTTTGTTTACCTTTCCAGCTGCCTTGGCCATATTAAGGCTCTTCTCAAAACCCTCCAATGGTTAGTTATCCTTCTTGACAGCCAGATGAGATGCTTGCCATGGGCCTGGCCTGACCACACAAATGATCCAGGCAGCCACTTAGAGGAGCAGCAATCTGTAGGGTTGACAATAAAGCTGTGTTTGATCTGCAAAATGACCTTCAGAAATTGTGTCAGTGAATATCATAGAAGACACTGGGGATATATCTCTTAGTAGTCTTGGTTTAATCTACTAACTCAGCTCTTATACTTTACCGGGTATTTAAAAGTACAACTTTTTGATTCAGAATTATCCATGACATCTCCAGTTGAAAAGATCTCAGGTGACTAATCTTAGAAGCACCAACGTAAGACCCTAAAAAGCAACTGCCACTCATAGTATCATACAATACAGGGACAGAGGAGCCAATAGTATGATTCACTAACTGTACATCAAAATTAAACCCCACCCTTCCGCACTATTATAAATAAACAAATAAGCAAGCTTTACTTACACAGGGCCTCCCAATCACATTCTTAAATTCTCACGGCAGCAAAGAATTCATAATAAAGTGTTAAATACAGCAGCTTCAAACAGGCACACAACTGAAAATAAGGGAAGCAATTGAGGGAATGGAAAAGTAAGCTGAGAGACTGAGGATACAACGAAACTGTAAACGAATACAGATGCATGTACTATGCAATTTGCCAGGGGTTTGCATATAGGGGTTAAAAAGTATCATTCATTTCCCTCTTTTAATGCTATCAAGCTTTACATAAACTTCCTTACTCCTTGGATGCTTCCTTTAAACTGCATCACTTTTCTTTCATCCTTCAGATTTCTCCTTCTGCTGATAGCCTCGTTTAGCTTACTTTTCTTCTTTACCCCATAAGTAAACCCCTAGCAAAGCACAGAGTACACACAGCTGCATTTACTCCCAATCGTGTGCAATCCACTTCTCAAAATCCGGTTCCCATTTCCCTTCTTCTTCTGCAGTGCATACTTTGTGAAGATGTCTTATAGGGAGTCAGGCCATTGGTCTGATCAGCCCAGCATTGTCTAATTAATTGGCAGCTGCTCAACAAGATCTCAGGCAGGTCCTTACATGTCTAGAAGCTGGACTGCTAAATATTTGGTTAAGGGACTTGAACTGTGGTTGCACTGAAAGACAAAGAGGAAGACTAATCACTGCTTAAAAATAAAAATAATCAAGGGGACAGGGTGTGCACTTAAGTCCAGAGAACAGTAAAGGCTAATTATTATTGACAAACAGGTTGTCTAACTAAAGCTCCAGAATGAGCTCAGGGTACACAGGTGAGTGTGTCATTACACTCAATTCACTTTGGGCAGGCCAGACCTGCAGTGGCATGCAGCATACCCAGTCATGATCTGGACCAGTGATGAAGACCTCTCTAGTAGGGCTGGGCGATATTAGGTTTTCAACATCATGGTATATCACGAGCCAAGCATCACAGTTAGAATGGACTCTCAGAACACATTCATTTCGAGAACCAAGGAGCGAATGCATTACCATAAAATGCACGTCTCATGCTTTATATAAGTAACACAGCAAACTTTTATTTTATTTTATTTAAATAAGCTGCTGTATGTCTAAGCATATATGCCAGTTATCCCTACCACCCTAAAACAATCCCGTTTTGCATAAAAAGGCAGAATGCATGTATACTAAAGGCCAGATTAAATATTTTAAGAAAGGCAGAGCTGACGCTGATTGCTTTCTATCTCTTTTCTAGTGTGAATTACACTGAAATCAGCTGTGTTGTGCATTTTCCCTCTTCCACCTCCCATTGTTGGATGGCAAGAGACACAGTGCAGTGATTGTTTGAATTAGACTTTACAAGGGAATGAGAGATGGAGAAGGGCAGGAATCTGTATCTTTTCTCCTGTGAGGGAGAAAGCAGATGGGGGGAGGTTTGACATTCATTCTGGAAAATAACAAGAAAGGAAAACTTAAACATGCCCCCCTCCACACACACAATTCCTTCTTCTGTTATTCTGTCCAGCCCCATGGTTGCTTTTCCTAAACAAAACTCCAAGCTAGCAGGGGCAACTACATGTGACTCAGTGTCGCTTGTAATTTGGCCATGAGCTGTAACATAAAATTAAGAACTTAATTTTGAAAATTGGTCCGTGACTGATCATATGGATAAACTGTGTGGTAGGCAAGCTGGTGGGTTTCATAACTCTCTCTCTCTCTCTCTCTCTCTCTCTCTCTGTGTGTGTGTGTGTGTGTGTGTACACACATGAAGGAAGTAAAGAATCCTTAGCATGTGGCGTCTTCTCTCTCCTGGAATTTCCAGCTCCCTGCTTCAGCTTGTCTCTTCTAACAACTGATCCTCCTTCAGAGAAAAGCCTTCAGCTGGAACGGATTGCTTTACAGCAGCCTGCGGAGGGATGTCTGATACCTGAATGAGATCAAACATTCAGGCACTGTTCTCAGGCTGAGCTGCCATGTGGAAAATCCTGTCCTCCTCATGCAACAAGGGACACTGTTTGTTCCTATGGCTTGGGGTAAACTATAGGAGCAGAGAAGGGAGAAGGGATTAACGAAAAGGAGGAGCTGTCTATTTAAAGATCTGAACTTAAAACATCTGTTGAATGTAAATAACACTCTGCATTCCATGAGAAGGCAGACACCTCTACAGTTCACCTGCACAACTTGCTTCTTGCTTTGTTTGAACATGGAATGAAATTCTTGGAGGAGCTGAGAACTAGGACCCCGTGACTAGGAAGAGAAGGGTAGTGGCTGCTGCTGATGACTTGTGTACAGCTACAGGTGAATGGGTGCTGAGTGTCAAGAGATAAATACTGAATAGATCCCTATCAGGGGTCCATGGCAGGCCCCAGGCCCAAACTCCTGTTTGCTCAGAGGGAGATGGTGCCATTAAAAACTGTCAAAAGCAGACAGAACCCCTAAAAAGCATCCTCTCTTTGTGTGGGCTTCCTTCAGGAGCTGCAGACAACAGACCATGTTTTAGAAGCTTCTCACTTACTCTCCCTCCCCTCCCCACTCTTTTCAGTACATTTGTTTTGTTGGGACCAAAGATGTGAGGTGCAGGATTTGATCTCCTGACGTCTTGGTGTTCACTTAAAAGCAGCTGCCAGGAAAAGGGAGTTGGATCAGAGCTGCAGTACTAGGAGAAAGCTTTCCCTACCATGCTGTTTCCTTGGGCTGACATACGTCTGGAATTTCCTGGACATAGCTGGGATTCATCCACCCGAAATAGCATCTGGGCGGAATTTCCAAAAATCATCCAAGTTGTCCGGGGAAACCTGGGCGTATGGAAACCCATGTTGGAAATGTAGGGTTTTTTTGCGACTTTGCCAGACCTGAAATTATATTATGAAGCTTCATGTCTCTGTTGGTTAAAGGAATGGGTAAAATTAGAAAATACAGAGTTGTTAGATATAGAAGGATTTGATAATAGATTTGGGTGGCACGCATATTTATGGTCTGAAAAGAAGAAAATCCATAAAGGCTTTGAGAACCACATTTTCCGAAGATCGTTGATAGAAATATGGGATAGGTATAAAAGCCTACTTGAACCAAAAACTCCGCACTGGTTGTCTCCATTTGAGGTTATGAGTGTTAAAAAAATCAATATGAGAAGGAATTGGAGTACATATGGGAATCTGATTGTTAAGGAAGGGGGAAAATGAAAAATGAAACCATATGAAGAAGTAAAAGAGTTTGTATATGATTGGTTGCATTATTTTCAAATAAATGAAATGTTTAAAAAAGATCTTAAGGAATATGGATTCGTAGAGAAAGATTCAAAATTTCAAATAGAAATAATAAATAATGAATATAAAATTCTATCTAAAATGTATAAGATATTGCTGGAATGGCATACAAAGGATGAAGAAGTAGAAGAAGAAGAAGAAGAGTTTGGATTTGATATCCCGCCTTTCACTCCCCTTCAGGAGTCTCAAAGCGGCTAACAATCTCCTTTCCCTTCCTCCCCCACAACAAACACTCTGTGAGGTGAGTGGGGCTGAGAGACTTCAGAGAAGTGTGACTGGCCCAAGGTCACCCAGCAGCTGCATGTGGAGGAGCGGAGACGCGAACCTGGTTCCCCAGATTACAAGACTACCGCTCTTAACCACTACACCACACTGGCTCTCTGTAATGATATAATGGGCCAGAGATTTTGGTTATAATATACAATTTAATGATTTGATTAAACTATGGAACGAAAATATTAAATTTACTGCATGTACTGCATTAAAGGAAAATGTTATGAAAATGATTTACAGATGGTATATTACACTGGTAAAACTTGCAAAAATGTATAAAACATGCAAGAAATGTTGGAAATGTAATGAAAAGGATGGTACTTTCTATCATATGTGGTGGGAATGTAAGAAAGTGAAGAGCTTCTGGGAATTGATATACAATGAATTGAACAAAATGTTGAAATATACATTTGTTAAGAAACCAGAGGCCTTTCTCTTAGGAATTACAGGAAATGAAATAAATAGAAAGGATTGTAAACTTTTCCAATATGAAGTAACTGTGGCTAGAATATTACTGGCCCAGAAATGGAAACAAGAACAAGTACCAACATTGGAGGAGTGGAGAATGAAGCTGATGGACTATGCAGAACTTGATAAACTGACAGGGAAGATTAGATATCTACGAGATCAAAAGTTTATCGAGGACTGGGGAAAGTTAGTAGAGTATTGGGAATGTATAAGTGATAATGAAATAACGTTAGTGGCATTTAAAGAAGCTCTGTAAAAACCTAAGAAATATTGCAAAAAAGAAAAGCAGATGTGGAAGGGTAAGTTAAAAGGCAATAGGAAATTTAGGAAATGTGTAATTAAAAAGTTTAATTCGGATGATTGTCAGAAAGGCTGAAAGAAGTCCAAAAATGAGAAAATTTGTTAAAGTTGTAATGTAGTGTGATATGTATTTTTCTTGATGAAAACTAATAAATGTGTTTTTTTTTTTAAAAGGAAATGTAGGGTTTTTTTGCGACTTTGCCAAAAAATGCCTCCAAAACATTTTCAAGATTGTGCCAAAACAACTCAACAAATTTGCCCCAAATATGCAATATGGCAACCCTACTGTTGTGGTTCGAGGACCCGACCCCCGCGAAGAAGAAATGAATACACCAGGACACGTGATATATGGTTTATGGGCATGAAAAGGCCACAACTTTATTGGTTACAGCAGTGAAAAGGTATTGGCTTAGGCATTGGATGTCCACCACAGGGGTTGAATCACCAGTAGGCGGAGCCTGTTGATGCTAATACAACTAAAGGCTCTCCCCTGATGCCACCGAGGGTCGTGCCATGGCCTCCCGCCAAGCAGGCATCGGACAGAATACATGACCGCCGGATTCCTTTAATGGAATACCCAAAATTGAAGGCGTAGGCGATGGCCACACCTAGCCTTCCAACACACTCTCGGCGGAGCGAAGAAGAATGAGGCTGTGGAGAGGGCTGGCGCGGTAATTTGAAGTTACTTGGGCACGCCCCCTGCCGGCTCCCGATTAGGGAGGTTATTGAAAAACCCAGGTATGGGAGTTGAGTGCCGGCCAGTGGGCAGGGCGCCGGCCAGGTAAACTGGGAAAGCAGGGGGCAGCTGCCCCCTGCAAGGGGCGGTACTCGGGCTCCTGCCCACAACCACTCCCCTCCCTTCCAGGGAGGAGAGTCTTTTCCCCAATTTAAATCACCCCCAAAACCTACTAAGAGGAAGAAAGTCAGGTATTTGTATTCTATCTGTCTTCTTCTCCCCTAGCTAATAGCAGCCCAGGAGTCTAATTTAAGGAATAGAAACAGCACATGGGAAAACGAAGCATTACTTCCCCTGTTGACATGGTGGGGGCACAGCTCTACAGCATAAATATCAATGGGTTCTCTTCACTGTGTCTTGTCCCCCCCCCCCCTCCACTTCCCTACCCCTATCTGTAGCTCCTCACCCAGATGCTGAAGCCTGCCCAGTTCCTCCCCAAATGCTACTGTCCTGGGGTGACCACTTACAGTTTTGGCTAACTCCACGGCCTACTATCACCACCTCATGTTTTTGTTTCTGTACCACACAACCACTGAGCTACCTGGCTCTATCTTGGGCATGGTGCCATGGATGACGTAGGCATAGATTGCCCACCTTCCCCTAGAGCCATGGCCCCATTTTAAGTCAAGCCTTCCTGCAGCTGCTAACCAATCGCACCTCTTTCACCACACACCATATCAGCTTTTTGCCTTTTGCCATATTTTCTTCCCTTTCCTCATAAAAGATAATGAAGTAATCCTCCAAGCTCTCGACATTGGCCTTGGGCCCAATTTCCAGTTTAGCACAGGACTGAAAATGCATCAGCAGCAATTATTTGTAGCTATGGTGTGTGAGAAAGCTGTGGTTTGTGTTAACGGTGGAATCCCCAGGGGTCAATTTAACACTCCCTCCATTTTTCAATTCACTGTGACAATAAATAAATAATTCACCACTCATGAAAAATGAGTCCCGAATGGACTGAGAAGCAGTCCTCAGTCATTTATGCTGGTATCCGCCCTTTCTCTGAGGAATTGGAGTTTTGGCATGAGGACAAGAGACCCATGTGTCAGAATTGGGTTACAGCAGAATCCCTATAAAGGTGGTGATTTAAACAAGATTTAAATCACAGGGCCTTTTCTTCTTGTTATGGGGGTGGGGGAAAGTCAAAAGCACTACAGCAGTTAGATGTCCAAATATTGAGGGGGTTTAGCATGTGCTTTATGAGCATGTGAAATTAGCAATAATGAAAGATGCTAACAGAATGTGATGACATTGGCTCATGAAGTGGCTAGAATCTAGACAAGGCTATAAGACAAAAAGTAAGTTAGGACACTGCTGGTCGCTGTGCAGGGACAGCACTTTCACCAGGCTACAGCTCTACCTTTAAACACCCGCCCACACAATAATATTACTAGCAACAACAAAATCCTTAGGAACTAATTAGTTTTTTTAAAGGCACAAACCCTTTTAGGTCCTTGCTCTCCCATTTTGATAAAAGTCTATTTTGAGGAAGGATAAGATAACTCGCCAGCATAGCTTAGCTTGCCTCAAATTAATGAGCTTTTTAAGGCCTTATCATTCACCCAGGTTTTTTTCCTCCATTGCAAACTTTACAGCCTTGCCAAAAAGGATGGATTAAAAAAAAGAAAAAAGAACACATTTTGTTTGATCAGCCCTTTCTCTCTACAGTCCCCCACATCTCTTTGAAACTAGTACCACTGGTGCATGTCAGTGTGCCCTAGCAACAAGGAGTGAACTCCTCGCGATGGACAACAAGCTGGCAGAGGCTCCCTAATTAGCTGAAAAGAACAGCACAAAAGCAGGATTGTGGCTGCAAACACAGTTTAAATAAAAAGAAGAGGTTTTACATAGAAATTATTCTAGTGCCTGGTGGGGCCTAGAGAACAGTGCTCTATTATCTACAGAGCAGGTAGGCCCTGATACATGGTAGTAGTGACCACTTTAGCACTGGCTTCCAGGGCCAAAGAGCTTCAGGTATAACATGAAGTACAGTGGAACCTCGGTTTTCGAGTGTTTCAGAAGCCGAACGTTTCAGTTTTCGAACGCCAAAAACCCAGAAGTAATTGCTTCCGTTTTCGAACGCGCCTCGGAAGTCGAATGGCTTCCAAGGTACGTTTCTCCATTTTCTCCACTGTAATGGCCGACCACCCATTGCGCCTCGGTTGTTGAACGTTTTGGAAGTCGAACGGTCTTCCAGAACGGATTACGTTCAACAACCGAGGTTCCACTGTATTAGTAATAATTTAGAACATGATAGCTTAAAATACTGTTTCTCTATTCTGCAACTGTTTAACAGGTCTATTATAAAACTGAGAGATCCCATGATTAAAACATAGATAAAGTATTTGTCATATCCTCACTCCCACAATGCATCCAAGAGCAAATATTATGCTCTCTATATGTGGGAATTATGTTTAAACTATATGTTTAAGATAAGCATTTATCTTATGGTGACTTACTGTGGGATACATGCCGTTTATAAATTTAACAAATGTATTAAATACTTCAATGTAAAATCACTGATGGTACCAAATTCAAATTCTCTTTTCCCGGAAGGCCAGTGAAGTACAGGCATCCCCCATTAAGCCTGGGCAATATATCAATATGAGGGGCAGACTGCGGTGACGGCTTCACTCAGCAGTATATCGCGGGTGAAACCGCCACCTCCAGAGTCCCTCTGCGACCAGCGCTCAGTGTGCTGAGGGAGAAACACGCTGCAGCTGGGAGCTGGAGGCAGAGGGACTCAGGAGCGGTGGGGGTTTCACCAGCAATTTGCCTATGAGTGAAGCTGCCATCATGGTCTGCCCTCACACCACTGCAGAAGGAGAAACAAGCTGCATCAGTGAGGTGCTGATGCAGCTTGTTCCTCCCTCCGCTTATTTAAACTGCTCAGCTGAGGAGTGCGCAGCTGCCCTTGCCTCAGCCAAGCAATTTTATGGAGCCCCCAACCTGCCACCAGCTTGCACAGGGTGGGGTTAAAGTGCCCCTGCCCCCTATCATTTCTTCTCATGTTTTGGATGCAAGCTAGAGAGGCATCGGGGCTCCCCCAGCTGAGCAGCACCGATCCTTCTCCTGTTTGTGTGCAAGCAGCAGAAGGATCAGGGCTCCCTCAGCTGGGGGGGAAGCCTTCTCTCCCCCCCGGCTCAGGAGCACAAAGAAGGCCCCCCATCCCTCCAGCTTGTGCACACGCTGGAGGGACAGGGGGCTTGCTCTACCTGGGGGGCAGGGGTGAGCTCCAGAAGAAAGAGGTTGCTCGCCCGCCCCGTTGCGTTGGAGAAGGTGGAGGGAGTCCTGTAAACGGAGCCTGTCAGACTCTGTCGCAGGAATCCCTCCATCTTGAGGAGTTGGCGGGCTCGCTCAGTTGGGGGATGGGAGCTTTCCCGCCCGCTGAGTCTCGCAAGGGAGCCCCAATGTCCCTACCGCTCATACACGAGCAGCAGGGACACCGCGGCTCGCTCAGCAGGGAGGTGGGGGTGGCAGGAGTCTGCCCCCCAGCAGAGTAGTGGGCCGGGGCTAGCTGGGGTGCCTGTGAGGTGCTGGGGTGAAAGTGCCTCAGCTCCCACAGTGAGAGCTGTGGCAGTTTCACCCGCCGCCTCGCAGGCTGGGGCCTGTGCAGCTTGTTTCAACATTGCAGTATATCGCCAAACCGCTATGTTTGGCTGGTGATACACCGTGATGTTGAAAACCTAACATTGCCCAGCCCTACCACTTTCATGCATCTACTCTCGCGCATATATGCACAGCGCCAGGAAATAAATAGAATCATACCATGAAATGGCAGGAGAGAGCTGGAGAGTCATTGTGGCTCACAAGGAAATCCTCCCTGGAGCCCAAGGAGGATGTCAGTGAGGGCAGAGGAAGCCCCAAACAGACCTGAGGCTGCAGTGGGGCTTTGTTTAGGCTGCTCAGCCTCCCTGCCTAACAGCTGGTGTGCGGGGTAGCACAGCAGCAGCTGCCCCTTTCCTGCGCATCCTCCAGAGCTTCAACTCTAGATATTTTGGTCTGGATTGGAGAGAGAGAGCTGGAGTGTAGGGAAAGATAGGCATTCAGAGGCTTTTTAGAGGGTGCTCCCTACTTTATGCGATTTCACAAATGCGTGAGGGGGCCCGAAATATAAGCCCCGCATAAGTGGGAGGACACCTGTACGGAATCAGTGCCTGAGGTCTGTAACAGACTGGAGGAGGCAAACTGATGTTTAATCCAAACAAGATAAGGCAAGAGCAGACAGAGATGCTCCTTAGTATCATAGAATCACAGAGTTGGAAGAGACCACAAGGGCCATCGAGTCCAACCCCCTGCCAAGCAGGAAACACCATCAGAATACTCCTGACATATGGTTGTCAAGCCTCTGCTTAAAGACCTCCAAAGAAGGAGACTCCACCACACTCCTTGGCAGCTCTTACTGTCAGGAAGTTCTTCCTAATGTTTAGGTGGAATCTTCTTTCTTGTAGTTTGGATCCATTGCTCCGTGTCCGCTTCTCTGGAGCAGCAGAAAACAACCTTTCTCCCTCCTCTATGTGACATCCTTTTATATATTTGAACATGGCTATCATATCACCCCTTAACCTCCTCTTCTCCAGGCTAAACATGCCCAGCTCCCTTAGCCGTTCCTCATAAGGCATCGTTTCCAGGCCTTCGACCATTTTGGTTGCCCTCCTCTGGAAACGTTCCAGTTTGTCAGTGTCGTTCTTGAACTGTGGTGCCCAGAACTGGACACAGTACTCCAGGTGAGGTCTGACCAGAGCAGAATACAGTGGCACTATTACTTCCCTTGATCTAGATGCTATACTCCTATTGATGCAGCCCAGAATTGCATTGGCTTTTTTAGCTGCCGCGTCACACTGTTGGCTCATGTCAAGTTTGTGGTCAACCAAGACTCCTAGTTAGCAGATCTGTCGATCTTTGTCAGATGGGGCTGCACTCCTCTTGAAAACTTAAGGTTCACAGCTTGAGGGTTCTCCTGGATCTGGTTTTGCTCCTGTATATCCAGGTAGCAGCAGGACTTTTACCCAACCTAGATTGGTTTGCCATCTGCACTTGTTTCTAGAGAAAGCAGACTTGACTACGGTTACAGATAGGGATGGAGAAAAAATTTGATTCAGTGCACACTTTAAAGTTAAATCTATAAAATTCACACTTTCTAAAACAATACGAGAACCAAAACACACCAATTCTTCAAATTTCCTACTTATCCATATTTTGTTATGCAGTTTGCAAATCAAACATTTTTAAAAAATACTGCAATTACTATTATCTAAAACCCTAAATGGCTTAAGACTGGGATACCTGGAAACCCATCACCTCTGCTTGCTTATTAAACTAGCCAGGCTGTACTTTGTGTCCCGCAGATATGTGAGATGATTTTAGTGTGGGCAAAGGAAAAGGTTTTCTCTGAGGTTGTGCCTGGGCTTTGGAATGTCTTGCCTAAGGATGCCCACACTCACTCACTCTCCCATGTTTCTTTGGTGTTTCCTGAAACTGTCTCCTTTTTTGGCAAGTGAGTATTGTTTTATTGATCCTTTGGATATATTTTTTCCTCCCTCTTATTTTTAACTGCTGTTGTCTTTTTAATTTTTACACTGTTTATTCTCTTGTTATGTTTTATTTAAATAATATTTTGTAAGGAAGTCTGCAAATTTGTTGAAGGATGGGGATACAAACACCCAAAATAAATATGTGTTGCAAGCCACCTTGAGGGGTGTTGTTGTTTTTAATGCTAGGGAGAGCATCACATAGACAGAGCACCATAACCAAGCAGGTTCTCTTGTCATCTGCCTCACTTAAGAAGAGAGGGGGGACACCTGGAGGATAGCCTCCAAAGATTATGATGGTGATTCTGGACTCTGCATCCAAAATGGCTCCAAAAACAGATTACAAACAGCCATCTGAAATGAGACAGACCCTGCCTACAGGCTTACAATCTATAAAGGCATGACACAAAAGGAAAAGGGGGTGGGGAAGGAAGAGGGTGAGAAAGAAAGCAACCTCAGGCATCAATTCTTAAAGTTAAATAGTTCTTATAATGACCAGCTGGAATGGAAGCAGCCCAGGAAGAGTAGCAGCCCAATGGAGCCAGTCTTTCAGTAGAACTGATGCTTTAATTAACTTTAATACAGTGGTACCTCGGGTTAAGTACTTAATTTGTTCTGGAGGTCCGTTCTTAACCTGAAACTGTTCTTAACCTGAAGCACCACTTTAGCTAATGGAGCCTCCTGCTGCCGCCAGAGCACGATTTCTGTTCTCATCCTGAAGCAAAGTTCTTAACCCGAGGTACTGTTTCTGGATTAGCGGAGTCTGTAACCTGAAGTGTATGTAACCTGAAGCGTATGTTGAAAATGTAATTTTCAACAAGGTTGTTGTGACTTCCTTGCTTATATTCTCATGTTATATTTCCATATTATGTATTATGATTTTTTATTATAAAATTATGGGAGGGATCCACCTCTCTATGCTCATTGGACTGACCCCCTCCTGAACTACGTGGAGATACTGCTGTGCTTTGAAGTTTATTTTATTGCATCTTCATTTCTTGGTTCTCCCTTTGACTGGAAGTGAAAGTGCTGAAACGTCAAAAGAGTTGCTTGTGCAGTGACATTTTTCACTGAGACAGGGGAAGTACCAAAAATGTTGACAAGTTCCAAAGAGTTTCATTTGCTGACTTCAGTGTTTTGGAGAAGAAATGAGGCATTGCAATGGTTAGAGATCCACTAGCATCTCACCAGAACTCTAGGGACTGCCCATCACTAGTATTAGTAGGACTTCAAATCCATATCCTACACCAATTAAATGCCCCAGCAGCATACACTGAGCTACATACTGTTGTACTCTTCCTCTGTTTCCCAAGTGGTTCCTCTCAAGATTCCTTCAGCCATCTTCCTGTTTCTCTCCCTGCCTCTGTTCCAAAGCATCTTCCTCTTCACGGGTACCTTAGACCAGCCCCTTTCCTTGCATGGGCAGGGTCTCCACCTCCCAAACCTGATTGCTAACACTCTCCGGATTTCAAGAGGCCTTTTTCTAACCATTAGCCCCTCCCATTAAGGAAATACTAGCCAATCACCCATTGCTTTTAACAAGCATTTCCCTAACAAAGAAAGACTGGCCAGCAGCTGAAACAATAGCTTATTCCATAAGAGAGGGGCCCTAACCTCCTGCCTTGCTTTGTAGGAAGGGGATGCATTGTTTAACTGGAACAGATTACTTCCTCCTCACAGCCTCAATCCTTGCTGTTGTTCGGCACTTTCTATTTTTGGTTTTTAAACAGCTTCAGAGGCACTCTTGGTCTTGAGCAGTACAGAGGGGGAGTGCACAGGCCTTCAATATGTTTTAAAGTAAGGAAATGTAAAAAAGTGCAGGGGGGGGGGAGTTCACCACAGGCCATGGTCATACAGAGGACGAAAGATTTCTGTCCCTGTGGTAAAAACTATCCAGAAAGTGTCTGTATTACTCAAACTGCCACATTGCCACACAGTGCTGACCATCACAATAGGTTTTTTTTCAACAATAAAACATGAATTATATGAAAGAGTGGGTGATTTTTGGTCTTTCTACAATAGGTGGCTTACAACAGCACATCTATTGAGCAATTACACCATTGTCTGGAAAAGCCCCATGTTATTTTATCCTTAGCCCAAATGGGTACAGTTCCTTGGGAAATGGTTTACCTTGTACCTTCCTTATAGGTTCTCACAGGAGCTGCAGTTAGCAGCCAACCCTGGTAAGCCTTCTTGCCTGGCCATTTCTCTCTTGAGTGGTTCCTCTCTGCTTCTGACCATCCCCTAGGGCAAAACGTTCTGATGCAACTATTTCAGGGCCCAGCACAGTCTGCAGGTTATTCTGGAGCTAGGAATGGGAGAGGAGAACTAGCCATGTTTCATTTACTTCTCTGGGGCCACAGCTGCCTCAGGAAGATCCACACCAAAGGTCACTCAAAGCTGGCCCACCAATGAAGCAGGGTGAAGTAACTGCCTCAGGCGGCAGAAGCCCCCAAGGGTACCCCATCACCTCAGCCACCAGCAGAGAAGCTGCTGCTTTACAGCCTATGTTTACAGCACACATGAGAGTAGTTTCAAAAACTTTCTTGAATGGTGAAGAAAACATTCTGTACATTAAAAAAAAAGGTTAGAGACTATTCTTTCATTCAAAGCCACAATGCCCAAAATCAAAGAGACACCTTAATTGCATTGAGAGAACAAAAGGAAGAAAAACACAATTTGGTATTTTAAAAAATAATCCCCATTCTCTTGCAGCAAAATCTGATTATGATTATAATGGCGTTTCGGGTTTTTTAATGTTCACATTAAAAAAATGTGAACTGTCTATAAGACTGATATTCTACCATTTTGATAAAACTGCAGTTACATTTCTATAGATCCCTATTGTTATTATCCATAATAAATGGTACGGGAATTTCTTACATCATTGGTTGAATAGGATGCCTATTAAGGTATCTTTAAGCGGGAGGAACTCAAACGTCTCAGTCAGTTCCTAGTTGACTTCCCAGTTCTTGAAATTATTTTCGGCTGGTCAACACCAACTCTACATATCTCAAATTCTGAGAAAGACTAAAGAGCAACAAACAGTCCTTTATGTAGAGTAAGTCTATATTATTTAAGGCTAATAAAAACAACTTAAAATACCTCATTATAACAGTTTGGCCTTTCTCACTAGAACTTTGAGAAAATGGGTTTCTGGCTTATTTCTTTCAGTCCCTCTTATGGTATTTAATATACCCAAGGGATAATTTGACTATAAATACAACATGTATACATGTGAACCATGTTGCCTGAGACAAAGCCAGAAGGAAGCCCCGCTGCTCATTTCTCCACTTGTGAACAATCTGAACTTATATTCTGTTTGGCAAGAGAAGCCTAGACCACTTCCTTAAGCATGACTAAAGCACCCAAAATGTGTTAAAATGTAAAGGCAGACTCAACCAGGCTGTAATGGATTACTTCCTCGGTATAGTGTTTTTTGCTTGCTGGGCATGTCACAAGAAGTGGTGAAGAGCAAATGTGTGAGGAGACTCAAATGAACTTTCCACCACTTCCTGCAAAATATGAAAAGAGAACTCACGCAGATAATGGACTACCCAAGGGTGTTTTGCAAAGTTAACGGTTATTTTCATCAAATAGCTGTTATTTTCTGAAACACACTGATATATTGCCATTCTTAACACTAATAACGGATAACATTCTTAATAGGTTTAGGTGGTTCTCTATGAGAGTTCAGCAAACGTGGGACATTGCAGCTCTCACTTTTTCGGGAGCTGATTCTAAAAAGTTTTACAACAGAAGGCGCCCAAGCACCACAGAGGTTAACACAATACTCAAGTGTCAAGCCTCACTTGATAATTTGCAGCTTGAACAGTCCGGTTTCCTTAACACCCTCTGCAGGTGAGGCATCTGATCCCTAAATGCAGTATTGGGGGCTGAATTTGGAACACCTAAGCATGCGTGCTTCTTGGCCGGAATATTTTATTACTTGGCTGGTGGTGGCCAAGAAGATTGTAAATTCTAAGTCCACAGCCTATCAAGAAATTGGTCATATTCACTGAAGTGCATGCATAATGGATCTTCATCCCATATATGTTTCTTTGGAAGTTAATCCCACTGGTTTCACTCAACTCAGATCAAACTACAGGAGTGTATAACTGTAGCCTGGCAGTGCCTTTTGAAAGAGTAAAGCTGCTTGGAAGACAGGAACACAAGAAACTACCTTATATGAGGTAAGACTGTCAATCTAACCCAATATTGTTTCTTCTGACACACAGTGGCTCTCTAGAGTAGGGGTGGGGAACTATGTTCCATTCAAGGGTTGCATTCCTCATTGGGGGGGGGGGCACATGCCAGTAGTAGGTGGAGTAGGAGTCAAAAGTGGGCGACTCTTACCTTTGTACAATAGGCTACAATCCTGCCGCGCAAAAACCACAGGATTCTCTACACACACACCCCAAACTAAACACTTCACTCTCCATGCAGGCAAGTAAGAGGCACTATCACAATTCAAGGACACATTCCAGCAAGGCAAATGTACTTGAGGAGGGCTCAAAGCAGGCCAGTGAGAAGGGTGGCCTGGGAGGGGGCATAGCCTGCTGAATTTCAAGGGCCACATTGCACCCCCTGGCTCAGGACCGGACCAATACATTTTGTCACCCGAGGCAGATCCCAAAATGGAACCTACCAAGGAAGAAAGGGTGACCGAAGATCTACATCAGTAACAAGGGGGAAGAAAAATGGGCATCGGCATCTGCTGCCCAAGTGGATTCTGCCACCTGAGGCAGTCAGCGGCCTTACCCTGGTTTGAGTTTCCCCAACCCTGCTCAAGAGTCTTAGACAGTCAAAGGCTACTAACCATGATGGCTATGCTCTGCCACAATGGTCCAAAGCAACATCCTTCTAAACATCAGCTGCTGGAAACCACAGGAGGGGAGAGTGCTCTTGTGTCCTGCTTGCAGAACAGGACCCAGCAGGATCTTCTTACGCCCTTAGATGGTTTTCACATCAGCTTCCAGCTGAACCTTTCACTGGCCTTGCGGGGCATTGAATCTGGGACCTTCGGCATGCAAAGCCGAAGTAGGGCCCAAAAGCATGTCTGCATTCTCCTCTGGTTTGCAGGGTTGCTAGGGGTCAAGGGGGATGTGTGATCCTTTGGATCCCAGCCATGCCCCAGCACAAATCAGTAATTATTTTAAAAAGAAACAACTATCAGTGCTCCAAACCTTCCTGGAAATCTCACTGTCTGTTCCTAAAATCCCCTTTCCCCACCCCTAGTTGCATTGAGACTGCTAAACCCCAGCTAAATTCCTGGAACTAGGAAACATTCGATACTAATATTGCAATGGGCATGGAAAAAGCTGCAACAGGCATGATAATAATTTACCTAGGGCACTGGAACAAACCTAACACACCTCTGCTCTTGTAATAATTGAACCCGAACAAAATTCTTAACAAGCAGAATGGGTTATGTATCCACAAGAAGAAACATGCACTCTAATTACGACAATATCTACCCACTTCCTCCTTGAAAAACAAGCTGGTTCCTGCAATCTTACCACTTGCAAGTGAGATACATATAAAAGTGTGCTGCTCGCTCACCACACAAACTGGTGTGGTTTGCCATTGCTCCTTGATAAACATTTGCTCACTTTTCTAGCACCTTTGCTGCTAGGTTTGGGCCAGAGGATTGTCTTATGCTCCTTTATTATTGAGTTCATCTGCTGACTGCAAAGGGATAGATATAACATTGTAACATTGCATCAACTGGAATATTGGAAGAGCACTCACTGATCCCTGACTCAGGGTTCGAAAAAGCTTTGCCAAGTTCTTGGGAAATTACACTTTATGCTGTCTTCCTTCTGCGAAGGTTCCCTCACTGCGAGAAGCCAAGGTACAGGGAACAAGGCAGAGGGCCTTCTCAGTAGTGGCGCCTGCCCTGTGGAACGCCCTCCCATCAGACGTCAAGGAAATGAACAACTACCTAACTTTTAGAAGACATCTGAAGGCAGTCCTGTTTAGGGAAGCTTTTAATGTCTGATCCATTACTTTATTTTAATATTTGGTTGGAAGCCGCCCAGAGTGGCTGGGGAAGCCCAGCCAGGTGGGCGGGGTATAAATAATAAATTATTATTATTATTATTATTATTATTATTAGTTTGGGGGGAGGGCAAACCCCCCACCCTGGCCATCTCTACATTCAGTGAAGGGTTAGAACAGAGTTTCCCAAATTTATTTGGCTTACCGCCCCCTTTTCAGAATACTCAGTGTCCCCCTGGAATCTACCTTCTTTAAGCAAAGGGACAGGGCCGGCGTCACAGCCTGCCTGCCATTGGTCAAATAGGCAGGCAAGCTGTGATCCACTTCCCAGGCCTGAGTGAAGCTGAAAAGCGTTCGCCCAAGCATTGGAAAATCCCTTGCCAGATCCAGAGGAGGCGTTGTGGCATCCTGCAACAGCGTCTGACCTGGCAGTAAGCATCATTACACAACAGATGAAACATGCATGAACAGTTTTTCAATTTCTTCTTCTTTCTTTATGCTTCCACTGCCCCCTTATTTTTATTCAATATCCCCCAACTGCACCTGATGCTACTACTACTGCACCCCTGGATCTTTCCAGTGCTCCCCAGGGGACGGTATTGCCCACTTTGGAAAACACTGGCTAAGAATTTGAGCAAACTCATAGATTCATGAATTTAGCAAGGGCTGGAAATAATCACAGGATAGTTTCCTCATGAAGCCAGCCTGGCAACTGGGGGCGGGTCATTGAAGAAACAAAAGGCTGAACGTGGCCTGGTTTGCTTGATAATGGCAAGACATCAGCAAAACATAAGACCCTCTGCCCAGCAGCTTTTGGGGTAGCGATTACCGTTGGCCTGATGAAAGCAACAAGAAAAAGTGCCTTTTGCTGTGGGCTTGGTATGTGAAATATGTGTAAAGAAACCATATTTCATAAAGACACTGCAGACTGGTGGTGCATTGCCTATAAAGGTTGAATGACGATTACATCTACAAAGGATTAAGGAGTGTAAGACATTTTGCACATAAGAACTTAAAATTCCATTTTTATCCCTGTTCCGGTAAATTATGTACACATTTAGGATGTCCTTCAACAACCAGTGTGTGTTGCACTGCTTAAAATATGCCAACAGCACAAAAACTTGAAATTATTGAGGTATGCACATGGCAGCAACATAGTCGGTGCCAAGGAATGGTGATCATGGTAGGTGCATTGAAGAGCAGGCAACAAAAAAATTCCATCTTGCAGAATTCTTCAAGCCTGTTTATTTTAATAATGTTAAACTATTTCTTTTTCTTTCAGGCCTTTCAAATAACCATGTTTTAGAATGTTAAATGCAGTTGTGACCCATTTGCTATGGGCCATCTAGACACTTTCCCTTCAGGCTCTGCTTCTGTTGCCTCATTTTCCCAGTGGCGTTTGTGATTTTCCACTAGAGAAAATGCAGTTATTTCCTTAACTAGTGCAGTGATTGCTATTGGGTTGCAGCACAGAATGTGGTTGTGTGAGGCAGGGATGGGCAATCTGTGGTCTTCCAGATGTTGCTGAATCCCAACTCTCTGTGGGGCTTCCCTTGCACTTGAGTCTGGAAACTGTTGTTAGTGCTACAGCTTCATTGCTGACAGGAGTGGGACCCTGAGAGCATATAACATCCCTCCTCAGATTCTGGCACTGGTTGATGATTTGTTACCAGGCCAGACTCCCGGTGTTACAATCAGTACCTAAAGCTCGTAACAGCTTGGTATCTGTTTACTTGCAAGATCACCTAACCAGATATGTGCCACTTGACCACTTCAATCTGCAGAACTGGCACTTTTACAAGTTCCACATAATGTTCATTGTAAGGAATCAAGCCTTTAGTGTGAAAGCTCCTACACTTTGGAATTCCCTACTCGTTGCTATTAAGCCTTTACCATATTCTTGTTGATGTCCTGCTTGTAGTCTTGCCATTTTTATAGGGCAAACTACCTAGACGTGTAAAGTTGATATGTATTTTAAGCTGTAATTTTAGCTTATAATGTATGTATATTTGTGTGTGTGTGTGTCTGTCTGTGTGTGTGTGTGTGTGTAGTGAACTACTTAAGAGGTTTTATTTACAATTAAGTGGTATGCAAATTCTGTTAAATAAAATAAAGCAAACTCTCACCAGCCCTAAATATTGAAGCCTTATTTACCTAGGGATCCATTAGCCACGCCATCCCCTGGACCTCGGAGGGAACAAAAGTACCAGGAAAGCAGAATCTTCTTTGGAGAAAAAGAGTTTATTGAGATCTGAGCACAGAGTCAAGGTCTGTACTCAGAGACAGCCTGCTGGTTAGTACCTAGAAATACACTGGCTGTAAAGCAAGACACTTCAGCAGACTTTCTTATACCCCCAGACTTCCCCAATCGGCTAGCAAATATTGCTTGCTTAACACATTTTATTGCTTGCTAAATATTCCTGTCTTTCTGCTAAGCCAAGCACTCCCTCCCACCTCCTTGTACACGTGTTCGCTAGCTAAGCATTCCCTTCGTATCTCTTCTTATCTAAAGCAGAAGTAAAGCAGGAAACATCTTGCTAGTGGTTTTTAGTTGACAGCAGTTTTTGGCTAGGCAGGAAACGACCTTCTGACCTGTAACTAGCATCAGCAGTTTCAGATAGCTGGTTAGACAGGAAACGGCCTCCTGACCTGTCTGATTTAGACTTTGCAAATAACTGCATTTTTGGGTTTGAGCTTGTGTAACCATCCTAGCAGAGTGCCGGAATTTACTATGTGTAGATAATATTAATGATTAACCGTTCCCCTCTCCCTTCACTCCGTCCTCTTCTTTTGAACAATCTATTACTTAGATTCGTTCTGGGGTAGGGGTCTATATTCTCTCATTACAGCAATCACGCGAGGTCCCATCATGCGAGACATCATCTTTTTCATCATATGTTGCAGGCATTGCATTAAGCAGGGTATACAGAAGCAGAAAAGCAATAGAAGCATTATTGGGCCTATTCTCCCCACAAATACGATACCGTTCATGCCAACAGAAATACGAGAGCATCCATATGACAAGGGCGGTACATATCACTCCTACCCACCAAACCCAATATCTCCATGGTTCCTCCCACCAATATTCAGGGGGTGTGCTCATTGTTGAAGAGCCCACTGATATTTGTGCCCGACTACCTGTTGAGCCTCAAGGATGAGAGCCCACCGGTGAGCTGATGCTCCCACTATGTGGGTCAATTTTTCTATTAGCCCTGTTGGGTGGATTGAACTCTCGTGCTGCCTCCCTAGTGACCAGAGCATATGGAAGCTGAAATCCTGGGGTGGCAATTCTTACTGGCACTTGTTTAGTAATTTCAATGCACACCTGGCTCAGGCTCCCATCTATCACCTGGGTTAAGAGTAGGACCTGGTCTATCAAATGAGGTTGGTACAGTGCTCTACCTTCCAGATAACAGTTGACTACCCTCCCACAACAGCAAGAGCGGTACAGAACTAGATAGATTTCGATCGTCTCTACAGCTTCCCGTAAGAGCACTGTCCACGCATGCTGGTCAGTGGTGTGGGAGAGGAGCCACAACGGGGCAGTGGGGTGTCTCAATACGGTAATCTCATCAAACCCCAGTTTCCAATAGCCAAGGAGCACACCATCTCTTACCACCGGTAAGACGAACCAGTCGTAGCAGAGGCCAGCAGGCCAATAGGGTTGGTATGGTTTGGTAGGGTCAGGGCAATAAGACATAGAGCAAGTCAATAAAGAAAATAAGAGAGAAAAGAGAAAGTCTTTGTAACTGTCCTTGTGATGATTAGTCGCAGGATCTCGTTGCCCGTGGCCTAACGC
Source organism: Podarcis tiliguerta (assembly GCF_965153285.1). Classification (NCBI taxonomy): domain Eukaryota; kingdom Metazoa; phylum Chordata; class Lepidosauria; order Squamata; family Lacertidae; genus Podarcis; species Podarcis tiliguerta. Next base: position 88,240,540 of record NC_139534.1, read on the forward strand.
TTTTTCCTGGTAGCGTCAGACACAAGGTGATGATCAACTTCAGAGGGTCAGCGGGATTTCTTTTGCAAGTCCAGACACCCTTCTTCAGATGCGTGTGATGTACCCAGGGGATCACCTCGACTACTTTCACTGCAGTTAGGGATGAGGGGGTCGCCAGACGCTGTCACTCAGAGGGACTGGTGAACCGGCTCAGCGAGACTGCCACGGGACTGCAGGTGTACGCTTGAGGGAATACCTGGAAAGAAAGCAAACACACACAACAAACACAGGGATTGCACTTGTTCTTGGGTGATGTGATCTCCCATCTGCCCAAACCGGCGGGGATGCCTCGGACGAAAGGGGTTGGCCTGCCATATAGAAGTTCAAAGGGTGATAGTTCTCAGTCTCTTGGTTGGCGCACAGGGCACATTTTGGGATATAGCAGCAGTTAGTTATAGCAGCAGTTAGTTGAGGTAGAATATTCTCCCAAGGTGCGCCTTAGCAGCTGGGCCTCCCAAATGGGTGGACTCGTGGTAATTCTTTACAATTGTGCTGGCCAGATGTTGGGGCACAAAAACACGGCTGTCCGGTCCTTCCTGGAGCGTTGCTCCTTCTTGGCTGGTCCACTGCTGTTCATCAAGGGTGTAACGTGGTTCCACATCGTCTGGAGTGAGTTCTGGTACCAATATCAAAAGTCCTGGTGGTGCCTCTAAATTGGCTGGAGAACAAATGTCTACGTTGGGGGCGCTGCCTGCGGGCGCCCCTCCCATCCAATTCTTCACCGTGCGTAGAGATATCAGCAAGGCGGTCGTCACTGGAGGGGATCTTCAGGATGCTGAGACACAGTCCAATCTGAAGCAGCTTTCTTATGTGGTGGACCCAAGGGGTGGTGCCAGCGACCTTCACAGCTGTGGGTGTGGAGAGCAGATGGGCCCTTCCAGCACGGCGGCAGTGGTGCCTGGGTCCAGTCTCATCCACACCTCGTCACCTGGCTCAAACTGGTCATGCAAGAAGTTCGGGCCTGGGTTGAGAGAGAAAATCTCGAGAGAGAGACTGTACATAATTGTTCAATTCCACATCTTGAGCAGGGATAGGTGAAAGCATGCACACATAAGGAACCGGTCTCCCAAACATCACTTCAAAAGGGTGACAAGTGAATACGTTTCAATGGGAGGCTACAGACTCTAAGCAAAGCCAAGGGCAACATGGACACCCAATTAGACCCTGTTTCTTGGGTCAATGGTTTTTTTTCAAAGTCCTGTTCATCCTTTCCTCTTTTCCAGAACTTTGGGGCCTATATGCGGTACCCACCATCTTCCTTCTTCACTGGCAACAGTGGGGTGTTTCACTGTGATTGGCATTGTTTCAAGATTCCATGTTGAAGCAATCGCTTCAAATGCACCCACACTCCTTCAGCTGCCTGTCGTGGGATGGGGTATTGGTTTTTATCTTTCGCCCATAGTCCAGGGTCAACATCATGAGGCAGGCTAACAGGGAGGATTCCCTCCTCTTCTTTTACCATCATCAAGCACCAATGGTCTCTCAGGGGCATTTCTAAAGAAAACTCTCCTGCTGGTCCAGTTGTCATCATTACTTCCCCCATTGGTTGGAAGGAAATCTGGGCTTGTAATTTTGTTAACAAGTCTTGGCCCAATAAAGGAATGGGACACTCTGGTATATACAAAAAATTGTGCTGGACTACTTGGCCACCTAGGCAGCAGGTAACAGACTGCAAAAAACGGGGCCTTTTGTGATTTACCTGTGGCCCCAATTATATTAACCACTTGGTTTGTGGGTTTTGTTACAGGCACAGGTAAGACTGAGTGGGCAGCTCCCTTGTTCACCTTCTCCTACCTGTAATAAGGTAGCTAGGTTAAGGGCTGTGGTAACCTGAAACTTCAGGCGTGAATGTAATAACAGCATCTGGCACTTCCTCATTTTCGCTTGTGATAGGAAATAGGTGCCTTTCATGTCAAGTAAGGCTGGGACTGCATGTGGAGTCACACAGGTGGTGTCCTGTCCAAACGTGAATTTTATCTGCCTTCGTGAGTAGGGTGGCCACTGCCACAATCGCTTTCATACAGGGGGGGGGGCAATCTCTGTTCTGTTGGGGTTAGCTTCTCTGACAAGTATGCGACGGGTTGCTGCCAATTTTTCAGTTTCTGGCATAAGACTCCCTTGGCTACCCCCTGGTCTTCATCTATGAACAGCGTAAAAGGCTTCTTGGGGTTTGGATGCCAAGCACTGGGGCTTGTTGTCACTTTGAGATCCTGAAAAGCCTGCTGCTGTTCCCTGCCCCCTATAAAAGGATCCTTCTCTATTCCCTAGTTGACTCATGCAGGGGCCAAGCAATGCCTCTGTAATTAGTAGTGAGTCCAGGAGATATTGTTCATCATCATAAGTGGGATTATAGGTTTAAAAAAAAAAAAATCCCTTCAAACAATTTTACGATCTTTGCTGGATTCTCCTCAAAAGAGGGGTTCTGATTTCTCCAATTACAAACATCTGCACTTGAAAAGGGTATATGCTGGACCGTGTAGGTCTGTGGTGCCTTCGCTTGTTCAGCTGGGACAGGGGCTGGTGGATCATAAACCCTCTGAAGGGGCATTTCTCCAGTTGCCTGATCCTTCCTGGTTTTCTCATACTATCTGTGAGACATAACTCTCTTCGCCGCCTGTCCCCACTTACGTTGCCATCTCCTCCTCTTTTCAGGGGTGCAGCATTCTGCTGCCTCAACTAACAAGGGGCTTACATCCAACTTCTTCCTCAAATGGCTTTACAAACTCCTTTAGTCTCTTTTTCTGTCTTTCTGTCCACATTTTCTTTCCTTGATTCATATCATCTAGTGTCTTCCTAAACTCTTCGTTATCTTCCTCATCTTCCTCTTCTTCCGTCTCACTATCCTCCTTCGCAGGTCCTCCTCCCCCCTACACCAGCACCTCCCTGTGCTTCTTGATCTTGGCCTGGGGGGGGGGGGGTTTGGAGGGGCTGTTGGTGGAGTGTAAGGTGGTGGCTTAATCACTCCCCCTCCTCATCTTCTGGGTCTTCTAACACCAGAGGCTTCACTGTACAAATCCTGTTCTGTGTGTTGCTGTCACAGCAAGACTTTAGCCATGGTAGATTCTTTTCTTTACATTGGTCTTCCATGTAGAGATATAGGGGATCTGGTCTGGGTGGACATTTAATATATTTTGCCACAGGGGGTTGATTTGCCACAGGGGGTTGATTAATTGCAAATCAAAGCCACGCAGTTCTCTGGGTTGGCAAGTCCACCTCACATAAAGTTTTGAGTCTCTGTTTTTTCAATGTGAATCATCACTCTTCGTGGCTGTTTTCCAGTTATTAAAAAAGCATTCCAGAGGAATACATTGGCTTGCTCCAGACCCTATTTTTTTTTTTTTTTTTTCTTTTCAGATACTCCCCTCCTAACTGGGTTTTCAAAATTCTCTCACACTTCACATGCTACAGTTTGTCAGAAAATGCACAACCCTACAATCGCTCGGCCAAGGGGCACTAAGCCTTGGCCCTCATTCAACAATTCATCCACTGGAGTATCTGACACACAACATGTCAATAAAACACTCAATTCCCTCTGCCCCATTCCCTTTCCCAAACCTTTACCAATTCCTTTCCTGGTGGCATTCTTACTGCCGGGCACTCTACTGCCAACTACCAGGTGAGGCTGATCAGGCCTCTGGCCCTTTCCCTCGGGCCCCTAGCCCTTTCCCTCGGGCTTACCTTTCTCCGCTGCGGACCTGTCCCCTCGGCGCCGTTCTGTCCTCTTGTTCTCCCTCAACTAGATGTCTCCGCTCCAGGACGGTGTGGCAATCTCCCCCTACAAACTGGCAGGGTGTGCACCGGAAATGCGAACGCCGATTGGAGCTGTTCACCTTAGTTGAGCCTGGCCCTCCGGTCCGTATTTGGGGAGGGGGCTGATCCCGGACGAGCCCCCAAAGAAATGAAGCCTTATTTACCTAGGGATCCATTAGCCACGCCATCCCCTGGACCTCGGAGGGAACAAAAGTACCAGGAAAGCAGAATCTTCTTTGGAGAAAAAGAGTTTATTGAGATCTGAGCACAGAGTCAAGGTCTGTACTCAGAGACAGCCTGCTGGTTAGTACCTAGAAATACACTGGCTGTAAAGCAAGACACTTCAGCAGACTTTCTTATACCCCCAGACTTCCCCAATCGGCTAGCAAATATTGCTTGCTTAACACATTTTATTGCTTGCTAAATATTCCTGTCTTTCTGCTAAGCCAAGCACTCCCTCCCACCTCCTTGTACACGTGTTCGCTAGCTAAGCATTCCCTTCGTATCTCTTCTTATCTAAAGCAGAAGTAAAGCAGGAAACATCTTGCTAGTGGTTTTTAGTTGACAGCAGTTTTTGGCTAGGCAGGAAACGACCTTCTGACCTGTAACTAGCATCAGCAGTTTCAGATAGCTGGTTAGACAGGAAACGGCCTCCTGACCTGTCTGATTTAGACTTTGCAAATAACTGCATTTTTGGGTTTGAGCTTGTGTAACCATCCTAGCAGAGTGCCGGAATTTACTATGTGTAGATAATATTAATGATTAACCGTTCCCCTCTCCCTTCAATATGACCAATAGGTTAGGGCTGATGGGAGTTAGGGTCAAGAAACATGTGGAAGCTCTCAGGCTCCTCATTGCTGCTATATGGAATTATCACTCCAACAATTCGCTATTCCATGTTATGAACTTAACTGCTGTAAACAGCCTAGGGCAGCGCCAGCAGGGGAAAAATATATTGAAGTGTGCTGGTGCCAGTTTTTTAAAAATAAAAATAATTTTTAAAAGCAGCAAAGATGCCCTAATAATTCCTTCATGATTTCAGGAAATTGAAAAACTTTTTTAAAACAATATTTGCTGTTTAAAGCCAGTTCTCGATTAGATATCATGCAAGTGGTGCTAGCTAGCATGAGGTCATTGCCAACATTTTTTCCCTTTCCCCCCTCACTGTTCCTTATTTTGTATTGTTTACTTCATTCTTTCCTTCACCCTCATTCCCTCTAAGGGGTTTCTGCAAACTGTTCCTTGCTAATGATTACTACACACAAAAATGTTTAAGAAAGAAATGGCTGCAAAGAAACAACTCAAATGTAGAAAGAGTCAGAACTAATATTTTATGTATGCTATTAACCATCTCATCTGTCCCCCTACTTTACTTACAGGAATCAATGTCAGGAACTGGTGAATACCAATTATTCCATTTGCCCCCAGCTCACCATCTGAATTAAAAAAAAGTGGGGGAGGGGCTTGACTCACTCCTTAGCCAAAACAGCCCCCAGTAGAGCTTAAAACACAAATCTATGCAGCATTTACAAAGTGTGGGATATATAAGTTGTTAGACCTTTAAATGTCCCAGTGTTAAGTGCTTACAGTTTTTCCCTGCCTCTACCCTTCTCATAATGAATAGACCACAGACTTTCCTAAGCTTTACTTACAGTAATCACAGCAGAAACATCACAGGTAAAAGCTTCTTCAGTACAAAATACAAAAAGTATCTTCGAGCATGGAGTCTGAGCTAGGGAGCCCCAGCCTCATGCATGTGGTCAGTTACATAGTTCAGACAGAAGAGTGAGAGAGGAACAGGAAACAAACAAAACAACTTCCTTTCCCAAAGGTGAGGGGGCATGACCTAGCCATTTCCTCTCTCTAGCATTTTACAGCTCTGTGGCCCTTAACCCCTTCATTTACTAACTAGCATAGATATGCACTGTTAGGTTTGACTGCAAAAAAATCTCCCACACAGGATTGAGTCAGCATGCCCCAGTGCAGGAGGAGGTAGGAAAAAAAACAGAGGAGAGGCTGATTGGGAGGAACTGAAGCAGGGCTCTGCCCGCTGTGCCTCAACTATGGAAACTGTTGGGACCCCTTTGATGCTTCTGTGCAGTTCTGAATGTCTTGCTTTATTCCTGGATTGTGACTCTTGAACACTATGTCTGCTGCCAAATCTTGTACTCTTACTTGTGTGCATAAAGATGTCTGTCTTACTTGCACACAAGAGCCTTTATCTGCTGGGCATGAGGCAGGACAATCACCTGCAAAATCTCTGGGAGCCACACGTCTAGCCTGAAGGTCCTTACCAAAAAAAGGGGCATACTGTTTCCCTTTTTTCCAGCCTCATTTACCAAGCCTGTGCTGGTTTCAGATTAAAGATCAGCAGCTGTGCAGGTGAAAGGTTGCCCACCAGACATGTATGGTGGCCTGTCAGAGGTTCAGTCAACATTTTTGCAGATAGCCTGAAACTGCAGGGGAGAGAGGGAGAATCTATATCATATATACCAGATCAAAAAAGTATAGTTGTTATCAGCCTATTCATGGATCAAATGCACATTATTTTGAAATGCTCAGTTTACATGGGGCTGTTAGCCCTGGAGACTTGGGTGTGTCTACTTAGAGTTTATCTATGAGGGGTGTTTGCTTTGTCATTGCCCTTGTAGTACCTGTTTTGCTTCTTTCCTGATCACTTGATAGTGCACAAGGTGTATATCAGGTAGCAGAGAATCTGCTATTTTGGTCTGAAATGTGCAAGGTATACTTAATGCCCAAGAAAGGGAATACCTCATATTAGGGATAATGCCTAGCTAAGGGAGGTTATGCTAATAGGCCATCAAGAGTGGGAAAGGGATATAATCCTGCATAATACATACATTTATATAGTGATTTTTGAGAGCTCAGTATGCTTCACATAATTATCTCAGTAATCTACGATAACACTGTAAAGTAGACTACCGTGATCTCATTGCGGATGGGGGCCTATGAATAAGTTGATATTTGAACTAGTCACTATGCTAAAGCTCCCTTCAAAAAAATTTCTGTCATGTGATCGTAATCAGAATTTAGGGGTTTTGTCATTGTTAGCATCACTTCACACTTACTGTGTTTGCATTTGCCATTTTATTACCTGTTCCCCCTTTTTTGAGAGATCCAGTGGTAAGATTGGTTACCTATAGGACAAACTCCCTCTGTCTTCCTCAAATTCAATTGCAAGAATTGGCCACTCCACACACTAAGTATGTTGAGCTTGGATTGTGGGCGCTTCATTTGTAACTATTGGTGATCTGGAGTAGGAACTAAAGTCATTCATAAACTGTTGCATAGAGGGAAGCAATTTTGGATTACACTCAAAAAGAAGAGGAAGTCCCTTTTGTTATTTTGAAAATGATGCACATAGTTGAAGTTTATTTGTTTCATATTCCAGACTCTGCATAATTCTATAAAGTTTACAGTGGTGAATATTTCAACACTTGCTGCTGCTATCTTAATACTTAAGTTTCCCACCTTCTGCAATGTGTGAAGTCAGTCTGCTAACCTCTTTGAGCTATATGCTGCAGAAGATGCGACTCTGTAGGCAATGAATCAGCAACAGCACTACCACCCTCTTGCTGGGAATGGTAGATAGGTGCAACGCCCTAATTTTCCTCAGATCATGGATTAGAATTCCAGATGAAGCAGTAAGAAAACTGTGGACAACAAGTGTATCATACAACAAATATTATTCCTTAGAAAGCAAGTTCTGTATTAGTAAAATGACATTGGGAATGAAATCTGGTGATCCTTTTAATTTGCTGGAGTTATTTTATACACAGATCTTTTTCCAGATGCAAAATTATTTAGTTTTTGAGTCTTATTTTTTTAAAGGTTGTTTTTAGCTGTATGGTACAGAACAACTGAAAAAGCTGTGGCTTTTGAGGGTTGGTTGTGTGATTGTTGGGCTAGGGGTGGAACTGGTTGGAAGAGTTACTGTAAGTCATTTGTGAAGACTTCTGAGTTCAAGCCCAGCTTAGAATAAAAAAACCGGTAAATAGCTTTGACAGCAGTCACATTTAAATGATCATATCTCAGATTAATAAGACACAATATGAACAAGTCTTCTGCCTGTTCACAAAACCATTTTTGCTCCTCTGTTCACAGTGCAATCAATCAAAAGCAGGAAGTCTGTTCTTAGTCATAATTTGTCTTTTCATCCAAACTTGGAAACTATAGTTACCAACTCTGGAAATGAGGTTGCATGCATTAGCAAAAGCAGGGCCTTTTTTTCAGCCAGAACTCACCAGAACTCCATTCCAGCACCTCCAGGTGGGTGCCATTGCCATTATAAGAGAACAATGGAAGTGTTCATGGTGAGTTCCGGCACCTCTTTTTCTGGAAAAATAGGACTGAGCAAAATAATTAATCATGATTCTCTGTATCTAGCCAATATCCGAAAGAAAGGCAAAATGGACTGCTGAATCTGATTAGCATAAGATGGATAATATCAATTCTTTTCCCCAAGGAACACTGGAAATTGTAGTTCTGTGAAGGGAATAGGGCTGTCCTAACAACTATCAGCACCCTTAACAATCTACAGTTCCCATGATTCCTTTTTTTTGGGGGGGGAGCCATGACTTTAATATGATACTGCTTTACATGTACGGTTCAGATGGGGCCTTACAAAGCTTAAGTAGAGCTTTGAGCTGATTGCAATGACAAGCCAAATATACAAAGGATAGTTCGGTTCTGAGGAACTTCAATTACTACATGGTGATCTTGTAAAGCTGAATAGATCTACTATTTGAGTCAAGAAGTAGGGGCTAATTCCAAGGATGCCGGTATCACTGCACAGGGCTAGACCAAGACATTTTGCTGTCTGACGTACCCCTTTTACAAATCAAGCTGTATAGTTACCTAAGCGAACCATGTTGTTTTGGTACTGAGGCAGAAACTCCCACAGATGCCTTTCCCTGGAAGGAAGAACACAATCATTAAAAATCAAATCACTAACAATTCACTATCCTTTTATGGCACTCAGAGTCAGTGGCCAGAAGTGGTTGCCTCACTCTACCAATAGCAGAGCCAGCCCTGATTATTACATGCTATTGTGAAGGGCACAGACATTGTCTTTGGACCAGAGATTAGTTGTTGTTGTTGTTGTTTAGTCGTTTAGTCGTATCCGACTCTTCGTGACCCCATTGACCAGAGCACGCCAGGCACTCCTGTCTTCCACTGCCTCCCGCAGTTTGGTCAAAACTCATGTTGGTAGCTTCGAGAACACTGTCCAACCACCTGGAGCAGGAACCGGCAAGTCACTCCGGTATCCCTGCCAAGAAAACTCCATGGACAAAGACAACCGGGATTAGTTAATTGACTGCTAAGTATTGGTATAAGGAAGGAAGTGCACATTTCTAGGTCACCTTAACCTAGTTACAATTTTCCTACAACCAAAGTTGCAATTAACTATAATGAACTTTGCATAATATATTCTTTTTCTCCTCGGGCTAAATAATTGTTTTCTTTTCCTTTTCCATAAAATAACATTGCACAACTGGGAATTTCTCTCCTGGAAGCCAGCAGCCTTCTTCCCATAGGCTGCTACTAGGATAACACAATGGGCTACAGGGACTTTGGGTTTGGCCTGGTATGCCTCTTCTCAGTAAAGTTTTGTTCTGGGACAGCTGCAGCTTGGGTTAGAAGCAAGGGAAACAACAGTAGCTGTGTGTGCGCGCACGCACGCGCTGAAGCAGCCCTCTGCCTGAAGTGGTGTGTTTAGTCAGTGCCACAAACCCCACGCTCTCATCCACCAGTCAAGCCTCAGCTCCAGCACAGGAACAAAATAAACCAATAAGAGGAAGTGCGTGGTTAAAAACACCCAGGAGAACATTCAGTTCTCTGTGGCTTTTTGAGGGGGGCCTTGTGATTCTGCCTTGCATGGCAAGGAGGGTGAGCTTAACCTGTGGGAACAGGGCATGCTAGAGCAGGCAAATATTTGTGTCATGTGGTGACATGCCCCACCTGGTGTTAATATCCAGGAAATAGATCAGATCCAATATAGATTATGATCGGCTGAATGTAGGACATACTTCTCAGGACTACCAACTTCTACCTTCCCACCTCCTCCCCTTTTCATCTCTCTCTTTCTCACGCCAACACTTCCTTCTCCTTCTCAGGTCACTATACATTTGCTAGATAGAGGGCGGCTTCTGCTGTAGGGTTGTCATCCGTATTCAAGACAGACTGGGGGGAAATATGAATACTTGAAACATTAGTCGTGGTTAGGGTAAGGAATATATCTGCAAGGTTATATAAAGTCCTTTATCTGTCCTCATAACAAGAGCTGACTCACATATTTGTCATTTGATAGCTCAACACTCAATAAAGAGTCTTGTGGCCCCTTAAGGACTAGCAGATTTATGATAGTATAGGCTTTTAAGAATGGAGCCCTGTTTTTCAGATGTGTGGAGTGTTGGCAGACATGCACAGATATGCATATGGGGGAAGGGGGAGACACAAATGGTAAATATTGGGGTTAAAGGCCATGAAATATAAGAGATAGCAGTTTGTCTGAGCTGTGTCATTTCCATACGAAACTCAAATGTGGACAACAGGAGAGGCAAATCAGTAGCCCCAGGGCCAGATATAACTTGCCCATCTGTCTGCTGCCTCCCCCTCATAGCGACTTGGCTTGGAAATAAGCTCATGCTGAAGGGAGGTGAGAGTCTACACATTTGTGTACATCTGCAGGCTATGCATGTGTGCTTGTTTTGGCCCTGCCCACAAGTAGCATGCAGCCCCACAGAGAGTTGGCCACAAGGGAAAAGGCGATGAAATGAAAAGGGAGCCCATCCCTGCTGTACCAGAAATGAACAGAGACACCAACTTACAGCAGCAGTCCCTAGTTTGAATACTATCTCTTCATCTATGCTGTGCTGACTGAACACCTATGGTGGTGGGGAGAGAAACCCACATTTCTGATTTAGCCTTAACAGAATAAAATATGCTATAATTTATAGTTCTGCGATTTCATACTAAATGCTTCCTTTGAAGTTTGTTGTCGATGAAGCCTGGTGAATGAGGTGAGCGGCAGTGTGGCCTCTAGTCCACAAAAGCTCATGCCACAATAAACTTGTTAGTCTGTAAGTCACTAAAGGATTCTGTTGCTGCTGCTGCATCAGTCTACTGTGGAATTCATCATCCAAATGACTCATAGCTGAATGTGCGAATTACTTCAACTTTTTTTGTCTGATGTGGTATGAGTGTTGCCTCTCTGGTGTTTGGCCAGTGGTAGCTGTTTCACACCTGTAAGAGATTACTTGATGTCTTGCAGTTGCAGATGCCCTTCAGCAAACAAACCTACCCAGAATCCAACACACCCTGTGTTGCTCTGGGTGATGATGGAAGGCAAGAGAGTCAAAGGGAATGGGGAAATATCTTGTGAACTTACTGCATCTGAATCCAAGCAAGACTTGAACAGACTCCTACGCCGATCCCAGTTGCAACCATAAACACTTGACATCAATCTTCTAAACGATGTAGACAAAAAACAATGACACATTTTACCCAGGCCTCTGAATGATCTTCATTGCATTGCATTTCCTGGTTAAAATCTTATCTTATATCTATATTAAGTTACCCAGACTAGCATTACTTCATTATTCAAAACTGGTTGAGAGGAAACAAAGGAAGAGTGATGAAGTCCATTAACAGGAGGGCAAGCATTTTGCTACACATAAAAGAGGCAGTAAATTATTTGTCATACATATTGAACACTTGTTTCTAGTATTAAGAAATCTGTCAAGAACTTGTCATCACAGTTCACTGTAGAATTAATTTTATTCCTCTGGCAAGCAGAAGGCCTGGTGGTTCATCCATACCATAAAAATGCAACACAGGGCCAAAGGAGAATAATATTTATGTGAAGCTGACTATTAGCAGATCCACACCTTTAGAAAAAGTCAGTGGTGCACCATCCTATGATTATGTCTGCACCATACATTTAAAGCACATGACTTCCCCCAAAGAATAGGGGGATAACTGTAGTTTACTCCTCACAGTGCTAGAATTATCAGCACCCTTAACAAACTACCAATGTCAGGATTCTTCGGGGAAAGTCATGTGCTTTAAATACATAGTGTCTATACAGCCTATGCCACCTTCAGGATGCCAGTGGGGAAATAAAATATCATGCCTAGTGATATTTATGGGGTAGGATCCCATGAATGGGCTTTGTCTGTGGTGGCCCCTCGCCTATGGAATGAGCTTCCCTCTGAGGTGTGTATCCTTTTAGTTAATTATGCTTCTTTTGCACTTGCCTTTTAATTGCTTTATTCCTTCTCGTAAACTCCCTTGAGAGTTTGATTAAAGGGAGACATAAAAATACCTAATCACCAATAAATATTATAACAATAAGATTATATATTTTTCACTAAGTGCTTCACGTACATTATTTCAGCATTTCTCACAACTGCCCTTTTAAAGCAGGAATGAAGAACCTGCCGGCCTTGCAGGTATTTCTGAACTACAGCTCCGAGCACCCATGACCTGGCTGCGGCTGGTGGGAGTTGTGATCCAAAATACCTGGAGAGCACCAGGTTGGCAAAGGCTGGACTAGATTATTTCCAACATCCCTGTTGCAAAAAAATACTATATTGTGGTTCTGTACTGCATTTTAAAGAACCCTATGAACTGGTGCTACATGGAAAGAGCATGAACAAATCAACATTGCACCTTTCCTGTGCTCTTGAAATTGTAGCATATAGGAGCTGTTGTTAAACCTGCCAAAGTACTTCTCTGAGATGCAGTCAAGACTATGGTATGCCTCTGTCTTGTTCTTAATGCTTTCTTTTTCTGGTTGAAGGGCAAAGCAGACTGTGTGAGAGAAGCAGTGCAACCCAGCAGAGAAAATATTAAGCTTTGACCTGCATTAAATTCCCAGCGGGAAGTAATGGTGATTGCTCTCAGAGCATTGCTAAAGAATGCTGAAGGTGATAGACTGCGGCTCTTTGAAAATTAAAACTGCTATAGAAACAAACAGACAAACCCAAGAATGTGTTCACATCATAAAGCACTCGCCCCTGTGTCGGTACCACATCATGCTAGTTTTTTATATTAAAAAAGGAATGACTTTACTGCAAGGATGTGAAACATGGCTCTCCAGATGTTAGTGGACTCCAACACCCATCAGCCTCAGCCAGCATGGCCAATGCTTAGGAACAATGGGAGTTGTAGTTCAGCAGCATCTGGGTGGCTACAGATTTCCCAACGATGATTTTTCTGGTTCCAATTATTTTAGAAAGTGAGGAAATGCCAATTGCTATGGCACGCTTTGATTGCTGTGGGGGTGAAGATGGCAGCCAGATGTTAAACAGACAGTTGAAAAAAATCTTAAGACAGTTAACTGCAGGTTTCACTTCTGTGTATTGAGCAAGGAGGGGTGTGTGGTAGGGGATATAAGACGAAAGTATTTTCTAAAAGGCTGATTTGTAGCAGGTATTGAAGAAGCAAGAGCTCTCATGTTCCTCTGAGTGTTCATATGAAGTAGTCGTTTAGAGTGAAACTGCTTCAAGAAAGATTGGCAGGTAATAATACTTTGAGAATCAAGAAGTGGAGGTCGGGGGTGGAGGAAGGAACCTGAGAACGAAGTGGTGGAATTCAAAAGATCTGCGGTGCAAACAACCCAGCACAACCCAGACTGCCCCATAAAACAGCAACAGCAAATAGGAGTTCTGTTATACCCATGAGGAAACGTCATAAAACCACATCATGCCTGGCAGCAACCGACCCACAATCCCGTTTCCTCTGTTGTTATTGCAGAGCTGTGTTCAACACCTTTGGCTCTGTTTAAACGCTGCAGTGGGTTCCTTTAGAACCCCCATGGTTTAGTGGGGGAGGCCATAAATCAACAGCCGTTCTTGCCCTTAGCGTTCAGTCTGAGCACAGCAGGTATTCATTTAGGATGTTTTAAAGACCTATTTAAAACAAAGGTTGTCTAGGGAATAAGTGTAGCCTTTGGTAGAGACCAGACATAGTTTAGTCAACCAAGCGGTTGTAAGATCAAGCCTGTGCTGCTTTACACACTTGCATACCCTCCAACATGCTGCAGAAGAAAATCAGGAAACACAACTTTTGGGGCCACACTCCCAAGCGGATCATGTAACTCACACGAGAGTGCCCCCCCCCCCAAGTGAATCTTGCACTGAAATGCCTTCTGCACATGCTCAGATAATACTGTTGCCTATTCCAGTACCCCCTTCCTCTCCCTGACCATATCTGTAGTTGCACTAAGAGAATAATAGACTCATAGAAGCACAGAGGCAGAAGGGCTTCCAGGGGTCACCAAGGCCAGAATCTCCCTGGAAGGCAGGTTTCCTTGAGGCTGAGATTGGATACCTTCTCCTTCAAGCCAGCTACTGGTGGGGAATGCAGCCGGTCAGCAGCGAGGAGGTGGGGAGAGAGCCAGATCTGGATCCTGCCTTCTTCTCTTCCAACGTTGGACAGAGGTAGCAGCTCTCAAGGCAGTGCTGTTGCCACTCAGGGCCTGTGGGCACCTGCTTAGCTCCCAGCCACGACGGGGCGCACGTCACAGCCGAGTGCCGTTTGTGCTGCTGTGGAGCATTCCTCTCCACTCACTGCCTCACCCTTGGTGCTTCCTCACCACCATGTTGAGGTGGTTGGCGCACCAAGTTCACGGGGGCACAGGGGGACATAGGCTGCATCCTGAGGAGTCTGGCGGCTCCTTCTCCCTTCTCCCCTGCCTCGCTAGGCACATCTGCTGTGTCCTGCGCACCATGAGTGTGCTGAGGGCAAGGGCTGGTGGGCTGAGAGGAGACCTGGGCGGCCTCTGTAAGTCCGGGATGTCCCACTTAAAATGGGACAGTTGAGGGGTATGCTCTAGGGTAATGCAATCTGGTTTACAGCAGGCCTTTTAAGACATTGAAATGCAGTGCAAGTAAATACCTTGCTCCATTGCAATCTGCAGCAGCAAACACCAACAAAGCATGTGGGTGGGCAGAAGTCGTCAGCCAAGTCCCAGGATCTGCCTTTTTTGTTGTCATGCATGGGGTGAACCAGCACTCCCCCTTAACAAAGGGAACGGCACAATCTTAGCAGAACTTTTCTTCCTTCCTACATGGAACCTGCAGCCAGCATTTCAAGGAGTGTTTGAAGGGAAGAGTTGGGAAATGTGTTTCCCCCCAAATAGACTCCCTAACTTATTTCAAGCTAATCCAATTCCTACATATACACCACTAGCTACTTTTGGAAGTTCATGTGCTATGTACATGCAGAGAAATGGTGGCCCCTTCCCTATTTGATCCAAATAGCTTCTAAAAGGCTGCATTTGTTCTATCTTGCCTTGACAGAAAGGACTTATCAGAATCAGCTTTGTCCCCTTTCCTTTTAAGCTTCTTATACATATCAGCTGTTATTTTTGGATATCCAAGTTTATTGCAACACACGTCCCTTCTAGTATTGGAAGACAACCACAGTGGGAAGATCATCATGTTATGATACCAGGCAAGTCAAAGGCCTATTTACTAAAAATTCCTCAAGACGCTGGTTTCGCTCGAATTCAGCCTAAACCTTTTCACTTACCTTTTAAATGTGAAACACTTTGTATTAGAAGCAGAATACCAGAAGTCTTACTGTTTAGTTCAGCCTATAGGTGAAATTCAGTTCACAGCATCACCTCTCAATACCTCTCCAAATGTCCCTATTTTCCTGGGACAGTCCCGGATTTACAAAAACTGTCCCAGTTTTTGATTTGATCCAATAATGCCCTGCTTTCCCTTAGGACAACCCTATTTTCATCGGAAAATTTATGAAGCGTATAGAGCTATGCGACCTGAGCCAAGGAGATAAATAACTATACTACCTTTAGAAGACATCTGAAGGCAGCCCTGTATAGGGAAGTGACTAGGGCCACCCAGTCAGATGGGTGGGGAATAATAATAATAATAATAGACTAGGATGGCCCTCTTTTTCATCGGATAAATGTTGGAGGTATGTGCTTCTGCTTCCTAAATGCCACCAGGCCACTGTATTGTAGTAACTATAGAAGCCACAGCTAGCGTGTTTCTTCTTGCTATGCAACTCTGCAAAAATAACCTGATGTCCCTTGACTCAAAGACCCACTAAAGCCCTTTTGCTTCCTGGATGCTTTCCTGTCTTTAGGCACAATGAAAGCTCTACTTTCTTCAGCTCTGGACATCCATTATCTTTTAATCAGATCTTTACTTTTCAACCTACATTCCATCTTCCAAATCCTTTCACATTAGTCATTCAGGGAGATTCAGACTCTTCAGCCCATCCACTAATAGCAGCACACATTCTTTGACCATTTTAGGTGCTGGGGGGTCTTGTTGTTTCACAGCACCCTTTCTAACAAGCCCTTCTTTTTCATAGTCAGCTGTCTTGGTCATCCTTCTCCTCTGGCCTCTTTGGAGCTGGACCATGACTGGCGAGACGCAACTTCAAATCCTTACTTGACCGTGAAACTTCCTTGGTGACTAACAGTCACTTGCCATTACTCTATCACAAAATTGTCAAGAGGCCTTGAAATGCAAGAGGTGAGCTTAAGTCTATGACAGGCATAAGAGTCCTACTGTGCCTCTTAAATTTTCTGACCCTCCCCTAGCCAATAGTGGGCAACACTTCTTGCATCTGAAAAAGTGAGCTCTGGATAGCTCAGCTGGTTACAGTGTGGTGCTGATAATGCCAAGGTTGCTGGTTCGATTGCCATATGGGACAGCTGCATAGTTCTGCATTGCTGGGACTTGGACTAGATGATCCTTAGGGTCCCTTCCGACTCTACAATTCTGATTCTTATGAAAGCCTGTGCAATTTACCTGTGTTGCTTTTTAAGTTGCCACAGTAGTATTTTTTTCTGCAAAGATGGAACATTGCTCCCCACTCTAAAAGTTGTTTTGTTTCCTAGTTGGACCAAAATGTTCATGTATCTAGTGGAGTCAGTGCTAATCCACAATACTGTTATTTTTGCAATATAATAAAGGCAATTCAGACAAGCAGCATCTTCTTCCAGACCCTACTGTTGAAGGGCTGAGGGTGCAGGAGCACCATGTTTGGCTTGTGTTCCTGTCACTTTTGTTTTCCATTAACATTTTTTGAAGCAGTCCCCGCCCCCACCCTGTTCTTTAGCTCTGGATTGTCCCTTTGTTATTGCACGGTGACACTGGGACTACTAAATCCCAGAGGCTTGCAAGACAAATCCAGCAGTTTTGAAGAATGTGTGTGCATGCGTTGCATTAAGAAACCCTTTTTTTCCTTGCCTGAGACATTTGAGAAATTGTCACAAGGTGCCAATAAGCTTGGTACTCCTATTTAGCAAAATGAACAAATAATGGAGTTGTGTTTGTGTAAAGGCAGATGGAGAGAGGTTCTTAGGGGCTCTTGAACATTTGGCACATAAAGGAAGTGTATGAGGGCAATGACATGCTTTCAACAATTCCTGGAAGCTCAAGATAAAGTTCAGATTAGAAGGCAAACCACCCAATGCGTTCACTCTGCTATTTGATGAACTATTTGGCATTTTGACAATACCTTTCTGTTTTCTTCTGGCCAACACAATATGCTCTCAAAGCAGGAGTTAAACATGTTTGAATCCCTGAAGCAGTATTTATTTAATAACTTACTCTATAAAAATAGGTAATAGATAGGTAGCCATGTTGGTCTGCTGTAGTCGAAACAAAATAAAATAATTCCTTCCAGTAGCATCTTAGAGACCAACTCTCTCAGTATTTCAGTATCTGAAGAAATGTGCATGCACACGAAAGCTCATACCAATAACAAACTTAGTTGGTCTCTAAGGTGCTACTGGAAGGATTTTTTTTATTTTATATAAAAATAGCCCATCTAAGAAGAGCAGAAGTGCAAGCCAAAGATAAGATGCATAAATATTAGCCCAGCATAATCACCTATAGATCACAAGGAAAGTCAGGAGTTCTTGTGCAAATTAACTTCTATTCTGGTGCAAGAGGATTTGTCAAGACTGGACCTCGTTCTGAAGAGTTATTGAACTTTTTCTGCAAGGAAAACCAATTTCACTATCAAATTCTTGAAAAAACACTTGGGGTTTATTGATTTAAACTGCAAACAGTCGTTACAAAAGATTCTTTAAATAAACTCACACAAAGGAAGAAAGAAAAAAAGGCAATGTAGTGAACAGTAATGGGAAAAATTACATTCAATGTGTTCTTTGTGCCAGTAAAGTTTACCTTAAATGAGGAAACACTCCATTCTTGGAATACAGAAATGCAAAGACAAACTGCATTTGGAATGTCTTTTGATAGGCACTTGAAACCAGAGGGTAGACTTTTTTTTCCTTTAAGTACTTACAAAAAAGGAAGCAAGCAGTCTTCCATTTTATCGTCTCACAGCACAGCTTGTGCGTATACATTCTTGAGGCCAGAAGTGAAATCGTGACCCTACTGAAGTCACTGACGAAGCCTTCAATGACAGCAATGTGGTCAGAATTTCATCCCATCCAGGAAAGGCCTTGTTGGGGCATAGAGGCAAAGAAGCACATTAAACTCAATTTGCAGTCTGACACAAAAAGGGGAACGATCTAAAATAAATAATCCAAACACAGCTGTTGCATTTTTTTTAAATTAATTTTTCATTTTTTAAAAATAAAATAACCAAAAAAGTGTAAAGTTACAAAAAATGTCATTGTAGTATAATATATTAAACTGTGGGGAAGGGGGAAAGAAAAAGACTTCACAATCTTAAGATTAATATGGAAGATCATAATTTAAACATAAAAGAATATATTCTATGAATTCATCCAGATAAATATGAACAAAATTAACAAAAAAGCATAGGTTTCAGCAATAAATACGTTTTGATAAGTTAAATAAGCTTTATATTGTTGTGCAGTGACAAGCAAAATTTGCTCTCCAATTTCTGAAAAGTTATACAAAATTAAAAACCCAGGAAAATAAAAATAAAAAGCTTGGCGTGAGTGCTCTATGGATAGGTCTATTGTAATCTAGAGCAAAACCATTAAAGCTAAGACTACTGGAACTTTGTTTACACAGAACTTGCATGTGTGGAATGAACACCGTTAGACACCCCCCCCCCCAATTTTTTTTTTGTTTCGCTTTTGAAGGTGTCACATGTACACACGGGGAACTTGTAGCACCAAAAGCAAGTCTTTCATTGTCCATCTGGCTTCCCTCTCCAGTCACCAAGTCCCATGCATGTGACAGCTACTGTCCATTCTCAGCTGTTCTTCAGGCTGACCTGAGTAGATTCAGGCAAGGTTAGTCTTTAAAAGGTGGTAAGGGCTGGATGTTAACAGGCGTCCACATGCCACATGTCTACAAAACACTGGCTAGAGAAAGGGGGCGGGGAAAGAAAGAAGATTCTGCATCATGGCCAGTGATAGGAGCTGCTGGTTCCGGATATTCCCTGCACATCTGGAAATGCACAGAGCTCTGTGGAGGCTGCTGGTGCCCTCTGCAGCTGGAGAGGTAATATAGTCACAGTGAACATGTTAAAAAAAAGGCACTACATTTGTAAACGATTATCACTTTTTGCTGTAATTTTGGCACTTGTGGTTTCAGCCAGTGAGTGGACTTTAGGCAAGTGGACTATCTTTGCATTAACATCTAACCCAGAGATGTTAAGAAGATTTGGGGGTGGGGGCTGAGGTGGGAAGGAGAGAGATTACAAGCTTAAAATTGTAAGAAGAGAGGCTAGAAGAGGCCGAGAGGCAACACCAGGTTACTCGTCAGAGATGGAGAGTCTGCTGAAGATGGGGAGGCGTCTCGAGGTGTCCAGGATGGGCGAGTCAGAGCCGCTGTGGCTGCTGCTTGAGCTGCTCAGGTAGCCTTCCTGGTCGGAGAGAGAGTCCTGAGGACTTGGAGGAGAGTCAAACATGTTGGGAGACTCCGACATGGGTCTGAGGAGAAAAGCAGTGGGCGAACCCCCACCGGGCATCTGCACCCCCATGCTGGGAGCAAAGAGATTGGTCAGCTCCTGGCTGGAGAAGGTGAAGGGGTTGCTGGCACAGTCAGGCAGAGTAGGAGAGCCCAGGAGGTCGTCAGCACTCATGATGGGCGGAGGGGTTATGGAAGTAGGGCTGTCCAGCAGCCCGTTGGCAGCAATGGCACTTGGGAAGCCTGCGAAGCTGAAGCTGTGCTGGAGGCGGGGTCTGTCGGCCATGGCAGGATCTCGGCCGCTGGCTACAGCGCGGCGCTCCTCAGCGTTGTGGATGAAATGGCAGCGCGGCCCATAAGGGCAGAAGCCAATGGTGTGGAAAGTGCGGCAGAGCTCCGTCTTGTACTTGGGGTGGCGGGTCAGGCTTCGCAGCTCGTGGATGCCGTGGGCGAACTGGCACTTGTCTCCGTATTTGCAGGCCCCGTTCTCCTCGAAAGGGCGGCATAGCTCCGTCTTGTAGCGACTCGAGTTGACTTGTCCGCCAGGCTGCTTCTGCTGCAGTAAGCGCTCGCCACCTTCAGAGAAGGAGCGGTCCCGAAAGCGATTCTCCCTGGGCCCGAGAGTTGGGGCTGGCTCCCCCTTGAGGCTGCTGAGAAGATGGGCCTGGTGGAACTTGGAGTTGGGCAAGGTGACCGAGTGCCTCCTGGGGAAACCCCCGCCAGCTGGGGTTCCCACTGCCTTTCTGTCCAAGAGACACCCTCCGACACCAGAAGGGCTGTAGTTCAGCATCTTGTTACTCTATAGCAGGGGGAAAAGGAGAGGCCAGTCAACAACCCAACTTCCTCAAGAACCTTTCAGCAAGATGCCGCCTAAAACCTGGCATCTATACCTCCCTCCCAGTTTCCTTATGTGCATAATAGGCTCTCCCAAAGCCCCCAGACTCTGTTCTGCGCCACAGGTTGGGTCAAGGAAAATGAAAGGCACAATCCAAAAGATGAGCCTCTTTCTATCAGGGAACAGCTATACAGTATGTCAAAATACTGTAAAGGCTGCTATACAATGCTGCTTTTGCTTCAGGTTCATTTGTTCCATCCAAGCATAATGCCACAATGAAATACATGTTGTTTCACTGCCCTAGGCAAAGGCCTATCCAACTGTTCCTTAAGCAGCCACATCCCCCAAGCATGTTCCTTTCCGAGCTAGGCATGGATTCAATACTTCCACTATGCAATTTATGCCTTAAAGGCCTAACCTAGTTACTCCCAAATTTCTGAGCACATTCTTCAACCCCTATTCCCATGCCCCTTCCAGTAAGAAAGGATGGAGGAGGAGGGAGAGAAGTGAATACAGGCAAACAAATAATAATATTGCTATATACAACAGATCCCACTCTGGAGTAAAAAAAAAAAAATCTGTAGTGGGGGAAGTGTGTAAGACTCAAGCTGAAAAGAGGCGTGAGACTTTGGGAAACATGCTAGTTACTAATCTAAATTAATCCCATCCCTCTTGCTCCACCTCCTGCACAGGAATTGCATTTCATGTGATCCATGGCAAAATTCACCCATAACCGCAAGAGGATTCCTTTGCAATTAGCCATTTGGCAGCAAAGAAGAATCTGCAGCTTCAGTTTTAAACTGCTTGAAAGCATCAAGGAAGGAGACATGCTTGGTAAAAGGCAAGACTCGGGGCTTGGTCCGGTTTATGTTTACTCTATGAGACTTTTTTAAAAAAGTCATTGTTGTGCATCCATATTCAACACACTTAATGGTAAGTGGAAAACCAACACCCAGGTTTGCTCCGTTTTGGAAGTTATGAGGGGTCCATGAAAAAGCACAATCAGCTGTGCAACTTCAGAATTTAAACTGCTAGTTCCAATGTGACATTGTTCTCAATGAGGTAGTGCTTTGCAACCTAGTTATAGTTGTTAACTTTCCCACAACACTGATCTCACCAACCAGCAAGTTCTCCTCCAACTTGGATATAAACGTAGGAGAAATGCATACAGGCAAAGACTTCGGGTATGCAAAGATAAGGCCGCTTGAAAGAGAAAAACGCAACCGCGTGAGTGGAATGAGAGATAAGCCTGGTAAACTGCTGGCTGTAAGAAGCAGTAAACTGCAGAACTAGAGGCGGGAAGGGCCGGTGACTTGCCTGCAAACGTTCTTTTGCAAAAGCCCCAGTTCCACATCTCCATCCAGTCGCGCGCGCGCACACACACCCGATTTTCTCCTTTCCAACCAAGGAGAAGCCAGTAGACGTGAAAAACAGCAACAGATCCCACTTGCGGGGAAAAGTGGCCACAGCCATCTTTCCCCACCCCGAGTAAGCAATTAGACGTGCGGCTGAGCAAGTCATTGCAAGCAAGAAACTTTCCAAGACACGCGTTAAGAGTTCCAGTGAACCCCGGAGGTTGGTTTTGCTATCTGAAATGCAATAGGGACCTTCGGCTCCCTATGCACAAGTTGCTAAAATGTCACATTCCACAACATGAGCAAAAGTCTAAACTGAACCACGGCACGCCTTAGTTCAAAGTACTGCACAGAATCTAGGATGAAGGGCAACTCCCACAAGAAAAGGGGCTGCCGTCTTAAACACACTTTCTGATTTACGAAAATAAGAGGGCCAGTCACTTCTGCACGCGTTAAAAACAAGCTTTCATACATTTGAATGGCTTTCAATCTTCTATAAGGAATAAGGACCAGCCGTTGTAAACTTGAGCCAAAAAGCAAGAGGGCAAACTGCATGGCAACCATTTCGGAATGCAATCCCAGCAAGTCACTGAAAACATCTAACAAGTTTCTTCGAGAAGGCACCCAAATTTAAAACTCTTGAAAAAACGGAAGAAAAACCAAAGAGAGTCCAACAAAGTCAATAACACGGGAAGCGAAGAAGGCTAGTTTGTGACAGTACCCTAAACAGCATTTTACTAGATTTGGCGCAATAACCTACCTTAACTTCTTCCTAGGCAAATCTCCCTAACAAAGCAATCTAAAGTATGCCTACTTAGAAGTAAGCCCAATTAAGTTTAATGAAGCTTACCCCCAGGTAAGCGTGCTCAGAACTGCAGCCTAAATAACTCGTCAAGGCTCCAGACCAACTCCCAAACAAAACTTTGCGTTGCTTAAAAACACGCAACACCCAGCAAAACTTTAGGCTCCTAAAAAGCTGAATATTGGAGCAAAACCGGGACGTGGGGGGGGGGGGGCTGGTGACAGATGCGGAGTGAGAGATCATTCCCTTAAGAAGTTTTAAGAGATAATAGGGGCTACAACTTACTTTGCATAAAACTTCACTCAGCTCGAAGATGGTTGGAGACACGAGGGCTGTAGACATCTTCAGCTACCAAAAGGAGGGGCGAAGACGTGGAATAAGTATATTAGAATAGAAAAATAAAATGAATCACAGTGTTGTAAGGCACAGCCTCCAGTTTCCCTGGGTACTCCTCTAGCCCCCTCCAGCTCCAGCAATTCTCCCTTCTCTCTCCTTCCAGAAGAGTTTTGCGTAAAGCTCAATTTATAAAGTTTCAGACCTTACCCCGTGGGAGGAGCTCCAAATTCATTTAAATGAGGAAGAAGGCGGAGGGAAGATGACTGACGTAGAGTCTGAATCACCCATGCGGTCAAACCTATAAAAACTTTCAAGGAGGGCGAAAAACTTTCAAGGAGGGCGAAAAGGGGGAGGAGGGTCTTTTTAAAGGCGATCTCTGTTATTTTTAAAAGGGGATTTTTTTTAGAAGTACAGTGTTTGTGCAAGTTACCTCTAATTAGAAAACGGGGGGAGGACTCGATAAGACTCTTTTGTCAGGACTTGAATGCAACATGTGACGCTATTCACTTCAACCACTCCGGCCTGCCCTCCCTTCTCCTTCCTTAAAGGCGGGATCAAACTGTTTCCTTGCAAAATTTCCTTGCTCTCAGCCCCGTTTCTTTTTGTCTTTCTTTGAAGCAGCTTTCTGGGGCGCTGTTACAGTGCCCGTCTTCGCGATTTCATTTCCTCATTCCTCCATGTTGTTTAGAGGGAAACAAAAGCAAAAACTTGGGAGTCAACTTTAGACTTTCTTTTCACACCGAGCGCGCACAAGTAAAGGGAAGTATATTTGATAGTCTCGGGCAGTTGAAACGTTATGACTACGTTACTCGGAAGGAAATTCCGAGTGAACTCGAGCTGGGCTCATTTCTGTGTGAGCTGAGTAGGGCAAGGCTGTGTGATCTGAGGCACATTACTTGGAAGTAAGTTCTGTTAAAATAAAATTAAAAGGATTGGCTTCCGCATAAGCGTGCGTAAGGCTGGAGTCTAAAATTAAGAACTTGCAAAAGTTGTTCCTCGCGGAGAATGAATTTAAAACTAAAGCATCAGTAAGGGACAGGGAGTGCGCGCCCTACTTCTTTTTACAACACTGGATTTAGAATAGTGAATTAGTGGTATTTGCTCAGCTCAGAGATTTCTGTTCGACAGAATCCTCGTTTTTGTTCTTTTTACAGACCCGATTGCGGTAGTTTTCAGCTACTGATTTGGATCCCAACACTGGCGAATTGTTTCTGCAGGGGCGACCGGCTTTTTAGAAAGGTCTTATAAAAGGCTCTTTCTCTCTTGCACGCTTGAGAAACTACAAATTGGGGGAGGGGATGTTTTGAACGGCCAGCTTTCTACAGTGGTACCGCTTTCATCTTTCTGCCTTTGTTCCCGCCCCCATTTCTTTTAATTATTTAGCAGATGGTTTCCCAATTCACTCAAATGCTAGTGCCCTCCTTTTTTTTTTTCTTTTGGCGGGATTCCGCTTAGGAAAAAGACACATGCATTGGAACGTGACTCTCGGCCGAACTCTACGATTTGCATCTGGGAAGGAAAGGCGATTAAAGTTTAAATCAGTTCTCTCGTTGCCCTTAAGTTGTGGAACAGAAGGTTAGAGTGAAGTGGAAATACCACTATTTCCTCCCCCCCCCTTCCTATTTCCATGTGCTCATGTTACAGCAAAGGGTCACCCACACAAGCCCTCAGATGTTTATGGCACCACAGTTCAAAATGCAGGGGCTGTTATGAAAGAGCGCGCCTCCAGTGCATTTTCCACTGCGGCGCAACGAGGCCACTTGCTCTCGGAGCGAGACTTTGCAGATCTCTCTCCCCCGTTTTCCTTCCTCTTTTCTCCCCCCTCCCCCCAACCTCCCCGGGAACATTTGAAGCTCCTTTTAGATTGTACGGGCTGTAGCTGCGATTTCCAACTCGGAAGAGCCTTCCAGTTTGGGCAGGCTCGCAGCTGCCCGCTTTGATTGAAATTGATTGCCTCCATTTTTAACAGCGCCCTGCTGCTGCTGCTGCCGCCTCCGCCGCCTTTGCATTTTTACAAGCTGAGTCGCTTCGTGTTGACTCGCAGTCCCTCCCTCCCTCCCCGCGTTACTCCTTTTTTCCGTTTTGTGGAAAACTGGCAAGACTCTGCTGTAGGAAATAACCCGCGCTCGCTCTCACATAAATAACTCGAAACGTGTTACTAGTTAGCAAGAGGATGTTTGCTCATTTTGGCGTTTGCGCGTTGCCCCCCTTCTCCCAAGGGAAACGGGACTCTTTCCGAAACTTTTGCTCCCTCCCTCCCAATAACACCCAGTTGCCAGATGACAAGGGAACGAGGCGGGAAGGAGGAAGAAACTGTGTGGGTGGTGTGAACAATGGCCATTGCTGCAGGGCTACCACCTTTCACCCCCGCGCTTTAAGCCTTTTGTCCGGGAAATCTCGCAAGCGATGGAAACTGCTCGAATGGGGAGGGAAGGAGGCGAGCCGAGAAGGACACGGAAGTGGCTCCTCCCTTTTGGGGAGCGCAATGGCAAGCTCCTCCTCGCCATGGCCGCCTCCGGAAGTGCGGAGAGGCCCGAGAGGCGGAAGGAGCTTACCACGTGTGGCGCGTAAATTCCGAAAAGGAGCAGCCGTTCCCGCGCCTGCAGCTTGAATGTGAAGCCTACGTGTTCATAGAATCACACAGTTGGAAGGGAGCCCGAAGGGACATCTAGTCCAACCCAGGAAACTCAACTAAAGAATCCATGACAGATGGCCAATCAACTCTGTTTTACAAACTTGAGCTCAAACCTGAAACAATTAAAAAGTTTACTCAGAAGTAAATCGGAAGGAATGCTACGGATTTTCCTTGTGAGTTAGCTCTGGCTTGCAAAATGTGCTAAACTTCCAAGAGGCCTCAGCTGTGGTAATCGTACAGATTTGAAATTAAGCAAAGAGGGATTCCAACAAATGTGCCTCGGTCAAATTCTACACACCGCCACCCCTCCCTGCCTCCTCAGTTTATTTTTGCAATTGTTTGTGGTCCCTCACAAGGCTCTTCCTTGGATGCTTCATATTTTCTTGTGGCCCCCATAGAATAAGTATTGGGGGATGGGCTCCCATACTCATAGCTTGGCTAAATTAATGCTCTATAATCACAATACAGTGGTACCTTGGTACTTGGAACGGCTTGGCTCTGGAACAAATCAGCTCCCAAATGCAGCAAACCCAGAAGTAAGTGTTCTGGTTTGCAAACATTTTTCAGAAGCCAAATATCCGATGCAGCTTCCACGGCTTCCGATTTAGTACAGTAAACTCCTGCAACCACTTGGAAGCCATGTTTTGGTTTTCAAATGGTTTTGGGAGTCAAACGGACTCCTGGAACAGATTAAGTTCGAAGGAACATAGATGTTACTGTTTATACGTAAGCCACAGATGGAGAAACTCTGGCCCTCTAGATGTTGGATTACAACTCCCATCATCCCTGATCACTGAACATGTTGGCTGGGGCTGATGGGAATTGTAGTCTAACAACATCTAACAGGCCACTGGTTAGCCATCAGACATAAATAGTTACTTATGTAAACACAACTGGAGGACACACTCAGCCTTGCACGTTTCTGAAGTGTGCTCACAATCTCCTTCCACCTGCACTACAACCATAGGGGTATTTGGTTGGCCGCACTGAGAACAGGATACTGGGCTAGATGGGCCATTGGCCTGACCCAGCAGGCTCCTCTTATGTTCTTATGCCAACTCATGTGAACTGGCATTGGCACGGCACTGCTTACAAGTGTAGACGGCCAACATGAGTCACTCTTTGTATATGTATATTCATTGTCGCCTGTGCTACTTCGGAAACACGGCTTGAAACTCATCTTCCCTTTCCCTTAACCTCGCTGATCAGCCAAAGATAACCAAAAGATGAGAGAGAGAGCAAAGAATGTGAGCAACGCATGTTTCCTGTATTTAAAGAGACAACCAGTTTTCTTCTTCTTTTTTAAAAGCTGCTGTATTCTGTTGCTGAAAGTGAGAGTAAATGGAATAACTGGAGCAGGTTCTCTTCTACCATGGTTTGTGGCTCTGTGCCCCATGCTTGTTCTTGGGCTCAGAACCTTTTTAATATATAATTATAAGCTATTTTAATCATTAGTTTAGAGCTATCGTTGCAGGGACTTTCCAACAGTTGCTAAATTCAAACGAGGAAGCTGGAACAGATAATTACTTCACCACTAAAATGATTTGAGCCTAGGTTTTTATTGGCCTATCTCTGCCTGTCAAGATCAGTTTAGAATAAGAGGGCAAGGCAACAAAAAAAGGCAAAGCTGCTTGCTGGCAAAGCTCCCAGAGCCTTGCATCTAGGATGTCCCAGGTTCTTTGCCTTAGGTCTCCAGTTAAAATGATATATAGTGGTACCTTGGGTTAAGAACTTAATTCATTCTGGAGGTCCGTTCTTAACCTGAAACTATTCTTAACCTGAGGTACCACTTTAGCTAATGGTGCCTCCTCCTCCTGCTGCCCCCGCACGATTTCTGTTCTCATCCTGAAGCAAAGTTCTTAACCCGAGGTACTATTTCTGGGTTAGCGGAGTCTGTAACCTGAAGCATCTGTAACCCAAGGTACCACTGTAAAGTAGCAGAAGATTTGAAAAGGCCTCTGCCTGGACTCTGAGGAGATAATAAACTAGATGGACAGATTACCTGACCAGGTATAATGTGGCTAACTAAATCTCACTAAAATGGATATTGTGTGTATACACGAGAATGACGAACCAGTCACATTCAATCTTAATAGGTTAGTCAAATTATATTTACTATTTTAAAAACATTTCGTATGATTTGCTGCAGTGATTTCCCAGGGATGTATCTGTAGTCCCACAAGGCTTTGTGTCTAGGTACTAGCAGGCTGATCTGACCAGGCATATATTAATGGAACAGGAATACACATGAGAGCACAACCTGTCACCATAAGGGATATCCACAGTCAGGATAGTGTGTGTGTGACCACTGGAGGGGGAGAAACTGGCCTGGGACCACAGTCCACTGTTTTCCCAATTAAAATCAACACTCCCAGCTGCTGTTTACCCCACAGGTGGAAACATGTGGATACCTTAGTTTAATGCATCACATGGGCCCAGCATAGTGGCTTTTAAAGTATTCTATGTCACAATAGAACTTGTAGGGCTTTTCCAGACCACCTGTTTATTGAGCATTCACCCTGATTTGTTTCCAGGGAGGTTACATGACATGCGGCTCGTCTACACATCTCCTTGTCCCACTGCATTCCCCTGGAAAAGCCCACTGTTTACTGCTGAATCGAAACAAACGTCAAGCAGTTTTTCTGCAGATTGACGTTTGTTCTGATTCAGCGGTAAACAGCAGGTATTCCCAGGGGAAAGCAGTTGAACAAATGAAAAACCGCTTGGACCCATGCCTTGAAAGTAAGGGACAAGTGGAAAACCTCTCGGACCCATGCTTTCTAGGCAGGGGACAAGAGGATGTGTGGAGAAATCTTTTTTTGTCAAGGAAACGTTATCCCACACTTTCCAGTGAATTCCCTCTTCACTTTCCTTATTGCAAAAAAGTGGGTTTATTTTGGAAGGCCTCCCAACCAACTACAATTGCACAACCTGAATTTCCCAGTATGCAACTGAATCCCACTGTTGATTTAAAATAGCAACGGTCTGGAAGTCCCCTCTTGTATCCTTTTTGTTTTTCAGGGTTAGGTAAATATTGCTTCATTCATCCCTAGCCAATCAGGTTCCCTCTTTTTTCCATGCCACTGCCCATCATCTTTGTAAGATGGCCAATCGCCTTCAAAAGAGTATGTGCCCTAAAGAAAAACAAACATTGCCTCTTATGTTAGCTGTACTTCCGTTGCGTCACACCAGTATGAATTTACCAGCATGAGTCAAACTGGAACTCATTACTTTTTTACATGCACTGTTAGGTAAAGCTAGTAGATGTGAAAAAAAGTATTGAAGGAGGAGGGCCGTGGAGGAAAGATTATTGGCAGCTTAGTGTGCAAACATTTATGGGAGGGAGTGTGCACCTGTACATATTGTTAGCAGGAAGCCTGAGTAGGCAATACCATTACTTTGCAGGAATCCTCAGACAGCACGAGACAAGCATTATGAGCTGTAATCTCTTGACTTTATACCTATGAGTAATACAAGAGTAACGAGAACGAGATAAGATTACATAACTTCATAACAAGTTGTGCTCTTGAGCCAGCTGCTTATAAAGGGGTCAAACAGTTTCTCAGAAGCTGTAAGGCCCTAGCTCAGGCATAGGCAAACTCGGCTCTCCAGATGTTTTGGGACTAAAACTCCGATCATCCCTAGCTAACAGGACCAGTGGCCAGGGATGATGGGAATTGTAGTCTCAAAAAAAATCTGGAGGGCCGAGTTTGCCTATGCCTGCCCTAGCTCATATACTTTGATTTAATTATTTTCTATATTGCTTCTCAGGAATGAAATTCTCCCCAAAATGGTTGACATAAAGCACAGCAATAAAATAAATATATAACATTTTAAAACAGTCCCACATTACTCAACCTAGCAATCCGACAGCATAGTACTGTACAGTCACCAAAAACCAGGTCACACAAAAAAATAGATCCCCTTCTCCAGACCAGGCCATACAACCATATTCCATAATGTAGGTTGGGGTAACAGAGCGACTTAGCACAGGAAGCATGAAACTCCTTGTTCTAATCTCGCCTAAGTTGTGAACTCATAAGGCAGCTTTAGGCAAGCCACAGTTCCTTCAATCTCAGCACTCACCCTCCATAAAATGTGAACACTTACACCTGCTTCTCTTACAGTGTTGTTGTAATGATTATAAAGATTTGTCCCAATCTAACAGGAAGCAAAAGGTTTACAAATAAGCAGTGCATGAAGATTTCCTGGACATGAAAGTACTTGGGCAATGCATATGCAGCCCCTGTCGCATTGTCATCAGTAGCATCGTTCATTCTAGGAAAGAGGGAAGTGAATCTGATTGACTGCTTATACCTCAAACAGATAGCTGATCTCCTTAGCCTGGGGGAAATGACATGCAGCACCTGTTTGTGTCTCCTCTGTTACCTCCTGTTGGATCAAGGCAAATGTACATGAAGCACTTTGGGTTCAGTTGTTTTGTGAAACACTGTAATGGTTGCTGAATACTTTGATTTCCTGGGCAAGGGGTAATATAGCAGTATTGTGAACCTCACTGTGGTGGTGGCAGTCTGAAGATAACTGGAAAATACGGTGGTGTCATTTTGATATGCTGTCCTGTACATAAACAGAATGTAAATGTCACGTTAAGGTTTCCACTGGAAATATAAATGCAAGTAATGTGTAATGTGTCTATAGAGTAGGATGTTGAACTAACTTTTCAACTTGTTTTTACCAATAACCACTTCTTTGGCTGCTGAACAGGAAGTAGGTTGTTGTAGCATCAAAGAAGTCTGTTTTGCAGTGCTTACACTTTCCACCATCCTCTCTCTTGCAAATAGCACAGAAGAGCCTCTCATTTTCTGTATCAAAATGCTTCCTAAGCCAGTTTTCTTTGGATATTAACACAATATTTTAACAATCCACACTAATTTCTACAATTCAGTCCCTCAGACCCCACTTCTGCTGTGTCTTTCCTATGTGTATCTCCATTAATTCTCACGCTGTTTCTTCAGTTAGCAAATCACTGATGGAAAGTACCTATGAGAACGTTTCCAGTTTCATTTTAGCTTCATCCTGCAAAAGCCAAACCCACAGTAATTACCAGTTAGGCTGCTTCTCCTCCTGTAACCAGTGAACTGAACAGATTGCAATACAGTCTTACATCTAACTGCACAT
This sequence comes from Podarcis tiliguerta, assembly GCF_965153285.1. NCBI lineage: Eukaryota > Metazoa > Chordata > Lepidosauria > Squamata > Lacertidae > Podarcis > Podarcis tiliguerta. The sequence continues at coordinate 88,271,294 of NC_139534.1, forward strand.
GTTGCATCTATCAGTATTTCCCAATGGCATGTGTGTTCCCAAGAGAATGCTCTTTTTATTTCAAAAGGGAGACGCTTAGATCTTTCCTGTCATCTTGAGAGTCTTATATCTGGGACCAACTAGAAACTAATAAATCCCAAGACTTATTTCACACGTTCCACTTAAAACACATTTTAGTCTCTCTCACTTTTGGTATGTATGCATAAAAGGCAGAAATGCTGTTTTAATAACATTTGCATTGATGGATGCTGATGTAGAAAAGTGGATTTATAATTGCATATTTTTTTTTGTATCACCTGTGAGCGGATGCATTCTGTCTGAAGGACAGTTCTCCACCACTCATTTCTTTTCCATAGATTTACACACAGTTGGTAGTGGAGTCACCCCTCCTCATTTTACCTCTCTTACCAGACATTTGGGAGGGAACCCTGTCAATAACTTGCAAGCCAGTTTGCTTCACCCCTCCTCAGTTTGAGGAGAAAGTCTAATGGTGGCAAAAACCCAGCCATCCTTTTTTGCTGTTGCTATTGTTGCTCTGAGGAAACTGTGTGCGTCTCTTGTTTTCAAAGGGACATGTATATGCACAGCATTTTTTTTTTTAAAGAAATGGCATCAGTCTAACCAAAAGGCTTAAATTGTATGGCATGGGGATGGAGCAGTCAAATGATGAGGCACTGGGCAGGATGTGGCACAGAGGCCCACCTGAAAGTGGCCCAAGGTTGGGCCTGAATAATGCCTGTGGAACTGCAACAGAGTATAGTTGCAGGGTTGTTTGGACCAGCAACCAAAGTAGGCAGGTAGGTGAATGTCTTCTGCAAAAGCTTAAAGGGATGGCGGGGTATTTAAAAACAGGAAAAGCAAAACTCATGAGTTGTGGTAATCATACTAGCTGAAGGGGGGCTCCTTTAAAAAAGAGGTCTCCCCTCTAATCTCCTTGTGCCTGTGTGTTCTGGCTTTGTGGGGGCAGCTATTGTTGCACAAAGCTGATGTGCTCTTGTAATAAAGGTGTGAAGACTGGAAAGGTGGGTGGAAGGCAAGGCAAGAGAGTGCCTGTAGAATTCTGCAAACTGAATTCTGCAACTTGGCATAGTCAGCTGTTCAGAACATGGGGGCAGGTCCAGTTTGAGGTCTTTAGGTACTCTGGGCCACAGTTGCAACTCTGGTTACGAACTTAATTCATTCTGGAGGTCCGTTCTTAACCTGAGGTACCACTTTAGCTAAAGGGGCCTCCCGCTGCCACCACGCTGCTGGCGCACAATTTCTGTTCTCATCCTGAGGTAAAGTTCTTAACCCGAGGTACTACTTCCAGTTTAGCAGAATCTGTAACCGAAGTGCTTGTAACCTGAGGTACCACTGTACTTCAAATCCAAGCCTCTGCCTCATTCCATGTTTTATTGTATAATGAGCAACAACAATAGCACATTAAATGATCAAGAGTTGGCCAGGGTACTCTTTCCTTCCTCTGTTTTTTAAAATTCTCCTACTGAGCAATCCTATACTAACTGTTCATGTCACCCCAATCTCTGAGCGGTGTGAGATTCCAGGGGTACCCAGGGTTTGTGTTTCCTTTTGAAATGAGACATAGTGAAGACTGGTGTCTTTATGATATATGGTTTATTTACACATATATACAACCTAAGCCTGTGATGGAGGAGTTCACAGCATTAACATCCCCAAAAGGCCTTGTTTCTCCTATAGCTGCAGCTTTGGCTTCAAGCAAACACCAAACATTGCTCTGTCTCCCTGTCTTCCAGTTTTCTGCTGTTCCTCTAGCTCACATCACTCCAACTCTCTGCCTTCAACTCTGACTTTTTCTGTTGAGGGAGGGGTGTCCCACCCATTTGCCATCTCACATCAAGTCCCTTAATCCCCCCCTCACCTAACCAGGAAGCTATCTTGGCTATTCCCGGAATTTGGAGGCTTGATTAGTTTTTAACACTTGCTGGATCCAGGGATTAGAGGGGTTTGGCATACAACGTAACACCCCAAGCTCATTATATTACTTTTTGCTGGATCCAGGGATACACTGTTGCTGTGCCGATGGAATGACCACAAAATCATGTATGACCTAGGCCTGAGAAGAGAGGTGGGAAGGACATGCATACAGACCAATCCCTCCCACCTGGCTCACATGCCCAAGACATGCAACTTGTCCTACACATTTTTGGTTGCCTTTGTCATATGCACCTTTCACAGTTGTCTTCCTGGCTGTAAAAATTAGGCTGTAATTTGGGAAGCAAAGGCCTACCTTTCTTTACCTGTGGATTTCTGTGAAGTGTTACATACTAAATAAAGTGTTGCGCTTTCCCAACTCTGAAGTGTTTATGCATTTTTACACCCACTCCACTGAGCATAAGACGGGCAATTCTGAGGAATCCTGCTCTGTGCCTCCTGCAGTTCATAAAATCATAGAATTGTAGAGTTGGAAGGAGCCTCAAGGCTCATGTAGTCCAACCCCCTGCAATGCAGGAATCTCAACATGCAGTCTCCCATCCAATTTGAAATCATACCGGACACTGCTGAGCTTTGCAAATGTGTTAGTAGCTGTATAGCTGCGCCACTAGTTCTGATATCTTCATCTCATTGCCACCCCCTCTCCGGTTCTCTCCTCAAAACACACCCTTTCCCTCTCTGCTAATAATCCTTACACCCTGCTCTGCCAATGTTGTTGTCCCCATGTGTTATCTTGTGTTTGTCTTGCTCTTACTTAAACCATAAAAGCTTCAGGGCAGGGAGCTTGTCTTATCTGTTTGTCAAGCCCTACACAAGTTCACAGGGCTGCGTAAGTGCTTTTGATAATCCACAATAACAATAAAATAGGTCATCTTAGAAAAAGAAACAGATTGAAGGTGTGGCACAAGCTCAATTCCTCCAGCGCCACCTTCTGTTTTTTGCTTTTCAACAAGTGCACTTTGGAGTGTTGAGATCATCTCAGTATGGCGAGTGAGGAGGAATGATTAGGGGACACAGAGCTGTTGTCAGTGAACTTACTCTCCTACTTTTGTAGGTCCCACTATGATTCTGCCGCAGACAGGATGAGGGGATAAATTCACACTTCCTGAAACAATAAACAAACTAAAAATGCATGTACCTTTTGAAATGTGTGCTTCTCTAGATGTCATAATGCAGTTCTCCAGCAACAACAAAATAGTCTTCAGAAAGCATATATTCAGGGCAAGTGTGCATAAAAATGCAAATATTACTGGAAATAAACAATAAAATGAATTATATTGCGCAAAACTGTTTGCAAAAATATGTTTATTAGGAGAAATAAAATGCTGATGAACTTTTTTGATTACCCTTTTTAAAATTGCAAACTGATGCAGAAATACTGCAAACTAAACCTAGGTTTTGAAAAATGAGAAACTTAGAGGGATGCAGAAAACGACAACTTCGTCCATGCTTCACACTGCTGCATGACCATCTGCTTGCGTGTGTTGCCAACATGGCTATAAGCTATTTGTAGGCTACTCTACAGCTTATGTGTGGAAGGGCTCTCACTCAGTGTCAGGACAGGGTGGCCTAAGGTCTTACATTAACTTCACTTCTGTTTACGTCATGGGAATCATATCGTATAAAAATGAGCATGTTTTCTTTGGCCTTGAACAGCCCTTGTGTGTTGTGGTAGATGCTTGGAAAGAGCCAGGTCCCAAATTTTCCCTTGCCATCCTGTCAGAACTGGTTCTTTTCAGCCTTTCCAGTGGAATGGGAGATGGGTTGTGGCAAGCAACATGGCAGTTATATCTTTATGTATAAAGCAGGGGTCAGCAACCTTTTTCAGCCGTGGGCCAGTCCACCATCCCTCAGACCATGTGGTGTGCCCGACTATATTTTTTTTTTGGGGGGGGGAATGAACTAATTCCTATGCCCCACAAATAACCCAGAAATGCATTTTAGATAAAAGCACACATTCTACTCATGTAAAAACACCAGGCAGGCCCCACAAATAACCCAGAGATGCATTTTAAATAAAGGGACACATTCTACTCATGTAAAAACTTGCTGATTCCCAGACTGTCCGTGGGCCGGACTGAGAAGGCGATTGGACCATATCCGGCCCCCAGGCCTTAGGTTGATGACCCCTGGTATAAAGGGAGGGTTTAGATTGGTGCTTTGTGACAGAAGAACCAGAGCTGGGTTTGAGTTCTGAGGGTGACTAGCAATATTGGAAACAACATTAAAAATGCTTTGCCCAAACCCAGAAAGTTTATCATACTCAGGCCCCAAAATTCATGGCAAAACTCCAAGCAAGCTAGCAATCTGTGGTAAAATCAAGCTGTGCAGTTGTGTTAGAAATAGAAAAGTCAGTAAGATAGTGGTAGTAATTTTGAGCTCTTCCACTCTTTTATCACTTGATGACTCATTACTCCATGAAATACATGAAATACAACTGAGCAAAAATTATAAAAAGGATGAAGTTGTCGTGAGGATGAAATAGGATTATTCCAAATATGCTGGCCTGAGTTCCTTGGAGAAGAGGCAGGATATAAATTTGAGCCTATATTCATAAACCTATAATGCAGCGGTGGCTTTATGGTGCCATAGGACATTCCATCCTGGCAAAATTGTATCCTGCTTGTGCCGAAATTTTCCACACTAGATCTCCTTGCCAGCAAGAGGCGTTCATTAAAACATCAGCAAGAACGCTGCAGCAATTTCCAAGAAGGCAAGTGAAAGAACTTGTCAGTTTTGCCAATGTTTAAATATTTTCAAACTATATATATTTTACTAGGTCTAGAACTGCCTCCAGGATTTGGAGCAGGATTTTGACATTTGGCAGCGAGGAAGCTGTGAGATCAGAGAGGAGCCTTATGAAACCCTGTCCAAATTAAACCAAATTTACTCTGTTTAGAAAGAGAACTACTTGCAGATGCATAGAACTTGGGTTTGTACTACTCCTTCATAATTTATTTATTGTATGCATGCCCTCTTCTCAAGATGAAACCTTGGTACAGTATTTTAAGAGAGACAGATTAAGGAAATGCTTATGGCTTAATAGAGTCTGGGCAGTCATTTTCTTCCCTGCATGAATGAATGGATGGAGAGTGGCTTAATGGTATCTTTCAATGTGCTATGAGGACAATTCACCCATCATGATCTCTGATTTTTCACCAGGTGTTGCTCACATGCACAGAAACCTGTTTTTGCAGCTTTAAGGATCCTGGAGACTCCCTTCTAAATTTTTGTTAATAACAAAAGCTGTAATTCTCAGGATGCTCCATTCTGTACCCTCATTTGTGCAATGCCATTACTGAATAGACACACGGCATGGCCAATGCCCACAAACAAGTTGCTTCATGCCCATTCAATTTACTCGGGGTGAAAATGTCTGCACACACTGGCAAAAAGCCAAGATCTCCATCTTCATTTTAATATTTGGCTATGGGTGGGTTGCCCCGATACATAGCCCATGTTTATTCTGTTTGTGTAGCCCATGGCACAAGTGGGTGACTAAGCCAGACACAAGCCACATTAAAATGATGGAGACATATGATGTAAGAGATGTGTTATCTGCACCTCTTACTTTAAAGTAGCTGCAACTTTCAAGAGAACACATACAATTAGTCCTGGGACATTGAGAAAGACTCCTAAGTGACTCATGGGAGCTCTGCAAAGCTACTAATGTGTGGGAAAAAAGCTACCTGTTCCAGTGCATAATAACAAGGGAGTATGTAATAATAATTATTGTTATTGTAATAAGGGTTGGGTGGCTATATGAGAAAAAGGTGTCTGACAATAACCTTGGCTTGGTTTGTTTTCATCAGAGAGTAAAATAGTAGTTATGTACGCAAGGCATTAATACCCACGGCCCAGAACAAAACATTGGCAGTGTACCAGAAATGCACCGTTTTGTGCAGGCGTATGTAGGTTAGGCTAAACAACTCGTGGAAGCTGGCATACGCCCTGGCATTATGCTCTGCTGATAGCCTGCAGCAGAGTGTAGAATCCAGCACCAGGCCCCCAGAGCAGCCACCAGGCCTTTGCCTCAGGATCAGTTCCTTCCTCCAAAGCTGGAAAGCAGCCCTGAACCCTACAGCATGGCAGTGAGATGCCAGGTCGAAAGCCTTGAGGTGGCACAGTAGCATCCCACAATGGGCTTTTCAGGGTAGAAAAGGGAGGGGGCTTGAGAAGGTGGCAAGGATGCCTATGGCCCTGCCTGACACATAGGAAGGGTCACTGGAGAAACTGCATGTGGCAGACAGAACTCTGTATGCTTCATTGGTGGGTGCATATCAACAGTTGCTTGCAGTGCACTGATAGCAAAAGCCTAGGTTGTCACTTCCCTGCATGATGACTACGTAACTCCCAAAAACTTAGCAGAGAGAGGTGGCGATAGAGCTCACACCTGCCCTGGCAATTCTTGGTCTGCTTTACATTTTAAGACACATAGTTTGAGATGTATAACCTCAAGTGTGGTGAACGTTAGATACAGGGCATCATGGTATCTCGGTGGGTTAAAATAGGATTTTGTTCTAGTGCAAGAACTGGCTTTCAGATTTTATTCAGCTAAACAACCCTATGATTATTATCTGTTGTCATGGTAGATCAGCAAAGAATTGAAAAAGTGTGTAACACACTCTGTAAGAAGATGAACTCCATGATGGCAAACACAAATTATAAGTAATGTTACAGGGAATGTGTGTTATAGGGTTTTTTAAAAAACACACAACTGCTTTTGAATGCTTGTATGTTATCAGGACCTCTACGTTTGAATGTACATTTGTGATTATTCAGCAAGAATGCTGTAGGCACAGAATTGAGATAAAGAAATGGAAGTAGTTAAGAGTTGTAATACAACGTGCTCTATCTAAAGCGATACAATCTGCTGATGTGCTTAAAATGAACGTTCTCATTTTACACCGACAGAGGCCTGTTGTTGTGCAAAAGTGACTGCAAAAGTTGAGAACATTTTGTATTTTTTGTTTTGCAGTGTAAAATAAATTAACCTGGCTCTGCCTCGCAAGGTAAGGCATACAGAAGAAGATGAAAGGAATTGGTGAAAGCCAGAAGAAGAAAAACATTGAAAGAGGAAACGCAAGGCCTGTGATTCACCAATGAGCCAAGGTACTGTGATCTGCCCTTTCCCCCTTCTTTGTTTTTACTGTCCCAGGCAGGCAGCAACAGCATGATGTTTCTCAAGAGGGTGGACTGCATTTGGTTTGCTGTATTTGCAATGCTTCAGCTTTTACAGAAGCTGCGTCTAGTGGGATTTATTCTTTTTACCCAGCTCATAAAAGCAAAGTAGCCCTCTCGTAGTCTGGCTAGAGAGCAGGTGAGTCTATGGAAGGTGAATCACCTTTTTCTAAGGCATAATTTTCATGGCTCACTTAAGAGAAGCTGGAAGACAGCCTGTCATAGGGTGGCAGCATATAAACTGGAGATCTGCCTGTTGCTTTAAAGATTTTGATGCAGCAGAAGAGGATGCAGCTGCAGTACCACCCCTCCCTGCTGTGAGGCAAAACCAGAGTCCTCCTTGCTCTAGTTGCAGGTAGGAGGATGCGCCGTGGCACTGTGGGAGGGGAAGCCGCAGCTGCATCCTCTTTTTGTGACTGCTGAGTTGTTAAAGAGGCAGGTGGGATTTCTGGGTTGCAACCTTGTAAGCCACAGGCAGGAAGACCCAAGCTGTGTGACCGGCCAGCTTGACTTCCTCATCACCAAAAGGTTACAGATTCACCTTCATGTTCAGCCCAGTCCATTGGCTTGGCTGACCCCTGGAGGAAGCAGGGGAGTGCCTAAGCGGTGCATCAAGAGAGTTCAGCATTTTCTAAACCGGCTAATTAAAATTATCAGGTGTACTTCAATCCACAGAGAAGTGTTAGTCAGGGAGGGCATATTTTCTTTGCTGGGAAACAGTTGCTAGGTGAGACCACTGATAAGGCATCATGCAGACCTATGTTAAGAAAGCTGAATCAAGCCAATTAAATGGAGGCTGAACTTTTGGCGGTATAATTGATAACCAGGACAAAATGAGCTCATGATAAGTGAGAGCAGAGAAGATGGTGTGTTCTGCGGCTTTCCTTCCCCTTCTTTGTTGTTCATTATTAGATGTTAAGAGTCTTTTGAAGCAGACTAATAAGATTTACAAGAATGACTCACAGATCACACAAGATAGACCAGGTTGGACCTGTTTTGTCTCTTTCTTTATGGCACGCTGAAAACCCAGTGACAAGAGTTCTCTCTCAAAGCTTAAGAAGACGCTGAATGACTTCAGATTCACAGAGTTCATTCCAAATAGTTCACCTGTACAATGGGCAATTGTTTGCAGTGGAGTTTTTGGCTTAGACTTCCTCCTGCAGCCACTGTTTGGGTATGTATTTCCTGCACACATTTGCACAGAAATAAACTCAAGTCCCCTGTGAATAGTAGTACTTTTCAAGTTAAGTTTCCATGTGAGACAGAGACTTTCTCTTCTTGAAACTCAACCATGTGTTTATTGAGAAAGTAACCAAGCTTTCACAGGGATCTGAAGCCATCAAGCTTTTGATTCAATGGTGCAATTTTCTCATCAAGGCCTGAGCAAAACGATGATGAAGAGCTCATTAATTTCTTTATATTTCTTAGAATTGATCTACTCCCCATTCCTTTAGATGTTTCAAAATGTAGGATGAAGAGGGTGGGAAGCACTGGTACCCACAGCTGATATCCAATGTTGTTTGAGTGGACGTCTCTTTCCTCTCCTCTGTAGCTCTGCCACCCCACCCCACCCCCAAATCTGCTGTAGAGGATGCCCTAACCCGAGGATTTTGTAAGTGGGGTGGGGCTGGATAACCCCCAGAACAGCATGTGGAGAGGTTGGGGCACAATTCCAATGCTTGCCCCAACAGAATGATCACCTTAACATATTGTTGAATGCCACCCTATATGTTGATACAGTGGTACCTCGGGTTAAGAACTTAATTCGTTCTGGAGGTCTGTTCTTAACCTGAAACTGTTCTTAACCTGAAGCACCACTTTAGCTAATGGGGCCTCCTGCTGCCGCCGCGCCGCTGGAGCACGATTTCTGTTCTCATCCTGAAGCAAAGTTCTTAACCTGAAGTAATATTTCTGGGTTAGTGGAGTCTGTAACCTGACGGGTCTGTAACCTGAAGCGTATGCAACCCGAGGCACCACTGTATTATTATTGGGTGGTATTCAGCCAAATTTTACTCAGAGTAACATTAATAGACTTAAATGGAACTACTCTGAGTAAAACTGAGCTGATTCCTGTTCATTGGATGGAATTCAATGTCATGCTAATACAATCAGTGTAAGCATTTCTTATACTTGGGGAGTGGGTGGCGCTGTGGTCTAAACCACTGAGCTTCTTGGGCTTGCTGATTGGAAGGTCGGCAGTTCGAATCCACATGGCAGGGTGAGCTCCTGCTGCTCTGTCTCAGATCCTGCCAACCTTGCAGTTCGAAAGCATGTCAGTGCAAGTAGATAAATAGGTACCGCTGCGGCGGGAAGGTAAATGGCACTCGTCATGGTGTCCCATTGCACCAGAAGCGGTTTAGTCATGATGGCCACATGACTTGGAAAGCTGTCTGTGAACAAACGCCGTCTCCCTCGGCCTGAAGCAAGATGATTGCCGCATCCCATAGTCGTCTTTAACTGGACTTAACTGTCCGGGGGTCCTTTATCTTTACTGAACAATTCCCACTCTTCTCCCCACCCCCAGCTGCTCTTCTGGGGGTTCTCCTGACCTTCCTGAGAAGATTTTTGGGGGGGTGCTGGGGTGAAGGGAAGGGTAAGTTCGTTTGTGCTGCCTCTACTAGAGAAACAACTTAGTTGAATCTAGCCCATGATCAGTGTAAGGCAGTGGTGTCCAAACTTTTTTCAAAAGGGCCAGATTTGATGAAGTGAACATGTGTGAGAGCCGGTCAAAGTTGTTGGGCCTTTTTTTAGGATTTTACCCCAAAGTTGTTGAGGGGTAGATAAACAGACGAGAGCGCCTGTGGGCATGAAAGCAAGCCGCATGGCGAGCCCCTGCAAGAGCCCGCAGGCAGGCGGGAGAGCGAGCTGCACAGTGGCCACGCTAGAGAGCCACATGCAGGATGCCTGCACAAGCCAGCCAGCAGCCAGAAAACAGAAGAGAGCTCAGGTGGACAGTTTCAAGGGTCGATGCTGGAGAGCTACAGCTCTCTGTCAATGCGTTGGCTCCTGGGCAGAACAGGCCGAACAGCAGGCACTCAGAATTGCTTGGGGGGCCGGATTAAATCGACCAGTAGGCCGGATTTGGCCCCTGGGCTGGACTTTGGACATGCCTAGTGTAAGGGTACTAACTTTTCTGCTATGTCTTTAATGTCTACACAAAAAAGCAAGAATTTGATGGAGAAAGCTTCACTAGATGGATCTTGTCGTGTGAAGGGAACAGATGCCCTGCCAAAGAAGAAGTTATCCTAAATCTGGGCTGGCTCAAGACCTGGCATCCTACCATTCTTTGAACCATGTGTGTCCCTGCTCCAGTTCTCCAGTTCCTATTCCTGCAGCCGCAGCTGCTCAAATGCCAAGCCCAGGAATTAAGAGTCTGTTTCTCCTTTCATTCCTGGCGGAAGGGCTGCACTGGAAGTTCACTGGGAGCAACATCCGGAGGTTTGCCGTCTGCTACTGACACTGTGGAAGGGCCAGTGGTGTGCTGATCCGCCTCTGAGAAGTCTTAAACTGCCAAATTGGTTCCCAACTAAAGTGAATGTTGATCTGTATTATCAGTGGAAGCACTACTTATGTACCTTTACTCCACTGTCAGTTTCGTTAGAGAATTTAGACGTGGAAACCGCTGGGCTCCTTTCAGAAAGTGGGCCCTTATATTAAACGTCAGATTTAATATAAATGTCAATTTTCAGAATTTCTAAAAAATCTGCAACTGAGTGTTTTTTTGATAAGATATTTAATAACAATAATAATTCCGCACCCCTGTTTTTAAACCATTAGCATATACCCAAGTGTGCTTCTGTGTCATAAAACTCTATACATTCTTGGAGCTCTTATTTACTACCAGCTGGATCTATAGCAACATGTGTTTTGTGTATTATAGTGTCTCCTGTGTGTCAATGTGACATGTGATTTATGCAAAAAGAATGACAGACCAGGTGAGAAAGCGTATTCCCTTTCTGTTTAAAAACTCTGTGACTCTGGATGAGAAGAGCAACCAGGAAGGAGGGAGAAGGAATGTCAGTTATTGATGTTGCAAAACTAATAACGCTTGGGTTATGTCAGTGGGAGGTTAATTTTAGAGGGACTTTCACCGGTTATAAACAGCATGACCAGTCAGGATGTGGCTACAACTCAACTCCTCCCACAATAAGCCTGTGTTTTATTTCAAAAGTCTTCACTTCTGTATTTGGTTTCTCTTTTAGGAAGCGAAACCTGAGCTTATGGTGCCATGTTTAAATTCTTCGGTCAGAGTTCATTAAATAACTTTTTGTGTTTTTCTGCAGGGAGAATGCCTTGGATTATATGGTAATATAATATATTCTTGCTTTCAAACACTGTAAAAAGTTTGTCCCAGAATCCCCCTCGGCTCCAGTACTCAGTATAACATGAACATGCCTGGTTCATAGAACATAATATGCTTAACTTGGGGCTAGTAACTACAATCAGTTCAGTATGTGGGGATTTGGCAAAGTGGGTTTATTTTTCAAATGCTTATTATGCTTTTTCAATATGATGGTATAGTCATGACCAGACATCTGCATATGATGTCTAAGCATGTGCCTCATTCAAATCAGTCCCTGGTGGATGTCTTTCCAAGGGGTGACAGTGTAGGGAAACAAATTCAATTCATCTGCCTAATCTGTACTTTCCAAAACAATGCACAAACAGTAACACAGCTATTTAAATTCACTTATCCGAATTTTGCAAAGCAGTTCTCTAGCCAAGTAACATGTCCAAAAATGCATGTACTGGAATGAAGTGTGTATAAAGATGCATAGTGAAAATTGCTTCGCCAAAATGTGTATAGTAGGCAGAATTGCACAAATATGTGTATAGTAGGAGAAATTCATGCTAAAACACTGAATTTTCATTAGGACTTGTTTCTTTATAATTTTCAAGCTGATGTGGAACTGAACTTAAGAATGGAAAAATGAAAAACTAAGAGAAACCAAATTGACAGATTTGCCTATTCCTATGTGTGGAAGATTCTACCTGGCTTGCTACTGGATGCCAATGAGATAAGAATGGAAAAGAGACAATTCTACCCCGAAGTTTCCATAGCCTCCTGACTCATTGCTCTATATATTTGAACCAATGGTGAGCTCTCAGCTAACCAAAATAGCACCTATAAAAACAGAGTTGGCCTTACTACTCTTTGCAAACAAAGAATAGTCATAATAATGGATTCTATAGTTGTCAGAGGAGACACATAGTTGCTTCTGCATCTGCTGGGTGAAGACCACCATGTATTGAATTGGCCCTCTGTTTTAATTTTTAAAAAAACATATATTAGATTTAATGAATTGTGAGCAGTGTTCAATGAAACAGTCGTGTGCTTCATTGGTTTACTATTAGTGAAACAGGAAGTTCCCTTCTCTTCTCCCACTGCATACCCACACCCCCAAATCTGCTCTGGAGGGTTGGAGGACCCCCACAAACAGATTTAGGGGGTGCATGAGGGAAGAGAGGTGTGTTTTTATATTGTGAACCACCCTGTGATCTTCAGATGAAGGGTAGTTAATAATAATAATAATAATAATAATAATAATAATAATAATAATGGAGAAAGTTCCATTATGCAAGGAGAAATCTTTGAGAGATTTAGTGCTATGTTGAACACTATCCACAATATACAAAAGGGGTGATAAGACAATGGGAACTTTGATCCTGCACAGAATCCCTTATCAAGAAAAATTAGAAAGTAGCTGGCACCCAGATCTTACAACATTATGACCTGGAAGTAAATCCTGTTGATGTAACTGGTACTTGCTGGAGGCAAATGTTTTGTAAAGATGTAAGTAAGCAGGTGAGGTAGCCCAATGAAGAGTTCTGGATAACTTGCAAGCTTAGATGAACAGGACCTACCCTGATATTCCCTTACCTACTTTTAAGATCTTGTTCTCAAGAAACTTAACACAGCAGCCATCTCACGTCTTGTTTAGGTCTAGTGTTTTGTTTTGTTTTTAATTTTTCACAAAGTAAGTCCTTTTTTTAATGATTTGAATAACTTTATTGAACACCTTCTTCACTTTCCACAGCTCTGTGTGCTTTCTCATTTTGACTCACAGTGTGAGTGAAACAGTTCCATTTTAAAAGGCCATTCTCTTTCATCGTTAGGTTCTCATGTATTTGCTTCTGTAAGCAGATTTCCAACATGCGGGGAAGTTTTACATACTCTGAAAACACCTCTGGAAATCCATAGTCGTCCTGTTTCAAATATGAGACCCATGTATTTCTACAGTCATAGGCAAATACTTTTAACATGTGTCAGGGGTTCAGGAGCAGAGTCACAGGAGAGGGAGGAAGTGGAGAGCGAGGGGGAGGAGTCCGAAGGAAATGTCAGCGAAGACAGCAGTCCGAGGTCTCTGAGTCTCTCCAGTGACTCGGAAGATTCACAGAAAGGGGCCCCCATAGTCAGGGCAAGGGGAGTGCCCAGGGGGGCACCTCGGGAAGAAGGGGCCAGAGGGGACTCAGAGAGTAGCAGCTGGAAATCCGGACCAGCGTCCCCCCCAGAGCGCAGTAGGGGGGAGGAGTCCCAGGCATCGGGATCAGGGGGCGCGCGGGCAGCGGGAGAACGTGAGGCAGGAGGGACCACACCCTCGTCAGGGAGCGAGGAAACGGTCATCAGGAAAGTTAAACGCGCGCGCGCGCCAAGTTCAAATGTACAGGAGGGCGGCAAGGTGGGCAGCCCGGGTAGGGAGCCAGGTCCTAAAGCCCGCCGAAGAGAGGGGGAGGAGTCAGAGGGGTCAACGTCTGCCTCAGAAGAGTCCAGGAGGGAGGAGAACCCGGGGGGTAGTAGGACCCAGAGGAAGAGAGAGAGAAGGAAGAGGTGGAGTAAGATTAGAGTCTTAAACTGGTGCGCAGGGGGCGGAGACTCAGACGGAGCTTCGCCGGTCTAGAGTCCAGATGTAGGGCTGGGACGCTGAGGCTTTGAAATGGAATCTATTCTTCAATAAAGACTTTGATACTTTACTACCGGCTAGCGTTGGTCCTTGGTGAGCTGGGACCCGGAGCCAGCCCTGACAGTAAGCTCCGTCTCACCAAATTTTGGCACCAAGAACCTCGCCACGTGAGTCGACGCAGCGAGGGAAGAAGAGGGGTGCCTCCAGAGCTCACAAAACTCAGGCAAGATGACTACGGAAGAGCAACTAACAGCCCTGCAAGAAGCTGTGACACAACTCAGCACGGAGGTACTTGCATCCAGGAAAAGAGAGGAGGAAATGGTTAACGCCTGCCGGGATCTCCAAGTCAGGTTGGACGTGCTTTCTAAACAAGGGCCACCGGGACCCAAAACAGAGGGCATTGGCTTGGGGAGGAGGGGAGGCAGCCTTGTATCTCATTTTGACGGGAGTCTACAGCAGTACCCCAACTTCAGAGCAGACCTGCTGTTTGCGTTGGAGCTGCTTGACAAAGACTTTAGAGATGAAAGAGAGAAAGTGGGATTTATCTTGTCCCATTTGCATGGGGAGGCCAAAACGTGGCTGAGGAATTTATGGAGAGATAATGATCCGGCGCTCCAGGATGCGAAGGCTTTCATTAAAGCAATGGACTCGTGTTTTTTATCAAAGATAGACATCGACATTGCCCGGAGGGACATACATGGACTTAAACAGGGCAAAGCCAGCGTGAGGCAGTACCATGCACGCTTTTTCGGACTAGTTCATGCACTGGGATGGCAAAAAGATTCTGAGCCAGTGAGAGACCTCTTTTGGGAGGGCTTGAATGCAGATGTAAAAGCGGAGATTGGAAGGGGGGAGAGGCCAAGGAGCACCCAGCAAGTAGTCCAGAGGGCTCTGGAAATCGGGGTGCATCTGGAGGAACGTCCTTGGAACAGGGAAGAAGGGCGTTGGGGAAGGGCACCAGCCAGAGCACCTCCCTTCTCTCCCAGAGAAGCAGCGCGTGTGCACTCCACACCCTCGCAGGGAGGGGGAGAAGAGCCGATGGAGATAGGAGGTGCCAGGGCTCAGTCAGCTACCAGAGCCCTAACACCGGGAGCAGCCAAAACGAAGCCTCCTAGAGGGAACAGGAAGTGCTACATCTGCGACAGTGCTCAACACATGGCGAAAGAGTGTCCCCAGAGGCTCCACAAGCACACTGCAGCCTCGGCAACAGTCACAGACGCAGCTCAATTGAAAACACAGCAACAGTTAAACGACGGAGTCTGGCTGGAGGAAGAGGCACTGGGGTCCAGCCAGACAAGTCAATGAAGCAATCCCCAGCACTTTTGCAACCCACAGACCCCCTCCCACCCAAACCAGTGGTGCAGCTTACAGCGTCTCTCCAACTGCCCAATGGACGCACTCTGGAGGTGCCGATCACCATTGACTCCGGCAGTAACGCTGACTTTATAGGACTGGAATTCATTCAGCAGCACAATATACCACTGCTACCAGCCACGCTGCCCCTGAACGTTGTCACGGTGGATGGCAGAGACTTGTTAGGGGGGCAGGTGGTGCAACAAACGCAACCAATGGTGATGCGGATTGGAAATCACCAAGAAGTCATCAGCTTCAATGTCACCCACCTGTCGGACACGCCTGTAGTCTTGGGCATGAGTTGGCTGCACAGGCACAGCCCAGCATTGGCGTGGTACCAGCGCCAACTGACCTTCGGCTCCTCCTATTGCGCGGAACATTGCATCCTTCCTAGCCCGGAAGAAGGAGGGGACGACCCGCAGCTACAATTAGGCACGCTGCAAGCAGTGCCGCGCAAGTACGCAGCGTTTTTGGAGGTTTTCTGCGAGAAGGAAGCGGACAAGCTCCCTCCCCACAGGCCCTATGACTGCAAGATTGACCTCCTGCCAGGAGCGACGCTGCCAGCCGGGAAACTGTATTCCATGTCTGAGGACGAGCTACAGGAGCTCAAGGAGTTCATAGACCTCAACTTGAAGCGCGGTTTCATCCGGGAGTCGAAGGCAGCGGGGGGCAGTCCTGTATTCTTTGTGAAGAAAAAGGACACGCCCCAAAAGAGGCTTGTAGTTGATTTCAGGCTCTTAAATGCCAAGACCAAGCCCACGGCCTTTCCCATGCCCAAAATAGATGACCTGCTTGCAACGGTGAGGAAAGGACGCGTTTTTACAAAGTTGGATCTGCGAGGGGCGTACAACCTGATTCGCATACGGGAAGGAGACGAGTGGAAGACTGCCATGTTCACGCCCCTGGGCACATATGAATACAGAGTTATGCCCTTCGGTTTACAAAATGGCGCTCACTGTTTTCAAGCCTTCATGCATCACGTCCTGGCGGGTCTCCTCTACAAGAAATGCGTCTGCTTCTTGGACGACATCCTGATATTCTCAGAATCTGAGGAGACCCACGAAGGTGACGTCAAGGAAGTTCTGCAGAGACTGCAGGAGCATCGGCTGTATGCCAAGCTGGAGAAGTGCCAGTTCGACAAGAAGGAGGTGGATTTCCTGGGCTACAAGCTGTCGGACAAGGGGCTTGCCATGGACAGCGCCAAGGTTCGCGCAGTGTTGGACTGGAAGAGCCCGCGCAATCGGAAGGAGGTCCAGCGGTTTGTGGGGTTCGCCAACTTTTACCGCAAGTTCATCAAGGGGTTCGCGATGCAGACGGCGGCCATTACCGACACGCTCAGCTCCAAGAAGAAGAAGTTCATCTGGACGGAGCAAGCGGAGCAGTCCTTCCAGAACCTTAAGCGTCTCTTCTCGTCCGAAGGGCAGCTACTGCATGTGAATCCCAGCAAACCGATGAGGGTTGAAACAGACGCCTCAGACAGAGCCGTGGGCGCCGTACTGTTGCAGAAGGACCCGCATGGGGACTGGAGACCGTGTGCCTTCTACTCTAGGAAGCTCAGCAAGTCGGAGCAGAACTACACCATCTGGGACAGGGAGTTGCTGGCCATTCATGCAGCATTCAAGGCGTGGCGGCACTTCCTCGTCGGGGCCAAACACACAGTGCAGGTTCGCACGGATCATAAGAACCTGGAGTACTGGCGCACGGCAAGGTTCCTGAACCAGCGGCACATCAGATGGGCGGAATTCTTTGCGGATTTCGACTTCAGGATAGAATACATCCCAGGCGACAACAACATCATGGCGGATGCACTGTCCAGAAAGCCGCAATACCTCGAAGAGGCGGCACCAGCAGCGGCCAAGCACATTTTCGCTCCGAAAGCGTGGGCGTGCGCTTCAGCAACCGTGGACCTGGAGGCGGTCCGTCGAGCACTGCAGGAGGACCCCTTCGCACGAGCCAAGATGGAGGAGGTGCACAAGGGCACGGTGAAGGACGACGAGTTCCAAGTACGGGACGGATTGCTCATCCGCAGAGGAGCACTCTATGTACCGGGAGACGACCTCCGCGCGAAAGTACTGCAGCAGTTGCACGACGCACCCACCGCCGGGCACTTTGGCAAGGAGAAGACGGCAGAACTAGTTGCCAGAGATTTTTGGTGGCCCAAGATGCGGGGGGAAGTCGCGGAGTACGTCTCGAGGTGCGACACCTGCCAAAGGGCCAAGTCAGTGCACAAACCCCCGGCGGGACTGCTCGAACCGCTGCAGACCCCGAGCGAACCGTGGGAGAGGGTGGCCCTGGACTTTGTCACGGATTTACCCAGCTCAAGGGGTAAAACGGCAGTGCTAGTGGTGGTGGACATGTTCACTAAAATGGCCCACTTCATTCCATGCGCGAAGGTGGCCACGGCAGAACAGACCGCCAAACTGTTCATAGACCACGTCTTCAGGGTGCACGGTCTGCCACGGTCTATCTTGTCCGACAGGGGGCGCCAGTTCATTTCGAACTTCTGGCAGAAGCTGATGGGTTTCCTGAACGTCAAGATCAACCTAGCGTCGGCGAGACACCCGCAGACCAACGGCCAAGCGGAGCGCGTCAACGCCATCATGCAGCAGTACCTGAGATGCTATGCAAATCAGCAGCCGACAACCTGGGTGGACTACCTGCCGCTCGCTGAGTTCGCCTACAACAACACGAAGCACGTGTCAACGGGGGTGACACCGTTCTTCGCCAACAACGGGAGGCATCCCAGAACCTTCCCGGGATTAGAGAGACTGGGGGAGGGAGAGCCACAGGCAGCGGAAGTCTTGGCAGCAGAATTGCAGGAGGTTCACGAACAGCTTAGGAGGCAGTTAGAGCTTGCAAAGCACGCATACAAACTGCAGGCTGACAAGCACAGAAGGGTTGGGGAGGACATAAAGGTGGGAGAATGGGTGTGGTTAGCGGCACACGCAGTGCCGACCAGATCACTAGCTAAGAAGAAACTCGGACATAAGCAGCTAGGACCTTACCAAGTTGAAGCACGGATCAATCCGGTGGCTTTCCGGTTGACACTTCCGGAGGGATCCAGAATGCACCCAGTATTCCATAGGTCGGTGCTCACGCCCTACAAAGCACCTCACCGATTTCAGGCGCAGGACACGGCACCAGACCCATATGGGGAGACCCCCCCAAGGAGGGAGTCGCCAGGAAGGGAACTCATCAACCAGGTCACAGAGATTTTAGACTCGAGATGGGGGGAAGAGGGAGTAGAATACTTTCTCGCCAGTGAAGGTACCCCGGCCAGCGCCAACCGTTGGGTGCCGGACTATGCCCTGAACGAGCCTCTTCTCAAGGAGGAGTTTCATGCCTTGTTCCCACACAGGCCCATGCCAGCCGAGTATTTCGA
Organism: Podarcis tiliguerta; assembly: GCF_965153285.1. Classification (NCBI taxonomy): domain Eukaryota; kingdom Metazoa; phylum Chordata; class Lepidosauria; order Squamata; family Lacertidae; genus Podarcis; species Podarcis tiliguerta. The sequence continues at coordinate 88,290,065 of NC_139534.1, forward strand.
CGACTGGCTTTTCACACCCACGCTTTCAACCAGCACCTTCCAGGGGTTCACCTCGGACGAGGAACCAGCAACGGAAACACGTTCCCCGGACTTATTCGGATGGATGCACGCCACGGGGGACGAACTGTATCCGCCATTCACCCCCACAACGACGGAGCACCCAGCACCCCCGCCGGAGGAGGGGGAGGGGGGAAGGGGGGCTTCGAGGGGGGGATGGATGTCAGGGGTTCAGGAGCAGAGTCACAGGAGAGGGAGGAAGTGGAGAGCGAGGGGGAGGAGTCCGAAGGAAATGTCAGCGAAGACAGCAGTCCGAGGTCTCTGAGTCTCTCCAGTGACTCGGAAGATTCACAGAAAGGGGCCCCCATAGTCAGGGCAAGGGGAGTGCCCAGGGGGGCACCTCGGGAAGAAGGGGCCAGAGGGGACTCAGAGAGTAGCAGCTGGAAATCCGGACCAGCGTCCCCCCCAGAGCGCAGTAGGGGGGAGGAGTCCCAGGCATCGGGATCAGGGGGCGCGCGGGCAGCGGGAGAACGTGAGGCAGGAGGGACCACACCCTCATCAGGGAGCGAGGAAACGGTCATCAGGAAAGTTAAACGCGCGCGCGCGCCAAGTTCAAATGTACAGGAGGGCGGCAAGGTGGGCAGCCCGGGTAGGGAGCCAGGTCCTAAAGCCCGCCGAAGAGAGGGGGAGGAGTCAGAGGGGTCAACGTCTGCCTCAGAAGAGTCCAGGAGGGAGGAGAACCCGGGGGGTAGTAGGACCCAGAGGAAGAGAGAGAGAAGGAAGAGGTGGAGTAAGATTAGAGTCTTAAACTGGTGCGCAGGGGGCGGAGACTCAGACGGAGCTTCGCCGGTCTAGAGTCCAGATGTAGGGCTGGGACGCTGAGGCTTTGAAATGGAATCTATTCTTCAATAAAGACTTTGATACTTTACTACCGGCTAGCGTTGGTCCTTGGTGAGCTGGGACCCGGAGCCAGCCCTGACAACATGCATGTGTCTGGTTGATGTATGCAGGCTAAAATCAAAACCCTCCTTGTTATCAGTGAAATAATCTAGTCAGTGTTTGAGAGATGATGTTGTGTAGTGGTTTTCAGTGTCAACTGGGAAGTCCCCAGTTCAAATCTAACTTCGAGTCATAAAGACATTAGGCAGCTTTGGTCAAACCACTGTTCTAAGCAGAGATGAGGACAAATTGGCATCCATGAGACCTTTATACCCAGTGCAAACAGCAGGCTTAGGAGGATATTTTTGTTGGTATTTTGGTACAAAAAGAACTTCCATCCATCCCCAGCCTATTGTGTTCCCAGTTCAGCTTGCCTCCTGGTTGCTATGCCTGCCTGTTTTTTAAAAAACCTGCACCTTAAATGATTAAAAAAAATATCTTTGACAGTCATGATTATTATTACTGACACTTTTATTTTGATTTGAAATGCTATGTTAATTTTCTTTTATGCGTATATTTTACTGTTTTGTAAGCCACCTGGAGAACATATGGAACATATTACAACAGGGACAGCCACCGTGGTGCCCTCCAGCATAGCTGTCAACTTTTCCCTTTTCTTGTGAGGAATCCTGAATAAGGGAATTTCCCTTTAAAAAAGTGAAACGTTGACAGCTATGCCCTCCAGATGTTGTTGGACTACAACTCCTATCATCCCTGACTACTGGCCTGGATGGCTTGGGCTGATGGGATGTGGAGTCCAGCAACAAATAGAAGCTACCACGTTGGCTAGCCAGACTTTCCCTCCCAGCAGCCTCTTGTTTCGGAAGGATCTATGGGACCTGGTGTTGTATTGGTAGTAAGGTAAAAAGGTAAAAGACTCCTGGATGGTTAAGTCCAGTCAAAGGCGACTACGGGGCTGCGGCGCTCATCTCGCTTTCAGGCCGAGGGAGCCGGCGTTTGCCCACAGACAGCTTTCAGAGTCATGTGGCCAATGGAAGCCAGAGCGCACGGAAGAGCCGTTTATCTTCCCACCACAGCAGTACCTCTACTTGCACTGGTGTGCTTTTGAACTGCTAGGTTGGCAGAAGCTGGGACAGAGCAATGGGAGCTCACCCCGTTGTGGGGATTCAAACCACTGACCTTCTGATCAGCAAGCCCAAGAGGCTCAGTGGGAAAGGTGAGGAGAGAGAATGGTCTAAAGCAGTGTGCAATACCTCTAGCTCATCTTCCCCCAATCCCTGCAATGATTCCTGGAATAAGAAAAGGGAAAGCCAACAAGCTGAACAACAACAAACAGCAAACTACAGTTCTTTCTAAACAGAGAGGAGAAAAGAGGGAAGAAAGTTGTTCCTCTTACCTAAGATGGGTATCTTAAAAGAGGAGGCAAGAGTATAATTCTTGAGTGATATGCAAATGAGTGATTTGCAGGACAGTTCTATACATTTCTGCTCAAAACTAAGTCACATCTAGTTAAATAGAGCTTAACCCAAACCTGAATCCGATTCCACCCTTATTTTCTCATATCTTGCTCTGGCTTCACAGCCCTAGGCCAAGATGACCTGTAAGCTTCAGTCACAGTCACTTCCTTGTCTCTGGAGCTGCGGCATACATGGCTGTCCACAGCACTTTTTCCAGGGTGCGTGTGCAAAGTTAAAGAATGGGGGGAAGCAGGCTAGTTTATCAGTGTATGGTTTAGAGCATCAGCTTAGGAGGCATTTGTGGATGTGAATACCTCTTGTATTTGACGTTACAAATACATGCAAACTGAACGTGCAAACTGTGGCTATTTCCACTCTCATTTCCTTTTCTGACAGAATTCATCCAAATTTTGAATCTCCACTGACCAAACACTTCAGACTCAAGGGCCAAAAAGGGCTATATTCCAGGCACCCCACAGGGTTATGTTAGCTAAGCCATAAGGGCTGCTGAAAACACTCCAAAATCTGGAGATGAGAAACTCGGTATTGTTTGTATTTTTGTCTTGTGAGGGACAAGTATGATATACAAGTTGAGTACAAGGATCTCCAGAGGAAGGGTCATCAAGGAAGAGGTAGGTTGTATCTCGGTCTCTCTTTGGCAGAGCTAATGCTCTTTCAGGTACTGTGGGCTGTGAAGCAGATACTCTGGTCGGCAACTTTGAGCCAAAGAAACAAAAGAGTATTTGTTGTTGAACTGAAGTAATGCTTGGTCTCCTAGTTAAAGAGTTACTGGATTTTACATGCTCTTATCCTCTTGCAGTGCAAGGGGCAAAGGGATTAATAGGTTACCTGGCTTGTGGCCGATTACAATTAAAGGGGCACATTCAAGAAACAGAAATGACATACCTTTTCCTTTAGATCTCCATCCAAAGTCCGTATCACCCTCTTAACTCTAGCAGGATGCTTCAGTGCTCTTTTAATTAAAACAGAAAACAAACCATAAATCCTTCACCCAGACTTGTATCAAAGTTACTACATTTAGCACTGCACGTACAAGTTACTCAGAATAACAAATGTCTGGGTTGTCATTCATGAAGGGCCTTGGCTGTAAAAAAGCCATTATTCAAGGAAGGCCCATCGCCATTTCTACTGAGACATAATAAACATGGCATGTGGGGGAGGAAATATGTGGAAATATACCATGATGTCCAACATTTTAAAACCTCATTTTCTATTTTTAAAACAGAGGAGATGAATATTAGAATGTTAGAAAAATGGGGAGGTGGAGGGAATGAAGCAAAATGTGAGTGAGGGAGTGAGTGAGTGAGACATGCTCCACTAGTTCAAAATCTAGTTTTTAAAAAACCAAAGAAACAGAGAAAGCCGCCTCTTAAATTCTGCCCAACTAGATTTTTCCTCGGACCCCTAGAAAATTATTGTAAAGCAATCCTAGACATGGGAATCATACACCTACTCGTTGATATTTTAACTCCTGAATTCAAACTTCTGAATAGAAACATATTGTTGTGAGTATGCCTGAGCGCAACTTCTGATTCCTGGAACCAGCAAGGATTCAATTGCTGGACTAGCCAGGCCAGCCTGGTAACGGCCCTCTAAGTATGGGTCCTTTAGGGTAACAGTGGCTCTGTGGCAGAGGGGAAATGGGTGGGCCTCCCTCCCTCAACTGTCTGTTAGTTAGAAAGACATAAGGCCAGAGTTGAGAGTTGAGTTGTGTGAGCTAGAAGCTGGATGCAAAAACTGCAGGCTGGAAACAAGAGAGACAGAGCCACACGGGCGTTAATGCTGTCAGCCCCTCCATCACAGACTAAGTTTGTATACATGTGTAAATAAACCATATACCATAAAGAAACCACAGTCTCTGCTGTGCCTCATTCTGAAGGAAACACGAAGCCTGGGTATGCGCCCAGAAGCCCTGGAATCTCATACTGCTCAGATTGGTGTGGTGTGCAACAATATCACTTCCTTCACGTTGATTGTGATAAGAAAATGCTCTTTTAAAAGATTCTCAGAGGCCCAGGGGGTGGGTGGCTTGCATAATTACCTGAATCCCCCTTCTTGTTACACCCTGGCCCAATGTCTCAACAGGAGTGTACTTTCAATGTTGGAATGTTCCAGCCTTGAGGGTGAGGGGCCCTGGGTACCATTCCTGCCCCTGCACCCCCAACTCACGGAACGGGAACCACACAATATATATATGTTTGTTTGTATGTATGTGATGTGTGCTACTCTCGTTCAGCAAAAATATATTAACTCAGTTCTGGGATTTGTTGTTGGCATCTGTCTGTCTAGGGCACAATGGAAGATTGTGCCTTCAGGGGTAAAACCAAACCATTGGGAGAGTTACGGCATCTGCTGTAGAGACCAAATCAGGGAGAGACATGTTTTATTGCAGGTGGGGCAGATGAAGGCATCCGATTTTGCTGCTACGGGTGCACCATGGCATTTTTGAGATACAGCGCTGATTATTTTAAATGTTACGATTATTTTATGAAGCCTCACTGCTGATCATTTTAGCAGATACCTCTAGTTAATGTACTCATCCTCTCTTCCTAAGCAGCAAGTTGGATGCCAGCTGAACAAAATGCATATTCCTTCCTTGCTACCCTCACTCCCTCTGGTCTTCTCCTGTATCAGATTTTAGATTGTAACCCTCCTTGCGGCACAACCGTAGAGCCTGCCCTGATTACTTAGGAAAGAACCACGCACATTTTTGGCACTACATGAATAATATTAATTGTGATCGTAATCTAACTTTATACTCTGCCCAGGTGATAAAACCAACATTTTCTACAAGCATCTCCTTTGGATCCTTGCTGTAGTTTCTTTTGTGTGTGTCTGAGTGGAGAGGATATTATGACAGGAGAGGAAGGGCTGCATTGTTTGATGAGAACCATTAACAGCCTTTTATTGTATTTTATGGTTCTGGTTTGTAAGGAAGGGTGAGGTATGAACATTTTAATTCTCTCCCTCCTTTTATTTTTAAAAAAGAAAGAAAGAAATCCTGCACCTGAGGGCATTTCCAACTCCCAAACTTTTGAAAGCTCTTTCCCCTAAGGAGCCTAGCCCTGCCTGCACAAATCTTTGAAGATGTTGCACTGTGCTCAGCAGCTGTTTCCATATTTTCAGTTCATAACAGTCATTTATTTTTTTTTGCAAGCTGTTGCTCTGGAAGCTGCCATTCGTGTTCCCCTATTCTGCCTCTGCCCTGCACTCCTCCAAATTCCTTCAACCCCCCCACTCTCCATTGCATTGTCAAGCTCAGGAGGGGGAAGAAGCGACTCTCACAACCATCGCGGCAGTTTATAATTATGTTCCGGAAACAAGAAAGACAAAAACGGTTTGATTTTCTCCTTTCTGCTGACACCCTCCTACATCGGTCTTGACTTACCTTTCACATCTGCTTGGATCACAGCGGCCATGAATGTTATTGACTTTTACTGTGACAAGATGCAAGTGGGGAGATCTGAATAAGATTCTCAAGGAAGGGGCCTGCTTGTTGGGTTGCTGTACAGCCTGGTGCAAAGGAGTTAAATTCCATACCAGGCCACTACTTGCTTGCCTAAAAATAGTGCATCACTGCCACCACCAGGGGTCCTGTTAACATACAGGCCTCTGAGCCTGCAAGACAGTGACTTTCCCCAAACCACTCACATACCCTCCAACATTCCTCAGATGGAAATAGGGACTTTTGTCATGCACACATGATCCTCCTCGACCCTCAGTGTTTTGTAAAACAACAAAAATGAGCATTTTTACCACCACTACTCCAATGGAACGCACACCTTCCACTGTCTTGAAAAAACCCATTAATCCATATTCTATTCTATTCTATTCTATTGTAGATTTACAAAAAGAAAATCACACACTAATAAATACATTTTAGAAAGGGGCAAGATTAGACGTGGACACACAAATCATTAAAAAAATATCAAGACTCCTTGCACTCTTCTCTGCTCCCCCTTTCTTCGCACCCAGGACAGCCCTTGCCCATGACTGCATACTGGGGCCAAGTGGGGCTGGGTCTCAGTGGTGGCTGCCTTTTCTTCTCCTCCTCACCTACTCTCCAGCAGCCGCTATGAGCTGCCTGATGGAGGAGGCCAGCAGTGGTGGCCATGGAGAAGAAATGGGATGCCCCCTCACAGCCGCCGCCGTTGAGGACAAGCACCCACTCATCCTCCCCGAGCTCAGCACTGGTGGTGGTGAAATAGGACATTCCAGGATCAAATCAGAAGCTGGGATGGTTTTCATAATTCTGGGACTGTCCCTGGAAAATAGGGACACTTGGAGGGTATGCACTCATGATTTCATATTTGAGTAACAACGTGAACTTTGATTTCTGAGTTCAATGCTAAGCCACTAATCCATGCTGGCAGTAATACTTCTTTCTAACCAATCTCTAAAGGGTGCTTTTTTCTTTTCTCGTGCGTTTCAGTCCGTTTGTTGGAAACTTATTGGTTGCAGTCCCAGGATCTGCTGGTTCAGCTCTTCCAACACGTCATTCCATCAGGACACCTAGTGACCTGTTTAATCTCCAGCTCTTCGCTTCTGACTTCGTCTTGCAAATGATTTATCAGCTGGCGTGGATCCCTGTTTGCTTAAGGAGGCGTGTAGTGACCTCTAGCATGGCCTGTGTACAAAGATGCAAACAGCATCTTTGATTGTGAACTTTTATACAACAAGCAGAAGGCCACCTCATGGTAAGGGCTAGAAGTGAAAGCGGACCTCTATATGGAGCCTCAAGTGGTATTAGCACTATAAACAGGGAGTTGTTGTACAACACTAGTCTTTGGAATGACTAGTTCATCATTGATAACATCTCAAATGCACCAAAAAAGAAATAACCAGGAATGGCAGGAGCAGGGGGCTGCAATGGAGAGGACAATCTTTGAACAAAATTGACCTGCACATGTATCACATATTTAAATGCAGTCTACACCAGGTCAGATTTTAGAAACGCTGATCAGAAAAAGACAGGTTTTAACAACTGGCTCTGCATTAGGTGGGCAGCAAGAGTCACAACTCACCCACAACTGGGATCATGGAGAGGGGGGTGAAAGGAGAATAAAAATAATTTTATCAGTAACTGAAAAATAGAGAGGAGATGGTTTGACTGGGGAAATTAGGATATTTATCATCACCATGTGGCAGAGAGATGGCCAGAACTCTGCAGCGACTCAAATTCTTTAATGTATTAAAAACAATTACAGTAACTTAAAAAGCAATATAGTTATACAAATTAAAACACTAAAATGGACAATAAATTAAAACTACTATAATTGAAACTATAGTAGTTTCAGAACAGAACAGCTGTGTTAAGTTAAATAATAATAATAATCTGGTGCCCAAATGAATTCACAGAAAATGCCTCCTGGATTTGCTTGGGAAGGGAATTCCAAAGTTGTGGAACCCACCAAAAAACCTCCTGGAGAAAGGCATATTATTATCTCAAGGGCAGGCACTTAAATGGGAATATCTTATAACATGCTAGTGATGTCCCTTATGACTGTTTGGCCCCATAACACTATAAGGGCAAAAAGGAGCTCTGGTGTATGTATGTATGTATAATAAATACCGGTAAATAAATGATTAAAAATACATTGAAACATCAGTCATTAAAAGCTTCCCTAAACAGGGCTGCCTATAGATGTCTTCTAAATGTCATACTGTATAGTTGTTTATTTCCTTCACATCTGAAGGGAGGACGTTCCACAGGGCAGGTGCCACTACCGAGAAGGCCCTCTGCCTGGTTCCCTGTAACTTCACTTCTCACAATGAGGGAACTGCCAGAAGGCCCTTGGAGCTGGACCTCAGAGTCCGGGCAGAACAATGGGGGTGCAGACGCTCCTTCAAGTATACATAGCCAAGATGGAAGGCAGATTTGGAAGTAGTCATCATAAAAGAGGTCGCTGAGGGTCTGAGAAGGACAGAGAGGGAGAAGAGAATGTGAGGAGAGTAGTTATTTGCTAGAGCGAGGTAATTTATATGCAGTGATTCTGAATGGGTGGAACCAGGCAGATGTGTCAAATTCCCCAAGGTAGACTACTTAACCCAATTATCTTCATTTTATAAATGTCTACATACACATTCTAATTGGGTACTATCATTTAGAAATCTTGACTGCTATTCTGATTTTGCTGTGGCACTGTAATGAAAACACAAGCATTTCTTAGGCAAGGCCCCTTAAGATTTGATCAACAACGGGGCAGAACGCTGACGCAGAAAGTTTAAACCAGGAGTAGCCAACATTATGTCCTCCAAATGTTGTTGGACTACAACTCCCATCAGCTTCCCTTCCAACTTTGTGGATTAAATGAACATCAGGAGGGCTTCATGTTGGCTACCCCTGGTTTAAACTATGGGCTTGGCTATTTTGTTCTCTAAACCCAGCTGTACTCAGCTCAAACCAGGCTATCAAAAGGGAATCCTAAGAGCTGCTTAACACATTTTGAAATGATAATATCAAATAGGCTTACCTTGTCTAATCAGTTTCACATGATTACTCTTTCTTTCCTTGATTTCAACATCACAGAAAGAGAGAGGGATGCTTGCAAACTTAGAAGCTTATGTGGTGTGGCATATACGGGTTGGATGAGGGCACATCCGAAAGAAATATTTGTCACATTAAATTGATGAGGTCAAGCAGTCTCCTCCAATCTCCAAGGACCCTCCGTTCTATAACCATGTTTCCTGGGACGAATGGGGTGTTGAAGTCCAAAATCTGTACCGTTTAATCTATACTGTTTTATTTTTATTTAGAACTCTTTTACTTGTGTTTATTGTATATTGTTGTAATCTACCCTGGGACTTTGTGGTGAGAGACAAGTAATAAATTTATAAATACACACACACACTTAGAGAATGCCAGGTTAGTGTAAGATTATTGTTGTTGTTGTTGACTTATATTGATTTATTGGTTTGTTTGTGGCTTGTATAGGATATTTTGCTTTTTTAATGTTTGATGTTTTGTTGTGTTTTTAAATGTGTTGTAAGCCGCCTAGAGTGGCTGGGGAAACCCAGCTAGACGGGCGGGATATAAATTAAAAAATTATTATTACAGTATTATTATGAGGAATAACAATATTGGGGTAAGTTTATTGCCTCAGAAAGCAATGTCTGTATGGCCTTGACTAAAAGTAACCCAGTTGAACTCTGTTCTGCAGACAACTTTCTGGCCTCTTTCTTGCATACTAGAATTAGGGGTACTTCCATACCTAATGTAGCAGTGCTTTAATGTAGCTGCAAAGCCAAGGATGGGATTACTAGATCAACAGATTATATACATTCCACATCTTCGTAACTTCGGGTTGACCAGCATGGCCATAAACATAGGAAGGAACCCAGTCTGAAAAGCAGGGCACCTTGAGTTCCTTATGAGAAGGGCAGGACTTAAATGTGGTTAGTGTGTTATTTCCTGCCATCAGAGATCATTATGAAACTCTAACATTGAGATGGGTTGCCATAGCACAGGATTTACCTTGCCTGGGCCGGTTCACTCCAGCGGAGATCCCTCAGAGGGCCGGATTGCTCTCATGTGTGCACGCCCGCGATTTCTGGCACCGCGGAAGTGAGTCCCCGTGCCGCGCTGGTTTAGCGCAGCCCGCGGCGGCTCGCCAAGCGGGTGGCTCAGTTTGGGGGCAGCTCATGGGCCGGTTAAACGACCCCTGTGGGACGCTTGTGGCCCATGGGCTTTAGGTTGCCTACCCCTGCCATAGCATATACAGTATGTAAAAGTTTTAAGTTTTTCCCTGCGTTTCTAGCCTAAAGGGAAAGCTGTTTTAATAATAGGGCTTCCTATTCTGCATTGTTATAATAAAATATGCAAATCAGTTTCCCTGCAGCATCAGCTTATAAACATATAAACAAAGATACATATAAACAAACATGCATTGAGGTAAGGGAAGCCAGTCTTGTAAAGTACAAACAGCAAATTCATTCATGCTTAGAGTTAAGTTGCTTCAAGCAGTTTGCTGCCTTACTCTAAGAAGCAAGCAAGCCCATTACCTGTTGTAGCAAATCTTCAACAGGAGACTTAGAAGACCTGTTTGGAAAGCAAGGATAAATATCAAGCCAAATGACTGAACAAGACGATTTGAGGGACTTGGGACTGGGCAGAAATACATTTCAGCCAGGACAGATTCGTGTGTTTGCAGGGCAGCGGCTGAAGAAGGAGCCAAAAGGGGTTTCTTGTGTGTGTGATTCTTGTGGCTGATTAGCTGCTTTCCCTGGTCAAAGGTCAGAGGGGGCAGGGTTTCTGTTGAGGCAGGTGATTAGCTGTGGGAGGAGCTTATCAGTGTTTGCAGGGCAGCGGCTGAAGAAGGAGCCAAAAGGGGTTTCTTGTGTGTGTGATTCTTGTGGCTGATTAGCTGCTTTCCCTGGTCAAAGGTCAGAGGGGGCAGGGTTTCTGTTGAGGCAGGTGATTAGCTGTGGGAGGAGCTTATCAGTGTTTGCAGGGCAGCGGCTGAAGAAGGAGCCAAAAGGGGTTTCTTGTGTGTGTGATTCTTGTGGCTGATTAGCTGATTTCCCTGGTCAAAGGTCAGAGGGGGCAGGGTTTCTGTTGAGGCAGGTGATTAGCTGTGGGAGGAGCTTATCAGTGTTTGCAGGGCAGCGGCTGAAGAAGGAGCCAAAAGGGGTTTCTTGTGTGTGTGATTCTTGTGGCTGATTAGCTGATTTCCCTGGTCAAAGGTCAGAGGGGGCAGGGTTTCTGTTGAGGCAGGTGATTAGCTGTGGGAGGAGCTTATCAGTGTTTGCAGGGCAGCGGCGCGCGCCTGTCGGCGCGCGCAGTTTAAACCATCTTTTAGATTTAGGGGAGCTAGTCTCAAGCCCAACGACACATTCTCAAGATGGAGAGGGAGGGAACAGCTGCAGTCGCCTGCGGTTCCTGCGCAATGTTTGCCATCTTGCCAAAGGTTGCAGGCAGCTTTACGTGCAGCAATTGCATGTTGATTGCCCTCCTAAAAGACAAAATCCAGCAACTGGAGGAACGTGTAGCTACGCTCCAAAGAATTAGAGAGCTGGAGCTCTTCTTGGAAACAACAGAGCACACCGTCTCCACCAAGGAGGAGACAGGGGACTCCCCTGAGAAGGAGGCTAGTTCACCAACACAGGAGCCCGATATGTGGAGAAACGTGACTCAAAGAAGTAGGAGGCCCAGGGTTCGCTCTGATTGTCTAGAAATACACAATCGCTTTGAGGTCCTCTCCCCTAGCATGGAAGACGAAGAGCAGACTCCATTTGAGGATCTCTCCCTCATTACAGTTGATCACGTATATGAAGATGAGCAGCAAAGTCAGTCCTCAGGGAATGTGCAGGCGACCTTGGAACGGACCGCTCACGGAAGAACCCTGACCAAACCTAAGAGAAGGCGTGTAGTGGTGATAGGGGATTCCCTACTGAGGGGAACAGAAGCAGTGATCTGTGGGCCTGACAAGATGTCTCGGGAAGTGTGCTGTCTCCCCGGGGCTAAGATCCAAGATGTAACTGGACGACTGCAAGGAATCATAAAACCCACTGACAAATACCCCTTCCTCTTGGTTCATGTGGGAACCAATGACACTGCAAGCAATAGCCTCCAGAAGATCAAAAGAGACTACGAGGCTCTGGGCAGGAAATTGAAGCAATTAAATGCACAAATCGTCATCTCATCTGTCCTCCCAGTTGAACGACGTGGCCCAGGGAGAGAGAGGAAAATAGTGGAAGTAAACAGCTGGCTTCGCAAATGGTGTAAACAGGAACGGTTTGGATTCTTAGATCACGGACTGCAGTTTCTTGAGGATGGACTTCTGGCAAGAGATGGGCTGCACCTCACAACGGTTGGGAGGAATGTTTTTGCCAAAAAACTAAGAAACCTCATCAGGAGGGCTTTAAACTGACTAATGTGGGGGAGGGAGACAGTGCTCCTGAAGGTAGGAGTCTATTAATTGATGAAGATGATCATCCAAATGTCATAGACCAAATGGAGCAAACAGCAAGCAGACCTAGTGGTGGGAGGAAAAAATCCTTAAATAAGAGACACGGGGGAATGACTAATGGACTTCAATGTCTGTACACTAATGCACAAAGCATGGGAAATAAACAAGATGAGCTTGAGCTCTTGGTACAGCAAACTAAATATGACATAATAGGCATCACTGAAACCTGGTGGGATAAGTCCCACGATTGGAATGTAAAAATGGAGGGATACAATCTATTTCAGAGAAACAGACCAGACAAGAAAGGAGGAGGAGTGGCGTTATATGTCAGGGATGTGTATACCTGTGAAGAGATCCAAGATTTAGAACCTCAAAGCCAAAGTGAGAGCATTTGGGTCAAAATTAAGGGAGAGAAGAATAACAGTGACCTCATTGTGGGAGTTTACTATAGATCCCCAAGCCAAACGGAGGACATAGATGATGCCTTCCTGGAACAGATGGCCAAGCATGCAAAAGGAAGGGAGATAGTAGTAATGGGGGACTTCAATTACCCGGATATTTGTTGGATGTCAAACTCAGCCAAGAGCATAAGGTCAAACAGATTCCTCACTGGCCTTGCAGACAACTTCATTGTCCAGAAAGTGGGAGAAGCAACAAGAGGAACAGCCATTTTAGATCTGGTCCTAACCAATGTCGATGACCTGGTTAATGGGGTAGAAGTGGAAGGATCATTAGGCGCAAGTGATCATGCTCTTCTGAAGTTTACTATACAACGGAAAGGAGCAGCCAAGCATACTAGGACTCAATTTCTTGACTTTAAGAAAGCCGACTTCATAAAACTTAGGGAAGTGCTGGGTGAGATCCCATGGACAGTAATACTAAAAGGGAAGGGAGTTCATGATGGCTGGGAGTTTGTTAAGAGGGAGATAGTAAAAGCACAACTTCAGGCAATACCAATGAGACGGAAACATGGAAGGTGCCTAAAGAAGCCAGGGTGGCTATCTAAAGAACTTTTAACTGAGTTAAGATTAAAAAAGGATGTGTACAAAAAATGGAAAAGGGGGGAAACCACCAAAGAGGAATTCAAACAAATAGCCAGCACGTGTAGACACAAAGTCAGAAAAGCTAAAGCACAGAATGAACTCAGGCTTGCTAGAGAGGTTAAAAGCAACAAAAAAGGCTTCTATGGGTATGTTCGTAGCAAAAGGAAGAACAAAGAAACAGTGGGGTCACTCAGAGGAGAAGATGGTGAAATGCAAACAGGGGACACAGAAAGGGCTGAACTCCTCAATGCTTTCTTTGCCTCAGTCTTCTCCGATAAAGAAAACAATGCCCGACCTGAAGAATTTGGAGGAAATGATTCAGCAGAGGAAACACAGCCCAGAATAACTAAGGAGATAGTACAAGAATACTTGGCTAGTTTAGATGTATTCAAGTCTCCAGGGCCAGATGAACTGCATCCAAGAGTATTAAAAGAACTGGCAGATGTGATCTCAGAACCACTGGCAGTCATCTTTGAGAATTCCTGGAGAACAGGCGAAGTCCCGGCAGACTGGAGGAGGGCAAATGTTGTCCCTATTTTCAAAAAGGGGAAAAGAGAGGACCCAAATAATTACCGCCCAGTCAGTCTAACATCAATACCAGGGAAGATTCTGGAGCAGATCATTAAGCAAACAATCTGTGAGCACCTAGAAAGGAATGCTGTGATCACCAATAGTCAGCATGGATTTCTGAAAAATAAGTCATGTCAGACTAACCTGATCTCATTTTTTGACAGAATTACAAGCCTGGTAGATGAAGGGAACGCAGTGGATGTAGTCTACCTTGATTTCAGCAAGGCATTTGACAAGGTGCCCCATGATATTCTTGTAAAGAAGCTGGTAAAATGCGGTCTTGACTATGCTACCACTCAGTGGATTTGTAACTGGCTGACTGACCGGACCCAAAGGGTGCTCATCAATGGTTCCTCTTCATCCTGGAGAAGAGTGACTAGTGGGGTGCCACAGGGTTCTGTCTTGGGCCCGGTCTTATTCAACATCTTTATCAACGACTTGGATGATGGACTCAAGGGCATCCTGATCAAATTTGCAGATGACACCAAACTGGGAGGGGTGGCTAACACCCCAGAGGACAGGATCACACTTCAAAACGACCTTGACAGATTAGAGAACTGGGCCAAAACAAACAAGATGAATTTTAACAGGGAGAAATGTAAAGTATTGCACTTGGGCAAAAAAAATGAGAGGCACAAATACAAGATGGGTGACACCTGGCTTGAGAGCAGTACATGTGAAAAGGATCTAGGAGTCTTGGTTGACCACAAACTTAACATGAGCCAACAGTGTGACGCGGCAGCTAAAAAAGCCAATGCAATTCTGGGCTGCATCAATAGGAGTATAGCATCTAGATCAAGGGAAGTTATAGTGCCACTGTATTCTGCTCTGGTCAGACCTCACCTGGAGTACTGTGTCCAGTTCTGGGCACCACAGTTCAAGAAGGACACTGACAAACTAGAACGTGTACAGAGGAGGGCAACCAAAATGGTCAAAGGCCTGGAAACAATGCCTTATGAGGATCGGCTAAGGGAGCTGGGCATGTTTAGCCTGGAGAAGAGGAGGTTAAGGGGTGATATGATAGCCATGTTCAAATATATAAAAGGATGTCACATAGAGGAGGGAGAAAGGTTGTTTTCTGCTGCTCCAGAGAAGCGGACACGGAGCAATGGATACAAACTACAAGAAAGAAAATTCCACCTAAACATTAGGAAGAACTTCCTGACAGTAAGAGCTGTTCGACAGTGGAATTTGCTGCCAAGGAGTGTGGTGGAGTCTCCTTCTTTGGAGGTCTTTAAGCAGAGGCTTGACAACCATATGTCAGGAGTGCTCTGATGGTGTTTCCTGCTTGGCAGGGGGTTGGACTCGATGACCCTTGTGGTCTCTTCCAACTCTATGATTCTATGATTCTATGATTCTATGATTCTATGAGTAATTCAAGACATGGCTTGCAGGGTCAGGACAAGGTGAGGCAAGAATTGTATTATGAGTCAACCACAGCAGGAAAAGAGGGAGAGCTCCTGAGAAATTGTCAAAGCTCATTGCTGTGGGATATCCCCCCGTGGTTTAAACTTATGACCAAATACACAGAGAGCTTCCGCGACAGAACGTTCTAGGGAGTAGCCGGGCCACAGATAGGAAGCTGAGCACAATCAAGAGGATGCCATACTGAAGAAAGCAACAAGTCCCAGCCACCCTAACATCACACATGCAGAGCTGGATTAAGAAACTTGTTTCTAGTACTCTAGCAAATCCTTTATGACCTTGAACAAACCATCAGACAACAACCTTACACTAAGCTATGAGGAGTGAAGGTGTGGCAATTTCACCACTGCAGTTCCCACCACTGAATTTCAGATAAGCAACAACAGCCTTAATTACATTCAAATAGAAAAGCTTTTCTGAGCATCGGAGAGGCAAGACTCTGCCCCAGATCCCAACACTGTTGTGTGAAGCGCTTTAGTTTGGGAACTGCATAATTAACGCCATGTCTAATTTAGGTCCAAGACCAGTCAAACTACAACATTATATATGCCTTTCTCACAGTGCGTTACTTGGAAGGGAGCTCTACTGAACTCAGCAGGACTTGGGTCAAAGTACGTTTGCTAGAATCCTATACTTGGAAGCAAGCCCCATTGAACTTGGTTACTGATGAACTTTGGAGTCAACACAAACAGAACCAGGCTGTATGTGCACATGTACAAATATATAGTGCAGCAGTCCAGCCAAAGTTAAGCATGTGGCTAATTCTCCAATTGCCATCCATGGGACCTGACTTTGGGTCATTTTTTAAAACGCTTGTAACAGAACTGGTGAACTTTCCAGCCTGCATGCTATTTTTAAAGAGTTATAGCAATAGTGATCAGTCAGCTGCAGCATGAACGCCATCTAGTGACTGAAATGTGCCTTTAGATTTCACCCAAACAAAATTGATTTTCACTCAGGCCTTTCATATTAATGGTTTATTTGCCGCTTACTCCCAAAACAGCTTTCTATAAAAACCATCCATTACTTCTTGCATTTTTACCTCCTCTCTAAATTTTATATATACATGAGATTCCAGGATTCTAGGGGCTTGATATATATCTGAAACCTAAACCCAACTCTGGGTTTATGTACCTAAATCCGGGCCAAAAGAAAGAATTGCCTAGAAAAAAAATCAAGAGCATCCCCTAGTGGTGTAAATTGTTCAGCACAGCTTCCCCTCAGTGCAAACCTCCCACTCCTAGGTGGAAAATCAGCCTTATTGCTGTTTTTAACAAAATAAGCTGTCAGCTTTGGTAATTAAAATCCACACAATTGCTTTACTGAAATAAGTACAAAGCCTGCACAGATTTACAAAGCAAGTATTCAAACTAAAAGTTGTAGAAGTTTGAGAAAGATGTGCGTATCATAGGTATGTTGAAAAAAGCCTCAACTCAAGAAAGTTTTCCAAAGGGAGAATTAATGTTAAATCTTCAGTGTTCAATATCCTGGCTATATTTGCATGATCAGAAGAAAGCCACCTTTTAAATTCATAATCCTGCAGTACAGCAGGTTCTAGGTTCTAAAAGAGCAATTGACTCAACATATTTCCAATCTGATTTGCAAAAGGGGCTAAGTGTGATTTGAAAAAAAAATTAGCCACCCTGTTAGATACATCAAGCATTTTATGCTTCTCTGGAGGGGAAGACCCTGCGCAAAATTCAGATACCTTCTCTCTGGCAGTGACATCAACAACAGATGGACTACACCCTATCCATCCCGGATTACTGGCTGGTGCTGATGGAAGGTAGAGTTCAGCGACTTCTAAAGCAGAGCATTCCAAATTTTTCATGTTGGTGACACTTTTTATACAGACATCATTTCACAACACAGCAATTCCGTTTTAACCAGAAGTTAAACTAACCCCTTTCCAACCCCAGGAGGAGAACACCCCAAAACACTGCAGCTGACATACTAACGTGTGGTGGGCCCAGGCCTTATCCACAAATTGAGTGATATACAGTGGTACCTTGGGTTACAGACGCTTCAGGTTACAGACTCCGCTAACCCAGAAATAGTACCTCGGGTTAATAACTTTGTTTCAGGATGAGAACAGAAATCACGCAGCGGTGGCACAGCAGCAGCAGGAGGCCCCATTAGCTAAAGTGGTGCTTCAGGTTAAGAACAGTTTCAGGTTAAGAACAGATCTCCAGAACGAATTCAGTTCTTAACCCAAGGTACCACTGTATATGAAGGAGCACACATTTGTGTATGTAGACGCGCCATATGACCGGGATCACTGTTTGTGTTCCTTGCATATGTCCTGCTCAACACATGGAAGGGGACGGGGGAAGAGTACATATGTGAAGAAGGCTAGAAGGTATTATTGTTCTGAATTAGGAGTCCACTGGGAACAACACTGAATCCTCAAAATGAAGGCATCAGACATTATGAGCAGCTACCTCAACTTCCCTTGGGATCAGTTTTGCAGGTTGGGAATGGGATTAAACCACCCCCCTTGCTGCTCTTAGGTACAGTGGAGAAAAGAAAGAGGTACCCCCATCTTTTTTCCTGTTAATAGTAGCAGCGTGCATATCAATTTCCAATAAGGAAATGACACCAATGAAAACAGTTAACCCACACACAGAGTGCTTTTAAAAGGTAAGAGAGAGATGTCACGATGCATTCACTAGCTCATGTGTTACATGCAAAAGTCTATAGCCATAAACTGAGATACTGGTAAAAAATGAGTTTCCTGTAGTGTGTATAACAAACAGAGCATTTTTAAAAAAGTTAATCCTGGAGTGTTATAGGTATTAAGGCTGGGACTCAATTATTATAAGCAAGTATTTTTCTTACACAGATAAACACACCTCCCCTAATCTTTCAAAATTATTTAATCCAAGATAATGGAAATAAACACTGGAGAGGAGTAACTCTGTTTGGTAATGAGTCTGAACAATGATCCAACAAAGTAACATTTTATTATGTATCAATTTTATTGAAAATAAAACTGTTGCTAACAAAGAAAAAAGTTTACAAACTTAGCTTTAATGAGCAACACAGAAAGACCGCTGAAGCTGCAGTAAGCAGGGGAGAAACATTTATTGTATTTACTGTATCACACCAATACATTTAAACATTTTAGGGTTCAGTTTACAAATATTTGAAGCAGATTCCCTCATTTAGGTATGTGGAAGCCAGGTAGTTTAGTGATCACAAAGTTGTTAAAGATTAACAGAGTACTACTTACTAACAAAAACAAAATCATGTTTTGTAAACCTAAGGAAAATGCCCTTTTACACTTTAGCATTAATAAATTCACATTACATGAAGCTTGACTGGAAATTTGTTTTGAGTTTGAAAATAACCTTCCCCTATTTAATTTGACAATTTACTGCTTCTGATACTACATGTACCTGCAGTATTTAAGTGTCACACTCTGGTCGCTCTCTTTGTAATATTAAAATAAAAACTTCAGTAAAACTGGTGTATTTTTATTTCACAAAGGGTATCTCTGTAAAACAATGCCTTTGCAAGACTGCCAGGTTAAATACTCTAAGTTGCTGCATTAAAGTATCCGTTATGTTTTGATTTTTTATATCATGAAGTGGGTTATGAAACTTTGTACCCTGTCCAGGTAAAATTTGGTGTGGAAGATGTACTTCTTGACTAGACCTTACTCTAAAGTAGCATTAAAAATTTCACAGCAGCATCTGCTTAACCAGATAACACATTAAAACACATTCCCTGGCTTGCTACTTTAAATGTAAATACTCGTTAAGAATAAGGAAAAAATATTCCTTCACAATTCAGATACCCACCTGTGCACTACTAAAGGATAACTGTATATTGGGAAGTTGCATGGGACTTTTCAAAACAGCATGTTAATAGTCAGCTGAACTATCCATGGTGATTTACTCAATGTTAACTAGAAGATATTCTATGTGCAAACAAGAAGCACAGCCAAAGGACTCTGAAAAGTGGCACCACAGTCCATGTCTTAAATTTATCATATTCAACAATAAGGACAAAACTCCCAGATGTGTACTGCTTGAGTCAGTAAGGCTTCACCTAGAGAAGTACATAGTACATGTGGGTAATTATAATTTGCCAATTTAAATTGCTTTTATTATTGGTTACAATTTATCTAACTCTATAAAGAGGGCAAGTTTACATACTCTCTTCAGAGGTCTATGCTCACCTGATGAATTGTCCCTCCCCCCACCCCCATTTGCATCTTATTCAGGCTTGTAGAAAATTTGACTTAGAAATGAAATATTTATACACCTCTCAAAATACCTTAACTGCGGCTTTCAGCAGAGCTCGACCTAGAGCGAGACCTTTTCTTGGCTGGGGGAGGAGATGGAGAGGAATTTTGCGGGCCAGAGTGGTGGTTTTTCTCTGAGCCCTTCCTTTCAGGTGTGCGGCTTCGAGAGCCCCTCTTTTCGGGGGTACGGCTTCGAGAACGAGACTTGCTTGTTGACTTGGAAGATCTTGCAGATCTAGACTTGCTGCGAGATCTTGAATAACTCCGTGAACGGGATCTGCTTCTGATAAAGATTGAACAGATCTTATGACAGTCATATTCATAATTTTTTTTTTGTATCCAGTCTTGCATATTCCCACTACACAACTGGGTCGTCTTTTAAAATGCCATCTATACAGTGATGCCTTGCAAGACGAAATTAATTCGTTCTGCGAGTTTTTTCGTTCTACAAGTTTTTTCGTCTTGCGAAGCACCACTGTGTATTGACGGTTTCCCATAGGAATGCATTGGCGGTTTTAAAAAAAAGGCGCAAGACGTTTCGTCTTGCGAAGCAAGCCCATAGGGAAATCCGTCTTGCGAAGCAACTCAGAAAACTCTCATACTCAGAAAACTCTCATACTTAAAAGTCTACAAAAAATCTTGAGAATTTCAAGGCTCTTTTTTGATCCCTATCTCAGTGCCACTGTACAGTAAACAAGCTTGCTTAGTGTAGAAAGCAGGCATAATACAGATCCCACAGTCTGTACTCCAATTTCTCTCATTCTAATTTCTCTAACTAAATACACTGGGGTCGCCAAGGTGGTGCCCTCCATCTCCCTTTCCTGCCAATTGACCATGCTGGCTGGGGCTTATGGGAGTGGGAGTCTAGCAAACCTGGGGAGGGGATCACTCTGGCTATCTCCATAAAGCTATAAAATTTAGAAATTATTTGTTTATACCAAGTGTTGTCACCCTGCATTTTTTGTCACTACTTGTGGTTCCCATCATGGAAATACTTGGGCAGAGATCCAGTTCAATCGTACATTGAGAAGGTTTGGGGCAGCAACATTTCCCTAACATCTTGTTTCCTGCCCCCCTGCCCTGATTGCCATGTTTCTTGCCAAGTCCATCAGATCTTCACATATGGTGACATACCTGCGCCTTTTGCGATCTTCAATTAGCTTAATTCTGCGCCCATTCAACTCGCTGCCATCCAACTTGTCCAATGCACTCTTCATGTCACTGGATGATGCAAACTCCACCACACTGCACAGCCAAAACAAAATTGACATTTAAGTTCAAATATTATAGAGCCTATTTTCTACTTAGATTACTGAAGAGCAATGATCCTGCCCTCCTCTCCTTCAATGCTCATATTCAAATTAACAGTGTTATAGTAAACGATGGTGTGAATTTCCCAAACCCTTAATTTCAGATTGTGACATAAAGCTCCATGTACCTTCCTTAGAACTTCCACATGATCACTTATTCCTAGCCAAATAGAATGTGGCATGGTTGCCTCGGCAACCAATCTGGAAATAGAAGTGCACAGGAGTAGAGTGCTTCATTTTATTCTACTGATCCTGTGTATGTTGCAACAACACTAACACCACTGTCATTGCGTTTGGAACCAATCAAGCTAACTACCTTGGGTGCAAAGTTCAAATCTTACCCTTCATTTGGATTGTTTCTGTGTGCATCTACAAAGGTAACTTCTCCAGCCTTTCTCATGAAGTCTTTCAAATCCTGCAGTAAAAGTCACAGTTCAGCTTAGAAAATGATGCATAGAACTAAAGAATTCGCGTTTAAACGGGTCTCCTTGTTATGGCTAACAATTATAGTAAACTCCCATATATTACAGCTATAATGAGAAAAATTAAGCTAATCACATTGCTCAGATATGGCAATATAACATACCATTTAAAGGATTACCACATATATTAACTATGTCACAAATGGTGTTATTAAATGCAAGCATTTGATCATAAATGAAGTCTCAGTTTACTTGTATATTAAAAGGTTTGCCTGCAAACATTCTTCCTCTTGTCTATACAAATTAAACACAAATGTCTTTATTAAGTTAATGCTAAGATTCTGTCACAAGCTGTCAAAAGGCAGAAGAACAACTTTTCTGCTTTCATCAGTTCGTGTCACAACCTCAGTGTTATTTTAACAGAGACTTGCATTTAATGTAATTGAGCTTGAGTCTATGCTGCAACACTACACAACTAAGTGTTAAAGATATTTTAAAATAAGTTGTTTATGACTTATTTCTTAACCTTTACAAAGTGCCCCAAAGAATAGCTGACATTTTATAGCCATAGGCTACTTACCACAACATACCACAAGTGGTCAGATGATATAAGCAGGTACCTTAAGCAAAGAGTCGCTTGTCCAATAATTGCCTAGCAGACCAAGAGGAACTCCCTTACATGGGAGGGACAGAGGAATGGACCATAGCAATGTGCTTCAGGGAGATGTACCAGAGACCCTGAAAGCACTGGACACAGTCTCCGGAAGCGGCTCTAGAACCTGAGGTTGACCTGTGCTAGCCAATCGAGCTGTGGGCCAACCAAGATCTACATCGCCAAGATAGGTGTGTCATGGGTACCAAAGGGAAAACTCAGAACAGGCCAAGCCCTAGAAATTCAGCCACTAGGAACCCCAACCTCTTGGGTTCTTTCTCCTCCACACAAGAGAAACGAGGGCTAACCCAAAGCAAGGCTGTTAAAAGAGGTTCAAAATGAACTTGGTTAGATATATATTTGTGAAAAAAAATACAAACAAAAAGCCTAAAACTGAGCTACAGTTTACAGGATGCCTCAATTACTTTAGTGTTTAATAAAGTTCAATTTAGTTTTTACAAACTAACATGTGAATAAAACAGTCTGAAAACCTGAGCCTTTAACCTAACACGAAACAAGTTTAATAGCAGACATTTCATGGCAGAGTTCAATTCTACAACATACTGAGCACTCCAGCCCAAAATCTGCTTGATATTTATGCATGCACACCCTCTAACATGTAAAATCCAGTGATGGTGAAATTTCTAATTGCACAATGAGCACAAAAGTTTTGCGCATGCCAAGATCAGGGTACTCAGCATCTGTAGGATTGAACTCTCCCCAATACAAAGTTCACAACATACAATACAAAATGATGTTCACAATACTTCAAACTGATTATATCCACAGTAAATAGGAGACAAAGCCAAAAAAACATTTTCATTAATCCTTATGCAATTCAATTAGCTTTGATAGTACAGGTGAATAAACCTATAAAGGCAGGCATCTAAATTTAAAAATACAACCATACCATGTATTTGAAATTTGATTTCTTGTCTATTGTAAGATTACGTACACTATAAACATCAAGCAAAATAGTCTGTACAGATGTTGACAGCTCAAGTATGTTTCTTGAGAACTTAGACGAACCTTAGATTAGAAGACTAAAGTAGCTGTATAGCAACAACTTTCCACAGAATGCCAAGGGATCTAGTTTCCTAGCTTTAGGCTTATGGAGACCTTGCAGCCATTAGGGGAAAATCAGCTGTAAAAACTATGTGCTATTAAAAGTTACTGGGATTCTAGATTTTAGAAGTCATAATCAATAAGGAAGAGATTGGAACACTTTTAAACACCAGAATGTGCTGGCCTTCAAAAGAAGATGTATGCACTCTCATCTTAAAGCTTGCTTGGTTGCATGCTAGGAACATGAGATGCTAGTTAGTAAGTTTTGAACATCAGGACACAATCCAGCTCAACTTCAACCTTGCCTGCGCTACTGCTCCTAGTTGTACAATTTTGCCACTTTTCGCTCTAAATTTAAACGGCTAGTAAAAAAACACAGGACAGGCACTTATCTGGGGGCAACTGCTACAGTGAGCAGATGAGTATTAGTTTTCTAAATCCCACTAAGGTAGACAAGACAACCAGAAACTGATTTCAATGGACCTTGAAAACAGCTTTTCATTTATATGGGAAAGGATGCATTAAAAAGTGTTTCCTGTTACTATTCAAAGCTTATGGAAATGATGAAGCCAGGCATACATTATGTCCTAGTTAGTGAAGGCAAAGAAATGGCCATGGAAGCAGCATGGCAATTTTTTTTGTTTCTGATCACATTTGCCAGAATCTCCTCAGGATAAAGTCATGATGTTTTCAGAAAACATGTTTAGGTAAGCACTAAGTAACCTCTGAGATAAACCAATGCCTGCAATAATTTAGTGTTTCTCATACAAATCGTAATCTCACCTATCCCAAAAGTACAACTTTCCCATAAACCAGCAGGTAGTTTGTATCATGGCAGCAAAACAGATTTGAACAGAAAATGTTGCTTTGTGATGTAAAACCCTCAGGAGCAAAGTGATGACTTTTATGCTGTTCAGAACAGAAACATACCTTGTTTGCTTGCCTTGCCTTAATTTGCACCAAGGCCTGATTCATTCACTTGGATACAGCACCGCAGATGTTCAAAACAGAATCACACAGAAGTTGCTCCACTCAGCAATATGTTGTGTGAAGTACCTTACTAAATGGTTCTGGCTATTTTTAATTTCACCTCTGCAGAGCCAGGCAAGGTTTTAAGTGCCTTCATACAAACTGCTTTTCATAAACAGCAGTCTAAAAGCAGCGATGGAAGTGCTATCACATCAGTGAATTTTCCATTAAATTAAGAACTGCACCACACCATCATACACCCACCCAAACCCACCCACCAGGCAGCATCAGTGTAGCTATATTAGACATAGCCCACCAGAGCACATACATGCTGGTCTCAAATGACCTGATGAGCTTTCCCAATGGCTGCAAATGATAATACAAGTACAGCATTTACCAACACCAGAAAGTGTACTGGGAAATTTTGTGAGATACAAGCCTCAGAATGAAGCGTCACAAAAGTGACATGCATTTATAACCAATGACAACTGAAACTTGGCTGGGACCAAATAAATGGAAGACTATTCATAGTAGACAGATGGAACCTTCATGTTTAGAGACACTATACTTTTGATATTGGGAATAAAATAACAGTCTTTGCCTCTGAGAAATATATAAGCAGGGCATGAAGGTATCTGGCTGGCTTCTATTGGAAACTGAATACTCAAGAGAGATGGCCTCTAGATACAATTGAGTAGTTCTTAAAAATAAGTGGCACTGGACTCATACCCAGGATTTTTCCCAGTGGGCCATTCCACACAGCTACTTGTAAAACAAATGCAACGTATCGGGACTCACATGTGCTCAACTCTCCTCCCTTTAGTTATTTCTTCCCATGCATCTCTCATATGAGTGAGAGAGACTGGTTCAAATTTAGGCACTTTAATAATAAATTGCCAGACACAGGCCCACCCAGTTATTTTATAAAACTTTTCTAAAATGCAAAAAGGGATCTGTAATGCTGATCTATGGAAAAAGTCCTGTGTTGATATCAAAAGACTTCAGGATCATAAGTCAAATCACTGAAAAACTGGTACCCTATGCATCTCACGTTTTATACTTTTCTGTAGGTTGCCCTGAGCAACTTATTGGAAAGGCAGCAATTTTAATCCTGTCAAATTACACAAGTAGTTCAATATATGTATTTTGTTCTACAGTGGACTCAACTGTTGAGTTCTGTATTTCCACACAAATAGAGAACTCCAAATGTATATGCCAGGTTTCCCTTCATCACCCATGTGGACCTCTCCATCCAACACTAAGCTCTTCATTATTCTTACAATTCACTACATCAGCTAACAAAGGCTAACTTGCCTCAGGTTTATTTCCTATATTAGTAAGCCCTGTTTCTTTACTTTCAGCTAAGGCTATTGTGCAGTATGCTAAATAGTTTGCTGCAATTATTCTCTTGACAGCTATCTTGCTCCTGAACTGTGCAATTATTTACAACCTGTTCCTTCCCTTTCCTTCTTCCTTTGGGTTCCAAAGAAAGCCCTGTTTGATGAACACATGTTTAGAGCACTGTTAAAAAGCTAGGCATTCCCCACGGTGAAATTTACAAATTAAAATGAAGACAAAACTGAGGTTAGGTAAAGTGACAAATCATGCACTGATGACAGTAGTGCTAAGATCAAGGTAATAATTGCCCCTCATTTAAGCACAACAGCAACCAGTCAAAAGGAAATTACAAGAGAACTCAGGACACCAGAATCAGCTTTTTTTTTAAACAAAAAATTTAGTCTTCACTGTGGATGCAACCATTATACCCAGAAGTTAATAGGTGAAATATTGTTCAGGGCCTCAACAAATGTTAGCATACATGCAAGCCAAAGAGCAGAAAAGAAGTCTTTAGTTTGCAGATTCCTCCTTTGTAGGAAGTGATATACACATAGATATTATTAAAAATGAAGGCTACCATAACCTAATTTAAAGCAGATTATTAAGTTGACAATATGCTACTTGCCTAAACCTATTATAAATAAATCTAATAAAAATACATTCTACATTTACATTCTACTTTACTGGCTCAATGAAATCTCATTTTTTGTTTCACAACTAAATCTTTAGAATGAAAGGTATGTGAAGCAGCTGAAGATTCACTGGCTAATGATAACAGAAGCTGGTATACTTTGAAGGCTTGCTGCCTTGCTAAAGAGTAGAATCAAAATGAACTTCAGGGATTATTTGGTATAGCAAACCTGCCAGACTAAGTGCCACCTAGCAAATGATAGCAACTTTTTCCAGTATACACCTGGTCAAATACTTGAATAATCTTCACTCAAGATGGTATATATAGGCTTCTCCCTACCCAAGCACATCCACACCTGCATGGAAAACATGCCAGAAAGCTGAAATACTGAAAGTGAGGATTCATTTATCCAATTTCATCCAATTCATTCATTTATCCAATTTTATCCAATTTCAGAATAAATATTTTTAATCTGCATGTGAAATTGGTGTTCTAAGACAAGGGTCCTGTGGGCACCTGAAAAGCAAACTAATTTGTGGCATGAAATTTTCAGGTTTATGTTAGTCATGTACCCCTTACAGTTAGGAAGAGTAAAAAAGCATTGTCTTTGCAAGGAAACCAAATTGAGGCAATACTGTGAAGTTATGTATATGTTGAATGTTATTTAACACACACACCAGCTATGCAATGAAAGCCACAAACCTCTTTTAGAATTAAGTAATACATAAAATTTCCTGCATTATGAACACAGAGTTCTTTTAACCATGCAGTCATTCTGTTCATTCTATTGAAGCCAGATACAAACTACAGACCTTCCCACTGAGACATGCCTTTAATTACGAAGATTATGTCTTAAAATAGATTTTTCACAATTCTTATTAGATGAGGATTATAGTTGTCCAAGAAACACTAATCAGCTCTTCATTTTAAAAATAAAAACATGCTGCTTAAATGCTTATTTTTTGGTATGCAAATCAAAGAACTTTAAGCCTGAGTTTTAATAAAAATGTTCTGACTGCTTTAGCTGCAAAGTTAAATTTTATGGTGTCTCCTTCAAGGGGACGACTTGTTTTTGAGAAGAAAGAAGTATTTAAGGTCAACTCCAACTCACCTGCCAGCTAACACGTGAAGAAAGATTCTCAACTATAAGCCTATGTTCAGTACGAAGAGGTGGTCCATACTGGCTACAAGAGAAACACATTTTTCCATTATTTGTTCATTTATACTTCATGCGGAAAATGAAAGTGCATTATGCTGGGACAGATTGCTTCACATTGCTCAGTAAACCAGAAAATGTTTTAGAAATTTGACTGTGTTCTATTTAAATGGGGGGAAAGGCTACCGGGCAGTTGCTTATTGTCTGTAATAGGGAAGGCAAGTGGAATATATACACAAACTCCAAGACACACGCTAAATGACTATGGGGCAGTTCACGCAAGTGTGTTCATCAGTCAATGACCTCCATGTGTGCAACAGCCAGCATATAAACAGCTTTCAATGCTATCACCTAACAACATTTTTCAAAGTCCCTACATGCTGTGAACACACATCAAATGATGAACATACAGGCATGAATCACCCCAGGAGGATGAGGCTGTGGAGACTGCATGCTTACTACAGCACTATAGTACTTCAATAAGCTGTGGGAGCTGATGCACTATCTACCCAATTTTACATGAATAAAAGATCTGGCTTACTGTCATCAAACCCCAAAATATTATAAAGCGCTAGTATGAACAACTGGAGAACTGTACATTAGTTTGTTCAGGCTAGCTACCAAAATCCACTCCAAATGATGGCTCTTTTATATAATATGAAATTCAACCAACAACAAGTGCATCTTTTGGAAATTTAAGCAGAGGCAACTCCATTTCATTTGCATACCTCTAAATGCCCCACATTTTCAGAATATCCAGATCTTCAGAGCATTTAAAAGAAGTTCCAGAATCCCCCAACTGGAAGGCCGAGTCCCACTTTTCACTACTGGAAATAGTAGTCTCTTCTTGTCTGGCACCATGTGCCTGATGTCATGAACGTAACTACCATGCAAGATGCCCATGAACGTCAGTCACATATCCTACTTTAGTAAAGTTCACTTTTAGCCTCGACCTTGGATCACTCTTACTGCAGCAACATCACTGCACTAAAGAAAAGAGAATCTAAACAGCATACTTCAATATGCAAAATTAGTAGTTTCCAATGTGTTTGGTTTCTGTTTAGCACGAGAACGGCAAGAAGGCTGCCTCTGAATGAAATGCAAAAATGCAAATTTTATTTCAAAGCAATTATTATCAATACAGTGTCTAAACAATTTCATAAACAGATGTCTTAACAGCAGCTTGTAGTAGACACAGTGAAATAGTTTAACGTGAGAGAAATATATTTTAAAGTACTATATACTGTCCGACATGCATCACAGAAATACATTCTATAATGACTGTGTATTTCAAACAAATATTGGCCTTATAGAGTCTTCTGTGTAGACATATTTGCTTTGTTGTAGGTTCTACTGACCTTGGAGCACAACTAACTTATACAAGTAGTACTTGTCTATATTCTCCTAGGCTCCCAGCGAAAGTTTAAGCAAAGAGGGGCACAGTCCATTAAGCACTAGTCACACAAAGCCCATTCCATTCAGTAAGGCTTCTACAGGACCAAAGTACTACAGGCTGATACCAAACTATAACAAACTCTTGCTGCGGGCATGAGAGTACACTACTTGTGCATCATAATTATATTAATGGGCATGAAAGGTATCAAGTGCTAACCATGCACCCACTAGGCAAGGTGCAGCAATAATTAATGACTTCCAACAGCACACACCTCTCCTTCTAATATTTGAAGGTGGTAGTTGGAATTCAGTAATTTCAATGAAAAGATTGTTAGCCTAAGATTCCTTGCATTGGTCTTACTAAAAAGGTAATGAAAGGTAGGGAAAATAACCACAGCTCATTAAGAACACCTTAAAATGTTATGCAGCTACCCCTAGAAATGTGAACTGTTAAGAAACCTGAGTGTATGGAGAATGTTCATAGTCTAATATAAACTGCTTAACAAGTGACTTTGCAGTAAAAAGAACGTGTTTCTTACCTAGATCCACCCCCATAGGATTGGTAATAATTGAACCGTTGTGGGTATCTGCCTCTACCCCCTCTTCGGGCTCTGGCATGTTCAATTGTAACCCTTTAAGATTAAATGAAAAATAAAATATTAATATTAAATGAAAACTAGACATAGCTTCTTTAGCACATCAATCTTTTTCTACTGGAAACATACGCAAAGCAAATAGGCATCTTCCTCCAAGCATTTCCATAAATGAAATGTAGCTATTTTGAGGTACTTGAAAACAGAAGCAAATATTTGTCTATTCAGACCTGTGTAACCAAAAAACCCTCTCATTTTTGCCGAATCTTAACTTCCTCACACATCCATCTATTGTACACAATTTAAGATGACTGAATAAGAGAGAATATCATCATAGTTCTTTCAGCTTTTTAATTGTATTAGTTTGGGGGTTGACAGAGGCTAGCTAGAAGGCCAAAGCAATAGCTGTGCTTACCACCAACCCTGCATATACAGGGAGCTGGGTGGGGGTGGCAGTGTTTTTCTCATTTCTGCTGGGGAATAAAGATAGTTAAGCAGCAGGAGAGACACGCCTGGTTCTTCTTAGCTTACCAAGTCTTTGCATACACAGGCAAGACTCCAACTCCCTCCCAAACTCTAATGCTTGCCTAGTCTGGAGGGAGAAAAGATCTTGCACATGAAAATATCCCTATTTCTTACCTTATACAACCTGTAGTGCAAATGAGTTTAGGAAGAGTATGCACATGTATGCACACTGCTGGGCATCCTGGCAAAGAGTTCATGGCAAGTGAATTATGGGTCCCTGTATTTCTTTAAAGTTTGCAATGTAGCTTTAATACAAATACTAGAAAACTCAGTAAAAACAGAAAAAGCTTAGAATGACTTTATTTCTGAAATTACAATAGTAATTTTAGTCCAGTTGCTTTTGGTAAATTACACATGATGCCCAGGAATATAGTTTCATGGGGGAGACAAGGATGTTGTGCAAATTAAGACTTAGCTTTTCTCATTGCAAAACTCCTCCCTTTTATCAAGAACTGACTCTAGAAGGTATTTGAAAACTGAGTTAAATGTATGAAGCTGCTGGTAGCTGTTAGCCATAAAACAAACCCAAAGATGTGCAGAGGTCAAACTACAACATATGGAAAACCAGTTCCACTCTTGAGAAGCTGAAAAAAAGTATTTTACTGAGTGCAAACTTTCCCCTTGCCTCTCTTGAAAAAATGAAATATATAACCTTTTAGTGTCTCAGTAAGGCATATATGTAGACTGAATAGGCATAGGAGATAGAAAGGGTAAGTTGTCCCTGACAAAACACTGTATATTTGGTAGGGTTACCAACTACACAAATTAGAATGCTCTGATCAATATAGGGAGTCAAATCTAGGATTAACAGATGTTAGTAATCTGCCAAAAACAAAGGAAGCCCTATTTCTTGTGAGGTCTCTTTTGTTAACAGTAGGCACCAGTTTTTCTGCTCTTCAGTTTCAAAGAAAGCAGTTGAAAAAGTAAGGCGGTAATCCTGCATCCTGATCTGCTACCAGCCTTCTGCGCCCACAAGCAGCACAAATCAAATGCAGACCATCCCATCCAATTTACTTGGAGCAGACATAATTGCAATTTATCTGCAATTAGTTGTGTGCTTTGCAGGGGATTGGACTAGATGGTCCTCAGGGTCCCTTCCAACCCTACAATTCTACGATAATTAAAGATTACCTTTCATTACACAGTTCTTTACCATTCAGTTCATAAACAGCATCATCTGCATCTCTGTGATCCTCAAATTCCTAAGAAGGAAAAGAAGGAACGAATCATGTAGTCAGTTCTTTATGAGTGAAATCTCATTGCCCTAATAGGGGATTTTTTCCATTCCTTTTTCCAGCTTATTACAGTCATGACTCTGTAACACAGAGGACTATTAACAATGCTCCTCCAGATGATCTTATTGAGTGGGCTAGGCTATACATGCTCAGGTGGTTCTAAAGATGTATTGGACCCAACTTGTATATATCAGCACAAGAGTACTGAATATGTGAGAAAGTTAACAATAATTGTAAACCCTAACTTGGAAACTACTTAAAGGAGTGTCATCTCTCCCTAAACGAGCCTGCCCACGCTTCAAGTTCTGTGGAGTTCATCTTACGTGTTCCTCTGGCAGGAGATACTTTTCTGTGGCAACATGGCAATGGGTCTTGTCAGGAATGCCCTCCCCCCTGAGGTACAGAAGCTACTGACTCATTTCAGTAACAAATTAAAACTTATCTACTTAACCATTAAATTACTAAAACATCTATTTGCTTAGGCATTTGTGGAATATTAGTTCAGCTAGCCTACATGTGTCTGCTCTGTAGTTTAAAAGAAATACTTAAATAAAGGGAAGGGTAGAAATATTTTAAATAAGAAACACAATAAAACAAAAAATAGAAGACCACCAACACCCAATACAGTAGAATGCTTGCCTCTACGGTAACATCTCATGCCATTGTACGATGCAAGTTCATTATATATGAAATCTGCCAAATACAGGTGAAATGATGTGCTATTATGAGAATGGACTCATGATACAGGTTGACAGTGTCCAGCAGCATGCACACCTATGCTGTCATGTCATGCTGTCAAATCACACAGGATGAGAAGAAGTGGTTTAGTGATGAATTCCCATCAGTCTTCAGACCAAACAGCCTCACACAATATGCTACAGCTGCCTAACAGAGTGGTCTGGGACTACAAAAACACATGATATTTTCCTATGCTTCCCATTTCATCCACCTATGCCTGAAGTTAATTGGCAAGCTTTGGAGAACTGTGCATTCTGCATAATGGCATGCAGGTTGAATAAAGCATTAGTTCTGCTGTTTGCTGCTGTGATTTAGACTTATGGTCAAAAGAAAATATGGGCAAATCTACTGATGAAGATGGTGTAAGTCAAAAGAAAAATTACCACTCACCTGGGGCAAATAAATATTGCCTCCAGGCAAGACAACCATGTCAGTGTTCCCACAAGAAGACAGATTTGCTTATGATTCATGGTGAGCAAGTGATGTGGTGGTACATTAAGCCTGACTGCTTTTCCTGATGTGAGTGGAGAAGTAACCCATGAAGCTGTAGATAAGCTTGGCTTTCTGTGATATCTAACTAGAGACCTTGGTTTGTAGTTCCCAAACTAGTCAGGATCTGGAAGCCAACAAAGGCTTGCGGTGATGCTGGCTTGTTTCGGAACAACAAATCAGGATCCCATATCTGAAGTCACAACAACTGCAGCTTCCTGGTTTTTCCTTTCTCTCTCATGTCAGGAGATAAGTGAAGTGGGAGACATCAGGCTGCAGGTACCAGCACGGTGCACATTCACAGTATACCATTATAATCCATCAACCCTTGCTTATTGTGATGGGTGAATGCAGCCTATGTATGCAACCTCCATAAGCAGCGTTCAAAACTCCTGTTGCTCTAGGCACGTTTTGCGACAGGGAATTTCATTAGTGTGAGCAGTTTCTGAGATCTGGGTGCAGTGCTGCACCTAATATTTAAGATTAAAACTGCCGCTGCTGGCGCTGAAGGCATGGGAGGAGAAAATCCTCCCTGCTGGACTTCCAAGAGATCATTACAGGCAAGCTGAGAGGTTCAGCCTCTCAGCTGGCCTTACAGAAAGACAGTTTTGCACTCTATAGCCTCAGATTGATTTAAATAGGTTTGGTTTAAGTAATGCATTTTAAAGTGTTATCTACCTCACTCTCTCACAGTGATGCTTAAAATCGAAACCAATTTTGGAGTGGGATCATTGAAGGACAATGAAGTCTTAGGTTTGTGAACTAGACACTCAAGGTGGGTGTCTCTGCCATCAGTTGTATAGGCCTGTAATGTGTGCTAATTGTGGTGCCAAAAAGATGAAGGAAATATAATCCCACAGATTATATGAAGGAAAGGGGGTTAGGAAGAATCCAGGGCTTGTCTGCAAAGTGGAAAGAAAGGAAGACCTTTTTCTGTCTCCCCACTTCCAGCCACTCTCTGAAGGCTGGAGTGACCCACATAAGAATATTAGGAGGGCGGGCAGGAAGTATAGCTTTGTTTTTTGCAGTCTTCAGATGAGGATGAGACCATATGGAAAATGAATATATGGGTTTTTTTGCTGCAGTTCATTCATTTCCAGCTTTGTATAAAAAACACCTACTTAGACATTCTGTTGTGGCGCCCATAACCTTAGGCTTAAGGTGCCATTTAACTCCTAGCTTTCACATCTCAGTTTCTAACACTGTTCATGAGCTCTGAAGACCCCATCTGTGGGATTCAACTTCCTGCCTTGCAGAAAATGGGAAATAACTAGATTTCTGCTCAGTTTACCTATCATTTTGGAGGTGGCACATGGAACTACTTCTCTCCCCTCCTGCATGGGAAAAACAGCTGCAAGCTAGGTTCCCTGTCTGCTTGTTGAGTGGGGGAATAAAGTCACACATGCTGCCCCAAAAATGGAACTTTATCATCCTCTGTTTGGTATGATGTGCACTAGTTGTGTGGACTTTTGTTCCCTATCTGTCTATTTCAGAGAGAGGAAGAAAGAATCCAAGTATCCTTTACCCCAGCTAGGCAAGTTGCCTAGCTTGCCTAGCAAGAGAAGAGAAAATGCAAGTCCCCACAGCCCCACTGAGTTTGCTTGGATAGGCAAATACAGAAAAGAAGACTGCTGCTTTTCCTTCTGTGTTCCTCTCTCCTCTTGCTTGATAGCATGGGTCAGGAAGACGACATGTGTCCCACCAAACCTGTTGTGCTTCCCACCTAAGCAGAACTGGCTGGCTTCTTTCTCATTGAAAGAAGGATCACCTAATGGTTGCTGGAATTTCTGAATACTAAGAACCCCTCAAGATGTAAGTAATTTGTGTTCAGAGTATGCTCTCTTGTTTTGTACATGGAACAGAGAATTCCAGTACAAAAAGAGAACCACACAAACCTGGCTAGTTCACCTCTATTAAGAAAGCTGTCAGTTTTCCCCTTCCCTCCCCGACTTAAAACTTTGAGCATTAACCAACCATCCTGAGTATTTACCTTAAGTTTAAGTTCCATATTTTTATTTTTCTTACGAGTTTGGGGGAGGAAGGAAAATGTAATGGCAGCAGAGAGAAATGTTGGGTTGGAGGGAGAGGCTCAGGTGAGGGAACCATGGCATATACAACCTACGGCTATGATTAATTGCAAAGCTAATTTATTTCATTCTTACCTAAAAAGCAGCCTTCCATTTTACCATATTAGCAATTTCAAAGAGGAAGTTTGCACATATTAAGAGCCATTTACAGAAAGATCTAAAAGGTTAAAGAGAAGATGGAAGTTTAACATTTCTGATATTTTGCCTAATCAGATTTCCTGTGATTTGTATGTTACAATGTAACTGCCTACAGTCATCTAGATTGGGAGGAAAATATTTAAATATGCATATACCTACCACAAAACCAAAGCCGTTTTTCAGATTGATTTCACGTATACGGCCATATCCCTTGAAAAATTTCTCCACATCTCGCTCCCGAGCATGTGGACTTAGACGTCCAACGAAGACACGACAGCCACTCATTTTAGCCTAAGCTGCAAAAAAAATTAAGTTTTTGTGTTCACGTTAGGTATTTTATTATATCAATAATAAAATTCAGTCCCACAGATGTTGGACAGAAGAGACAACTGAAGACAGTGTTTAAAACATATTTCTTAAAACACTATATCACGCCAATATAGATGCAAACAACATTAGAGTATAGTTTTATCACAAATGTACCCAATGCACACTCTCAAAACATGTAGTCAATATCCACTGCATAGAAATAAATAATTAAAACCACCTCTCACTTGGCGCCAACTCCCACTGGTGTTGGAGCATAGAAACCCTTCAAGCTGAGCTCTTGTGTAACTCAAAAGCCACTACCTCCACCAAAAGAAGCTGGTAGTAGATAAGGCAACACCTTAGCAGATAACAAGTTTAGGATTCATGATGTTTCTGCATCAGAGGCCGTTCAGCCTCCTTTTCATGACATACCTACCAAAAAAAACACAGGGGCGGGCGGAATAATAAAGACATTTTCGCGTGCACACAAAAATAGAAGTGTCCAGAGAGAGAGAGAGATCGTGAGGAGGGTTAAAAACAAAAACAAATGTGCTCCTTTATCGTCCGTCTCAATCATTACCTTTTGAGTGGAAATGGATGAAAAGTTCGGCTGCTGAGATGCGCTTGCAAGGCCCGATCTGGAGGGACGCAAAAGCGGTTCGGGAGCAGAAGGCAGGGAGGGGAAAGGGAAGGGGAAAAGAACGAGAGTGTTAACGGCAGAGGCTCGAGAGAAGTGGGGACGAAGAAGAGGGGGCGCCGGGGCGGGGGATGCGGAGAGGGAGTCCTCACCCGGGACCCAATGCAGGGAACGGGCGCCGCGCAGGGCCCAGGCAAGGCGGAGCTTCGGCCTCGCAGCCTGGCTCCGCTCCGTTTACCACAGCAGATAAAACGGAGCCCGCTGGCTCTTATCCCCCGACGCCACGGGCCGCCTCGCTCTCCCAACCGCCCCTGCTCCGGCTCGGCCCCTCTCCCGGGTGAGGAAAACCGCGCACTCGCCGGCGGTGCCAGCGTCCAACTAAACTCGCTTACCTCCCGTTCCCGGACGCGACGCTCGCTTCAGTCCGCCAGAGAAAATGGCGGCGCTACTTCCCTGAGGAGGAGCCGCGGAGAAGGCGGCTGCGGCTGCGCAAAGGCCCCTTTCTCTCCAACCGGCTTGCGGACTGCGACTCCCAGAAGGCAACGCGCCAGAGGCCGCGGTTTGAACGCCTTTGCTGGACGCGTATGGAGGGCCCGCTGCCCCGCTTGGGAGTTGTAGGCGGCTGCCGTTCCGAAGGGGCCTCGTGGAGAGCGGGGGTTGGCAGAGAGGCAGGCCGGGTGGTGTTGTCCTTCCGAGGGAGAGAGCTAGGCAATCAGCTCTCGCGAATGGCGATCGCGCCATTTCAGGACGTCAGTGCGGGCGGGGATACAAACCATGCTTCTCTGCCAGGCTAATTCATCCAGAGCAGCTGCCGGGCTCTCCTTGTGCACAGTGTTTACGTATGCAAGCTAAGGTCCTTGTCCTTCGCTGCAGTTGGGTGCTTTCAAGCCATAAAATAAAAATGCACACTTTGAATTCTTCCTTGCAGAGGCATCTTTGCCAAAGCCTGAGCTGCGTTTTCTTCCTGAAGTGATACAAAGGGCTTTTGTTTATAATGTTGTTTAGTCGTGTCCGACTCTTCGTGACCCCATGGACCAGAGCACGCCAGGCACTCCTGTCTTCCACTGCCTCCCGCAGTTTGGTCAAACTCATGCTGGTAGCTTCGAGAACACTGTCCAACCATCTCGTCCTCTGTCGTCCCCTTCTCCTTGTGCCCTCCATCTTTCCCAGCATCAGGGTCTTTTCCAGGGAGTCTTCTCTTCTCATGAGGTGGCCAAAGTACTGGAGCCTCAGCTTCAGGATCTGTCCTTCCAGTGAGCACTCAGGGCTGATTTCCTTAAGAATGGATAGGTTTGATCTTCTTGCAGTCCATGGGACTCTCAAGAGTCTCCTGCAGCACCATAATTCAAAAGCATCAATTCTTCCGCGATCAGCCTTCTTTATGGTCCAGCTCTCACTTCCATACATCACTACTGGGAAAACCAGTAGTGTTATAACCAGTTTGTTTATAATACTGTAGCTGTTTAACTACGAGAGGCATGGCAGATTAATAAATATATTGTTACTTGCCCCTAGCTCGTGGGGAAGGGGTGGGGGATGGGATTCTATATAGCTCTATATAACTAAAGCCTTTTAAAATGTGGCTCTTTTGGGGGGCTGGTTATTGGGTTATTGTTCTTACAGTCATACTTCGGGTTAAAGTCGCTTCAGGTTGAGTGTTTTCAGGTTACGCTCCGCGGCTACCTGGAAGTAATGGAACGCGTTACTTCCGCGTTTCGCTGCTCGCGCATGCGCAGACACTCGAAATGACGTCACGTGCATGCACAGAAGCAATGAATTGCGACGCACAGACTCGGGTTGCGTTCTGCTCTGGATGCGAATGAGGCTCCGGAACGGATCCCGTTCACATCCAGAGGTACCACTGTATTTTGATTTTATGTATTGTGATCTTTTGTGAACTGCTCTGAGACCTCCAAGTATAGGGCGGTATATAAATTCAATAAATAAATAAATATTAATAATAATATAGAGTTGTGCTCATGTTTTGCTTCCTGGTTGCCAACTGTGAGAACAGGATTCTGAACTAGATGAGTCATGCTTACTGCTATAAGTTTGTGGGTGTTAGACCTCTTTGATCCCTGGATCCAGCAAGTGTTAAAAGCCAATCAAGCCAGGCTAGCCTTCTGGGTGATTGGCCATTTAGAGAACAAAGAAAAGGGGGCTCTGTGCCAGATGCCAAAATGGATAGGGCCTATCCTCCAACTCTTAGGAGGACAAAGCCTGACTTTTAGGACACAGTTTGCAGAGATGTGACCTAGAGGGGAAAGTGGCAGGCTAAAAAGGCAGAGAGAAAGCCATGGCTGATTTCTGCTTGAATCCAAGGCTGTGGTTATGAGAGAAACAATACCATATACCATAAAGACACCAGAGTCTCTGCTGTGCCTCATTTCCAAAAGGAAACACTGAAATTGGGTAAACTCTACCCACACCCCTAAATGCAAAATGGTTATAATGGCACTGGGCTACTTTGCAAGGCTTGTGTAACTCCACACACTCTCAACCATAGCCCCACTCCTTGCAATATGGGCATATTAACGACAACAACAGATTCTAAATTGACTAGGCAGGGTATTTTTTTTAAATTCCAAACTTGGGTGTCTTAGGGGGTTATAAAATGAGGCCTGAGTTAGAAGATCATAAACTTTTGGGGGGGGGGGTAGATGCATCCTAATCACAGGAACACTAAAAAATTGGGCTTCTCAATTGTTTTCTATGGGGCACCAATACTGCACTAGGGAAGACTACCAAAAGTGGTTTCAAAATACCATGGCTTCATTCAATGGCTAAAACACTGGAAGGTTGGGCCAAACTAGTTTCTCACTCTACACTTCTATGTTTCTCTATTTCTAGGAGTGGGCAGAGTAGTGCATCCACACACCCCACTCTGTATCTTGGGTTCTAAAAGTCTTAGAGACTTTAAAAAAAAAAAAGGGGGGGGAGCTGGGAATCTAGTGATTATGGTTCATCCCAGGGAGGAGGGAGTGAATGTCCCCCTTGCAGACCAATAGCCTAAATCAAAATAAAGCAACTTCATTCCAATGATTATGAGATGCCTTTCTCTCTTTCTATTTTGCATTACTGCTTTGAGGGTGGCGCAGGAAGGCAAATGCACGAGAATTGTCACCTGCCTGATATTTTGATCTGGGCTAAATGTTGTGCAAGAAAGATTATAGGGTGGGGGGAGTAGAAACAAGATGTTGTGCCTGATTACATATTAATGAGCACAGTTGGCACACAAGCTTTTCAACATTTCCACATCACTAAAAGCTAAATATGCAACACAGCATTTCCTTATCAAAATAGGTTAGAAGATTTTTTTGCTTTGTTTTAACAAGACTACTTCAGATCTTTCTGCGGTATGTGGCCTCTGAGGAATGGTTTCCCCAGTTTTGGCACAAGGCAAAGGCAGTTTTGTTTTCCCAGGCATTTGGGCAACGTCAGTGATATTGTATGATTTTGTTACATCTGTTTTTAAATACCATTTTTAAAATTTCATCATTGCATTTTTTTTTTACTGTAAATCACTTCGGGTTTTTTTTAGTGGGGAGCAATATACTGGCAGGACCAATGTGGGCCAATATACAAATTTAATAATCCTAAACCTTGGCTTGCCAAAACATAACTGGTTGCCACATACATAGCAGGTTGCTGCATTAAAGGATGCCGCCATATTGTTTTTTCCCAACCCATTGCAAACCATTGCTTAAGCTGAGGATTGGCAGAGACTTTTCATATCACCACCATGCCAAATGGACAATAAATGTAATAACTGGTGTGTGGTGTAACATTCACTTGGCCCACATGGGTCCTGCCAGTCACAGACTGTACTAATGCAGCATGTGATAGTACAACCACAATTACGTGGCTTCTTCTCTGCCAAAGTTTATATGAATTGGCTGTAATAAGAATCTCTTGTTGATTCCCTGCATACAAATGGCTCCTTTTCTTTTCACCAACGTGTGCAGCCAAGTACTCCGTGACTGACAAAGATGGCCTTGTTTTTATAGGCATTGGGGAATGACCACAGTGCTGCTTGCTATGCCAAAGTTCCCAATCTCCAGGCAGGTCTGGGGAGGTGCCTGTCTGAAACCCTGGGGAGCTGTTGCCCTGATAGAGTAGCCGGTGTGGAACTGGGTGGACTCCAAACATGACAAACACCACAGAAATCTGTTACACATTTTCACCTAGTCATAATATTGAGGGCTTACTTGGAAGCTTGCTTCTTTACTTCCATGCCACCAAATGACAGGCTACAGGTGAGCAGAGAGCACCAATGTGCTGGGATCTTAAGAGAGGATGTGTGCGGTTCTCTGGCCTCAGAGATACAGACAGACAGACAGACAGACAGACAGACAGACAAGCACTTTATTTATGCCCCATTGGGGTAACTGGCAGTCATCTATCTAGGATAGATACTAGGAAATGTAAATGCTGGCATTATAGCACTGCCAGGATTTAAATTACAAAATACCGGTCTATGATTGGTGCCTGGTAAATCATGGGTTGTAAAGATAGAATCTGGTGGGTCAGGATAGTGTGGAATGAGGAAAGAAATTGCTGGTTTACATAAGCAGAGCCAGGCACCTGGAGCTGACAGTGTGTGTGTCCTCGCGCCCCCCCCCCCCCCCCCGTTTACCAAATTTTCACCCCAACTTTACTGATTGTTCTATAAAAAGGTAAAAGACCCCTGACAGGTCCAGACTCAAGCTCAGGCAAACACAGACCACTGAATACGTAACAGACCCCTCACCCCAAAATTTGCAGACAACTGTCCCAGCATTTCATGGAGATAAAAGGCAGCACAAGGGACACAAAGGAATCTTGTGGTACCCTGGAGCTTAAATCTCATTGGACAGGAGGCCCAGCTCCCAACCTATTGTATGCCAGTTTACAGTTTGCTGGACTTGGACAAGTTTTAAGTTTGTCGGAGATGCTGGAGAAAAATCTTTAAGCTGCACGAAGAGAAAATCCCCTGTTCAAGGATATTTTCAAGACGAGTGAGATCGGTGGACTGCTTCCAAGATGGCTTCCGTGTAAGGTTCCTCCTTCCAGTTCTCTCCGACCTCTCCTCCCAATTTGGATCTTACAACCACTGGAGTAAGCTATTTACTTTAATTTTGCATTCTGCCAGTCAAGTAATTGCTGGACTTTCCACTGATGTGATGCCAGATTTTAATTAAGTCTGACGAAGGAGGATTGCTTTGGATTGAACGGGGGAGGTTGCTGTAGAAATGGCGACAAGGTAAGACGCATCTGCTGGAGTTCATTTCGAACCCTCCCTAAAATTTGTGTTGTGGCTCCCAGCCTTTCAAGTTCTTGCTGAAGGTTGCTCCAGGGTGTTGGAGCCCACGCCAGGAGTTCACATTGCCGATAACCTGCAAAGCCTGCATCGCAAATCAGCTTTAACGAGCAGATAACTGTATCCTTCAGCAGCCTTTGACACACTGGTTTTTTCGCCAGCTCACATTAGGTTATATTTCTATTTTTATTACTTTTATTACCTTTTAGCACCGTTATTTTAAAAGACTCACAATGATGGGCCAAGGCAAACGCCTAAGGGACTGTGACGAGGCTCTGTCCTCCCCAAGAGCCAAACAACTAAAAACCGACCCCCCTGTGTCTGGCAAATGGAGTGTCCCCACTGATCACTGCTATAGGGTGAAAACTCAGAACCGTTTTCACCCCCTAATGTCTCCAGAAACAACGTCAACACCAGAGGAATTACCTTTACTTTCATCCCAGATTAAAGCTGTGGATGGCAAACTCGGAGGAGGAGGGAGTGCCTCACTGGGGGTGGTGCAGGACGCCGGAGCAAGACAAGAACAACATGAACATCTCCACCTTGTGGTCAGAACCCTAAATTGCATATTCAAGAAGATTGATGTGCTATCCTCCCAGCTATGTAACCTTGAACAGAAAATTGATAACCTCTGGCCAAAGTCTGAACCAACAAGACCCCTGACAGTTAAGTCCAGTCGCGAACAACTCTGGGGTTGTGGCGCTCATCTTTCTTTACTGGCTGAGGGAGCTGACATTTGTCTGCAGTTTTTCCTGGTCATGTGGCTAGGATGACTAAGCCACTTCTGGCGAAACCAGAGCAGCGCATGGAAATGCTGTTTACTTTCCTGCCGGAGGGGTACCTATTTATCTACTTGCACTTTGACGTGCTTTCGAACTGCTAGGTTGGCAGGAGCAGGGACCGAGCAAACAGGAGCTCACCCTGTCGTGGGGATTTGAACCGCCGACCTTCCGATCGGCAAGCCCTAGGCTCAGTGGTTTAGACCACAGCGCCACCCGTGAGGTTAGCAAAATTCTGCCCAACTGGTAACACCAACATACTTGGGGACACTGTTTAATAGTGGCTACTGCTGCCCTCCGTCCAAGAGACCCCTTTGACTGATACTGCCTAATCCAGTAAGATTACCTGTACATGGTGGGAAATATTGTATCCTCAGCCTCCTGTTCAATCTGTCAGCAAAGGTGCAACAGGGTCCTCTGCCTCCTGAGGGGCAAGATGGTGGGAGTAGAGAAGAGCTTAGGCTCTGCTCTGGGCTGCAAGTTTGTCTGCTTGGAGAACGTGTGTGTGTGTGTATGTGTATGTATTTTTTGTTATTATGATATGTATTTTGTATTTTTATACTGTAAACATCCCTGTGATATTTGGGTGGAGGGTGACATATAAATTTTATGACTGATAATTAATAAGAACAACAACTATGGAGTCTCACCAAACTCACCTTTCAAAATAGTAGTGGGATGTTAGCGTCCCTGTGCTCATCTTCTCAGAAGATGGGTAAAAATGCATGGCAGCATATGGCATGCAACAGTGCCCACCCCCGTGATCAGTAGAAACAGCTCAGCTAACATCCTTCTGGCTCTTCCACTGTTAGTTCTAGCAGACAGGTCTGTACTATTCAGCTACCAGCAGGACCACAAGCTGCTGCTACCCCCCATCCGGTCCCATAGCTCCTAGAATTCCCTATCAGCAACATCTCAGCTTCTGCCCCTCCCACATTAATAGGCCTCAAACCAGTTCTGGCTACTGCTCCTTTCATCCACCCGCCTTTCTCTGCAGCTGAGGTTTATCAGATGATACTCCCAGTTTCCTCCTCTTCTGATGCTCAGCCTTAGGGACTGCTGTTCCCTCTCATTCCCCCATCCCCAATCTGCTCCAGAGGGTCCCCCAACCCTCTGGAGAGGACTTTGAGGATGAACACGGGGTGGCGGGCAGGAGAGGAAGAGGAAGCTTTGTTTTGCGCACATCTATTGTGCCACTGGAGCTGCAGCACTGAATATAGATTTCCCTCCAAAGGGCCTTTTGGATGCTTAGATTTCATAATGGACAGGTGAAAAA
Source organism: Podarcis tiliguerta (assembly GCF_965153285.1). Lineage (NCBI taxonomy): Eukaryota > Metazoa > Chordata > Lepidosauria > Squamata > Lacertidae > Podarcis > Podarcis tiliguerta. Next base: position 88,332,678 of record NC_139534.1, read on the forward strand.
GAGGAGTGTTTCTGCATCTTTAACTGCCCTGAGACCTGTGGGTATATACTGTATACACATATACATACCTGGGTGGAAAAGGGAATTTCAGCAAGGTGCAGGATTACAGAGAATAAGAGATTCTCCAGTACTACTAAAGATGTGTGTTGTGCCTTAGGGGAAATTTATATTCGACCTTATAGGCTGCAGACCAAATGCCAATGAGAGAACGGAGTAGAAATCATTTTGTTCACCTGAGATACATACAGTATGAAAGTAAAGTGGCTGAAGTGGGTATGTGCAGAAAGGTAGTGAATTGTCAAGAAGCTAATTTCTCAAAGATGTTTTAAAACATGCATAAAAGGCCTGCTAGAAGCAAAATATTTTAATTTTATTGCTGCTGCTGTATTTGTATACAATATTGTAATGACCTTCCAGTTAAATAATAAACTGTTAAATAATAAACTGATACCATCACAGCAAAATTTAAAAGTGAGGGTACTCTGAAGCAAAGTTCTTATTAACTAGCCTTGGTGCTACTTGGATAACCACAGACAAATATAGGTGTCCCGTGTGAATTTGCAGATTATTGCTCAATAGGGATCTTGTTCTTGGAACAACAATTAAATTACAGTACTGCAGCAAGAATCCTGATCATTTACACAGGCTCAGATACCTTTGGGGGAAAACTGGCAATGGAGAAAAACATTTGTTCCTAACAAAGATGAGAGAGAGAAAGATGAGACAGACACTTCAGCACAGTGCTGCCAGCTTTTCACAGTAGCCGCCTGTGGTACTTCCTCTTGTAAAATCTTCAGGTTTCTATTCACCGTCCTTCAAAGCTTCCCTTTCCCCCTCACCCCTGTGTTTAAGAATATGTTGATACACCTACAGAGATGTGGATACGAGAACAAAAACATACACAAAAGCTGGAAGAAAATCCCAAGACAAACTAAACACACAAAATTTATTGGTTTCGAAAACAATTGCTTTAGAGCCAATTGTACATTGGGGGCGGGGGAAGATGTGGATTTCATATCTTCCAATGCTTAGGATTGGAAATAATGCAATGGCTCATCAAATAAGATGAGAGTATTTATAAAATTAAGGCTGCAATCCTATGCACCCTTACCTAAGAGCAAGACACACTGAATACAGTCATACCTCAGGTTGTGATCCATGTGGGAGGCACGTTCGCAACCCGCAGTGCCGGGTTTGCGCACACGCGTGACGCGATTCGGTGCTTCTGCACATGCGCGAGCACTGAAACCTGTTCCGGTACTTCTGGGTTTGGCATGGCCTGCAACCCAAAAACGCACAACCTGCAGCATTCGCAACCCAAGGTATGACTGTGCAGTGTGGCTTAACATTGAGTAAGCTTGCATAGGAACATGCTGTAAGACTGCAGTCCTATACCCACTTAGCTGGGAGTAAGTCCCATTGAACTCCATGGACTTCTGAGTAAGACATGTATAAGACTGTTGTCAGTCACTTAAAAACCTTCTTTAAAACAGGAAAATTGACTGCTAATTATTTCTTTGCTGGAAAAAAGCTGCAAGTTCCAGCAATTTGCATACTTCATGTTTGGTCCAAGTTTATCTTTTGTTATCTTAAGATTATCTCCATTTGAAGCCACATAAACATCAATACAATTCCAAAGCAGAGTGGAGGAGAGGAAAGCACTTTGGTGTCTTGCATTTAAGAAAACAGGTAAAAACATGAACATCAGAATAATATACAAAAAACCCTCCAAGCTACCAATGCATTCTGAATAGTGTTGGAAAGCCTTTCTGGTTATAGAGAAACAAGTTAACTAGACAAAAGAATGAAGTCTAGATTTGTTATCACAATAAGTTTTCTTTTTAATATGGTCTGTGACAAGCAATATCAAAGATGCCAACTCTCAAGCGCCATGTTTGGAAACCAGACAACTTTCAGCAACAACACAAAGTAGGCATATTGCAATTTTAATTAAATATGAAAACATGAGCTGTGTACATTATTTTTCCCTAAAAAACACAGCAATTTCAAAAAGTTTTATTGTAAAATATTTTCATGAAACAAGTGAACCAGCAATACATGCACTTGTGTGCCTCTGCCTCTTAAAATAAATGTGATAAGGAAATAGAGACAGGTGTGGGGGGAGTGGCGCTGGGCTTGGGAATCTCAGGATGGAACGCAACACGAAACTCCATTTCCTATGTCTGAATGGCAAGAAGAAGAAAAACAAACCGTATACATTTTGTGTAATACTTTTAACATTTTCTATTTACGCTTCAATCTTGGAGAAAAATACTTTTTTTTCTGTAATAAAATACGTTTGCTGATATGTAACTTCTTTTTCTGCAGAAAATAATTTTGTAAACCGTCATCTTTTAGGGGCATGATAAACTGTTTCGTTTCAACATTTCCCCCTCTGCTGCCCCCACCCCAAATGGGATCTGGGATCTGAAGTGGAAACAGGAAGGGCGGAGGGGAGGGGAGAGAAAAGGCAGAGCAGAGCCCGCTTTGCAAACAGAAAGAAAAGTGCTCCTGGATGGGAGAGGGTAAGGATGTGTGGTGGATAGATAGGTAATAGTTAAAGGTCACTTTCGCCATAGAGAGCTGTAGAGAAAGACATGTAGTCCAGGGCACCAGGTACAGAATCCAGCCCGGTATAAGGTGCCATTCTAGCAATGCAATATTCAGCTTGATCAGGAGGCAGTTCCCGTCGCAATTCATCCACAGTGATATAATTCTGCAAGAGAACAGAGGGGTGTCCTTTTTTATTTTAACTAGATGAGGCAGGCACAAATTTATTAATGTAAATTGCACTTATTTCCATATTAATTAAATACAGTCATATCTTGGAAGTTGAACAGAATCCGTTCCGGAAGTCCATTCGACTTCCAAAACATTCGAAAACCAAATTGCGGCTCCTGATTGGCTGCATGAAGCTTCAGAAGCTGCGGAAACCCCGTCGGACATTCGGGTTCCAAAAGAACGTTTGCAAACCGGAACAATCACTTCCGGGTTTGTGGTGTTCAGGAGCCAAAACGTCCAAGTTCCAGGGAGTTTGGGATCCAAGGTACGACTAGTGGTTTTATTTGATATGCATTTTCTGAGTTTCTGTTGCTTCCCAATTGGGGTGAAGCCTGTTTTATAATTTGTAGTATTAGGACAGGGATGAGGAACCTTTTTGGCTCCACAGGCCAGATCCTTATCCATCAACTAATGTCACAAATTACATCAGGGGATCTGGTGTTTTGAAGTCCTGAAAGCAGCAGGTAGCAAGGTGTAGCTAACGGATAGACCCCCCCGCTTCATTTCAAAGGAAAAAAATCTTCCTGTTAGCAGGACCTTGCTGTCTGCCATGTGGAAAACCTACCTGAGCAGGTTCAGGTGTGTGTGAGAGAGCTCCCTGCAGAGAGTTCTCACACGCACCCAGACTAGTCAGGATCACCCTGCCATCAGCCAATGTGCATATGGAGTACTGCTTATTACTGGAGGCTGCCTTTGGAAAAGCGGTGTTTGCAAATGCTCCCCCTTTTAGCTTGTGGGCAGGCTGTCTCAGTGGGGTGGAGGGGGAGACTCCTCTCCCTTATCCTGCTGCCATGACCCCACTGGAGTAAAAAAAGTAGAAGTGTGACCTGCTTCAAACAGCACTTCTGGGAAGAGCTTTAAACTCCACCCATCAGCTAATGAGTAGGGATTAAAGCCTGCTCCCTTGGCTGTATGATCCTGTTCCCTACTGGGAACAGGGTGTGCGGCCAAATGCAGGATTAAACCCTGTCTTCTGACCCATCAGCTGACGACACTCGTGACCAGTGGTTGTGTGGGTTGGAGGGAAATGGCCTTGCAGGCCAAACTGGGCCAAATTACCATAAGCAAAAACAGGTTATATGTATGTTTCAGCCAACCTGAAATAAAGGGTTTGTTTCATTACAACACATTCCTAAAATCTTTATTTGAAAAACCCAGGTTATATTTTTACATTTCAGCTGTCACAGGGAAGCGCTGACATGTAGCACAGTTCAGCGAAGATCAGAGAGAGACAAGGTCAGACAGGAAACTTGCAGCTAGCAGTTTCATTAAGAATCAGAGTCATGGAGACTCATGACATATGCTCCCTCAGCATAAGCTGTTGCTTAGGGTGTCTTCCTCCTCCCCAGCTAGTCTATTTTCTCTGTGTCATATCCCTCCCTCTGCCTACAGTGAGTCCCAAGGGAGCTTCTCTGTGTCTGCCTAGTTTTCTGCTCTATTACATAAAGAAAGGGCATTGTTTTGGGAGTGGGAGAAGGAGCTGGCAAGTTTTCAACTCCAGTATCTCCCAGCTCTCCTCCTCTGGGGTGTGTTTGGTCATCCAACACCCAGACACCAACACCGGGTCTAAATTGTCTTCCACTGCACTCTCCCTGGGGGGGCATCTTGGTCAGGCTGTTTCCACCACTCCTCATCTAGCCAGTCCCTGACATCACCAATCCTAAAACCACGTAGCGCACAAAAGTCTGAACTCACTTTATCTCCAGCCAGGATCTTGAAAGAAGCCATAACTTGGTCAGCTGTGTCAGTATCTGCAGTTTCCCGGGACATGAAATCAATGAAGGCTTGGAACGTCACTACTCCGATGCGGTTGGGATCTACAATGCTCATAATTCGAGCAAACTCTGCTTCCCCCTGGACAAAGATACAAGAAGTTAGCAACAACTCAATCTACTGGTGACAGGAAAGGATGAAATAGGCATTTGTTATGGAAACACACCATAGCCTTTTGCAAACTGGCCACCCCACCCCCAGTGATGTTTTGGACTACAACCCCCATTTTCTTTAACAATTGCTGCTCTGGTTGGGCCTGATGGGAGTTGTAGTCCAATCCATCTGGAGGGCACTAAGTTTGGGAAGGCTGTTCCAAAGGCATCGAGGATGTATCACATGAAGAATTAATTGAAGTAGTTTGCATTTGAAGTTATAAGGAAGACAAGCTCATAAATGTTTGGCACCAAGTAGTAGTCTCAGCACTGACACCCAAAGAATGGGGCTGCTACCCCTTATCACAGGTCTGATAAGACAGCAACCAATGGAAGCCAATGGCGTAACTGCTTCAGGTAGAGACATTCCTCAAGCTCCAACCAAACACCGCCCAAATGCTATATTATTGTGATGCTGCTGCTGTTGAGTGTGGGCACTGCATGGCACCAAGTCCACAAGAAGCTGCTGTGTAGAAACACCCTCTTTATAGGAAGGGAAACACAATAAAAGTGCCCTTGACAGTTTCATGGTTAGGGAACATGGTTACCAAAAGCTGATCTCACTGGAGATTAAGATTCACCAGATTTCATATCTTAGAACTGGGTGCTTGAGAACTGTAATGTGTTCACTAGCAACTTCCTTTTCCCTCTTTATAAATTTTGTGGCAAGAATAAGCCTAGGAGCCGATTTGCATGTTATTGCTGAATCCCCCTCCTTTTTTCTAGCCCATGCAAATGGGCTATGCACATGAGCAGTGTAAGATGTGGGGTAGCAAAATTCATGGAATTCAGTTGCAGCAACTTACATGGATGGGGCAAGCTCCAGACCAAAGATTTGAGATCACAGAGTCTGATGAAGATAAGCTCAGTGGCCCTGTGACAGCTAAAATTAGTAGTACTGCCAGATATGAGATTATATTATGAGGCATCCTGTCTCTGTTGATTGAAAGAATGGATAACTTTGGAAAATACACTTCTTTGGAAAATAGCATTGCATTCTTAGTACTACTAATTTTAGCTGCCATGGGGCCACTGGGACTGATGGGTGGAATATAGGCAGTATGGGAAGGCACAGACCGTCATCATATCCTATAGCCCTTCAGTTGATGGCTATAGCTAATTTCCCTTCCAACGACTTCTACCAGCATAGCTCCAGTTCCAGAAAAATGTGAGTATACAGTTGCCCTGTGGGATTGCAGTTCTTGTACACTTTCCTTGGAATAAACCCCACTAACTACCGTAGGAGTTTCTTCAGAGTAAAGATGGTTTGCCTTTCACTGTGAAAATATGAACTGTTCACAAAATGGCAAAGACATGCCTAGAGAGAGCTGTGTTGATGTCACAGAAAATATGCATAGAGTATTTAACAGAAAAGGTGCCCAAGACTCTTGTGCAGCTGCATCCCACACTGCACAGTTAAATGGTTTTCATCTGTTGGTTGATATATTGCTGGTTTTGCTGTTTGTTTTTATTGCGAATAAATCCAGTTGTTTTTATGGATTTGTGAGACCGACACAAAATACCATTTTTGGCCAAAGGGGAGCTTCGAAAATGTTTGAATAAAAAATCCCCTTAAAACAGGATTCAAGTAATGAATCCTGTCAAGTAGAAGCCTTCAGCAAGGACTTTCACATGTGTCATAGGGCTTTCCCTGACTTTTCTCCCCCCGCCCCAAATTGGCTCTGGGGGCAGGGGCTGAGAGAACCTCTGCAATTGAATGCAGGGGAGGGGGGGCTTCTGTCTGGCAAGCCAAAATGCTAGCCCTGATCATTGAATTTCTTCCGTCCCCAATGGATGTACATTTTTTGATAAACCAAATCTCGCAGTTTAAATGTGGGAAAATTGACTATTTTTACAGCAGAAGGACAAGTGTGATGGGTTGTTGTGTGGGCTGCTCACAATGATTTAGCAACAAATGCATAATTATAATGCAAAAACAAAGCAAAATGGCCATGGGAGAACTAGGCTTAGACATTGCTTTGTTCTACTTATTCAGAGGTCAACAAGGAATCAGTTTGGATTAGATTCTGATTCTACTTCCAAAAATAAAGTATGAAGTCAATCCGTTTTGTAAAGAAATATGCCACTGATGCCATAGATTTTATTCACAAGTCACGGGACTGACAAAGCTTTACCTGGGTTCACTAGCAGTATGCCCTTTTCTCATTTAAGGGCCAAATATACCACTGTGAATATAAGTGGCAGATGCTTCTACCTTACCATATTGTAACCAATGGAGATAAGGCAGGTGCGGAAATCTTCAGCATCCATCATGCCAGTCTTCTTCTACACAGTCATAAAGGGATGGTAGAATGAAAGGGAAAAGAGAGGAATAGAAAGTAGAGATGAACTCACGGAAGGTGTTAAAAGAATGGATTTGCATGAAGGAAAAATGGAAGATGAGATATATTGAACAACAAAAGAAAATACGAAAATAATTTGAAGAAAACAAAGAGATGGATTCATTCCATTGAAAATAAAGGAGCAGATGAAAGTTTAAGGATCAACAACCAGAAGAAAAAGGTACCAATAGGAAGATAATTTTTTTAAAAATGGAGAAGAGAAAGGAAGGCAAGAAGAGTTTTAGGGAATCAAGCAAATGGAATGTGTAACCGAGAAGAGAAAAAATGATTTGACAATGCATAAAGAAAAGAATGGAATTATGACAAAACATACAAAGGTATGCAGAAATATGCACAATAAAATAAAAGAACATTGACAAGATGGATTAAAACAAAAAAGAAGAGAAGGGAGAAATATGTTATTCCCTTATGGTTTGATATTTGCCTGAGTTCCTTGCTAGCATTCAGTACCTGTGCATCGTTTCCAATATCGTAACCCAAGCTGATGAGGCAGGCTTTGAATTCCTCGGGGCCAAGTGTGCCGGAGTGGTCCTGGTTAGGCAGTGCGCCAGCCAGCAGGGCATGCAGTGCCAGTAGGGTGGTGGCATAAGACGAAGAAGAGAAGGAGAACAAGAAAGGGGCAAGGAGAGGAGGAGGAGGTGCACCATGCAGCAGGTGGGGAGAGATTGGGGGGAGAATGGCATGCAGGAAATAAAACAGGGGAAGAAATAAAAAGTGCACAAGGTTAGATACTGTGCTCACATTTTGTATTGTGCTAATGCTGCCTTTTCTTTTTTTCTTTTGCACTTCTTTCTCACAAAATATGACCATACCAGGGACAAATGTTTCCTTTGAAAACTGCTTTTCATTAGAAACAATTACATTTTCTTCAACAAGTTTAGAAGAAAACATTTATTGAACCACCTGGACTGCAGAGAAGCCTTGGACACATTTGGAATATCCTGTTGCTGAAGCATCTTTGCACTTAGAGGAGCCTTGGATTTAGAAGAACATGGGAGTTCATGTAGTTTAGAGTGGCCCCAACTCTGCAGCCATTTTTAGTCCAAAAGTTTATCCTTGCAACAGAACTTGGACCAAGTCTCCTGCTTGATGCTCCCTGCACTGAAAACTAGACCTTTGTCTTTAATTTAGACATTTACCCAGAGATATGACGCAACATTAAATTGCCTTTGTATTTTCTAAATTGTAAAAAACAAACAAAAACAACTCACATAGTGAATACAAGCTACATTAAAATGCGAGTGAGATAGAGGACTTGACAGAGCACGCCTAAAAGCTATACACTATTAGCGCATGAAGTGACTACATTTTCTACAGCCATTCCGTGCAGCCAGATGTCTTCCTTTGTGCTGTTGCTGACATAACAGTATTTTGTCTGGATTCAGTGGCTTGAGCTGAAGATTGTTCCATGCAAGGTTAGCCTCGGTCTTTTTGAGGCAAAAACCTTAAGAACAATCCAGAAGGAAGAACGTGAAGCACAGGCAGTGTGGCCTGAACAAGAGGCTTACTGACAGCGATACCTGACCTGTGAGCTTACACATGTAGAATATTTGTAGGGCAATGAGTTATCACTGTACATTTTCTAATGGATGGATAACATACAAGAGCTTTGCTAGGAAGTGGCATGTAATCAAGTTCAACAAACAAACAACCCCACAACCATTAGCTACTCTCACGGAGGCTCATTAGGTTAATGTGGCCATTTCTATTAAATCTGAGAAGGGTTTGAAAATCAAAGAGATAAGGTTTTTAAACATTTGTGTTAGCATTTCCTTTGAGTCCCCAAACGCTTTAAAGTTAATGGACTCTGCCACATTTTACTTTTTACTTGAGCTGCGGTTTCACATGGAGAATCTGAGCCTTGGTTTCCATTCGCTTCTATGGAGAAACTCTCTGAAGTTACAGGCACTACTAAACTCAACCATCCCAACCACCCATGCCACTTACCCTGTCAAAGTGGTTGAAGGAGGCGCGGAATTCATTCATCTGCTCCTGGCTGATTCCTTTGGCATCCCGAGTCAGAATCTGGTTTTCCACTTCATTGGTAGTCCTAGCAATGGTTGTGAGGAGCTGCTCCCAGCCCACTCTGATGTGCTGGAGGAGAAAAAACGATTTCCCGCCTACATTTTAAGTTGAGAAGCAGCATCTGGAGACTAGTCAAAATGCAGTAAAGCGATTGTAGACTTGGAAAATGTGCTGCTCAGTAGGGAGAGGAAGCACATGGCGATGCTGGTTGCAAATAATGGGTGTTGTAGTCCAAAACATCTGGAGGGCTCCAGGTTGGGGAAAGCTGACCTAGGTTTTCATTTAAAACTAGGGTAGGCCTAACCCAGCCCACCTTCCTATGCAATCCACAGCACTCCCTTGGCTTCCCCAGGTGTGTGCACATTGGCGTGGACCATCGGAGAAGTGGGGAGGGCATAATTTTCATCCACCGAATGGTACTTTGGGTGGAAGGTTTTTCTTCTACGTGGGAATGAAAATTGCCTATTGCTCCTCAGCACTCCAATCAGCTCTTCTTCCTGATCAAGGTATCCTGGGTAGAGAGGTTTAAACTGCCTGGCACCCTGTGATGGAGAAGAAAATCACCATCACCCACAGCTGATGTGTGGGCCGGCCAAGGAGTGGTAGGCAGTTTTCATCCCTATTGTCCTGCACTGGAGGTTTAAACCTCCCCACCCAGACGGCTGCAGTGGGGATGCTCCTCAGATAGTCTGTGCCAATCGGCTGAGAAGTGAAAAAAGAATGATTCTCATTCCCATCCTGGCACTGCAGTAGGTACGGAAATATCATCCTTCCTAGCTGATCTGCATTGATCAGTTGGGGAGCTGGTGGGGGGTGAGCTTTCCACTGGAGCAATGCAGCCCCTAGCCCCAGTTCCCACCCCACATTTAGACAATGCTGATAAGAAACTGCTTCTAACCAGTGGCGTAGCGTGGGGGTGCAGGGGGGGCCGGCCGCACCGGGTGCAACATCTGGGGGGGGGGCGCTCGCATTCGCAGCTCTCTGCCCCTAGCTGGCTGGCTCACTCTCTCTCACTGCAGTGCTGGCTGTGCGAATCCGATCCGAGCCGCCGGGTCGCCGCCCACTGTGGAGGGGGGGTGCCAGGCGTGCTAAAATCGAGTGCTAAAATCCATGGGTTAGGGGGCGGAAATTACTTGCCTTGCCCCGGGTGCTGACAACCCACGCTACGCCACTGCTTCTAACACAGAATTCCTTATTGATTGATCGAACTTATATACCGCCCTATACCCGGAGGTCTCAGGGCAGTTCACAGAAAAAATCACAATATAAAAAATATATTGTCAAGATATCTACTTTAATAGATAATTCTTACCAGCTGGCAAGCTCCAGCGACTGCCCACTCACATGGACTCCTCAGACTTGTCTGCAGTGTTGTTCCTACACTTTTAAGGTTGTTGCCACAAACCTGTAATCCCTTATGTGCTAGCCAGTCCCCATTATGTGAGGGTCTTATTCCTCACAGTCAAAATAGTCTATCTTGGCTGCAAACTATGGGTCTTAAGCAAAGGTGAATCCGGTGGGGTCCCAGACTGTGCTACTGAGCATTAAATCAGTCACCCTCTCTGTCATTTGTACAAGTGAAGGCTTTAGCCAGAAGTGCTTTATGTCAATATCTGTACACGTCTGCATGGCTAGTCAGTGCTACTAGTTTAGCACCCTTCTCCCCAACATCAGTTTAATCAAGAGCAGGGCTGGGTGGCTCAGGGTATTACTCCTTGCATGCCTGGGCTATACCAGCACAGACTCCCCTTGGCCTTTACCTCCATAGTGTAGTTGGTGTGCTTGTTGTCAAAGATGAGCGCTTCTTGAATCTGTTGGTGATCTCCCTCCAGCTGATCAATCTTTGGTTTGTAATTCACAATGCTCTTCTCGTATTGCCGCAGGTGATTGAGTTGGTCCTCCAGAGTCCCGTGCATCTCGATGGAGATGCGGCCAATCTCCTGCACGAGCCCAAAGGAAATGAGCAGATGAGTGACAAGTTTCAACATGTAAAGCATTTGTCTGCAACTGTTCCCTAAATGGACTAAAACATGCTTTAATCACAGGCCTTGTCATCTCAAGGGGAAAAGAGCTTTGCTTGCAGGTTTTTCAGAGAACAGGTAAACAAAACCAAGTCACTGGAATAATTCACTGCAGCTCTACTGAGTTAAATATTTAAAACCAACTGAAGACCTGCCCAGCTGTGTTAAGGGCTTTCAGAAAATAAATTTGTTTCCTTTTTAGCACAGTTACAAAACTATCCTAATCCCTTGCTCAGTGCTGCTGGTGGATTTAGGTGGAGGTGTCCCTCCGCTGACTGGGGCCACTGCAGAAATCTTCAATATGGCTAAAACACAGGCTGTTGGGAAGCTGGTGTAACTAGTAACCAGTGATAAC